>NW_027514398.1:3823750-5098333 GCF_048772815.1 Callospermophilus lateralis | reverse complement strand
ATGTAGGAACTTTGCAGTAGCCATTATCTCTATTTATGCAGAGAATCTTTTATTTCTTGCACAATAAAGGCCTTATTCATTATAAGATAAATGTTTGGCAGAGCAACTTTATTTTTCTATTTTTCTATGTAAAAATTCTTGATACTTTACATCATAGGATAGCATGTTCTATATTGATTCTTTTGAAACAAATTATCTATTTCCTTAGAAAGGCATTACAGGCCATGAAGATAAAGTTGAAAAAAAAAGATAAAATTTTAAAGTAGTTATTTCAGATATCTGGGAATAGTCTGCTTCTTTGATGAATTTAACAACTGTCCTAAGCCAAAGTCAACACCATAATTAAGATTTTAGAAAATGAATTATAACTTGGTTATGAAAAGTCAAAGACATTGTAAAAAAAAAACCCAAAACTTTACTTCCACATTTAACATTCTGACAAAGTAAATAGACATGACATGATTAAGAAGGGCCATCTTCATATTCATGGACATTTAAGTTATACACTAAATAAAACTTGAAATGATCAGCTGAAAAAAAATTTAAATTAATGAGAAAATTTAGTTGGGAGGTATATACAAAATATCGTAAGATGGAATGATTAAAACAGCAGTTTTAATACAAAAAAAAATGGCCAGATCAGTAAACTAAAACTTCCAAATTATGTTTGGGCTAGAGCTTGAACCCAGGACCACATATCTATAAACTGTTTTATTATTAAAATATATTGCATATTATGAAATATTTTAGATTATTCCAAGTGATAATATGATTTTAATATTGAAAATCATTAGTATAAATAACTGCATTGGTGGATTTTTCTGACATTAAATAATTGTGAAGTAAATTCTACTTAAATATATCATATTTTAATACACTGTTGGTTTAGTTTAGTTAATAAAAATTTAGGATTTTATAATTATATTCATAAACCAAATAGAAATATAATTTTTCTTTCTGCTATTGCCTACAATGATTTAGTTCTGTACATGGTGTAGATTAAAAGGTAGAAAATCCCCCATCTTTTAAAAAAGAAAAAAACTTCTAATACACAGTTTACTTAAATGTAGGCATAACCTATTCCAAAAATGTTAGTAAAACACATCTAAAAGTTCTTGAGAATTTTTTTAAAAATTTGGGGTGGATGGAGTTC
Organism: Callospermophilus lateralis; assembly: GCF_048772815.1. Lineage (NCBI taxonomy): Eukaryota > Metazoa > Chordata > Mammalia > Rodentia > Sciuridae > Callospermophilus > Callospermophilus lateralis. The sequence goes on along the minus strand of NW_027514398.1, from coordinate 5,097,180 downwards.
TGATTACCATTTCAAATTCTTATATGATTAAAATTTTATTTTCATACTCTATTTCTTGTAATCTACTTATATATTATTTTTTAAAGTTTTAGCTAGAATTTTAAACATAATAATGCATTGTTGCTAGTTTTATTCTTTAACAAAATATACTTTTTGCAACATCTACAGATATTTTTTGTTTTCCTTTCTATATTTTTTCATCTCCTCATCTCTTTGTCTTCGAATTTATGACAGGAATGTGTCTTCTCAAAGCTTATGGGTTTGTTATTAATTTTTTTCTGTTTATTAACTTCATGTCCACCTCCTTCTTGCTTTAAAAAATCTGTTTGCTTTTGTAATATTTTCCACCTCTATACTTTTTAGTATATTTATAATATTTGCTTTATATTCATTTTCCTTTTACTGCATTAATGTTGCTTCTTCTGTCATATGATTTTATATTCAATGCCTTTCATTTTTAAAATGTTTGCCTTTCTTCCTACATTTTGTTCATGAAGATTCACCCTTGACTAGAAATGCCTGCTTTCTGGAGGTCCAGAATCCTGGGGCTAATTTTATTTCTTACTCAGAACTTCAAATGGAGTGGGTATCCTATGGAAGGAAAGCCTCAAGGACTGCAAACCTGCCTCAACCACTCTCTGCACATGCTCCCTTATATACTTTATAATATACATTAATATTTTCATAAATATTAACCTTCTTGGAAAGATAAATAACTATCATAGGAAGATAAATAATATAGTACAATTGTCAAAATCAACTAGAAGCTTCATTGATATGTCCAAAGAACATAACATGTTCTTTTTTTGAATATTTTCTTTCCACTTTTAAAATAATATTACTTCCATATCATTTTATTAGGCTTAGGTAAGCATCGCCATTGCATTTCAATTCCAAAGTCCTGTGTGTCCTACCTATGAAATAGACTAATAAAGATGAGCAAAAACTCTAACTTGTTGATTCCTACCAAATATAGATGACCCTCGAACATTTATTGAAGAATCATGAATTGAATTAACTTATCGCTCTTAAAAAATTTACCCATTCCCAGTTCCAGATTCCATTAAAATAAAGAAATAATTAACACGTGGTGAGAAAAAATATTCTTTATTCCATATGTTCCCTCCTTATTAGAGTTTTGTGTTCTTATTCAACCCTAATCTCATATGTGTTATTTTCAAATAATGCATTTGGCTTATTATAAACTACTACAGGAAAAGAGATTCTTTTCCTTATAGGGAAAAGAGATTATGATATTATATTGATGACTTCAATACTTCTTTATATCTAAAAGAGAACCATGAAGATAAAAGATAATTAAAATACCCATTAGTGATTTTTTCACTTGTCCTGCAATTGTTGATTATAACAATGCTGACTTGTTTCTAGGGCATTTTTTTTTTGTCATAGATTAATGAAGTTTACCTAATTTTGAAGATATTGAAAGACAATATTTAAATGGAGTAAGAGGAATTAAGTTGCACTTAATTGACAAAAAAATCAATTCAAGAAGTTGACAAAGTACCCAATAGGTGTGAGTCATACATGAAGAAATTCTTGAAATCCCAACCACACTGGAATAAGAATCCGTATCTATATCAACATAGAATCTCGGTGCTTTAGAATGTTGTCTCTTGGGTATTAATCTTTGATTAAAGATTCCTAATAAGAAAAGCATTAACTTCTATCAACATTTAGCACTTTATTAAATAATAGATTTTCCAATTTATGATGATCTTTCTTTATTATATAACTTTATAGCAGTTTGATACGATGAGTATTTTTCCTACAACGTGTTCCAAAACAAAGAACTCTCAGTATAAATTTTCTTTTTATTGTAATCACTGAAACTTGGTATAGAAAACTGGGAGTATTTTAAGGTTAGAAATAAACAAGTTTGCTCATAAATGTATTTATCTGAAAAATATTTATTCCACCCCTGCCATATACCAGATAATGTTTTGAGTGCTGACTTATTTTCAGTGAAATAACAGAAAATGTCTGGCTATTATAAGCATCAGAGTATTAGAAAAAGAAGATAGCCACTCAAAAATTATACCCTGAATTATTTAATTTGAATATTGATACTAGTAAAAATGATAAAGCAGAGAGCACTATAAAAACATATGAATGGAGTGTGGGAGAAATTTACTAGCTGTACTCAGGCAGGAGACGTCCTCTTCAAAAAAGTACACATTAAACCTGTGTCTGAAGGATGAGGGAGGGTAGCCAGAGTTAGGGGGAAAGCAAACAGAAGAAGAAGTTTTTAATTCTCCCACTCTCCTTGTCTATACCCCTAACTACACCCCTAACTGATTCTCAGTAAGAGTCAGATCTAAGGGAGGCTCTTAGCTTTTCTTCCTGGCTTCAGGTTTTCCTTGCCAATCATGAGTCCAAGTAAAATGGGAAGATGTGACCAAATGGCATTTAATGTAGTCTACAAATAATTAATGAATGAAAGCCCTAGGATCTCTTTTGTATTGGTGGATGTCAATTATCATCCTGCCAGGAGATGTTACTGTTTTCTGGGTAAAGCATTTGCTGAGTAAATGAGGTTAAGAACATATATTCATAATCTGTAGCCTTCCCAATCATACTGACTGACTGTCTCAGCATAGAGGCCAATGATTAAAAGGATATGGAAATTTACAGCTTCCAAGCAAGAGAAGGCCCCTTGCAATAATTTACAGCACCATGGAATATGCTTTGCCTTCTTGTTAAACCCTTATATTTAGAAATAATACCTTCTCCAGTCTATTACTTCTGAAGGGTAAATTAATTTAATAATTATAAAACAAAAGTAATATAGAGAAGAAAACATTTGCAAGTTTTATTATTATGATTTGCATAGGTTATTTTTAGTCATTCAAGCAAACACTTTGCAATCAAGTATAGCATAAATAAGCTGTACCCTCGTGTTGTATTATATTCTTACTCAGGGTACAACTGAGTTTGTGATCATGCATTTAAATAAAATGTAGACAATAGCCTTGGCATTATCTTGTGTACAATCTGGTTAAACTATTTCTAAAAGCTTCATTGGAAAAAGAGAGTGACCCCTTTAAATTAATGAAATGCAGGACAGCAACATTCTATAATACTGATGGATTATATATATCCAAGTCCTTGATATCAATGTGTTAAATGCTTGCTTCATTTCAGAGGATTGATTTCTAAAAGTTACTGTACTATCTTTACCATAGGTGTTATTAATAATGATATTTCAAGCACATTAATAAATATAGCCAAGATATCATGTACAAAATATTCATTGAACAGAAGAAGAAAACAATTATTAAGGAGCTAAGTATTTTGTTGTTGTTGTTCTAATGTTGTTCTAATGACAGTAGAATTCACTGTGATGATATTTCTATCTACAAGTTCAAATAGTACAAGAACGTTAAAGAAGCTATGGATGTCATTATCCCTCTCAATTTAAAACTGAATACATATTTTAATTATTACTCTTAAACTGTCATGTTATTTGCTCAATAATTTGCATTTGATATTTCTGAGATTTTACCTGAAATATCTACTGAAGCATTTACTTTAAGCATTTAAGATATTGTAACATTTAGCAAAATGTGATCAATATCATTGATCAGAATTAATTGTTTACTAGGACTTTCAATTCTAAGTATGTTAGGTAGATTTTTAAACTAAGATACATATAACAAACAGAAAACATTTATTTGTAAAATATTTGAACTTTAATAACACATGCTTCTCCGACAGATTTTTTTCATTATCCACCCATTTATGCATCTACTCATGTATTTATTAACCACTACTGTGTGACAAAATATTTATTAACTGCTTATTGGGTGATAAGTTGTGAGGATAAATAAAATAGGTAATGATAAGCATTAATGCTTAATAATATACATCTTGTATCATGATCTTCTTTAACTATTTTATGTATAATAATACATATGATCCATCAATACCTGTAAAAGGGCTGGGCATGGTGGGGCATACCTATAATCTCAGCAGCTTGGGAGGCTGAGGCAAGAGGATCATGAGTTCAAAGCCAGCCTCGGAAACTTAGTGAGGACCTGAGCAACTCAGTGAGGCCCTGCCTCTAAATAAAATACAAAAAAGGACTGGGGATGTGGCTCAGTGGTTAAGTACTCCTGATTTCAATCCCTAGTACTAAACAAACAAACAAACAAACAAAAACTGTATAAGACGGGTATCATAATTAACCCCATTTGTGCTGAGAAAACTCAAGGAAAGACACATGAAAGAACTTTTCCATACCAATATTAATTAAAGTGAGTAAGATTCAGATCAACTAGTTGAAAAATTATACAATTAATATATTGAAAAATTCTGAGTAAGAATGCTCTTAATTCATTAAGTTCTTGTTTCTCTAAGATGAACAAATCTCCATTTTTTTAAATCTGAAGTATAACATAAGCTTTTAAATTAATCTGGTAGTAAATATGAACACATAAGTAGATGATTAGAATTCACCATAATAACATCTATTATAATTAAATTCTAGAAGTATAGCAGGGTGCAAAAGAGAAACTGGGTATCCTTCAGAGAATATGATCTCATACAACAGAGATTCTCTCTGCCAAAAATGACAGTCATCCAATTACCAACCAAATCCTAAAACACTAAAAATAAAGTAATGGAAACCTAAATCATTTTACAGATATCTTATTACAGGGATACATATCTTAGTTTTAGATATTCTGCCAGGATTTTTCTTACTCTTTGATGCTGGATCAGTAAAAAATGAATATATACTAATATTCAAATTTGAATTATTAATCCTTTGAGATTGGCTATTTCACATACTCATATATTTGTCACTGTGGCTTCATAATTTAGTATATTTTAGTTATGATATTATATAATATTTTTAACAGATAAAACTCTTGCTACAACTATGTGAGGAAATTGAATATGTTACCAATCTATCTTGTTTTTCAAGAGCATCATTACTTGTAGAGATCACCCATGAGTTGAATTGGTTTGGTAATTACTCATTGAATTCCACTTAAGGCTGAATGAAGTTTTGGTTGTTGTTTAATGCTACAGTACACTGTGCTATGTAAAATGTTCATTAATTCTTCTTTCAAGGAAAATAAAGAAAACTTAAAAAGTATTGTCTAAAAAGGCAGAAAACAGTGATTACACACAGAAATAAAAGATGGGAATGGGGATCCATTTATCTAGTAAATTTAGGCAACTAGTTATTCTAATATCCTCACATTCAAAAGGGGAACTATAATTTTGTATATTTTTTTTCAAATTTAATACTCAATTTTGCAAATATAGATACGCACTTCTATGATGTAACAAATGAGAAGCTGATGAAACTTGAATTACATGTCTTTTAGAAACTTACGTTTATTAAATAAGAAAGTCATTTTTTTCTAAATTCAAGGATTAAATAAAATTCTACCTATTTTAAAATTTAGTTAAATTTGTATATGGTCATAAGAGTTATCACTCACTAAGCCTTTCCAATTTTGATTAAGGCATGTAATTACACAATTATGACAAACCCTTAGTCCAACTAGAACTATTTGTAAAATTTCTTTGAAAAAAAAAACCCACTAATTTTAAACAAAACTACATTAGCCTGGATAAACTACTGTAAGACAACTAAGCTACTTTGTTCAGAGAAGTATTAAAGCTAAGCCATATATGTACCTCATAACTGGAAGAAATATTTTACCTATGGTTAGAATCCAGTTTAATCTCTGGAAGAGAGAAAAAATAATTCACCAACATTCTCCTTCAGATGCATTGGGATCAGTATTTCTTTAAAAATAAGGAATTACAGGTACTTGTCATTGGGAAATATGATTCTATAGGGACACACATATGTGATTGCAGCACTGACCAGATAAAGCAATCTTCCTAAGAAATTTCCTGACCTCTGCTGCAGGGTATATATTAAATCTCAGCCATTGCATTTGAAGTCATAGATTAAACATTCACAATGAAACCAGACACAATACTGTGTATTAGTTCTCCCTGTGCCTAGAAAATTTTGTTCTTAGATAACCTTTTGGCTAAGAAAATCTTATTCTTCAAATCTTTATAAATTTTCACTTTGTCTGCCCACCTACCATAACCCACCCCATTTCTGGAATCCTGTTTTATTTTTTACTTAACTGTTTTTCTATAGTATATGTCAAGATGTTGCTAGATTAAGCAAATAAAAGTAGAGTATATCCACTTAAATTTGAGTGTCAGATAAATAATAGATAAAATACATATTATATACATATACTTATAAATTTGATATATTTTAATATATTAATTTACACATATATGCAATATTAGGACAACTTTATAGTAAAAAATTATTCTATTTGCCTATCTGAAATTTAATTTTTAAATAAATTTGGTAGTTTTATATTTTAACTGGCAGCGATAACTTACCACCTCCTTAAATAGGATAGAATTAACTTATTGTGGTTATTTTTAATTTTTTATCTTCAGTGAGAACAAGGATCTCTGACTTTTTTCATTACTTATCTATTACCTAAGACAGTGCTGGGTTTGAAGTAGTTACTCAATAAATACTTAGAGAATAAAATTATTTTTATAAAGAGGATTTTTATGTTTTTCCCAAATATAACTGCAATGAATGAAATGTGTACACACATAGCTAATTCAATTTTTAATCATTAATTAGTAAATCATATTTATCTTTACTTAATTATTTAGTATAAAATGTATTCATTCATTGAATAACATATTTGTTTGATTGTACCTGAGTTGATAAGTGAATGGTACATTCTAAGCATCAGCAGCTCTTGTTAGAAGACATAAAAACTCATTCCAGAGTCAATAATTTATTTTTTTAACAAATGATGGGAAGGCACATACTTGTAGATTATTGTAATATTAAATTATTAAAGTCTTTCATTTAGATATATTTCATTAATTAATTGTAGTAAACAATTGATCTGCTAAGTCAGGGTGCAACTGTTGTGACTCTGTGTTCAGTTAATTTGGCTATTTGCTGAGTAGGATTGAGCAATGGAATTACTTTTTACTACTTAGTATCTATAGGGAATTATTCAGGTTAATTTATGGTGACTGGCTTCAACATTAGACTCCTAATAAAATGTAAAGTTTTTAAACATCTCAAATGTAGTTTTAAATAACCTAAGATATGATTCCTCTCAGTGTTTGGGCTGCATTTACAATATGTGTGTACAATCAGTGATCAATGTTTGTGCGTTTATATATGAAAAGTAAGTCACAGATGTTGGGGAACATTAATTTACAATTGATATAAGCATTAATCAATTTTCCTTGTTTGACTGGCATTCCCATTATAAAAAGTTACATGTTAGCAATCATCCTTTCCGTTTATCTACAGTCTCTTTTTCAACAAAATCGAATGGATTCAGGCATTGAGTAAATGTAACTCAGACCTCTTTTAAATCTAGTAAAAATAACATAAATATCTATTCAGCACTTAAAACATCTTTGCAAAAATATAATACATTTTGTCTAGCAACTTAAATATATAAAGAAAAAACCCAAAAGCAATCAATATTTTTTTTTGTCCAAACAAAAATTGCAACCCTTACATTTCAGTAGTTCTCCTTAAGCACTATTTTAGTCAGCTTTCTTGAAACTGTGACCAAAAGATGTGATAAGAACAATTAGAGGAGGAAAAATTTATTTGGGTGTACCGGGTTTAAGAGTTCTCGGTCCTTAGACTGCCAGCTTCATTGCCCAGGCTCAATATGTGGCAGAATGTCATGATAGAAGAGTGTTTTGGAGGAAACCAGGTCAGGACATGGACACCAAGAGGAAGAGAAAGAGAGATCCCCTCACCAAGGACAAAATATAAACCTAAGGCACACTCTATTGACTTGCCTTCTCCAGCCACACACTACCTGCCTACAGTTACCACCCAGTTAATCCCTATCAGTGGATTTGTGTACTGATTAGGTTAAGACTCTCATAACCTCATAATCTCTCCTCTGAACTTCTTGCATTGTCTCCCAAGCTTTGGGGGAACACTTCATATCTAAACCAAAGCTAGCACTCAATGGGCCAAATTACTCAATTTCATACATTTTTGAAGTTGTAACAAAATATTTCAGAGGGCTGGGGTTGTGGCTCAGTGGTAGAGTGTTCACCTAACAAAATATTCCTAGCTGAAAAAGGAAAGACTGAATGCTAATACAAATTTTTCCATCAATTTTCTCACCCACTCCAATTAAAATTTCCTTTCTATTTGCTTTAGAAGAGTCCAATTCAGCTCAAATGTAAAACTTTTACTATCCTAGAAAGTGAATGGTTTTCTGGCCTAAATGAATCTAGCCTTCCTTAAAACATATTTCTCCACTGAGAGAGAAAATAAGTGAAATTCATCCTGAAAGGTTACAATTTGTATATCAATGCTCAATTATCAAGTCATTCAGGCATGCTGAATCATTCAACCAAAATGCTGAGGAAAGTCCTCCACACAAGCATCACTGAGAATGTATGTGAGAAATCAAATGTCCAAATATAATGACTATGAAGGGAGATGTATTTAAGTTTGTGCTTATCACTGATTCCCTAATTTTTTCCTCCCAAATGTCAAAAGTAAAGCAGACTTATCATTATTCAATAGAGTGATGTGGGAGGAACCAGGCTGGAAGTAACCTCATGCTGAGATGGAAGACATGAGGGTGAGACCTTGGGAAATAAATCAATGAGAATAATCACAACTTCTATCAGGTACCCAGGTTGAATGCAGTGCTCTCATAGTCATAAGTCAGCTGGGTCATGTTGGTGCTACTTCCTTAACACTGCATTTTGTTGAAAACTCCACTGATAATATTTTATTCAATATATCTATGTTTTCACTAGGCAGTGATGTAGCTTAGACTGTAGTTAGAATAGCTTTGAATTTCTCTATCTTCCACTCCTAATACAAGATCTGAGAGTTGGTAGGTACCAAAGGAATGCATTTAGTAAGTAAATATGAGATGTGAAACTCTGGGGGACAAGTCACCCCCTTTGTTTTCCTAAACTCATGAGAATCTTCTTGAGTCAGCTTTTGTTCCTATTCCCTACTTTGTCCTCTGTGTTTCAGTTCTTCTTGACAGTATTTAAAACTGCATATTCTGAGTTTGATGTAAAATAATTGATTTCTTAGCTGCGTTTTAATCAAAGATCATTCAGGTTAATATGTTTGTGGGATTTAATAGTCCAGTACTACAAAAATTAATTCTCAGCTCATCCATCTAGTCTCTTCATTCACCCTGCTATCCATCCACCCTCCATCCCTTCATCTACACATCGATCTATCCATTCTATACTCATGCAGACAGCAGTACTTGGCTTCCATTACTATGTACAGAGCATGGTAGAAAGTACTCCAGAAGATGCAAAGATGAAAGAAAAAAAATTCTGTTTCTGCAAAGAACTTTGTTTTGTGGCCTCAACTGATCTGTGTTCACAAAGGCAACATTATTATAGAAATGTTAAGACAATCAATCAGTGTTTCCACTCTTTTTTTAAGGTCAAGAACACTTTAATATGATTATGACAGTTAAAATTTTTCTCACAATGATATATTTTGCATATGTACATTTTTGCATTTTTTCCACAAGGTTTATAGAAAAACACAATGGTGGAAGGATAAGGAAGATCCTCTAATATTGGTCTAACAAACAGATAGTATAAAGATTGAAAAAGGACAATTGAAAAGTAAGGTGTCTGCCCATCACTACTAATTTTTTGGGGTTTTTTTGATGAAATTTATAAATTCACCTTGATATATCTCTTCTTGCTGTACCTTACTGTTTCTTGAATAGCACTTGCTACTTTTCCCTGCCAGTCCATTTCCTGGGTTATTCTCCAGATATTCTGATCATCTAAATGTGTTTGTCTTTTCCAGTCCTTCACAAATGCTGAATAATGTCAACATCAACTTCATTTCTCTGAATCCTCCAACACTCCCACCACCCCAAAATAATGAGTTGTTGAAAATGCAAGAGCATCTTTCTCCCTTTCAAGTTCAATTTACTTACATAAAATTATTTATTTTATGGTAAATCACTGAGAACAAATATATGTTCATGTGTTCAAATTAGAATAAGCTAATTTTGATATGTCACTTAAGTAATTGGCCCAAATGCACCATTAATTACAAAGATTTAAAAATAAGACCCAAACTTTCTATTCTTAAATATATACATTTCTAACAAATTTCACCAAAATAGCTTAGTTATTTTTCTTATAGAATATACTTGATCTTGAGATATCCATGTTCAGCACAAATACATACTAATTAAGATAGTAGTATGGAGAAATAGTGTTAACTATTAGTGTCATGTGTGACACTAATATAAAATTAATTGATATATGAGTTACACAATTATACTGCAGGTTATTGCTTGAAGGCCTAAATGGTGATCCCCAGCTTCCATTAGGTGACAGTTTTAATATTTGCCAGTTATGCTAATTTTATCTGTAGCAGCTGCGGGATCCTTCCTGTTTAGAAGAAGGATTTAAAAAAATATAAGAAAACATGAACCCCTACAAAGAATTCAGAAAAAATATAACAAGAGTATATAAATTTTATTGCATGAGTTTATTTAACGGATATATCCATCTCACATTTTCTCCCTGTTTATATGCCTGAAAAGTTAAATGCTTTCAATTACAATTAACAATGAACCTATACAAGTGTTTCCAAGTAGTTTTAAACTTGAATTTAATGCCACATATAATCATTCTAATAAATACCAAATTAAAGCAGTGTAAATTAAATCAGTGCATATAAATAGTTGTAATATTTTTACTTTTCCTGTTACAAACATTTCAATTCAATTTGCCTTTGGATTTAAGTCATTCTAGTTTCTCAAAAGGTAAATTTATATACAGGATTCTTTTCCCAACTACAAACACTTTTTAGGCAGGTATTTCATAGTGTATGTATAGGAGTTGTTCCATTGTATTATGTCTCTGGAAGAAAAAAAACAAATTATTCATTCTTTTGATTTTTTATCAGATATTCAACACATATCTAGTATTAAAACATGTTCATAAAAATTTTTCACTCTGATAAAATAATTTGGATAATAATTTATCAACTGAGATATGGTCTCTCATTTTTTATAAACTCTTAAAATAATAGATATCACAGCCCTGTGTTGTCTCATGTAAAGAAATAGCCAGAATCTTTGTACTAGAAACCTTTGATAATTAGTCCAAAAAATTCATTGCATAAAACAGAACAAGTCATACTAACATCCCATTCTTTCCCCCATGATTTTCACAAAACTTTCGTTCTTTCCTCTTTATTCTACTAATTCTTGAATTTTACTTTTGCCTCCTTCACTCATCTGCTGAGTCTGTTCTGTGTTTAATCTGATTGTTTTCCAAAGTAAATCAATTTCACTATTCTTCTTCCAATTCTGCATATCCTATCATTCTCATTACTAGCAAAAACAAAGCAAGATAGACAAACAGCTAGCTCTTAGACAAGTAGGCCGGGAGAGGATGAGGCATCAGCAAACACTGAATAGTGAAATGATGATATTTTGTCTGTAGGAAATATTACCTTATAAAAATATTGGCCATCCTAATTTCTCAAGAGGCTGAGGCAGGAGTATCTAGCGTTCAAAGTCAGCATCAGCAATGGAGGGGCACTAAGCAACTCAGTGAGTCCCTGTCTCTAAATAAAACACACACACATACACACACACACAATAGGTCCTGGGGATGTGGCTCAGAGTTTGAGTGCCTCTGAGTTTAATCCCTGGTATACCTGCCCCCCTCCCCCAAAAAATATTGGCCAAGAGTTTATAGTTGTAAAATCCTCTATATTTTACATATACTTTTTTATTCAGTTGATACAATATATATATATATATATATATATATATATATTCTTAGCATGCCTAATGAAGAGAAAACAAGGGAATTTAAAGGCATAGAACATGTACATAGAGGAACAAGCATCTAAACATGGATCCTACTGACTTCTTAAGATCCATGCCAAGCTACATGAATCAATGATACTGACCTTCTTCAAGCAATGATATCAATGATAATACATTTGGTGTTAGAATAATTTCCTCTAGGATAGACAATAGTTAGTGACACCCAAAACCCTATAAAAGTAGAAAAAGTTAGAAGAAGAAATAAATACTTTGATAGGAGTCTGAAGACAAGGGTAATGATGTTGTTCAAATCTTGGGAGAGAATTGTTAGAGTTTACTGAATGCTACCTTTGAAATATTAATTTAACCACAAAACAAATGTTATTACTGAACCAGAATTGAGTTATTTAAGAACATTGCATAATTCTCAGTTTCAAAGATATTTTAAACAAGAGCTGTTACAAAGTTTTACCCTGATATGCTTCTACCCCAATTCCACTTACCCTACAGTCAAAATAATCAAATAAATCCTTCAATTCTCTTCCACTCTACCACCCTTTTTAAAACATACTTTAACTTCTTATTAAAATGTTCTTCTGTTTTTCAAAAACCATTTTTATAGATTACCTTTTTAACATTTTACTCTAATCTTATATCTATTAACTCCATTATGAGATTTCTCTGTAAAACATCTATTATATATCCTTGGTTTTATATCCTAAGTGTAAGATCTATTTCCATGTTTATTTTCTAGAAAAAAGGAAAGAAACAAAGAAATATAATAAGTAAGCCAGAATATTCCCTCCAGCCTCAAGTCAATCTTATTCACCTGTATGTTCTTTTTTATTTTGGAAATATCATTCTACAGTTCCTCTCTCATCTGCACCTCCTCAGGCTACTATAAATAGGGTTTTTCTTTTGCTTCACCGTAGTTATTTGAAGGTTTCCTAGTTTTCTCCTTTCCAAACGTGCATCATCAGTTGGTTCCAATCCTCCTTGCTCCATCTGTGAAATTGCAGACTGAACCACGCAAACAGAACTCATGATCTTTCCTACTTGTTTGTTCCTTTCACTTCCTGGCTCATTTAATGGTTCATCCACTCAGAAAAACACTGACACCACAAAAACTTGCTTTTCTGTTATGTTTTCCTACAGGTCCATATTGTGCCACCAGTTTTACTTCTGAAATGACCACTTTGTTTTCTCCTCTCCTATTTTAACTACCTTGGTTTAGACCCTTCCCTGGGGAGGTATTGAAATACCTTCTTAAGGAGGTTATTGTCATGAAGAGTTTCTTTTAGATTTACTTTCCAAACTGCTCACCAAGTTATTTTGTAACATAGCCAGATGCTTCTTTAAAGCACTGTTTTTAAATACTCAGTCTTTCTTTTCTATTGATGAAATAAAATCCAATCTAGTTAAGCATACCAAGCACTGTACTTTATAACTAGGACACCATTGTCTTGCCACATCTCAGAGCTTTGTCAAGCTCACTACACACATAAGTCTGGACCCCTACCTGGAGAGAGTGTGTAGTCTGTATTTCTGTAACTTTGTTTCAACTATTTCTTCTTCATGAAATATCTCTGATTTTTCCTAGTCTTTTCCCAGGGGTAGATTTTACCTCTTGTGCCATTCCCGTCTAGGCATGAAAAATCCAGCTTCATCCTTCCTGTCCAGGCCATTTGTATTTCATTCTGCCTTTCTTTACCCTTGAAAGAAACAATGTGTACCCTCCTCTCGACACCCTAACCTTTTATAAATACTTCTATTAAAATGGCCATTTATGTATCTTTTTCTACAACTATTTATTGAATCCTTTTTATGTCCTAGGTGATGGAAATGTAATAGTGATACTTCTACTCTATTGGCTTGCTTCTGGAATCTCATATTGCTACTTTTATTTGATGTTCATTCTCATTGCTAAATTGTTCTTGTCTAAGGGTTATTAGGGTTAGTGTGAACTTAGGGAAGGATTTGACTCTAAGAAGCTATACAAATGTTATTTAAATGGTAATATAGAATTTCTCTGTCACTGTTTTACTTTACAATATGTTTGATGAGTCTTTCCCTCTAATATTCGTAATACATTTGGAATTACTTTCTCATCATGCCTGAAAATACATATTCAGTCCATTTTCTGTATTGTTGATGAGAGTTCTGTGAGAAAAAGTAGGCTCACAACTAATGGACTGTATTTCAGACGCGCTTTAATTTTCATGGCATTAGACTCTTTCTGTGATTTTGATTCTGCTCAAGAATCTTGTGATCACAGAGTGATTCAACTGAATGCATTGTCAAAATAGTCATCAAAATTATTTAAACTTAACAAAACAGTACAATCTTTTGAAACTCACAAAAAGACAGTTTGGAAGAGAGGAAAAGGGTATTTTTGTGAAAGACTATATTGCCATCCACTTGCCTTGATTTAAATAGTATTGTTTTTGTTTGCCAGTTATTCATTATTTGTTCTGTTTATTTAACAAATGTGCATGTATGTGAGAATAAAATTGCACCATTATTATAAGTCAATTTCAAAGTCAGATTTTGATTATAAACTAGAATTTTGCAAAGGGATTAGTTCTTAAGGAAATGATAAATAAGCTGGGGATAGGGGATGTTTAAGAAATGTATAGTAATCTTTCTAATTACCCTATCACCAAAAGCTACTATTTCTTATAAAAATAATGTGAAGAAGAAAGCTGATTAGAATAGAATAGCATATAGGAGTAGAAAAGACCATCACTGTATTAGTGTAAGGATGGGACTTCAGTGCTTGTCAAGCTACCCATACCATCAAAGTGACCATTGGCCAGGATTTCCAGGGTAGAAAGACAAGGAACTGAAGTGAGGTACCAAGGGGGGAGCAGGAAAAGTATTAGGATTTCTTAAGCAGTGGTTGGAAATTGAAATTATGAATGTATTCTCAGCTAGCCAAAGTTAATGTACTTTCAAGAACTGAGGAGATAAAGCTAATTTTTTATCTTGTAATAAGTATTAATAATATCCTTTCGTTTTGCAACCTCACAATTTGAATGCCACAGACTATGATGATTCATATGTAATGTTTTATAATTTTCAAAATACAACCAGAAAGTACATATTATTATTCCTGTTTCATGCATAAGAAAACCAAATTATAGATAATTTAAAGAATTTACTGAATTCAGAAAAATGCCCCAACATATTGATTCCATTAGATTTTTTTTTTCATTTCAGTTTTCTTATTCCTGTATGTACTTGTGCATTTATATATGTAATGCAGCATGATTAACAAAACATAATTCCTGCTTTCGTTTAGGCTTATGTTCTAGGAAGCAAAGTAGGTAATTAAGACAATTGATCAAGTGTGCAAGAGTGAGCTGTGATGGGGCTTATGAGTCACGTTCCGCAGAAAAACCGACTTTTAATCGAGCTACAAGGTAGATCTGGTATGAAAGTGGAAAGGAGGGTGGTCTAAGCAAAACATATAAAATCCAAAACACTGAGGTGAAGAAATGCTTGAAATAATGAAAGACCACAAATAAGACAGGTTGGACTAGACTGCTGAGTTTGCAAAAGGAAAAGGGAGATAGTATGCAAGGTCTCAGATTAGAGGTCCTTGCTCTTTGTTTACACATATTGGACATTTTAAAATTCTGAGTTTATGAAGAATTTAAGTAGAGAAGTGAAATGGCCAGTGGTGAATTACATTCTGCAGAAGAATATTAAGAGAAAGAAATAGAATCAAGACTGAACTATATTGCCTATTACTTAGAAAGGTGAGAATACAAATGAGAATGAGTCAGAGATGAGAATTACTATGGACATTTTGGGAGTCTTATTTGAGGGAAATAAGGACATAACATGTTTAAATTGTGTTTAGTAAAATAATTATGTGACCCTGTGTATACTTCAGTTTTTCACCACTACTATGTAATATGCATGTAGCAAGCAGATGGTTAGCTTCTACTCACTGGGTGGATTCTCCTAATATTTCAGCATGCAGGTAAAGAGCCAGAGGGCAGGTCACAATATGAATTATCTTAGTGGCACTTTATGGAGGTAGTGAAAAAGGAACAATATTTGAAAAGTAGAGTTAGAAGTTAATTTGTGAAAAATTCTTTCAAATCTTGCAGCTATAAGAGAGGTTTCCAAAAATTTGATAATCGTGTACTTTCCATGGTTTTTCAATAACATGTGATGAGATTTAAGGAAACTTTTCTAAGTCAAAGATGATAATAAAAACTTGATCAAATATTCAAGAGAAAAGACTAGATTAATTTTCTAATCACTTTGCAGCAAACATGATTAATAGACAATTAAAGTCACTTTAGGTAAAATAAATATGTGGAAAATATTTTATAGCGCTATATCCGTGAGTTAATTCATAAAAACATTATGTTCATTTTTTAAATATTTATTTATTTTTAAGTTTTAGGTGGACACAATGTCTTTATTTTACATTTATGTGGTCCTGAGGATCGAACCCAGTGCCTCGTGCATGCTAGGTGAGCGCTCTACCACTGAGCCACAACCCCAGCCCTGTGTTCATTTTTTAATTAATTGTTTTTTTATGTAATAGGATTTAAATTTTCTAATGTATTGTAATTTTTTCACATTTAAATAACTGTTTTTATACTTAATTTTTCATTTGAGGTCTTATATCCTTTCCCTTAAAGAATGCCCAAGTAACAGTAATAAATCAGAGCCCACTACACTTGGGTCTGTTTCTGTAGAAACTGATGCAATCTGTAAAGGAAAACATGGAAGAAGAGTCAATGGCAAGATACTAGACATTTTCCTCAATAGCACAATTGGGCTTTAGTGCCAATAATTGGGGTTTTTTATTAACAAAAGAGATCTAGTTGTTTTAGTTCAAGGATACTCTGAGTCATGTATTGAATTGCCTTAAATGTAATAAATATAAATTTTTTTAGAATAATGTCTGAATTATATAAACACATGATTTAATATTAACAGAGGAACATAGACACTGTGCATTAGAGATCCCCAAATTTTAATGTGCCTAAAGATTGCATGAAGACCTATATCAAATTTTGGTTTCTGTATCTTAACAGCAAGAGATGCTAACCAACAACCAAAAATTGCTTACTTAATCCACATTCCAGTGATTTTGATGCAGAGGATCTGAAAATCAAATAAGTGAGGAAGTACTTATATCCTGCTTGCCATATCTCTCTTCAAAATTTTTTTCCTCTGATTTGAGGAACTGAAGAAAGATGCCAAGTAAAACATCTTCATCATATTGTTAATAAGTAAATGTATTTAAAGTCAAAATAATAGAATAATATATTATTTAACACCAGAAACAATAACAAGGTTGTTATACATAAGTATATAAATTTGTAACATGCCAACATAAATGGTTTTTGCTTAAAAATCTCTGGAATTAGTAGTGGTACTAAAAAAAAAGAGAAAAAAAATCACTGCCTGATTTAAATTATATATATATAAAATAGATGTATTGTAGGTTTGAATAATCATTTCAGCCAGGCTTCATCTCTTAATCCCAAATAAATCTCTTTATCCCAAATTTTTAAAAGCATGTTACAATGAATATATAAAAATTGAATTAAGAAATTTTGTCATATTTTTTAAAGTCAACTTTACTAAGGTATGATTTATATTGCCAGAATACTTGAATATATAAAGCAGTAGATGTGTTTTAATCCTTGAATTTGCAAATTAGTTTTTTGAAATTAAAAAAGTAAACAAATTAGAAAATACATAAATAAACTAGAAGTAATTTGTTCAAACACAAGATAAGAGCATTAAGTATGAATTTAATGTATCTTAAAAAACTAAAATTCTCTACAGAAAATTTTGAAAGAAAAAGTCAAACCTTTCATAATTATTCAGTGTATATGTATATACAGAACTGTATTTAAAATATATTAGCACTGGGAAGATTTTAGAGATGCCCTTGGCTTATGTTCATGTTTTTTTAATAACTTTATTTTATTTCTTTAACATGGTGCTGAGGATTGAACCTAGAGCCTCGTATGTACCAGGCAAGTGCTCTACCACTTAGCTACAGTCCCAGCCTCTGATGTTCACTTTTGTAGATGAGGAAAATGAGGACAGAGCCCTGAGCCACTTGCCCAGAAGAAAACCTGGGAGATCAGTTTGGAACCTAGTGTCCCACCCTCTCATTTATAAAACTTTTTTTTTAAGTTACATGAAACTTTTGTGACATGGGTTGTATTAATCTGTTGATTTTCACATTTGTATCAATGTGAAAATCCACTGAGTTCAAGCTTTTCATACTTACATAAACTAATGAATACTAGTGCAGGTGTTTTATACACTTAAATTATAGTCCCACCGAAGGAGCTTTTTGAGACATTAGGATGAGAGAAAGGTTTTTAGCTTTATTTCCCACTGTAAATCACTGAAATAGACAAATATTAAGGAGATGTTAAAACTCTTTCTGTAATTATGTGCTTACAACACATAGCATGTATTCTGAACTGGGTGACTGGTTGGGTTATTGTGAAAATGAGGCAAGGAAAAGACCACAGGTTATTAGAACTCTGGATGTCCCTGGAACTGGTGCTTTTTCTTGAATTAGAGTTTCAGTTATATATATTTCTTGAGTAGCCAACTTAGGTTTGTAGAAATTTCCAAGGTTAAAATTTTCATCAGAGAAGGAATACTTACAGTTTATCATATCAATTAAGTATATAATTTGAATGTAAATAAACATTACATAAGCCAAGTGAAATGTGAATTTTAGTTTAAAACGTGGACTTTTATTCTTCCCTTCACACCTTTACATAACTACCCAATATTTTTCTGCCATTGACAGTAGTGTCATTTTCATTCTGTTTATTATAGGGCATTTGCATAAATTTGCAAACATTTGGCCCAACCCAAAAATCTCTCAAAATAAAATAATTTTCTTTATATCTTTGGAACTATAGAGAATATTTAAAATCAAATTGATGAAAATTTTTAATAATTAGTTTGGGCATAAGCAAGGTCTCACATATACATTGAAAATAATTTTATTGAAAACTATCTTTTAAATAGTATGAACTAAGTCAAAAAGTAAGATCTAAATATATCTCAATCCAGTTCCTTCTTTATATCAGTAGCAGAATGACAAAAAAGACTGCTATACTCAAGTGTGTACCTTGTCAGAGAAACAGAGCAGTGGAATGCAGCTTCTGATAAATCACTTTTTCAATTATTTTCCTTGTAATTTTTATTTATGTTACACACTCTTAAGAACAGCAACAACAATAAAGTGTATTTCTTACTTGAGTTAATTCAAGTACATGTGGGAAAAGAGAAATCAAAATCTTGTATTTGCAGCTAGAACTTACAGATACTGAGGAACAATTAGAAAGTCAGATTTGATAGAAACACAGGAATGTCTAAACACCCTGTTAACTCAGGTAATAGAAAGCAGTTGGGTGACAAAAATGTCATTAAATATCTAATAGGAGTAATAATAATACTAGCTAACATATATTGCCTATTTGATTTGCCAGGTAGTAATATTTTATACTTTATATACATTTTTTCATCAGTTTGAAAAATTTTTATAGGTTTCCAACTAAAATTTCCCCTGACATAGCTGAACCAAAATGATATAGCTAGTAAATAACTGACTCATGCTCATTTGATCCCAACTCTATATTTATTGTTTTGTTGGTTTTGTTTCAATCTCATAGCTTCTGTTCTAGTTTACAACTTTTAAAATCTCTCTTTAGTATTCTGGTTAACTCCTAATGTTCCTACAACAGGGAGTATACTAGACAGTGGGAATTACTTTCTGTCATCCTTATTAGGTAGATTTTGAATTAGACTACATCTCTATCTTAGGTCATATGCCTCTCTGTTCCACTCACCTTTAACTACAATGAGGCATCATGTGAAAACTGTGACAACACCTTATTGGGACCCAGGTAGAAATCAAGAGAAGGTGGGAGTTCTTTAAAGTAGGCCATGATTTTAACAGATATCTTGTGTCTGAGCTCTTGGAAATATTAGATATTCAATATTTTTTTCCCAATATTTATAGAAACACCAATTTCCATAACATCTGTTCCACACCTCTTCAGTTTCTTATGTAATATTTTATTGAGTAAAATTTTAGTTAGATTGTATATAGTGATATTTAGTGCATTCTCATTGCACATCAAGAAATTGAAATGTATTTTGTCTAAAAATATTTGAATTTCTAAAGTGAATTACCACATTGCTATCATTTAAATGAGACAGAAATGTGTTTCCTTAGTAGTTTTTAATCATTTTTATCATGATTAATTAAAATGTTTGTTGAAGAATGTCTAAAATAGATAATATTTACATAATTGTGTTTATAGTTCCACATCAAAGAAGTGATAAATGTCCTTGGGAAAAGAGAATATAAACATATATAATGAATAATAATTAATAAGTTAGATAATTAAAGACATAATAAGATATTTTGTTAACTTACTGATTTTTAATTTGCAAGAATTAAAATTAATTTAGTCTTTTTAAATATAGATTATGGTTTGGGGAGTTCATAAATTTAACAAATATATATAACATGGCACTTATAAATTTTTTTTAAAGAGAGAGAGAGAGAGAATTTTAATATTTACTTTTTAGTTTTCAGCGGACACAACATCTTTGTATGTGGTCCTGAGGATTGAACTCAGGCCACATGATGCCAGGCAAGCGTGCTACAGCTTGAGCCCCAGCCCCAGCCCCAGCCCCGAACACTTATAAATTTTTTATTTAATTTTTATTATTTAAATGTTAACTTTCCTTATCTCTCATTAAGTACTTTTTAAATATATTTTAAAATAGTTAAACATTTAAAGTACTTCAGAAATTATACTTAATTATAGTGGAAGATACTCACTTTTATCATATAGAAGTTAGGCATTATTAATAGGTAATATAAATCAAAGCATAGAATCTTCAAAAATTTGCTTTTGCTCTCATATTTGCTCTCATACATTATTATCTTCCTAGTCATCTGCTAATAATCCCTCAAAAGATAACTATTGTGGTATCCAATTTCCATTTTGTTTTATAATCACATCCATAGTGCTTGCTATACTTTGTTCTGCTGAGCACAGATTTTGTCATTTGCTGATTGGTACTTGACAACAAGCCAATGGATTTCTAAACTATACCCATTTATTCCTCAATCACTGAGAAGAACATGTAATTCACAAGTCACTTCCAAATTTGGCTTATTTTAATAAAAAAGCCCAATTTTTTATGGTATTCAGATGATTTTAGGAATGATTTCTTTTTTTTTTTTAACAACTTGCTGGACTCTGAATGGGAAAAAAAAATAAAACATAAATGTTGAAATCAAAAGAGGATCCAAATCCTTCACTTTAAAAGATTGAACTGACTAGAAGTTTTTGGCACATAGTGTTATATATAACTGAAAAAAAGAAAGTCTTCATTTCTCAGAATGAAGAGAACTTTGATGTTACATTTGCATGTATACATATATAATATATATTTTTACATATCTTTAAGGATTCATAAATATATTTATCACTTAAAAATGTAGATGTATGAATTATTTATAATTGTATGATTTATAATTCATAAAGATAAACAGCATATGTACACGTGTACTTTTTAATCAGTACTTTGTGCCTCTGTGTATACATGCATGATTTTAAGGAAAGTATGATCAATATTACAAAGAAATTTAGCTTTAAGATATGCCAAAAGTTGCTATAACTCATTACTCTGAATGAGATTTCACTTTAAGTATGTTAATTGTAATGTAATAGAAGTTTCACAATATCAAATGAAAAAAAAAACACCACTTCTTTAATTCTTTAGTCTTCTATCAGAGTTGATGCTCAAACAAGATCTGAATATTGTCTGTATTTCAGTCCACCCTCTGTTGAAAGGGTCTTTCATTGTCAACTCTCTTGTGTTCCCTGAATAGCACTTCTCCTTTGTTACATTAGGCACCTGATGCTACAGATATTACCTAGCGTTTTACAATGGCCTTATACTGGAGGCTGGGTGGCAGAGCTAGGGGCCTAGCTTTTCCCAAACAGGGGAAGTATTTTGAGTGCTCCTCCCTTAACAAAACAAAACAAAACAAAACAAAAACATTAAAAGGTGTTTTTTGTTAGTTTTTTGATACAGATATTAAAACCAGGGGTGCTTAGCCACTGGGTCATATTCCCAGCCCTTTTATATTTTATTTCGTGACATGATCTCATTGAGTTGCTAAGGGCCTCTTTAAGTTTCTGAGGCTGGCTTTGAACTTTTGATCCTTCTGCCTCAGCCTCCTGAACCACTGAGATTACAGGCCTGTGCCACTGGGCCCAGCTCATAGAGAAATACATTTTCAACATTTTTGGGAAATCCTACTGAAGATTTCTTTGGGAAGTAATGGACAAGGTTATTCCCATATATTGGACAGCTATATATATACTGCAAGATCATCTTGGAAGATTATTCAACAAAAGAACTTAAAACTATGCATTGGCACTGAAAGCTACCTCAAAGGAGCTCTGAAATTATCTTCCTGGTAAGGATTCGGCATTTTAAGAATCTAAACTAAGAGTGAAGTAACATCTTATTTAAAACTTAATGTTCCTCAAAACAAACAAACAAACAAAATCATTGTTGTCATAGACATGAAGATATTACTGCATGGAATTTCTTCAATCATCTCTCATCATTTCCATTCCTTAAATTTAAATATTATTGAAAATGGTTAAAAATGTGAAGAAAATATTTGGGTTCAAATATTTAAAATGTGAATATCTATGGACTGTCAAAGATGAAACATAGTAAGTTTAGGATGTGAGAGAAAAGCATATTTGTAAGATGAATTTTGATAATATATTTGAATGGAAATTAGTATCATTACAAAAAATTCTACAAATACTTCTTTTGAGAAATATCAATTTTACTCAAATAGTAATTCATTTTAGAAATCAGACAAGTGGCCAAAATTTACTACAGAGCTTTTATATCTTTTAATTTTTGAACATTTAGTTTCCATTTTTTTAAAAAAAACTTTTCAAGAATATAAAAAATTCACATAATGGTTATTATGTCCTTCTTAAATTTATTACACAGAACTATAATTATCAATATGAAGGTGTATCACTAATTTTTGAGTATAAATGATAATACACTGAGTAATATATTTATCATTCTCTTGGAAAAAATCTTCATAATGTTATTCATTTTTTGTATAGAAAAGTGCAGGAATATGGAAAAATAAAATAGCAATCACTTATGTACTAGAGGTGGTATATATTAGACTTGATAATTTTCTATTTTGTGTATTCTTTATTTTTATTTTAATTAAATATATTGTATGCAATTAAAATATTCCCTACTGAATATAATAACATTTCAATTTTCATATTATGGTATCATACAATTAGTATGTGTTTTGTTATATTAAAATATACTGTTATTCAGAAATTTCTTAATTATAGAAAAATGAAAAAACATTTCATGAGAGAAAATATGTACACTTATATCTCTTCCTTATAACATTATGAAGCTTAATTTATATTCTTTTAGTCCCTCATGACTGACTTTCCTAATTTCCTATTAACATTAGAATTTTACATTAAACCTTTTCTTCTGATAAAGTAATAATTACTTTCATTAAAACTCATTTAAATTCCCATGACATGTGTCTTCTGTAGAAAAGTACTTAATTATCTGTGTTACTTAGAGTTATGTTTAGGAAACCCATTGACCTTTTCTTCATATTTCACAATTACCCAAATAACACAAGCCCGCCTACCTAAGACCTCTCTGTCCTGTCACATCAACATAAAAAAGATACGTTTCTCACTTTATCATTTGGGGTTTGATTATGTATCTACAAAAGGGCAACCACTCTGTGAACACCAATGTCTTTTTTATATTTCCCCAAATAGTATTTGTTTGATGAAGGAGATGAAATTAAAAGAGATGGAGCTGGTCATGGTGCTACATACCTGTAATCCCAGCGACTCAGGTAGCTTAGGCAGGAGGATTGCAAATGCCCAGTCTGGGCAATTTAGCAAGACCCCTGTCTCAAAATACAAAATAAAGATTAGAAGGGTTGGAGATGTAGCTCAGTGGTAGGGTACCCCTTGTTTCAATAACCAGTATTGCAAAAGTGAAAAGTTAATTACTCCACATTTAATTTTGGACCATGCTAAGAAAAGAGATTCTTGATAAAACAATAAAAAGGTGGACCTCTGCCACATTTTAGGTCTTCATAGTCAATGTCTTCATCTGTGATATTTGTACATGATTGTTCCCATCACCATAAATGCCTCTATTTATCTTTATTTACAAAATTATAGATAAATGATTGACCATGTTTACTTCTCTGAGAATAGTTGTTACCTGTATAGAGCTGAGACTCAATCACATGGGAGTGTGGCTATTATTAGAAAGAAAAATTTTTGGAAGGAAATATTGAGGCCTATTTTGAAACTATAAATTTGATGTCGCATGCTAATAGTTTTATGTGGGGTAGGTACTAGCAGTGTGTATATGATTTGCAAGTAGCATCTGTAGTGCATGTGCAAGTGTGTGGGGATGAACCATTTCCATTTAGTGCCTTGAGGTAGTGCTGCTAGACACACTCCAAATGTACAAGTCATTGCTCAAAAAATGCAGGTAAATGCCAGCCTGACAAAAATTCCTTCAAAGATTATGAGAGCAAGTTTTTTGTTAGTGATATGTTTATTTGTATATTGATCTTGCAGTTAAGTGGTATTTTAAAAACCATTTAACTTTCTGAATTGTCTTAACTAATGTAGATGCAAATATATATTTCAGTGAATATTAAGTAAAATGCACACATTGTTTAATTTAGTATGTGACGCATAATGAACATTAATACTATTTATGGTATTTATTTTTATCTCCCACACCAAAAATTATTTTCAAAATCTGCCAAATTAAAACAATGAAGAGTAAGAGGTTTGACTAGTTATGAAAAGCATATTGAAATATTGACTAGAGATTGGGTTTATTGCTTAGTGGTAGAGCACTCGCATTCTCAAAATGTCAATAACAAAAACAAAAACTGCATTCAAACTCTGTAATCAAGCAAAATAAACTGAATATTCAACCTAATTTCTATCTGACTAAAACTAAGCTATATGAGTTACTTGATGTTCCTCTGATGCATCATGCTGCCCATTTGTGATCTTCCTGTTTTGTTTAGCTTGTTATTTTCCACCTAGCCAGTGTGGTAAACTCATATTATTTTATTATATTGCTTTAAAAAGACCTTTTCTGATGCTTCCCTGATGCATGCATCCATTACTTATAGTTGGTAGTACAATTTGCCAACTCACCTTGGCTAAGGAACAATAGGGCTGTTTATCATATAATCTAATAAAATGTCTTCAGAATGGTATAGAAGAGTGGGGTTGACTTCAGGGAAGTCCAAGAATATTTTCCAAGACCCACATGCAGAACATCTTTCCATTCGACCATTCCTTTTTTGGTCATCATTTTCTGGCTTAATTTCAGTATTCTCGAGATGGTATGTCTACCCCAGACTTGAACTGCTCACAATCAAGAGCCCTGCAGGAGAGTTTTCCCTTCATAAGTTTGCTCAGAGTAGAAAGGAAAACTTTCCCTGGGAGAGTCCTAACAGATGCCTTGCCTCTACTGTCACTAATCTATACTGAACCACATGTCCATGATTTAGTTGCAAGAGATTGGGAAAGCAAGCATGCCACCTTCCCTGCCTCCATAACAAGAAGTGGGGTTTTCAATACTGTTAAATGTTGTTATTATGCAATAATACCTTTGACACATCTTAACTCCTAATTCCAGGTCTGTCAAAGTATATTTCCTCTATTTTGATCCTCTTCCAAAAAACACATGAGCACAACTGCATTACTAACTACATCACATTTGCTGGGAGCCATCAGCCAAGTAGGTATGACAATTTCCTTGCCAGCGTACTCCCATGCTGTCTAGTGGAAGGACTCCTGAAAGGTGACCTTGTTCAAGAACCAGGGCGGATCCGTGTTTAGGGTGTCCCCGGTTTAGCATAATAGGAGATTAGGGTGTTCCCCCTTTAGAATAGGGCGTATCCTGCTGCCTGAGTTCCTCTTGAGTTCTTAGGGTCAGACAATATATTTTGGGAGACAGAAGCCCAGTGGAGTGGTGGATTTGGGCAGAGAACATGGATTCCCCCAGAACGTGTTTGTAGACGGCCAGTGTGAGTTCGGGAATAAAGAATTGCTGTTTGAATCTACAAGCTGTGTGGTGGCTCGTGATTTGTGCCCAGCCAGAGACTGCGGCAACATTAATGTAAATGTTTAGAATTTTGTAGACTTCTCTATTAAAACATCAGCAACTTGTGGGAAGAGAACCTATTGTTTTCATCATTATATTCTTATTGCTTTATATCTAATAAGTGTTTAAAACCCTTTAAATAAGTTTAAAAACTTTTAAAATAGATAAAAAGAAATTTATTGAATTAAATATTTTAAAGTCAAAATAAGAACTTGAGATAAGTAAAATTGTAATGGTTATAAAACAGCATAATGGATAAGAGATATTGCATCATCCCTGAAGGAGCCAAAACCTAACCATCTGCTTCACATCTCTCTAAGTCTAGAGATGAGAAAAAAAGCTGTGAATTTGCTACCCCCTGGGAGATTGGATGAGGATCATATAGGATTTAGAGAATAGAACTTGCAGGGAAATGTCAATAATTTAGGTTTTCCTTTTGCAAAGAAGACACATCAAAATTTTACCCTTCCTTAACAATGTAGTGTAGATGAAATAATGATGAATCTTTTAAATGGACTTTTGAGAAAGGGCAGGTAAAAAAATAGAATATTTTTACAGGAATTTCAGAAAAGAACACTACAAAGTGTTCAATGATAAAAACTATAGTTAATCATGTTGAATGTATTAACCTTATTTTACCAAATATATATATTTGTCTCTTGCTAAAAAAGAAATGGACTTTTTACTCAGGGGTTTGTGTCTGTGTGTGTGTGTGTGTGTCTGTCTGTCTGTCTTGGTAAACAAACAGTTCTAAATAGTTCCATGCTGTATGTTTTATGATTTTCCATATCTCTGCCTAGAAAAAAACAAAAGAAATACACAAGTGTTTAAATAATCAAAGAAAAAACCTGACTTTCTCCTTGAAAATTAAATGTCAAATTGGATTTGAAATGCTTACAGAGGTACTTTTCATTTGTCCATTATGATAGTAATGATAAATGAGAAAAGCTCTTTCAGGGAATAAAGAATTTCTTCAAATTTTCAATTTAGTCTTAGTTTTATGGAAGATGGTTTTGTAAGTGTGAATTACCATTAGTAGCTCCAAAAACATTTTGTGCTTAATAAGGCTTAGAATGAGTAATTTGGTAATAGCCAATATAAAGTATAAATTTATATATATATATATATATATATATATATATATATATATATATATATATATATATATATATATATATAATTACATTTTTGGCATGAATATTGTCAATTTTTCCTCATCTTCCAGGTATAAAAATACATTCACAATGCACACACATACACACACACACAAACTTTACAACTCATTTATTACTCAAATAGGTAAGTTATTTGAACACTTATCATTTTTTATAAAATTCTACAATGACTTTCTAGTTATTATTGTTGACTTTAGTCCTATGTCAATATATTTTTGCTGACTCTTGACATCAAGAAGAAGAGAAGGTCTTTTACTTTAGTGTTGATGCTAAGGAAGAGTGACTTAAGAGAAAAAAGGCCTTTAAATTCTTGGAGTATTAGCTGACAATTTGCTTACTTCTGACTCATTTGATGAGATTTACATGTGTTATATCTTGGCTTGGACTTGAACCTGTGGACCTAATTTTTTGATTTCATTTTGTTGGTGGTGTAACAAAACACCACAGATCAAGTGGCTCAGAGCAATACAAGTTTACAATATTTTTAAATTCTGGAGGTCAGTAGCCTAAAGAGTGTCCTCATGGATGAGCTCTTTTGGTGGCTCTGGGTGAGCATTCTTTTCCTTTTCTTTCCAAGTTTATTGGATCTGCCTGCATCCCTTGCCTCTATGTCCTCTCTTCAGTTGCTACAACCTTTGTTTCCAGGGCATGTCCAAGTATAATCCTCTCTGACCTCCCTTTTAGAAGAAACTTTTGGATACAGCACCTCAAAATCTGCTCTTTATCTCATCTGCAGTGTTCCTGGAAATGAGAATGAGGAAGTGGACTTTTGGGGAATGCCATAACTCAGCCCACCGTGTGACTATTACTCAGTTCTATTCAATTTCAAATCTTATATAATTTTATCTCTATCCATTTTAGTTTTGAGTATGACCAAGCTTTAGGTGAAAATGCATGCCAATTTAAAAATATAAGAACATGTGTACATATTGTGTGAGTATGTATACAAAAATGTCTAAACAGTAATTAAGTTTCTAAATTATCAATAATGTCCCAACATGACAATAAGAATTACTGATGAAATATCATGGTATAGTATCAAAATATGGATAGTCTTCATTATGTAATGCCCTTGTAATTTACAAGTGCACATGTTTTTCCGGATGGAGTTAGCAAAGATAAACAATAGCAAACATTATAATCTTCATAAGAAGGTTTATTTTTTTAATCAACCACTCATTTTAGAAGGTAATGCATGTCCTTGGGGAGGGGAAAAAGGTCAAAATTCAACCATTTTTAATTTACCTTCCCCCACCTCAACTACCACAAATATGCAGAATCCAAATCTAACATAAATGGTGAGTTATATTTTATCTTACTCTTAAAATTATATTATTCCTAAAGGAATTATTTTTTAAAAAACTACCATTAACATATTCAGCTAAGTTACCATTGCATACTAGCTATTGTACAATCTAATTTTCAGTATAGTATTTAAGAGCCCCAAGAGGATAACATTGAACCTCTCTCATGTTTGATTT
Source organism: Callospermophilus lateralis (assembly GCF_048772815.1). Taxonomy (NCBI): domain Eukaryota; kingdom Metazoa; phylum Chordata; class Mammalia; order Rodentia; family Sciuridae; genus Callospermophilus; species Callospermophilus lateralis. Next base: position 5,068,386 of record NW_027514398.1, on the reverse strand, counting down.
TTAGTTTTCATGAATGCTTTAATTTTATATGGTATAATTTTTACTATTCAGTGTATTTTATTTGCACCATGGGAGAACTTAGTTTTATTTTAATGATCAGCAAAAAAAAGCTATGCATCATTATGAAAATAAAATAGAGAATATAGAATTATTTGGTTATTCTTTTTTGCCATATTTGTAAAAATGGTATAGAATTATACATAGAAAACTTAAGTTTTTTTCTACTGAGAATTTCCCTTTAATATACTTTTGGTTGATATATAATTATGCATATTTTCAAGGTGGAGTGTGATGTTTTAATTCTTATATACAATGTATAATGAGCCAATCAAGGTAATTAGCATATTGATCACCTTAAACTTTTATCATTTCTATATAGGAAGAGCATTTGTAATCCTCACTTCTAGCATTTTTAAATGCATTATTATTAACTATATTCGTCCTACTGTGCAATAGGATACCAGAACTTTTTTTTTCTGACTGTAACATTATATCTGTTGATCAAATTTTCCCTCTCCCACCCGACTCCCACTTAATTAACCTCTGGGAACCACCATTCCATACTCAACTTCCATTAGATCAGATTTTCTAGATTATATATGTAAGTAATATCATGCATTGTTTTTCTGTGCCTGGTTTATTTCAGTTAACATAAATGTCCTCCAGGTCCACTTATTTTATTAAAAGTGAAAATACTAAATCTTTTCCAGGGTTGAATAGCATTCCATTGTGTGTGTGTGTGTGTGTATGTATATATATATTAGTGTGTCTTTTTCCATTCTTCTAGCGAAAGATATTTAGATTGGTTATATATCTTGGCTATCATAAATAGTACTGCAGTAAACACTGAAGTGCAGATGTGGCCATGACCTATTTAGCACAAATATAAAATTGAAGAAAATGTTCCCTGCCCTGTAGGAGCTCACCACTCCAGAAGTACAATACATACAGCAATGAAAAATTGAAGCTGTATGGTGTACTGAGAAGAGTTACACAAAATTAAGATAGACACACAAAAAATGAGGAATTTTCTATTAATGGAGGTAAAGTGTCACCAGACATTAGTGAATAGCTAGAATTTTTATATATGAGAAAGGACATTCCGAGCTAAGGAATGGGAGAATAAGGACATATAAGCAATAAAGAAAAAAAAGTGAGTAAAGCAACAAGGAGAGTTAAACATGTCTACTGAATGATAAATTGACAAGAATATAAATGTTAATAACTTATTTAAAAATTATAACAATATTGTTAAGACAAAATAAATGGATTTCTTGGAATTTTTTCTTCAACAACATGTGCACATGTTTTTTTTTTTTTTTTCTGGAATAGGAAAGTATAAAGGAAAGTAATTAAGGTAGCTTATGAAACTTGATAACTGGAAATATGCCTTTAACTTTACATGAGCTTTATCAAAATCGGAAGCTTAATACTTTCTTTAACACTTTACAAAAATTTTATTATCTTGGCAAATGAGTTAATTGCCTGTTATATTAGACAAAAAGAAGAATAACCATATTTCTCTTAGCAATGATGAATAACATATTACTCACATTATTGTTAACTCTTTAATATTTTAGTAACAAGATATAAAGATAATAAATATTGTCAATGTTAACTAAATGCTGAAAGCATAAGTCAAATCACATCCTTAATAGTTCACTTGTTCTTAATGCTGTACCAATTATTTAACTTCTTATTTATAACATATTTTTAACATCATTAATCTGAGTCCCTAGGAATTTATTTGTTGAATGCATATGAATCCCTCCTTTATGTTTAATTTGTAAATAGTTAGCAGGATGCATCACTTTTATTTCCTTTAAATTTGCTTAAAGTGTCCTATTATGATTCAATAGACTTATAATTAATTTATTGGTAAACTATCATTCCCAGTAGAAATAACAAAAAGTCAACTTTTGAAAGAATTGATATAAAATTATTTGAATTAATTATGGTGAAATATTCAAGGATACGGAAGACATAGTTATTTAATGCATGCCTATTGAAAGATGCTTCAAAGTTTGATAGTTACTTTTTTCAAAAATAGCAAAATGAATAGTTCATTCTTATATTAAAAAGAGAAAATATGAATTAGCTACTCGGTGGCAATTTATATACACAAAATCTTTTAGTTACGACCATGTTTGTTAAACTTACAAAATATTCATTGTAAATTATGATTAAAAAATAATTCGATGTTTTAATAAAAGTATAGAAAGATTAGCAATACTAAGCTTTTCCTTGTCCAGAATGAATCCAAACTCAGTAAACTCCATAGGCTATGGTTGTCCCAATCTTTTCATGTTTTTGATTGCAAGAGCCTATTATAAGAGATAAACATGGTACTAGCTTTGATTTTCTTCCTTAGGGATGTAAGTAAAACTTCACATTCTCATAAGCTTCTTGTTTTAATTACAGTGTAAGAGCACTGTGTTTCATATAATAGGAAGACATTTAAAATGAGATTAGTTTTGCTATCTCAAAAATGTGGGTTGAAGCATTAAATAGAATAAATGGAAAACACACATACATTCTACATGTTTTGCTTTTGACTCAAAGAACTCAATCCAGTGAATATATTTTTAAATAAGCATCTCACAGTAGCAAAAAATTTGCTCATTTCAAACTATAAGCAATGCTTTTTTAAGCTGACCTTGAAATGGAATATCTGTTTGAAAAGTAAACAGATGTGTTATAGTAAGCTCTTCTCAACCGTTATTTCCTAAAGGGATAAATAAAACTGTCGCCCAAACTGCAACAATGCAAATTGTTTTTAAAGATTAAAGCTTGCTTAGCAAGCTGATAATACAGGCTCCCTAGGTAAATTGCCTTAAGTGTACCTTACTTCTATAACAAAAACAAAGTTAATTTTAGATTACAATGACTTTATTTATGTTTCTATGTATGGGGAGTACATATTGAGAATGATGGCTTGCAAATTTTCTCAAAGGATTTTTACTGAGGATTGTTTTGTATCTATGGCTCAACTTAGGTTAACATATAGATATTCAATCAAAATAAGATGAGCACTTAATTGTCAAATTGTCAATGATAGCTGTATATTCATTGCTATTAGAAGGTAATCCTTGGTGCTGGGGTTGTGGCTGAGGGGTGGAGTGCTTGTCTAGCAAGTGTGAGGCACTGGATTCAATTCTCAGCACTGTGTATAAATAAATAAAATGAAGGTCCATTGATAACTAAATAAAATTTAAAAAAAATTAAAAAGAAATCAATCCTCTCACAGTTCCTAGTGGATTCCTAATACCACTTCTATAACAAGTGTTTGAAATTTTACCACCGTTTCCAGTTCTTTGGTCCTTATGTCAGAAATTAATTCTGCATCTTGGTTTCTTTAGAAAATATAATCAGAGAAAATGTCTTAAATTTTTCTTAATGATTTATCCACCATTTCATTTTTCTATTCTTTCATCCTTGGAACAAATGCTCTTATGTTCTTGTTTAGGTTTGTATTGCATCAACAAGAGTATTCGGACAAACCCTTCCATTCCCATCTCCTTCTCAGGCCTCTTGACTCTCTCCAGATGCACCTTTCTTTCAGCAGGCACATCTACTCTGTCTGAAAGAATTCACTACACTTGAACTTTGCTATTAGTGGTACCTTCCCTGATTCAGTTCTTGAAATTGCATGGGGCATTAGTAAATGTCCTTTCCCCTTGCTCTTCATTCTTTAATTATGCATGAACTTTGTCTCACCTACTATTACTTTTCGATTTTTTCTCTTGAAAGTCTAGTCATCCTCCTCACATGTCTCTGTCCTCACTTTAACTTCACCTAACTTTAATTCCTATAGCTTACATTTTTTTCAGCCCCCAGTTCTATTTCCAATTTTGATCATTTTCCTGAATTTTAAACTTAAATACTTCACTGCATAATTCCTTATAGATATCTTCAAAGCATCCCCAATTTGGTACATTTAAAAAGAGATCAAAATTCTAACATTTGGGTTCAGAACACCAAATTCGGGATTCTGACTTTAATGAGATAGGGTACATGATATTTGACTTCAGTTTACTCATAAAATACAATATTAACTTTCCACTCCACCAACATATTTATACACTCAACATCTCTACTCACCTAGATTATTCCAGTAACACCCTATTTGATTTCCCTACCTCCACCTTTACTTCAATACAATCTGCTCTCAAAACAGTAGCCAAAGCGATCATTTCAAGCAGTAAATCAGACTGTGTCACTCTGCTCAGTATCTTTCAGTTGTCTCCATCTTGATTTTTAAGTAACCAAGTCTACATCTACAGCCCCAACCCCATACTCTCTCATCTTGCCTCTTCCTAAATTCTCTGTTTATCCCACCACACTGACCTTTTTAGAGTCTCTTCTATTTTCTGGGCAAATCGTTGTGTTGGTCCTTTGACGCAGTCTGGCTGGGCACAAAATCATGAGCCACTCACAACTTTGTAGACTCAAACAGCAATTTTTTATTCCTGAACTCACACCGGCACTCTACAAACACGTTCAGGGGAAATCCACGGTCTGGGCCAAATCCACGTTCTCTCTGAATCCCGGGAGAACTCAATGGGAACTACAGGATCAGGCAGGCCTGAGGCAGCAGGATATGCCCTATTCCCAGCAGGGTACACCTTAAACCTGGATCAGCCCTAAACCCTGATCCACCCTAAACCCAGATCCGCCCTGGTCCTTGAGCAATTTTGAGACAGGGTCTTGCTAAGTGGATCAGGCTAGCCTGGAATTTGTGATTCTCTTGCCACATCTATCTGGGCAGCTTTACAGGAGTCTGCCGCCAAGTCTGGCAAGATTTTGTTTTCTTAACTAGTAAAATGAAGGTAGTAATAGGACTTCTTAGTTTTAATAAGGTTGAAATAAATACCAAATGAGTTAATATGCACAAAATATGTTTAGCAATGTGATTGACATGCGGAGATCATTCAAATTGTCAGCTAAAATTGTTTTATTACTAGTTTTAAAAATGAGACTTGAGTTTAGCTAAAATTCCTAGGCCAGGAATGTAGAGATGATGATACCTGCAAATCTCAACATACTAGTGGTACTTACTAGACTGTTTCCTGTGTGGCTTGTAGTTAAAGTTTTCTTAAAAACCTATTTGTCCACCATTAGAGATGTCCAGTGTCAGAATTTCAGTTTTGTTGGGGTGGGGTGTTGTTTTAGATTAGGGAACACAAAGGAGGAGACATAAAGGGTAATCATAGTTCACTGCATTTTCGGTAGCATAAGGATTATGATGGAGTCTATGATATAAGTATCATGGGATGGAACAGCAGAGGCGGAAGCAGGCTTGTTGTGCCTGGGAGTCAGATACACATTGCATGCCATAGATATGGAACAGTAAGAATGGAACTGTCCTGGATCTCTTTAGAAGGAACACTGCCTTAAAATCTCATTTGGCTTCCTAGTCTTATGATGTGATCTAGGAGCTGAGGAGGAACTTGAACTGGAAGAAGCAGTATTTCTTTCAGGATCAAATTTTTTACAGCAGGAAAATTTCCTTAAAATGGTCATCGAGGAGAGACTCCCCTTTGACTATCTTCCAGTCTTAGCAGAAAACCCAGATCAAGACCCAACCAGTCTTACAAAACCACACCCCTTGACTACTTATTCCATTGGCTTAATTTTGGTGAGTTGAAAATCATAGCCAGCTAGTGAGAGATTATGAGGAGAATCTAAACACATACTCCTTCAACACTGTAGGTTTCCATACCTTTGGCAAAAATCAGATTGATTGAGGAGAAAACTAATAGCAGAATTGTATGAGTTTTGAATTTTAGTCATTTTCTTGAACTGAAAATGTCCTATTTCTAAAATTTATAATATTATGAGCAAAAAGGCATGGCAAATTAATGCTACTGCCTTAAGATTACATTGGGTTGCAGGGTAAAACTGACTTACAGATATTTCTTGAAGAAATAGTAGCAGATAAATAAAATCAAATAAAATATACCTAAAAAGATGAACATACGAAATATAAGTAAAATAATATTGAAGTATAGCTCTTCCAATAAAAAGAATCACCACTTAATATAATCAAATATTCTTTGAAAACTATATGACACAGTTGTAGGAGATAAATGTCTTGCTGTCCTGCCCTGTATAAGCCCAAATATGTTGAAAAACATGGAATGTTCTGGAAGCTAGGAATATAGAATTTTTACAGCACAGTGGTAAAAGCACTATACCTAGGAATTTTAATCTGCTACTAAAATTACCTGAGTGATCTATAGTAAGACTCTTGATATATCAGGGTTTCTTATTCCTTATTAGTATGATGTTATCTTCCTTTTTTTCAAAAAGTGATAGTATGAATCAGAATTGGTATATAATGATGAATAAACATAGCATGTGAATTCTCATGGTGAACAAGAAACAGAAATTGACAGATATGTTAAATGTTGATAGGAAGGAGAGTTTACTGTGACCTTTCATCAGTTGGGGGAATTTTTATGCCAAGGTTATCGTCATTTCTTATTTGGATTTTTATAATAGCCTTTTCATAGAGCTTTGCACAAGAATCTAGAAAAAATGTTGATGAGCAAGATGATTAAAGTTTCTAAAATTTTTAGTCTCACCATGGAGGTAAATGATCAAGTAGTTAACCTTGTTCACACATTTTTGTCAGGAAATGTGTCTTGGCCTAAGGAGACCCTTTAAATGTGCTACTTCTGCACCATTAGACATAGGATATCAGGAGAATCATGTAAACTGAGACTGAGGATGAGTAAGTTAGTCATAAAGAGAAGAGCATGTTGGCTTGAAGGAAGGCCCAAAGAGTTTAATATTTTTGAGAAATAGAAGTTTTGAAAAATATGTTCAATAAGTTCTGGAGTGCTTCAAGGAATTTATTAATGGTAAGGGAAAATAAAAGACTTGGGAGTTGAATGTCAAAATATTGTAGGAACAAAGCATAATATTGGTCACTTGAGACTTGCTCCTAATATATGTTGAAATTTAAGCAATACTGAAGAAAAATACTATATTCAAGAATGTTATAAGAAAGCCTCAAAGAATAAATGTGTATTTGTAAGCTGTATCTTTAATTGATCAGATGTTTTAATTAATGGTCGACCCTGCATATAGTGTATGATATTTTGGAATTGGTCTGGAGCACCTGATCTATTAAATTTCTAGATAAGAAAAACTGTTAAGAAAAAATTTTGGTTTAACATGAGTTCAGTACTATATAAGGAGGGTATACATTGAAGTTTAATTTTCTGGACAAGATGAATTTGAAATTGTCTCCTTAAATTACTGTTTCACAAGTTTAAGTCAGTTTACTAAATGCTCTCAGTTGCATTTCCATGATTTTGATAGCTCCCTTGATTACTTAATTTTTGGAATATCTTGCTCACTCCCCCCAAATAACTTGCTAATGCAAAGTGTTTTGCTTTCTATCAATTTGTTGCCTTTATTCAAAATTTATTTGAGTTCCCTGGGCATTAAATCTTGGGTTTACAGAGTATTTGCTGAACAGATATTGACCATGGTGTTAATGATAAGGCAGATATCATTGTTGTTGTTTCTCACATTGGAGCTTCTTGCCTAGGGTTGGGGAATTAAAATTATTTAGTATTTGGGTTTTCTTAGTTATTTTATGAGTTCCTTCAAGTTAGCATAAACTTTTTAAAGGTAATAGTACCCAGTTCTTTGTAAATAAGTTGACTGGATAGAGAATATAGTGGATAATAGCTGATAACCCTACAGTCAGAATATGCTACATCTTGCTGATTATTGTGATTTGTACTCCCTTTCTCAGAAAGGATTCCCAAGAAATAATGTAAAATCTTGGCTCCCTAGAGCCTCCTGTGCTTCTCCATGTTCTCAGCTTCTTCCAGGCAACAGAGGTTATGTCATCAAAGTTGGTAACTGTATCTTACAGCAATAAAAAGTGTGGAGATTTATTAAAATTTATTTTCTGATGTTTCAGTATACCTAGTGTCTAATAAATTACCTTTACCAAAAGTTTGAATTTATATGAAAACTATATTGGAGCTCTGTTAAAGATATCATTCTGCCCACTTCCAGATGAAAGTGTCAATTCGGTAGGATCCCTATATTTAACTTCAAAGAAGTTGTAGCCACTTCTATAGCTCTTTTTAAATGACTTTAGATGTCATTTCATGTTTCTTTTCTTAGACAGTGTGTTATGGCCACTGAAGTTGGAAAAAAGCGATTTTTTTATGTCGGGTGCATCACAAGACTTAGTTTATTATGGATAGATGGTTCCCACTGTTCTTAGCTTTTTTTTTTTCCTGAAGTACTCTTGAGTGTATACTTTTATGTTTGCATTTACATATAAACTAATATAGATAAATATTCCTGTGTTCCCACTGATTTATTTTGATCAAATTATTTACATGCCTGGATCATGTTTTCTTTTCGATAGTTTTTTTTTTCCTTTCCCATATGATCAGGACTTCAAGATTACTATTGTGACTTTGTCAGTGCTCTAAATTTTTTTTGGCACAATCTGACATAAAAGTACAAAGTATTTTTATTATTTATTGCTTGTGAACCAATAAATTTATAATTATAGTCTTAGCTACTCCTTCTCCAATGTACTCTTTTCAATACTCTTTTTCAGCTACTGAAAGTATACCATTTTTTCACTTACTCCAAGTTAGCCATTTTTAATCACATTTGAGCTATTTATTAACTGCAGATTTTTTATATGTAGTTATTTATAATTCATCAAACATTTATTTTCCTTTTATAATTTCATTCAAATATTGGTATTTTTTAAAAAAGCCTTTCATTTTTTTTTCTGAAAGTGTTTATTTTACTTTTAAGATAATTTTTTCCTACATACGGAATCCAAGTTTGACTTGAATTTCAACTTTCTGTTTTCCCTAGCACTTCAAAGGTATTCCATTATTTCCTCCCCTTCATTGTTTCTGATGAGAAATCAGAAGTAATTTGTATCATTTTTCCCTTATATTTATGTATGTATGTATGTATTTATTTTTAAGATTTTTTTTTATTTCTTACATGACAATAGTGGAATGCATTACGATCATAATTTTCCATTCACAGCACAATTTTTTACAAAGCCTTTCATTTTTAAGAGCAGTTTTAGGTTCACAGAAAATTGAGAGGCTGTTATTTCATTTTTAAACCCTCAACAATGGGGAAATATATAGAAGTGAAAATTGAGTTCTGGCCTTCAAGGAATTCAGTCTATAGGAGGATATTTACACTAAGAAATGCATATATCATGGCAAAGTAAGAACATTACTCTTATTCAAGCACTATATACAGCTTTCAGTGGATCATAGAAAGGAGGACATCTCCATCTTTTGGGGGTAAATTAGGGAAGGTTTTATATGAAGTCACATTTAAGCTAAGCCATAAATAGTGACTAGGATTCTATTTGTGGAATCAGTAAAGCAAGAGTATTCCAAACATAAAGGAATAGAATGAATGGAATGGTGGAACTGGAACGTGAGAAGGCAAGGTATGTTTGAGGATTAACAGCCACCATAGTAAGACCTGAAAACAACTTTAGTCTCTTACCTGTGGATAATGGGTAAAATAAAAAATGGTGTATGCATACAATAAATAGAATAATATTGTAGAAAAGAAGGCAGTTGTGCTACATTGGACAACATGGATGGGCATGGAGGACATTATGTTAAATGAAATAAGCCATTCATCAAAGGACAAATACTATATGAGTTCATTTAGATGAATATCTTGAATAGATTCATTGAAACAATAGAAGGTTGGCAAGGCCCGAGAGGAGGAGGAAATGGAAAGATGCTGTCCAATGACTATAAAGTGTGTTATGCAAATGAACTCTAGGTATCTCGTCTAGCATAGTACCTATAATGCTGTCTGTATACTTAACATGAGATCTCCCCTATTAAATTTTTTAAGTATTTTTTAAACAATCTCTCTCTCTCTCACACACACACACACACACACACACACACGCACGCAAACAACAACAACAACAATAACAACAACAACAAACCCCAAACACCAAACAACCCAAAATGAAACCAGAGAAATAAACACAAATTGACCAGAGAAAATATTTGGAAGTGGTGAGGTGGTGAATGTTTGTCCTATACCTCAATGAAGCTATTTCAAAACAAAGAATAAGGATCATAAACTAAAAATATTGGAAGTACTCTATAGACAGCAATCATTTAAATAGAAATTTAGATCTTTGTCAAAATAGGGAAAATTATTATTCTTTATATACTTTACATTATCAAAGATAATTTACATCATCAAGGATAATTTACATCATCAATGATTATTAAACTTTTGTAAAAATGTTTATAAAATTTTTAGCTAAACATAATAACACCCCAAAATATTCTTATTAAGGGACTACTATGAAATTATTAGAGGATAGATGAATGAGGATCGTGGAGACATGAGGTTAAGAGATTAGTTATATGAAATGAGCACACTGTGCTGACTCCCCACATGTTTGCTTTTCCAAAAAGCCATCTGCCTGCAGCCCTGCCTGGCCTGAGTGGACAGGATATGTCGCAACTTTCAACAAACTGAGGCAGGGAGCGAGGGTCTGGCAGTCAGTGTAGGTAATGAATAAGGAGGTTGAGAAGATGAGGGTTGGTTATCAAAGCAAAGACAATGGGTTGCTAACAGCTAACACCACTGGGATGGCACTTTACAGCATAAGGAGTTGCTGCTCCTTCCTACCCTTAGGCACATATATGGAGAAGAATGAGAAAGTAGTTCGTTCTGGGGTCTATAAAAGAGCAAGATGTACCCACTCCAGCTCTGGGTCCCCTTCTCTTCAGAGAAGAATCCTGCCTCTGTGTCTTTTAAAGTAAACATGCTTTCTACACTTGCCTTGGTGTTTCTCGGGTATTTAATCTTCAACACCAGTGGGACAAGGACCGATCCTGATCTACAAGACTGGTATCAAAATGTTTTAATGCATGTATATATTATGTAATGTTTAAATCAGGTTAAACCCATCAGTCCCCTTAAACATATATATTTATTCTGAAAACTTTCAAAATCCTGTCTTCTAGCTTTTTAAATGCATAGTAAGTTATTAAATCATCTGCAGTTTCTGTCCTGTGGAATAGCATACCAGAACCTCTTGCTTCAAAGTGTAACCTAAGTACCTGTTTTCTTGACCAGCCTTTTCTTGTTCTCCTTCCCCTGCCCCCAAACACTGTCTCTGGCCTGTGGTAACTACCAATTCATGCTTAACTTCTGTAAGGTCAACTTTTAGATTCCACACACGGGTGAGAAAATGTGGTATTTGTTTCTGTTCCCAGCTTAATTTACTTTACACAATAATTTCCAGTTCTATCCATGTTGTTGAAAATGACAGGACTTCATTTTTTACAGCTAAATAGTACTCCACTGTGTCTGTTCCACATTTTATTTATGTATTCACAGTTGATCAGTTGTTTTCGTATCTTGACTATTGTGAATACTGCTGCAATGTACATAGGAATGCAGCTGTCTTTTTTTCCAAACTATTTTTAGTTGTAGATGGGCACAATACCTTTATTTTGTTTATTTATTTATATATTTTTTAATGTAGTTCTTTGGATCGAACCAAGTGCCTCAGGCATGCTAGGCAAGTGCTCTACCTCTGAGCCACAACCCCAGCCCCAGCTGTTTCTTAGTGTACTGATTTCATAAAGATCTGTTTAAATGGGAATATAAAAAAAACTTTTAGAACACTTTGGAGATTACTTGAAGGATATGCTATGTCCTTATTTGGTGACTGTGTATTGTCATTTTTCCCACCTGTTAGGGAAATAATGAGCTATTTCAAAAGTATGAAATAACATGAAACTTCTCAGTACTTTGAAGTAAACATGGATATTACATCTCTATTCTTTTGAATAGTGGATTATTTAGGATTCTTTAGAGAAACAGAACCAACAGAATATATATGTGTGTGATTACAAAAATGGGATGTATTTCACTGGCTTACAGGATCAGAAGCTTAATAGTCCCACGATGGCCTTCTGCAGGCTGGAGACCCAGAGAAACCTGTAGCTCCTCAGTCCAGGCAGCTGGAGCTTCAGAAGAGGCATCAAAGATGCAGCTCCAGTTCAGTACCAAAGGACTGAAACTTCCTAGGGAGTCTTTGGTCAGAGTCTGCTTGGGAAAGTGAAGGAGCAGGAGTCTGAGTTTCTCTGGGAATCACACTAGCAATTGGAACATCTGCTCAAGAATAATAGCCTTTGCATCTGTTTGGCTTCCTCCTCCTCTTTTTTGTTCCATCCAGTCCCCAACCTATTAGAAGTTGCTGTCCACCTTAGGCTGAGTCTCCCCTTCAGCTTGACTCTGTCATGCCCATAATTCCCGGAAACAAACTCATGGACATGCCAAGAAACTTCTTAATTTTAGGCATCTCTTATTCCTATCAAGATGACAATCTGGATTATCCACCAGAGTACATAGCAAAAACAAAAAGAACGTTCATTCAGTAACAAGATAATTGCATTGCTATTACTGTTTATTATAGTGCTGTGTTTATCTTTTTGTCTAATATGTGAGATTATTTTTCTTGCATTGAATGAATCCATATTCGTTCACAGATTTGTCATTGTGTTGTGTGTATATGTGTGTGTGTGTGTGTGTGTGTGCATGTGTGTGTGTTTCATCCTTACTGTGCTTTTCATTCTGTTACTTCCAGGTTTATTAGAATTGTGTGGTAATATGGAGTAAATTAAACTACAAAAAAAAGACTTTTTCAAAGCTCTACCTCTTTATGTCTCCTTTTATTTTTTTCTGTGATGTTAGCAGCCATGGAAAACCATTACCTAAATATATTTATTAATTATTACTAGCAAATGGTGTAGCCTAATTCAGTCATTCCTTCTTAATTTATTAACTGGAATATTTCAATAAGAGAAATGTCCTTCATTAACTGTTTTGTTGTGTAGAAGTAGTTCATGGAGAAAAGGATAATAACATATTTTACTCTTTTCAGTTTACTTAACCAGTTTTAAAAATGTTTTTCTAACATCCAGCAAAAGTTAACACTAGGTATATAGTCAATTTGAATGCATGGATTTAAGCATATGTGAAGTGTTTCAGTCTCTTATGGTCATTAACCTTGTATATGCTCAAATTATTTATTTTTCATCAGTGGAAGCATATGAAAGTTGATTGCTAAATCGTTTTGTTTTATTTTCATGTTGATATTTTCCCTATTTTCTGGGATGTGGGCTCTGAAATACCACCAGTGAAGTTGGCAGACCAAAAAAGAAAAAAATAAGTGAATCTGATCAAGTCACTAGATATAGATATATCTACCATCTAAAGAAAATGGAGGAAATGAGGGAGTTGTTCACTGGTATTTCATGATCAATTAAGAAAACCTGGAATGTGGGACAAAACAATCTTTTTTCCCCTAGGAATTTGATTTAAAGTAGTGAAAAAAATAATTATTTAGTCATTAAGGGACATACATAATAAAACAACAAAGATACTTTATAGCACCTCTGTCAGAACATCTTTAAAAGGAACTGGCTAATACCAGGGCCTGATAGGTGAAGAAAATGTAAAACCATACATTCTGCTATGGGGTATGTAAAATTTTGTGGCCATTTTGGATCCAATTTGACAGTTTTTTTTTTTTGATAAGAATTCTCTGTATAACTCAGTAATATATCTCCTAGTTACTTGCCTTGTAATAATGAAATAGGTATTTTAAAACTTTATACATGGAAATTCATAGTGGCTTCATATACAATTTTCCCAATTAGAAACAGTCCATATGTTCATCAAAAGGGAATTACATACACTGGAATCATTGTCAGAGTAAAAAGGAATTAATACATGAAGCCACATATATGGATCTCAAAAGCAGAGTGCAAGAAACAGGCTCAAAAGGCAACATGCTATATGATTTGAAATTCTGGAAAAAAATTATAGGGACAGCAATCAGACTAGTAATTTCCAGAGGATAGTATGGGAAAGAGATTCACTATAAAGAAAGGGTCACAAGAAGTTTCGGAAATATTTTATAATATATATAATAATTGAAATATTTTATAGCCTGATTGTAGCCATGGTTAAATGAATGTGGGGGTTTGCACAATTCATAGAAATGTGCATTTTAGAAAGGGTGAATTTTATAGCAAGTAAAACCAATAAGTAACTGGAAAATATAATGGGAGATTTAATAGAGGAATGCCAGCTCATTGTAATATATAGTATTTATTTGGAGTTTGATTTCCTGTTGATTTGAGACAGCAAAGCGTATTAAACATTGACTTGATATTTGACATTAACGAATTATTGTCTATTAATTAAGATATAGTTAATATAAAAATATTTTAGAAAATAAATCTGAAATTTTTACAGATGCAATGATATAATTACTAGAATTTGTTTCAGAGAAATCTTTCAGTGGAAGAGAAGGTAAACACAGAGAGATAAAACAAGATTGACCATACAGTTGGTAATTAATAAAGTCACGTGAATATTATATGAGAGATCATTAAGCTATTATCTCTTTTGAAATATGTTTGGAAAATTCTACTATAAAAATTAAAAAATTATAACTTAGTTTTACAAAAGAAAATGTTTAGTACTGGTATTCTGCAATGAGTAAATGTTATCACAGAAACTTAATGATAGTTTCATATTCTAAAGTTTATTAGTAAAATGTACCATATAATGCTACTCAAGTGAAGCTATGGAATCCTTGCAAAGACACTAAAGAGTAGATGCCAAACGTCATAATCACATTGGCATTGTAATTTTTTTTTGAGCTCAATAAAACCCACCTTCTTTGCAAGATTAACTGAAATTAATGATGAGATATGAAAGCATTGTTTCTCAGTATAATCCATTGCCTACATACTTCTGTGGGGCCTGGGAATTAATAGATGAAAATATAGGTCTGATTATATCTATATTTCTCTCTGTATATATATTCTTTCTTTCTGGAAATACTGGAAACATCACAAAATCTCTAATCAGGCAGTCTCCAGCCCCTTCCAGCATTGTTTCCAATCTCCTACTTCAAAATAATTTCCATTCTTAGTCTCCAGAAATTGAACAACTCTTTTTAGTCATGTCTCAGTTACTTTATAGATGGTTTTCTAAAATAAAAAAAACATTTTCACTACATGTGATTGAAGACCTTTGTCTGGCCTAGCTCAAGCTTTATGTCCTTTGTGAAGCCTTCCTGAGCTGCTTTCTCAACCTTAGTTCAACTTAATTGCAAGAGTGCTATTTTAGAATTTTAACAGAATATGTGCTTACTATTTGTTTACATGTCTGCCTTGTTTTAAACCAGATGGAGTTACTTTTTGTTACAAAAAAGGCACATAATTTTTGTTTTTGCATCCTTTATTAATTATTATATATCTAGTTATAATAATATAGTCTACTTTAAAGATAGCAATTCATACTTTGCTGATAACACTTAAGGATATTTAATAACATAAAAACAGAAGTTTGTTGCCATTAAGATAATTTTTTTTAAGTAAAAAAGACAATAAAGTGGAGATACACAGAAGTGGTTTTATCATTCAATATCTGCTATAAAAGGCTTTTAAATAGTTTTTAATTACATTTAGGTTTAACAATGCTGAAATAAGTATGTATATTATTTTAAAATTATCACTATTTCATTTATCAAATCATTGATATTATTATATGCTAATATTTAATATGTAAAAACAAGTAATAAAATTATTTGGGCTAATGTGATAAATAATAAGGGTAGGTGATATTGATTTAAATAATTTAACATTTTTACAGAAGTTGAGAAATTCATCCAAGTCTTATTTATTTAATTCCAGTTGTGTTGCTAGATATGACAACTGTGCTGGGAGAACTAGGATGGAAGACATATCCATTAAATGGGGTAAGTTTAAATGTCTTTTAAAAATTATCATCCTTGTTAAGGTCTCTTGTAAGAGTTGAAGGAACAGTAGACTTTTGGTTCTATTTAATATGAATTTTGGCTTATAACTTAAATCCTATAGAAAAGATTAAAATATCATTAAACTGGTGATTGAAGGGGGTGATTCTAAATTAATGATTTAGAAGTCTTGCTCCTAAATTACATCTTATCCTTTAGTGCTGTGTTTTATACATTGTAACACTAGAATTCCCCCATGTTTTCTTCAGAAATAAATTTTCATGTGTAGTTTTAGACACTTTTCTGTATGTTACATTTGTTAATCTTGTGTTTGTGCATAAACAAGCTCCAGAGTATCACAAATTTGGTTTTGAATAGAAAATATGTCTACTAATGCAGTATATGTTTAAACTTGACAAGATGATGTACTGTGTTCTTAGCTGGAAATAGTTGATTTTGAAGGTTTATTGGGATGTTTGATTTACAAAATACAGTTTTTCATGTACTGACATTTTAGCTATGGTTGTAGTTGACTTTTCGTTTTGGCCTGTTTTGCATTTTCAAATTGCAGTGAATTTCTACATCTTTTGTTGATATTAGGCTAATATAAAAAAGTGGTTTGTGAAGTTTTTACTTGATATTTTTCTATTTAATTAAACTATTCAATAATAGAAACAAATGTTTCAGCTATGCTTGAGTTAATCTTTTTTCATAGAAACTGTATTTCCACATTCATGATATTCTTTGTTCATAAGTTTTTCATTGCTTCTACCACTAAATCTGAAATTTAAATTTGAAAGGAAAAGTTGATATTTTTGGGGGGATGTTTACATATTGCTGTTGAAATTTGACATTTTATTTCATTAAAATATATATTTTCAACTCATAAAGCTTAGCATTAACACTTTATCATCCTATTTCTTACAGATTTATGTTCTGTATTTTTTCAATTTTCATTTTATTTCAATAAAATGCTCATCAGTCCATTTCTGAGAACTATATCTGTAAAAGTAAAATTATGCTTTTGTCATCATACTCTTCCATGAAAATTAATAAGCTTCAGTTTTGGGTTAAATAAACTTTGAGTTAATAACATCAGTTAATTAAGTATTAAATGGACCATGTTTATCATTAAGTAATAAAAAAAATGAATGAACATTTCTTTTAGAATATCATTCCAAGGTGTGTGTATGCTTATATACATATAATCATAAGAGATATACATCTATCTATCATATAGATATTCACAATGTATAAATATATACATAGATGTAATTTCTACAGTATACAAAATGACTTATAAACACTTCCAAACATTAAGTAGTGTAAAGCTCTTTTTTCCATTTTCTGAAACAAATGAGAAAAAGCAATTAGAGACTTTATTCTTGGCCTCATGTAGTCAAAGCCAGGTATCACATGAGGAACAGAAGATATGAATTTGTTCTAGTTAATCTATGTATGGCTTGATCAGGTTTCATTTTTGAGGAAACTGCTAATGCAGAGACTTGGAGAATCATAAATGAAGTTGCTGCTGTCAGTCTTGTGATGAATTTTCTCTGGATATTATGAAGTAGATTTGGCAGTTATGGAAGAGAGAGGGCAGGATTGTCAGGAAAGGAGCCACTTAGCTCATGGTTTTCTATTTTCCAGACACTGCCCTCAGCGTATTTTGTTTTCACAATGGCCTTTTGAAGTGTGTCCTATATTTATTTTCTTGTCAGAGAATCCTAGTCCTAAAAAAGAGTGAGGAATAGAAAAAGTAACAAATTTTGTAATACTAACAGCCAAATGGTGAATGGTGGAATATAAAACTAAGATATTTCTGACTCTAAACTTGTGTCTTTCTGGTGACTCTGCTAAGAGAGAGGCATGAAATCTTCATGAAAGACCTTTTACAAATGTGCAGCTTTTACCTAATTGATTCATATTTCTTTTCTTTGATACACTTACACAGACACAAACAAACACACACACACACACACACACACACACACACACACACACACACAATATTTACAGTTGGGACACTACTTAACTATTACCAAGAGGAAAGAGAGAAAGAATAGGGGGATGAGAAGAGTAAAATAGAAAATGAATAGATAGAAAAGATAAATAGAATGAAGTAGGAAAGTATTTGATGGTTATGTTTTATTGGACATTTGCCACATGCTAGACTTCACCTCAAAACACTTTACTCAGATCAGTCCTGTACATCAAATATAATTCATCCTCATTGGTACATGTGGAAATTGAGGACTCAGGTGCATTAAATAACATTCACAAGGTCACAAAGCTAGGAGGTAGTTCAGCAAAAGTCCTAAGCCAAATATATCCTAATATTGACACTTATGGATGGTCATTTCAAAGCTAGTTACTTTTTATTTCTTCTAAGATTCTAACAGGTAAAGATAAAGGTCCATGACCAACATATTTAGACTGTGGAGGGAAAAGTAACATGTGGATTCAAACTTTAAAAAGTAAATAACTAAACCACGTTAAAATGTTATCATTAGTATGGGCTATAATACTTTTAGGTTATCTCCCAAATAATAACCTATATTTACTAATTGAGAGCAGTAGGACTATTTGAATATAAAAGCTCCTGGATATATTTCACAATATATGTGGATGAAACTATATAAATTTTAAGGTAAGATCAAGGGAATTCAAGGGAAAAAGTAAAATGGATATAAAACAGTGTTAAAGAAAATGTACAATTTAAATTATCTTCTAATAAGGAGGATAGATTACTGGTAAGTATCAAACTTAATGCTATTTATAGGCTAAATGAATCAAATATATGAAATATGATATGTCAAGAGCTATGTAATGTTTTGAACAACTAATAATAAATAAAAAAAATAAAACTGCTGGTCCAAAAAGATGGACCCAGGCACAGATAACTAAAAAAAAAAAGAACTAATAAGTAAGAAGGAAGAACTTTGAAAAAAGACTATTAAAAATTCCAAGAATGAAAATAATCTAGACATAATTGTAGCTTAAATGACTTATAAGATCTGTGGGAACCATTTATTACTATAAAACATTTAAACAATAATTTCTAGTCACTTATTAAAATTGAAATTATATTTATTTGGATTTATAAGACTCTTGAGTTCTTAGTTTTACTGAGTCAGCCTAATTTGAATGAACAATTTTAACTATTATCTTTTTCAGGCACTAATTTAGGTAGTTTAATGAATATGTCATGTGTGGAAAAGATGATTAGATAATATAAAAAAGTATATCTAATATTTCTATTAGTAGATAGTAAATCTTGTATTTCTATTATTTCTATCTAACATATTCTACTATTCCTGTGAATTATGTGTTTCTTTGTAATAACTTTTTTAAATTGAAAGCTTTCTTTCTATATAAGAAACAGAACTGAGATGAAATACTAAAATGTACTATATAAAATAAAATAAATTTAATCAGTAATTCCATAAGTCTTTATTTTTTTCCTCCATTTTTAAGTTAAAGAAGCCAGATGACCAGGAGTGCTATGCTGATAGTTATAGGAGTAGGCATTCACAGTATGCCTGTGAATAGAATTGCTATGATCATTGGAGTAGGGGGTGAGCTTCCCTATTTTGTGAACATGGAAAAGGGATGAATAGTCTTGAGTGAATGACTTCATATCTTACAAAAGTGGAAACAGAATATGTTAGTTTTCTGAAACATTTGCTTGTATCAACATATAATTTATAGTTTATTTTCTTTTAACCATTTTCAGAATTCAATTTAACAAACTTCTTTTTTATGCTCTATGTGCCATGCATCCTGTTAAATGTGCTTAAATAACAGATTTTTCTAGCCTCAGGCAGTCTTACATTATAGAAATTATACTGCACAATCAGAAGGCCAAAGAAAGTGTCTTCACATAGTTTTGTGTAATGTTTTGTGAAAGAATATTAAGGGAAGGAGTAATTCTGGTGAGAGAAAATTGGGTATGAGAAGTGTTCTATCAGCTTTTTTTTTTTTTTTTAATAAAATGTGAAGGAATCACATATGGTCTGGAAGAGAAAATAGAAGGCACTGTCTAGGCAAAGGAATGGCTCCAGAAAAAACATGGGATTGTTAAACGTACGTTCTTAATGTGTATTATTATCAATTCTTATATATTAGTTCTCATACAATTCTTAATGTGTGTTAAGCTTCAGGACTGTTGAGACTCATTTGTCTCCTTGTAGTAGGGGGTTGCATTGAGAAATACAGCTGTCATCACAGGCTAAGCCACAGTGCAAAAGACAGAATTTAAGTGTCTTAGTTGATCTAATAGTGTGTATTTCAATTCTAATAAGTAAATGTGAAAATAAAACCTTTCTCAATTTACTTAAAAATTACTGAAGTTTTCTTTTGCTTAACAGAATAATGCAGGCCCTTGGAAATGAAATAGGCTTAGGAAAATTGGAAAGATGCTTTAAATATAAATGACATGACCTTCCTCAAATTATGATATTTGAAGCTTGATTTTAACATAATAAAATATAAAAGTCAAAATATATGCCTGTATTTTATGTGGGTGAAAATACTTTTTTAATGCTGCTCAAAAATTTAAATTTGTGCACATTTTTCCATTGATTTCCCTAGTATTCTGTTAGCTACTTTGCAAGACCTTAATCTTATCATCTTATTGTATTACACTGACAGATAAGGAATGGAATAAATTCCTAGAATAAAGTTCTTAAAAATTTTGAATTATTGTAAACATTGGACAGAACACTGTGTTAAGGCTTAATGACCATCGATTCCCAAACTCTGATTGAAATGTTAACTCTCATCTCATATGGACTTCTTTCCTTTTTAAGTTTTTACTTTCTCAGTTTACTTTTAGCCACTAAATAATTTTATAAACAAAGGGAAAATACAATTATTATAATAGGACCCATAGTTAAATGTCGTAACTGAAACCCCCTACTATCCATTACAGCTTAGACCCCATTTATTATCACACAGCTGTGAGTCTGTCATATTGGAGCATCATGGCCTAATATTAATTCTAACTAATGAGAAGTAACTGCTATGAACCAGAAGATTAGAAGTCTTCTCACAATACAAAAAGGAATTTCATGATTTAAAAATCCAATCTTGTTTCCTTTGAGCTTTGATAATTAAATTTACATTACTTGAAACTTAATAGTTATATATTTTTAGTTTGGTTCTATAATTCAAAAGACAGCTGGCTCTTTAATACATACTGTTTAGTAAGAGTAATTATACCTAAATAAAGCTTGATAATTATAATATATAGAAATTTCTTAAGAAGATTTCCCTAAGATATTTATTTAATCTGTAATTACAAATTACTGTTCTTGATAGAAATAATTTTATTTTTAAATACTCCATGAATTCATCTGAAATAGTAATTTGTTTTTATGTTTATAGTAATATTTTAAGCAAGAAAATAAATATTTTCTTGTCTCTGATTTATTTTCACTCTTTTGATTACTAAGAGGTAGTTATCTTTTAAAAGTTAGTCTTTAATGTTCAATGTTTGGTGGTGGATCATATCTTTGTTATGTAGTTGTCCTGGTATTAGATATAATTGTCCAACATTAAAAATCAAATTTGCATTTCAATATTAGATGATTTCAACTTTAACAAAAACTTAAGAAAAATTTAATGTTAAGATAAAAAAGTATTTTGGATGTTAGTTTGCATTTTATTTTAATGATGAAAATTAGAGATTGATAAAAATCTGTTTTTTCATATGTCAAATGTTGGTTTTAAATTCATTATATGTATTTTTTGTGTTTGTGTCTTTGATAATATTTAGGGCTTGGATAATGAAGCATCATGCAAATTATATGATCTTATCTGTTAGACATAGTCAGTTGATATTAGAGGATTTATCCTGAAATTCTTAGTGTATTAGAGTCCTCTAGAGGAACATAAAAAAAGGAGATGTTTTGGGGGTAGAGGATGTGGAGAGACTTCACTGACCCAAGCAGGATTGAGGCTTGCTATAGGACCTGGTTTATGTGATTATGATGGCTATATCCCCAAATGTGTTGTCTGCAAGTTGGAAAACAACAAAGCCAGTCATGTAACTCAGTCTTAGTCCAAAGGCTCAAGAACCAGAGACGACAAGGGTTTCTCTCCAAGTTCAAGGACTGGGTATAAAGCTTACGAAAAAAGGTATACTGATGAAATCAAGTCCAAAGGCCCAAGAACCATAAGTTCCTGTGTGTGAGGGCAGAGAAGATGGATGTCCTAGCTCAAGATATAAGAAGAAATTATAATTTCCTCTGCCTTTTTTGTTCAGTGGGTTCCATATTTGTGAGGAAGTACCTGCTTTGCTTGTTCTGTTGATTCAAATGCTAACCTCTTCAAGAAAAATCATCAGGGACACACCCAGAAATGTTTTACCAGCTGTATAGGTATCTCTGACTCTACTCAAGCTGACATAAAATTAATCATCTCAGGAAAATAGGAACACATGGTATTTATGTCTACATATTTGCTACAAGTGAACCTAGTAACTAAGGAATTCTATGATTAAAAAGCATACATTATCATTAACCTGTGTAAAAGCATACTTTTTTTTCACGAATAAGAGCATCATTTCCTAATATCATTGTTTATGAAATTTCAAACACTGAATATATTAGAGAATGTAGTATCTAGTAATAATTTTAATTTGATATTATAGTTTCTACATTTCATATAAGAATGAATTTATCATGGTATTAGACTTCAGTATTGCATCTTGATTCATTGATAATTCATTGAAATGTTTTCAAACTACCATATGTTTGAATTCTGAAAATATGAACTTTAGTGATAATTTATATTGTCAAAGTGAACTGTTACTATTTTCAAAACTGATATATCTAAATGGTTTTCCACCAAGAAACTTCACAGCTTATGTGGTAATGTTCTAAATGTTCATCATGTTGATTTTAATTATGTTGTTTCATATTTGAAAAAAATGCATTAGGTTTCATGAATAAATTTCAGTGTTAGCATCTCAAAGCTATATAATTTCTAATCTCCATCCATACAAAGGGCAAGGTATGATAATAGTATTCATTTTGTTAGATTATTGTGATGATCAGCTAATTTAATATATGTAAAGAACTTTAACAGTATATTGTTCATAATCAACATTAACATTATTACTACTACTATTACTACTACTATTGTTATTGCAAGAACCCTAAATATTTTGAAATGAAGATTTCTGTATAGACTTTTTTACTTTCTTACTTTATACTGAATCACAATTTCATAATGTATTGCATATTTTTTTCTTCTAGAGCCACAAAATATTACTTTTTGCAGCTTTTTATTAAATAAGTACTTTTATATTTTCATTTTATCTAAACATATATAAAATATAAATATTAGCTCATTAATATAGTCACTCATGGCACCCAGATCATAGGAAAACCATTGTGCTGAGTAGTAGAGGTGGTGGTTGGGTGGGGTTGTGATCATTATAAAGTTACTGCCTTAACGGTAGTCATGGTCTTTATCTGAGAAGTGCATTCAGCTCATTATGTATAACATATTTTGATGATATATGGCGAATTTAACCTCACACCCAAGGATTGCCAAAGAAAATACTGAGTATAAATACAGACTCACTAACTTTAGTTATGAGATGCTAGTATGATAAAAGCCCCATAAAAGTTGTTGAATTGGAATTACCCAAGAGATAAGTCTGGAGGACAGTTTATTCAGTTTAAAGTATTACTTGAAAGCAACTCAATAGGAAAAGAATAAACCTGGGATTCCCACTGGGAAGGGACTAAGGAACTACATGCAATTCTCACATTTTGTTGTTGTTGTTTTTGTTTGATGACTTTCATATATTTTGAAAGAGCAACCTGTAAATAAACAATCTGTGCTGGATGACTGCTGAGCCTTTTGATGAGGGTCAAGTGGAGTATCCAAGCATTCTCTTCTATTTATTCTGATTGAAGGAACATGATCTGAAAGCCACCTTTGCTTCTTGGGATTGCTCCTTTCGAGGGCTTGTCCCTATTTGAGACACATACCAGCATTGGTGAGCTCAGAATTGCCTGGAGACCTCCTGTGGCACCTGTGGGCAAGAGAAAAGGGAAATTGGGCTATGAAAGATAGGGAAGTTTTTGAGGTTACATTTTCCTCTGCTCTTCCTTTAAGTAGCTCCAGATTTCTGAGTGTCTTTGTTTTCCTTCTTTCTGAAGAACTTGGTCAACATTTTTTGTAAAGTGTGTCTAGTAAAAAATCCTTTCAATTTTTTTGTCAGAAAATCTTTTTCTTTTTTATTTTTGACGGACATTTTGTAGTGTACATATTTTCAGATTTATTAGTTTTCAAATCTTTGTTTTATTGCTGAACATTACATATTTTACTCTATACTATTCTTGCATGATTTCTGGACAGTCAGATGTAATTTTATCTTTGCTGCTCTATAAGTAAGGTGTTCAGTTTCACTGGCTTTTTCCAAGATTTTTTTTTATCTTTGGTTTTTTTGAAGTTTCATTATTATGTGCCTAGGTGTAAGGGGTTTTGTTTTGTTTTCTGACATCTGTCCTTCTCAGTGTTTTCTGAGCTTTCTGGATTTCCTGATATTACCCACTATATGCAAGGACATCCTTCTGGAGTTTTAACTATCAGAATTGTTTATGCTACACTCCAAGAAATTTGTCAATTAAGATTAGGTTTAACTAGAATGGTTCCTACAGAGTTTCTATAGGTAGGTTTCTGCTTCTCTGGGTTGTGATTCTCTGTACCCATTGTCTCTCCAATTTGGGGAGGAGTGGATTGCCTTGTGATTGTACTTCTCTGTTTTAAGAAGAGTTGAATTTTCAGTTCATTCAGATTTTTTCCTATTAAAATGGAAAAGTAACTTCTATTTTTTTGTATTTATTCATATTTATTACATAGAATAGAGGGGTCATTAAGGCACACTGATATATGTGTATAATATAATTTGATGAACTTTGCTTCCCAGTACCTCTCCTTTGCTCTCCCCTCCTTCCCACTGCTTCCTTTCATCTACCCATTGGTTTCCCTTCTACTTTAATGATGTCCTCCATACCCCACACCACTAGCTTAGGTATATGAGAGGAAACATAAGACACTTGTCTTTCTGAGTCTGGCTCACTTTGATTTACATGATGGTCTCCAGTTCCATCCATTTTTCTGCAAATGGCATAATCTTATTCTTTTTTTGAAAAAAAAAGGTAGAAGAGAGAGAGAATTTTTTGATATTTATTTTTCAGTGGACACAACATCTTTATTTTATTTTTATGTGGTGCTGAGGATCTAACCCAGCACCCCACGCATGCCAGGCAAGCACATTACCGCTTGAGCCACATCCTCAGCCCAAATTTCATTCTTATTTATTTATTTATTTTGAGAGAGAGAGAGAGAGAGAGAGAGAGAGAGAGAGAGAGAGCAGAGAGAATTTTAAAATATTTGTCAGTTTTTGGTGGGCACAACATCTTTATTTTTATTTTAAGTGGTGCTGAGGATCGAACCCAGCATCCGCGCATACCAGGTGAGTGCATTACTGCTTGAGCCACATCCCCAGCCTAAATCTCATTCTTTACAGATGAATCTAACTCCCATGTGTGTGTGTACAAAATCATATTTTATTTGTCCATTCATCTGATGATAGACACCTAGGCTGATCCTATAACTTGGCTATTTGTTGTGCTGTGATGAATATGGGTATGCATGTATCTTAACATTAGTCTTTAGTATGCCAACTTTAATTATTTTGGTATTTACCAAGGATTTGGCATAATTGCATCATAGAGTAGAATTATTTTTAGTATTTTGAAAAACCTTCATACTGATTTCCATGTAGTTGTACTAATTTACATTTTCACCAAGGGTATGTAAAAGTTCCTATTCCCCTGCCTCCTTGTCAGCATTGATTATTATTTGTATTCTTGATGATTGCCATTCTTATGGGAGTGAGGTGGAATCTCAGTGTAGTTTTGATTTGCATTTCCCTGATGGCTAAAGATGTTGAACATTTTCATGAAAATGTTGGACATTTTTACTTATTCTTTAGTAACTTCTAAACTGCTTACAAGCTGAATTGAGAAAAAAATATTGTATTTTTGAGACTCAAAATCATTATGTATTGGCTAAAATATTTGCTTAAAAGTTTCATGAATTGTAACTTCACTTAATTTTTGCTGACCTTTTTTATTTCAACGCACTAATTCTTTTCACTTTCTCTGCACTTCAATCTCTATTGGTAGTGGTAAACTTGATTTTCAAGTTTGTTGAATTTAAAAAATAAATCACTGTTAGAAGTTTGTATGCAGGAATTATTGTCATTATTCCTAATTAAAAAAAATACAGAAAGGCTTTGGAGTTTTTCTGTGGCGCACAATCTAAGCAGTAGAACATGACACACTCAGGAGCTCTTAGAAATTTAGTTCCTGACTTTACAGGAAGAACCATGTAAATTTCTGCCCTAGAATATTTAAGTTATTAATGTGGTGTTAGTCAAAAATAAGAACTGCACTGAGGTATTTTTTCATATTTAGTATTTTTTGTTTAATCTTTGTAAATTTATGTAGTGTAAATATTTTTAGCACTATGTTATAGATGAAAAAAACTGACCCTGAGACAATTTTCAAAACCTGCCCAAGTTTGTAATAATAGTAATTAAAACCAGGGTTACCTCAATCCCAAATCTAGAACTCTTATCTATTATAAGATACCTATAACTATGGGTTGATAATTGACATTGATGCTGTGCAGGGTATAAAAAAACCTGTAAAACTGATCTAGCAAAGACTGAAAATAGTTTCAGTGTTGTTTGAAACAGATTTTGTTTGATGATGCACGGTTATAGAAAAGTACTGAAAGGTTAATTCATCTTTGAAAGCATCTTAAAGCTAAGGATGGTTAATTACTATACATATTTGTTTAGTGAGTTGAATAAGGATATTTGTTGCATGTTTGCATTGAAAAACTAAAAAAAAATTTCATAGGTGTGTCATTTTTAGTTTTATCTCTTTGTGTTTATATATTGCAACTATGACTTTATTACACACCTATTATTGCTATAATTTATAATTTAGTATAAAATATAGACAAATATAGTAAAAAACATACCATCCAGTAATAAGTACATTAGAGATATAAAAGTGTCTGTCACTCTCAAACCATCTTCTAAGTAAGTTATCTAATCAAAATACTTGCTAAGGAATATCAGTACCAGTTGGTGCTATAATGCCCTAGTGCATCAATCACATCTTATTTGAACAAAGATGGATACCTCATATAAAGGCATCTCAACCACTGAGCTGCCTGTCACCTCTCACATGTGGATTTTCATAAATGGCTAACCTAATTAGATTCATTTTGTTAGCAATTCAAGATTCCTATGTTAAGCACCCAAGGAAAATCGAAAACAGAGTCTTCTGCTGTAAAGATGTACAGAAAGATACATGTGGAAGGGTTAGAGTAGAGGGACTTTGATAAACTAGTCATGCAAATGACAGTTCTGGAACAGAAAAGAGCAACAGTGAAGGGCAGCCATCAGTAGTAAGACCAAAGTAAAGGTAGAAGAAAAGCCATGAGAAAAAGAAACACTGGGGTAGTCAGTAACTCTTGAGCTAATTATGTTGCTGCTGAATCTCCAAATCCAGTTCTTTCTCTGATTTGCTCCTTACAAAATGTATACTTGCATTGAATCATCACTTTATAATGTGTAAGTATGTACAATACAAGCATTACATGTCAGTTTTTTTAAAAAGTGAGTTCTTGGGCTGAGGCTTTAGCTCAGTGGCAGAGGGCTTGCCTAGGTTGTGTGAGGCACTGGGTTCCATCAGCAGCACCTCATAAAAATAAATAAAGGTGTTCTGTCCATCTACAACGACAATTGTTTTTAAAAAAGTGAATTCCCTTAATTTAGAAGGCCAGATTGTAAATGCAGATTGTAATACTTCCAGTGGTAGTAGTAATAAATAATAATTACCAGGAATGAGCTACTGGCACTATTTTGAGGCAGACCAATAAACAAGAAAAGCCATGGAAGGTAGAATTTCCTCAAGGAGAACAGGGGAGAGCCCCTGGCTTATGCTGTCAACTCATGCATGAGTAAATAACCTTTCCTGTGTACAGGCAATGTGGGAAACAGGTGATTGAATGTGCATAGTTTATTAGAGTGGATGAACTTTAAAATATTTAATATCTAAGCAACTACATGATTCATGTCACTTCTCTCTCTCCTAAGAGTATTCCTTTCTGTGAAGCATCATCTGCAAAGAAAATGAATTGCTGCCTTAATTTTCATTAGCTGAAAGAGCATGTATTAGATAATGATGGGCTTAATTCTATGATAAGGAAGAGAAGTGATGGAAAAGCAGCTTATAGTGATTTAGGAAATCAGATGTGAAGTGTTCACTGACTCTGTGAACATGTCATTAGCCTCATTTTTTGGTCAGCTGAAAGTATAAATCTATAAACTTCATTTCTCTGGTATCTCTGCTATTATTTTATGTATGGTCCTGAAAATTTCTTCCTGTAAACATACATTGTTAAAAAGGTATGAACTGCTTTAAGCCACATATCCTTAACTTACATCATATAGTAGTTTTTTAATTCTTTTTATTTTTGCATTACTACTTCAGTAGTTTCACTTCAAGTCTCCTACTTCTAAGAGAAGTTCTCATTTTTTAATATATTTATTTTTTATTTAATCATATGTGGAGATGAGGATTGAACCCAGTGCCTCACAAGCAATAGGCGGGCACTCTACCCCCGAGCCAATACCCTAGTCCCTGAAGTTTTCATTTTTAAAATATGGGTTTCTATAATATAAAATCTAAGATTGTTTTATAAGTGTTTTAAGTAGAATAAAATATAATATATTTCATTTTTAAATGAGTCTACATCTTAATCAAAAAAAAAAAAAAGACATTCAAAACTCTAGGAGACCATTAGTGAAAGACCAGATAAAACATGTTAGACTAGATGATTTATAATCATTTACTATTTTAAGTGACCAGTTTCTTCTTAGACCCCCATATCTAGCTACCATATCTTGTTTATTCTCTTAAAACTCCTTCAAGTATCATCAGTTTCATCTATTACTCTGTTAATAGTTTGACTCTTAATTATTTCTTCTACATATTGCCATGATGTGTCCTAAATTGATCACTTGCTGTCTTTCTCCAGCCCTTTCTCCAGGCTTTTCAATACATACCTCAACCTGTTTGTAGAACTCATCTTCTAAATTGAATGCTTTATACCCATATCTCTGTCCTACCTCCTCCTACCTACCATTTAACCTGTAGATGCCTTTCTGTCTTCATCTTCTAACATCCTCTGATCTTGAACCATCTTGTTGCCAGCTATTCAGAAGCTGAGGGTTTCTTCCCTGAGATTTGTTTCTTGTTTCTGGATGAAGGATCATGTTATTGAGTCTGTCTGGAAAAAACTCTTTTATCTCTCCCTTTTTCAGTCTCTACCTTCTGGATCTCCCTTTCTCCTATTGGTCTTTAAAGGCACAAATGATTCTTCCCCTTTTCTGGAAATCTTTACATTGTTGAAGATGGAATTAGGAAACAACTTTTTTTTTGGAACACCTGAAATTCATACCTGTCATTGCATTTATCTCACACTGTTCTAATGTCTGTCTCTTACTGGATTCTGAGACCTTAGAATGATACTTTGTTTGATTTCTGTGAGTTAGGAGGCAGAATAACCACCATATAGCGGAAGCTCCCTAAAAATTGGCTGAATAGCTAAGTGGATTCACCAGAGGCACCATTTTAGATAGGACATTGCTTAAAGGTTGTATTTTGCAGTTATCTCTGGAATGGAGATAGTTTTGGAGGTATTATAATATACTGCTTTCTACAGAATCAGCTGTTTAAAAAGGTGAAAATTGAACTGAGTTCTTTTCATTTGTTTTGAGTACAAGTAGAAAAGTTAATGTATAAACTTTTATATTTGTATTCTAGACAATCCAATTCATCGCCTCATTATCAAATTTCTCACCAGAATGGGAGTTTAAAGGTGGAAGAAAAAGATATTTACCTATGAAATAAAAAAGACTATAAAAAAGCTTATAAGCTATTTAAGCAACACCAATCAAGGCATAATACACTTTCAAAGAATTAATGACTGGTTTAGAGCAGTTGATGATTTGAATCACATGTGGGAGATATTAACCCCAGAAGGTTATTAATCCTGCACCTTGTTATTAAGATGAGAATAAAAAGAAGAACATATGGATCTTTAATGGTTGATAGATGGACTGCAAATTTTAGAGAATTTATACTAGCCAGTCAAGCTTTCAAAAAGCCCAGGTCAGCGTTAAATGTTAAATGGGTTTTTATAATCTGTTTTTCATGCAATTAGTATTTTGAAGTAATGTACCATAGTAAGCAAAATAGGTTCTTAAAAGGGTTTGACTTTGTTTTATTTCAGCAAAGCAAAACCTATTGGCTTATAAATGTAATGCTTAACATAGTCTTCATCTCCCCCGTAATTAAGAAGCAATGTATATAAAAATATTTCAATGAAATTTAAGTCTTTCAAGTAAAAACATAAAACTAGGAGTGTGTGTGTGTGTGTGTGTGTGTGTGTGTGTGTGTGTGTGTGTGTTGCTTTGAATATACATTCTTAAAGACAGTGTTTTGGGGAGCAAGAATTAAATCCATCATTGAATTAGCTCACTTAGTAGTGTTATTAATATAATTCAATTATATGCTTGCCTTAAATTCAGTACTTTCCATTGCACATTAGAAGGAATTTCCTTATGTTTACCAGTGAGAAATTGCACTATGAAATTTCCACATTATAAATCTCTAGTAAAGAAAGCTGCACAGCCAAAAGATTATATTTATTTTTTTATTCCTGCTATTGGTAAACACTTTACTAATTGTTTGGATAGCCATAAGGTCTGGCTTGCCTGACAGAGTTCTGGTATATTTCAGTTGTCCTAGAAAAATAATGAATTGTGCCACAGATCATTTTTTAAAGTGTAAGATAAATCACAGGAGGAGGAGAATGCACACAATGTACTCCATGCTAAGGCCCAAACCTGACACATCATTTCTTACAGTGCATTGACCAGAACTAGCTGTATGTCAGTTCACATCAAGGGGAGTAAGATTTGGAGGAAATTCAATGAATAATTGGTGGGCATTTTTGTCAGTGCAATGTCAGCTCAAATCTCAGAATCCACTTTTAATTTTACGACTCAAGGGGTTTTCTTGTTTCTTCTCATATAGAAAACTCTCAAGTATCATTCCCTCATGAGTGCCATGAGATAAATGTTTGAACTTTTTAGTCTAGTCCCTATATTTCTTAAGTGCCCTTTCATGATTTTAAATTCCTTATCTCTCTCAGGTAAATCAGGATAAATAATTAGTATTGTATTCTAATGTCTCTGATTCTTTTTGCTGTCATCTCTTTTTTTTGCTTCAAATCATTCTGTACCCCCCTTTATATTTTCATTAAGGAGGTTTTTCTGTCATTGTCACTATTTGCATCTTACATGTGCTTATTAATCTTTTCATATTTATTATGAAATTATTTTCATCCATGTTTACTTTATGTTTTGGTTATTAACTCATTTGATTCACTTCTTTGGCCTTTTACTTCCTTTCTTCAGGTTGGTTCAGTTCCTTGCTGCCAAATTAAGTCTGCAGATTGCTAAGCACACAATATTTGTTTTTAACTTCTTTTAATGTGTTGAAGTGAGTAATGAAATGGCATATAAAGTCAGATGTCCAGCAGTAAGCTTGGCCCCTATCTGCAGTATCACATGATTGACTTTTGTGGTTTTTGGCCTGACAGAAAAATTAAAAGTCCCTGCTACCAATCTTGGTCTTGCTTTCATACCAGAGTCTCTGCAGGCCTGTGGCATCTAGTGTTCTTAGTGCTTTGCATTCGTGTAGTTTTTCTTCTATGATTTCTTATTTTGTTTTTATCCTGTCTGTATGACTTTCAAGTTTTGCATTTTATTATTTGTTGGAAAGGGCAATGGGCATAGGAACAGGGGATTATGGTATCACTTTGATGGGAAATTTTTGGATATGAGGGCCTATTGTCTATCTAGTTTATGCAAAGTTTTAATTCATTAGAATTGAATAGTGTAACCCATTTGTTTAAAATTTTAGAACTAGCCCTTTTGCAAAACAGCACTCAAGATTATATTTAAAAGCAAAGAATGTGAACATTTCTGCTTTATCATTAAATAACTACCACAAGCTTGAAATATCTTTCCCCAAATATCATTATAGCTTTTCAGGGAAAACATCATTATGAAAATATTTTAATTTTTTTGTAATCAAGAAATATTAAAAAAGAAAGTTGTTTAGAAATATATACTATTGCTATTCCTTCAAAGATATCCATACTTGCCAACACATTGTTGATGAAATTTTTATTAAAACATCATTTGGCATTCAATGCCAGTAACCTATTTGATGTGTCATATGAAGCTTCAGTTCAGCACACATGCCATTTAACAAGATTGTTGATACAAAATAGTGATCTTGCTATGTGTATTAGAAGACCAAATTTCTTCTTATAGTACCTCTTTGAGGACTATCTTATTTGTTTTCAAGCAGACCTAGGTAGGTACTAAAACCTTACCATACTTACTTAACATGCTTACCCTTTGTTTCTTTCTTTTCATTTTTCAGTTTGGAAACAGAAAGAATGGTATTCACTTTTAAATATATCTTTATGTATACTCAGCCCTGAGACTCACTCTCTGTTTGAAAAGGCAGTCTGTCCAGGTTGAGTCTCCTGAAAATATACTTTCCTGCAGCCTGTTATTCTGTATGAAACTAAATATGTCATTTGTCACTGAGTAGATGTTAACAAAGATAACAGAAACTCTAATACAGCTGCACATATAGAGATAATAGCAAAATAAATGGGGAGATGTGCTAATATAAAAATTCAGTTCATGACTTCCTTTATTTAAATTTTTTTCCAAATGGGTTGCAAAATGTATACGTATTTTTTAGTTTTTTGATCAATATTATCAATCTATTACAGAAATCTTCACAGAATATCTTAGCATCTAAGGATATGTTAATTTGATAATTTCTCTCTTTGACCACAGAAAGTATAGTGGGCATGATGGAATGATGAGATCTCATTAGTGAAGTAGTTACTACTGTTACTTAGTGCCAGGCATTTCTCAAAACCTAATTGTTAAATCCTAAAATCTTAAGATTTTCGACCTGTAAATGAATAAAAAGGAAAATATTGATTTTTATCATGTTTTACATTATTTGGATTTTAAGAAATCACATTGTTTTTTATTTTGAAGTAAATATTGCTAAAAAAGGAAAGATCTGTGAAAAACAATGATGCATAGTTGAAATTTAACCCTTAAATGGGACACTACTGGAAATGAAGTTTAGTTCTTACATATTGTATTTTTTAGCTGTGCATTACTGTAATGAAATAACCTGAGGCAATTAACTTATTAGCAATTTGGCTCATAGTTCTAGAAGTGTTAGTCTAAAATTGGGTGGCTCTATTCTGCTGTGCATCTTGTGAAGACACCAGATGGCAATGGTAGAGAATGTATGGTTGGATAAGCCATTTGTCATGGGCCAGGAGACAGCAAAAGAAGGACCTTAATCCTCCTTAAAAGCATGCCCCCCATGCAGTGACCTAGTGACCTCCCACCTCCTAAAGTTCCACAGAACCTACCCATAGTACTACCCTGGGGACCAAGCCTTTAGCAAATGGTCCTTTGGGATGGTGGACACTCACCAAGCCATGACACATATAATAAATTTACATTTTAATATTTATTATTCCAAATATACTTAAAATATTAAAGTAATGAACTCTACCTGCATAATTACTTTTGAATATTTATATTGTGATTTAAATATTGTTAAAGGGAGCCATGCTAACTGTAAGAAATTAATTTATGTTGAAATAAAAAAAATACTGATAGAAGAACTCTGTTTTAACATACACAATAGGAGGTAATTTTGCAGCTTTGGAAATCTTTCCTCCTGCATCAATGAGGTTTCTGTAACTCTAACAAAATGCCTGAGATAATCAACATACATGGATAAAAAATTTATCTTGGGTCATGGTGTCAGAGATTTCAGTCCATGATCAAAGGACCTTTTGCTTTTGGTGGGCTGTTAGCAGTACACATGGTGAAAGCATGGTAGAAGAAACTGCTCACCTCATGGCAACCAGAAAGCACAGAAAGAGAAGGGGGCTAGTAGTGTTCTAATATCCCCCTCAAGGACATTTCCACAGGGACCTAACTTGCTTCTTCTAGGTCCTACCTCCTAAAGGTTTCACTAACTTCTAGTACTGCCACAGGCTGGGGATCTGGCCCTCAATACATGAGTCTTTGGGGGGGTCATTCAAGCTCTTAACTTTAGCATCATTATCCACTAATTCCAGCTACCGTATTTCTCATTTGAGGAGTCGGTTTTCTCAAAATTTCCAAGGATTCTTAGGTTTCCACTGTTTTACATTCATAAATTATTTAAATAATGTATATGACCAATGAATCTTTGTGTACGCATGTAAGAAGTGTAATTTGTAGATAATTCTAATAACACATTGTGAGTAATCAGGAATTATTTTATAATGCTATATCTTAATTTCCTGTGGCTACCTTGACAAAGTATCAGAAACTGGTTGTTTTAATATAACAGAAATTTATATCATAGTTAATTTCATCTAACTATGAAATTAAGTTATTGGTAAGGCCAAGCTAGTCTCAAGGCTCCAGGAGACCATCCTTTTTCTTCCTTCCAAATTTTTGGTGTTTTCAGCAATAATTAGCTTCTTTTGCCTAACTTAGCTACATCATCATCCTACCTTCTGTCTCTATCTTCTCATGGCAATATTCCCTCTCTGTGTGTAGGAGTTTTCAGGTGGCCTTGAAAGAACTGTAGTCATAAAAGTTAGGATCTGTTCTAGTTTATTATAATCTTAACTTGATTATATATGCAAAAACTCTTATTTAAAAATAAGGTCACATTTACAGGTTCTAGGCCGATGTGAAGTTTCCTGTGACACTCTTCAACCACTATATGTCAGATTATTAATTTTCATTGTGATATAAAATTTAAATTTATGATTTAAAGTATAGCAGTGTAACAATCAAATACATCAGCAGATTCAATATAAGGTTAATACTTTCATTCACTGTCTCTTCAAGGTTAACACCTAATACTCTGATTTACTCATTAAGGAAAGCTAAGGAGAATTAAACACATAAGCATTAATAAAAACAATAATAATAATAGTAGTAGTAGTAGTTATTTATCTGCTAGTGAAGTAATTAATTGTTCTGTGTCTTCTGTCCTGCATTTTATTATTAGCAGTAGTCCTATTGTCATGGTAGATGCCACCTTTAGTGAAGTCTGAAGAAATGCTATTAAATACAAGACACAGAAGAATGGAAACAAAGAAATGTTGCAAATTTTTCTCTACGTTGATGAAATAATCTTAACTCACAACTTAGATATGGCCTCCAATAGCCCTTGCATGAAATTTGAAAAGTTTCTGAAATATGGAAATACATAATAATTTCTCAGTCATTACTAGTGGTCTTACACAATTCCCACTATGAGGCTTTGGTGTATTCTCTACTACAAATCATGAGAAATTAAATTATTATCCAACTTGTTTCTTTTGAGAATGAAGTGGGCACTGTTATTAATTACTCTGGGACAATTCATGTAAACAGAATGTTCAGTTCTGCTATCTATTTATTATCTACTAACTTTTATTGGAATAATATTTTTCTGTTACATGCTTTAACAGAGAAAAGTAATGACTAGATAAACTTTTTTAAATCATGGTCAATGAATCATAGTTTGTGAACGAACAAGAAAAAAAGGTTCTAATCAGTGGTATGATTGTGTAAATTGATGTTATCTGTTTGTAAAATCCCACAGAAGGTAGAAATTGCCTATGTTACTTGGAGGAAAATGTAAAAGTTCCTGTGTGCTTAATTAAATTCTACATATAATGAATTAAATATTTTTCTTACATGCAAGTCTTTTTGATCTCAGTTATATTACTGCAGATAAAATTAACTGGTACTGAAAATCATTAATATCACTGAAAGTACTTTGAAGGATAACTTAATTTTTTAAAAAAATAAAGAAAAATTTCCCCCCTTTAGCCAAGGTAACAACTCTTTCGGGGAGAAAGGAAAATTATTTTTTAAATTCTCTGTTTCACATGACTTTAAGTTCAGTTATATGAGGTTATCTTATTGAATATGAGTCTCCTTTAAAATAAAGGGTATTTTAAGAGATAAATATTTCATTAATATATTTTTGAGTCCTCAAGTATAAGGTAAGATAGTTAATAGAGGGAAAAGGAAGAAGTTAGTGAATACAATGAATGCGAAAGTATAGGAAATGGGAAAGAAATAGGGGTTATGAGGAACGGAGAATTTGATGGTACTGGCAGGCATGGAAAAATATGTTTGCTTTTGGAAATTCCTCATTATCTTAAGAATGTTACTGAATAAGAAGCTTTACATGGAATGTCCTGGTCACAGGAACAAGCTGTGACATGTGCCAGTGAGATTAAGCATCCAATTCATCTCTGTCAATCGCATCTGCTCAAAGACTGATTTACAATAATAACTTGTTATGAGGAGGAGGACATGAGGAAACATTTGAAAACACAAAGGTTTAGTGACATCATCAGTCAGTCCTGTAGCTATTTTTACAGTGTGAGGAAAAGAATGGAAATAACTAGAATATCCATGAATTCCCTCTTTCTGAATCATATATGAACATAACAGGACATAGTTTGAATATAAATTTGGTTTCATGACGTGATAAGAAGTTGGTCCTATCTCTTTTATTCTAAAGGCAACTCACATGTTGGCTGTGGCTCCACATTTGGTTCAGAGTGGAAGAGAGCTTGTATCACTTCTGTGCATAAGTAGTGACATTGCGTGATTGGAGGCAGCCTGCATAGAGAGGCTAATGCTCAAAGAGATTGAATCCTTCTGTAAGTGTCAGTTTGGGCCAATTTGATGAGATTCATCATCCAGAAGATTCTGAAAATCTCTGCCCTGGGCCCTAAGTTAATCCTAGTATAATAATGTGACCAGCAGTAGGTCCAAGCATTTAAGGATGCTCACTGTCATAAAAAGGGGAGATTGATAGATTTATATGTACAGATTTGTGAGGGATAGTCATGATATACGTTTGGCTAAATAAAAAGTTATTTCAAAATGTATATATGTGTATCTCATAACCTTTGTAAAAACAATGCCTATAAAAATTTTGGAATTATTATGTTTGCAAAATATGCACACAAACATAAACAAATTATTTGGTGTCCTCTAAATTGTTTTATTATGAGAAGCCAATTATATCCTCGATTCAGGGTTGGATTTAAAGCACTCTGGGAGAAGATGGCTTTTATGTTTTTGTTATTTCTTAATGTAAATAACATTACAGATGATAGTACATACATTTATATACTTTTATAATAAGTAAAATGTTTGGACCTGCAAATTTATTAGAATTATAGCAGATACTAAAAACAAAACCATAGTATGATTTATAACTTAAACTCCCAATGAAGGGATAGTATCCCTCCCGTGTTGCCAACTGGATAGTAGTGTTTTGGTTCTTATGTATAAAAGAGAGATGGTGTTAACAAATGTCCTATTGAATGGAAAAGAGAAGATCTTGGCTTCATTTATTGCATAAAATTTTGCAAGTTATAGTAATGATTTTTAAGAATTCTCAAGTCACTGTTAATCACCTTACAATCAATCTTAGAAATAGTGGTATAATGAACTATTTGGTTCTTTGAAACAGTTAACTTATTGGCTATCAGAACAAAATATTTTATCATAGTTTACCTGTACATTGCAAAATCTCATAATTTATGTTTATTAACTTTGTAAGTATATAAAGTATGTTACCAATGTAGAAATGTTTGTGTGTATGCACACATGTATTCATCATATATGTGTGTATATATTATATAAAATATATATATATATGTTTTATATGGATATATATGGATCCATATATATGTGTGGGTATATATGTGTGTGTGTGCTTGTGTATACAGCATCCTGAATTCTTTTAATTAAATGAAAAAATACATATTTAAAAATCATATGAAATATTATGTCTTACTGCAAATGAAATAAATTCTAAATTTAGCTACAAGTGTTTAAAATAAACTCTTTCATATAATTTAAACTCAAAATCATAAAGACAACAATTTCTCCAGAAATTGTCTTGCTACATTGTATTAAATTTTAATTAATAGGTCTACTGAGTACAGATCATATTGATAAATCAGTGTGAAGACCAATTAATTATTCAAAAGATGTTTTATTCTTTTATTTAAAAATCTAATTATCCAGATTTAATTATCAAAATTTAAAAATTGCTCAGCATACTTTTTAAGAGAGAAGTGAGAGGTAAATTCTATATACCCTGCTTTCTTCTCCCCCTGCCCCCGCCTCTCTCTCTTCATATTTTAAGGTTCAGGCACCCTGTGTGCCACGTATTTGGTGCCTTATCAGATCTTGTTTAAAATATGTCTGTGTCTTTGTACCTCTGTCCAAAGTTTCCAACCATAAAATTTCTTCTTCGTCTTTACATTTTATGTTGCCTTCTGGGATTTATGAGACTACATAGTAGCAGTGGAGTTTCACAGTAGGTGTCTTAGGGTAACTGTTGAGTTAAAAGGTAAAGAATTTTAAGATCAGATTTTTCTCTGAAAATTTATGACTAGTACAGAATATGACTCACTGGAAGTAAATAGGTGTAACCAGAACATTGGAAAGTTTGATATGAGAAAGGACACAAGAATCTCTAAGGATAAGATTATTGGAAATAGTTTTGCAATTAATAAATGATCTCTGGAATCTGGGAGAAGTAATTTGGTATTAAGGAAACATTTATAATCAAAAGTAGGCCTCAACATTAGCATTTATAAATGATGATTTCCTATCACTTGTCTCACATTCCTGGTGAAATATTATGGAAGTTCATCTTGAAAGAATCTGCAGAAATCAAATGAATGGAGAATTATAAATAATGGGCATGTCTTTGATTTTCATTTTTTATACATTAAGATGTGTTTAGCACTATCTTGAAAATTTTATTTACATGCAGGTCAATAATTTCTTTGTAAGTTTTTTAAGGTTGTCAATTAAGTATCTTATATTTTATTACAATGCATTGATTATTATTAAAAGTGTTAAAAATTTACTTTTATTTCTTTGGATTTTTCTGATTCATCATAATTTTTTCTGGTTCATCATAATTGTGGAAAACTTATAAACGAGGATTTATTCACTTCTGGTGACTAGCTGCTATTTCTATACCTTTACCTGTTGCTGATAACCAGGGAGAAAGCCTGATTTGATATTTGTCTTCTGTTGTTTTATAATTGCTGCATGTTTTTATTTTTTGTTTGCATTGACATTGCATCTTTTTCATGAATCTTACGTTGGCAGTGATAATTTTAATGTCTTTATCTTTCATACTTTGTGAAAGATATTAAGTTTTAGAAAAGATTTGGAGATAGTTCGTATTTTAACTTGACTTCCGGTAACTAATGGTTATTTTGTTATTTTTAAGCTATCCAGTAGTTCTCCCCAAACTTATGTATTTTGTGTGAATGGAGCAAAATGGCTCACAGTGTGTCTGAAAATACACAACTTTGAAAAATTATCATAGTTCATAGTACCATTCAAATGAATAGGGTGAGGTCAGCTTTCCTGTACTTGTCTTCCAAGAGTCCATAATACTTTTTAAAAATATAGTTCCTTCCCAACGATCACTTTAGCTTCATTTATTTAATTAGTTCCCACTTTTCTATCTATATTATAGAA
The DNA here is from genome assembly GCF_048772815.1 of Callospermophilus lateralis. Taxonomy (NCBI): domain Eukaryota; kingdom Metazoa; phylum Chordata; class Mammalia; order Rodentia; family Sciuridae; genus Callospermophilus; species Callospermophilus lateralis. Next base: position 5,028,727 of record NW_027514398.1, on the reverse strand, counting down.
ATAAAACTCAACGGTCAAAGTTTTGCAAAGTTTTTCAGACACTTCTTGAAATATTTGTCATACTGTTTCACCAGTGATAGAGAATAACAAACAAAACTTGTACAGCTTTTCCATAAGCTTGGATTTTATATTGTCTACTTCTTACATTTTATGTACTTGGATAGATTATATTAGTTGTATCTGAGATTAGAAGGGTAAGATTGCAAATAGAAAACAAATGAAAAAATACACTTATCAGTTTTCATTTCATATTTCATATTGTATTTCTTGTGCTGAATTGTGTCTAGCTGTGGCTAACTGAGTGAGCGAAGTGCAGTGGAATCTAGGGGTAGCACAGCACAGGAGTTGGTTGGGTAAAATTATTGTTGTACATAGAAGGACCTAAGTATTTGAGTTCCTTTTGAAATTTTTTGAACAAAGAAAACCATTTTCTGTGTGTTCTTGTTATTGTAAACTGTAGATGGCTTTGAAAGGAAAAGCAATTTGGGTTGATTAGGAGGCTCTTTGACATGAAAAGATTGTCTTAATCTGATTTTAAGGGAATGACTTTGTTGGGATTAATCTCTGAGCCCAGAAATAGTTTTCAGAGCTTCATAATGTAATTGAAGCAGTTGGGAAAAGTGGAGAATAGGAGCTAAATTTTTCTTTTCCTTATATTGATTTGATTAGTGAGAAACAGTCTTTGTGGCTTCAGCAGTAAATACAGAGATGGAGACACTTAGATCTTTGATGGCAGATACAGTGTTTTTCATGTAATTTAACTGGCTATTTTTGCTCAACTCTTCTCTTAAAAAGTAGTTCAAAGAGATTTTTCAAGACAGCTAAATTTCATATAAACTTGGAATTCATTTTTAAACCATTATTATTAGTATAGATGACAGTTATTTGGGTCCATGTCCCATATAATTAAGAAAACTGCAATAATATTTCATTTTATAATCTAGTCTAGTAGAATCTTAATCTTTGAAATAGTTTTTAAAGTAAAGATAACCAGTAAAAAAAATTCTGGAAAAAGTAAAGAAAAATACACACGAGTTTTATTTCTCAAGCATCTTTCAAATCTGGTTTATTTTTATTGTTACTATCTCCTTCTCATTTCCTTTTGGGAATGCCAATATCCATATGTAAGATGTTAAAGTAACTGTAAAATGCATAAGTGTTGGTGATAAAGGAGTGTAAATCTGTGATTTTACCTACTGAATTTTTTAATATGTTGTCTCTTTTCGAAAAGAATATGTGGCAACTGATCATAATACTGTGATTTCTCTATAAATTACTTCATACATTATGAAATTAAAGATGAAATAATTTGAAAATACCATAAGTATTTCATCTTAGGCGTTCATTTTATGTTGAAGGTACTGAATATATATGCTGTATAAATGAGTGAATGAAACCAGAAGACATAATGAATCTCAAGAACTGAATAACTTTACAGTTACATTATGTGAGCAACTGCAGCATTTTGACCTAAAGCAACAACTTTCTTAACACACAACTGTAGATGGGAGTTGCTGTTGTCTCTGCTACTGAATTTGTGCCTGACCTTGAACAAGTCTTGTGTGTATCAAGGGCACATATTTCCTCAGTCACACAGTGTGATCATTGGCCTAGATATAATATAAGCCTCTGCCTTTCATTTGGTAGTGTTAGTAGTTTGTGTTTGCATAGCCCCCTAGCCAGTCCATCTTATATTGATCTAAAGAACTATCTTCTTATGTTTCACATTGTTCAAAAATATAGTGGGTGTGTCCTTGGTATATTAGTAGAAATTGTTGATAGATATCTTATATAGGGCTAGAGAGGGCACTCTGTTCTGGTTATATATATCTATCTATATATCTATCTATATCTATCTATATCTATATATATATATATATATATATATATATATATATATATATATATATATATATATAACAAGAATAACAACAAAAATAATCTACCTAATGGCTCTGTCAGAGAATCTGTGATTCAGCCTTGGTTCCTTTATACGATCAAAATACAGCTTCAATCTCACATCTTAAGACTATCATCTTCATCCTTGTGTAGCACTAGTCTAATAATTGATCACTCTCCTGTTTCTTGACCTCCTCGCCCCAGCCCCCAGTAGGCACAATATTCCTTTATATGTTGATCATATGGCTATTTGACATAACACCTCCAATAGCTTCTTTTGACCCTTGGGACAGAATTCAAAGGACTTACTCTTTCATTCAAGGTTCTAAATGACTGTGCCCTGCCTAACTCTCCAACCCCTCATTTGTGACTCCCTCCATTCTTCACTCTGCACAAACCACATTGCCTTTTTCTTTCTTTGAACTTGACTTTAAACTTATTCTTCTGTTTGGATGCCCCTTGCCAAAGTTTTCCCACTTCATTCAATAGTTTGTTTGCTCAAACCTTTGTCATCTCCTTGGAAAAGGCTATACACAATCTGTCTACAATAACCTTCCCAATTTATTCTTCTCTAACCCCTATCCTTATGCTTTTCTTGCTGACACTACATAATTGTATATGTCTCCATAGTAATGTAAGCTCCATGAGGTTTATCCTGTTTACCAATGTATGCAGAATTCTGGCCACAGTTAGTAGCACAATAATTATTGGTAACTGAAAGAACATTATTTTTCTCTAAAATAATATTTTATTTTCCTTGCATTTATATTTTGTGCTTTCTTTCTTTTTTTATTGGTTGTTCAAAACATTACAAAGCTCATGACATATCATCTTTCATACATTTGATTCAAGTGGGTTATGAACTCCCATTTTTACCCCAATTACAAGTTACAGAATCACATTGGTTACACATCCACATTTTTACATAATACCATGTGCTTTCAAATGCTTTATGAACTGTTCTATTTTGAAATATTTTCTTAAAATATAATAGTAACATTTCGACTTTTATCTGAAAGATCAAGCTGTATTTTGGGGGAAAACACTGGTAGCTGTTATATTAAAATGTTAGCTTTATAAATATTCAACACATATGGTTGGCTGTATTATTTAGCTACCATTTTATAAATTTTCCATTAAATCAAATGAGTACATATTGGTATTCATAAAAATTAAAATCAGGAATAAGTTGAATATATTATTAAACTCAAACCTTTCTTACCTATAAGGTCAGAAAATTAATGCTTTTTTGTGTTTGTTCAAAAATTCTTTAATTCAGAGACACTAAAATGTCCCAACTAATCACTCTCAGGATATCTCACTTTAATGTAAGAATATGGTATTTTTTTTAATATGGAAGGCTTTAAGTTTCAAGAATATATTTTAAGAGAAAAATTATAAATATATGTAATAAAATATGAAAAATGAACACTGAGTTTAAGATAGCAGTTACTTTTGCATATGCCCATGGAATAAAGCAGGAAATGTGACCTTTAGTGGTATTTGTAAAAGTTTATTTTTTAAAGCAAAAATATAGAATTAATAAAATCAAAGTTTAACATTTGTTCAAACATGGTACTAGGAAAATTCTTTCCTGTTTTATATTACTTACAACTTTTGATATGTTTAATATGCTTTAATAAAAAGTGAACATTTAAAAATAAAATTAATACAATGCCATTTAATCCATTAAGTCCCAAGTTTACAGTTCTGTGAATATTTTTTTAAATATTTATTTTTTAGTTGTATTTTAACATAGTTATCTCTATTTTATTTATTAATGTGGTGCTGAGGATTGAACCCAGGGCCTCTCACATGCGAGGCGAGCGCTCTACGGCTGAGCCCCTTCTGTGAATATTTATACAAAATCGATGTAGTTGTATTAAAATAGTTTGAAAATGAGCTAATGTATATTATTATATTAATATTATAATTCTGTTCTTAGTATATAATTATATTGTATATCATGAGCAATAAAATGCTTAAATTTTTATGTGTGTCCCACATCTGGAACAATGAAACAAAATGAGTTGTCAGTCTATGGCCTAGTAATGATTGGCTCTGTGTTTAGCTAGAATTTTGCTGTTAAAATTAGAACATGTATTACTGTAGTATAATTTAAGGTCTGGTATTGTGATGCCTTCTGCTTCATTTTTCTTGCTAAGGATCATTTTGGTGATTCTGGGTCTTTTTTTTCCAAATGAATTTCATGATTCCTTTTTCGAGTTCTATGAAGAATGTCATTGGGATGTTAATAGGAATTGCATTAAATCTGTATAGCACCTTTGATAATGCAGCCATTTTAATGAGGTTAATTCTGCCTTATCCAAGAACATGGGAGATTTTTCCGTCTTCTAAGGTCTTCTTCAATTTCTTTATTTAATGTTCTCTAGTTTTCATTGTAGAGGTCTTTTACCTCTTTTGTTAGAATGATTCTCCATTTTTAAGCTATTATGAGCTTGTGAGCTATTTCTAATTTTTCATGGCACCAAAACAGACATTTAGACAAGTGGTACAGAATAGAAGACACAGAGACAAACCCATATAAATACAATTATGTCACACTAGACAAAGGTGCAAAAAACATACATTGGAGAAAAGATAGCTTCTTCAACAAATGGTGCTAGAAAAACTGGAAATTCATGTGCAGTAAATAAAATTAAACCCCTATCTTTGCCCTCAACTCAAAGTGGGTTAAAGATTTAGGCATTAGATCAGAGATCCTGTGCTTAATAAAAGAAAAAGTAGACCCAAATCTACATCATGTCAGCTTAGGAATGGACTTCCTTAACAAGACACCTAAAGTGTAAGAAGTAAAATTAATCAGAAGATGGGATGGAATCAAACTAAAATGCTTCTTCACAGCAAAGGGAACAATGAAGAATGTGAAAAGGGAGTGTACAGAATGGGAGAAAATCTTTGCCCACCAGCACCTCAGATACAGCATTAATATCCAGGATATATAAAGAACTCAAAAAACCTAACACCAAATAAATAGATAAATAAATAACCCAGTCAACAAATGGGCAAAGGAACTGAACAGGCTTCACAGAAGAAGAAATATGAGTGGTTAACAAATATATGAAAAATGTTCAACATCTCTAACAGAGAAATGCAAATTAAAACTATGCTGAGATTTCATCTCATTCTAGTCAGAATGGCAATTATCAAGAACATAAGCAACAATAAATGTTGGTGAGGATGTGGGGAAAAAAGGACTCTCATACACTGTTGGTGGGACTTCAAATTGATGCAACCACTTTTGAAGTATGGAGATTCCTTAGAAAACTTGGAATAAAACCACCATTTTATGAAGTTATCCCACTCCTTGGTTTATAACCAAAGGACTTTAAATTAGCATGCTGCACTGATGCAGTTGTTAGGAGCCATCCATGGGCTGTGTGTATGAGCTATTGTGCATATGAGGGAATAGGCTGTGTGTGTGAGCTATTGTGCATATGAGGGAATAGGCCTGGCATTATCGCATGGTGCAGGTGCACCTCCCTCTGAAGCTCTGCGTAAGACCCCACACAGCACCCAAGATGGTGTGATTTACCAAGATGTCTTGTGGTCAACAGATTGATTGACATCAGGAAGCAAGACTCCACTCTTGAAACCTTGTCCCCTGCCTTTTTTGGTAAAGAACATCCTACCAAACTCCTTTGTTAGTTCCCTATAAAAGTAGACCACCAGGTGCAGCTCTTTTCCAGTGCTCCTTTTTAAGCACAGAAGCTGGCCCTTAAGGTCAAAGTGCTATCGTACCCTTAATATGAAAATTACTCTGTGTCCTGTGCTTTTTACCCATTTTCTTAAGCTTAATGTTGCAGCCATCTCTTTTTGAACCCAGTTCATATCATCTGCTTGGGTGGCTAGTGGGATGCAGACACATCAGTGTTTGTAGTAGCTCAATTCACAGTAGCTAAAATATGGAACCAGCCTAGGTGCCCTTCAACAGATGAAAGGATAAAGAAAACATGGTATGTATACACAATGGAGCATTATTCATCCACAAAGAGAAGTGAAATTATAGCATTTAGGTAAATGGGTGGAGTTGGAGAATATCATGCTATGTGAAATAAGCTAATCCCCCCAAAACAAGGGCCAAATGTTCTCTCTGATAAGTGGATGCTAACACAAAATTGGAAGGGGAACAGCAAGAACAGAAATACCTGGAATTAGACAAAGGGGAATGAATGGAAGGGAGGGGCAATGGGAATAGGAAAGATAATAGAGTGCATCGGACATTACTTTCCCTTGTGCATCTATGATTACATGACCATTGTAATCCTACATCATATACAACCAGAAGAATGAGATGCTATTCTTCATATACTTGAAAGAAGAATGTAGTTTGAAATATAATTAAGAACAAATAAAAAGTAAAATAAAAGCATTTAAACTATTTTTAAAAAGTTAATATACCTGTTTCAACATATATTTAATGCTTTTTCATATTTTGACATTATTTTCTTAAAATTATTCATTTTCTACCTTATATTACTTTTATTATAGGATATATTACTTTATGTATAGGATGTCTCAATTTGGTGCCTTATAAATGGAGAATTCAAGAAGTATGAACCAGACTGTACCCATCTTAAATAAATTTAGATTATTTAGGAATAGAATATAAGTAAATGAAATACACTTAAAATATTAAGATTCACTTTTCATAAGTTTTATTTCTCTTTAACTTTATCATCACTGTGATAATCTTTTTCCAGGTCTTTATTTCTGATTTCATTTAGTTTCTCATAAATATATGTGTGTGTGTGTATATATATATATATATATATATATATATATATATATATATATATATATATATATATAGATATAGATATATATAGATATAGATAGATATAGATAGATATTTTATATATTTTACATATATATCTATATGTATTTAAATATATGGATACATTTAACTTTATTATCATGCTATAATTATGGTATAATATTTGTTTGCCCCAGAAGAGTCCTGTCATGTTGAAATGAATGAAATTACTAAAGTAAACACTTTGAATAAATCAGGGTCTAATTCCCTTTCAGCAGTGAAAACAGTAGACTTGCCATCATGAAATTTATCATCTTGAAGGGATTACTGAAAAGTGAAATTTCAATATTTCAGGAAATTTAAATATTATTATTCCTAAGTGTATTAATGTAAAAAATAGTAGATACTCTAAAAAAAGATAGAAGTGGTGTGTGTCCTAGCCACAGAAGTTAAGAAAATCTTATGAGATGTAGCACACAATGGAAGGCCATAATGGGTGAGTAGGATTTAGCTAGGCAAAAAAAAAAAAGTGGAAATACAGAGTTTTAATAGACATCTTGGCAAGTACTTAAGCAAGAGAAAGCCCAGTGACTGAAAGAAGCATCATAGTGTTTACTGTGCATGTTAGTTTAGGAAGGGAGAAAGAGTGAAAGGTTAGAACTGAAAGTCTTGAGTTTTGAAAGACTTTGTGTATGCCACAAAAGGAATGTGGATTTTATTCCATGGAAGTAACATCCAATTCACATTTAAAAAGTATTTTGGTGACTGAAGACCCTACTCCATTTATCTACTGTGATTTTTGTTCCCTCCATACTTTTTTACTGAAACAAATTAAACTTGTTTGAAAATCATCTAAATTCTTCTGTGAGATGAGGAGGAAGAAGTAAGGTAAAATAAGAAAATAAAGTTTTACTTTAGCAAAATTACACATCCATATTTTTTATTTAAATTAGGGGGAAAATAAGCGAGGCATCATGGTAGTTCACTTCGGTAATCCCAACTACTTGGAAAGTTGAGGTAGGAGGAACACCAGATCAAAGACAACCTGGGCTACTTTAGGGAGACCCTGTCTCAAAGAATAATTATATATCTACATATAATTATAAGATCTGGGCACATGAAGTTGAGTGGTAGAGCACTAGCCTTGTGTTTGCCAGGCCCTGGGTTCAACCCCTAGTACCACACAAAGTAAATAAATAATAAATAAATAAAAAGGAAAATGATGTCATTGTTTAGAAAAAAACAAAATTTAGACAGATGATTTAAAACATTTTGGTCAATAGTACTTAAATATGTGCACCATGATTATATGTAAGTGCTCATTAATCATAGACATCAAGGCATAGGCTTTTAAAATGTACATCTATAAGAATGGGGTACTAATTAGAATAAGATATATTTCATGCTTGTATAATTATAACAAAATGAATTCTACTCTCATGTATAACTAAATTAAATTTAAAAAGAATAAGAAAAGTGCAGATCACTGAAGAAATAAGGTGTCACCTTTAAAGGAAAATGAAAAAAGTAATTAAACAATGGCAACTAACAATAATATTTAAAGTAAAGGGAATGTCACATTATTCAAATACTTGTTTAATTTTGTTTTAGGTTTTGAATTACTTTATTGATGTATATTAATTATTTATATCTGAGGGTTAGTAACAGGCTGCATGTTACAGGCTTACATTTTATGTTAGTGATGCATGAAATACTGTAGGTTATTCATCTATCCCAGAAGAAAACCACAGTTCTCCAATGAAAGCTGTGAAATTATTGGCAGAATCGGGGAGAATAACATGTTGCTTGAATGGAAGGCAATGTGCAGAATAAATGTAAGGAACACTTATTATGTATCTGCTATTCTAACTATATATTCAAATTTAATTCTTACCAAAATGATCAATTTTTTATTCTTAGTCTCATTTTTTAAATAAGGAAACCAGCTTAATGAAGTATTAAAAAATTCTATAATACCAGCATCTCTTTTAGGAAGTCAGGATTTAAATAGAAATATGTCTTATTCTAATACATATTTTCTTTATGCTGCCTTAGCTCTTACATGAGGTTGGTAACAGTATCATTTGCAGAAGTCGCAGTATGTATTATAGATACGTATATACTTGTGGTACTTACTATGTTCCAGATACGGTTCCTATGCATTTTCTATATTTAATTTGAAAAAGAACTCTATGAAATATCTACTGTTTTGTCCCAGTTTTTTAACAGATGAGGGGAAAAAATCTGGGAAAGAATAGTAGGCACCATTACTATGTGTTTGTGTGTAGTTTGTAGGGTTTTAGAGATGAAAAGTGGTGAAATGCTGGCCTTTAATTAAAAATTTACATGTGCTTTCTATTTCTACGTTAAAATATGTCCATCTTTTAATAATTTGCTATTTAAAATGCTACAAATCAAGTCACTAAAATGCTTACAAAATAGTCAATTCTTTAAAAAAATGGAGAGTAAACATCTTTATATTCCTGAATGGGTGAAGAAAGGTATGGACATATTTGAGCTTCTTGGGTCTAGGGGCACCTAAAAGGAGTAATTGATTTATCTGATGATTTAGAATCTTGAGACAAACTTTTGAAGGTGATCAGCATTGTGAACAGTATCCAACTGGAGATAGAGGGAAATGATAATCTAGATTTCATCTGTGGATGGAAAGAGTGAGTGATGGCATCATTGGTAATCTTTATAATTATAAATTCGGGGAGTTGTGAAGTGCTCTTTTAGACTTCACAATTAAAATTATCTTTACTACTTTTGTTAATATTAACAGAATGGTATTGTTGTCTTAGTTGTTGGTTTATAAAGGTCTTGCTGAACAAACTGAAGAAAAAAAAGTTACATATAGAAGTTTTGAAGCGACCCATAGAAAAGGCAGTGACAGAAGGGATGGGGGTTCCTGGGTGGAGTAAGAGGAGTTTGAAGGAACTATCCTCAAAAGGTAGGAAATGACATCTAATACGGCAGATCACACAGAAGACCATCTGATGAAAGGACTTGTTATTGCCTGAGAAGAACATATGATAACCTTCAAAAGAGAAGGCCAGCAGGTTCAAGATACCTGGCAATCAAGATGTACCAGAGACCTCACGCCATCAATGACAAATGAAATTTGCAAAATTAGAAATCAGTCTGTTTTATTAATTGATCCATGTAGTCTAGTACCAAGTAATTTCCTGAACAGTGAGAGATCTGATGTGTTTGAATCATGATAGTTGCCTTCAGAGGCTCTAATTCTATAATCACAGCTAAAGAACTTCTTTTTCCTACAGAACTCTTTTATTCTTCCTCAAAGTATCCTTAAAATTTTATTTTTTCCATAGGCAGATATTATTTCCTTTGTAAACCAGTGCACATGCATATGTGCACACACACACAGACCTATTATTTTGAAATAAAAAAAATAATACTTATCCTTGTTCTATCATAGCTTGCTTTTTCTAGTTATTTTACTTCTTTTCCTCTCACCTTGGCACTCATGACCCACCAAATTGTTTTAATGACCCAATCATTGTTGAAATTTGTGGTATATAGATGTTGGAGCACACAAGTTTATAATTTATAAAAAATTATTAGTAAATTTACATATATGCTAGAGGTTAAAATAGTTCTTGAAGAAAAATCTACTAGTGACCTACCTTTTCAACTGAATAAAAATTCAAATGTGAAATATTTGTAGTTTAATATTATTAAAACATGAAAAGGTATTATTTAAATTCTTAGCTTTAAGACTTAAGAGCTGGGGTGTAATTAATTAGGAGAATTTGTACTATCAGTTATAGCTAGTATATGAAGGCATTACTGTATAATATATGACGGCAACCACTTTTTTCAAATAGTGGAATTCTCTGAACTTTCAGTGATGGAAGGCATTGTTTAAGGCAGCAAAGAGATAAAAATAGGAAGCACATTAAAAATCATGTACAATCAATTTTATAATTTGGTTTCTTTACAAAGCTTTTTGAAATTGTGTTTGAATCATATTTTACTTAAGGTAATTTGTAGTTGGCTTTAATGATGTTTTAGTGAAAATAAATATGCATTTCACACTTTGAACATGGACTTGCAATGTGCATAAAACACAGAGAAATATCAGATGTTCCAGATATATCTGTGGACAAATTAGACAAAATATGTCCTAGAAACCCTTTTCAAAGGGACTTTGAAACAAAGCATTTGTGTAGATTCTCTTCATGAAGGTTAATGTTTGAATTTGATAAAGCAAATGACCAGAAGAAACTCCTGTCAGGCACTTTCACTTCTACCCTAATGGAAAAAAAAATGCTGTAGCTATGTGATATTTAATCATTTTTTATTGCAACAATGGGACTACAATATTTTGTGTAGTTGATAGTAAAGAAAGCATAAAGTTTATCATTCTTAAATCTTAAACATCATTTAGTAGTTTAAAGTTAAACACAGTTGTCTTATTTTTAACAAATTGTGCCTTAAGAATTACTTACCATTTTTCATCATATTTTACCTTAATCTATTTTTATTAACATTTAATTATATACTAAGTTACTTAGAAATATTATTCATTAATATGCATGCATTTCAACTTGTATGTTAAGGACTACCAAAAACAACTGTAGTGATGTGAAAGCATAATATATTACATTTGATTTAGTATTTTATTTCACATTCTTAGATGCTGAGGTATCTGAAATAGACACAATGGTTTTTTGAGGGATTATGTTAAAACACATTATGAATTTAATGTGTTCCAGAATAAATTTTTTAAAGTGAACCCAAATACATAAATGAAGTATTTCTTTGATAGTATATTCATGTCACAGTTTCTTACCAGAAGGCAAATTTCATAGTTAACATAGAGTGAAATCTAAGATACCTCTCATTTACTTTGCTATGTTATTTATAGAAAATATGGGCAATTATAGAACATAGTCATTGTTTAATAAGTTTGTAATTGAAAAAGTCCTACTCATGGCTAGATTATAATATCTTGTAATTTTACACTAATATCAACAATAAATAATATCCCATATTAGAATACCATTCTACAAATGAGGGAAAATATGAGTTGTTATGAACTTCTCAATTTGAAAACCTTTTGGGGAACAATATATGCTCATAGATTGAGGTATGAGAGCAAGGATTGAATTTACATGTCTGTACATGAAGTATATAATAAAAGAAGCTTTAAGAATTCAATAAAAGTTTGTGATAGGATAATAAATTCCATAAATTCATAAAAGCACATTAATATTGTCTATAAAGGAATGTTGTCTCCTGCTTAAAAATGACTCTTTTAGTTTCTTCAATTAATTTAGCTTTAGGGAATTTTAAAAATATATTTATGTCTATTTCAATAAGTGAAACCATCGTTTTTCAGTCAATTGAGGCAGGGATTATAATTGACTATACTAATTTCTTGGTTTTGAATACTATTTAAAGTTTCATAGATATTAAAAAAAGCTATGCCTTTGGCCAGATAAGAAATGTATGTCCATCTCTAATAATACTTTTCTTACTATTTCTTCACTTGACAAATCACTTTGCTTCAAGCTTTGTGTGCTCATAAATACAGTTTGGATTATTTTACTTGATCTTCTCTTCAGTTTGGTTCAAAAGTATTATTTTAATTTATAGAAGAAAAAAAGGAGTGTGTCAAAACATGTATATTTCTGAGGGTACACCTGGAATTTGTAACATTTACCTGTTGGTTACCCTAGTATTTTAATAAAATAATCATTAAAATTAAGTTTTAGACAGAAGTATATATAGTTTCAGGTTTTATTCTACTAAGACACACACACAAAAGATATGACTTTGAGGTTGGCAAAGATTTCTTAAAGTTTGCTCATAATACTTGTTATAAATCCAGTGAAGAAAAAAGGCAAGTGAAGTTATTTTTGTTTTTTCATTTCTGGTCATCATAAATGGTGGGTGGAGGGAAAAATTTTAAAAACATTTAGTAAGACTGTTTTGTATTTATGTGAATGTTCTGTCAGTGACATCTCATTCTGCAACAAAAGATGTTCAGTTTTAAATTTCAAAATAAATTTTAATAAATACATCAAAAAGTGATTAACAGGGGATGGAAGTGAAGCCCAGTGGTAGAGTGCTTGATTAGCATGCTCCAGGCCCTGGGTTCAATCCCCAGCACCACCACCCCCATAGAAAAAATGTGATTCAGAACAGAATATATAAAATTCTCTTTAAAGTAGTGAAGAGAAGTACCAAAAATATTGAACAAAAGGAAAACATACCTTCATGTATTTATTGACTGCATTCACAATAGATTTATTGATTGCCCACTTAGAGCCAAAAATCTGCTCTTCATAAGATTCTTTAAAATTGTTGTTGATCGTCTTATGGCCAGTTAAGTTCTGTATACAAAAACAAACAAACCAGCAAATTTATTTGCATATAAAATAATTATCATCTTTGATATATAAATATTTCCTTAGTATTTTAGTTATTATTTTAGTTATTATAATTTTAAGGAAAATTTATCTTAATTGCATGTGTATGTCTATAACACACAATATTTTAGTATGTTTGCAAGTTTTAGGAAGTGTATATATGCATGTGTGTGTGTTTGTGTTTTGAGAGGGAAGGAACTACTCCATTGATTTAAATAAATGCCTCTATAAAATAGCTGGAACTTAAGTAAATTTGTTTTATTTCTCTAATAAATATTTAAATAATTATAATTTACAGACATGCGAGGAAAGAAATAATTTGTTCTATGTATACTTTAAGAAGAACAAAATTATATTTATTTCAGAATTTGATGGATTACCAAAGGATACTAAATTCAGCTCTTTTTTTTTTTTTTTTTTTTTTTTTGGTGGTGGAAGGGTGCTGGATAGAATTCATCGAAAGATCTCATGCAGGTTAAGCAACTGCTGTATCACTAAGCCACATATCTAGCTCAACCCATAATTCTTTTTTTGTTTTTATTTTCAATGGGTGGGAGTACGGGGGATTGAACTCAGGGGCATTTGACCAATGAGCCACATTCCTATACCTACTTTATATTTTATTAGAGATGGAGTCTCACTGACTTGCTTAACGCCTCCCTAAATTGCTGAGACTGGCTTTGAACTCGAGATCCTCCTACCTCAGCCCCCCGAGCTGCTGGGATTACAGGCATGCACCACTGTGCCTGACTACAACCCATAAATCTTTTTCTTTTATCTATACATGACAGCGAAATGCATTACAATTCTTACTACACATACAGAGCATAATTTTTCATATCTCTGGCTGTATACAAAGTATATTCATACCAATTCATGTCTTCATACATGTACTCTGGATAATAATGTCCATCATATTCCACCATTATTTCTAACCCCATGCCCCCTCTGTTTCCCTCCCAACACTTTGCCCTATCTTAGAGTTTTTCTAATCCTCCCATGCTCCCCCTCCCTACCACACAATGAATCAGCCTCCTTTTATCAGAGAAAACATTTGGCATTTGGTGTTTTGGCATTGGCAAACTTCACTTAGCATTATCTTCTCTAACTCCATTCATTTACCTGCAAATGCCATGATTTTATTCTCTTTTATTGCCGAGTAATATTCCATTGTGTATATATGCCACATTTTTAAAATTCATTTTTCTATGAAAGGGCATCTAGTTTGGTTCCACACTTTAACTATTGTGAATTGTGCCTCTATAAACATTGATGTGGCTGTGTCCCAGTAGTATGCTGTATTTAAGTACTTTACATATAGACCTAGGAGAGAGATAGCTGGGTCAAATTGTGGTTCCATTCCCAATTTTCCAAGAAATCTCCATACTGCTTTCCATATTGACTACACCAATTTGTAGCCCACCAGCAGTGTATGATTGTACCTTTTCCCCCACATCCTCGCCAACACTTATTGTTGTTTGTGTTCTTAACAGCTGCCATTCTGACTGGATTGAGATGAAATCTTAGAATAGTTTTGATTTGAATTTCTCTAATTGCTAGTGATGATGAGCAATTTTTTCATGTATTTGTTGATTGATTGCATATCCTCATCTGAGAAGTGTCTGTTCAGGTCCTTGGCCCATTTATTGATTGGGTTATTTATTTATTTTTTTGGTGCTTAGCTTCTTAAGTTATACATCCTGGAGATTAGTGCTCTGTATGATATGTGAAGGGTAGAGATTTGCTCCAAAGATGTAGGCTCTCTCCTTATCTCACTGTTTTTTTTTCCCAAGAAGAAACTTTTCAGTTTGAATTCATCCTATTTATTGATTATTGATTTAATTTCTTGGGCTTTAGGAGTCTTGTTAAGGAAGTGATGGCCTAATCCAACATGATGAAGTGTTGGGCTTACTTTTTCTCCTATTAGGCACAGGATCTCTGGTTTAATTCCTAGGTCCTTGATCCAATTTGAGTTAAGTTTTGTGCATGGTGAGAGATAGGGGCTTAATTTCATTTTGTTGCATATGGATTTCCAGTTTTCCCAGCACCATTTGTTGAAGAGGCTATCTTTTCTTCAATGCATGTTTTAGGTACCTTTGTCTAATATAAGATAATTTTAATTTGGTGGGTTAGTCTCTGTGTCCTCTGTTCTGTACCATTGGTATATCAGTCTTTTTTGGTGCCAAAACTATGCTGTTTTTGTTACAGTGGCTCTGTAGTATAGTTTAAAGTCTGGTATAGTGATGCCACCTGCTTCACTCTTCCTGCTAAGGATTGCTTTAGCTATTCTGGGTTTCTTATTGTTCCAGATAAATTTCATGACTGTTTTTTTTTTTATCTCTATGAGGAATGTCATTGGGATTTTGATTGGGATTGCATTAAATAGGTACAGTTCTTTCGGTGGTCTGGTCATTTTGATAATATTAATTCTACCTATCTAAGAGGAAGGTAAATCTTTCTTATAAGGTCTTCTTTGATTTCTTTCTTTAGGATTCTGTAATTTTCATTATATAGATCTTTCACCTCTTTTGTTAAGTTGATTCCCAAGTATTTTATTTATTTATTTATTTTTGAGGTTATTGTAAATGGGGTAGTTTTCCTCGTTTCCCTTTCTGAGGATTTGTCACTGATATACAGAAATGCCTTTGATTTATGGATGTTAATTTTGTATCCTGCTACTTTGATAAATTCATTTACTATTTCTGGAAGTTTTCTGGTGGAACTTTTAGAGTCTTCTCGATATAGAATTATATCAGCAGCAAATAATGTCAATTTGAGTTTTTTCCTGTGTGTATTCCTTTAATTTCTTTTGTCTAATTGCTTTGACCAGTGTTTCAAGAACTATGTTAAATAAAAGTGGTGAAAGAGGGCATGCTCATCTTGTTCCAGTTTTTAGAGGGGATGCCTTAAAATTTTCTTCATTTAGAATGATTTTGGCCTGGGGCTTATCATAGATAGCCTTTACGATGTTGAGATATGTTCCTGTTTTCCCTAGTTTTTCTAGTGTTTTGAACATAAAGTGGTGCTGTATTTTGTCAAATGCTCTTTCTGCATCTATTAAGATGATCATATGATTCTTATCTTTAAGTCTATTGATGTGATGAATTACATTTATTGATTTTCTTATGTTAACCAACCTTGCATCCCTGGGATGAATCACACTTGATCATGGTGCATAATATTTTTGATATGTTTTGTATTCAATTTGCCAGAATTTCACTGAGAATTTTTGCATCCATGTTCATTAGAGACGTTGGTCTGAAGTTTACTTTCTTTGATGTGTCTTTGCCTGGTTTGGGGATCAGGGTGATATTGGCCTCATAGAATGAGTTTGGAAGTGCTGCCTCTTTTTCTATTTCCTGAAATAAATTGAAGAATATTGGTATTAGTTCTTCTTGCAAGGTCTTGTAGAACTCGGCTGTGTTTCCATTTGGTCCTGGGCTTTTCTTGGTTGGTAGGGCTTCTGATGGCATCTTTTATTTCATCACATGAAATTGATCTCTTTAAATTGTGTATATCATCTTGGTTCAATTTGGAAAAATTATATGACTAGAAATTTGTCGATGCCTTTGATATTTTCTATCTTATTAGAGTACAAGTTTCCAAAATAATTTATAATTATCTTATGTATTTCTGTAGTTGCTGTTGTGATATTTTCTTTTTCATCATGTATGTTTGTAGTTTGAGTTTTCTCTCTCCTTCTCTTTGTTAGCATGGCTAAGGGTCCGTAAATTTTATTTTTTCAAAGAACCACAATTTTTTAATTGTTTCTTTTGTTTCAATTTCATTGATTTCAGCTCTGATTTTAATTATTTTCTGTCTTCTGCTTTTGGTGTTGATTTGTTCTTCTTTTTCTCTAGGGCTTTGAGATGTAATGTTTATAGTCATTTATTTGTTGACTTTTTCTTCTTTTAAGAAATGAACTCCATTAATTGAACTTTCCTCTTAGAACTGCCCTCATAGTGTCCCAGAGATTTTGATGTTTTATCTGTGTTCTCATTAACCTTTAAAAAAAATCTCCTCCTTGATATCTTCTGCAAGCCAGTGTTCATTCAGTAACATATTATTTAGTCTCCCAGTGTTGGAGTAGCTTTTCTTATTTTATCATTGATTTTTAATTTCATTTCATTATGATCTGATAGAATACACGATAGTATCTCTACTTTTTTTATTTGCTAAGAATTGCTTTGGCATAGTATATGCTCTCTTAGAGAAGGATCCATGTGCTGCTGAGAAGAAAGTGTATTTTCTCATTGAAGGATAAAATATTCTACATCTATCAATTAAGTCTAAGTTATTGATTGTATTATTGAATTCTATAATTTCTTTTTTGTTTGGAAGGTCTATCTAGTGATGAAAGAGGTGTGTTAAAGTCACCCAAAATTATTGTGTTCTGATCTATTTGACTCTTGAACTTGAAAAGTTTGATGAACAATTGTTTGGGGCATATATATTTTATAATTGTTAAGTCTTGTTGGTATATGGTTCACTTAAGCAGTATTAGTGTCCTTCTTTAACCCTTTTGATTGACTTTAGCTCAAACTCTACTTTATTTGATATGAGGATGGAAACCCTTGCTTACTTCCACAGCCCATGCGAGTGGTATGATTTTTCCCAACCCTTCATCCCTTCACCTTCAGTCTGTGGATGTCTTTTCCTATGAGATGAATCTCTTGGAGACAGCATATTGTTGGGTTCTTCTTTTTTTTTGGGGGGTCCAATCTGCTAGTCTACATCTTTTGATTGGTAAGTTTAGGCCATTAACATTCAGCATTATTATTGAGACATGCTTTGTATTCCCAGCCCTTTTTGTTTATTTTTAGTATTTAACGTGAGTTGGTTTTTACTCTGATTAGATTTTCCTTTAGTTTAATCTCTCCCTCTGCTGATTTTGATCATTGTTTTTCATTTTCTCTTCTTGGAATATTTGCTGAGGATTTTCTATATTGCAGGCTTTCCAGTTGTAAATTCTTTTGACTTTTGCTTATTGTGGAAGGTATTTATTTCATCACCAAATCTAAAGCTAAGTTTTACAGGATATAAGATTCTTGGTTGGCATCTATTTTCTTTCAGAGCTTAGCATATGTTGTTCCATGATATCCTGGCTTTGAGTGTCTGGATTGAAAAATCTGCTGAGATACGAATTGTTCATCCCCTACATGTGATCTGATTCTTCTCTCTTGCAGCCTTTAAGAGTCTATCCTTCTTCTGTATGCTACGCATTTTCATTATAATGTGCCTTGGTGTAGATCAGTTGTAATTTTGTACATTTGGTTCCTGTAAGCCTCTTGTATTTGGTTTTTCAATTCATTCTTCATGCTTGGGAAGTTTTCTAATATTATCTCATTGAAGAGATTGTGCGTTCTTTTGGTTTGAAACTCTGTGCCTTCCTCTACTCCAATAACTCTTAGATTTGGTCTCTTGATGCTGTCCGATAATTCCTGGATATTCTGTTCATGGTTTCTTACTCTCTTCATTATGTGATCAATTTTATTTTCCAGATTGTATACTTTGTCTTCATTATGTGACCGTCTTTCTTCCAAGTGATCTAGTCATTTGGTTATGCTTTCTGTTGAGATTTTTGTTTGGTTTCTATTTTTTTTTTTTTGGTTTGTTTTCAGAGTCTCTATCTCTCTCGAAGTAATCTTTTGCTACCTGTGTTTGCTCTCTTATTGCTTTGTTGGGGGATCTATTTTTGCCTGTATTTGCTCATTTAGGTCATTCTTTAATTCACAGATCATTTTAATTATGAACCTTCTGAACTCCTTCTCTGACATTTCTTCAACTTCACTTTCCATGGGTTCTGTTATTATAGTATCCTGATTTGGTTGGGGAACTTTCCTCTCTTGTATTTTCATGTTGTCTGTGTCTTCCTTTCTTGCAGTATGGATATGAGATATTACAGTTTCTACCCTATATTCTTGTAGTACCCATGCAGTTTGTCTGTTCCTCACCTTGATGTTGGGCTGCCAGATCCTGCTGGTGTCCCTCAAGGTATACTACTTCAACTAAACGTGATGGCGGCAATAGCTGAGATAACTGGAGATAACTGTTGAGGTGCCCCAAGATGGAAGCAATGTCTTACAGAGATGGGGCCGGAAGGGTGGGCCTAACACTCTCTTTGGGATGCCTGCTCTGAGATGCAGCTGCTTCTAGGCCCTGTCTGATATCAAAAAGGAGCTACTGCATGGGGAAGGCTATGGTGGTAACTGCAGTGTCCCAAGATGAAAGTGGGTTAGGCTTAGGTTCCCAGATGGGGGGAGGGAGGTGAACTCAGACCTTCCCTGGGCCTGGGTTCTGCGCCAGTTGTAGTGGGAAGATCTAGGCTGGGCCTGGGCTCCCTTGGTAGTCTGCTGGTCCCAAGATATGGTCCTGTGCAGGAAGTTGGGCCCCTACTGATCAAGGAAAAGACTTCGGCCTACTGTTAGCCTGTGTTCCACACAGGCCAGTGTGGGTGGATCTGGGCCAGGCCTGACCACTCTTGGTAGTCTACTGGTTGGAAGGGGTGGTCCTGTGCTGGAGGCTGGGTCTGGTGGTGTCTGCTGGTGGAGGGTTGGAAACTAGCCTACTGTGAACCTGGGTCCTGTGCAGGCTTCTGTGGGTGGATCTGGTCCATTACTCTTTAAGGCAATTAATTATAAGAAATAAGTAAAGGAAGTCAATTACAATCTCTAATGGATTCATCCCATAATAGTGCCTTTTGTTTTGTTAGGCCTGTTATGTTATACTTTAGGACTAAGGATGTTGCATATAACTTTATAAAGATAAATATATAGGAGAATATATATAACAAAAACTCAGTTGTGGTTATATCTTTTTATTAATTTTTATTTTTCTTATATAATACCTTTATTTTATTTGTACGTGGTCTTAGAATAGAGCCCAGGGCCTCAGAACTGCTAGGCAAGTGCTTTACTACTGAGCAAAAACCCCAACCCTTGTTATTTCTTTTTATTTTTTGCCTTCCTGATCAGTACAACATTAGTTTCTAAATGTGAATAAAAACATGATAATTGAAAATCGGCAATATTATTCTTTTTCAGATTGTAAAAAAATAATTACTGAGGAGCAGAATAGTTAACTACAAAACATGTTTTTGTTTGTATTTATTATGACATTTTAAATACATATGTTTGATTAAATATTTTTCAAATTCTAAAATTTTCAGAAAATTATAGGTAGTACATTGTAATAATCATTACTTTTCTTCTGCATATGTTAAGATATTTGATTGTTATGAATTGGCAAAGACTAATTTCTCAGCACCTTCATGAAGCCCTTCAACTAGAATAATTGAAAAATGATAAGTTAATTTTAATTGATGATCTTGAAATCAACTAAGTGTCAAAGTTTTACTGCACTGAATTTGTATTTGTAATAAGGCAGAAGTAGCTTGATGGGGCTTCTATTGGCCAAGATTTATAGATTTAAACATCATAAAGAATATTGACTAAAGTTGATTGTAACTTGTTAAGTGTTTTAAAATGCATGAATCTGGTTTGATGTTACACATGGGGTGGGGTGGGATGTAGGGTGGAGAGGCAGGAGAAGGCCTAAGTTTTGAAGTTGTCTATTGTATAAATCTTTACTCTGAAAATTTGCAGTTAAAGATAAGAATAATTTATCCTCATTTTTCTGTAGGAACTCTTATTTCTGAGGAGCCAGATTGTTCTAGTTCATGATGAACAGATTTTCATCATAGAGAAAAACAAACAAACTTCTAATTAAAAACAGAGGGAATGATAAAATTAGATGTTGCCATTTTTCAATACCTAGTGAAATAATTAATTTACAAAGATTGGTAAAATCACTAGGCGAAATATCCACAGAAAGGAATGATTTAAATTTGGTAGAGACAATTAAATGTAAAATGTCCACCTTGAATAGATATGCAAGTGAATTTGAAAATAGAGTGTATATTTAGATAAAATTAAAGAATCAGTGTCAGTTTTATTACTTATGAAAACAGTATTGTGGTTACATAGTTATGTGGTTATGTAGGAGGGTTCTTTTCAAAAAATCTGACTACAATATTTACAATTAAATGTTAAGATATCTAAAATTTACTTTGAAATGCTTCAAATGGTAAAAAAATATGGCATTTGTAATTACTGAATCTAAGCAATTAAATTTCTTTAACTTTATATCTTTCTATATACTATTTTGGTGAAAAATTTTCAAAATAAAATGTTAAAAAATCATTATATCATAGAGTTCCCCTCAATTATTCAGCCTACTATTTGCATTTTATTAATTTAACAAAAGCCAAGTAAGAGAGAACATCTTCTTAGTATTTACTGTGTTTACATTGCTTAAATACACAAAATGGAGATAATGAAAAAAATTAATATTCAATAAAAATAATCTGCAGATTTTAAAAGGAATTAAATTGCCTTAATACATCTTTATACTAATAATATATTTAATTATTTTATTTCTAAGTTTCAAAAGTTATAGACCTTAATTATTCGATATCTATTAAATATTTAGGCTAAATATGTTTATTAAAATTTAAACATTTTATTTTTATAATATTTTGCCATGGAAAAATATCTAGATAGCAAATAGTTTAGCTTTTAAAATTTTTATAAATCACCTCTGATTTCCTAAGTTTTACAAATGAAATGAGTTATGTTATGATAAAACTCTTGTACTATTTCATTAACATCTTCTCCCAGAAGTGGAAAAGTAGGAAAGATTCAGAACCAAGTTGTGAATCATCATTAAAGCATGAGGTAGTTTAGGACATATAAAAGTTTCTTGAAACAGAAACTATCAATTATGAAATTACATTGATTCAGAGTAATTTTGTGACTGTGAATTTTAAATTGAAATTGGAGGAAAGCTAAATATGTGAAACATAACTACTTTTAGATTCAGGAGTCAGACAAAACATGTGAGTATTTAATATGTTTGGCATATAATAAATGACAGTGTGATCATATTTTAAATAACATGAAATGACCAGACAACAGTTTTCATTTATTAGAAATTCCTTTGTTACTATAGTGTATCAGTGACAAAATTTTATTACAATTGGTGAAAAGATTGCAGTAATTTAGGTGGTATAGTAATTTAATGTACAAAAAAACATAAATTGAAGATTTATTCCATCAAAAATTGTATTATTTACTGACATTTTGGCAAATATCAACAAAACTATGGCATTCTCCTTTCCCATGCATCCAGCTTTGAAACACACACACACACACACACACACACACACACACACACACATACACACACACACGTGCATACATGCATACACAATCTTTTCTTGACAGTTTGGTTTTCTGGAAACAGCTGAATTCATGCACATAACTTTAAAAGAAAGAACTTTTGCAAAATATATGCAGCAATCCACAAGAACTCTATAAACACCAATAATAATTTAAAATAATTTCCTCAATAAGCCCTACAAGTGTATTGTATTTAAATCCAAATAATCTTCAAATTGTAATACTTTTGATTAATATCATTGCTCAAAGTAAATGCTAAAAAAACTCACAAGTCTTAGTTTTTCTGAGAGATTAATAACTATACTTCCATGTAAGAATTTTCACTAGTATTTTTTCTTTAATAATGTAAAATTTGACAGTAAAATTGTTTTAAATTGTAAGAATATGTGTATTAGACTTTTAGAGAATGATTTTCATTTTATGCAATGAAC
The DNA here is from genome assembly GCF_048772815.1 of Callospermophilus lateralis. Lineage (NCBI taxonomy): Eukaryota > Metazoa > Chordata > Mammalia > Rodentia > Sciuridae > Callospermophilus > Callospermophilus lateralis. The sequence goes on along the minus strand of NW_027514398.1, from coordinate 5,005,980 downwards.
TGTCCTTGGTCAGTTAATAAATTTGCTGATGATGTACCCACGTAATTAAAATACTTAGTTCTTTGCAACCAATCATATAAGATTTATATTTTTTTATCATTGAATTTAAGAAACAAAATGTGGATTGATCTACTTTGTCTAATACTTTGCTTGATAATTGATCATTGATATTTCCTTTTGATAAATTGATCATACCTTTTAGTAGTTCTAAGAATTTCTGAATGACACTTTCTTTTTAGTTATTTCTCGTGTTTGTCTCTGAACTTCTGTGCTACAGTATAATTTTAATCATCATTAGCGAAACATTTCATCCTGTGAGACAGGTTCTGTATCTTCATTTCACTTTTCCACAGAAAGAAAAAAACAAAAGCAAAAACAGAGTAGTATCTACCAGCAGTCCTGAAAGAGGAATGTCATATGCAAACAATGATGTTTCAAAATTGTATTTATAAGTTTACAGGGAAAAAAAGAGAAATGAAGACATGTCGTGAAATTCATTTGGCCCATTATAATATCAATACTTCCTGAAGTAGTCTAAGATGATGATGATGATGATTTTAGTTCTTTAGACTCGATTTCAATTCTGAAATATTTTCCAGTGTTCAATTCTCTTAATTATTTAGCAACTATTTTCTCTTCCAAAAACTTTAATACATTTTTTAACCATTCAAAAATGACTAATACTAGTTTTCAATTTGGTTTTAGAACAAGCAAGTGATGTCTGTAATTAAAATCTCCAATCTGTACTTTTAAATAGAAGCAATGGTATTTTTTTAAATCCTGCTTTAAATTTGCTGAGCTTCCTAAATCTGTGGATTTCTCTCTGATGAAACTTAGAAAAACTTTGGTAATTATTTTTTTAAATAATATATACATCATAATTTCTCTTTCCTCTCTTACTGAAATTTCATATATCTGTATGCAAGTCATCTTCATTCTGGCCTCAGGTCACTGAGGTTCTTTTTATTTTTTCCAATTTTTTCTTTTTTCTTTTCCTACTTCTATATGGATGGTTTCTGTTAGCCTGTATTTGAGGTTAATTAATTCTTTTTGCCAGTATATTTTTCATCTCAACTAATAGATTTTATTTTTCAGTTAATGCATTATTCTGTTCCAGAATTTATTTTTAGTTCTTGGTTTTGCTTTATTTTGCTCTTTTCATATTTTTACTGAATTCTCCTTATCTTCATTCATTGTGGCCATCTTTTCTAATGGATTCCTTAACAGATTTATCCTGATTACTTTAAGTCCTTTTCACTAACTTCAACATTTAGTTTGTCTCTTTGTTTTAGTTGACAGATTTTTTTTATTTAGTCTGAGTCACATTTTCCTGTTTGTTACTCTTTATTTCATACTGGAAATAGGAATATTTTAGACAGACTGAATGTTACTTTCCTCCAAAATCTTTTGTGTTTTCTTTCAGCTGGGCATTAATTTGCTCACATAGTACTTTGAAGGCTTGGCTTTAGACTGTGTTAGGGCATTTTCATTCTATTTTGGTTTGTTCTTGGTTGTAGAGACAATCCTTTAATCTAAAGAGAAAGTTTTTATTCCTAAAATATGGCTCTTCTGCCATTTCAGTGGAAAGATGGAGAGTTTACAAAGCCTTGTGAATTCTTTGGGCTTAAACTACAAATTCTTATTTCCCTTAGAGTGAGGTGCTGAAATCTGTTGAGCTCTTTCAGGCTGTCAGCTGCTTTCCCTGTGCTGCTTTCAGTCTCTTCAGCACAACAGCTTGAGTCAGGTGAGGATTGTGGATCTGATATGCAGCTTTTGGATTCATCTATTTCACAGTCCTACCCTCCAACCTATTTTCCAAGTGCTCTAACAGCCAGAATATTCAACCTCTGATTCCTCAATATGCGATTATTGAAGCTGCACCTTTCAGCTTGAGTCTATGTTTCATTGTAGACCTGCTTACCCTCATTGTTTATTGGGCAGAGTAGGAAATTCAAACTATCAAATATTCATAAATCTCATCCATCAAGGGTATTACCTCCTTTAATTTCTGCTTCCTTAAAGTCTCTCTCAAATACTCTCATTCTACCCCAGCCCCAGAGTTAATTTTCACCATTAGCCTAATATAAGTGAATCTACCATAATCAGAAGCTGAAAACATCTGTATAGTTCATTTTTAAGCAATCCTTTAAGAAAACCTAGTATCTAATAATAGCATTTAAAACTACAGAGCCACAAAATTTATGTATTCTTTAAAATTTACTCTTGAGTCTGTATTTGAGATGCTCTGCCCACCAGAGCATCTGCCATCTTATTGTGGTTTTACATTACATTCACCTTCTGCCAATATTAAATGGAGATATTTTTATTGTTGCATTATTCTAACTTTGTCCTTCCTACCTAGTTCCAAATATCTTTACTATCATTCCACACTGTCAAAAGAACTTTAATTTTATTATTATTATTATTATTTTTTTGGTTTTTTTTTTTTTTTTTTGGTTGTGACTCTAGGATATAGTACCTAGAGTGGGAAATTCCCATGGTTCAGGGGAATCCTGCAGTCTCATCAGATGACTCCCAGTGGTCAGTAGAGTAGTTGTTGGGTGGATTAGTGTCCTTTCCTTCCCAGGTTCAAGAACTGAGCTTTGTTTATATCTTCTGAAAGCATCTCAATACCAGTTGGCTTTAGCTGTGCCTATTAAGCCAAAAATAGGTACACTGATTTGGATTTCTAGGTTACCTGAGAGATACAGGTAATTTGTAGTGCCAACTGCTATAGACTGAAGGATTGTGCCCCTCCCCCCAAATTCACAGATTGAGGCCTAATTCACAATAAGACGATATTTGGAAGTAGGGCCTTTTTGGGGTCCTGAGTTGTCATGAATGAGTCTAGTGTTCTTATATGAAGACACATGAGAGAATGTCCTTCCCCCGTTTTTCCTGTTTGCCATGTGAGAATACAAGGAGAAGCTGGCCATCTAAAAACAAGAAGAATACCTTCACTTGACAGTATATCTTCCTTGATCCTGGACATTAAGCCTTCAGAATTATGAGAAATATGTTTGTTTTTTAAGCCACCTGGTCTCCAATATTCCATTATAACTGCATGAAAGAAGACAAATTGGTACTGAGAAATGGGATGATCCTGTGACAAATACCTAAGAATTTGGAAACGACTTTGAAACTAGGTAATGGGGTGGAGGCTAGAAAAGTTTTATGACAACATACTAGAAAAATCCAATATTTGTACAAAAGGATTTTTAAAACTGATTTTGGTGAAGTTTCAAAAAGAAAAAAAAATTGCTACAGAGAAAGCTCCTATTTCCTTGTTGCATACATAAATAATCATGTACAGAATGCTGGTAGAAATATAGACTATAAAGCTATTCTGCTGAGGTCTCAGACAAATGAGAACTATGTTATTGGTCAGTGGCAAAAAGAAAATCCTTATTATTAAGTGGCAAGTAACTTACATGAATTGTTTCTATTTTATTTAATTGCGGAAGGTAGATTGTGCAAGTTATTATTATTTCTTTTCCTGAGTGGATTTCAAAGTAAATTATTGAAGGTTCCTTCTGACTGTTTACAGGAACATGTGAATAGAAAGAAACGAATTGAAGTTGGAATTGTTAGGCAAATGCAACTGGAACTTAAAAGATTTGGAAAATTATCAGCCTGCCCATAATGTAAACAATAAGACAGCATGATCGGAAGAGGATGCCAAAGATGTGGCAGAGAGACCATTGGGTAAGGAAATTGGTATGGGTATGAACAACAGATTTAATCAGCTTCTCACCAGAAGCCAGGAATAGAGATGGAATTGTACCAGTGGAAAGATTGTCATTAGGGCCTAATGTGGGATAGAATAGAGGAAGGCTGAGAATATGTTCTGTTGTTCAAGAAAAAGGAAAGGAAAAACCCAAAAGGCAATTCAGAGATCATCAGGGCCATAATTTAGGTCACAGTAGGACAAATGGCCTTAAAAGAAGCTACGTGGAGATATGAGGGCATGACCCTTGCCCAGCAGAGACCTAAGACATGGATAGGGCTATTACAGAGAGCTGCCACGTAGGCAGAATTTTCTGAGCCATAATGGTGGCATGGCCATCCTATTGAGTCCCCAGAAGTTTTAACATGAAGCCAAAGAGGATTATTCTCAAGACTTTGGACCTCACAGAGCTTACTAGGTTTTTTACTTGATTGGGATGTAACCTCCTGCTCCCTTCCTATTTCTCCCTTTGTGAATGGGAACGTCTATTATATATTTTGGAGACATATAACTTTTGTTTCACAAGTTGACAGCTAGGAATTTGCCTCAGGAAAAATACCCAATTTTATCTGCATCTGATTTAGATAATATCTAGATGAGATGCTGGACTTTAGAGTTGATACTGGAACAAGATAAAATTTGGAGGGCTATTAGAATGGAACAAATGTACTTCACATGCAAAAAGGACATCAATTTTCAGGACCCATGGGTGGAATGTTATTCCCCCCAATTCATGTGCTGAAGCCTAATCTTCAGTGTGATGGTATCAGAAGATGAGGCCTTGGGGGGTAATTAAGTCATCAGGATGGGGTCCCCATGACTGGGTTTTATAACTATAAGAAGAGAGTTTACTTTATCACTCTGTTCTTGGTTGTTATGAGAAAACGGTCATCTGTAAGCAAACAAGAGTGCCCTCACCAGAGACTGGGTTTACCAGTAGCTTGTTCTTGGAATTCTCATCTTTCATAACATTGAAATAAAAACATTTTGTACTTAAACTACCTGTTTATGGTACTTTGTATTGCAGACCAAACCAACTAAGAAAATAAGCTACTTGACAGAAAATTTTGCTATTTTTCTACCACAAGCATTGTCCATTGTCACATATACTATTTTTAGCTCCAGATCAATATTATCCAAAATATTCACTGTAGAGAGATGTTTCATGATGTATTTTGCCAAAAATGTGGGCATTAGGGCATTGTAGCACATCACCCCAGTCTTAGATTCTAATAAAAAGCACACAGTCCTGATGGCTGTTAAATGATGGTTATTTATATTTTTGAAGGCTGAAACCTGATATCAGGGTGAATTATCAGATTCTGGTGAGCTTGGTCTGTTTTGGTGAGGGCCGTCTTCTGAGTTTTCTAACAGAGTTTTCTGAGGTCCAATAATAAGGGCACCAATCCCATTTGTGAAGGCTCTACCCTCATGATCTAATTTACCAGAAAAGGGCTTTACTTCCTAATAACACCATATATGTGGTTAGAATTTCAGATATGAGCTTGGATAGTAGTAGAAGAGACACATTGCCTTCCAGCATCATTGGTAAATTTAAAATACTTTAATGCCAGATAATTGTGTTAGTCTTTGTTTTATACCATAGGAACACTTAATAATGTTCAAGAGCTTGCTGTCATTCTCTTGCTTCATTTGTCTATTCATCTTTGTATTTGAAGAAACAGTATGATTAGAAAACTCCACCTTCCTTTGAACTGCAGTTTCTACTCTTTTAAAAAATGCTGCTTTAAATTGCCTGCAACAATTTTATGTATAGTCTTTAAATATTTGCTGATATCAGTACGCATGTGTTCTGTCTATTAATTTGAGATAATTATACTAAAACCATGTATGTGCTAATATGTCATTTTCCTCCTGTTATAGCACCTTACTTAGTCTGTACAGACTGCTATAGCAAATTATCATAGGTTGGGTGGCTCATAAAAACAGAAGTTTATTTTTAATTATTCTAAAGACCTGGAAACTTCAAATTTAAGGCAGAGGAAGATTCGGTGACTGGAGAGGGTGTGTTCCTCATGCATAGATTGCTCTTTATTTTACTGTGCCCTCACATTGTGGAAAGGCCAAGAGTGTTTGAGGAGTGTTTTTTTAAGGGGACTGATTCCATTCATGGTGGTGTGTATGGTGGCAGAGGGGTGGGGGAGTCAATCCTTATGACCTAATTACCTCCTAAAGGTTCCATCTCCAAAAATCACCACATTGGTCATTGCATTTCAACATATTATTTTGGGGGACTGAAGTACCTGATGTTTGTTGAACATATATTCAGTATTTAAGTCAAGTAAAATGAAGTGATCATTAGTATCAGCTCTAAAATGTGCTTAGTTTATATATCTTATAACTGAAAAGTTTTCTCAGGGACTATTCTTTTTTCAGTGACAAAATTTTCCCTGGTTCTTTCTGTTGGTTTTCTTTCATAGCATGCTCCTTTTAATCTTTTGAATTTTGCTTTCCTGAAGAAAAATGACAACATGATTGGCAGAAATTGATGAGAGCCCTTTTTCAAATCAAACTAATCTTTCTGTTTTTCTTTGTTTGAACTGTGACTGCTTCAGATTTAAAAGATGTCTTTAACAGAGAATTCATTTAATAAACGAATTGGAAAGCTTTCATTTGCTTATGTTACAACTACTCTCTATGACATCTGACCTTAGTTTGAAGGGTTTTTGTCACAGCTGCCTATCTTTGACCACATTTTCAGTTCAGCAGGTTTTTTTCTGATTGTTTAGTGTTAAATTATTTTTTCTAAATATCTGCAGTATCATCTTTGTGGACATCCTCACTGTAGAATGCCGCAGTCTCTGGCTGGGCACAAATCACGAGCCTCCACACAGCTTGTAGATTCAAACAGCAATTCTTTATTCCTGAACTCACACCGGCCATCTACAAACACATTCTGGGGGAATCCACGTTCTCTGCCCAAATCCACTCCACATGGGCTTCTGTCTCCAAAATATACTGTCTGACCCTAAGAAACTCAAGAGGAACTCAGCAGCAGGATACGCCCTATTCTAAAGGGGGAACACCCTAATCTCCTATTATGCTAAACTGCCCTATTCTAAAGGGGGAACACCCTAATCTCCTATTATGCTAAACCGCCCTGGTCCTTGAGCAAGGTCACCTTTCAGAAGTCCTTCCACTAGACAGCATGGGAGTAAGCTGGCAAGGAGATTGTCATACCTACTTGGCTGATGGCTCCCAGCATCTCCCCCCTTCTGATTAATTAAACAACAAGTAATGTGGCTTAAGGACCCTGCCTGGTAGGTTGTCCAGTTCAACAGTAGAATTTTTCTGTTATTAAATCACCGTTATTCTCAATAATATTGTATTATTCATGCTAAAATACGCCATCGATAATGTTTCTCTTTCAAAATGTGCAATACATTTTCCTGTTTCAGTGGGTTTTATTTACAAGGAGAAATAAATTTGCACATATTTCAGCAAGAAAGAAAGCTGTTTGTAAGTAGAAACTTCACTTTGTTTAGTTTTTAACTTCATTAGTCAGAAGGATAGTATGAATTTCTGTCAGATTTTCCTTGGTTGCAATTATAATTCTCATTTCTGCTTTTAGATTTCATTTGTAATGACTATCTTGATTTAATTTTATTCTGACAAACTATTAAAGAAATTATATTAACACATTTGTAATTCCTAATTTTAGTTGTAAATTACCACTTATACAAGTGATAATTTGTTTTTAAAAACTAATTTTTAACATACCTTATTATTTTATTAACCATGACTTTGAAATAGTCAAATACAGACTTTAGAATAATCAGAAAAAATGTATCAGGAAAAATAATAAGCTCTGACAGATTTGTATTTTATTAAATAAAAGACATTGAGTGGCTATATTTTTTTTCTATATATGACTATGCTGTAGTCAGTCATGTGTAAGTAGATTTAGAAATATTTGTAAAAATTCATGTTCTTCATGTGATTTTTAACAGTAACACAAAATAATCACATACTTCAGATGTCCCTTTTGTAAAGGACTGTAAATCTTAAATATAAAAATATAGGTCGGTAAAAAGTCCTTCAACTATGATAGCTTTAAATTATTATCTTTCTTTGTAGCTTTGTAAAATTTAAATTGTTATTACTTGTTTTTATTATTCTAGCCCCCCAAAGAAATGAGGGAGTGATATCATTTACAATTTCTGTGCACTGCATTCATAATATAAGGATTTAAATAGTGTTATTTCTTCAATGTTTACTCAAGCCTTGTGCAAGTAGTAATGATCCAACAACACTGAGAGCATTTAGATTAATGGTTACTATTTTGGCAAACTCTCTTCCTTAAATATGTATTATCATGTTATTTTTAAATAAAGCTAAAGATGGTACTCATATGAATAGCATTTTTGTTTATTTTAGTAAAAATATTGTGAATATATTGAATCATCAATTGTTTACCTACTTGTCACATCAATATTGGAGAAAAATAAAAACATTTTTATGTTATAAATAATTTTAATATTTACTTGAAGAAATTATTGATCATGTATGATTCTATGATACCTTTTATTAATGAAGGTCAAAATATAATTAGATATATTTTAATTTGGGATTAGCACACACACACACACATATATGAGCTTTATATGTGTATATATATTAAAATATTCTATGTAGTACACATGGGAATGCTTCTTATTAGACAATTCATCTCATATTTTTGTTTAAGAGCATATAATATTTAATAAGTCCAGATTATAAAGAGAGCCTAAAAAACTCCCAGATTGTCCTTAATCATCATATTTCATTTTGTATTAAAATACCATCCTAAATAGTTAAGCTTTCCCTAGAAACTGTATATATGTATGTGTAGTTACAAGGAAGCCTTTATTTAATTCACACATACATATTTTCAAATATATCCTAATTTGAATTAATATAATGTAATTTTCTTTATTTTGAGGATATTGTTAATTTGACATGGGAGGACTCATTAGTGAAAATGAATATTTAATGTCATACCATATAGCACCTTCACCATGCAAAATTGATAAAACAGTATGGAAAAAACCTCCTAAGGAAAATTTGATATAGCTTTCCTATGTTTTTCCAGACCTATTTTCAACACTGCTAAAAGGGGGGGAAATTCAAGAAGGCACTGAAAAGACCACCTCACCAGACCCCGATGTTACTTCTCCTCTGGATGTACATGCTGCAGCTCCATAGGAGCCAGGTTGGAAAAGTTTCAAGGAAAACAGAATATACATGTATAGCATATATTTTTAAGTAGAAATATTCAATTTCTATGGCAGTTTGTCATTTTTAGGCCCCAGATTTGAGTACATTAAAAAGTCCACATTTTAACTTGAACTTAACCTTTAAGGTTTTTGGTTTTTTTTTAAATATCAGTGAAAACTTTTGGCTTCTCAAAAATATGTATTAAATGTAATGATTTTAAAGCATGCAAAATTAGCTAATCAAAAACATAAGGTGTTTGTTTTATGCAAACTTTTAGAAAAAAATTGTTAAGCTGTTAAGAATACATTATGAGAGCATGATGTTCAATTATAAATTATAAAATCTTTCTCAAAAATTTCAAGTTCTTGTATATTATTTAAACGACAGTAGGTAATTTCCATAGTTCTCTTTTTTGTATACTTCAGGTTCAAGGAAATTTATAGTAATGTTTTTGATTTTTAAGTGAAATTTTAGAAGTAATAAATATTCACATGTTGATCATTTGATAAGCTTGGATAGACTCTGGAGATAAAGTCAGGGATTTAGCAAAATGAGTTTGAAAGTATTTTATTTTCTCTTAAGACTAATCTCAAGACCTGAATTCAGATTTTTTTATACTTTTGAAAATAGAGTGAATCACCAAAACATTGAAGTCTGTTAAATAAAAAGGAATGATAGCCATTCTATGAATAGTGGTTGCATACAATAATTACAAGTATAAATAATGTATTTATGATGCACAGTTAGGATATTTTAAACATGTAATTGCCTAGAAATAAATTTATAAACATGAAAAACGCAAAAAATTTTGACAACAGGGACATGAATTCACAACTAATGAATGCAGTTAATTTTTAAATAAAGGTCTAAGGAAGACAATAGGAAATACCCTGATATTTTTATTCTGAAATGACAAGTACACAAAAAAATGGGAGTTATCTTTGCATGTGTGTAAAAACTATGTTAAAATGCTATTATCTATAGATCTACTTAATGAAAATGTGGTACTTCTAAAGTTTAGGACACTTTTAATAGGAAAATTATACAATGATCAATATACTTGATTAATAGCTTTATCACATTTATATTGTATTATAAATATTGTTTTAAGGGGATTCATGTTGTTATTCTTTTCTCCCTAGCATTAAATTATAAATCCTTTGAGAGTCATAATCATATCTCAAAATACGATTATACTTTTATCTCCCATAAGCCCTAATAAGCTGATTTTAAGTGTTAATAATTTATAAAGTTTGTTGAAGAACTAAATATTCAAAGTCAAGCCTTAAAAATAAATACTTGCTTTATTGACTTGTTTGAAAATAGGCCACCAGTTCAAACCTGTTTGTGTTTATTAATTCAAGGACTTTTGAAAGTCCATCTTCCTTAAATCTAAAGCAATGTTGGTAAATGTGGCTGCTCTAGTAGTTTAAGCACTGCTGGTGTAGACAGACCTAGAATGGTGATCCAAATCATATTTTAAAATTCTGATAACAATATCTTGTATTTAGTACACACTCAGTGAGACTGACTTGTCCATTTATCAGATGTATTTAAACATAAAATAAATAATAATAATAAATAATAATGTAAAATTCTTTTCATCATAAAGTAACAAACGTAACTACTCTAAATTCTGTAAGTGTGGTATGGATTACTGAAATTTAATAGAAATAAAACAGTAATTGTTAGAGGGAAAATGGAACAATGAGCACAATTTTGTAATAGGTTTATAGCTTCACCTGTTTACTCCATAAATAATTTGAATTGGTACATTAAACATATTTTTTCAACTAAGAATAATGGGTCATAAATAGGTCAGCTTCAAGGATAGTGACTTGAAAATAAGCAATAGTGACCCAAACACATGCTTCCAATGAATATAGCAAATCTGCAGGCAGGCTTTAAGAAAGATTTTATTGTCTCAGAGACAGTTTGGTGGCTAAAAGATAATTTGGTTCACCTGTTCATTTGGTCTTATAATAGTGACTATATCTACTTATATGTGTGTGTTTGTGTGTATGTGTACATATATCTTGTGCTTCTATGTTTATACACATGTGGGTCTGTATATATATATATATATATATATATATATATATATATATATATACACATATAGATGTATATGCATATATATACATGATGTATATGTACACAGAATGGTATTAAAATATAAATGAAAGACAGATTAGGAGCCTACATTTTGCTGGAGAAGGAAATGTAAAATTTCTAATGAAATGAAGTTGAAGGTGATAACAATAAAATCAAACTTAAGATTTCAGACTCATTATTGAAATATAAGGGACATGAATTATGTAGTTCCTGGTATGTATTCTTGATATCAATAGTGCTCTGTATCATCAATTGTGTTACAACCACCAGCCTGTATGTATTATGTTACTATACATATCCCCCTCCAACCACTATACATTTCTTTACAAAATTTCTTAAGAAATCATCTATATATTGTATCCATGAGTGAACCATCTATATTTACCATCTTCTTTCACAAAACCTTATTAGTTGACTTTTTCCTGCACCAAAATTATGCAGGATCATCTATAACACTCACATGGTCAAATTCAAAAGTCTAATTTATTCTTCCTCTTATTTGATTCATGGGTAGCCTTTTTCATACATATTGACTACTTTTACTTTAAAATAGCCCTGTCCCATGGCTTCCCTGACATTATTTTGTTTTTCCTTCTACCTTTTCCATTTCCTTGACTGGTTTCTCCTCCAGGAATAAAAACTTCAACCCTTATATTGTCATATATCCTCCACATGACTTTATTCATTCTCAAGGATTTAAACATATTACTTGAAAGCTGGATGTATATTTCCAGGCTTGGCTTCTCTGAATTTCTTAACTGAATGTCTTTATCCAGTATATACAAAACTGACCCATCTCAACAGCTTTTTCCTCAGTCTTCATGGTTTCACAAAAGAGAAATTCTAGAATCCCCTTCCTCAATAAAAAAATATTGGAGGTATATTGAGATCATTTTACAAAGACTGTACAATCAATCAAGAAAACACATTTCTGTGACATTGCTTTAAAATAAACCCAGAATTAGATTACCTTTAACCCCATTATTGCAATCCATAGTCAAAGTACCATCATCTTTACCCTGTGTTGGTGAAATTATTCTCATAAGTGTTTTTTTCTTATTTCATATCTACTTTCCCATCCAGTAGTCCTGTATATGACAGTGCTGCCCAATATGGATGTCAGAGCCAACAGGTTCCCTAAAATGAAGTACTTTTCACTCATTCTTGTACTGTCTGAATTGTGCAGCCAGGAAAATATTACTATCAGCTAATTTATATTTGACTCAGGTTAATGAAGATTTTCTTAAGTTATGTCTTGGAGATTTAATAGGTTCCAAGCTTACTCAAATAAATAGCATATATTACTAGTTCTATAAAATAAAAATAGATGAGTTTGACTTTGCTCATGTTCATTTAACTATGTCAACTTATTTTATACTTATTTTCCTAGTCCGTAAACTAACTAAAATATTGCTTACCTTTATGGGGTTTTTTTAGGAGTTAAGTGAAATGATAAATTTAAAATATTTGGCATAGCACATAAATGTCATTCTAGATTTATAGCTATCATTAAATGATGAAATATGTATGCAATTGTCAATAAAATTAGAAGATTAAACACCACAGAAAAGTGAAAGAGAACAGATATATGACAAATAAAATCATTTTAATTCTGGTATTTAGAAAATATTATCAGTCTTCAAAGTGTATGTAGAAAAGAGAAAATGTGGCAAATCTATACTAAATTAGCATGTTCTCAGTAAAAAAAATCTTCAGGTTTTCTCCCTTTTTAAAAGAAGAGACTGTATTTTTAGAGCAGAAGTCTGGAGCAGAAGGTGCAGAGATTATCCATAAACCCTTAACCTCACACTTGCATAGCTTTCCCCAGGGCTTCAAAATTTCCCACCAGTGTGGCACATTTGTAATGATCAATGTATCTGTATTGACATATCATTATCACTCACAATCCATAGTTTATGTAGAGTTCACTACATTAAATGGATTTGGATCATTATGTCTTCTAAATAATGAAATTCTGTTTAGGGGAATAGTCTTAAAACCTTCAATGACTAGTCAGTATCCCAAGTTATGGTGACTAGCAGATATTAAAGGTTCATGGAAACCTGGTATTTGCTTATTTTTTTATGTCCCTTCTTTCCCCATTGGCTTTATGTTTCAACCACAACAACTATTGTTACATCCTGTGTGATAATTTCTAATGTGCTTATTTATACCTAGTACTGTTTCTCTTAGTTTCTAGTTCTTACTTTGCTCAAAACTATTCCTGCCTTAGTTTGAATACTGATTCTATGCCCTAATCTATAACGCCTATGACTGCTTAGGCAGAGATAATCACTGATGTTCCCATGGTACCCTTTGTGCAACGCTAGGGTAACCTTTGTTGCCCTTGCTGTTCTGAGGCGCACTGAGTTGTGGCTGACTCCTTCATGAGGTTTTAGCTCTGTGAAATCAAAGACTGTGTCGTTTTCTCAGTTGTGATATATTAGTTCATGGAAAAATGACTGTGGTAATTGGATTTTCAAAATTAAAACAACTGAACAATGGAAGTTGAAGAGAAACAAATCATCATTATTCACGAATAGTAATCTAAGATTTCCTTACTCTTTAATCACTAATTATTTCTCAACTCTTTAACCTTATGATCTGTAAAGTCATTTTTTATTATTACTGTTTTAGTTTATATGTCCAAGTTCAACTTTATCTACTTTTTATTACTTTACAAGTAGTCTGCATTGCTGCCTAGACATTGTAACTGTCATTCTCCATGTTGACAATTGTCTACTGATGTCTAATATGTCTAATTACTACTTCATTATTAAACACTGAAATAATTTCTGTTAGAATTAGTGATTTAAGAGAGGTGGTACTGGCTAGATATAATTTTCTTATAATTTAGCCCAGCTTTATTTTTCATTCTTTTACTGTTCTTGTTTATGAAGTCTATTTTAGTGAGAATGTTTTGGTTTTCTTTTTACTTAATGAAGAACTGATATTCAATGTTGGCAGTATTGTTATGATTGTGGAAAAAAAAGTTCATTACTTATTCCTTAGTTAATTCACTGTTTCAAATTTCTCTCTTTTTTTAAAGATCAAATTCTTTTACCTTTATTTTGTTTATTATGTTTATGTGGTGTTGAGGATCCAACCTAGTGCCTCACACATCCAAGGCAAGTGCTCTAACACTGAGCTACAACCCCAGTCCCTCAAATCTCTTTTATCAGAATAAATAATTAAGAAATTCTCTGGCAGAAGGCTAGTCCCCCTCTCCCTGCCCCAGCATGGTCAATATTGCTCTTATATGCTCTTATAACTAAATGACACAAGTCCAGTAACTTCTATTTGTCTACCCAGCACTTTTTTTTTTTTTGGTGTGCTGCGGGGTTGATCACAGAGGCACTTAACTGCTGAGCACCATCCCTAGTCCTGTTTGTTTATTTTTTTGATACAGAGTTTCTCTTAGCTGCTAAGTTGCTAGGGTTGGCTTTTAACTTGTGATCTTCCTGCTCAGCTTCCTGAGCCAGTGGGATTACAGACATGCACCACTGTGCCTGACTACCCAGAATTACTTTTTAATCTCTCATTTGATTCAGTTCTCTTTTCTTGCATACCTTATCTCATATTTGGGACACAAAGAAATTAAAATACACCTTTGAAGTTTTATTATCTTTTATTCTAATGAGGATGAATTTTTGGTAAATGTATAGTATTTACAAAATGCTTCTAATTAACTACTCTGTTACTAATGCCTGTTGGTAAAAATGCACATACTTTTTTGCTGAAGAGGATTTAGGTATTTGAGAGACAATCCCTGATGTTAAGATGTTTATGATAAAATATTACTTGGGGTGGTGATGAAAGTAGCACTGTCTTTAGGGAGGAAGGTAGAAAGGAGACAAAGAGGACAGATAAAGTCAAAAGGGGTTGAGATGGTTTTTCAGCAGTCTAGAAAACTGCAATGTACTTGGAACAGAGAGAGAAAGAAACTATATGGCCAGAGTTCTTGGAAAATGTAATCCTTTATTATCATCAAGACTGGCAATTTTTCCTTTTGTTTTATTGTGTACCAGGAAGAGACTGTCATCATTAAGTATATCCCACTGCACTCTCCAACCAAGAGGGTGATACTTCTGAATGGTCTGATAAGCACCACTCAGTGCAGTGCTTGACAAAGACCATGTAGATTTTCTAAATTTATTTATTATCCAATGTCATAGGAAATATTTGAATACAGGACATTTTATTCCATAGCCTGTTTTTCCACTGTACTATATGCTGATAGGTTTCCCATGCTGCTATGTATACTAATCAAATGTCCTTTTTCTTTTTTAATTTTAAGTGAGATTACATTTGGAAATACAGCTTAGCTTCTATGTCATAGAAAAATGAAGATGGTAAGATTTATATATCCAATGATTAAATTACTGTCAATTGAAAAGTTGTATTTGGAGATTCATTTAGTATTTATGGTATTGAAAATTCCAAGTCATTTATCTGAATTACATTAACTTCTAATTTAAAAACTCATCATCCATGTTTTAATCTCTTTTTTCTTCCAGTGAGTTAGTCTTTTACAATTGCTTTAAAAGTTATGTAGAGGGCCAGGGATATAAAACTCTGGTAGAACAGTGCCTTGGGTGTGCAAGACCCTGGATTCAACCCCCAGTACCACCAAAAAATAAAAACATAATCAAATAATAATGAGATGGATAATACATGCTAGCATACTCAATAATATCAAAATCAGTGGAGTCAAATGTTCAGATTTCCACCTTCTGCCTCCATTTTTTGAAGGAAAAAGTTGGCATTTATTTTTCTTGGCCATTTTAGAAATAAAAAATAGAGTGATTATACATATTTTTCTGCCATTAAATCTTAATATCTACCTTTCCAGATCTCTTTTTCTTAATAAAATGTACCCAATATACACATTTTTTTCTGCAGATGTCTTTTATCTCACCTGACAATATATCACAGACTACCTTCTATATCAGAATGTGCTAATTTATCTCACACTTGACAGTTCCTCTTTTTCTCTTGTACACCATATCCAAACCATTAACAAATCATGTCGGGATGACCTTAAAATCTATCTGGAATCATTACTCTTGCTGCAGCTCTCCTAATTCAGACTCTGTCTCCCTCCACCTGCACCACTTCAATAGCATCTTAACTGGTGTCCCTTCCTCACTTCCTTCCTTCAGCCAATTATCTAGACAGCAACCAGAGTGACCCACTTAAAATGTAAGCCAGATCTTGTCATTCTTCATGACAAAACCCTATAGTGGTTTGAAATCTTACTGTAAGTGAAAGCCACAATCCTCCTGACAGCACGCCAGAGTCTTTGTGATCTTACTCCCCAAAGCTCTCTGAACTCATTTCTTACCACACCCAGCCTTGCAAGCTGATCTCTAGTGCACTGGCCCCTTGCTGTTTCTCAAATAAACTGTGTTTGCTCTTCACTTGTGCCCTTTGATCTTACCTTTTCCTCTTCCTTTTGAGTTCTTTGAGATTGCTTGTTAGCTTGCACTGGAGTCAGGTTTCAAATATCACCACATCAGAGAAGTGCTCCCCATTACATCATATAAAAGAACACCTCCATCATTCACTCACCCCTATCTTACCTCACTTTATTTTTCTCTCTAGCACTTTACTACTGGTATTTTTTTTTAAATTTCTTTCTAAACAGACTATCTACACTGGCTGAGGCTGTGGCTCAGTGGTAATGCACTTACCTGGCATGTGTGAGGCACTGGGTTTGATTCTTAGCACCACATATAAATAAAAAAAAGGTCTATCAACAAATATATATTTGTGTGTGTGTGTGTGCATATATATATATATATATATATATATATATATATATATATATATATATTTATTTAAACTATCTACAAATAAATTTTCATGGAAGCAGAGAATTTGTCTTAGATTTTAACTGATATGTACCCAACATAAAAATCAATAAAAGCAGGTTTTTATTAAATACTTTTTGAATGTGTTATTAAATGTTTTGAAGGATTAGTGAGCTATATTAACATTGATAGTATAGTCATAAATGTAGGAAAACTGTAATTTATCTATTTACCTATTCTATATATTCCATTTGTACTAATTTTTCACAAGAAGAAATACTGAGTGTACATTATTGTGGTTTATTTCATAGAATATATTTTTAATAATGTAAGTACTATATCAAAGAATATCAAAATTATAAATCTGGTGAGTGCTGACAGGGTTCCCTCCAAAAAAAGTGGACCATGTGTGTCTTTACTGTTAGAGTTTTTATATCCTTGGGCTTTTTATATTGCTTACATTTATTCATAATTCTATGTATTTTAATATCAATATTATATATGAATATTATTGATATTTATTCATAATGTTTATGGTTTTTTATTGCCTATGCAGGAAATGTTTATTGTATTTGGTAAAGTGTATTTTCAAAGAAAGCAGAAGGAAAACAATTTTTGATACATAAAGAGTTTTCACAAAAATTGTGCAAGTTATGTTTGTTTATATTCAGTTGTACCAATACTCCTAGTGTTTTCTTAATTCATTTTTGGAAAATTTCAAATTTAATTGTGAAAAGGAAAATGTGATTTTTAAAACAATCATTGTGCTTTTACATGCAGAGAAGCAGGCAGAACTTTGAAAGTAGGGGTCTGTACAATTTTTATTGAAAAAATATTTTCACTTCACAGATGGAATTCAATGATTTAAAAATATATAATGAACAAAAACTCAGTGTTTTATCCATGTCAGTAAGTCCAATATTTCCCACCTTTTTATACATTATGCTAATTACTTTTCAGATGAATGCATTTTAATTAAAAAACAGTTGTCAGGGCTGGAGCTATAGTTCAGTGGCAGAGCACTTGCCTAGCATGTGTGAGGCACTGGGTTTGACCCTTATCACTACATAAAAATAATAAATAAAAATGAAGGCATTCAGTCCATCAACAACTACAAAAATTTTTTAAAAAAGTAGTCAGTTGAAAAGCAATCCTCACAAGTAGGAGCAGTACAAACTGTGGTTTGTGGGATATGAAAAATGCTTTGAAGAAATCAGTAGAGGAATCATTTGCTGGTAGCTCTAGGGAATAAAAATGTTAAAAACATATCCTTTTTCATAGTTATGTAAATCATATTTCAGTGGGAATGGAGTAAACATGCCCTCTTCATTCCTGAGCAAATATATCAGCAGGTCAGTGTCAGAGGTTGTTAAACTGAAAAGTGTTCTACAGCGTAAAAAGAACATGAAAAGAAAATTTAAAACATTATTCAGTAAGTATGAATCTCTACACAAGTATCTTCTAAACTTTCTTAAGTAACAATCCATGTACATAGAGAAGCAGCTAAGAGATTGGTAATTAGCAGAAAATCCTCCTTTTCACATTCTCCCCTCTTTTAGAAGCTTATTAAGAAATTGTTCTAGTAAAGGGCACACAGGTGATAATAAATACTCCTAATGAATGAATTAGAAAGTGTAACTGTGCCCAGACAGCTACGACCCATTGATCTACTAAACAATGGTGAACAGATTGATTCGAAATAGAAACAAATAATGCACTTACCTCAGAGCTCACTACCATCAGATTTTCCAGGTTCTGTAATGAAAACCAATAGACTCACATGGAATTTTCCTTGTTTCTAATTGAGTATAGTAACATTTGAATGAAACTAAAATATATATGTAAACAGCAAGTTACGGAGTTTAGAATTAAATTAGAAGACACATTTTATATGCATTGATATGGTAGAAGAATTGTCCTTTTTATCAGAAAGGCATTAAAATAAAATTTAATTGAAAGTGAAAAAATATTGTCCAGATATACAAAACACAACACAGGAGTGGGAAATTAAAGGTACAGAAAATCTGAACCACAGTGATAAGAAAAATATAATTTTGATGAAATAAATAACTTTTGGAGTTAGCAAAATTATGCTGAACAGAGCAGGAATAATATGCCGAGTATTTGGAAACAAAAATAAGTGAATGTTAATAAGGAGTCATTGAAGGGAATTTGAATAACAGAAATGCAGTGACAATGGTGGATCAGAACACAAGATCCAAAAGGGAGGGAATCTAAGTGGTTGGGGAATATTTGAGTAATAAATAAAGGAAAAAATATCATTGAATATGCTAGATAGCTAAATACATTAACATATTGGACACAGACGCTTTCAATTTTAAATATTAAAAACAAATGAAGATACAAAATTGAGTCTTTGATATTTGGAAATACTTTCATATATGCAGAAGTGTGCTTACTATCAAGGAAACTCTCCTGTTTCACTATATTGTCTATAATTGGAATATATCAGAAACTAGGAGAATCTTATGAGTGAACAGTATAATTTGCGTTATTAAATCTCAGTCATCTGGTAATGCCTGTCATTATAATGCTGACTGGTGACTTGAAAATAATGGAATCCCTGGGAGTCAATAACCAAGTCACATTATAGTTCTTTTAAGTTAAAAAAAAAAGGCACCTGGAAAAAGTTTATTTTTGTGAATTTTTATTTAACCTAAGTAGAGAGAATTTTTCTAATAATGACACGCATACATGACATCTTCCACCCAAACTGAACTATTGGACCTCAAGACAGAGAGAAAATGTAGTAAAGTCATGCCTCACAGCAACTATTTCAAGAGAGAACCTGAAGTCTTGGGAGTGAGAGTTAGGAGGTTTGCACTCTTTCAAGATAATGTGATTCAATTGTTCCTAGAATTTGGGATTCTCCATGCACTACTGTCATGGTTCCTTTTAGATTTTAATTTTCAGTTTATTTGCAAGTTTTCAGCATTTGGAATATAAGACTCAATGTCCTTAAGACTCAGTCTTCTTAAATGTAAATTGTGGATAACACTAGTACCTTCTTTATTAGATTTTTGTGAGGATTATGGGTAACATTTCTTACAAAGTCTTTGTATTTATTCAATAAATACTATTAATAACATTGATGAATAATATTACTAATATTGATGGTGACATATTTATTGAATGATTTCAGTTGTCTTGTACTGGCTATTTATATGGCATTATTACTGTTTGTAGGAGAGAGGTATGGGTATTAGTGAACCATAACTATGAAGTGCTTGTTATTTCTATTGATAAAATTTAGAGTCTTCATTATTGATGAGATCCCAATAATTGTATTATTGAAAGTCATTCTTGTTTTATTATGATTATTAAGTTGATTATGAGAAGAAATTTAGGGAGACTGATTGGATGGAGATTGCAATGGTGCCAGCAAGAGATGGTGATGGTTTCATTTAAATTATTAGCAAAACAGATGGAGAAAATTGAATGTATGATGTCTGTGTTTAGCTCTTGAATAAATGCCACATTTGAAGAGGGGACAATAAATGAAGTATTTTCTTAGACTTTGGCCTTGGCTTTATGGCAGATTGTGGTTGTGTTTAAAAAAATGGATAAGACTGGCCGGGTGGGGGGATGTGAGTAGATAGAATCAAGAGATCTTTTGCACCCATTATTCATGCTACATATTGGGCAGATATCTAAGTATGTCAAAAAGGCTGCTGTATACATAAATTTGGAATTAAGTGAAGAGTGAGGTGTCTAGGTATAAATCAGATAGTGAGAAATCATATACCAAGAGAATGTAGAAGTAAAACAAGAAGTGGGAAGAATTTATAGTTTTAGTTATTCCCACTCATCTGTTTCTTCATCAGCTAAATTTCCACATTATTCACATTGTCTTTATAATTATGCTATATAATAAACTTTCAGATTTACTTTCAAATAGTTACTACCAATCCCATTTGTATCTCACCTGGCATCTCCTGTTTCTCAATTCATATTTTAAAAGGGAATATCTGATTGGCTTATATATTAACCTAATGGTTCCTGACTATTACCTTACCAGCATACTTTCCTTCATTAACATGGATGAATCTCCTTTATTTTAGGAACCAATATTTTCAATATATAATGCATATTAGCTATTATGCTATGTCGCATGTTATTAAATTATTAGAATAAACTCTTGATTATAAGTATTATATATAATATATTTTGATTTTATTAATAGTTGAGAACCAAAATGAATCTCCCAGATCACATAGTTTTTATTCATATACTAGGTCCATAATTAACAATCGTATGTGACTCTAAAGTGCAAATTTAAGAAAAAAAATATAGGGATTTAAGCTCTGAGTTGCGTAGCTGTATTTATATCCATGTGTATTAACTCCATGTACTGTAAGGGAGACAAAAGTCAAGAAATAAACACTGGAAACCAGGACTGTGTCATAACAGTTGACTTCTGGAATATACTTTTCCGTGAGACAGTCTCCTTCTTTTCCAGAAATATTACAGAAATAAGACAATTATTTTTTTCTCCCTAAGATTGTTCAGCTTTCAACTACACCATCTTAAATAATACAGACATAAGGTCCAAGAGGGAAAAGAGTGAACATTATGCAACATTGAATTCAAAAAGATAACTAATAAAGATAAAATTAATGTCATATGAGAGTCACAGTATAAAGTATACAATTAATAGGTTTTTGTATATTCACAGAGCTGGGCATTCATCAACAAAGAGTTTAAAAGTGTTTTCAGCATCCTAGAGAGAAATTCTGTGCTCATGAGGAGTGCCTGCTCAACCCCCACTTCCACCCTCAGGCAAAAAATTAACTGTTTTTGTTTTCTGTTTCTATGGATTTATCTCTTCTTGACATTTTATATAAATGGAAACATATAATAAATGCAGTCTTTTGTGTCTGGCTTCTTCCAATTAGCATAAGATTTTCAAGATATATCCATGTTGCTATATTTCTTTTTATTAGGAATAATTTGGCAGTCCTTCCAATTGACAAATACTCTTCAATTGTGTAAATATACCACATTTTATTTATCTATTCATCAGTTGATGAATATTTGGGTCTGAACATTTGGCTAGTATGAAGAATGCTGCTATAAATATTCATGTATAAGTTCTTATATGGAAATATTTTAAATTCTCTTGTATAGATACCTAGCAGTGGAGTTAAGGGGTCACATGGTAACATTATATTTAACATTTTTAAAGAACTGACAGATCATTTTCTATAGTGATTGTGCCTCTTTACATCCACAATAGTAATGTTTGAGGGTTCCCATTACTCCATGTTTTCATGAATACATATTATTGTCTGTTATTTTGTTTCTAGCCATCCCAGTTTGTTTGGAGTAGTTTTATACTTTAGTTTTGGTTTGGGCTTCTCTAATGGAAAATGATTCTGATAGCTTTTTATATGCTTATTAGCCATTTGTCTATTTTCTTTGGAGAAATGTCTATTCAAATACTTGGCCCATTTTTAATTTATTTAATTTTTGTTTTTTAGTTGACAGGACACTTTTTTATAACTAAGAAACCATTGAATAATCTAAAGTAAGATTCACTTCTGTGTTTTCAGATATTTATAGTTTTGGCTTTTACACATAGGTCTGTAAACCACTTTGCATTATTTTTTGTGTATGACATAAGAAAGAGGTCTTGACTTCATATTTTGCATGTAGATGTGCAGTTGTCCCATGTAGTATGTTTTTCAGTAATAAATATGTTGCTCAGGAAATAGAAAAAGAAACCAAATATCCACACAAACAAAACTCATATTTGATTGGAAATATTGGGAAGTTTTTATTTTATATATAGTTTCCTTAACTGTGAATAACTTTTAACATGTAGAGAGAAATATTAGGGTAAGAGAATTATAGGAATAGGTAAAAAGAGAAAGTAACAAAAATGTTATAGTGATTTCATTTTTCCCTGTTACATGCTTTGCAGAGAACCTGGAACCTGATACTGACAAAACGGCATAAAGACAATCATATCTTTGGGGTGTCTTAGTTATGCCATTCAGGGCATGTGAGCTGGTATAATTGTTACCCAATCCCCTAGGGTCCTTCGGTGAAGGACTACTTTGAGGTGTGTGTTATGGTAATGGGCTTGGGGTATGAGAACTGGTGCACTGCAGAAAGTAGTCTAGAATAGTGATTTTTTTCATTGTCGGAGCTGACAGCCTGTGATGGCATGTAGTCTTGAAATTCTTTGGTTTTGTAGGTCCTGCAGTACCCTCTCTGGCTTCCCATCTGATTAATTCCTGAGAATAATCTATTAGCTAATGCCACATATCCCTAAGTTTGCCACTGAAACTTGGCCACCTATTTTGGCACTTAGAATAATTTCACTCATCTTTTCTCTTCTGGTTAAGTCTTGCCTTCTGGCCTCAGATATTCCAAAATCCTAGCATTACTATTGACACTGGGGAACTACTTTTATAAGCAAACTCTCCCTACAACCTTCAAATCTGGTCTGTAAAGAACAACCAAGACTGTTTTTCAAGATGAAGGTGTTCTCCTTTGCACTTTTCTCCCACAATATCCTATTTCCTTCTTTTCCTTCCTTCCCTTCCTCCCTTTCTTCCTTCTCTGGCTTACCTGTTTTATGAAAGGGTTAGGCACAGGAACATAGTCAGCTGGCACTTCCCTAGTGTTATGTAATAAACCCACTCTTGTGCACTCCATTGTTGGACTCTTTTGAACCCATTATCTAAACTTTGAACAAATATTATCCTTTTGATTCTAGGTCATCATTCCTCCTCCCACATGCTTTGAAGAAGTATCCTAATAAAATAGTATATTATACCAACTCCAGCTCCAGCTTCCATTAACCCAGAGTCCTCAGTGAATAGTCACATATCATTCAACTCACTGTGATCTGCCTTTCTTTCCTCTATTGCCCAACAGTCTCAAGATCCATTAAAAACCATGGTTTTGCAGTTCTTGCCTGAATACATTGTCTTGGTCCTTTGGTCCTTCAGATGAATAATCCCTTCCATTTCAATGAAGGCAGTGTATATCTATATTTGGTTTATACCCAAAATTGATCTTCATTATTGGTTTTGAACTCTTAAGTTGGGAGGGAAGGGACAGCTCTAATGGGACAGATTTCATTTTGCCAGACACCTGACTGAGATGTTGCTTTTGAATGTCTCCCAGACAAAGAAAGGCTGCTGATTGTCTAGCAATAATGAGGGAGTCACATTTGTACACACACAGACTTCAGGAAAATCTCAGTGTTTAAATACAAATGTATCCATCTATAATCAATCTAGAACTTAAATCATTCCCTGTCCATCCTGACTTTACTGCAGGAGATACATCATGGCTAAACAGTCATCTTTCTCTACAGTTTGATTTATTGATTTCAACTCCTGATCTTGTTCTGCATATCCACCTGATATTATTAACACCTTCTGTGTCAGAATATTCCATGAGTTGGAGGTTGGATCAGTTGAGTATGTTGTTGTTCTTTCTTCAGTGCATTGATAGCACTTAACAATGACCATTGTCCTTATAAATTACCTTTGCTATTGGAGTGTAGCTCACTCAAATTCTAAATATATTACTTACTCGAATGTTAGCCTCTGCCTATATGAAATCCCACTTTACCACAGAAATAATGTTGGCAGTTGAGATGCTTCAGAATAGCAGCATTCATTATTATCTCAATAGCAGTGGAGTCCTTGGCCATTTGGACAGTGAGTAATACAGTTACTGGGGTACCTGCTTCTGGGAATCATTTTCATGCCCACTGTCTTGTTCTAGGTCCTTCATAAACTAGTGCTGAAACAAAAATTTGGTAGTTTGTTTGGAAAATTCAGGGGCATGGATTGGGGAGGAAAGTAATGAAGAAAGAAGATGATGTCAACATTAAAGGGCACTTTATAAAACTGCTTGATATCATAGATAATTGGTGCTTAATTCCACCAGGACATTCAGGAAAATGGTATAAAACATGTCTCATTCACTAAATTCTACTAATCATGTTTTGATGATTTTTTTCCTAGGGGTATTAATTTCTTAGCACTGCTGACCTGTCACGTATACAGAGAAAACTTCTATAGTTTTTTTTTCTTTTTTTTTCAGGGGTTCAGCCTTCATACATAGAGTTGATGTTAACACATCCTGAAAAGTTATAGGAAATGGGCCGAACTCTGACAGCATCTGCTTCATGGAAGAAGTGAAATTAAACTTAACTGAAGTCAGCTCATGCAGCATCAAATGCCATTTGAAGAAGTATATGTAAACCTGATTTTCTTTAGAGAAAGAATTTGATTAGCTAAGAATTATGCCTTAGGAATATTAAACTGAAGTAGTTTATAGGATTGTTTGGAGAACAGGATTGGGTAGTGTTATGGTTTGTGTACAAAAAGTTCCCTGAAAAACTCATGTGGCAATGGAGGACAGGTCAGAGGTGAAATGGTAAGATTAGGAAAACTATAACCTCATCAAAGGATTTATCTTTCTGGTGGAATAATACATTACTGGTGGGAACTGCAGGCAGGTAGGACATGGCTGCAAGAAATAGGTCCTTGGCTCCTTGTGTTTGTTCACACACACTCTCTGTTTTCCAGCTGCAAAGAGCTTTGCAGCTTTCTTTTGGCATGCCCTTCCACCATATTGTTCTGCCTCATCTCAATCCCAGAGCAACAAAATCAGCCAGCCATGGACTAAACCTCCAAAACCATCAGTCAAAATAAACTTCTATGAGTTTTTATTGTCAGTTATTTTAGTCACAGCAAAGAAAAGCCGACTACCAGATAGTATAATGGAGAGGGCGTAACATGATGATCTTATTTCTATTTCTAGTTCTGACTGGGACCTGCTCACAGTCCTAATGCTAAAGCAGCTTCCAGAAGACTAGCATTCTGAGCACACACCAACAATAGTATTTCAGATGAAAGAGATTTCATTCTCAGAAGAGCTGAGAACTTAGAATGGAAGCAAACATTCCCAGATTACTTTTTTTTTCTGTTCTGTTTATTAAGATTCATGGGAAATCTTCACCCTGTCATTCAGACTTCAATATGCTGTTTGAGCTAAAGCACATTAACCTAAACAGAAACAGCCTTGTACAGAGAGAGTTAAGGTTGTCCTTGCCTGTGCTTTCTGGTAGACAGTACTGTCCAGCCAACTCTTTGTGACCTTTAGCACCATTTAGCAATACTTCATTCCCAGTAGTGGTTTACCAAGACAAAGGGAAAGAAAAAAAGATAAGTCAGAGAACAAAGACAATGAAAAAGGATTAAGTACTAAGAAGCAATTTTTTTGACTAATCTGAAAGCTGCTTAGAAATAGAAGAGCAAAAACTAATAACATACTTCATATGTTAAGCACTTATCTAGTAATACTTGTATTAATTTATCATCCTCATATAAAACACCAACAGGCATATGTCAAATTAGTTTAACTCAGATACTCCCTTTCTTGCACAAGCTTTAATTTCCTACAAATCTTTACCAACTTCACCTAATTCTGGGGCTTGTAAAGACCTACTCTTTTCCATTGTTGAGAACCCATTCCTGGAATAGGTTTTCTTCTCTTCTTTTTTTCTTTTCTTTTTTTTTTGGAGGAATTTTCTACCAGTATTTACAATTAATTGTAACAAAATCTATTGGAAAGAATTCTCCAGGGTATGGCTGTTTGCCAGATCTGCTTGGGTATTCCTGTATACACAGTGCAACTTGAGTTCATTTCCAGAAAAATTATATGTCATACAATGGGTTTCTTTCTGTTTTCTCCCACCTATTATGTAAAAGTGAACAGATAAGCCAAAATGAAAAGTTGTGGGAAAATACATGATTTACTCTGATCTTTCCTACTGTGTTTCCATGAAATAAACAGTAACATCTTTGGTTATTAGTATATATACAACTCTAGCTTTGGGTAAAACAATATCATCATATCCCAGTATATCATAATCCCATTTCCCAGTTTGCAGAGAATAAAAAAAGCATAGTCATTTCAAGTGGTATGCTTTCAAATCTTCAAATATCTAAGTGGATGTATTCATGCCCAATAGGTAACATCTAGTTAGTCTTATCACTTTTGGGAGACAGGTGTCCCCTGAGGTCTGGAGACCTAATCACATACCCCTCTGAATGACAGTTCAGTGCCTCCTTATCATCACTGCTCTATGCAAATCCTCATTTGCTTTATTTTATTTATTATTGCTGCTCTTTTACCATTTGACCGTTCTGTTGTGTTTGAGGTGATCACAAACAGAGTTCATATGTAGAATTCTAATGTTAAACAAGGTTGTCCTATGAGAAGTCATTCCAGTGGGACTGAAGTCTTAAAGTTTTAATTTTAATATAATTGTGAAGATCTAAGGTATTTAAAATAACAAGAAAAAATATAACTGTGAAGTGTTAAGGCAACATTAGTGAGCCAAAATTTGACCAAATAAGGTTTATAGAGAATCATGATCTTACCCTGAAAGATTCTCTACTAATTATTTTACTCATTATGTGTCTGCAATATGAAATAGCTCTTCTCCAGATTTCTGCATGAAGATGAATGCCATAGCAACATTTCATCAAATGTTTTCTTGTCTTGGCCACCAGTAACTTCTCTGTTAATAATTGCAGTATACATTGAGCTCTTTATTTTACTACACCTTTCAGCAGCATTTAATATATTTAAATATGTTCTCTTTTAGTAATCATTTTCTTCTATAACATGCATAGAACATCACACTTGTATCTCACAATTTGCATTAATATGTACAGTTTGAGTATTTTATACTTGATATTTGCAAGAATTAACAATTCATAAATTAATGTATTGAAATACTGTACCTTTTACTTAAAATATAAAATTAATTACAGTTACAGCTGTGGACGATGGACTTAATTAAAAGTTAGAGCAAAGATGGATGATTTGACAGAATCTATAAGTAGTCCTTTTTTATTAAAATCCTGCTCAATCAAAGGGTACTTGCCAAGCAGCCTTGATTGCATATGGCCTGCTCGGGTCACTATCTCTCCCAATGCAAACATATGTTCCTAAAATAATTTTTCTGTCCTCCTTCTTTGCTTACCTCCATTTTGAAAACACACACACACACACACACACACACACACACACACATATGATATATAAAGAGGGAGAGTTCTAAACTTGAATTTTCTTCTACTAAATATCTTGTGCATTAGCATAATGCCCCAAAAGCCATTTGTTGTTTCTAGGCTTCAGCTAAGGCATGGCATCTGAATTATCTATAATCAGCTACATTATTCTGATATTTTTAAAATAACATTTCTGGTTTGGGAGAGTGCTAAAAGCTTACATATTTCTTTACATGTATGATATTTAGAATCTTGACCTAAGAAACAATAAGTCTCCACATTAGTAGATGCATTGAGAATTAATTTAGAATTCAAGCCTCGTGCTATTCACCTGAATATTCAACAAATACTAAGAACCTACTGTGAGCTTTGTAAATATTCCCTTGGTAAGGGGGATGCATTGATGAACAACACAAAGTCTCTACTTTTGTTGAACTAGCATTCTACATATACTTATTTTAATTTAAAGCTTTCATATGGGTCAGCATACATTTTCAGATACATTTGATGTTTAGTCTTGTGTTTTCTTTAAAATCTCAAGTGAGTTAATTTGTTCTTCAGGTCAGTTCCTCCATCTCTAAAACCAGGATTAAACGCTTCATACAAATGCTAATGTATATAAGATCAAAAATTAAATTAAATGTGGCTTGTGAGATAATTATTCTGTGCTTTCTATATTTCTGAAGTCCCATGAAACCTAGCATGGTCCTCAGGTATTGTTGAATATTAAGGCAGAATAATTTAGATGAATTTTTGATATCTCTTTACTGTAGTATTGCTATAAATATTCAAAGATGATATTTGCAGAATTTTTATTCATTTGTTCAGTAAATTCTTGACTTCTGATAATACCAGTTAAGATCTTTGGATATATAGAAGGTGGACTCTATTATCAGACATTTAATCTTCATGAATATTTGATGTTTTTAATGGGATGATCTTTTCTTCTTAGTGGAAATTATCCTCATTGCTATAATATTTTGGTTTTATTAATAGGAATAATCCACAAAAAGTAATAAATTTATTTGTAAAACTTACTCAGTCTCAGCAGTTGTCTTCTAGATACCAGCAAATTCATATCTTTTTAAATTAAATATCTTTGTAGTACTAATAAAAAAGTTTTATGTTTGCCCAAAGTGAAATAGAAATGTATCTGCACATGATACATTTTGCTTCTCATTTTGTTCTCTGAAACTAGTTATCATTTAAATGCAGAGCCTTCGCTTTTCTGCTGCAAAAACAGATTTATGTTATTAACTACATGCCTAGCAGCAGTATTCAGGGCACTAATTTTCTAAGTTTATGTCAGTATATTGACTCAAAGTGAATTTTTAAGTGGTTGTGAGGAAAATATCATATTAGAATAAGAAGGCCCTTTAAGAAGCTTTTCATTGATAGAAAATATTAGATGTATATGCTTTAAAAAATTAAGCCACCACAGAGTTACATAATGAGCTGCCTGTGTGTTCAATAACTATAGTTTATTTTTTTTATGCAAGGGGCAGGAAGAATGTTCTGAACAAATCAGATAGATGTCATTTTACCAAATAAAAGCTTCTCTTCATTCTGAACCATTCTTTTTCTTAGGATGAATTTGATGGTTTACTTCTCTCTTGCTCCTTTTTCTAATAAACTTGATTATCTGTGGGACTAATTAGTTAAGTCATAGACTCAAAACACTGTGGAACAAATTACATAGGGAACCTGACGAGGAATTAAGGATTCATCAGGAGTTTGGTTTTGTTTTATTTTAACATATCTTTAGATAAGTGCTCATTGGGGAAAATGAATAATTTGCTTTTATTGCATTATTAATTAATCATCTGCCAGTAAGACTAGACAACTGGAAAGGTCATTTACTTTTTTGGAGTCATATCTTTGAAATGGTGCTTTGTTGTAGTCTTTTCTCTGCATGGCTTCCCTTTTATATGTTTATCACAACCACATGTTGAGGAATAAAAAGATAAGAAAAAAAACATTTCTCCACAAATTTTTTTTTTCATTTTGGCATGAGTTGGGATCTGTTACAGTTTGCAGCAGAAATAAATTCAGGAATCAATAATTTTATTAAAGCACAGAGTGGAGAGGGAGGAAAAAGTTTTGATCTACATTTGAATACTTATTCTTTAGGAGGCAGAGGTAAAGACCAAAGTACTTCTGTACAGCAATGTCTTTCTCCAATGTTTTTGGAGTGTTTTCTGTCTCATTCCTTCCTATCAGTACATATAACATTACTTTTTACAGATTTTTATTTTTATTCCCCTTGAATCAGCAAACCCTGCCGCTGTGTATGGTCCTCAGATAGTCAGGGCATGACTTTCCTCCCTACCATGTATTTCTAGGGATACAGAGGTAAACCTATTAGTCTGAGAGTGATTGATCTTTTCCTTTGCTAGTTCTTTAAGTGAGTTTTCAGGACTTTCACTTTCTTTGAAAATTTAATTAGCTTTGCAGTAGTTCATTTCATTTTGAGAAATTATCTGCTTTTATCTTAAAATTTCAAAGTTTACTATGGAATAAAATTTATATTCCTGTTGCATTCTAAATATTTTTCAAAAGGAGGAAGATATACATTTGAGACATTTATATGAGGACTTGGATATATGGTCAGTTTAATCAATTTATTATCTGAACATTCCTTCCCTACAAAGGCTATGTGTTTGACTTATTTTAATATCTGTGAGAAAAGAAAGCAGTCTGATTCTTCAATGATATTTCTGCTTTAAATATTAATTTTCTTGTTCTAACTTTCTATTCTCAAAAGTAATTCAGTTTTTTGCCTAGTTTATTTGACTTGTTATGGAAACAAAAACTTCATATGTGGGTAGAGATGTTTTTTTAAAGAGAGCGCTCAGATATAAATGCACTACAGACTATTTAGAACTCTGTACTCCTGTCAGTTCTAAGAAATATTCAATTGAGATGGGAATGGCAGAGCTCAGCACTAAGATAAATGCCCTGTCATATGTATCCAGTGGGTAAATGCTGTTACCCCTAGTAAAACAAATATACTTATTTTCCAGCTGTGAAATGTTTAAATATACATGAACCGCCTAAATGTTGAAAATATAGGATGAAAATAATCAAACATCTCATTAGTTCTGCTATTGTATTGGTCAATTCCATCAGCTGTTTGCTTTTATATAGCAGGCACTGAAGCAAAACATACTGATTCCTCCTTCATGAATTCATTTTGCTCTTAATTTTTTTCAAATTTTTCATGTAAGACTAACAGTATCATAATATAAAAGCAATAAGCCAATGTATAGTGCACAAAAAAGCTCAGAAAACCAAAAAAATCAAGTCACTGAAGCTTCTTCATAGTAGAGTATCTTATAAACTATGTTTGTTCTTACAGCCTGTGTAAGTAGAACAAAGAAATTTTTTTCCAGTTCTTTATGAGTTGCTTTCTTTGGGTACAGGAGTGGATATATGAATTATAGATGATGAGTGCAAGTTTTGTCATGTGAACTATCTTGCTTAATGAAAACTGTTGCTTTAGCAAGAATGAGTTTTCCTTCAGAGATTTTCTGGGAAAGAATGTCTTAAGAGTCATATGACTATTTATTTTAAGAATGTGCATGTTGAATATGTTATGATATAGTTATGGTTGGATATGTTATGATATAGTTGTGGTGTCTATAGCAGAAAAAGTAATATGGCTTTGGAAGATTTATATACTCATGAGTCCCACAGAGGGAGTCTGTACATTTCTTTACTCATGAGTCCCACAGAGGGAGTCTGTACATGCCATGAAAGACAATAGAGGTTTTGGTGAGATGGTAGATGGCAAAACTCCAGGCCAGAAGTCTTTAATGAGATTTCCAAGGTAAGGTACTGCATAGTAGGCACTTCAGCATGGTTAGTTTAAATAATTCCTGTGGGATTTTTACTTTAAGAGTGGTCTCTAAATGCCTCATACCCAGCCTAGGATGATTTAGAACAAGAGGAATATTGGAATATTGGCTGCCTGTGTGAGAGTTAGATAAGTGGGTGTTTGGGGATTTAGACTTGGGGTTGGTTGTTTGGCATATAAAAGATTCACTTCAGGTCAGTCCTTTGCAATCTCTAAGAATTATCTAGCCCTGGGAGGGAAATTTTTTCATCTGCTCAACTCTCTCCAGCAAGCTTTATAAGATGCCAAAACATTACATAGACTATGGAAAATCAAGCCAGAAGCCTTGGTTCTAGTTCATGGTCAGTACAAGTACAGCAATGAGCAATTACTTTAACTTGGGAGCCTTGGATTCCTTACTGATATCATGAAAATGAATACCATTAAGGTATGAAAATCTGTGCTACTACTACTACTACTTTTTTTTGTCTTTTTTGGAACTGGGGGTGGAACCCAGGGCTTTGTGAATACAAGACAAATGCTTTTCCAGTGAGCTACATCCCAGCCCTTTCTATGCTACTTTAATGAGTATAAAGCTTTAATGAGTATAAACTCAGTGTATAGTTTCCTCAGAGGTCATTACATCCAAGATGAACATGTAGCCCAAAGAAATAGTCCTTTGGACTATACCTAATTCTTGCTTAAGCAAAACTTCTTACTGATCATGAAACTTGAAGTTTTTAACCTTTTCTATCGCTTCGTAATTCATCTATCCACAACTTGATCTAAAGAAAGGGCTTAAAAAATCAAGACAAAAGAATCTCTGTCCTACCTATGTTGGCCATAAAAACAGAAATGATTTGCAAATGTATGGTTTGGTTTACTAAGTTTTTTTCTACATTGTATCTTAGCAAATTTTTATATAATGGTGTGTTAGATTTTTTTTTCACTGTGACAAATACCTGAGATAATCCAATTATAAGAAGGAAAGTTTTACTTTGGCTCACTATTTCAGAGGTTTCAGTTCATGATCACTTGACATCACTGCCCTTGGGTCTGTGGCAGCACAGTACATAATGGAATGAGCATGTGGCAGAGGAGCTTCTCACCTCATGGCAGTCATGAAGGGAAAAGAGAGGATGTGTGTGTGTGTGTGTGTGTGTGTGTGTGTGTGTGTGTGTGTGTGTGTGTGTATAACCAATATCTCCTTTCAGAACACTCTCCCAGTGATCTAATTTCCTTCTATTCGGCCAGTCTCCCCAAAGTGCTACAGATTAGCAATCAAGTCTTTAACATGGTGGAGATATTTCAGATCCAAATTATAGCCAATGAGTATACTATTTTATTCCAACATAAAACATATTTGAAAAAAAATTAGTATCAGGAGATTAAGGAATTAGAATATTTTGGGTTCAGTGACTGCAATGCAGTTGAAGCAAATTGTCAAATTAATGACAGAATTAATGGTGGTTTGATTTGTATGTTTCTCTAATTTCTACCTTTATCTATACACATAGAAAATGAATTATGTATTTGTTTTGAATGAAATTTTGAAATTTAATCCATTAGATATCTGTGGTACAATCTTAAAGTTTTCTCAAAGTGTAGGCATGTAGATTAGTTTTATACATTAGCTTCAACATCTTCCCCTCTGCCTTACTGAATTGTTTTAGTCTTTAAGGTGCATGTCAAGTGCCTTCTTCATTGCCAATCCTTCCAAACCACTCCAATTCATGAATAAGTTCTCATTTGAGCACATACTATGTTTATTATATATCCCATTCCATTGTTACTTATAAACAAACCTATGCTATCAGTTACATTTTCTTATTTTTTTTATTTTAAAGATACAATAATATTTCCACTGAGAACAAGCCTTGTATCCTCATTTTCACACTTTTATGGAACTTGACACATACAATAAATTCATTAATTATTAACAAGTGACCTGTAAGATTCACAGTATATTTTATGAAGTTAAAAGTGTTTTGAAGTAAATGTTTACATTAACCGACTAATAGTGAGGTAGAACCTACTGGGTTCTTTAAATATTATATTTAACTCTGCATGTTAAAAAAGAATAATTATAATATTTTCAAATTCCAAATTGGGGTACTCTTTATCTTCCTGTCATCTTTAGACCCAGAAAAGGAAGGCCATGCTCTGTGTCTAGAGCTTTTCTTGATCTTGCCCTTTCTCTCCTCTGGCCTCACTCCTCTTCATGAAGCTCTAACCTTGAGGGATGAGGAGATTTGCCACATAAATCCTCTTTCATAAGACCACAGATAGTAAAAACCCCATAATTTCTTTTTCAAGCTCAGGTTTCCTTCAGGAACTCCATGTCCTTTTGAGGTCCATCCTCCAATGGAAATACTGTGCATTGTTCTGCTCATCTCAAGCTAAATGGAAGACCAAAGTTGGCAGCTTTGGGTAGCAGGAAAGGGGCACAGCTTGTACCTGAAGGCTTATAGCCCACCATATGTACATGGTGAAGCCCTCATGGATTGATATGGAGCTAGAGTCAAGGAATGGAACAGCAGTAGGACTGACTGAAGTTAGAGGCTAGCCCTCTGTGGACCACCACATACTTCCCTTGCTATTCTAAAAAATACAAGTATTTTTGCATTGACCTGGCATCTGAGGTTGTTAGGAAGTTGTCTTTACAAAGTAAGAATATAAAAATTTAAATTTTCATCTTATTTAAAGTATGATTTACTATTTAAAAATATTTATACACTTTGTATGTAAGGCCTTAAACTTATATTCTTGTCTCAGGTCCCAATTTCCAGATATGTTAGTAAATTTCATATTCTTTTACAGTTGTACCAATCTTGAATTTATTTTCTTATTTTAGGAAATCAAATTCAAATTTAGAAATCTAATGTAAAGTATTTTCTCTCTTCTTGGTTAAGATGAAATTTATCAATTGCTTTGGTATTGAGTCCAATTCTAATTTCTTTATTTCTCTTTCTTCCTTTCTTCCTCCTCTTCCTCCTCATCTTTTTTCTGTCAATGATCGAAGAAACAATTTTTTTCACAAATTTGACATCAAGGATAATGCACAACTTTAAGTATCATTATATACTGTCTTTGAGTAGTTTCATATTTCTTGTGTGATTTTTCTGGCCCTTTTCTCCATGTAAACATCCCCCCAAAGAACCATGTAAATATTTTACTGAATACTGTAAAAAACATCATGATGTGATGTGGGGCAAATTGGATATGAGGACAGATGGGGAAAACAGAGAGCATATATCGTGGGTCTCATTGTTTTCTTTTCTTTTTTTTTTTAATCAGATAATGAATGCTTCTTTATGTTCTTTTAGTGTTACAGGAAATAATTAAACTGCTCTTTATGTATTTATGTAGTATATACTTTATAACAGTCCTATAAAATGGGTAATATTAAGTTTAATTTTACACTTAAGGAAATTAGAGACATTAAATAAAGTTGTTGTAGGTCATACAGTTAATATGTAAGAAGGCAAGATTCATACAGGGATGGTCAATTGCAGAAACCATCCTTTCAACCAGAGGCTCATGATTAAAATGCTGTTGCATTATTGCTTTGAACAGCTTCATTTGTATCCTTTCAATTCACTTTTTGTTAAAACTTTTGGAAGTTTCCGTTTCACCATTATCATTTTATAATTACTTAATTTTTTTTCTTTTCACAGTGGGATGCCATCACTGAAATGGATGAACACAATAGGCCTATTCATACTTACCAGGTATGCAATGTAATGGAGTCAAACCAAAACAACTGGCTTCGAACAAACTGGATCTTACGTGATGCAGCTCAGAAAATTTATGTGGAAATGAAGTTCACACTAAGGGATTGTAACAGCATCCCTTGGGTCTTGGGGACTTGCAAAGAAACCTTTAATCTGTATTATATGGAATCAGATGAGTCCCATGCAATTAAATTCAAGCCAAGCCAGTATATAAAGATTGGCACAATTGCTGCTGATGAGAGTTTTACCCAGATGGATTTAGGTGATCGCATCCTCAAACTCAACACCGAAATTCGTGAAGTGGGGCCTATAGAAAGAAAGGGATTTTATGTGTCATTTCAAGACATTGGGGCATGCATTGCCCTGGTCTCTGTTCATGTTTTCTACAAAAAGTGTCCCTTCACTGTTCGAAACTTGGCCATATTTCCTGATACCATCCCAAGAGTCGACTCTTCCTCTTTGGTCGAAGTACGGGGCTCTTGTGTGAAGAGTGCTGAAGAGCGTGATACTCCTAAACTATATTGTGGAGCAGATGGAGATTGACTGGTTCCTCTTGGAAGGTGTATCTGCAGTACAGGATATGAAGAAATTAAGCGTTCTTGCCATGGGAAGGAACATTTAAATAGTTTATTTTGCATTTAATTATTTTTTAAAAGTAAACATGTTCTACAATAATTTGAAAATAGTAAACATTTTGATACTGCTCCTAATAGCTAATTACATAAAAAACCGACTCCTATTATCTATTTGAAAAATGTATAATCTGTTTTTTCTTCCTGGGAAAATATATTATTTTTATTTTGATAAAGGAGTTAAACACTATGTATTGTGGTTTTCACCTACTTTTATAAAGAATACTAAAATAAACCACAGTAATAAAAACCAATGGGGATTCAAAATAGGATTTGCCTGATGTCCCGGTGTTGGTGGTTTAGAGACACTGTCATGTTGAAACACCATTAAAAAATGATTGCATTTTTCATGTTGAATTATAATAAAAGAATAGTATTTAAGTGTACTTAAACGGGTAATTCATGTGTTTTATTTTTTTTAAAAAAATAAGCTAGTTTATACAGGTGTTATGTGTTTGAAGGTTGAAGGTTGAGTATTGACCTTTTCAGAAATTAATTTATCCCTTGTTATTATTAAGTACACTTTCCAGCCACATGACACATTAATTATTTATTAAAATAGCAGTATTTGTATAAGTTCCAAGTATTAGGTTATATTAATACTGCATAATGCTAGTTAAGTATAGCATTACACAGGGTTAGATAATGAAAGACCTGTAATTTTAAAAGAGAGACATTTTTCCTTTTTTATATGAAATATCTTATGAGGGTTTATTAATTTAATGAATCTATATAAAGATTTTATATACCCTTGATAAAGATCATCTATTCAATTATGTTTGTATTTAGTACTCAAAAACAAAACACATATATAGAAAAAAAGTTATTTTCTTGGTAAACTGTAGCATACTAGAGTTATTTCCTTCTCAGAAATAAATTATATACAGATGTTTGCCGGCAGTGCCATATTAAATTTTTTGACATCTTGGTTGATGCTATATTCACAGTCATTAAAAAATTCAGAGAAAATAAATAAGGAAAAAAAATACTTGTTTTTATATAAGGGTCATGGGTAATATATATGAACTTTCAAAGGATTTATCTACTCATAAAATGTTTGGGTTCTTGATTCTTGAAAAGTTTGCTAGAGGCTCCAGTGATCCTCATGTTTTATAGTTGGAGAACATTAATATTGGCATGAAAAGTCAGTAGTGTGTATTTTATAAAGCATGAACTAGTCTTCTTCCACTATTTAATCACTCAAATATATTTCATTCAGATTTATCGATATAGATTGAACCTAAAATTTTTACTCACCTAAAACAAAGATTTATAATGGAGAAAAAATAAATCATAAATGATCCTGGATAGATTTATAAAATACTTTACACTTTTTACGATATTTTTAATACAATAAATATTTTATACATATGAAAAATTATTCAGTGAATGGGAGGGCAATTAGAACTTGGAATAAAATATACCTAAGGAACCATACTGTTTTGCCACATTTTAAAGTACATAGAAGTTACAGGCTTTGATTGATTAAAAATAATCAAATTTTAAAAATATTTTAAAAATTGTTCAATAATCCAAGGATTTATGTGATTAGCTTTTACTATATTTGTATTTTTATGGCATAGACCACATGATTAAAGTAACCAACCATGATGACTAGATATCTTTTTACTTGACATGCTTGTTGTGTGAAATTTTATTCTTTGTATATGCCCTAATATTTCTTTATTGTCTGGCAAAGGTGATTTTGGACAAATGATAAACATACTCAGATTGTCCAGTGCTTCTGCATGTCTATTTTTATGTCTTGTTATCTTTATTCTTATTTACCTGGTTACAGAAATATAAGGAAGTTGGGATAGTATAAATGTTCATCATCTTCTTGTACTATATGCCAGAAACTATAAGGATTGAACTTGAATTTTATGTCCATGGCTTACAAAGTTTAAAATAAGTTTTTGTATCTATTTGTTATTTTGTAAGACTGAAAATAACCACATATGGTTTTAATTAAATATAAGGACATGCTGTTAGCAAAGAAAAGGGAATTTGAGTGGATGCAGAGACTAATTTTTTTATTTGTTCTAATTACTTACTCATGACATTAGAATGCATAAATGGAGTGTAATTTCTCATTCTTCTGGTTGTACATGTTGTAGAATCATGTCGGTCATGTAATAATATATGTACATATAGTAATGATGTCTTATTCATTCTACTATACTTACTACATCTATACCCTGCCTCCTCCCTTCACTCCCTCTCTACATAATCCAAAGTACCTCTATTTTGCCCTAACCACACCATTCCCCTTATTGTGAATTAGCATCTACATATCAGAGAAAACATTTGGCCTTTGGTATTTTGGGATTGGCTTACTTCACTTAGCATGATATTCTCCAGCTCCATCCATTTACCAACAAATGCCATAATTTCATTCTTAAGGCTTTGTAATATTCTATTGTGTATATATACCATATTTTCTTTATCCATTCATCTGTTGAACGTCATATAGGTTGGTTCCATAGTTTAGCTATTGTGAATTGAGCTGCTAAAAACATGGATGTGGCTGCATCAGTATAGTATGCTGATTTTAAGTCTTTTGGGTATAAACCAAGGAGTGGGATAATTGAGTCAAATGGAGGTTCCATTTCAAGTTTTCTGAGGAATCTCTTTCTGCTTTCTATATGGTTGCAACTATTTGCAGTCCCATGAGCAATGTATGAGTTTACCTTTTCCCCCATATCCTAGCCAACATTTATTGTTGCTCATGTTCTTGATAATTGCCATTCTGACTTGAGTGAGATGAAATCTTAGTTTTGATATGCATTTCTCTAATTCCTGGAGATGTTAAACTTTTTTTCATATAGTTATTGATCTATTGTATTTCTTCTGTGAAATGTCTGTTCAGTTCCTTAGCACATTTATTGATTAGGTTATTTATTTTCTGGTGTTGAATTTTTTTATATATCCTGGAGATTAACATAGAGACCCATTTTAAAACTTTTTTTTGTGACACCATCCTATGTTCTGTACAAATTATTTGCTTACAATTCTGTAGTCAGGATATCTGGACTAGGTTCACGGGGCGGTTCTTATTTGGTCTTAAATACAACTAAAGTTATTTGAAGATTTATCAGAGCTGGATGTCTAAGAATGGCTTCATACACTTATAATTCTATATCTAGGATCTTTGAAGTTCTAAGGTTGCTTACTGTCTACATCCTAATTATACTCTTTTAGAGTGTTTTATTTCAGATAATTATTCTAGTATTTTTCTTTATTGGTATGTATATTAAAAGTGATTATTCCCAATAGTATTCAAGTGACTTCACATTTGGGCCCTGTTCTGTTCTTTTCCTAGCCTTGGATAATTCTGTGTGCTATTCTATTTTTATTATTTTTGAAACTTTTCTGTGCTTTTCCTGTCCCTTTTTTTCAAATTTTATTTAGCTGCTCATTGCCCTTTTCTTCCTTTTTCTGCAATGGCATTTTATTGATCCTCCGAAGTGTAGCAGAAATGTCCTATGTCTGGCTTTTCAATGAGTTAACAGCTCTCTTCTCTATGTTAACAGTTTTTACTAATTGTTTATTTGCATGTTTAACCTGGCTATCAAATAAAAGAGGTGTATTTCAACCTTGCCTGTGTAATAAAGGGTAGGAAACTGGTTGATGGGAATGTTTCTGTGGCACTGAGCATGGACTCTCCTGAGTAAAGGTTTAGCTTCTGGTGGAGCTGCTCCCTGCACTGTTTATCCTCATCTATGAAACAAGAAAGCTCCTTTCAAGGAGGGTTTCAGTATTATAGATCTGGAAGGCCTTAGAAAGTACTGTCATCTGTCATTTTATGACTGGGCACTAAATTACTAAAAACGGAGCTTCCTTTTCTGGGGCCTACAGTAGTGACCAACCCTAGACTGAGAATTGAAGCTCAGATGTTTCTCCTATGGGCTGTTGTGAGTTTTTCCTTTCTTTTTTCCTCTATTCTCCCTTTCCTTCCTCCTTCCCTTTCTTCCTCTCTCTTCCAATCAGTGGTGCTCTTACTTTGTATTAATATTTCCTGTCTGCCAAGCCCAAAATAATGGAGGTCTGTTACACATTATTTAAGACCCCTTTCAAGCTGTTGTTTATTTTCTGTAGTCCAATATACTTATTGTTAGGACAGAATTGACACATCCATTCTGAAATTTAGGCTACCAAGAATAATGGAAAAAATACAGATTTATGTGGAACTTTGCAGATAAAGATCACAAATAAAAAAATTTACAGTGAAGCTTTGTATACTTTCATAATTTGCTTGAATTAATTTGAGAGCTCTATGCAGTAGACACAATAAGGTGGTTTAAAGTTGAATAAATTCATATATATCTATATTATCTGTATCTACTGAATGATATATAAGTACCATGTTTATATAATTAATTATTGTATTGTATCCTAAAGAATTATATCACTGAATGTTTGAATTAGTGATGCCTTTCTCCAATATTAAGGCACATCTAGATCCAAATTCTAGAAGCACAAAATGAGAAGTATTCTTATCCTTGTAGTATCAATCAAGTTTAAATGGAAACTTTATTATGGCAAATATGATAAATTTAAAAAGAAAATGCAGGGATATAGGTTACTGTATTGTACCTAACAAGCATTATTATAATTTTGGCTTACAAATCAATTTATTTTTGATAACTATTTTAATTCTATTTCATAAGTTCCTAAGTGAAACTGTCATACTGGGCATATTGATATTAGACATATAATTTGTAATTTATTTATTTTACTT
Source organism: Callospermophilus lateralis (assembly GCF_048772815.1). Lineage (NCBI taxonomy): Eukaryota > Metazoa > Chordata > Mammalia > Rodentia > Sciuridae > Callospermophilus > Callospermophilus lateralis. Next base: position 4,965,094 of record NW_027514398.1, on the reverse strand, counting down.
AATGTCAATTCTTGTTAAGGATTTGAATTAAAAATGAAGTTGATTGGACTAGCATTGGAAATGCTAATTTACATCAAATAGTCTTTCACTTTACATATCTAAGATTATTTTAAGACTATATAAGAAATGACTGGATATGACATGCAAAGTTGAATGCAATTTTTGTTCACTTGTCTGAGTCCTAAAGTGACATGAATCCCTAATAATCTCCTCTGGAACATTAATTTAAGATAATCTCATTAAGGTTGTAGCATTTCTACTTTGAGTTAAATAAAAATTGACAATTATCTGCATCACCTAAAAAATTTTTTTTAAATAAGAAATGTCAGTTTAAGTTTAGAGTTTTATATCTGTTGGGCATACATACATACTACAAGGATACTTTAAGTATAACATGATATGATTAAATAATATTTAGCTATGGAAATTATAGTTCTAAGACATTGAGAATTTTTCAAAACCTTTGCTTTTTTCAAGAACATGGTTTTATTTGTTTATTTTCTTTCTAGTGCTGCTTTACAATTCAGGAGGAAAGGATGGTGGCATTCCTCAGACCATTGCATTATTGTGCATAGAGGTGAATGGGATATACAAGGCCTTTAGTGACTTAGCTATTGATTTGATCTTCTGAAGAGTGTTGTTATAAAGGCTTCATGGCACAGTCCTCTGCTGCAGTTCAGAAACATTTATACTCTGAGTTTATGATCTTCTGTCTAATCATGGTATCAAAGATGACTGTGGAAGCAGAAAGCATAAAGACATTTGAGAGGCCAGGATTTGCTAGCATTAAATAAGGGGGTTTGAGGATATGATGAAAAGCTGGAAGGTGAGATTGGGATCAGAAAAAAAAGGGCAGACTTCCTGGCCCAAATAGTATTTTCGTTTTCGAAAGGCTTTCACATAGTAAATATAAACTCTTGCAATATGACCTTCGATTCCAAACAAAGATGATTTGTCATGAAGCAATTCCAGGCTTTCGTCTGACTTGAGAGGAATATGAAATCAAGAAATTTAAAGGAATCTAAAAATAGAAGGAATTATTGCTAAGTGAGACACAGTAAAGGGGAATAATTACATTATTCTTTGTTCTTTATCACAATTTTAAAAATAGGTCAAAATATAAACTGTCTTGAAATGAAAATATTTATGAACTTATTTAAATAATATTTAACATTAATTTTACTCCCTATATTGTTTTTCTGGCTTGAAAACTATAAATTATGTTTTATAGGGGTTATGCTTAAATTTTAAAATATTTTGAGCACATATATTTCTGGAAAGGGATAAATTGATCTAATATCTGTTCTTTTTCCAAGCATGAACTACCTTGCAACACACTGGAATTGTGACTTTCCTTGTGAATATTGCCTAGAATTTTATTTTATCTTTAAAACACACACACACACACACACACACACACACACACATTATTAGCTGTGTGGAGTCAATACTTAGTTACACAAAGACATACTAACAATTTTTAAACTCATCACCTTTCTGAATGTCTCCTTTTCTTTTCACTGAAGTATATTCTTTGGTAGTTCTTTTGGCAGGATTCTATGAGTGGATATGCTCTTTAATGGATATCTAAAAATATCTTTAGGGCTGTGTGTGTTGCTCAGAGGTGGAGCACCTGTTAGGCCCTGGATCCAATCTGCACCTCCTAAAACACATGCACAAAAAGCCCTTTGTTTTCCTTCCCTGCTCAGTGATTGCTTATTTGGTCATAGAATACTAGGTTAGAATTGTTTTTTCTTGAGTACTCTGAAAAAAGTACTCCTTTTCTATGACAATGTGCTGCTTAATGATGTGCTGCTGTCCTGACAGTTATTACTCCTGAGATCTTCTGTAGGATCTGTATTTGCTGTTCTTCATTTTCAGGATGATGTATCAAGATGTATGTTTACTTTTCCTCCTGCTTATTGTGGGTTTTTTTTTTGTGTGTGTGTGTGTGTGTGAGGGGTATTGCTTTCTTCTGTTTTTTCTAGAATTCTTATTAAGATTTTTTGAACACTTTCACTCTATCCTCTTTGAAATTCTATTTTGAATATTTCAATCCCAGTACCAATTTTCATGAATTTTCACTTTTGACAGCACCTAGAAAAGAGTTTATTGTATCTATTGAGGCATTTTTACCTTCATTGGTTTTAATTTTTTTGATTCTCTTATTGTTTCTGCTCTGCATACTCTGTTTTGTAATTCATTTCTCTCTTTTATGGATTTATATTATTTCTGATAGATTTTCAAATCATATTGAAATAGATTTTGAGTCAAAATTAATCTCCTCATTTTTATTGAGGATATTGACCATATTTCTAAGCATTTTTGTCTATAATGTCCTTTGGATTTCTAACATAGGCTAATTTGTCTGGGAATTTCACATTCTGTTTTCTTTACTTTTTTTTTCCTTTTCCTTTGTTGATTTATTAGTTGCATCAGCCCAGTCCTTAAATACAGAAAAAACTTAAGAGGCATAAGAAATTTACCAAAGAATTTATATTAGTATCCTGGTTGGCAGGTGGGTAGTTCCCCTTCATGCAGTGACTTGGGGACCAGACTTCTTGCATTTCTTAAAGCAGCTATCCCTGAGAGCTTGGAAGTGGTCTGTGTCCAGCTCAGAGACTGTAGGAAACACACGTTCCTTTTAATCAATTCGTATTTGAAGAGACACAGATTTCTTTCTATAACAAACCAACAGTAAGAATTAATACATGACCAAACCTGGCTGTAAATAGGGAGTAGGATATTCTTAAATGATATCCCTGCTCAGTAATCACTTTTCAACAATAGTTTCCAAACATGGATGACAAAGTCTAATTTTTTCTATAAAATTGTTCATCTTTGAAACAGTCTGCCTCCTCTCTTACAAAATGGACACACTCACCTTCATATGTCTGATAATGCAGTGTTTTATCTATCCGGTTTAAATATGTCTTCTTGTCATCTGGGGATGCACAAATAAATGACAAGCCATCTATTACTAACATAAAATATACGATAGTGTAAAAAATATAGAATATTCCCAGGAAGAAAGGGGAATAATGCTGGAGGTTATGTTAAGTGACTAAATGAGATACAGGAAGGTAAACACACAATGTTCTCTCACCTATATGGATATTTAAAAACAAAATCACTTGGAATATATAATAGTGATTACTAGAAGTAGGGAAAAATGGGGGGAAGAAGAATAAAGCAAACTTTGGTAACAGGCACCTAAACACAATTAGAAAGAAGTTCTAGTGTTCTACAGCACAGTGGGGTGTCTGCAATTCATAGTAAACTTACATATTTTATGTGTAACTACTAGAGTGGATCTCAATATCCTCAAACACAAAGTAATGATAAGGAGATGGAAATCTTGATTACATTGATTTGATCAGTACATATTAAATGTATTGAAATAATCACATTTTGCTACACAAGTATGTCCAAATTATGTTAATTTTTTAAAAAAAATGTTAATAGAGATGGAAATATTAATTTTCCTAATTTTATTATTTTATAATATATACATGTATTAAACTATTAAACTGTACCTCATAAATGTGTAGAATTAAAAATAAGTCAAATGAGGAAAAGGGGAACACACAGATGTGACTGCACCTTAGCAATGATGGACCCTATGGGGCAGGCACTATGAGGTTCTGAATGCTGATTCAGTGGTACACTATTATGCATTGTCCTCAGTGTCTCCTGGCTCCACTTTGTGAGCTTTTTTTTTTTTTTTTAATCATCATGACCATTTCTGATATATTGAAGGGCGAGCAGCTTTTATCGTAATGCTCATCCATTTCTGGAGTGCACGAATTGTTTTACTCTGTAGCCTCTTTTAGTCTAGACTCATGATTTGTTGGCAGTAAGATTTCTTAAAATTCATGGCATCCTTTTGATATATTTGTCAATTCTATTTGCCAGAATCCACATACCAAGTCCATAGCTGTTAGATGTGCTCCATTTATTAACTTACCCATTTGCTGCTTTACTCAAACTCCTCCTTTAACTTAATGCAGGTAAGTTCGGGTCATCTTAAACACTATTTTTCTTATTTTTTTCTGTTTGATATTGAAAAAAAATCATCCTTTATCATCCTGAATCAACTCATGTTCAATTCTTTCCAGTTTTCCTTTTTTGTTTTTGTTTTTGCTCTTCTTTCCACTAGCAGCATAGCTAATTATTGCCTGGGACCCTCTCTTCCTGAAAGTATCTTCTTAAACATATATCAAGTAACATTCTACACACACACACACACACACACACACACACACACACACACCCCATACTCTTAGCCTGCTTTCCAGCTCAAGATTTTTCCAAAAATATTATTATTACATAATAGAGGTTTGCATTTATTTAGCCTCCTCTTAAGTTTACTATATCGCTAGCCCCCTGATTACTGAGCTTAATGTCATAGTTCAAGTTTTTTTTACATGTCAGTTGAAGGGCATAGCCATATGTATTTTTAATACTTGAGTTAGGGTACTACTTAAGAGCTCAGGTAACAAAATCAAATTCTAAATCCTAGAATCTTAATATACAGAAGTTTGTTTTTCATTCACATAAGAATTCCAGGTGTGCCTGGTTTCCAAAGCATACATTTTTCATCTCCATTATCATCTATGGCCTTCCAATGAATGTAAAACTAACCTCATAGAAGACACAACTGTTTCTTAAAAGTCTTGGCATACATGTGTTATATAAGCTTGACAAAGTCATGATAGCACACTTGTAAAAGTTATATAATTAACAAGGTAAAGGTTCTGAGTGCAAGTAGCAATATTAAGCTCCATCCAGTGCAGGTAATAGAGAATTATCTTTTTTGATCATCCAACAAGCAGTTAACACATGTATAAATGTTCCATGAAAACACAAACTGAACTGAATATACATTCCTAATTAAACATTAAAAGTCATTTTTATAAATTTAACCTCTTTTCCATAGCAATAAGTAGGATTCAAGTCTTTTGAAGAAAGTGTGATTATTTCCATGTACAACCCACAAATAGCACCAGGGAACAGTTGGAGTAATTTGCTCACTAATATATTTTGTTGTGCATTGAAGGTTTAATGTCAAACCTTTAGCAAAGAAAACTGTCCTAATTTTATAAAAATGCAGTATAATATAATTGTAAAATATTGTGCTTAATAAATATGTGCATATTAAAGAGTAAATGATAATCATCATACTAATAAAATTAATAATGTATTCCTGTATAACTAATAAAATTATGATAATTATAAAACTTAGGGGATGATTTGAAGTTATACGTTCTTTTTTCTCTTAATATTTTATTTAATATAAAAAGTTTTTTAAATTTTTTTATTTATATATGACAGTGGGATACATTACCATTCTTATTACACATATCTCTGGTTGTAAACAAAGTATATTTACACCAATTCATGTATTCATACATGTACTTTGGATAATAATGTCCATCACATCCACCATCATTTCTAACCCCATACCTCCTCCCATACCCTCTCACCCTCTTTCCTATCTAGAGTTTGTCTATTCCTCCTATGCTCCCTCTCCCTACCCCACTATGAATCAGCCTCTTTTTATCAGAGAAACCATTCAGCATTTGTTTTTGGGGGGATTGGCTAATTCACTTAGATTTATTTTCTCTAACTCCATCCATTTACCTGCAAATGCCATAATTTTATTCTCTTTTATTGCTGAGTTATATTCCATTGTGTATATATGCCACGTTTTTTTTTTTATCCATTCATCCACTGAAGGGCATCTAGGTTGGTTCCACAGTTTAGCTATTGTGAATTGTGCTGCTATAAACATTAATGTGGTTGTGTCCCTGTAGTATGCTGTTTTTAAGTCCTTTGGGTACAGATCAAGGAGAGGGATAGCTCGGTCAAATGTTGGTTCCATTCTCAATTTTCCAAGAAGTCTCCATACTGCTTTCCATGTTGACTGCACCAATTTGCTCCCACCTGCAGTGTATGAGTGTACCTTTCCCCCACCCCACATTCTCGCCAACGCTTATTGTTGTTTGTCATCATAATAGCTGCCATTCTGACTGGAGTGAAATGAAATCTTAAGAGTGGTTTTGATTTGATTTGCATTTCTCTAGTGATGATGAACATTTTTTCATATATTTGTTGACTGATTGTATATCATCTTCTTGTAAGTGTCTGTTCAGGTTCTTGACCCATTCATTCAGTTATAATAATAATAATAATAATAATTATTATTATTATTATTATTATTATGTTTAGTTTTTTGAGTTCTTGATATACCCTAGAGATTAGTGCTCTGTCTTATGTGAGAGGGGTAAATATTTGCTCCCAATATGTAGGTTCTCTATTCACCCCACAGATTGTTTTTTTTTTTTTTGTTGAGAAGAAACTTTTTCTCGTGAGTCCATCTCATTTATTGATTCTTGTTTTTAATTTTTGAGCCAAAGAAGTCTTATTAAGGAAATTGGAGCCTAATCCCACATACTTAACTAAAAAAAATATGATACTAATAAAATATAGGAGCTGATTTGAAGTTATATGTTTTTTCTCTATATTCAGAGCTAGCATTGAAACTACAGTGGTATGATTGATTGCATATATTCTATATGAACATTGAATAAGTTATTTTAGGATATTCTCACATCTAAGCTGTATAGAAGTATACTTAGAAGGACTACAGAGTTTAAGTTTCCAGTAATAGAGTATATAAAAACCAATGTAAAAATTGATAGAGAAAAAGAGATAGGTGGTTCAGGGTTTAAGAATAGGGTATATGATGTAAATACACTTTAAATGTTCATTTAAGATAAATTGTATCTTTTATGCAAAAAGAGCATTTTAACTTTGGTTATAGCTACAATTACTACTATTTTCTGGAACAGTATTCTGAAGGTAAATATGTGTGTGTGTGTGTGTGTGTGTGTGTGTGTGTGTGTATATATATATATATATATATATGTCATATAAAATATATAAATATGTATTGTATATAAAATAAGAGTATATATTATGGTGATGGGGAGAGATTCTTATTTTAGAGTTCTTTGAGACAGTGACATAATAAAATTTTAAGAAATTTCTTGTGTTCTCAGTTATGCCTGTGGCCTTTTAAAGAAGAAATTTTTGTACTCGATTTTTCTTCTATTTTGGTTGTAGTACTTTACAAGGAAAATTTTTACTATTATTTATAGTTTTCCATCATGATTTTGTGTGAAAAATAAATTTTGATAACTGATTACTATTTTCAATCTGAATTTAGTAGAAACCATCTGTTTTGAGAATGAGTCTCAATAAATATGGAATTACTACAAATGTTAGTCTATAACTCAGTTTTAAAAGCATGAAAAACCATGGTGCAGTGATAAGTTTAGAGGAATGGAGATTTCCAGTTTCTTGTTGTTCTACAAAGACTATCACCACATAAAGAAGGATGGAATAGCAACAACTGATGGCAACTTTGGGAACATAAAATCTGTTTCATCTTCAGCAGTTGATAAGGAAAAAGCATGATTAATTCCCATTATTTGATAATATTAAAAATAACTACAGTAAAAAATCATGAAGATCTCTTGAACGATGTAAATCTTTTGTGTTGGACAGAGATAATTACCCATTGTCTTGGACAGAATTCTATAATAGAATCATAGTACTTTTGGTCATTTTCTTAAAATGATTAATATCCCTTCATTTCTTTGTCTTACTTCTAATATTCCTCTGAAGTAAGCTGCTATACAGGATTGGCTATTTTGTATCCAAATGAACCAAAGAAGCCTATGTTCTTTGTATCAATGTTGACTAATAATTTTAATTCAATTAAGTATAAAAAGATTAGTTAATTTGTTAAACTTTGAAATTGCAATAAATGGATTATGTAAGAGCTTATTCTCAATTAATTTAATAATTACATTATGACCAAGAGCCTACTCTTTTTAAAGTCTAATTGAATGTGGGTGTATTCCATGTAATTATAGATTGTTAATGTGAACCAATTTGCCATGCATATGAAATTCTATATTTAATTATGCAATTTTCAAAATTATCCTTTAAAATAAATAGCAAATAACACACACTACTGAGGCAAATTATTGAGAGTTTTCATATTTGATCATAAGTTCCTTTTTTTTTTATTTAGATGACCATTAAATTTCCCTACTTACCTATTCATGAATATGTCATATATTAATGTATTCTCTTAATTGACCCATATTTGATTCATAGAATAACTTGGTCTTGATGAAACATTGCTTTAATGTTAAATTATATATATTCTTTATAGAAAATCTGGATGAACATATTCAAACTAATGAAGTGAATCACAAAATTTTTATTAGTGATGTAAAAAAGAGTAAAATAATTAGGTTATTGAGTTCTTGGATGAGAAATTTAGATATTTGGAAGATACAAATGTTAATTGAGAGTTATGAACAAATCACATTCAATTGTTACTGTTTTGCTGCTTCTAAATCAGCAGAAATGACTCCAAATTTTATTCAAAATAAAAATGGAATGAAATGTAGAAGAATGTTGAAAAATAAAAAGGGAAAAATATCTGAACAATAATTCAGTAATTGAATTAAAATGTATTCAAGGGAAACTTGAAATGTATAATATCAACACCTCAAGAGAAATCTATATTCATAGTTCCAAGTAGAAAGGGAAAATAGGTTAAATTATATGAAGTAATTAAACTATGGTAAAATAGAGACCATTGATTAATGGAGAGAGACTAGATGTGCTAATTAATTCAGTGAATCCTACTTACAGAGATTAAGATTGGGTTGGGGGAGCAATAGTGATTTGGATGTGGGGATAGTACTGCCACCTCTTAGTAGGGCCCCAGAGGTGATGCCTTCATAGTTTAAAGCAGCTTTCTTTAGAATGTAGGATATTAGTATCCAGTGCAGTTCAGGGATCTATTAAGAGGCAGAGAAATACCACAGAGGATTTAGCATTGCAGTAAAACAGCTCTGAGGCAACATAGTGATTTGTAGGATACAAATTGAGGCTTTCATAGACATTTACAACTCTGACAAAACATTAACTTAAAAGAATCAAAAAGAAACATTACTAATATAATAAAACAATGTTGGCATAAATTTAATCCTTTATCTGTTTGTATTATTAGGAAGCAATCACCTAGGTATTTACTATGGATTATGATCAATCAGAGGAAACTTTTGAGAGCCTGCTTGCCAATCACAGCCTATTTTTGTAAGTGAAGGTTTTTTGGAACACACCCACGTCCATTTGTTTGCATGTTATCTTTCCAGGCTTTGAAAATAAATAGCAGAATTCAGTAATTGTGTGGGAAACTCTATGGCCTACATAGTATAAAATATTTGCTATCTGCTTCTTTACAGATATGCTTACAGATTCTTGCTATATATCTGGAAATACAAATGAGGTGGTCAAATACAAATGAGGTGTTAGTTTTAGGAAGGTATTAATGTGTAACTTTTTTATTTTTTAACAATTAAACATAGCATAAAACCTCTAGTGGAAATATTGTCCTCGGTGTTAGCTGTCTTTTTATTCATTAATTTTATTAAAGCATCTGTGCTTAAGGAATAAAATTTCAAAAGTAATTAATAAAGGATTAGATATTGATCTTTTAAGATAAATTCTATTAAGAGAATCTGAGAGAAAAGAACATATTCATAAAATAAATCTAAAATGTGTGTGTGTGTGTGTGCACGCGCACAAATTTTTTCTTTGGGGGTTGTTGGTACAGTGTTACTGACTTAAGAGAGTACTTCAGAAAATTCTCCTTAGTACTAGCTGTTGTTTCATTCAGCAAAATATTAACTATTGTCCAAGCTAAACACTAAAAATGCATTTCTTAAAAATTGGTAAGTAACTTATATTTCTTGTAATAAAGGATGTAGAGAAGCAAATGATAACTAAAATTTAGGTTGTCTTTTACTTAAAAATTACTAGAAAATGGATTTATGTGAACCAAAGACTCGATTTTCAGTAGGTTTTCAGGTTTTATTTCTACCTTCAGATAATATTGAACTTTCAGCAATGTAAAAAAGCGTGTTTATTAAGGTATGACGTAGAAGTAGCAAAAATGTATTGCATATTTATCATACTCTGGAAACTACTAATTAACATAGTCCCTGTAAAATAATACACACATGCCATTCTATTCAATACTATTTGAATAATTTGCAGTTACTTTTATTATAGGAATATATTTATACATATAATATATAATATGTATGTATATTATATGTATATATTATAAAATATATGATTAAATTATATACATACAGATATTCAAATAATTCATCATAACTAAGGATTTGAAAACTAATTTGACAGTTAATCTTAAAATAATTTTCAGTATTTCACTGTGGACATTATTATCTCCTTCCTAAGTGTAAGTGTACCTTATGGTATTTGCCATTTGAATCTTTGTTCTTCAAACAGAACTCCTTCCTTTCTTTCTTCTTTTCTTCCAATATTCCACATATCCTAGGATACATATGCAAAATCTTAATAGATATGGAGTAGATTATTTGATTTATCCCTCCTTCCATTGAGGGTTTTTTTCTTTCTTTTTTTTTTTTTTTGGTGTGTGTGTGTGTGTGTGTTAATGATGGATATCTGGCTTCCATTGGAAGGCAGTATGATTTTTGAAACAGATGCTAAACACAATTAAATGATCTGCTTATAATTTAATTATTATCATACCAACAATGAAATGCTAAAGAGAGTTCAACATTTGGAATGTCTTTTTAAATGAATATTACTTCAAAGGGCTAATGACCAAAATATGTAAGAATTCTGAAAGGAGAATGTGGTACTACTTTGAGAGAATTCTCCTTAATGTAATAGCAATGAATGTGTTTTTGTACTTACTGTCTAGTGGCGATGGAATTGTAGTATTTCATGAAAAATATCTTAATTTTTTTGTGGCAGCTTGACTGTTTTCCCAGATGGTCAACATTTCAGAATTTGCCTTTTATATATATTCATAAACAAGATGAAAGATTTAATTCTAATTAATACAATATCATTAGTAGATCTCATGAACTCTCCAAGGATAAATAATTAAACTGAAGTTTATTGAGAAAAATTTTGTTATTAGATAAAAAAAAAATTACCAAATTATTGACTTATGTTTGTCAACATTTTCACTCCCTTTTCATAAGAAGTTATTAATTAAAATTAGGAGCAAATGCTCATGTAAAAAGGAAATTAGCATTATACATCAAAGGTATCAGAAGAAAGTCTTATTAGTTGACAACTTCACTAAAAGAAAACAAAGGAAATGTATACTGCATTGAAAAAATCAGTACTAAGGCAGCAACCTGAAATGATTTTCCTGACTCTTTCTCTGAGTACGGCCACAAAACAACAGTGGTACTTTTCTTTAGAAACATTATATACATTTGTATCTTTTCCAACAAATATATAAGGATCCAGGAGTGCTTGCATTACTGGGAATTCCACTTCTAAATTAAGAAAGTCATTGGGACCTATCTAGTTCTTTTTTCAAATGCCAAAATAAAGATAGTTTTAAAATTACAAAACTATTATAAAGGCAAAAAAGAAAAAATGCCACCACTTCCAATTTAATATTAAAAATATTCATATATGACTAATTAGTATGAACTGTGTGAAATCCTGTGAGCTTATATGTGATAACTGAAAGAAGTATGTTACTAGGTGTAGAATAGAAAGGGCTCCAGACGGGAGAGAACACTACTGGTGAGGTTGGTGCTTGAGGGAATGGCCCTGTGTCCAGGAAGCCCAGCTTCTCGGGAGTTACATGTGACCCCCAATCCCTAAGACCTTTACCATGTTCACCCATCTCACAGAAAGCAGTAGTTTTAAATTTTTATTAGCAACAGGAAAACATCACTGATAGAAAATCTGTGGGAAGTGAAACTTTTCAAATAAGGGAAGACATTTAAGGAAATTCAACACTGTTAGGTTTTATTTCAGAATGGCTTGAGTTATTACCTTTCCTTGGCATACTTAAAGCTTTTCACAGATATGCAGGTTGTTCTTTCTTCCATTGTTCATTCTCTCTGAAGAAAAACTAACAACTTTGTTCAAGTACAATGATAATTCCCCAAATGGTGAATGAAGTAAACATTGAGAATGTGTATTGTACTAACCAGCTTATTGCAGGTGTTGGTGCTCTAGGATGTTTTTGCCTGTGATGGTTCATTTAATAAACACAGTGATTGGACAGGAAATCCTGTGAGGTCATTAATGAAGTGATAGTATAATAGTAACGAATTAGAAATAATTAAACATATGTTGTAAAATCTTATAGCTGTATTTTCTAATTTTTAATAGAATATCTTAGAAGTGATGGGTCTTAATTTTTGCACCTGGCTCATTAATAATTTCTGCCCACTTTTGTCGTTATATATGGCTTTTTACATTTGATACTTCGGATAGACAAATAGTCATCTATATAGAAATCAAATTGTGCAAAATTCAGTATGACTTCAAATAAGTACTATATCTTTCAATATTAAATCAGCACTTATGGTTTTAATTTTAAAAAATCTGAATTTTCACATTGAATTCCAAGCCTTTTCTCTAAATATAAATATTTTCTACAGAATCTATACTTTAAAATATTCCTCTTAGATTGTTATTAGCTTCCCAGTCTATTTCATTTCTATCAATTGAAGTGAATTTTCCTTTTGAGCTTTCTTTTGGCACTCCACTTTTTAAATGAATAAAAACTATTTTACCTCCAGGTAATTTTGTTTGTTTTGGTACTGGGAAATGAACAAAGGAGAGCTAAGTGCTTGAGTGCTGAGCTATATACCCAGTTCAAGAATTTCTTGAGTTTTCTTAGAGAAACTCTTCATCTCAAGGAGATAATTGTCTAATTAATATGAACTTCCCAATTTTAGAAAAGAACTAAACTGATTACAAAAATTCTACTAGAAGTATTTACATTATAAGACATTTGTTTTCTTTAAAGTACTGAACATTTAGTTAAAATTGAGACACATTTAAGGCTTTTTAATGACAGCCCTGCAAATTATAATGACATAAATTAAACTATACTTTTAAAGTAGTAATTTCATAAGCACTAACATTTGTTTATAGTTCTGAACACATCTTCACAATCGAGATGATGAACATATTTGTTGTTCCCAAATAATTTCTTTCTCCTGCTATTCCCTGTGGTCAGTCTCTGTGGCTTTATACATTAGTGTCTATACATTGGTTCACATTTTCTAGAATCTAATATCACAAGGTTATATACTATTTTTCCCGACTGCTTTGATTCAGCATAGTTATTTTTAAATTTTTCATGTGTTTGTTTATTTCAGTAATCAATTTCCATTTATTTGAGTGTAGAACATTGATTCGATACCAGTTTATTTGTTGATGGAAATTTTGGTAGTTTTCCATTTGGGATTGTTACAAATAAGGTTGTTAAGGATATTTGTATGTAGTTCTTCAATTGGACATATATTTTGATTTCTCTCAGGTAAAGAATTGAACATATAGGTTATAATGTATAATTACATTTTAAATACTTTTTTTAAAGTTGTTGATAGACCTTTATTTTATTTATTTATATGTGGTGCTAAGAATTAAACCCAGGGCCTCACACATGCTGGGCAAGTGTGCCACCACTGAGCTACAGCCCTAGCCTTGTATAATTACATTTTAAAGGAAATACCAAACTGTTTTAGTGATTGTTCATTATACATTTTCATCAGTAGAATAGGAGAGTTTCATTGGATCCATATCCTCAGTGGTTTGTCTTTTTCATTTTAAATATTCTGAAAGGTTATAGTGGCTTCTCATTATGTTATCAATTTTAATTACCCCAATGATTAAAGGTGTCTAATATATTTTCATGAGTTTATTTGTCATTTTTGGTAAAGGGTCATTTTAAATTTTTTTAGTTCTATTTATTGGGTTGTTCCTTTAAATATTTTTGATTACTTTTTTTCAGTTTATTTATACAAACCTATGAATGATTATTATTTCAGAGTTCTTGACATACTCCTTCATCAAAATTAGGAGTTAAATTTATTTTTCCTCATTCTATTTCCTGTCTTAAGAAATTTCCAAGTCTTAATTTTAATGAATCCCTTTAATTGATCTTTTTTTCTTTTATGAGTCACTTTTTTTGGTAGTAGCTGATTGATTTTGTTCTGTTTTTTGTTTGTTTTGGGTAGTCTATTCTCTTTGCTGGAATTTCTGTTTTTGCTTCATGTAATTGTTCAACCCAAAGGCTACAAATGCTTCAAGGATGCTGTTTTCAAATTCCAAAGAAAGAACTTGGTTGGACTCAACAAAAAGGTCTTGGACATTTCATTACTTACTCACTCCTGGGTGATGGTGGGCTGGAATTTAATGGAGGGCCATGCTTGCCTTCAACCTGGGGGAGTATTCATATGATAGGTTGCATACACACTGTGCAGGTGGCTTTCTTCAGATGTTGTATGAGCATATTCCTTTACTTTACAACTAAGGTCACTCTCTCTTCAGTGCCTCTCCCAGGGACTGGAGATAAGCCAAGTGGCCAGGTATCTCCCCTTCTACATCTCCCTCATCACCACAGTCTTTCAGAGACCTTCTTGTCACTCTGCAAGCTTTCCTAGGCACTGATTGGTGTTTAGCCCAATAGTATTATGAAAAGTCTGTTGTTAGGTTCATAAATGTTTAGGATTGTCACATTCTCTTGATGAACTGATCACTTTCTCTTAGTGAAATGACCTTCTTTGTTCCCGTGTGATTGTCTAAGGGATGTGTGAATACTGGTGTGATGTCTGAATATAGAGGTGATGTTTGAATACAGGATTCTTCATTTGAATTTTTGGTCCCTGTTATTAACCTCTTTGTGTTGTTTATATTGTTTCTCTTTGAACTTGGCAGTCCTTTCCATGAAGTGGCAGGAGTTTTTTTTTTTTTTTCTGAGTCCTTGATTTTGGCCTCCCCTATGTATTTCAGAAAATGAAATGGAATATAAGTTATAAATGTGTGCCAGTTCAGAATCTGTGTCTCAAGAAATTTAGCTTGTCTTGACTTGTTCTTCTCTCTGTCTGTCACTACCAGAAGAGCTTTCCATGCATTTATTGGAACAGATTGATCCACCTACCCCATAACTTTTCATTATTTACTTTATTTACAACACAGCTCTTTGTACAGTTCTTCCTCAACTATGGTCTGTTCCCAGAATTACGTAGCTCTTCAGGACCATGGACCTGTCTGACTCTGTTTGCCTATTATTAAGATTATTATCTCAGAATTGGGCTTGACACATATGAAGCAATGAGAAAAACATGTTTTGAATGAATGTGTTGTCCAATATGCTACTTTATGGATATGACCATTTCTGGGTATGCCACAGACTTTAATAGAAAACAGAGCTTTCTGTTCCATGGTATTATCCAGAAAGACAGAACACAGTAATGTTAACCTGAGTATAGAAAGTACAGTAACTGATGTATTAAGGAATTATGACATGTCGTTATTTTAATAGGATAGCATTTTAAATTTTTCCAATAATTGCCCCAGCTATGTTCTTATGAGATTTCCCTTTTTCCTCAATAGCATCTTTCTTGTCTTCTTCTTGGACCAATGCCACAACTTTTCAGCTATGGCATTATTAGTTTATTCTATTACTTATTCATTTGAAAATGTCAATTTCAAATTTTACTCAAAGCTTTTTTGACATTTCCCATCTGTGATAACAGCTCTTGTAATTTCATGAGTACTTGGACATGGGTGGTCTTGAAGATATCTCTTTTCTCTGCCTCCTCTATGCCAGCTCCCTCTCTAATGTGACAGGAATGGTCAAATGTCTTGACCTGACTCGGAGAGATTGCAGTTGTCATTTTGCTGGTTATTTCTGCTTCTCAAGTTGATGATCACTTCAGATGTCCTCAATTTGCCTGACCTTCCAGTGCCTAATTCTCTTGTGTATGTGCTTTCTGCTGAGAATTATGTAAGATGTGCCCATTTCATGGATCACTGGAGAAGCAGGTCAAGATTCAGCTCCATATATTTCATCTTTCTGTTCTTCATTAAATTCCAACAAATACTGCTGCTGGGGTACCTTTTCCCAATGGCTTCTGATTGAACGAATGTTAGCAGGTCAGCTTAAGCCCCTCAGCCTTATTCCTATCTTTCTGGCCCAAAGGTAGTTCATAGCCTTGCTTCAGCATACAGTGGGAAGGCAGGGTGCTCACAGAGCTCATTTTCTTTATAGATATAAAGGGAACTTCCAACTCTCTATTTTGAACAGTGTCATGACTAAGCAGCAATAAGTTGGTCCATTTACCCATCAATGTTTCAGAAGAGAAATCTAATTTAACAAGTCAAAAGAAACATTGTGTTAATTTACCTGAGATAATGGATTTGTTATGAGGAAAGATTTATTTTCACTCATAGTTTATAGGTTTGATCCATGGTCCTTTGGCCATTTCTTTGCACTTGTAGTGGCACAGTACATGGGCAGTAGTACATGTTAGAGGAGGCAATTCACCTAACAGCAGCCAGAAAGCAAAAAGAGCTAGGAACAAGGCCCAGTGAGCCCTTCAAGGACACACACCAGATGACCCAACTTCTTTCCACTAGTCCCTGCCTTTTGAAGGTTCTACCACCTCCCAGTAGTGCCACAGCTAGCAACTCAGCCTTTAACACACAGGCCTTTGGACCATCAATATCCAAACTATAGCAGACATTTTAGGCAACTTCAAAGATCTTTCACCAGATTGTACTCACATTATTCCAAAGTCCATTCATTGTTCCTTATTGCTCTGTTGACTGGGGATACTGAATCTGGCAAAACTTGATGAACAATTTAAGTTATCTCTTCCCAGGTATTGGACTTTGTGAATTGGTAGATTACTAGAAATGATCAACTTCAATTTGGTGTTTGTTAAAATTGCTGTTATGTTAGAGCACAATATATTGTTGTGCATATTTCAACTAAAATGGGTGTTTTTTATGAAAACATTTTCTACTTTTTACCCTTTTTATTTTAATTTTGCTAGTAAAATGATTCATACTTTTAAATATTGTGAGATTAAATTATTGTTACTATTTCATACCTTTTACAAGTTTATTTTTTTTTAATTTCTATGTTGATTTTTTTAAGTGTTCTAATTCCACATTTTATTTTTTTGTAGTGGGGATTGAACCCAGGAGAGATTTGTCACTGAGTTACATTCCTACCCCTTTTTTACTTTTTATTTTGAAACAGGGTCTTGCAAAATTTGATGAGGCTGGCCTCAAACTTGTGACCTTCCTGCCTCACTCCCAAAATGCTGGGATCACAGGAAGGAGCCAACATGGGTGACAACACTATATTTTATTATGCTTGTATATCTACTTTTTTAATTAACAATTTATTTCCCAGAACCTGATTTAGATTTTGGGCATTACATTCTTAGATTACTTTCATTTTGTAATTTGTCTTTTATAATTTGTTTTTCATATTCTGATATCACTACTGTATCTACTTACATGGTGAAATGTTAGATATAATATAAGCTAATAAGAGTAAAAAACAATTGTCAGGGAAAATATATTTTTCAATTTCATATTATGTAAATTTTAGAAGTAAAATTTTAGACTTAAAAATAATTTACAGTGTTTCTTAAAAACTTATTGTATATGTGTATTCACTTACATACAAATCCTCAAATAGGGAAATCTTGTTTTCTCTTTTGAACAGTTTTATAAAATTCTGTTATGCATACAATCAGATATCACCCTGAGTAGACAATCAACTGTAAGGTTCGCAGAATTTTTGTAACATTTATACTTTAAACCCTGAAGTTGATTTTTAAAATGTATTTTAATGGAGGATATGTTTTACATTCTAGTACATTGTATTAGAGAGTAAAATGGCAAAGCTTATCCCTCTCAGAGTTCAGTCTCTGTCCTTTCTTTCCATCTTTTAGAGAAGTCTTTTAGGAGAAGATATGGTGGTCAGTTCATTGCACATTCTTTTAGAACAATTATTTGCATATCAAAGTCCAGATGGGAATAAACATAATCTGTGGTCCCATCTGCTGATCTCACTGTTCTGAGACCTAGTATGGAAATAGCATTAGATTAGAGAAGACAGTTTAATTTTTCAAATAATACTGGTTTCTTTCAAGTGATAAAATACACAAGTATTTGCTATATGTTTAAATTATTAGTTATTTGAGATCACTGATACCAAAATAAATTATTGTTCTCAGTTATGATAAGAGGTGGTAACATGTCATCAGAAAGTCTTTTTACAGCTTGCTTGATTTCATATATAAAAAATTGTCATTAAATGATTATCAGCTGTAAGCATTTGAATAAATCACTTTTTATTTTCACAGTAGACACAAAAATCCTGGCATATTTTATATCTAACTGACCTGGAAAAAAATCTTAAAGATGAACACTTTACAATCTCAAACATGGAGAGTTTGAACAATGCATGAAATGAACACATGGATATTTGTTTTTTTTTTTCTTTGAGGAGCTAAATTTAGAATCTAAATATAGAAGATATAGTTTAAAATTTCAAACTCAGGAAATCAAGAAGAATGTTTACAGGATTCATTTTACTGACATCTTCTATGAGCCAAGATAACCCATTGGCACAGTCTCAGCCCACCAAGAGTTAACATTCAGAAAGCTGCTGTCTTATTGCTCCCAGGGTATTTTTTCTTCCTATTTTAGTGTTAGATATTTTCAGTGACTCTTGATTCCAATTTTTCTTATTTGAAATATTTCCTAAAAATAAAACAAACACAAAGCCACTATTTGGTGATGAGATTTCTGGTTTATTAAATCCCTGCAGAATGAAAGCATTTTGTGAAACAGTAAACCCATTTAAAGAGTTATTTATGATATAATGTGAAATGCTGCCTCTATGAGTAGTTTTAAAAAGATGTTGTGTAGTTTGGTGGGGAAGTTTGCAGGCTGTGAAGACAAGTTGACTGAATCCAAAGCTGAATTCTGCCACTCATAGAGCAGTGTTCAGCCCCTATGATGAAGAGGAGATAGCATTACATAAATCTTGAAGTTGTTATTAGGAACAAATGAGGTAATGTACACAGAGGATGTAGCATAATACCTTTGATTTTATAAGCAGTCCCTATTGTTATGCCAAATGTTATACTCTTTTCAAATTTTATAATCTAGTAGCTTAAAATTTTTACTAGAGAGAGAGAGAGAAGACAGAGGAAGGGTGCAACAAAGGAGGGAAAGAGGAATGGAGTTTGTTTTGGGATTAATGGAAGAATTAATTAAAATATAGTTTTTATATGAGGTTTGGAACTGGATAGAAAAACTTTATATCTCCTTTTTTCACGTGTCCATGTTCATGTTTCCTGAAGAATATTGTTCTCAATAGAATTTTAGCTATTTTTACTCTGTTAAGAATTGGCATGAATAAACATTAACATGTTAATGAAACCTCTGTCTGAAAACAAAGGAAGCCAGTTACTTGTTTAATGTACCAAAACCCAACCTTCTAATGCTTTATAATGGTCTCAGTTCCTGTCTTAGAACTGTGAGGATATAGATTCTGTCCGAGAGGTATACCGCCTTTAAAGAAAGTCTATTTTTATTAACATCCCTTTGTGACTATAACTCCTAGTATGTGGTTGGAATAAAATTTATCTTGCTGATGACCCGTTTCTAATAGTTCTTAATCAAGAATGATTTGCAACATGGACACAAATGTCTTATTTTTTTTTCCACACTTATTCCAGTTTCCCACATCCTGGTCCCCAAAGTAAAATTGGGTGTCTAGAATTTTTGCCATTAAAATTGTCATTGGCTAAATCTTCTCTGCTGCCTAACATTTTAAATGTGTTTAATATCATTTTGGAACTTTGATTAGTTTTATTTTGCTATTCTAAAAGTGAGGGGAAAAAGAAGTTAGATAGGATTTGAGGGTAGGAATAACAATGCTTGATTTACCCATCAAAAATTATTTGAAGGAACTGGTTCATTTGCATGGAAGAGGAAAACTGAAGACTGGTTTAGTCATTAAGTAATAGCTAAGAGGGCAGAACTAAACTGCAGCATTTTATTCCATGGGTGAATTTGTAAAACGTAACCAGTTTACACAACAGTTTACTCATTTGCCAGACGCAGATAATACTTGCCAAAGGACTATTGGATTAAACAAAACAATATAAATTAAATACTGTATATAGTGTCTGGTAATAATAGGACCTCAATAAAAATACTCTCCTTCCATCAGCCTTCTTTAGTAGGTGGTGTGATAACCATGAATATCAAAATAGAAAAGTACAGTTGTGCTTAACTTAATCATTCAGAAAGATTATCTGTATTATACTACAATAGAAGGTTGTCAAGTATCCTTTCTTTTTCACTCTAAGCAAAAATAAACAAACAGAAAACACACCTGATTATATTTCTGTAACATTCATGCAAGCATATAACATAATTTGTTTATATTTATCTGCTCTTTACTTACCCTTCCCCTCTCCTCCCCATTCCCCAGGTCCACTTACTCTTGTCTAATACTCTCCCCTCTATTTTCACGTTGCCTTTATTTTATTTTTTTCCTTTCTAGATTCCACTTGTAAGAGAAACCATGTGATAATTATCTTTCTGGTCTGGATTATTTTGCTTAACATGATACTTTAAAGTTCCATCCATTTTCCTACAAATTAGATGATTTTGTTCTTCTCTATGACTGAATAATATTCCTTTTTGTATATATGCCACTTTTTCTTTGTCCATTTATCCAGTGATGGGCACTGTTGTAGTCCGCTTTTTTTTGCCAGTGTGACCAACAGATCTGAATGAAAATTTTAGAGGAGGAAAATTTTATTGTGGGGCTCACAGTTTAAGAGGTCTCAGTGGAGATGGTGGGGACTGAGACTTATGTCAGCAAGGACAAAATAACTATCCCAAAGATATGTCCCAATGGCCCACCTCTTCTAGTGGCACCCTACTTTCCTATAAGTTAAGCCAATCAGGATTAATGCACTGATTAGGTTAAAATTCTCATAACCCAATAACTTCACCTTTAAATCTTCTTGCATTCTCTCACCCCTGAGCTTTTGGGGGACACCTCATATCTAAACCATAATAGACACACTGATTTCAGAACTTGTTTATTATGAATTGTGAAGCAATAAACATGTGTATGTATGTAGGTGTCTCTATGGTGTTCTGATTTAATTCCTTTGATAGGTATGAAGGAGAGATATAAGTAGATCATATGGTAGTTCTATTTTTAGCTTTTGAGGACTCTCCATACTTATTTCCATAGTGACTGTACTAATTCGAATTCTTATCTACAATGTCAAAAGGTTTCCTTTGTTGGCCATCCTCTCCAGCATTTATTCTTTTTTTTTTGTATTCCTGATGATCACCATTCTGACTTAGATGAGATGGAAGATAATGTAGTTTTGAGTTGCATCTCTGTGATGGCTAAAGATATTGAACATTTGTGCTTCCTCTTTTGAGAAGTGTCTGTTCAGTTCCTTTGCCCTTTCATTAATTGGGTTATTCGTATTTTTTTTTGTTGTTTTTATTTTTTTCTTTTTGGTGCTCATATTTTTAGTCCTTTTTACATTCTTGAAACTAATTCTTTTGTCATAAAAGTAACTAGCAGAGATTTCTCTCCCTTTTTGTAGGCTGTCTCTTCACTCTGTTGTTTACTGTGTAATTTTTAAATTTGTCAATTCTTGCTATTATTTCCTGAGCTATTGGAGTCCTATTCAGGAGATCATTGTGTCAATATACGGAAGTATCTTCCATGTTCTAGCAGTTTCACATTTTCAATCTTAAAGTTAGGCCTTTGATCCATTTTGAGTTGATTTTAATTTATGGTGAGAGAGAAGGATGTAGTATTTTATTTATTTTTATGTGGTGCGGAGGATTGAATCCAGTACCCCGCACCTGTGCACCTGCTAGGTGGGTGCTCTACAGCTGAGCCACAACCCCAGGCCCTTAGTTTCAGTCTTCTACATATGCATATCCAGTTTTCTCAGCACCATTTGTAGGCTATCTTTTCTCCAACATGTTTCCGGCTAGTTTGTCAAGAATCAGATGGCTATAACTGTGTGGATTCTTCTTTCTAGTCTATTCAATTGGTTTGCATGTCTGTTTTTATGCCAGTTCCATGCCATTTTTATTACTTTGGCTCTGTAATGTATTTTGAAACTGAGTATTGTCATACCTCCAACATTGCTGTTTTTTCTCAATATTGTTTGGCTATTCTGGGTCCTTTGTGCTTCCATATGAATTTTAGAATTATTTTTTCTAGTTCTATGAATAATGTCATTGGTATCTTGCTAATAATTGCATTGAATTTGTTGATTGCTTTTGGTAATATACCACTTTAATGCTATTAGTTTTGAAGCCCTTTAGATTTTGGATTCCATTTTCTTGTATCTTTTTCAGTTTCTTCCTTCAATTTTTTTTTTTCTGGGGAGGGGGTCCTGGAGATTGAACCTCTGTGTACTTAACCAATGACCCATATCTCTAGCCCTTTTTATTTTATTTTTTATTTTGGGACAGGGTCTTGCTAAGTTGCTCAGGCCTTGGTAAATCACTGGGGCTGTTCTCAAATTTGTGATCTCTACTGCCTCATTCTCCCAGGTTGCTGGGATTGCTGGTGTGTGCCACTGTGCCTGGCTCTTTAGTTCTTTAACTTTCTTAGTTAAGTTTATCCCTAGCTACTTAATTTTTTTTCTAAGCTATTGTCAATGAAATTGTTTTCCTAGTTTCTTTCTCAACAGGTTTGTTATTGGTTAAAAAAAAAGCCATTGATATTTGTGAAAGTCATTTCTAAAGTGCAGTATGGCACATACCTATAGTCTCAGCTACTTATGAGGCTGAGGTAGAAGGACAACTTGAGCTCATGAATTTGAGAACAGCAGGGGAAAAAAAACATGAACACTAAAACCCTAAATAAATGTTATTTATGAATGAGCTAAAAATATGAAATGATGATTTTTCAGTTTATTAAAGCCAAAAAACAATTATTAATGTGCTATTTGTAGATGCCATTTTATTTTAGTTCCTGATATATATTTTTTTCTTTTTGTGGGGTACCAGGAATTGAACTCAGGGGCACTCAAACATTGAGACACATCCCCAGCCCTGTTTTGTACTTTATCTAGAAACAGGGTCTCACCAAGTTGCTTAGTGCCTTGCTGTTGCTGAGGATGACTTTGAACTCAAGATCCTTCTAATAATTTTTTATTAAAAATAATACTAATTAAATAATATTTCTTACAGATATTCACACAAGCAATTAATTACTTATATTATTAGAGAACATAATTAAATACGAACTTCACATTTTTTTATAATTTTAATTCTTAAACTGATAGAAACCTTGTCCTTAAGTGTGAGTGCTTGCTTGTCTGAGCCAATATTTTTTTTCCTTTAAACTATTGGATAAAATTGATGCAAATATTTACAGGTGAGAAACAAATGATATAACTCAATTTCATAAAATAACTTTAGTTGCGATATAACAGAACTAAATCAATTTTATAATTTTTTTACTTTACAAATTTTAACATTTTTATTTGTTTTTTAGTTGTGAATATTTGCATCAGTTTTACCCAGTAATTGTAAAATAATAAAACCTTAATATGTATGAAGCATCCTACTTCAACTTTGACTGAATGTAGAAAGAAAATACAACAAATATTTATCTACTTTGTTAAATATTGAAATAATATAAACGTGATAGATAATTCAATAAAATGTGTTTTCTTTATTGTTTTTATAAGCTCTCATTGTTTAGTTATTAATATAGTAAAAAATCTTAATTTGTATAGAAATTTAAATCCCATGTGATATATTTAATAATTTATATTATTAAAGACAATTTTTAAATTGATTTCAAGATAATTGAGAAAATAAAATGGGCTAAAATAATTTATATGAGAGATAATGATACTAAATTCTGAAAAATCAAGGTGCTGAATGAGAGAAACTAGAAAAGGATATATAATGAAGCAGAAAAGAACACATACCAATTGATGTATAATTTTTAGAAAACAAACTATTGTGTTCTAATGGAAATGAGACCAGTGTTTCCCTAGAGTGGAGCCTGCTGGGAGGCATGTATTGCAAAGAAGCAAAGAAATGCCTGAGGATAATGGTAATATGTTATAACTCTATTGTGATGATATTTTCATCAAAATTCATCAAATTGTACACTGATTAATTTGGCTGCAGTTTATTTTACATGAATCATATCTCATTAAATTTGACTTAAAAGAACATGAAGAATAATTTTACTGCATGAGTTTTGAAGCAAGTAAATATAGGAAATACAAGGAATGATTGTGTTTTTAAACAAATGGATTTTTTTAAAATAATAAACCATAACCTAAGAATAGCAGTAATGGTATCATATAAGTTTACTGATGGTAATGGTATTAGTTGGTTAGAGTTTTGTATAAGCAATTTTCAGTGCATTTCTAAGGTCATCAAAAATTTCTAAACTTTTGAACACACACATTCTACTGGAATATCCCCAAATGATATAAACCAATATGTAGGAAGACTTTCATTTAAAAGTGGATTCTTTGGTGGTATCAAACTTTAGTTCAAATATTAAAGTGTGCAATAACATCTCTTTGTTTTTCTCCTTTCAATCTAAATTTACTCTTAGACTACATTTATGCTAAGGAGCAGAAATTTAACTTGAATCATTATTGTTATCAGCTTTACCTGTAGGACACATTACTGTAACCTAACTCAATACCTGTGAATCGGAGCACCTCAAATGACCTCCCATTGGTTCACTCTGAGTCTCATCTACCCTCTACCATTCCGGGATTTGCTACTTTTCTGCCATTCTGAACAAGGCCATCTTTGGAAAGTATAAGGCATCTTATACCTAGAATCTATGTGAGCTCATCTCAAATCTTTCTATCAAAAGATCTCTGTCTTGATAATGGTTTTAAAAATCAAATAATTCTTTCTAAGCTTTATTCTGAACAAAAGAAAAACAAGAACTCAGACTTTGGATTTCAAGGGGTTTATTTGTCTGTTTAATTCATTTTTAAACTTACTGATGACCACAATCCTTTTTATATCCCTTAATCTCGTTATAGTCTAAATCTATAGTCTGATTCTTAGACATTGGCATTTTAGGAGCAAAATACTTTTCAACAAATTTTAATTTAAGCATTCTCTTCTCAACTGCCAAAATTATAATCCATCTTTTAATTTTAAATTTGTGTTTCTGTTAAAAAATTCATGAGATTATAGCAATGAATTTTTCATTTTCTTACCTTCAATGAGGTGTTTTATTGTGGACAGATCTGAGCAAAATAACTCTGCTTTTGTTTTTTGGGAGAAGCCTCACAATCTTTGTAATCATCAGTGCCATTGCTGTACTTTATCACAACCTAAATATTTTCCTGATTTAGAGAATGAATATATAAAATCATTTACTGTCCAAGACCACATCAATTAATATGGAATGACCAATTGATTCATCCTTTCTCTAAAATGACATTTCAATTTCTATTAAATCTTTTTCAAATTCTGAATCATCAGATGTGTTGTTTTAAAGGCATTATCCTTACTTGAAGTCACTTCTAGCAATAATTGTTGTTCAAAACATTTAGAATATAGTTCTTTCTGAGAAGATGGCTCTTTTGTCTTTTTCTTTAGCTGATTGCTTAAAATTGTCTGGTTTAGCTATTATTTTTAGTAGACTGCCTATACCAGTTGTTTTGAAGGCAGTCTACTAAAACTAATATGCACACACACACATACTGAGTACTGATTTTAGATTTCTAACTGAATTGTTTCTGTAACTAGAATATGTAAATCCATTAGATGGAAAGATCTTTTGTATTTTCTTTTGAACTTTTCTGAAACTTCAAAGCAACTAAGGTTCCTCAAACCACAGTTTAAAAACTTCCTTTACCATTGTACTGTTTGAGGGTTATTTTGAAAGAAATAAAATTATACCCATATTTTCACATGCAATCATATTTTCAGAATATAATACCAGATTTCTAAGAGCAATTGAAAAGTAAATGTAAATCCTACTCACTTAACACCCCATTCCTTATTTTCCTTTCAATTAAGTTTGAGATTTTTTTAGAAATATATATTAGAAAAAAGCAGAATCCTATTAGAAATAAGGTAAATAGGGTAGGGGATGTGGCTCAGTGGTGGAGTGCTCACCTGGCATGCATGGGGTACTGGGTTTGTTCCTCAGCACCACATAAAAATAAAATAAAGATATTGTGTCCATCTAATTAAAAATAAATATTTAAAAAAAGAAATAAGGTAAATAATTCTTTATATAAGGTAACTTCTATTTGTCAGAAGCTTCCCTGTTTTCTCCTAAAGAAAGGCACAAATATTCAATAATTTTTAGTTATTTTTGGCTCCTCTCAGGTTTCCACTACCTTCCTCTTCTTTTTTCTTGTGCCAAGGCATGCACCCTTTTAGCAATTCAATCCCAGGGGGCTTTGCAGATAAAATTTCTCTTTTGTAAAAAATGCACAGATGAAATGCAATCTCTGTTGATTCATAACTTATAGACATTTGGACTTTGTACATGGCGCCCCTTTCTCATCGTTTCTATTCTTTGTACCTCCCTAAGTATACTTCGAAATAGGGCATGTTCCTGTTCTTCTATAGTAAAGGTATTACTTTTTTTAAAAATTCTTTGGTATTCAATATTCGACTCATGTATCTAGATACCTTGCAACTATAGCCCTCAAGACCCCATTTTGTAAACAGAGTGAATTGATTTAAAGAAATGAATTGTGACTTAGAGCTATAAATAGGATATTTTTATCATTATTTGGAAAGTTGAGAGTTTAGCCATAAAATTTGCAAGAATGGATGTGGCAATGCATGCCTATAATCTCAGCAACTTGGGAGCCTGAGGGAGGAGGATCACTAGTTCAAAAGTAACTACAACTTAGTGAGGTCCTCAGCAACTTAGTAAAAACCTGTCTCAAAATAAAAATGGGCTAGTGATGTGGCTCCCATTGGGTCAATCCCTGGAACAAAAAAAAAAAAGAATTTTTAAAATTTTTTAATTTAATTTTTTTATTATTGGTTGTTCAAAACATTACAAAGCTCTTGACATATTATATTTCATACATTGATTTAAGTGGGTTATGAACTCCCATTTTTACCCTGTATACAGATTGCAGAATCACATCGGTTACACATTCATGTTTTTACATATTGCCACACTAGTGACTGTTGTATTTTTTTAAAAAGCAAGATTTCTTTGTGGCATATTCCATATTTTAAAATAATTTTCTTTAAATTTTAACTTGTCTATAAAGATGAATATTTGTTGACAGATATAAACTTTTAGAGTTACATGAACAGTTTTATTCTTTGGTCACTGGATAATGTATCAGACTGTTTTCTTAATTTGTTATAATGAAATACATAATAATATTTGTTTTAATCTTGTTTTTATTTCATTATTTAGGATATTGGGAATCAAACATTTTCCCTCATTTTGAAATTTCATTCTCAGTGTGGTAGTATTGGGAGGTGATGAAGGTCATGAAGACAGACTTTTCATGAGTGTGAATAGTATTCTTATAAAAGAGAGCATTTGACCCAGCTATTCCACTCCTTGGTTTATACCTGAAGGACTTAAAATCGGCATACTGCACAACGATTGTAATTACAGGACCAAAGTAATTCTACATCATATACAACCAGAAGAATGAAAAATTATACTCCATATATGTATGCTATGTCAAAATGCATTCTGCTATCATGTAAAACTAATAATAAAAAATAAAAATAAAATAGAGACCCCAGACAGTACCTTTGTACTGTCTGCCATTTGGAGACACTATAGGCACATAGACATCTATTAACATGGAAACAGGTCCTCTGTATACACTAAATCTGTTAGAACTTTGATCTTGAAACTCCAGATTCCAGAAATGTGAAAAGCAAATTTCCTTTGTTTGTAAGCTATATAGTTTATGATAATTTTGTTAATATAGCCCCAAAAGATTTTTAGAGCAATTTAAAAATCAAAATGTGAATTATATCATTAATATTTTAAAAATCTATTTCTTAGTCTGTGCTGCTATAACAATTTAATGGAGACTGGATAATTTATAAAGAAGAGAAATTAAATTTTTACAGTTCTAAGGTCTGAGAAGTTCAAAATCAGGTTGCTAGTAGTTTAAGTTGTTTGATAAGGGGTGCATCCTCTAGAAAGGAGGAACCCTGTCTCCTCAAAGGTAGAAGTCAGAAAGCAACAAGCCTCCAATTCTTGAATTCTCTTTAATAGGCCTGAATCTCATTGGTGAAGGAGGTGCTCTCAGGGTGTAATCACTTCTTATTCTATCACATTGGCAACTCCTTAGTTTTGGAAGGTAAACATTCAAACCATAGTATTTTCTGAGATATTGAGATGATTTTATTCTCTTTCTTTCAAAAACTTAGCTTACAATAAAATCATTTTGTATAGAATGAAATACATCAGTTTATTTTACCAGTAACAGTAATTAATAACACAAAATCTAGTACTAGGCTGGCCTAGTTTGATCCAATTATTTCACTTGCTGTTTGTTCTTGGGTAGGACAAAAGTGATATGGCTTACCATTTTAATCTATTTAAATAAAATAACAATAGTGTCTATTCCACTAGGCTATTAAGAGAGTTAAACATGAAAATGCTTTCAAAGTACTCAGCATATTGACAAGCATATAATAAGCACCACATAGATAATAGCGAATATTATCTCTATTATTATTAATTTCATTGTCATTTTGTCAAAGTTAATACAGCAAAATCATTAAAAGCTTCAGTTTTGAAGCCAGGTGTGGTGGTACACACCTGCAATCCCAGCAACTTGGGAGGCTGAGGCAGAAGGATCACAATTTCAATGCTAGCCTCAATAACTTAGACTCTGTCTGAAAAAAAATAATAATAATAAAAGCAACAAACAAAATTCCTGAGTTTTGAGCATTTTCACATTTTAATATTTATGGTTATTTCATTATATAGGTTCAAAATATATCTTTAACAAAAAACTCATTTGTTTCTGTCTCCCAACTTGAAAATCTTTCAGTTGTATTTTATCCCCTTTGTAAACATAAAGCTGGATTAACTTGAGAAAAAGTGTGGTTTTAAATTTATAATCTGGACTGAGCCATTTGCTGAAATTTTCCACTGAACTATTCATTTAATATTTTGCATTTAATTTTATATGTGACTTTTGCAATATAATAATGTTCCAGTAGAACAATGAGTCATGTTGAAAGTGGAAAGAGATGGAGTTAGAAAGACAAGAAAGTGTATGAGCACACAGAATTGATTATATGCCATACTAGGGAACTTATATTTTGCTCTACTTGCTATGAGAAACCACTGAAGGATTTTAAATGGAGGGAATTGGGATAATAAGATCTGATGAGATGATAGTAAATCAATTATCAGAAGTAAAAAAGCAAACAAGGAAACAAGTTAGATTATTGTCAAGGACTGGGTGAGAGATCATATTGGACAGAGCAAGGGTAGTGACAATAAAGAGAAGAGATATTTCTGAAAGAGTATTTGAAGATGATCAAGTGTGTAGAAAAAAGCAGGGTGCTGAGGTGGACTGAACACAAGTAAAAAAGGAGGAAGCAAGGATATGATGGCAAAATTGGTGAAAAAAAAAGGATTTTAGGAGAAAAAATATTTAATTGTGGGTTTGTTCAATGTGAAATTGTAGTATGACATTCAAAAGAGTTGTATATAACTGTGTTGATGGACTGAGAATATTTATCTAAGAGTGAACATCATAAAAATAATCTTTGAAACTTGAAAATCAATGTGGTAAAGTTAAGGAGAGAGTATGGAGAAAGAGAAAATTACCTAAGACATGATTCTTTAAGGTGGCCAGTAAAAGCCTTTAGGAAGAAGAATGAAAAGGAAGAGTCAGTGAGGAGGAGGAGACAAACTGAGTCAAAGGGTGAATGGAGAAAAATGAAGAAAAAATCTTACATATGTTCTACTACATTGAATGCTGCATAATGTTGTTAAAACAATGTTTGGGAATAGATCATTGAATTTGAAATTTATAGGAATTAAATGACCTTAAAATAAAATATGTGGAGTGGTAGAGACACAAGCAGTTTGAAATGGATTTAAGAATGAAGAAGTGAAGATGGAATTTGTGGAGAAGGGAAATAATTAGAATGGAATATGAGAGTCATGGAAACATTTTTTAAAGAACTGGAAATAGTAGACTATTATTAATGGTGTGTGTATTTTTGTTACATTTCAAAATTTACTCAGTTTTTAGTATTTTATATTTAGTTTTTAGTTTCAATAAGCCTGAAAAGATTAGATGGATTTTAAATACATGTTTATGTAAAACTTACTTGTAACAGGTGGTATAAAGAGTTAAGGAAGAAATGAGGCAGCTGTTTGCTACAAGTTTACAACTTTGGATTTGACTGTTTTATTGCAGACAGGGGATACTTTGATGTAAGCTGTTAGGCAGGAAGTCCATCTAATGTAATTGGGAACTGAGCAAATTGCAGTTTCAGCGGAAGCCCTGGTAACCTTTACTATGATGTTCAGGAAACGAAGAAGATGAAGAAGAAACACAGTCAGAAAAGAGAAACAATATGGAGCAGTCTAAAGTTTGATCTACCAGGTTGTTATTTTAGACAAACTATAACTTCAGTAGGACATCTGCTAATTATGATTCTAAGAATGATAAAAATTTATTGTAATTATTGATGTCTACTTGAAGTAGTGTAATTAAGCATTCTCAACTCATTATTGACTTTAAGTAATTTTCAGATACTATCCATTCACATCTCAAGTATAGAGAGACATTAATGAAAATATACTCATACAGAAAGCAAATCTACAATAGGAATTTTGTATGGACTTTAATATCCTAAATATAGATCATATTTCATAAAATAAAAGAACCTCATTATACCTAAGATTTTCATCAAAATAGGCTCTTAAAGTAAGACACAAACAAAAGAAAATAGGTTATGATTAAAGTGTCCAAGCCATTTTTAATTTATCATGGCCTTTGCTCTGAAGGATAGAACAGCTTATTATACATTCTTCATGTTATAGGAATTTGAACTCCTTGGAGTGTTTTTTATGTTATTGTTTCAACTCCTTTTCTCTGATAAATCCAAACTGATTTTAGCATAGTTATAATGATCCAAGAATTCATATTACCCCTGGAGATGATTCCTGAAAAAAACATAATCTAGTTCCTTGGCTATGTCAAATCCTCAAGAAAGAATTTATTGTATAGTAACACCAAAGAAACAATGCAGTTGTTTACTATGAAGTGGGGAAATTGCATTAACCATTCTCTCTGTCTTACCTATGATTCATATGTGCCCATGAATTCAACAAAAACTTCATATCATTGCTAAATATATTGTTAACTATGGTATTTAGAATTTAAGACTAACACATTTGAGAGGAATGTAACACCAAAGGACTTGTTCACCCAGGAATTATAGCAACCTTTACTCAGATAATTTTCTCTTTTTCTCCCTTTGGCAATTGCTTCTTGTTTCTATTTTTGCTTTAGAAGATTGAGAAGCGTTGGCATGCTACCTTTAGTTTTGTTTCCTCTCTCTGTACCAAGAATCCAAGTCAAAAACAACCAGGTTGACGAAATGACTACTGGACCAGCTTTCTCACAGTTCTCATGTAGTTTTATATTTATTACATACCCTTCTCTTTACAGCATTTATCTCATGCTTTTTTAGTGTACTTGGCACTTGACCATTAAATACTTGAAATCAAATAGCTTCCCTGATTCTTCCACATCTTTATTTCTATGTTTTAATGCCTAGGGTTTGCAGAAAACTCAGAAATTGGAGTCTATTAGCCATTACTGCTCTTTTGGTATTGATGCTTGCCTTTTTATTCACTGAGTTGGTTCCTTACTATCAGAGAGACAAATTTAGTGGCCTTGAAACCATAGATAAGTCATAGTTAACCGGTGTATAGTATCAGAGGTCTAAGTTCTTTGACTAAATTGATATTTGCTCCTGTCTGGATCTTGTCCAGGTATTAAAGATTTGGTACCCAGGGTTGTGCTTTTGGCAGGAGATACAGCCTTGAAGAGGGGGGGTCTCATGGGAGGTCTTTTAAGTCATTGGGTTTTGTGCCCTTGAAGAAGATTCTGGGATCTCTCCTTGCTCTCTTTTGCTTCCTGGCCATGGGGTGAGTGGTTTAGCTCCAACAAGTGCTCCTGTTGGGATGTGTGGCCTCTCTACAAGCCCAAAGTGTTGAAGCCAGTGGATTGTGGACTAAAAACTCCAAAACTATAAGCCAAAATAAACATTATCACTTTATAATTTGGCTAACTCAGGTATTTTCTTACCTCAGATTTTGTTTTTATAGTGACAATAGCTAACACAGTATAGTTCTCATCTAAATCTCTCTCATTTCTTGAAATTTCACACTATCTCAGCCCCACCATTGAAGATTTTGCCTCTTATTAATGTTTATTACACATCTCCATGTGTCAGAGCTCCACAGGCTGG
Organism: Callospermophilus lateralis; assembly: GCF_048772815.1. Taxonomy (NCBI): domain Eukaryota; kingdom Metazoa; phylum Chordata; class Mammalia; order Rodentia; family Sciuridae; genus Callospermophilus; species Callospermophilus lateralis. The sequence continues at coordinate 4,932,643 of NW_027514398.1, read as the reverse complement.
AAAGCCACATCTCCGTGCTTGACTCCTTGTAGATCTGTATCCTTGGTTCTGGCATTAAATAGTTTCCCCCTCTTTGAAGCTGGTGCAGTTACTCAGCAGCAGGGACATTGCACTTTTTGAATCTCAGAGTATGTTCTGAGTACAATGGTGAACACTTAACTACATCCAAATTGGAGTAATAAGTTCAGATATACAGCCCTGTGTATACAATCAGATCAAACTAAAATCTCGACAACTCTCTTGCCACTCAGATTCTCTGCAGCAGGCAGTCTAGGTCCTGGTGTGAATACTTAGCCTAGCAGTATAGCTATCTGCCAGTTTGATCTCAGCAGGTGAGTGCTTAGAGCAGACAGAAGGTAGCAGAAAGGTAACTTCAACAGCAGAATGGTAAAGTGAAGCAACTTCCCCCATCTACTACTCAGTCACATGAGCATGGCAGTGATCTTGTATTCTGTTTTTTTTTAATGCTATAACTTATTTTTCTCGAAGAAAAGAAGACTGTACTGTTATTTTTTGTTTTTGAAATCCATAATTATATAGAATTAACCCCATGGTCTTATTGACCCAGTGGTTTCATCATCTTCTGGAATTTGTGAACCAAAGACAAGTTAGTTCTGGCCTATATTCTATGCAGAACTAGAGAGTGGATGTAATATTTGAGCAGTGCCTCTGTGGACAGATTCTCCCTTTGTGGAGACAGCCTTTCAGCTGGGTATTCTCAAATCAAAGTTGCCTGTTCTCACCTTTGGGAACTTTGTTAAGCCGTGTATATCCCAGAGAAGGAATATAATGGTACATGAAAAACATAAATGGATCATTCTGTGTATCTGGAACCTTGGAAAACTTTTCCAAGAATGGTGGAATTTCCATAATGATACTCTCAGCAAGTATTAAGAGAATATTAACTTGTACCAAAGAGCAGCAGGTACAGCACTGTGCTCCATAACAGAATCCCTTCTTCACTTTTCATCTTCCCACTGTGAATGACTTCTACACTCTGGTTAGGACCTTTTTGCTTGTCTAGCTCTTCAATAACCAATGCATGTTCTGATATCCAGTTAAGATAAGAAACATCTAAAATGTAGTGAGTATAAAACAAACATTTTTGCTATAAAATCTATATGATATTGGAAATTTCAGCTTTATATTCAACACAAACTAAGCTTCTTAACAGGGCATTTATAGTTCTTTACAAACTGTTTTCCTACAATATCTCTTCCTATTTCTCCAGTGCACCATAGCTTCCAATCATGTACTCTTTCCAGTAGAGTTTTCAACTGCACACAAGTGCAGACTCTGCTTTCCACACCTGTCATACTTTCCTTTTTTTTTTCCATCTGGAAATGTCCTATTTTCCTTTTGGTTCCAGCCAAATATCCATGGCTTATCTTTAGAGACAGCTTTAGTTACTTTTTTATCTTTATTCATCATTTTGTTTACACCATGACTTGGTAATGTTTCATGTTGAATGTAATTATATTGTCATTAATCAAACACTCTGAGCAAGAATATGAAATTAACTTTTGATTAATCAAATTTTATATGACAAATATGGTGCTTTTCATTTTTACATACATGATTGCATTTAACCCTCCAAGTTGTGCAAGGTAGGTAATCTCAAAGCCATTTTTGCAGAAGAAAACTGATAAGGTTAATCCTTTAACTTTGTTAAGGTGAAACATCTGGTAAGTGATGAAGAATAGTTTTGTATCTGTCCTTACCATTACCTCAGTTCCTTGAAACCCAGTCTAACATAAAGATGCCTATTATAAATTTTTAAGAATAAAAATAAAAAAGCAGGTGTGAAGGGAGAAAGTTTTAAAAAATGGGGATCTAACAACCAAACACACTCTGTGATGGGAAAAAAGTCTGGACATGCATGAGTTAAACAGATTTACAGCTCTTGACTTTTAAATAATTATTAACCTATACATAAAGATCATGGATACAAAATATCATATATTTTATAAAAATTAAAGTACATGTATTAAGAACTTTGTAAACATAAAAATTGGCAAATCATTATAAATTCTAAGAACTTTTCTCCTGTAAGTAAACATACAGAATAATCCTTTATTGTGAAGAATTATATCCATTTTGAATCAGTGGAAATCTAACTGTTGTGATTGATACAAATTAATATTTCCAATTCTATAAATCAGTTTTAATTCTGTAGTTAAATGTGTATACAAATAATTTATTATATTGTACTGTTTCTGTGACTCCAAGTGATCCATAAAGCCTCATGCACTGATGATAATATTCAGCATTGTGTAGTTAACAATGTAGGTTCTTTTCTCAAATGTATCATTTTAAAGAAAATATCACATACTGGTATTTTGTAATATTGTGGAGTTCAATTAAGATTATTTCCCTACCAGATGGCTACATCCAAAACTAATTACAATATGATGGGGAAGGCTTGGAGTATCACAAAATGATAAATTACCATAAATAGCATAGAGCAAAAATCACAGTCAATATTTATCCGATAGTCTTTTTGTAAGTGATTCAAAGCACTAATTTGTTTTATCCATTTTGACCTAAATTTGTTTGTTCATTTACCTATAAGAGCTCTTACTTTTTAAAACTAAAATAAATTCCAGCTATATTAAAACATGATTCACAAATAAAAATTTTGTATTTGTAGGGTATACAAGATGGTGTTTTGATATTTAATTATACAATGCAAAATAAATAACACAATCAAACTGACATATCTATCACTTTGCCTTGTTACAATTTTTATAAATAGTCAGAACAGTATTCTCTGTGATTCATTTTCATTATCCAGGCCAATAGATTCAGAATTATCTACTAGCACTGTGCCTTATGACCTGCATTTATTTTCATTTTTCTTTACCATTCTTGATTTTTTCATAGTTAGAAAAGAAGCTAGTCAAATACTCAAAAGAATATTGTTATAAGTGGCAAAAATATAGATAAAAACCCAGTATAAAATTTTTAAAATGCTCAAATTATTTTCTGATTAAAAAGGAATATTTAAGCCTTGTAAAAATTGATAAATTAGCAATTGTAAAATTACTTTAATAGTAGGTTTTAATTGACTTGGATTTTAATTTGCATAGGATATGATGACAGGGCACATATGTATTTCTTAAAGAAGACCTAGACAAATTTCAAAGAAAAATATTGATCATATTGATTTTAATTAATATCTGAAGTTTTGTAAGTTATAAAACACCAGAAAAAAGATGAAAGTAACATCCACAATATGACTTAAGGATTTTGTAGCACATATCATTTGCCTGAATTCTAGAGATAGGAAAACTCTGTACAGATTACTTACAGAAATTAAATCTGCATTGCAGTGTGTTTGAAATTGAATATTTGTAAAATACTAGGATGCATTATTAAGTATTTGGTTTTCATAAGTTCAGTTGAAAGAGATGATGACTACTGGGAAAATAATTTCACTTAAAATGAACCATATCTGAGTAACTAAATTTTCCATCTGATGAGTTTCTGCAGAAATGCTATAGTTCATGTCAGTTTCACTGAGATATTTGATGATCATTCATGATTGCACTATTTACAAATGAAGGTCCAGTATTGTTGAATCAATGTCTACTTAATAAAATTCTCTGATCAATAATACCATTGATGAAGATACAAAGTGCATGTTTGTTAAAATAAAGAAGAATGAAAATATGGGACATATAAATAATTCAATAAAATAAGTATGATGACTGCCTAAGATGAAGATTTTTTTGACATTCTAGGATATGAGCTCATAAACTAATGAGAAACCTATGATAAGCATATCTAATTATGCTGTGGTCAAATCTGTTGAGAGAATAAATTTATTTTTGGCTGGGGGAATAATTTACTAAGAATATACTAGTTGAGTAGTGGCTTGAGGGAAGGATAGGTCTTAATAAGCAGGGACTGGAGTGAGAGTCAGTGCAGGTGAATAAAACTGCATGTGAGCAAAGCACAGAGGTGAGAAATCATGAGACCTTCACAGAACCTTGGGAATCACATTAAAAGAATTTGGAATGTCATCTTCAAGAGTTTGGGTTTTATTTTCTAACCAATGACATTGTACATAATTGAATGTAAAGATTATTCTTGGAGCAGGATGTATCATGTGATGAATTAGAGACTTGATGAGGAAGATGGTAATCCCATGCAAAGATCAAATCATTCTGAGCTGTGGCATTAGGAATAGGTGGGATTGATGCAAGCAAAACTGAAGTATCACATCATTAGAATTCCAATATTTGAACATGTGGAAATCACTTGATGAATATTCATTGATTGAAATATATGAGAGATAAAACAGTGATGAAAATCAAGCAAATATCACTGTTTTTTAAAATCTTGTTTATAGTGGGAAGGAGAGAGGAGTAGTGGACAGAAACCACAAATACAATTTTAAAATAAGTCAGAAAATAAATGCTATTGAGAGACCCAAAGTAGTGAAAAAGTGAAGAAAGTGTTTGTGTGGTCCTAGGAATGTGCAACTTTAGATAAAGTGACCAGAAAAGAACTGACTGTGTTAATTGAATGAACAGGAGAGGGCGCTGAGAGAGTCAGTATCCAGGTATCTTGGAAAGATTTTCCTGATAGAAGGAATATCAGAAACAGATGTCTGAAGCAGAAGTGTGTTGAAGAAGTTCAGGACCCGTGGGGCTGGGGGATTGAGTGGGTGGGATAAAAGGTCACTGAAGAACTGGAGAGTCTCCTGTGTAAGCCCAGTACCAGGGCTTTGGTTTTTATATGTGATTGAGAGAAGGTGTCAAAGAAGTGTAGTGATCTGACTTGGATGTTCACAGGATCTCTGTGACTGCTATGTTGAAAATAGTTTCAAAGGAGCAAAGTAAAGATAGGGAAATGGCTAGGAGGTTACTAGAGCAAGTATCTGGGGGCAGTAAAACGTTATCATAGAGCAAGTATTGCTGCTAATTTGATGAATCCTGAATAGAGAGATAATGGAAAACAAGTGATATAACCATTAGGTGAGGATAATAATGCTGGGGGTCACGTTAAATTTTAAGTACAAATAGTATTTTTAAGTAGATTTAGTAATTAGGTTTACAAGTCATCAGCATTCAGACCTCATGGAATACCGTACACATTATTTGGAAAATGTGCTTAGTGAAAAACTGTTAAAAACATCACAGGAATTAAAAGTGTTGAGGTAAAAAAAATTATATATATATATAAACTTTCCTTAAATACTTGGAACATTTTTGGAAGACAAAATAGATAATTCTATTGCTTATCTTCCTTTTGTTGAGAAGTGCCCCGGGCACTGGACACTGACCAGGTATTATGTCCAAGCAGCCTGCTTCAGGTTTGGGCACTAGCATCAGTGAGAGATTCAGGGTGAGAATCATCTAAATAAGTGTTAGAACCAAATGAGACCTGGGAAGAGAGACTCTGGATACAAAAGCAAATATCCATATTATAGTAGTCTTGACTTGGGAGGAAATTTGAAGCAAAAGATGAGAAGCAAACATGCCAGAACTAATTTGTCTACTAATTAGTACACAGACAGGAGCTTTCTATAGGCCCTTTGACTCTTTGTGACTCTTGGGCTGAGATGTGTGTCAGAAGGTTAAAAGGCACAGTCAGCATTAAGCCTACAAGAGACCATGGAAGCTAAAATTTCATTTGCATACTAGGAAATCTGTTTCCCCATAACGGAGTGTGTGTTGCCTTTAGAAACATTAAAAATTACTTGTAAGCTAAAATGGAGAGGTCTCCACAAAAAAAAAAAAAAAAAAAAGATTTTTTTTAAAGTAGAGATTTAAGCAAGGGTAAAGAAATAGAGTTAATGATTTCTGTATTGTTCCACAATTCTAAAAGATATGACTATGAGATTGCTGCTTCTTATATTGAGCACAAATATTGCCTGTGATAGCTGCTTCCTTTTATGTACTCCCTTATTTATTTGTTTGCTTATTTATAACTTCTCATAGACTTAAAAAATTAAAGAATTGCTGCTCATTTGTTGAGTACTGCCTGTGTGGAAGACTTTACAAGGAAAACATCAAAGTTACATATCTGCCTGATTTTTTAAAAATGAAGTAGACTTAAAAAATGTGATTCTTAGCATGACCTTGTAATTCACTCAATAAATTTATGTACTAATACAGAACTTGAATTTACTTAGCCCTAGTATGAAGAACCTTTGTGAATGAGGCTTCTATTGATTGAAAATATGGATCTTGTCAGAGCACATAAGTTTATCCAGGAAACATGTCCTATGATACCATTTTAGACAGGCTTGTCAGGACCCTCAGAGAATTGTAAAAATTGAGAATGGCAATACCTACTAGAGGCATTTTGTGAACCGATTAATAAGCTGTGTATCACTCTTCCATAATAATGTTCCTTTTGAAAATGGCCTGTTTTTGTATGTGTGCATGTGTCTGAATATTTTAAATGACTGTTGAGCAAGAGGGGTTTAAAGAAAATAATTTACAATTATTTCCTTATATCATAGCTAACCCAAACACTCCATTGGGATTCCTACTTTTTGAAAGATATTTTCACTTGAAGGTGAGTTCTCCTTGAGAAAGATTTAAGAACCCAAGACAGGAGAAAAATTAGGTTGTTCAATCTTATTATTCCACTTTCTACATTCACAGTATTAAGATCAGTGACCAGAAATAAATAGCCTAAGGCAATGGAGCCAAGAAAGATAGTATCATCTTCCTAAACCTGGAAAGAAATTTCAAAGATTTTATCACACAATGGAAAATTTTTTAACTATGCTTACACAACTAAACTTACTGTGTTATATGGTACTGCTTTGGTTAGGCCATACAGGAGAAATTTTGTCTAATAATTTCTGTCAAATCTGTTAAACTTTCTAAAGGTAATTTTAAAGAAAATATTAGTAGGGCTGGGGATGTGGCTCAAGCAGTAGTGTGCTCACCTGGCATGCGTGCGTGTGTCCGCCAAAAACTAAAAAATAAATATTAAAAAATTCTCTCTCTCTCTCTCTCTCAAAAAAAAGGAAAAGAAAATATTAGTAATGCATCCTTTTTATAAAACAAAACTGAAACAATCAAATCAGATATATTGTAATAATGTGACACTTCCATCTCATATAATCCTAAATCATATGCAAAAATTAAGGCTTTTAATAACCTTTGGGAAATAATCTATGTATATATGTTATATAGGAAAGATTACTGCTGTTTTTAAGTTGTTTATGGATAAATATTTCTCTCTTTTTTTAGAACTTTAAATTTTTAAAACAAAATGTATGCTATTTTCAAAAAGAATTAATTTATTCTAAATTAATTTAGAAAAATCATGTTTTCAACATGTTTATTGGCAATATATTTTTTAAATTTATGAATCATCTCACTGTACCCTCTATTCATTTGCTACTCCTGATTAAAACTTTCTGTTGATATGTGAACAATATATGCTATCTTATGCAAATTGAAGAATACTATAACCACATACATTTTAAACTGATCTTTTTCTGTGTTGTATTTCACAAAGGTGACACTACTTGTTTTGCCATTCTTCCTTTCTGTCCTCTCATGGCATTTAGATTGTCTCTTTTCTTTTCTGGTCTATTGCAAGCAGAAAGTCAGTGTACCTAACATTGTGTATTTGTGGTACTTATTTGATTTAATATGTAAAATGTCAATGAAATTAAAATTGGTATGTTAATGGGAGCTTACACTTCATATTTTTTTACATATTTCCAACTTTCTTTTAAAAATTTGAGAGCAGTTCACACCCTTCCCTAGTAGGGTAGGATACTGTATGTTTTCCCATAATCTAAGCAATCCTTGAATACTATCAAATATTTTTAGATGATCTGTTAATGTTAAAATAGTGACTTAATTAACAGTGTTTTAATTTTTAAATATATGAGTAAGCTTGGTCTTGAGATATTTTAGGTTATTTATGGAGTGTGTGTCTGTGTGTGTGTGTGTGCATGCGTGCGTGCGCGTGCGCATGCGCACTCACCCACATGCACACTGCCATTTAAAGTGAAATAAAGATTCTTAAACGTTTCCTTTTAATAATGAGTCCTATAGTATCTTTGGATTTATTTTTATTTTACACATAAGTGAAAAAGCAGCTTTGATTTTTCTTTACACCGTGAAGAAATAGAAATAAATGTGGTTACTAAATCAACAAATAATGAAAACAATAAAGTGGAGGACCAAACATAGAATTTACTCTCTGCATTTTACACCTATAGCTTTGTTCTCTGAACTCTATGAATCTAGACTACTTGTTTCAAATGAGACATCCACATGTTGTTTAAAGTTGGAAAGCAGGACAGAATTATGTATTCTCATACACGTCTCCATAATGTAATGGAGAGAACAGTTGACAACTTTGGGAAGGTTCTCAACATGTGATATTACCAGAATAAATTTTATAATGTACAATACTCTCTACTTTCTAAAATTGTAGAGAAAAAAAGTGGAACTTCTTTTTTTTTTCTGGTATCTCTTTCCTCAGGGATTAGGACAGCCCATAGCTTCAGGCAAAAAGCTGGAATTTTGTTAATGGTGTATGGGGGAAAGAAACAATTCTGGGAATTTTGAATTAAATTATATAGAACTGAAAAAGGAAGGCCAGAGGAGAATTTTAACAGGAGTATGACACATTTACATTTTCATGTTTTTGCTTATTTATTCATTTCCTTATTTAATAAAAAAGATTAATATTGACAAGTATGTTAGAAAATCTGGGTATTTAGATGACATATGCTCAATTTTTTTTTCTAGTTTTTTTCATTTGACCCTTGACTTTTGTGGGTTGTTTTTACTACCATGATAATTTGATTTATTAATGGGGCTTGCAGCCGCTGCATCACATTGTAAAAGGCACTGTGATGTTTAGCTTTTAGAATATCTATGACACTCTAACTTAAATTTTCCATTCCTGCATAAACATTAACAAATTTTAACTTAATAGTTATCATTATGAAAAATGTGCTTTACAAGACACCATGATAGCAATTGAGATTGTTTCCCCTTTACTTTCATTACAATCATTAAATTAATTAATTGACCAGTGCTTATCATGAGCCATGTTTTATAACATGTTATAGCCTTTCAATGAGTGTCTGTTAACTATGCAATTATTGAAATAATGTGACCTTCCCAGATGTGGTTGTACAATGTATGGCAAACTCTGTGGTACTGGAAATTATAACTGTACCTCAGGTGTTAGCTTGGGGTTGTGAAGGAAGGAATTATTCAAGGTATGGCAGCCATTTCACATATTGGTGTTTTCTTCCTTAAGAGACTATTTTCCAAACAAAACTTACTCCAGAAATAAGTAATTTTCCTCCCCTAATGCCTGACAACTCTCCAAAACTACTTATATCACATAATTAGCATTTTCTGTAACTATTTCTGCAAGAGGAATCTTTAAGAGAATGTTCAAAGAGAGTGCATGAGGAACCTAAATTTAGGAATGTATAAAATGTGCAATAATGATAAGAATAGAAATTACAGGATATGAAGAAACACTGTCGATGACTTCTTGGCACTTCACAAATTGAACTACAGATAACCAGATGAAGCAGAGAGGAAAAAAAATAATTCTAAAACTATATAATCCCAAAGTGTCAATTTAAGAATGTGCAGTATTTATACATAAAGCATACATGTCTATGACACATATGATATTTCACACCTATGTTGGCTTTGCCTATTTGAATTTTTGGTCATGTAAAAGTAAATATAATGTTCATATTGATATGAATATAAGGAAAACTGTATAATTAGAAGTCACATATTCCAATATTTTAATAAGTAAGCTTAGTTTGAACACTTAGAATGCATAGACATGTGCTTATATATTTTCATAGTTGTATTTAGACCATAATCTAAGAAAAAGACTTTAAAAAAAAATAATGACCCACTCTTTTTCAAATTCTGGAAGTGTTTGGATATAGTCATGTGCCTACAGTTTTTATTAAAAGTTTTTCTCTAGCTTTGTTCACATCTCTTTTACTCAGTAAGATGGCTCTATCATATATAGAAATAAAATATTTGGGCTAATTACCACTAAAGTATGTGTAAGAAGCAAAATGTCAAATATTTTTGTTAAAATCAGGAGTTTAAAAAACATTAATGCAGAATGATTGAATTATTGAAATTAGGCACAAGTGAATGAAAATGTTAAAATATCTTCCAAAGAGTATAAGAAAAATAAAATTAACTTAAAATATTCTATACAAAAAGTTAAACATTTTAAAAGGTAAAGAACTTTTATAAATTATATTTAAAATACTACCCTCCCAATCGAAAAAACAAACAAAGGCCAAACACAGGCATTTCAAATAAACATTAAAAATAAAAACAGGGGCTGTGGATATAGCTCAGTTGGTAGAGAGCTTGCCTTGCTTGCACAAGACCCTGGGTTAAATCCCTAGCACCATACACACAACAAACTAAAAACTATATAATAGAAATGTTCAAATCACTGTAATCAAAAATAGGTTACTATTGGGTATGAAAGCTATTTTTTCCCTATCAAAGTAACACAATTTTAACAAATGAGTGTGCACTTTTTTATGGCCAGGGTGCATTGAAACTGACACACTTTAAGTGTGATACATTAAAATAACCATTTCAGGACAGAATTTGCTAGTATAGCAAGCAATCTTTAAGTCCATGCATATATACCTTGTGATTCCACTTCTTTTCTAAGACTATACCTACCCATACAGGTTATAATTTTGTCTATTATAATATATAACAAGGGAAAGAAACAATAGCCTCCATGTCCACATATGAGATTGTTTATCAACCTTCTGATATGCCATAATGAATCAAATTTTCATACATCTATTAAAATGATTTAAAAAAACATTAGAAAATACTCTTTATATCTTGATAAAAGAAATTTTAAGAAACAGCTTTTATTTATCAATTTGAAATAATTTTTAAAAATTTGCCTTAAAATCATGAACAAAAAATCTATTAAAACATAAAACTTGCCAGGCATGGTGAAGCATGCCTGTAATCCCAGGACTCTAGATGCTGAGACAGGAGGATTTCCAGTTCAAAGCCAGCCTCAACAATGGTGAGGCGCTAAGCAACTCATCAAGACCCTGTCTCTAATAAAACACAAAATAGCAATGGGGATGTGGCTCAGTGATCAAGTGCTTCTGAGTTCAATCCCTAGTACCCCCTAACAGTAATTTGAAACTCATTGACCAACCTCTTCTGCCTACCTGCCAATAGTAGTACTCACTGTTGTTCTGTGCTTTTGTGAAGGCAACTTCTGTATTTTCTGTAGATGTGTGTGGTCATGTGGTAGTTTTCTTTCTGTGTCGGCCTTATTTTATTTAATAAGATGTCATTCAGGTTCATCCATGTTGTTGCAAATGACAGAGTTTCATTTTTTGTGGCTCACTTATATTCCATTGTAGTGTGTGTGTGTGTGTGTGTGTGTGTGTGTGTGTGTGTGTGAGAGAGAGAGAGAGAGAGAGAGAGAGAGAGAGAGAGAAAGAGAGAGAGAGAGAGAGAGATAACATCACATATATCATATTTATTTATCCATTTACTTTTTAATAGATACTTAGGAGAATTCTTTACCTTGTTTTTGTAAACAGTGCTGCTATAAACATGAGGTTGCCGATATCTCTTCAACATATTGATTTCATTTTCTTTGGAGATATGCCCAGTGATAGTGCTTGCTGTATCATATGGTAGCTTGATGGTTAATTTTTTAAGGAACATATATATTAGTTTCCATATATGTTATACTTCTTTACATCCCTACCAACATTATGTTAGATTTCACTTTTATCAACATTTATCTTGTTTTTATATTAATAACCATTGTAACTAGAAGGAGATGATATGTCATTGTGGTTTTTATTTTGTATTTGCCTAATGATTACTGATGTTGAGCATTTTTTGGCGTTTATATTTTTATTTTCTTTTTACAAATATCATTTAGATCTTTATTAACATTATTCATTATGTTGCTATTGAATAGTTTGTGTTGCTTATATATTCTGGATATTATTAACCCCTTATCAGATTACAATTGGCAAATGTTATCTCCTCTAGGTTGTCTCTTCACTCTGCTGATTATTTCCTTTTCTGTGCAGATTTGTTATAATCCTGTTTGTCTACTTTTGCTTTTGTCGTCTGTGCATTGGAGGCCTTATCAAAAAACTCCTTGCCCAGACCAATATCATGGAGACTTTCCCTTGTTCTCCTTTACTGATTTTATCGTTTCAGGAATTACATTTAAGTCTTTAATCCATTTTAAGTTGATGTGTGAATATGGTGAGAGATAAAGGTTTTGTTTCATTCTTTCTTCTGCATGTGGGAGATCAAATTCTCCAAGCATATTTATTTTTAAAGAGTTCTTTTCCCCGTGTGTGTCCTGAGTGTCTTTATTGAAAATCTGTTGGGTATAGATGTGTGGGTTCATTTCTGGGCTCTTTTGTTCCATTGGTCTATGTGCCAGTTTTATGTAGGTGCCAATACATTGCTGGGGTTTTTTGACAGTTAAAAAGTATATATATTTATGCACAATATGATGTTTTGGAAAGTATACATTATGGAATGAATAAATTAACCTAATTAACAAATGCATCACCTCGTATATTTATCATTTTACAGTGAGAGTACTTAAACCTCTTAATGATTATGATTTACTTCACATTTTATACATTCTTGTTTTCTAGTTTTCAAAAATGAGCATGTTATTTTTAATATTTGAGAAATACAACACACTATTACAAAAATATGAATAAAAATATGGAAATTTATACACATGGAAAGCAGAAAACTATGACAAATAGCTCCTCATTTATTTTATGTTTCTATCATATACATATTATGTATAATCATATGCTTTTTTATTGATACCTTGTACTAAAATAAAAATTCTCATTAAATGCCATTGCTTTTTATGGGTTTCAGAATTGTTTTCCAGATCATTTTGTCAGTTGTGCCTAATTTTTACCCTGTTTTTTTCAGTCATATTATATCTTTCCCTGTAGACTGTCCTTTTACAGCTTTTATTTAGAAAATGGATGTGCAATTTTAGGAAAATTAATTTATTGCCTTTCACATTAGCATAACATTCTGTTACTCATTTTATGATTTTGTTTAGGATCTGCTGGACATCCGTAATAGGTGATCATGCATGCAATACCTATAATACTACCAGTGAAATCTACTCTCATGTCTGACCTGGGCACAATCAGTTCAGCAGGCTTGTTTTTTTTTTTTTTTTTATAAGCCAAAACTGTGACTGTCACCATTTAATATATTCAGTATTGACCAAATTATTTTCCTCATGATTAAGAATGCATTTCAGTATTAAAGTTCATACACTCCTGTAACTGTATTTTGAGAACCGTCTGATAAAATTTAACACACTTCAGAATTTCTCATAGATTTTTCTTCTTATGCTACAAATACTTGAATTAGAAAATGCTTGGCTTAATGATAAATAGTAAAATATCTTTCAATTTCTAAGTTTGTTTATTCCAGTTTAATATCCTTTCTTCAACTCAGACGGAAGAGCACAATATTTAACCTCATCTAGTTAGTTTAATAATTGTTAAATAATTAGTTTAACTTATGTTAGTTTAATAATTGTTAAAAAAAGCTTTAACAATTATCTTGTGTTCAAGTTATTTCAATAATTTTTGTTGTTGTTGTTGTTAAGGTAGATGCTTCCTTAAATCCACTCTTCCTATCATTACCTTGAAATTTTTGGAAACATAATTCTACTTTTATTTCTCTCTCTGCCTGGATTTCAGGGACATCTTGTTAGTATTTTACAAAACCATTCTCAAGTGTCACAATACTCTCACGATTGACTCCAGTATTTCCTTTTTTTTCCAAGAATGGAGACTGCTTGCTTTTAATAATTGAAGATCATTAACTAATTGTAAGTTTTGACCCATTTTGGTAGTTGCTTCTCAGACAGTTCTTCATGTGCTTATAACATTGCTATTTGTTTACACCAATTCTATAAAACTTCTGATATACAGCATACCATGATTTCTAATTCACTGTTTACCTTTCTACTGCTACCTACCATTTTCTATAGTGTCTTTGTCAGTCTATATTTATGTTCATGATTCCCATGTCTTCTCTCTTTCAAATCTTTTTCCTTCTTCCTGATCTATGCTACAAATTAATGTTTACCATTATTTAAATTCATTCTTTAAATATAAATTTCGAGCTTTACACTTTTAGAAATTAACATAGCACATATTTACACAAATTTTTAAATATATAAAAACAAAGATAACTACATATTTATAATTTGTAATAGTTTAATAATAAAAATTCTAAATATCTGTCAATAGAAAAGTGGGGTACATAAGATTATTCTGTATATACAAATCTTTTTAGTCATTAAAAAGAATAAAATAAATCTGAGGTTGAATGCTGTCCATGATGTTTAAGCAAAACTAAAAACAAAACAAAAATACAAGTAACATAACAAACATTAATAATATTAATGTATATTTGCTTCAAAAAGAAATTGCATGTATATGTGCCATATTTGTGAGCAGGTATAAAATCTATAAAAATCCTTGGCAGAGTCAGGTTAGATTGTTAAAATGCTTCCTTAAAGGTTTGGATAGGAATGATGCTCTTCATTTCTCAAAGGAGTGTATGTGTGTGTGTGAGTGTGTGTGTGTGTGTGTGTGTGTGTGTGTGTGTGTTTGTGCACGCACACACACACATACAGAGAGAGAGAGAGAGAGAGAGAGAGGAATGAAGGAAGGAAGGAAGGAACAGGAAAGACCTTATAATAGTGAAAACAAATCTTTAATTGCCGTGAAGGCAAATTTATCCTCCCTTTCATCCATTGACATTGAGAAATTTCACAGAAACAAAATCTCATTTATTTACAAAGTACAAACCACCAGTTTCTAAACTTGTGTCATTCACAACAAAAATATCAGATGAAGCCAAATACCCTTGACTTTGTCCAGGCTACTATACAGTACTTGTGCAATACAAATGCACACACCTACTAAGCTGCAGTAACACAGATTCTTCTAATGATGTTTCACTATACACTAGAAATGCTCTTCCATAAAGAATTCTCTGCCTTTGGTACACTCCTCATCCAATCAAAATTCCTTTCCACCTGATTACAGTTAGTTCCAATAATATAATTTTTTCTTCTTTATTCTTGTTTTGCATATTTTGAGGGTGTTATTTTCACACTTAACTAGTCTTCCAAGTGCTTTTTTTTAATAGAGATTGAACTCAGGGATGCTTATCCACTGAGCCATATCCCCAGCCCCCCCCCCTTTTTTGTATTTTATTTAGAGAAGAGTCTCACTGAATTGCTTAGGGCCTTGCAAAGTTGCTGAGGCTGCCTTGTAATCCTCCTGCCTCAGCCTCCTGAGCCAC
The DNA here is from genome assembly GCF_048772815.1 of Callospermophilus lateralis. Taxonomy (NCBI): domain Eukaryota; kingdom Metazoa; phylum Chordata; class Mammalia; order Rodentia; family Sciuridae; genus Callospermophilus; species Callospermophilus lateralis. Next base: position 4,917,269 of record NW_027514398.1, on the reverse strand, counting down.
TGGGATTACAGGCATGCACTGGCTTGTTGTCTTCTTCTTTTAATTGTAAATTCTTTCAGTTTATCTTAAGATCTGGTTTCTTAATGTGTCGATGAAATTACTGTATTTACATACAATATTATCATTTACTTTTAAATCTTCTTTCAGTAGTTCATAAGTTCTAGGGCATGGGCCTTGTTCAATAGATACTAATAGCACTGTAGTGTCTGATGCTGTTTTGTGTACTCAATGGTAGCAGCAATATCTAAATTTGACAATAATATAATAAATGTAGATTTTTTTTTTGTACTAGGGATTGAACCCAGGGGCACTTAAACGCTGAGCCACATCCCCAACCCTTTTTTAAAAATATTTTATTTATTCTTACTGTATTGCTTAGGGCCTCACTAAGTTGCTGGGAGGCTGGCTTTGAACTCACAATCAATCTTCCTGCCTCAGCCTCCAGAGACACTGGAATTAGAGGTGTGTGCTACCACAACCAGCTAGAAATATTTTTTTATCACACTTTAGTTCTTCAAACCTTTATTTATCTAAACATTACAGAAACTACTTAAGATTCTTAATATTAACATAAGAAAAGTCTTTGAATCCTTAGCAACATATTTCTTCTATGGTTTTACTAATTATATAGAAATACTTTCAGCACTTTGAAGTTCTATGATTACTTCCAGCTTACCATGAGAACGTTTTAAGATCAGAAGATGCATGGTTGCTTCAAAATATTGTACTTTGAAGTAACTTCCAATAACAACTTATAAATTGCTCCTATACTTGACTTACTCTCCATCTAGTAAATCAAAATTTTATAAAGAAGTGTTTCTTCCACCAGAAGGCAGTTTACACAGGTTATATGTGCAGCTGTAATATGAAAGCTTAATGCTATCTTTAAACATCATTGGGTTAACTCAGCCTTAGGAAATATATGTTCTTTTCTTGCCAACTTTACCCTTTATTTTCAGAGAATCATGGTTTGAGTGATGGGGTTGAAGAACTTTGACAAACTGAGTCATAAAATTTGTATCAAACTTGAAGTAATGGTGCTATAAACAAAGTGACAGGGCACGTGGCCCATATGCTTATGCACAGTGATTTGCTGATGAAAAGGCGAGTATAACCTTAAGCAAGTCACTTGGGATACTGAAGACAATCCAGTGCTCTGTGGCATACACTGTCTGTGAGTTAGATCTCACATAAGTTTGTTTATAGCCTTGCCTCATGTATTTCACAGGCTTTTCCCTTCCTTTCAAGATTTATGAATTTTATCCAATGTATTTATTATAAATACTCAGATAAACTAGATTAATACAATTGATTTTTTTTTAATTTCCACTAATTTCTTTTAGGCCTCAGAAACAAAATTTAGCCTTGGTTGTATTTTTTACTTCTTAAAACCCTTTTTGTCTCTTTTGAGGTAGCCAGCCTGAGAATGTTTTTCTGATCACAATGCAATAAATTGAGAAGTGTTTTCTTTAAAATTGGTGAGGTAAAATTGAGTATTCTCACTTGGGAACTGTTTATATGCCATTATAAATTAATTTATATTAATTTTCTCCAGAAATGATTGGATGAATTGCAAAACCATTGTGTGATAGTTTTGGTAAAATCTTGTGTTACAATATTGTCTTCATGCTAAAATTTAAAACTTTTGAGTATAACAAAAGAATCCTCTACTTCAGTATTTACATTCAGTTATAGTTTAGATATGTGCTGAGCCAGGATGTCTCACATTATAGTTTACTTGCATAGACCTTAATAAAAAATAATTTTGAAACTCATTGATTTTCTAAAATAGAGAATTTTAAAGTAACACATATTAAATACCTTTATGTGGCATATCTAGTTTTTAATGCTGTTTTACAACATTTATTTTACTACTTTTCATTGATACACTTAGAAGACATACTACTAAATTAGATACAATATAGAAGATATAAATATATTCACACATACACATGCATCCATCTTTACAGACATGTTGACAGTTATTTTCTAACTTTCATTTGGTTACATTTTAGTGTTTAACATTTTGAACATTCTAAATGTTTAAATATATTCTTAAATAATAATCCTTGAATAAATGTATACTATTGAGAAAAAGCTTAATATTTTGTCATGAAGAGTATTTTATTAATTTTAGAATAAATTTTAAGGAAGCATATATTTAAATATCTAAAGAATTTACTAGTCTATAATTTTAATAATATTATGATAAGTCTTTAAGAATTCTTCCACTCACTGAATTGCATATCATTTAAATAACTTTGAGTAATTAAATAGTAGGCAACTATTAGTGGAAGAATAGAATTCATTTCTTTTTGGAATACTTGAAAATCATGTTTAATATAGTTTGGTTTGGTTTTCCTATTATAGGCATGCCAAAAAGCAGCCTTGTCTTCTGTCTAGGCACTGCCCCTGCCAGACAGAAGTTAAGCTAGGATGCTAGACTGTGGGAAGAAAGAAAAACCGGAGTTGACAGAAAAGCAAGGATTATTTTGGACCTGGGAACTAAGGAGCATTGTGTGGCAGGTTCTGTGTGGAGTCTTCTCTGTTCTATTATACTTCCACAGGTACGAGAAAAGCCTTTGATGGGTGGGAGTGGACTTCTGGAGGGGGTGGATATCTGAAGACTGAACTTCAAGTTTGGTAGCTTAGGAATAACAGCAAAGCTCCAATTGCTTAGCACAAGTGAGTTAACATGTTCATCAGAGTTGAATAATGAGAATCTCTATTGGACTGAGAGCTGTTTTTTTCCCTCAAGATTTCTGGACTGAAAAAGCCAGAGCTAATTTTTAACTTTGAGGAGCCAATGAACCAGACAGATGGGTACTCAAAACCATCTTTCATTGACTTATACAACTAAAAATGAAAATGTGTAAGTTGTTTTTCGTCTGAGCAATGTAGAACAAACGTTTGCCATGTAAGGGTCTGTATATTGAAGTAGAGTGTGCTGCTTCCTCAGTGAGAGCATCTTTGAAAACCATAGCCTTGAGTAACCACTTTCCTCATTCCTCAGACCAGAGGGCTTTAGCTGGCAAGGTATTAGAGATGCTCTGCTAATGAGTCTTCCTATGTTCAATGGAATCGTTATCTACATAGCTTTCATTTATTGAGTGCTACATGAATCCAAAGTAATTTTAAAATATCTGTGCTCTCATTTCCCATTAAAATATTTTTCAGTTGGGGAAAAATGTTCAGAGATGTTTCATACTTGCGAAGGTCACAAAATTAGTATGTGGATATCCCAGAATTTAAATTAAAGTTTCATGCGACTCAAATTTGTACTGGAATTCAGTCACTATATTTTTATGGGTAATTAAAATCTTATCAGTTCTTTTCTTTCTTTCTTTCTTTTCTTTTTTCTTTTTTTTTTTTGACAAAGACTGAACAATGATTATCCATGTACTATTACTATTAGTGTTACTATCCCTTCCTGGGACTCATTCCCTGTTTCTAGGTATCTGGAGCTGTTCTGTCCCTCAGTGCTGTCAGGTCTCTGGAGAAGCATGCCTGAATTCCAGCTATATGGTTAGCATGTAGTTCACATTTTATTTCCTCTCTTAGTCTTGTTTATCATGTTTCCTCATCTGACGACACATATATCCTACTATATATTCCCTGTTTGGTGTTTCTGTTCCCCTGCCTATGCTTCACTTCCTTCCTTCTGCTCTTATGGATTATTCCCCACTTTGATCCTAAAGCCTGCCTGGGAAGGAACTGTCTTTTCCCCATTTCTTTGTGTTTTGATTGACAGTCCCCACCAATTCTTCCCAGTGTCTGTATGCCAGGATTCTCACAAATGCTACACCAGTGACTCACCTGATTTAATGCCCAACATTTCACATGAAAAAAAAAAGTCCTAGCTGAAAGCAGCATCTAAGTGTGACACTCTAGACATTATGGAAATTTAAAACATGGATTATACTGGTGGTTTAACACATCATTGTCCACAAGATTAGCACAAGAGAGTTAACATTCAGTATGTTTTCTAATCTGTAAGGCACTCTATAGATACTGGCTTTGAAACTGAAGCAAAGTCCTTATCACCTCCTTTTATGGCAGTTTTATTTGCCAGCTCTTGAAAAGGAAAGGGCAAAGAAAACCAGGATGGGGACTAGTGTGGTAAAGTGGTCCCTCTGGAAATTTTGCTGTTAGGTGTTTAACAATGAGTAGAGAAGTTTTTGTACTCTAATGATCTGTGAGTTTATACCAGTGAGAACTGACTCAATGTAAGGCTTAATACTTACATGTCTGAAAAACATACAACTAAGAAATCATTATGGAAAAAATAGCTAAGAAACAAACTTTTTAATAAGATGTTGAATATCCTGTGATCTTGTCACAGTTCAATTTTAGAACTATTGATATTTTTAGATTAAAATGTATTTCAGTTAACAATCTAAGGTTTGGTTTTTCTCTAATCTTTTTGTCCCATAATGGAATGTCAACAATCTGAAATTCACACAAAATAGCTTTCTTTTGGTGTTTCTCCCACCCCACTCCACCCCAAAATGTGGAGAATTCCAGAATCTCAAAAGTCTGTCATTTTTCAACCAAATTGAAATCAAACCATCTATGTGAGTCTCATTCTGTGTCTGTGTATTAGTAGCTCCAAACTCTGGGATAACATACATTGTAATAAACTCTGAGGTTGCTATTTTCATGGTTCCAGCTAAGGCCAGCTTCCATCTTAACTCTAGAAGTGGAAAAGTGACTTCTCCATAGCATTCGGTGAACCCATCAAACTGTAGATAGAGGGTTGAAGGACTCATAAATTTTATAACCAGCCTAGCTTCAAAAACTGATGGAAAACTGATGTGATACTGGTTTAAGTGAAAACACGTGGAGTTTATTTTCACCATTTCTTGAGTAAGGGACAGAGCAATATAAATTATATTGAATTTAAGCTGTATATTTTATTGATAAGTAGTATACTGCAATTGATAGTCTAAATATTATTTATTTTACTGCAATTCTATTTAATTTTATAATTGCTGCTTATACCATACCTTTCATGGAGACGTATCAAGGCCCCCCTCTTTTTTTCTTTTTTTGATAAAATGATTATATTCCCTTCATTCTAGAAAACAGACTAAGGACCTTACCTTAATTTAGTTGAGACAAGCTATTTGCTACTTCATTTTTCAGAATCTAATAAGCTTCTTCTTTTTTTTAAATCTTTTTTGGTTATATTTTGGATAAGGATATTTTGTAGCTAATGCTGTAAAACCTTTGAAATTAGAAAAAAATAGAAATATTGTAGTTTCTTTGTGTGTGAATTATGGCTTCATATGTTTCATGCATTTACTTGTAGAACACACTATAAATTCACATCTTTTTTCTCCTGAAGGGCATTCCAGTATAAAGAAAAGGGCGGTTAGATATTCTGACTTTTTTCTACTCTCAATTTATAATGTGTGGCAATATATTCAGCTCAGTAAGTGTGTAAATTACATCACATGTAAGATTCAGAAATTCAAGAAATGGAAAGGATAGGCAATCTACAGTAACTAAAAAGCAAATTCTAATTTATTGGCTCATATGACCGGAGTTTAATTTGTTTACATTTCACAAGGGAAACACCTATTTACCATGTTTGCCTTGATATAGTACATATAAAGCTGAATTATTGTGTTTCAGCTTGGGTAATGGAGTCATTACCTCAATTTTAAACATTCTGTGCCTGAAATTGGGATTCATAATGGACTCATTGGCTAAACAAATTTACCACAAATAAAAACAATTTCTAGAACTTAGGGACTCTAGATTTGCTTCTTAAATTGCTTTTGTAGATAATGTGGAGAATAAAACTAAGAGAAATTATAAAAAAATCATATTTTCAAGATCAAGAAAAATATAAATATGTATGTTGAATAGAATAAAAGAGATGTTTTAATATCTGGCTGGAACCAATAATAATTACAGCAATTTTTAACACAATGTATTTAACATGTACTGTCATTTGCCACAAACTTCAAGTGTATTGTTAAATTTTATCACACAAAAGCCTTGTGATTAAGACATCACTCTTTTTTTCCCATTTTACTGGAAAAGCTGGGACAAACCAATACTGTCCCAAGACTGGGCTCTATGATTTCCTATCCTGAGCAATTTTCAGACAATAAAGTGATTTGCAGCAGAGATTTTTCATTGATGTTCCCTACAATATATTCCATACTCTCAGAAGTCTTTACCATTTTGCACTGTATGCATTAACTCCAATAAAAATCCATCAATACTAATTGAAATCAATATTTAGACATATTTTTCTATGGTTCCAAAAATCACTAACCTTAAAAGCAAAACCTATAGAATTATGTGTATACTGTCACTGTTTTTAGGAAGGGTCCTATCAAAACCCAAAGAATTTGAGATAATCAAACTACACAGAACAACTATTTGTATTTTGTTGTACAGGAAGTTCATAGAATTCAGAGCATAATTTCTGTTCCCAAGAAAAAGAGTTGAATGAAGGGTCATCATTTAACAGCTTGTGACACTGGGAAATATACACAGTCTGTCTAAGGTTCAGTTTTCCATTCTGTGAAAGTAGGCTAAATCTGGGTTAAAGGATTATTATTGAGATTAGAGTATGTTTAGCTAGTACCTACTATATACTTATTGAAATGTTACCTATTTGTTATTCTACAGGCTACATATTTTTGTTTTTGTCAAGATGACTCTCAATGTGGTTATGTTTCACTGTACCTTGTAAATTAAAAGAAATTAAAATTTAAAAGTGAACCATAAAAAAGAGAAATACCCTATCTTCAGAACCATATCTTCTGAGTTAATGGGGTCATCTGTGGCCTGAACATCTAAGTCTTGTCTGAGACTGGGAGAAGACCCACTTGATTGTGATGGGTTCAGAATCACTGATCAGAAATTTGGTGCTCTGAAATATTCTAAATTAAAATGGTGGGGTTTTTTTCTTTCTAATTTTAATATATTTTTGGTTAACAAGTTTTAACTTTTAATTTTACATTGTCACCACCACAAGAACTGAAAATACAATAAATAGAACCTTTTCTCTGTAAAAAACAAAACTTTGATTTTACAGATCTTTACCATCATTTTCCTTCAGTGAATTTAACAATGTGTGTATCAATCAGATCTTATTCTATGCTGGTCATTGTGCCCAGCAGTAGAGATATCAGAGAGAATACTAGAGTGGGAGTAAGGATAGGAGTGTTACAGGCAAAATATTAATAATCAAATAGATGTCACAATTTCACCTCTGTAAATGTATGGACAGCACTCCTTAATTTCCAAATGCATGGAAAAGCTGTAACTGTACATTTGCAGGACAAAGCTTAGGCCTGAGCAAAAATGAGGTATCTGAATCCTTCCTTAAATATAGATTTTTAAACTTATTTTCTTTTTTTCACTAAATCTCTGAGACAAAAGAATATCTGCAAAGTTGGTGAGTCGATATACTTAGAATTCCTATTATTATTATTATTACTATTATTATTATTTTATTTTGGTTATCATCATTATCATCAACTAATTGATTACTAACATGCTCAGGACATATTAAAAGCTGGTTAGTAATGTTGTCAGTACTCTGTACAGTACTGAGTGTTTCTCTTTGATGGAAGAAGTCATTGAAATATTCAGCAGTTCTACTAAGATCAATCTAAGTATATCACGATAACAAGAGCCACCGTTGGTCTTATCGAGTCAGACACACAGGTCTTTTTTCTGTTTCACAACTTAATTTCTCTATTGTTAAAATTGCACAATATCCAAACATGAACAAAATTTCAAATATATCCATGGCTTAACCAACAGAGATACAAAGCTACTGTCCTGCACAATAGAATTCATAGACCAAGGCCTCTGCCATCTCACAGTCCTAGCCTCCTAGAGGTCTCAGCCTCCCTTCTACAGTGGGGGATAAAGTAAGAGAACATGGAGAAGGCCCAGTGTAAATGGCATGATCACCTTTATTTATTGGCAAGAACTCACCAATAGACATATCTGGATGATGATAGGAACTGATAAATAGAATTCTTGCTTACACAGCTGCATCCCAGATATGACTCTACATTTGAAAAAGAATACAAACTTTTGGTAAACTATATAACTTTAAGTAAACTATATAACATTCAATAATGAATTTCCTTAATTCTGGTCTCTGATTGAAAAATATATATACCTAAAAGATGGAGAGTGAAAATTTAGTGAAATAATATACATAAGGTATTTTAGGGACTCATATAATATGAATTTTTGGGTTATGTTTTGTGATCTCTCTATGGTAATCTGTTTTCTCTGACCATATATATAAGATCATTTTTAGGGTGGTGTAATATTACCATTCCATTTATCCCATATGGCTAAATCTTATAACTTATAAAATTACAAATGTAGTTTTATGCATTAATTTTGTGAGCATTTTTTCCTACAGGAGTGGTAATACTAAATATTTCCTTTTCATGTCTTGGGGTTGTCAGAGGAAAAATAGCTTCTTTTCTCAGATTGGTAAGTGGTTCTTATCAGCCATTAATTGTGCAGCTTTAGATACAGCACAGCAAAGGGGGTCCCTCTGAGCTTGCCTGAGTCATGGCCAAATCACCCTTAATGACACAGACTCTTGCAACATTAGAAAACATACGCTGGTCACAGTATAAGGAATCTGCTATGAGCATCAAACTGACTTGGCCTCTCAACAGAGTTTCTTTTGTTCTGTGTTCTACAATGTATGTTTACTGTTTATACATGTTGATTATTATATTGCATTCAGTTTCATGTTTGTAAATTACATAGCAATTTTTGTTTTCATTTAAAAATTCTGAAATATGAGAGAAAATTATCATATTATATAGTTTCTGCTATTAGAACCCTGGCAATAAATATTTTCAAAACATTAAAAAATACTGACTTGAATGGAATTAAATATTCTGATCATGATATCAAAAGTAAACAGTAACTTTTAATTACTTTCCATTCTCATTATAGTTGCTGTCATAACAACTATTTTCTCATTTTTTAAATGGAAAAACAAGCAAGCAACAATTTAATGTCAATTGTCATTGTCTCTTAAAAATTGTGTTGTCACATTATTTTAACTTCAAATCAAAGTGCAGTAATATTAGTGCTCAGCAGCTATTTATCTTGAGTTATTAACATTTTCTCAGTTATTAAAATCTGGTTATTTCTTCGAGGTTTTGATGATTGGAATATAAACAAGAAATAGAAGAAAATGTCAAGTGTAGCTCATTCTGATTAGTATCATAATTGTAAAGTTCTTATTGTCTTGCGGGGCTTGAAAAATTGCATTTATAACAAGTTCCTAAATGAAATAAATGCTGCTGTTCCAGGAACTATACTATTGAATCTCTGTGTTCTTGGTCTTTTCTCCCATTATAATGCTCAGAGCAAGAGTGTAAAGGCTCCTGATGATGCATCTTTAGCTATGAACTTGAGAGACCCATCCCAGGGATAGTGGCAAAAATATGAAGCTCATTATAAAGCAAATGAAACTTTATGAACTAGAAAGAACAGATTTTAGTAATGCTGTTATTTCTAATTTTGGTCTTAATAAATTTATATGTATCCAAATATTTAAGGAAAATGTATTTGTAAAATGTGTGTGTGAATTTAAACTAAGGAGATTATATATATATATATATATATATATATATATATATATATATATATATATATATATATATACACACACACACACACACACACACACATACATACATACATATATATATATATACACACACACATATATATTTATGTGTGTGTATATATATGTATATATATAAACTTTTTCTCTTTTTTATCCTAGATATTTGTTACAGTAATAAAAAGCTGAGTAACACAACTATACAAATAAAAATCTTTATCATTTGTTAACAATGACATATAATAAGTAACTCAAATTTAACTGCTCTTATCTCCTAATGTTTTTCTTCATTGTAGTTCCCTTAGAATATATACAATCATAGTCATTGAAATAAATAATAAAATTCCCATGGAAATATACACACACACACTTATATATCCTAGACATCCTGTACTTGAACACTAGGCTTTTCATAGCAAGGCTATATTTAGAGTAGTTTAGTAGCGTATTATTGTGTACATGTATATCCATGAGTACTTCATAGCAGTACAAAAATATGTTCAAGTAATGATTAATAATGAGATTTACTTACTTCATAAGTATTGAGAGTGCTTGGCCTTTGACCTCATGCCTGTGATTTTTCTAAAGCACCAAATATAACTCAAAAGGAGAATATAATCTGTCATGAGTTATGTTGACGTGGGCATTTAAATTCTTAGTGAGACACACAAGAATGAAGTCAGTATATTCAGTTGTTTTTTTACTTAAAGCTAAGATAATTGGTAAACTCTGACCTCTTGCATGATGCTTACTTTTTTTTTAAGGGTAGAATAATCAGACCACTTAGAAGTGGCTTAAAAATTTCAAATGTTAATTTTAATTGAAAACAATTTTGGTAATTAATATCAGGGACATAGGGTTTCTTTGAATTTTTGTGTTCAAATTAAGACTTATTGGGGACATGCCCTTGAAGATAAAAATGGGAATCCAACCCCTTCCCCTTCCTCCCTTTTGTACCCTGCCATAGGGCAAATGGGGTCCTTCACCTCAAAGTCATGCCCTGATATACTATGTTGCCAGAGTCCCAAATAGGTTACAGTTGGTCATGGACTGAAAGTTCCAAAATTGGCCAAAAGAAACTTCTTCTCTTTTTATCTCAGATATTTGTTACAGTAATGGAAAGCTGAGTAACAGAAGCATACAAATCAAAATCTTTATCATCTGTTAACAAATTTTATAAGTAACTCAAAGTTTACTGCTCATATCTCCTAATATTTTTCTTCATTGTAGTTCCCTTAGAATATATACAATCATAGTCATTTAAATAAATATTCAAATTCTCATAAAAAAATCCAGTTTTGGGATGTTTTCTTAACACTTCTCAATAAAGCAGTAATATTTTTACATTATAAAAAGATAGAGAAAATAAAGTATAGGAAACTAGAGCAATGTTTAAAATATAAGTATCAGGTGCTTAAAATTATGTATGTATTATATTAAAGAGAATTAAATAGTTTTAAAAATAACATACAACAAATCATTAATAAAAGACAAAGATACATAAAAGAAAACAAGGTAATGAGTTATTTAAATGACCATCAACATCGAAATCCTTGCTGTATTTTGCTTCTTGATAGTGAAAGCAGGAAGACATACCAGTTACATAATTAATGTTACTTTTTTGGGGTGAAAAATAAACACTAATTTTAAAAAATGGTTTTAAATTAAAAGCATTGAATTTAAAAAGTTGAAAAAAGTATCATAGATGTTTGATTGTTAGTTGTAACTCAAACACTATCTCAATGAAAGTAAAATAATATTGCTTCCTTTTTAATATTAAAAACTTCATATGACACTTTTAATATATAGTTATTTGATGATAATTTACATCTTCACTGCAGGATTGGATGATCACAAGCACCAAAACATAGTGACTATTTTGTGTCACATGTCATATCAAGTCTATCCATGATAGGTAAAATAAATGTTTTTTAGTAATAATTTAACAAAATTTAATGCAAAGATTTTTTTCTGGTATTTTAATCAGCAGATAAATCAGAATATATGCAGTTAACATATTCAAAAAGAAAATTTAAAGCAGTGAGTGTTTATTAAATCAACATCTATGCATGTGAATAATGATGTGGGTATAAGTTATACCATTACCAGTGTCACCTCTCTGTTACTTTTAAATTAAAATTTTGCAAAAACAATATAAAATGAATAAAAAATGTAGGAATTTGAGTCTAGAAACCTAATTCCACCAGATGAAGAGACAGTATTGACAGTTACAGAGTTTCTACAGTGTACTAAGAATTCTTCTGAGTGCCTTAACTGGAATCACAGTTCTCAAAACAGCTTTTTGAAGTGGCATCATTAATGCTCTCATTGTCAGTATAAGGACACTGCAGCACAGGAAACCAAGGTCATAGGACTGGCAAGTGCTGGACCCAGGAGGTGAACCAAATCTGATTCCTTGGAAACATGCTGTCATCAAGTGTTTATTACAGACCTCTAAAACTGTTAAATGATTCACTTTATTTTTTTGGATCTGATTATTTCAAATTATTCAAATATCATTGTACTTTTGGTATTGGAAGTAATGACCTTAATTGCTAATTTAAGTTTTAATTTTTAGGATTTCTTTTATCTCTCTGCTTTTTTACATAATCTTTTTATGTATTTGATCTGGATGGGAAACACAATTTATGGGAGAAACAAAATGATTCCAAGCAAGACATAAAAGGTAAATTAAAACAGGGAGGTCTAGGTAGATTTAGAGTGTGAATTAGTTGCTGTCATGTGGCCAAGATTTATAACATCTTAGGGTATGTTCTATGAAATATCTTTGCCTAAGTTAGGATGAAAAAGTAGTTAGAACTCTAAGATTGTTTTGTAGGAACCTTGTGACAAGAAGGTAGGGAGATGGGAAAAGATAATACATTTATTTTTTTATAAATATACAAAAGAAGAGGGGCTATTTGGAACATAATCTAATTCTTATTATAACTTACAACAGTACAGTTCTCTAAATCTATCAATAAAAGAATATAATTGCCATGCTGTTCTGTCCACCATTGATGAATGTGCTGGCTCAGCTTGTGTTTGATGATTGCTAACAAATTGGTGGCTTCTGCTGTCAGTATTACTATTGGAATGGAGTTCTATTATATTCTCATTAATATAATGATAAAATTAACATTAACAAAACACTTTCAGAAAGAATTTATGAGATTCTGTGCAATTAAGCATGTAAAAATATGGACAGAAATTTTGCAGAAGGCTGTGTAATAATAAAAAATTCTTAAAATATATTTGTAGAAGTAGTCAGTGACCTGAGACTTTAGACTGTTGATTAGTGGCTTGTTGATATGTTAATGTGAGTTAATTATTCCAATGAATTGAAGCTGAAAGTCAACATGTTTATTCATTAACTTAGTTTAAGCTTCCTTATTGTTAATCACAGTTGGGGTATCTATTTTCAGCAGACCTATCTGCAGCTTTCCCATCATGCTTTGCTGACCATAAAATTTAAACATATTTTTTTCCTGTCAACTTTTAATTTTTAATTAGGAAATATTTTTTGATCATTTAGAATCCTAAGCATATCTTTTTCTTGGAAATTAAGAACTAACTTTTGTTGGAAATCTGTTTAATATTGCATATAATTTGTTTTTGTGTTCCAAATATTTTCAAGTTCTTTTTTATGAACATGTTCACTTACGAAAGGATTATATATTTCTTAATTAGTATTTCTTACTGATAGTGTGTTGTGTCAGAAACAATACTCTGTATCTTTTTGTCACCCATCTGGATGCAGTTTCCCTGAATACCTTGTGGTTGAGTGAATCATATGACTAATACAGGTCCTGAAATAATAATAAAAAAATATAAGCCTCTTCTAGGCTTGGATCATTAAAGCCCTACTATATAATTTGTAAAGCTCTCTGCCATCTTTTTCCTCATACCCTAAGAAATATCCAGTGGAGGACTCTAAGCCCCTGTGCTGTGGGGAAAAGTAAGATGGAAGTAGCCTGTATAACTGAATGATCATAGGAACAGAAGCCCACTGCCAACTATGTTGAATTATTGAGTAATTAAGAAATAAACATGCAGCATAGTAAACCAATGAGATTTTGGAGTTCTTTGTTATCGCTATTTGATGTACCTTGACATATATCTTAGATTGGCTAAAGATTGGTTATTCAGAAAATATTAAGTACAGACAAAGTCTCCCCAATGTATATGCATATTTTCATTAAATAAAGAGTTAAAAGGCACTGTATAATGCCATAGATAATAGACACTATTGTCTTGGCCATACAAACTGTGCTCTGAATATAGTAAGTGGAAAATTAAGATAATAAGTAAAATCTGCTTCACTTTATATTTTAATTTCTTGTCTCCAAACATAATTGAATAAAAGTTGTAAACATTCACCTAGCAATCAAATTAACATTCTCTAAACAATTCCAGTAAACACCAATAATAGTGAATAGATCAATTTTTATGATATATATTTTTATTATACCCATAAAAATTAGAGGAGTCATAATGACAGCAGCCATTCTTTCAGTGCTTCCAGGTACCAAGGTGCTATGGGATCCTGTTATTTAAGTTATCTTATTTAATGCTTACCCACTGATTTTAGATCAATTAGTTAACCAGATCAATTAGCTCTTGAGTTATCAGGCTGAGATTCATACTCAGGTGCAACCTACTCCAGAGACAGTGCACTGTGTCTTGTTGCTCTGGCTGCAACAGGGGTTAGTAAGTAGGAGATAAGAAATAACCCAGGGCATATGATGCAATTTTGCCTTTATTTAAAAACATTGTGAATTGTTACTAAGAACATGCTCAAAGTAGTATGACAAGAATTACTTATTATTTTCTATTTGTAGCTATTTGAGCCAAAATATCTCTGTATGGTTTCCATTATTCCTTGTATTTTTTTCTCCCTATTGTGTACCCAATAGTAACCCCTCACTAAACATTATTTTGGGGAAAGCATTGAGATTTTTAAATAGCCAGACATTTAAATAAGATAAATGAGTAAAACATCCTTACTATTACCAAATAACATATCAATATGGAATAAAATATTTGTTTAGTAATAAAGTTTAATATTAATTGGCTAATGCAAAGCCATTTTATAATGTGCTTTGATTTATATTTTCAAAGTATTTGAGGCATATTATCTCTGATTTTTAATTCTTTACTGCATGGGTTAATTATCATAGCTTTATTTTCTGCCAATTCAAGCTGTAATATTAAATTTTGAAGAAAATATCTTTATTCATAAATGCAGGAACAGGGAAAATATATATAATAGATATACAGAAATAGAAAATATATATGATACCCAGAAATAAAAATGAAATAATTAGAACATATTAGAGTTAGGAGTGAACTTGGTAGCTATCTTGTCTAATCACATTAGATTACAAAGGAATATTCAGACATATTGAATGGTATTTCTAAAATGTCACTGTTAGCATGGAGTCAATTATAAAAATTATATCCACATAATTCTTTGTGGGTTTGAATGTCTAGTATACGCTTTTTCAGTGACTTCCAAATAAGCTATAATAAGTATTTAACTAGGTATCATCATTATTTTGTTGGTGGTATGCAAGTAATTCAAAAGACCCCCTTATGTGTCTCTTCTAACTGCTCGTTTGAAGTTCTTATTTATTTCTAATTCATTTAAGCAGATATTCCCATGTGTATCAGATTCTAGCCTCCCTCCTGGAGGTCAATGTCAAAGATACACCAAGGGCTTGCAGTGTAGGTTGGTGTTAGAATGCTTGCCTAGCATGTGTAGGGCCCTGGGTTCCATCCCCAGCACCATAAATGAATAAATAAATATAAAATAAAACAGCTTTTGTGAGCACAAGAATGAGCCCACATACCCTGTCTTTTGATTTGACAACTAGTTGAAGTGACCAAACCCTTGAACAATCCTATAGAAGCACAAGTCATGACAAATTATGGGGTTTAACAGAGCAAGAAAACTAAAGGTCTTGGTGGTGCAGTTATATGTCCTTTAAAATAACAAGCTTGTTTTCAATAATGAAAATTTTAAGCAACAGAGTTAACCAAGGGCAAGAGAAGCTTCTGAGGATGAGAGTCTCATTTAGACCTTCCATTTGGACAGCTGTATTCTCAGAGAATTAGTTGAGATGTTTGACTTTTCCACCCACTGCTCTATCTGATGCTCTTGTTAGGAACTTTCACAATCACATGTTGTTTAATGACAAGGATGTTTCTGAGAAGTGTATCATTAGACAATTTCATGGTTGTAGGAAGATGATAAATTATACTCAAAGAAATTAAGACAGCATTGTTACTAGGCAGTATAATCTTAGGACCACTGTCTTATATACAGCCAACCAATGCCCAGAACATCATTACATAGAGCATTACTGTATATGAAATGTATACAATGGTAAATCTATAGGGATAGAAATTAGATTTAAAGGTGGTTTAGAGCTATAGGGAGAGGGGAATGAAGAGTGATTATAATAGATTAAAATTTTCTTTGGGGATGATGGTAAGGTTCCAAAATTAAGCTTCTGGGCATGGTTATACAACTCTGTAAATATACTAATGGCTATCAAATATTTAATTGAACAATTAGTTCATTAAACTTTCTAGTATGTAAATCATTTCAATAAAGCTATTAAATATAAATAAATTTAATACTTTTATGTGACAGGATAAATTCATTTGCTTATTTCAGAAATACTTTCAAATTTCTGTGCCAAGACATGATCTATCTACTGAATGGATAACTGCCAAAAATAGAGAAAAAGCACACATATAATATAAAGCTATCCCCAAAGTTTTATAACAAAAGAACATACATAATACTTGGAAACACAGGGTCCAGTGAACTTTCCTAGGAAATCTGGGGAAGGGTTCATAAGAAAAGGAACATTCGAATTTTCCTTAAAGTATTAGAAGAATTGCTCTGAGTATTAAACAATGGTCAGAAAATTCAAGGTAAGATCATGAGGACATGAAATCTGAAAAACATAAAAGGTTTGTGAGACAAACAATGGGATCAGGGACCTGAAGTCGTGGCCAATAAAGCCTTAGTGGTAGGTGGGGCCTTATGTACTTGCTGAGGAGTTTTATATGGAACAGGAGATCATAGGTGGTTATTAAGTGTTTTAGAGTAGATGCATACACTTATCATAATTTGAACATTATGCAATGAATGCACATATTGAAGCATCACATGGTACCCTATGAATTTGTATAATCTTATGTGTGAATTAAAAACTAAGGTTTTAAAAAAATAGGAAAAAATAAAATGTAATCTGTTTGTTTTTCTCTGAAAATCTCTTCATGGCAGTGTGAAGAACAGATTGAAAAGATGTGAGACTAAAGATATGGGGAACAGAGAAAAAAGCTATTATATGATGCCTTAGGGAGAAATTATGAGGATTTGATCAGTCATGCAACAGGAACATAGTAGTTAGATTTGGATAACATTTCAACAGTAGAAAAACTTGGTAACTCATCAAAAGTGTGTCTAGGGAAAAGGATGGCAACAATTTTAGGAGTCTGGCATCCAAGTGTTCCAGGTGACTAGGTAATAGGATAAGATTACTTAAAAAAGAAAGAAAGAAAGAAAATTTACTATCTTTATATCTTTAAACCAAACCTATCATGTTTTAACCATGCTATGTACACAAAAGTTAAATATATGGATGAATTACTTAGGGCATGAGTCTGACACTGAACTTGGCAGCCATGTATATATTAATATTATTATTTTATGCAAATAAAATAAATATTGGCAATGCTTTAATTAAAGGTAATAAGATATTTCAGTTTTATCAAGGCTTTTCAAACTAGTTTTGTACCTGAAATCTTGCTGCTGGAATCAAGTCATCCTGGGTGACAGTGCCTGTTTATATGTTTGTTCTATTCCACATCCTTCATTTCATCATAGTTCAACACTGTGATGTTCTTCTGTTGCCTAAATCAAGTCTATATGCCTCTACTTTTATTAAAACTTTATTATCAAGGTGAGCCCATGTTCTCCTTCTAGCAACCCAAAGGTAGTTTTTGTTTGTTTGTTTGTTGGTTTGTTTTTGCAATTAACTGAATTCAGGTGTATTCCATATAAATGATTCTGATCAGTGTTTGCATGCATCCTTTAGTTTCTGTTCTGGAATGCATATTTCAAACCTTATTTAGTCAATTTCATGTCTGTGTCTTTCATGAGGTTTTTACTTATCAATAAGAAGTAATTGATAAGTAAAACAATCTCTAGGGAGCATATACAATGTATGCCACATTATCATTTAGTGAAGGTTATGTTTGGTTGTTCATCATTGGTTTTCTCCATGTAATTTGCTCAAATAGGTTGCAAGTTCTTTCAGCCCAAGGATATTATTCTTTTTGTGAGTGGCCTTTTTTTATACAGAAAAATTATGTGTTGTATATTTTAAACATTTATTTTATAACTTATATTCTTGGGTTTCAAAATAAAACTACATGATACTTCTTCTCTAAGTGCCAGAATTATTATTGTACATAAGAGACCTAAGTTTTCTTCACTAAATTTGGCCTCATTCAAAACATAGCAGGATACCTTTTCTTGTCTCTGAAACCTTTATAATTCTTGCTGGTACTTACCATATCATGCAGAGCAAGCCTAGGTAAATTACATGCTAGGTAAAAGCTGCCATGGTATTACCCACCACAGGAAGTGGTAGGAAAGGAGTGTTAGTGGAAAGTCAGTGGAGAGCTCAGTAGGAAAAGAACACATGAAAACAATATGCTGGTTATTATCAATAGTTAAAACCAAATGGAGAGCAGGCATTCCCATTTAAAAATCAATCAGGGGATGCCAAAATATCTTAGTCAGCATGAATCATTGATATTTGCAGATTTTACTCATTCCAACTCTGATATGGGATTAGACAAGAGTTGGCTCTGAAAAGGGTCCAGGAAATGGCACAAACTTTATTGCATTTATAGACACAAATCCTTTCCATTTCCTTAAAATTCATCACATTGCCAAGAAAGAAAGTCTGTAAGAAAAGAGCACAATGCTGGTTCAAAATGTGTGTGCAGCCAGGCGCAGTGGCGCACACCTGTAATCCCAGCAGCTCTGGAGGCTGAGACAGGAAGATCGCAGGTTCAAAGCCAGCCTCAGCAAAAGTGGGTGTTGTCTGTAAATAAAATACAAAATAGGGCTGGGGATGTGGCTCAGTGATCAAGTGCCCCAGAGTTCAATCCCTGATCCCCCCGCAAATATATATATATATGCAGTGTTTTATTGTAGGCCATTATAGACTCATGAGATCTGAGATGAAGAGGTTATTGTTTCAGTAATTGCCTACTCCATACACCTCTGGCAGAAACTAATGCTTGAAAAAATATAGGCAGAGAATTTGCAATCTTATAAATAAGGTAACCTCTTTCATATTTGATTTTTTTTCAGGTGTTCTAGCTAAACAATAGCACTTTAGTGAATGTCTGACACTGCTCTCACCCTCTTTGGAACTTTGATCTCACCTCTAAATATTTTATTATTATTTTAGAAATTCCCATGTGTTAACATGAAGGTGTTCTGAGGATTCTATTCACAGCTACAATGTTTCAGTCAACATTGTCCCGTCTTGCTCTTGCTTTTCATGGTGATGTCCAAGACTATGGTGGATATCCAATGTTAGAGACAAGCTAGGCATGGTGGCTCATACCTGTAATTACAGCACCTCTGGAGGCTGAGCAGGAGGATTGTGAATTCAAAGCCAGCCTCAGGAGTTTAGCAAGGCCCTAAGCAACATAGTGAGACACTGTATGTAAATATTAAAAAAAAAAAAATTGGGGATGTGGGTCTGTGGTTATACAGTCTTGGGTTCAATCCCTGATACCAAAAAAAAAAAAAAGTTGATGACATTTCAGTGACATTTGTCAAACTTCAAGGACTGAGCAGAGAACAACCTGAGTGACAGATGACAGGCCATACTCATAGCCACCATTGTTCTGTGACACTTGGTGCACTATTTTGTAATTATTGACTTGTTGCCAAGCTTTTCCTATTGTAAGATGCTTGAAAGCAAGAACCATGATTTATTTGGTTTGGACTGCAATTATTTGTTGAATGAATGAGCAACTCTAAGTATATGTCTTCAGACAAAATTATGCAGTGTTCACTTTTCTTTTAGTAAGTTCTTTTCCCAGAGAAGGCTGCCTAATGAAACATGTAAATGGACCTCTTGCAGTTCAGTTCCTTATACTCATGGATGGCTCAAATTTGGGTGAAAAAATTTTAAGCTTAAATTAGAATACATGCTAAATTAGTGAATTAATTTCATTATAAAATGAGACTGTCTTCTGTGGACCTACTTTAGCATAGTGAAACTACATAAAATAATACTCCCTGTAGGGCATGGCTGCCTGCTTCCTTGTCTTGAGGCTGCACATGTGGCTGGGACAGCTCCTGGAGATCAGCCAGGAGGTGGTGCTATGGGCGGTGACAGAAGAGGCGGACCACCTCAGGATAGGTCCAGGGCTCTTCCGCCTTCATGGACAGCTTGTGCCTTCCCTTACAGACTATGAAATGGGTGTACATGTGAACTTGCTCCACTCCTATTACCTGTATTCTGATTGGCTCCTGTATAAACTGTGTGTACTTCCTTATTAAACGAGATCCTGCTTTGACTGTTCTCCATGGCACATCTGATTGTCCTCCCAGGAGGCAGCCAGTTGACCTTTACCTTTCTTGGCTCCTTTTGGTCTGGGTGTGCTTTTCCCCCTGGTCAGGAGGAGACAGGGGCTAAAAACCCTGACAATTCCCCTTTCAGGTAAAGGATGGTTCTATTAGGGTCTCAAATATATAGCTTCAAATTACTCTTTCGAGATAAATTTTAAAAGAGACATGGAAAAAACAACTGTCAATAACTCCATTACTTGGAGAAAAATTTTAAAATAATAAAAGCTGCTAAGTTTTCAACTTTTATAAAAGAGTCCTTTGTTTGTGTTTTCTTGTGTGCTAGAAAAGAAGATAGGAAAAAAGTCATGAGAATGGAGACCTTCGAAGTGGAGATGTCAGGATGTGCAGGATTTATTTATTCATTAACTGCAGAATATTTATTGACTAAGGGCATACTGCTGTGACAGATGCTGACAGCAGTGAACTGGGTGGACAAATTCTCTTGACCTCAATGAAGCTTATGGCCTAGTAGAGGACAGACAACAAGTGCAGTTACTCAAATTATTAGTGATAATTGTAAGTACAGAAGTGGTCATATGCCAACCTAACAACTTCATCCAAAATAATCACTTGGACTGGAACGGTGAGGGCATCATGCCAAGAAATCTTTTGGGTAAATAGAAATCAAATTCCAGGAGATATTAAGAAACTCTGAAATGTTTCTTTTTTTTTTTTAACCTATTGGGATATGAACACATTAAAAAAACTTTTTAAAACATTTTTCAATTATTCTATGTAGATAATTTGTATATTCATTGCATTTTAATCTCTCTGGTGGAAAGATTATTCTCATTCATAGGGATAAAGTGACTAAAAGATTTATAAATGGAGACGAGTGATTACATCTCAAAAATTACTTAGACATGGTAGTTTGTCTAATGAAATCACCTTCCTGATGGTGTTTTACCTTTGAACACACTCTTTTAGACAAAATTTTAGGTACCAGTCTCTAGTCACAGGTTTAAGTAGAAATCAGAAATCAAACTCAACTCTGTTTAATTGTGTCTGATTCATCTCTTTTTAAAAATATTTATCTTGATAAATCATATTATTCTATATTTCACTTTTAGTTGTTATTGTTTTAACTTAGAACCCCAGAAATACTAGATAACCAGTGTAAATCCTTCAATTTTAAATAGGAGAAAATTGGAATACAGATAGACAATGTGACTTGCTCATAATGTCACTAAAATTAGGCCTTCATTATCATAATCTGCAGAAAGTACTACAAAATATATAATTATTATATGTACTTATTTAAGCATATATTATAGTATATATGGCATTATTTTCCTGGAAATTTTATTACTAGAAGTCTTTAGAAAAAAGTTTTGAAGAGAACTTTAGATATGAAGATGATACAAACCAGTGAGCATCTGCAATTCTCTCTCTCTCCCCTCCACCTATTGACATGGATACAATGTTACAGAAGATAGGAAAATAAATTTTGGTGTTGTGTCTAATTTCAAGTCTTAGTGAAAATTATGCCAAACTCAGGGAGGAATTAAGGCTCTAATTTATACACCTAGAGGTTTTTGTCATGTGCAGACTCAGAGGTTATTTTCAGCAGCTACAATTATTCATTTGTAAATGTGGAATTTTGGTGTGAGAATAAAATTGGTCTTTATTCATGAATTTCTCTTTCCATCATATAAAATATATCTTGTAAGTTGAGTTTTCAAGATCTATTATTGTGGTGTTCATTTGTTGTGAGTGAATTTTTTAAAAATTGTATTTGACATGTATCTAGTTAAGTACTTGTTTTCAGCTTTTAGTATAATAAGCAATATGTGCTATCATAGCTTCAATTTTCCTGCCAAGTAGAGAGTGACAGCTGTGTGGCAATATGTAATGCATATTTTCATCTACAGATAAATTGGAAGGAAGGAAAAACAGCTTCTGGGTGGGCAGGTCACCATCATTTAAATGAATCATCAAAATTATATTTTTCCCTAGAAACAAAAATGTAATTGCTTTTCTTTTTAGATGCACACTGAAAGGCCTTATTTATATTATTGTAACATATTTTCTCTCAATTTACAACTTTCCCAAGATCCTTCAGATTTTTTCATTTCTGTTACTCTTTTCCATTCAAGAAATGTGCACTTATTTCTTTGTAAAATTCCATCATATTTGCAGAAATTTACCCCTGAAGGACAGTCTTACTCAGTATGTAACATTATGATACAGAGCAAGCTTTCCACATTCATCTGATTGGCGAGGTAGGGATTGAAGCTTCCACTGAAGGAAAGTTCTCATGTTCACCTTGATTGAAAAAGGTTACAGCCCTGGGCTCAGACTTTTAACTGTACAATATTTTAACTCAATTTCAAAGCAAAAATGTGAAATATCATTTATTTATTACTTTTTTTCTGTTTTGTATTTGACCATGAATACATTTGCCCATAATATATTTGCCCATATCCAGGATGGCTTTACAAGTGCTTCATTTCCAAATTGTGTATCAAACCTTAAAATTCAGTTAACAATCTGTGACTGTGGTATTCATTTCATGATTGGCATGAATAGCAAGCAGAGGCAATCTTTCCTCCTCTCAGATGGCTTATATGTAAACAATATTTTGGTATTTTTATGTTCTGGCATGTTTCTAATTTGAAAATACAACAGAACAACTCTTCATTAATTATTTGATATTCTGAATACATTTAATTACACTTTGGACTGGGATGATGTCATTTACACTTAAAAGAGTATTAGAGAAATAATTGTTATCCTTGATGATCATTAGTACAATATTTAGGCCTATCAGATGAATCACACATTTGGAGACATTACAGAGGGAAAGAAAAGCTAAGTGCTATTTCTTAAGAGTTTATTTAGTATTTGAGAATTTTATTGATTCAAAGCCAATAATAGTTTGTTTTCTCCCAAGTACATGAAGAAGTTAACTTTGTATGTAAATTTAATCAGTGCAGTCATACTATGTGGAAGTTGGGAGGGTTCTTCCAGCATAGTATAATGATTTAATAAATTTTAAAAATTTTTTTGCATATAAAATATTTTATAAGTCTTTGTTCAACATTTAAAGCAAGGACCTGTCTCATAGGTCTTAATGTATGTCCCTTTCAGTTCATTTTTTTCTTCTCTTAAAGTCTGCATTATGCTGATAAACCAGTCGCTGCCACACCAGTGCCATCACAATAACTGATAGGATGTCTCCAAATGCTCTTAATACATTAACTTGAGAATCATTGGTTGTTTCTGTCAAGTCAGACCTGCAATCTAAGAGTTCAACACCCAGATGTCTTTTCTAGCATACTCTCTTTATACTTGCAGCATACCTGACTGAATTCTAGTTATTCCTTTCCTAAACAGCTATCAGTTGGAGCTGTGTCGGGCCTTATGAGGAACTACTACTGCTCTTTTCAAACTTAACCACGTCCTGTAGATGGTTATATTTCTACATTATTGTATCTGAAAAATTACCTGTATGTTGTTTTATTCCTTTGCTTCCATTTTATCCTATCTTAGGCTAGATTCTATAGAAAATAGGCCCTAGACCAGGATTTGCATTCAGGATACTTATGGAGGGGGGTAGGGGTCCTCCTGTCAACAACAATTGAGACAGAGTAAAGAATACATAGCTGGGGAGAGTGAATTGAGATGCAGTTGCAGAAAGGGCTTCGCCTAACCCCACAGATTCTGATGAAATTCAAATGTCTGTTCAGAAATGAGGCTGAGTGATCCTCTGAATCCCCTCATTGACAACTTA
Source organism: Callospermophilus lateralis (assembly GCF_048772815.1). Taxonomy (NCBI): domain Eukaryota; kingdom Metazoa; phylum Chordata; class Mammalia; order Rodentia; family Sciuridae; genus Callospermophilus; species Callospermophilus lateralis. Next base: position 4,893,218 of record NW_027514398.1, on the reverse strand, counting down.
TGGGTGTGATCTTTTGGTCAAGAGCAAGATCCAAGCAAATAGTTAGCTGTGTTCTCACAGCAGCCAACACTGTAGCTGAGGGTAGTGAAGGCCTCAGTCCAAAGGGAATGGGGTTGATACTATAAAACATATACAAGAACCTTCCCTCCTTTTTTCCTTTTCCACCTGGAAAATAATCTAATTCTCCATGGCTCACTCTCTCTCCCCTCTTCTCTCTCATGACACTTAATTTGTATTTCTTTTCTTTCTCTTTTAATCTTTTAGTACTTTTTCTAGTGGATATGAGTTAGTTTCATAACTAGAAGGGCTGGGAAGTTAAACATAGAGACTCTATGCTGACTGTATTTCTTAACTATCTTGGACACAATGAGTTAACTCTTTTAAACAAATCTCTAGCAAGAATAATGGCCCATAAACTTACTCTTCATTATTCAGTTATAAAGAAAATAAACATAAAATAATATTTATGCATAGTAGAGTTATGAGAGATATAATGAGGAATTTAATAACTTTATTTTACTTATAGATTAATTGTAGACAGTCTCTGACTTCAGATATTGCATCTTTCACTTGGGATATCTTGGGACAGATGGCCAGTTCCTGATCAACAGGAGGAGGCGATTACTACCTAAAACACAACATCTGCAGCTATTAAGCTACTCAGAATATATAAGTAAAACTTGAATGTAGCAAAAGTAGTATTATCATATCTCCATATCTCTAATCAGACACTGTTTATACCTTACATTCAGGAGAGCTTCTAATGATGATCAAACTTAATTTACATACAGAGAAATCTGAAGTTGTTGATACTAATCTTCTAAGAACAACAAATATCCACTTTGCAAAGAGTTATGGACAGTTTCTTACAGGAAAAGATTTTTAATTCCACTAGTAAATGTGACTGCATGTACTACTATACTGGATTTACCTGATTAATGCATCTTACCACTATAACACTACAATAAAATCTTATCACATATAAGCATCCACTATCTCAGCAGTTCTTTTTTACTATTTCATAACTTCAGAGTTTTATTTTTATTAATCTTGGTTAGATATCATCTTATTTTCAAATTGCTTCTTCCTGTGTATTATGTAAACATGAATAAGTGATAAGCATTAGGCTCCTATAACTTCCTATTTGAGACATATGTAACATTCTTAGAATTCTGTAGTTTTCATAATTTCCTTCCTTGATTAAGTTCCAGTGAAAAGGAAAGATTCTCTTTCATTTCTGTGAACCAGCTCATTCATTCAAAAACCATATTGGAACTCCAGTTGTATACATAGAGGATATGAAAATGAATAAGTTGCTTTTGTTTCCCCTCTCAAAATTTTGTTTCCCCTCTCTAATTTCTGACAACAGATTTACTAGAAAATAAAGTTACTGATGGAGTAATATTTGAACTAATTTTTGACGGTTGAGCCTGATTTCTCATGGGTATCATGAATGCACATGAAAAACACTTTCATTATTGCTAAAAAGGGTGGGAGGGGGGTGGTAGCTGAATGTAATAAATACAAAACTTAATGTCAGGTATCAAAGGGCCTTAAAATAATTCTACCCTATATTTAATGGATGGCCATTTAAGGATTTATTTTTCTTTTATTTTGTGAAAGGGAATAGATTAATTATATTATTTCAGAAAGGAAGTTTTGGTTACATAATACAGGATGGATTATGAGCAGAAGCCTAAATGGGAGCCTAAAGAATCTAGGCATGAAAGTGTTAAAGAATGAAGCAAAAACAACTACAAGAGGTAATTATTAATAGGGAGATGGAAAAACTTAGTAGAGGAGAGTTGGTGAATTGCTGTAGTGGGAGGTGGTAGAGTAGGATATGTAGAAGAATCAGAGCATGACAGGAAATACTAATTCACTGCAAAAATGTTGTCACCTTCTCTGTGATTTTGGCACAATCCTTTATGTTTGTTCTATGTGTAACTCAGCCTCATAATGCATAGGCTTCATTACTGTAAAAAATATACATTTTTATATTATTGAAGTTATTACAATTATTGAAATGAATGATATGGGAAGAGAGAATGAGAATAGAGAAAATGGAAAAAAATGAGATTGAAGAGAAAAAAAATGAGATATCATTATATCCTATTCCTGGTTAAATGTCCCCTAGTGTACTTAAAATCAAATACACTATCTAACGTTATGCTCCAAGGACTTTCTCCATATCCTTGTGGGATGAAAAGTGTTTAGGATGTTGGAGTTAAGCATATTTTGAGGACACAAATAACATATGTGATATAATAATGAAACATTTCAATGTCATGGGAAAGATACTATGAAACGGCATCACCTTTATATTACCTAACTGCCTGGAAAAGAATCCTAGTATTTATGGTCTAGTTTTCATAGGTGATAATTATTTAAACAGAATTTAGGCCCAAAGCTAAACGGAAGATGAGTTAGCAAAGGACTTGTAATCCTCCTGCCTCAACCTCTTGAGTCCCTGGGCTTTCAGGTGTGTGCCACCCCACCTTTTGTTATGTTTGTTCTGTTTGTTCTGCAACATACCAGAAGCAATCAATAGGAGCATGATTCAATCTATATCCAAAATAAATGCTTTCTCAGCTAAAGGTTAACACTCGTCCTAAAACATCACCAGACTTTCAATTCAGTGAGGAAAAAAATGGTCTTTTCTGGTGTCACTTTATCAGTAAAAACAAAACATCCAGGGCGTTGGTTTCTTTTGTCTCTGAAGCTGAAAGCCCAAAGGCATGACATTTTGCAAGAATCCTTCATGACATCCTGCACTTCTCTAAGTAATAGTGTTAGTCTTCTCCTAATGAGCTAAAATGTTTTCTTTGGCACTTGGGGAGTATTTTTGCATTGCATATGTAAATGCAGTTATTCAAACTCATGGAAAGGGCCAAACAGAATGAACATATAAATTTGCCCACATTTTTGTATTACTTTCCTTTTGTACTTTCATGTTGAGTTGGGGAAAGGAATTGTTTAATGTCACGCAATTTACGGCAAGCCCATTGGGTGATTTTTGGTCTTCCCCTTTCCTTTAGAGCATTTCTGAAAATTAACTTATAGTTTCATTTAGATCAACATAAAAAGCAGTTTGTTGTTTAAAGGACCTCTCTGTCTATGTCTCTGTCTCAGTCTCCCTGTGTGTCTGTCTCTCTCTCTCTCTCTCTCCCTGTGTGTCTGTCTCTCTCTCTCTCTCTGTTTTGAATGCTGAGATTCCTTCTCTAAAGGACTCAAGAGGTTGAGGCAGGAGGATTACAAGTTTGAGGCCAAACTCAGCAACTTAGTGAGCCATTAAGCAACTTAAAGAGATCCTGTCTCTACATAAAAAATAAAAAGACTGGGGCTGTGGCTCAGTGGTTAAGCATCCCTGGGTTCAATCCCAATACAAAAAGAAACAAACAAAAACCAGAACATAGACTGATTTAATTCAACAAAACTGAGTTCTTTTAAATTATAAGTCATACAAAAGTGAAATGTTATACTACAGTATAAATAAGTAAAGATAATTCTAAAATTTAGGATCACACTTGTTATCACTGTTTGTTTATATATATATATACACACACACACACACACACACATATGTATGTTTGTGTGTGTGTGTATTTATTTACCATTGATTTAAAAAATTGATTTAAAATGGACAATCATCAGAAAGAACTTTGGGAGCAAAAATATAAATTTGTCTTCTATAAGAATATAAAATACATTAAATTTTTGTCTTAATTTTTCTGAATTTAGAATAGGTAATGGATTATTCTTTTATCCTGAAAGAAATAGAAAACTGTATATAAAATCCTTATGATTATGTGGATAGATATGTAAATGATTAAATTAAATATTTTCATTCAGTAGTACTCAAACATATCAGTGGTCATGTTTGAATTAATGAATCAAAGACTTCTGAACAAATAGCCCAGAAGATCATCTCAGATACATACACCTTTAAGTGAGTTCATGCCCTGCATTAGATGCTCTCAGATTGTTTTATGATACTCACTTCAATTGTAATGAGAACATAAGTAAATGCCATCAATGTAGTTCATTTTTACAGAAGACTGAAATGTCTTCAATCAGAGGTGCAAATCTTACTGTGCTCTGGTTGAGTGAATGGATGACAAAATGGGACTTATTCAAGACCAAATGGCAAACAGGTTTGCATCTCAAGACTGTGATTACCTGACAAAAGCCTATTTGATGAACATGTAGGATTTCCTACTACTTTAAATGACAAATTTTAGCCTTTACAGTACTGCTGGGCTCTCAAACTTTTGAAAAGGCACTGTGGTTTCTTTCCTTGACTCCAGCTTGGGACTTATTGATTTAGAGCCCATGGTCACATTAACAAATTATTACTCCTGCCTGATTCTGATCACCAGGGGACTGCAGTTTTCTTGTCCCCAAATCCTCAGCACAGCACTGGCATTTTGGAGCTCAGCCCAGGAAAGCCAGCTCCAGGTGTGAGGCTTCAACCAGCATTCCCCCCAGTGCAGAAGAAAACAGTAATTTCCTCACTTTTCTAAACAGCTGTTTCAGTCCCAAAATGAGCAAAATAAAAATATAAAATTCATTCAAGATTGCTTTATTTTTGGTGTTCTAGCACAATGCAACTGCAAAATACCTCCAAATAATTACATAAAGAGGTAAGAAATAATTTATTGACACATCACTACTGAGCAGCTTTCTCCCAGCAATTTAAATATGCCACACCAAAAGAGGGCAAATTACTTTCCATTATACTCAAATAACTGCTGCTAGGTTCTTATGTATATTACATCTGTTCTGCTTTGTAGTGTGTAATAAGGAACAGTGAAAATTCAGAGCCTTTACCTGTGTCAAAAAAGCATTTGAGGGCTGGAGCTGTAGTTCAGTGGAAAAGCACTTGCCTAGCATGTGTGAGACACTGGGTTCCATCCATAGCACCACATAAAAATAAACAAAATAAGTATTTTTTAAAAATCATTCAGAGTAACATAGGATAACAAAATTAAATAATCAAAACTGAGTTTAGTTTATAAATGCTATTCTGCTGATGTTTCAATGATAAAAATTAATTTACTGGAAATCACTTTAGTAAAAGCATTAAGATGGATAGGTGGGCTGGGGCTGTGGCTCAAGCAGTAGTGCACTCGCCTGGCATGCACGGGGCACTGGGTTCAATCCTCAGCACCACATACAAATAAAATAAACAGATGTTGTGTCCGCCAAGAACTAAAAAATAAATATTGAAAAATTTTTTCTCTCTCACTCTCTTAAAAAAAATAGATAGGTGTGGTGGTCTATGCCTGGAGAGGCAAGGAAGATTGCAATTTCAAGGCCAGTGTGGCAACTTAAATCCTCTCTCAAAATAAAAAAAGGCCTGGAAATGTAGCCTGTGTTAGAGTGCTTGTGTAGCATGTAAAAGCCCCTGGGTTCAATCCCTTGTACTAAAAAATAAATATAAATATAAATAAATAAATATAAATATATATATATATATGTATATATATATATATATATATATATATATATATATATATATGTAAATTAATCAAATTGGGAAGAAATAACAAACATAAAACAATAACCAGCAGAAAAAGAAGGACCATAGGAGAAGATAAGTACTTTTTCCTCACCTAGCCTAGGTTCATGGCTGAGCACCTGTAACATTGTAACAGAAGACAGATTAACAAGATAAAGGAATGCAAGTTTATTCAATAAGTTTTACATGACACAGATGACTTCTTAAATAAAAACTTCAATCAACAAAGGTATAATTTTATACTAAGTTGATGAGGAGAAATGAAATTGTACAAAGGAGCTAGGATTTGATGGTATCACCTAGAGGAAACTTGGCAAAGCTGGTTTGCTCTTCTCTATGTTCCTGTGTCTTTAGAGGTAAATTACTTTCCTCTAGGTTAAAGAAGGGTACCCCTCAAGGGAGAGTCCTGTGATCTGCTTCAGGGCATGGTCAGGAAAGCCCAGGTTTATTACCTGGTTCGGGGAAGGACAGAATAAAGAGTCACTTCTGCTGTTTGCTGAGAGTCCTTCAACTTAAAATATTAAGTATGCAAGGTGCCATATCTGGGGATAGTACACCCTGAATGTCGTCATGACTGTTTATTAGGATTTGACAAAAGGATCATGAAGTTCTCTAATTTAAACTGCTTCTACACTAACTAGTTAGAGTATAATATTTCACAATTAGCTTATTGTATATAAAAGTATTCTAAAGTCCAAACTCTACAAAATTTCTATTTTTATATAGAATTTTTTCTGTTTTTCCTTCTTTCCTCTGCCTGATTTTTTTTATGTCCCCATTGTAATTTCAGAGCTAAAATCATTCTGAAATCTTTCCCTCTGTATTCAAAGTACAGTAATCAATCTGGTCTTCATTTGTGCATTACCACTAAAAACGAAATCTTTCTGACACTTGTTGAAAATGAAAATCCAGACTTTATTTGAGACTATAGCAACAGCTATGGAGATTACTGAAATAGTGTTTTTATATTGGAGGAGTGGCATTAGGCTCAAGTATCAATACTGTAAAGACAAGTGGAAATGTATGGCCAAGGAGCACAGTTGGGGGAGGGATGGTAGATGGAAAATTACTGATCAGGTAACATAGTGCTTACTATACTGACCTAACAGGATCCATGCTGAAGACGTATCATGGTAATCATATATTATGTAGGAGATAGGGATTTTTTTTAGAAATTGAGGTGATCAAATAATGAGGATGGAGGATTCTAGCAAAATTTGTTTACCAGGATCTTTCTAAAACTGAACTCTTGGGGAAATACCTAAGGATGAGTCTCAGTGGGGCTCAAAGGACTTTAACTACAATTAGATCAAAGAGATAGTCTTTGGTACAGACAAAGATGGAACTCCAAGGCCTCTCATGTGACCAAATAGATATTATTAAGTATCTGTCAAAATGTAATTTTTTTTTGCATGAAATTATTTCTTGTGTGGCGATGTTGGTAGTAAACAGGGGAACCATCACTCATTTACTAAATGAACCTTTGGTACTTTTCTCTCTTGTGCATATATCTGCAGTATACTGTGTACTCTTCCTGCATTTCTTTTAATATCTCAGGGCTCCACTGCCTCTTTCTTCAGATGTTCCCTAGTTGCCATCTGTCAAACTGGAATTTCACAATTTTTCTACATATGGAAAGTTAAATCCAGGTTGCTTTTATTGTAAAGTGGTTTGGCCTTCAGAGATAATCCAATCTGTATAGAATCATGCTAACTTTTTTGTTTTGTTAGTATCTAAGTTCTATTTGATTTTTCAGGTATTTCTTCATATTCACTCATATTTTCTGACTCTGTCTTGAATGCTACTTTTGTCATCTTTCTAAATCAGTTAAAATATACCCATTATCTTAAGTAGACTTGATGAATTATAAAATTCTCACTCATGCATATCCTATTTTCTAGACAATTGATGTATCATTCCAGTATGACAAATACTTTAGCCATTCTCACTTTATTGTGTACATTAATTCATCTCACATTAGAAGAACATTAAGTATTATGGACATGAATCATGCTATGACTGCATAAAACTTGTGTTAAGAAAACAACAATACCTATATCAATGTGGCCTACATATACTTTTCTAGATCTAATTTTTTTTTAAAGAGAGAGAGAGAGAATTTTTTTAATATTTATTTTTTAGTTATTGGCGAACACAACATCTTTGTATGTGGTGCTGAGGATCGAACCCGGGCCGCATGCATGCCAGGCGAGCGCGCTACCACTTGAGCCACATCCCCAGCCCTAGATCTAATTCTGAAAAGTTAAAAATATTTACTCTATTCTTCCAAAGTTTACTCTTGATATAGCCATACTATGTGTTGCTTTCTTCACAAGAAAGCCTAAATTTGATTCTGAAAGGATATGTTGCTGCAAAAGTTTTTTAGTTATAATTATTGCAGCTATTCATATGCTACTTAATTTACACAAAGTAATCTTTAATCACTCAGAAGTTAATTGTATATGAGCAATCAATAATGAAGTTGATTTATACCTGTAAAAACCCTAACACTACAAAGGCAGATTAAAATGATCATAACAGAGAATGAAAACAACTAGTATTTTAAAAAGGAGTACTATGTTAATTAATTCCCCAGTGTGCACTTTGCTTGATTTTTGGATATATATATATATATATATATATACTGTGTACTCATATTATATATATATATATATTATATGAATGTATGCAATGTTATGTATTGAAATTTCAGAAATATAAGTAAATAGAATTTATTATATACAATGACTTATATAGAAATGAATGGATAAATGATAGAAAATAATATGTGAGTGTATATATTATCTTTCTAGTCCCCAAAGTACTGTCTGAAAAAAAATAGATTCATGGATACTTAGAATATTTCTTCATTATAGAATAATTAAACTGAACTATAGCAGTAATAAATGTAAAATAATTGTAATGCTGTTTTGGTACAAGATTCCTTAGTAAAATGATAAACAAATGAAGAAAATACTGCAAGAAAATGTAGAGAAATTTAGTCCCTTCATTCCTCTAAAACAGAATAGTTATATACACATGACCTTATTTGCAAATTGAAGGCTAAAAATGACCCAACAAGATGCCTGGGGTATTCTCTAGGGAACTAGCCAAGATATTGGTAGCAAAAAGGGAGGATCAGAAATGTTCCTCAGTCAGGGCATGTAGAATAATGAATATTCTTCTCTTGCTGTACTGTTATTGCTAAAAATAATAAGAGAACAAGCTCTCTTCATGAAAGAGTGTACCTGTCTGCTTAAACATTAGTATATAGCCTATGTGGTAACAAGTCAGTCAGAGCAGGTAAATAGTCTCTGGTGGTTGGAAACATAATCTATATGACCTTCCAGGTGAAAACAAAACTGGCAATTTTCCACCAAATATTTAAAATAGTTAATAATAAATAAAAGATTATAGAACTTTAAAGTGAATAAAATCTGTAAATTACATGACATTGAATAATGTAATATTACCCATGTGTGAAAAAAATCTGTGAATGTCATTGTGCTATTAAAAGAAATTGGTCCTCAAATAAATTGATAATAATGAATGGAAATGTAAAAATTATGTGTGTGTACATACACACACATATGTATGTATTTATAAACACATATGTGTAAACACATATACATACATTGTGGTGTTTAGAGGTTTTTCTTTGCAGAGCATTATTCATTATCTGCCACAGTCCCGCTGCAGCAGAATAACGGGAGGGGGGTGTGTGTGTGACGAACAACTTGTGTAGATTGATACAGCATGAGTGGGAGCCGTTTATTGTAGGACAACAGAGGTATTTATACATTCCACACAGATTATCTAATTAACAAAAACTAGATACAGCAGTCAACCAATAAGAAATCTCCACACTTAATAGCTCGCTGGTGTTACTTCACAAACCACTCCCTCTGGCATTTTGCCAGGCGCCATCCAGACTTGTTTACAGACTCTAACAATTATCTATTTTGAAATCAATGTATGTGTTAAGTATAACATATGAAAGCCTGAATGCAAATTTCTTTTTGTACTCTGATTACTTAATTTGGGGAAACCAAATTATGAGCGATGGAAAATTGTTAAGTCATTCATTCAATCAATGGTTTCTTAATATTATACTCTCTACCTCTTTATTAAGAAATTCTGCATTATTCAGGTAGATGGTTCCTTGCATGATGATTTATGGAGTTACTGACATATTTTCTTGTTCAAAACTATATCTTCTAATTTTCCTCCTTGGCATGGCATTCTTTAAAATAACAGCTCACCTTACAAGGCTTAGCACAGTAAAGTATTATCAATTTTATTCTACAGCCCCTAAAATGACAGTTTATCAGATAACTCTACTCTTAGCCAATTGAGAATACAAAGCTTAGCAAAGAGACAATTATTGGATTCAGAATATCATCTGGAGAGTATGAATCTGAGTGCAATGTTACCATTTCAGAAGGAAGCAGGTAGATACTCAGAGTAAATTTACCAATAGTAATAAATGTGCACAATCTTCTAGGGCTAAGATTGCTGCTAAATTGAATAAACTAATAAAATAGAAAAAATATTATTTTTCCTTCAGTATATTATTCTCTAGCCACTCAGTACAACTTTTTTAGCAAAACAACATGATAAAATGTCATGTTGTGTGTGTGCGCGCACATGTGTATGTGTTTGTACAAAATTAAAAAATAGAATATTAGAAGAGTCCAGAAACAAGAAGATAACTGCTATGTGTAACACTTTCTTTGATTGGTAAGGGTTGAGTTATCTCTTAATATACAGCAGGCATAGGTATTAGACCCCTGATATCTGGTGGGAATAGTCTGATTACTATGACTAACATAGAGAAGTTGATAAAATAGGAAAGGTGTTTATGTTGGTTCTGTAATACTTAATCAAGCCATGTATATTTCATGGCATCAGTGTTTAATTAAAAAAAATGTTGGTCAACACTAAGTGACAAGTTTCTTTCATATATTTAAAACTTTTAAAAGCACAGAACGTAAATTGGTTTAAGATTGTTATGACTAGATTTTTCAAATGTAATTTGTTCATATCTATGTTGTCTTGTGTCTTCACAGAAAAGCTATATCATGATCTTAATTAAACATTTATTGGATAAATAATACAAATAACAAAAGTATTTAAAATAACTCTGCAGGCTATAAATGCTTATATTTGAGTTTTCAGAGATAGAGTTATAATTATTAACTTCTCTGCAACTAAGGCTAATATACAAATACGTAATCATAATGTGGCTAGTAAAATATGAATATGCAGAGTAGGAAATTGGAAATTTCATTCTTGGTGATATCTACTCTTGGAATAGCAAAGTGGTATTTTTTTGAAATTAGTATTAAAATTTTAATGTTAATAATTGATCTTTTAATAATAAATGATGAGAATACCATATAATGGTGATCAAAGTAGTCAAAAGAGTCTTCCCAGGCTTGGGATATAGCTTAGTGGGTAGAGTGCTTGCCTCTCCATGCCCAAGTCCTTGGGTTCAAATCCAGCACCACAAAAGAAAAAAAAAGTCTTCCCAACTAATCAATTTAATTTGTTCAAGAGTAAATTCTAAATTTTATTCTTTTGAATACATCAACATAATTCAAGCTGTTGATTTCATATTAGATTCATGATACTGAGTATGGCATGCAAAATTCTGTTAGCAGGTAAGGGTGATTTCATAAAACTAATATATGAACTAGGGAAAATTGATTTTGCCTTTATTTGCTTTCATGAAATTAAAAAAATACATAAATCTAACACTTCAGATAATTAATATGGAGTTATCACTTAAAAATGAATGAAGAATGATTTAACGTAAGGTTTATATTTCGTATACACTATGTTCAGCATTCAGTAACTGGATAAGGTGTTTTAAGCAACATAAAAACAGATACTCTTGCCAATACACTGTTTCTGAAACCAAAATTTAGACTACTTCTTTGCTATTATTTTGGATAGAATTGTTTTGAAACTTTAGTAAGATAGGTCTGTGGTTTCTTCTTTGTAGAAATGTTAGAATGATCCAAGGAGCGTTTTATAAAGTACTGATATCTATGCCCTACACTCAAGAAATTCTGAGGTAATTGATTTTGAGAATGTTTTGGGCACTAATATTTTTACTTTTGTACGCAGTTTGTTCCTAAGTTTAGACACAGTTGAAGACAATTGAGAAATATCAAGTATCATCATTCTGAAATATGAGAAAATAAATCCAAGATATAAATTTGGGATTTGGTTTTAAAACAATTAACCAAGTAAAATAATCTTAAAAGATTATTCCTTTCAATGATACTATTTTCCTTATTTTTATGATTAAAAATACAAATCAGTAAATATGTTTCAAATTAAGAAAAAAAATTTCATTGTAAGTAAGATGAATTCATATTTTGAATATTTAAAACAATAATATCAAATTTGTTGATTTTTTCACATTTAGTTAAAAATAAACCAAGAAGTAAAATGTAATTATAATAGACAAAAATAAAAATGTTAAGCAATAGCACTGAATAAATGCTTTTGTAAGTCCAATCATTTGAATTTGGAGTTTTCAACAAAATTGAGCATATATAAAAAATTTAAAATATTCAGATTTGTTATTTTATAAAATGCCAATTAAACTTGCTTACACAGACATTTTAGAGAAAAATAACATTTGAATGGCATTATGTTTACGGACTTTTCCAATTGCTTAGCATTATAGCATTGTGTTTGAGATAAATATATTCATCCTATGGCTTTTAACTATGTTACAAAATACAAGTGACAAATGCATTTTAATGCCAAATGCACTCTATTTAGTTTATCAAAAAATGCATTTTTTTAAAGAGAGAGAGAGAGAGAGAGAGAGAGAGAGAGAGAATTTTAATATTTTTTTTTTTTAGTTTTCGGCAGACACATCTTTGTTTGTATGTGGTGCTGAGGATCGAACCCTGGCCGCACGCATGCCAGGGGAGCGCGCTACCACTTGTGCCACATGACCAGCCCTCAAAAAATGCATTTTAAACTGCATACAACAAATTGAAACACATGGGGAAATAACTGTTGACTTTTAGGGAAAAGAAGACCATATTGGAGAAAGTAAATTATTAAAAAAATGATGATGATGAATGGGCCCTTAGAAGAATGGATGGGAGAAGTGACAGTTTGTGACAAAGTTTGGTCTTAATATTAATTCCTGGTGTCCTCTCCTGTGATAAGCAATAATCTTCCCTGGTTGATGAAACTCCCAGGGAAGGGATTTATGACATTTGTGTTCATTCTGGAGGGTCTGTCTTTAGGCAGATAAGGGGTGTGCAGATGTGCCTCTGCTGATTTCAAATGCCTTCAGTTCAAAATAACCAGTGTACCAAAGTGGTATACTTGGGGTGTCATATATTGGTTTCCTTCCAAGGTGATGCCCAGATGATTAATAAAAACTTGAAAATATTTGTATTTGTTTATTCAGATATTGTTCTGAAGAGATGACATGATGGCACAAAACTTGACTTTTCCAGTAAATCTCATATGAACGTGAGAAAGTCATGAATCTGAGGAAGCCTGTACATTTCAGATCCAGTTGGACATTTCTGATCCTAGAGCCTCAAACCTTACTGACTCATCTGAGTGCTCAACTCCTGCCATTTCACTTTGGTAGACTTCCCCCTGGAAAATCAAAACAACATTTCTGCTTCAAAGAATTCTGCTAAAAAATACTATATTGAAAGAAGATACTAATTTCTAAAAATATGTTAGAGAATGTCCATCCAAATGTCAAGTTTTATTCATTCATTCTTAAAATATTCAATAAGCATGTTAAGAGTCCATTAGAGCCCTGTCTCTCAAACTTCAAAGTATATTCAAGTCACCCATGAATCTTGTTAAAAAATGTTGTTAGAAAACACATTTTGATTCAGAGTATCTCAACTATGACCTGAGATTTTACAATGTTAACAAACTCCCAGGCATGCCAATGTGCTGATTCTTGTACCTTATCTGAAGTGACAAGAAGTAAAAGGACTCACACTTTTTGTATAGGTATGTAGACATTCTAATGAGACTTCTGGATAAAATTCAGCTAGATCCTAATTAAATACAATAAGTGTCAGTGTGTTGCTGGGTTTGCTAGAAAGTAAAAGAAACCTGGAAAAGCTGTTCACATATACACCAGCAAAGTGAAACTACAACAGGAAGTTGTAAGCAGTAAAAATAAAATGAGGTTGTCCTGAGGCCAAAGCTGGCTTCAGTGCTGTATCACATAAACAAAAAATTCAACCCCTAGAAAAGTAGTGCATCTGGACCTGACATTTGTACTTTAAAAAGTGATCTCAGATTGGTAGTTTTCAGAGGCCCCCTTGAAAAATCATTTGCACATTCTCTTTCTAGGTAAGCATCCCCAATTATGCCTTTAAGATGCCTATAGTTAATATTCAATAAAAAGCGAGCTTTGGACATAAAACTGTTCAGTATTCATGGAACCAAGCTATCATGAGTCAGCAAGAACAAAAACCAACAAGTCTATATGTACAAATGGCCTCAATATGATATAAAATTTCTAGAGAACTAAGAGATGGAATTTTAAAAGACAGAGGAAAAGACTATTAAAATAAAACAGTATAAAAAGTTTTCAAAATAAACATGCAGCTGAAAGGCTAAATAGCATGTAGCAAAAAGCTGAAAACAGAAGTGAAAGAGAGGATAAATCTGAATAAATTTCTCAATTGCAACACAGATAAGGAGAAAAAAAATATAAAGCCAAATAGAGCATAATAAGGAGTTCTAAAATCTAAATATGCAGTGCCTCAGAAGTACAGAATAGAGAAATTGGAGAAGTGGGAATATTTTAAAGTATAATGACTAAATTTCTTTTATAAATTGATAAAGGCAACAAATTAATGCATTCAGGAAGTTCAATATGAATTAAGCAAAATACATATACACATTCAGAATAAATCCATAAAAAAGAGAAGATCTTAAAAAGAATCCAGAGAGAAAGGGATATATCACCTATAAAAGAATGACTATCATCAGACAGGAAACTGCTGAAATTTTAATGCAAGTCAGAAATGCATAGAATAATACCTTCAAAATTCAAAGAAAAAAAATAACTGTTAATCAGACTTAATTAGTAAGTAAAACTATCTTTAAATGATGATAGTTAAATAAAGATATTTTCATGTAAAAAAAGTGATAAATTTAACAACAGTATTTCTTCACAAGTAGAAATTGTGGAAGTGTTCTTTAAGAAGATGGCCAATCATGTCAGAAAGGATACGCTGAAAGAGTGTGGCATAGAAATACCCAAATTTCAATCTCACACATGGTATAAGTGGCAAAATAACATCAGAGGAATTCCCATATCACATGAAGAGAATCACCGCCAGAGTGTAAAATGCTTTAGTATTTTCAAAAACAAAATCTAAGAACATAAAATTATCAATACAGAAGAGTAATTAAATTCCATATATATTATATAAATTCCATCAAGAAATTCACCGTGTGGCTTGGTGGTAGAAACATGCCATTTCTCAAATGATCTGTAGGGCTACCGTTTAAAATTAGTTCCTTTTATATGTTTTCACACCATTTTTGCATCTTGTTCTCCTCTTTGGTCCTTGGATTTCGCCATTTAGCAGCCGTCTCACCCCTAGGTTGCTTACTTTAATTCTACTTGCCAGGACACAGGTAAGAGTCAGCATGCTTGGATTCAAATCAGAATATAAGCTGTGAACTTGGACAATTTTTTCCCTTTATCTCAGTTTATACATCTGTAAAAAAATATAGAAATCAGGTATACAAAAATAAAGTTCTTTTTTGAAGATTGAGGTAGTAGTACTTAGAACAATACTTAGAACAGTACTGGAATATGGTAAATGATAGTATTTTCATTAAGGCATCATAATTTAGGAAAATATTTATATAATTTTATTAGTATTTATTGCTAAAAAGGAGTTAAAACATTTGCCAGGTTCCCACAGTAGAATAGGTCTACAGACTGATTTTACTATTTATCTTTCTTCATCTATACCTTTATAAGTAATAAAAAAAATTCCTTGCATTCTTATGTTTTAACAATATTAATCAAGTAATAGCTTACTTAAAGACATGAAAACTTTACCAAGTCAATTTTAAAATACTATGGTGCAGATTGCAACACAACTATACTATCTTATGGTGATAACCAGAGGTTATCATTTTTTCAATATTTTTTTGGTAGAATTTATCTTCTGGAGTGAATACTGGAATAAATGTTTCTCTCTCAAAACCTTGCTAAACTTCAGATAGCAACATTATTCTTTGAACAACATGAGCTCACCAAAAAAATATCAATATAAAGGAGTATTAAATTGTAAATGTAATATTATTGTTATTTAACATGGCTAAGTCAATGGTTTTCATTATTTCAGTGTCTTTTTCTTGTATTTCTATCAGCAGTGACTATTATATAACTTTCCATTTTTACCACCAATGTGAGTATAAGTGATCTTTTGTTTTAACAGAAATTTATCTACCTACAATAATTTATTTTTTCCTTCTTGTAATTATTTTTCTCTACTATTTTCTACTAGTATGCTTTATATATTTAAAATTCTGTATACACACATTTTTTAAAACATGATTCTTTTTTTAATTGGTTGTTCAAAATATTACAAAGCTCTTGACATCTCATATTACATAAATTAGATTCAAGTGGATTATGAACTCCCATTTTTACCCCAAATACAGATTGCAGAATCACATCGGTTACACATCCACATTTTTACTTAATGCCCTATTCGTAACTGTTGTATTCTGCTACCTTTCCTATCCTCTACTATCCTCCCTCCCCTTCCCTCCCCTCCCATCTTCTCTCTCTACCCCATCTACTGTAATACATTTCCCTCCTTGTTTATTTTCCCCTTCCCCTCACAACTTCTTATATGTAATTTTGTATAACATTGAGGGTCTCCCTCCATTTCCATGCAATTTCCCTTTTCTCTCCCTTTCCCTCCCACCTCATGTCTCTGATTAATGTTAATCTTTTCTTCCTACTCTTCCTCCCTGCTCTGTTCTTAGTTGCTCTCATTATATCAAAGAAGACATTTGGTATTTGTTTTTTAGGGATTGGCTAACTTCACTAAGCATAATCTGCTCTAATGCCATCCATTTTCCTGCAAATTCTATGATTTTGTCATTTTTTAGCGCTGCGTAATACTCCATGGTGTATAAATGCCACATTTTTTTTATCCATTCATCTATTGATGGACATCTGGGTTGGTTTCACAGTCTAGCAATTGTGAATTGTGCTGCTATGAACATCGATATGGCAGTATCTCTGTAGTATGCTCTTTTAAGGTTTTTAGGGAATAGACCGAGAAGGGCAATGGCTGGGTCAAATGGTGGTTCCATTCCCAGCTTTCCCAGGAATCTCCATGCTGCTTTCCAAATTGGCAGCACCAGTTTGCAGTCCCACCAGCAATGTACCAGAGTACTCTTTTCCCCACATCCTCGCCAGCACTTGTTGTTGTTTGACTTCATAATGGCTGCCAATCTTACTGGAGTGAGATGGTATCTTAGGGTGGTTTTGATTTGCATTTCTCTGACTGCTAAAGATGGTGAGCATTTTTTCATGTACTTGTTGATTGATTGTATGTCCTCCTCTGAGAGGTGTCTGTTCAGGTCCTTGGCCCATTTGTTGATTGGGTTATTTGTTATATTATTGTCTAATTTTTTGAGTTCTTTGTATACTCTGGATATTAGAGCTTTATCTGAAGTGTGAGGAGTAAAAATTTGTTCCCATGATGTAGGCTCCCTATTTACCTCTCTTATTGTTTCTCTTGCTGAGAAAAACTTTTCAATTTAAGTAAGTCCCATTTGTTGATTCTTGTTATTAACCCTTGTGCTATGGGTGTCCTATTAAGGAATTTGCAGCCCGACCCCACAATATGTAGATCAGAGCCAACTTTTTCCTCTATCAGATGCAGAGCCTCTGATTTGATATCTAATTCCTTGATCCACTTTGAGTTAACTTTTGTGCATGGTGAGAGGAAGGGATTCAGTTTCATTTTGTTGCATATGGATTTCCAGTTTTCCCAACACCATTTGTTGAAGATGCTATCCTTCCTCCATTGCATGCTTTTAGCTCCTTTATCAAATATAAGATAATTGTAGCTTTATGGATTAGTCTCTGTGTCCTCTATTCTGTACCATTGGTCCACCCGCCTGTTCTGGTACCAGTACCATGCTGTTTGTGTTATAATTGCTCTGTAATATAGTTTGAAGTCTGGTATCGCTATACTGCTTGATTCACACTTCCTGCTTAGAATTGCTTTTGCTATTCTGGGTCTTTTATTTTTCCATATGAATTTCATGATTGCTTTCTCTATTTCTACAAGAAATGCCATTGGGATTTTAATTGGCATTGCATTAAATCTATAGAGAACTTTTGGTAATATCGCCATTTTGATGATGTTAGTTCTGCCTATCCATGAACAGGGTATATTTTTCCATCTTCGAAGATCTTCTTCTATTTCTCTCTTTAGGGTTCTGTAGTTTTCATTGTATAATTCTTTCACCTCTTTTGTTAGGTTAATTCCCAAGTATCTTTTTTTTTTTTTGAGGATATTGTGAATGGGGTGTTTTTCCTCATTTCCGATTCGGAAGTTTTGTCATTGATATACAGAAATGCCTTTGATTTATGCGTGTTGATTTTATATCCTGCCACTTTGCTGAATTCATTCATTAGTTCTAGTAGTTTTTTTGTTGACCCTTTTGGGTCTTCTAGGTATAGAGTCATGTCATCCGCAAACAGTGATAATTTAAGTTCTTCTTTTCCTATATTTATGCCTTTAATTTCTTTCATCTGTCTAATTGCTCTGGCCAGTGTTTCGAGAACTATATTGAATAGAAGTGGTGATAGAGGGCATCCCTGTCTTGTTCCTGATTTTAGAGGGAATGCCTTCAATTTTTCTCCATTCAGAATGATGCTAGCCTGAGGCTTAGCATAGATAGCTTTTACAATGTCGAGGAAAGTTCCTGTTATCCCTAGTTTTTCTAATGTTTTGAACATAAAGGGATGCTATACTTTGTCGAATGCTTTTTCTGCGTCTATCGAGATGATCATATGGTTCTTATCTTTAAGTCTATTTATGTGGTGAATAACATTTATTGATTTCCGTATATTGAACCATCCTTGCATCCCAGGGATGAATCCTACTTGATCATGGTGCACAATTTTTTTGATGTGCCTTTGTATCCGATTCGCCAGAATTTTATTGAGGATTTTGCATCTAGGTTCATCAGAGATATTGGTCTGTAGTTTTCTTTCTTTGAGGTGTCTTTATCTGGTTTCGGAATCAGGGTGATGTTGGCCTCATAGAATGAATTTGGCAAAGCTCCCTCTTTTTCTATTTCCTGAAATAACTTGAAAAGTATTGGTATTAATTCTTCTTTAAAGGTTTTGTAAAATTCCGCTGTATAGCCATCCAGTCCTGGACTTTTCTTGGTTGGTAGTCTTTTGATTGCTTCTTCAATCTCATCCATTGATATTGGTCTGTTCAAATTGTGTGTATCCTCCTGACTCAGTCTGGGCAAATCATAGGATTTAAGAAATTTATTGATGTCTTCATTCTCTTCTATTTTATTGGAATATAGATTTTCAAAATAATTTCTAATTGTCTTCTGTATTTCTGTAGCATCTGTTGTGATCGTGCCTTTTTCATCCCGTATGTTAGTAATTTGAGTTCTCTCTCTTCTTCTCTTCGTTAGCATGGCTAAGGGTCTGTCGATCTTATTTTTTTATTTTTCAAAGAACCAACTTTTAGTTTTGTTAATTTTTTCAATAGTTTCTTTTGTTTCAATTTCATTGATTTCTGCTCTGATTTTAATTATTTCTTGCTTCTGTTACATTTGCTGTTGTTTTTCTCTTCCTTTTCTAGGGCTTTGAGATGAAGTGTGAGCTCATTTATTTGTTGGTTTTTCCTTTTTTTGAGGAATGACCTCCAGGCGATGAATTTCCCTCTTAAAACTGCTTTCATTGTGTCCCATAGATTCCAAAATGTTGTGTCTGAATTTTCATTTATCTCTAAGAATTTTTTGATTTCCTCCTTTATGTCTTCTGTAACCCATTGATTATTCAGTAACATATTGTTCATTTTCCATGTGATGTAGGATTTTCCCTTCCTTCTTTTATCATTGATTTCCAGTTTCATTCCATTATGATCAGATAAAATACATGGTATTATCTCCACCCCTTTCTTCCTTGCTTTTTTATACTGCTCATATTATTTCTTGTTCTGTTTGATTGCTGAGTTATTGTTGACTCTTATAAATTTATTTGATGCTTGGGAGGAAAAATATTAGAAGGGAATGGAAGAAGTCACTAAAGAGAATGAGGGTAGGCAAGTAGAACTCAAGAAAGGGGGAATAAAAAATTGTAAAGAGATAAAAAGACAAAAAAATAGAAAATAGGGGAAGAGAGAAATTTTTTTAAAAGATAATAATGATAATAAAAAAATGAAAGTTAAAATTAAAAAAATAATAACAATAAAATTTAAAAAGGTTAAAAAAATTAAAAACATAATAAAATTAAAGAGCAACAACCACAAAAAAGAAAATGAAAATGAAAGAAAAGAGAAAAAAAACCCCAAATTAAAAAAAATAACAACAATAATAATAATAACAGTAATAATAAATGCAGTCATAGAGTTCGATTTACTTCTCTTCCAGTAGGTGGTGCTGTGCCCACTGGGTCAAGCTTCTCTCAATAGGTAGGAACCAGTCACTGTGCAGCAGCTCTTCCTCCCAGACTGGGCGGGTCTCCAATCCTGAGTGTCTAGGGCCTTCTCTTGTGTTTCCTCGAGCCAGGCCCCGCTCACCTGTGACGCTCACCACAATACTGGCTACACGCCAGGTCTGCTGCTCCTGGGAGCCTTGTTTTCACTAGTACCTGGGCACACTCTCCGTGTTTGCCTCCCTCAGATCCTAAGATTGTAGAGTTTGGGGCTGAGAACCCCCAGGGAATTTGCTTACCTTCTGGTAGCCACGCCCCCGGTTTCTGGTGCAAGAGACCTCAGTTGTCAGCACTGGTGGGAGCGGTAGCCGGGAGTCCCACGCCCCTGCTCCCGCGCTGCCTGTGACACCGCCGCCGCCCTGGCTCCCGCGCCACTCCTGATTCCCTTGGTCTGGCTATCACGCTCACAGGAGAGCTGGGAGGGGCCCTTAAGTTTTCCCCGCTGTTCTATAGCTGAAAGAGCTGCGATTAGTCAAAAACAGAGATGATGACGTCAGCTCTCCAAGATGGTGGCCGCTGGCTTCCTCTGTGGTCTGTCCGATGTGGAGAACCAAATTGGATGGCTTCCTTCCCTGTCTCAAGCCCAGAATTCAGCTCTGAGTACAGTATTTGCACCGCTGGCGGGAGCCTGCAGAATCCGTAGCTCTGTATCTTTGTTATCTTGTCGTCGTTTCCCAGCGAGCGCCGCAGACTCTGGCCGCGGGGCGGTTTGCTGAATAGAGCAGCCTGACCCTCCGTGCGGACAAATCTCTCCCATTTGAGCCCCAGTAGCTGATCCTTATGCGATGGAAATCCTTCCTCTAGATTTCGGAGCACCCCTATTTTGCTGGAAATTCCTAACAAGCTAACTTTTAGCCATTCTACCTTGTCATTTTCCTGCTCAGTGACGCGGTACACGGGGGTGCTGCACTCCCTTCGGCACCATCTTCCAGAATCCTTAAAACATGATTCTATAGAACTTATACCATACAACCAACTCCCCCTTACCTCACTTCATTCTTTTCCCTGTTCCTTAGAGGCAGTTTTCTCTTTTTTAAATTTTTTTTTCAGTTTAATAGCCAGCATATATACCTCAACAAAGTGCACACATTACAATCTTAGTATACATTATGTATTATGATAGATTAGCAATTTCGGCTGACCTCCTTTCCACTGCTCTAGTATTGCTGATTCCTTATTGAATATTTCTGTTAGTACAATCTTATAAATATGTCCACTGCTAGCCATATAATACACAAGAAAATTAGAAAAAAAATTGTTCTATGACTAACTTAACCTGGAATTAATAATGCTCCTGATGCCTTTTTTAGTATGCTTAATTTTAAAAAAACATGTTTTCCCATGGATTTTATGATTTATATTTTAATAAAAATGTTCTTAATGCTAAATATTTCATCATTTTCTTCCTTTGTTTTTTTTACATCTCTTTTAGATCTGTCTCCTGTGTCTCCCATCTTTGGTTTGTTTTTGTTTTAATGTCTACTATACATTTCCTGAGGTTTGAAGACAGTTTCCATCAAAGGCCTGTGTGCTAAAGGCCTGGTCCTCATCTCGGTGCTTTGGGGATAGGGTGGAACCCTTAGGAGGTAGAGCCTAATAAAAAAGAAGTTAGGTCATTTGGGATATGCTCTTGTAGGTATTATTGCAACCTTACTCTTTCCTGTCTCCGCCATCATGTGGTGAGCAACTTCTGCTGCTGCAAAACTCCACTATGGTGTTCTGTCTTGGCCACCAGACTGAAGACAACCGGGACAAGCAATCTTCGGCTGAAACCATGAGCCCAAATAAACCATTCCTCCATATTATCTGATCACAGCAGACATTTTGTGATAGTGACAGAAAGCTGACTAACCCAATTTTTATTGTCTTGAGACTTTCCTTTGCTCCTTAGAATTCCACTGTCTTGGTCTTCTGCTGATTCCTATTTCTAGTACTCAAGTGTTCATTTCCCAGTGTTAACACTCTCTTAGGCACTGCATTTTCTCAATATTTCTTGAGCTCCTGAGAAAAGTGTGGAACAAAAATGTTCAGTCTTTGCCTATCTCTAAGTCTCTATTTGGAACTGAATAGTACAAAAAATGTATCCTCAACTCCATCACATTTTATTATTTTACTTATTTTTAAAATTTATTTTACACTGAAAGTGCATTAATCACACTTAGTAAATAAAATAAAAAAAATTGAGACAGATATATACTGAAACAGAGCTCTAACACTCTCAATTTTTAACACATGGGGATCTTTTCTAATTACCTTCTAGATCTTTATCAGTATACAAGATACAGCCTACATTTTAGTATATCTTTTTACTCTTCAATTGTCCAATAGTTTTAACAAAGTTGTCATGGTCAATTAACTCTTCCTATTCAAGAGCACGGGAGATCTTTCCATCTTCTAAGGTCTTCTTCAATTTCCTTATTTAGTTTCTGTAGTTTTTATTGTAGAGGTCTTTCATCTTTTGTTAGATTGAATCCCAATATTTTATATTTTTGAGGCTATTTTGAATGGGGTAGCTTTTCTAATTTCTCTTTCAGTGGATTCATCACCTATGGATAGAAATGCATTTGATTAATGGGTAAATGGGTGGAATTGGAGAATATTATGCTAAGCAAAGTAAGCCAATCCCAAAAAACTAAAGGCTGAATGTTTTCTCTGATTAGTGGATGCTGATCTATGATGGGGGCACGGAGCGGCACATGAATAATGGAGGAACTTTGGTTTGGGCAAAATGGACGGTTGGGAGGAGTTATGGAGGTAGGAAATATGGTGGAATGAGGATATCACTAACCTAGGTACCTGTATGATTGCACAAATGATGCATCTCTACACCGTGTACAAGAGAATTGAAATGTTGCACTCCACTTGTGTGTGATTAATTGAAGTGCATTCTCTCATGTGCAACGAAGTAGAACAAATAAAAATAATAATAGAAAACCTGTAAAAAATTGTCATGGTCAATTAAAACTTTCTGGATATTCTTTACTTTTATATTCAATTTTTTTCTTGATCCAGATGAGTATTTTCCTGCTTTTTAAAAATGTTTTTAATATCCAAAATGATTTTTAGAACTTTTTCTTGGTTACTTCCTTTTGTATGTCTTTTTCTTATCTACTTTCAAGTCTTTTTGATTTTTCTGGTACTAATTTTAAGATAGCTTATTTAGCTTTAGGAAACATTTCAATGAACTGTGCTAATTTCCAGCTTCCTGAATGTATTACCACTTGTTCTTATTTTTACAAAAAAAGAAAACAATTTTAATCATTCTTCATTCAAAGAATTTGGCAATTCCCAATTAGTCTTAGAACTCTACAACACATGTCTTTCATTTTGTGTCAAACCATGTTTATTGAAGAATTCATTTTTAAATGGAAAGATTGCTTTTTGTTATCTGAAATATGTCGAACAAAGTGAGTTTTTATTTTTACAGAGCAATATTTTGGGTGCAAATGATAGTTTAAGGGATAATAGCAAAAATATATTATATAAAGACCTGAACACTTTCCAGCAATCTCAGCAAAGTTTTGGTTATAAAGTTCTTATCTAAAAAAATGATATAATATTTTTCCCATGAATTTATGCTTCTTAAATACTTTCAAGTTGTTTCATTCTGATCTATTAGCAAATTTGTACCACACTGATAGTGACATACACACTGAAATATTTGCATATGAAACAAAACATATTTTCAAATTGCTCCCTTCATATTAACCAACATAGACATCCTGTGGAAATTATTTTAGAGCTATGTACTTCTTTTAACTGATCTTTCCAGCTTTGGCACTGTTGACCTTTCTCTCCTTTTTTAATTTCTGCTTTGGAATACAGTAACCTCCATCTTGGTTTCTCTGATAAAAATGTTCTTGTTTTTCTCTACTTTTACTTGTCTGTCATTCGTTGTGAGTATTCTTTGCTTTGTAGGCTACCTCTACCCATCAATGAAATGTGGATGTTTTCCAATCATTTCCATAACAGCCTTCTTTTCTCATTCTCTATGCTGCTAGAAGATATCATCTAGTTTTATTATTTCCAATACCATATATATGATAATATCTCCAAAACCATATTTCTAACCATCTCTCTTTTCAGCTCCATTTCCAATAATCACCAACTTAGTATTCATCTCTACATTATATCTTCAAACTCAGACATCTCCATCCCAAACTGTTCAAAACTGAAATATTTTCACATCTAACCACCCACTTGCTCCTTTCCTCTTGTATTGCTTGTCTTAGGCAAGTCACAGAGATGTAGTCACCTTATTAACTATGCAGAAATTCAGAAGTGATACATCCTCTGCCCTCCCTTTACTCTTTTTCACAATCAACTTTGCACATGTCCTGTAGATTCCACCTCTCTTTAGAAACTCTGCCCCCACTTCTTAGTCTTAACTTCATTATTTTGTCTTGATTTTACTAACATTTTTTTCTAATTATTTCCTCCTCCTAATTTCTTCTACCTTCAGTTCATTCTCCTACTACTAAGAAATATTCCTTCTGAGTTGCAAAGACATTTTAAAATGAAATGAAAAGAGAAAACACTTGCAATATGTGGAATGGTGTCAGTTTCTCTTTTATTGAAAAATTCAATAAACTTAAAAATGTAAATCTTCTTTGTCATGCTCTTACTAAAAATCAATAGAGAAAAGATAATTTCCCCTTAACTTCCCCTCCACATTTCAATAAAATCCAAAGACACTGGCACAGCCTTCTGGCATCCTATATTTACTTCAGCCACACTTACACATTTGCTACCTTTGATTAAATCTCCTGACAACTCCTGATGAAACACAGCTCATTCTACAAAATTTGTCTTAGATGTTAGGTCTTCTATCTAAGAAGATGTCTCTTCCTTGCTTTTTGACAGAGTGAAGTGCAGGAAACATGTATAAAGGTAATGAGATAAATTATTTTACAGTCATAGTTTTCTACCCCTGGTAACCTTGTGGTCTAGGTATATCTCTAATACTAAACCCAGTCCATCATATGCTCTAGATAATTGCATGTTTCCTTGACTTTTCCTTCGTCTCAGTTATGCCCTTTTGAGAAAAGAAACTTTATTTTGTATTTCTCTGTTCCTTCTATAAAGCACAATGCCAGGATCAATGCTCGAATTCAATTAGTGCTTATTGATTTAATAAAGAAATCTCATCCTGATTAACTTTATTTGGATATAAAGCTTTTTAGTAGTGAATCTACTAGCAAGCACTTCCAGAAGTACAGCTTCTTACTTTTCATAACAAATATTTTTTTAATTGAATGATGTGTTATACAATAATTCTACATAGGCAAAACTAGAGAATTATGCTCAAAATTGATAGATTAAAAGCAATCAGGAAAGCTCAAATTGCAAGACACTGCCTAAGATATCTGGTGAGTTCCCTTCCATACTGTCAAGGTCATAAAAAATATGGGGAAAAATGAGATATTGTCACAGGCAAAGGGTGGCATTGCATATAATTAAATGCAATGTGGTACCTTAGTTTTATCCTTGAAAGGAACTAGAAAACTAATAAAATCTAAACACAAACTAGAATTTAGTTACTAATACTGTAGTAATGTCAGTTTCTTAGTTTTGGCAAATGTACTATGGTAATATAAAATGGTAAGATTGTTGGAAACCAGATGAGTGGTATGAAAGAACTCTGTGCCATCTTTTGCAATTTTTCTATAATTCTAAAATTGCCCCAAAATAGAAAGCTTATTTGCAGAAAGGAAATTAGGACTTAACAAATTCTTTCATTATTAATATAGTACAATGTAACAATTTTTAGAATGGCATAGGCAGTTCAGAGAAAATTTAAGTGCTTTTCAAATTTTAAAAATTAATCTTTTTAATAAATTTCATGAAGTTAGAATAACTACTGAATTCAAATGTTCTAGTTTATGCTACTTGTTATAAGTTTATTTTAAATTAAGAGCTGAATGCTTTCATGATCGCATGCTACTGTGTTAGTTTTTTATTTTTATATCAAATTTGAAGAAACTACTAGTAACACAATTTTGTCAAAAATTTTACGTAAAACTCTGACTTTGAAGAGAACAGAAATTTACACTGATTTTTGTCTACCTGAATATTATGGACCATTTTTAATTTTTATATTTCAGAATCCCTCATAGCAAAATGTTTTAGCAATTGATTTTTTTCATGTGTAACAAGAATGAAACATTCTATTTCCTGATGTCAGGGGACATATTTGAGGGGTGGGCAAGCATATATTTGTTTTTCCCTTTTATTAATGTTTTGCTGGAGGGCAAATGTCAATGTAGCCACTTTCATTCTTTTACCCCTCTTGCTGAAATCTCCTGTAGGGAAATTCTGCACATGGGTTTCTTTCATGGTTCTTTTCATTTTTATCTCCTGCTGTGACTTTGACAGACTGGCAGTAGGAGACAGAAATAAAAGAAAAAGGCTTAAAGAAATGTTATAGCTTCATGCTGTGAATTTAGAAGATGATGGGGATTTTTGGCTTGCTTCCTCTGGCCCATGACTAAAAGAAGAACTGTCACCAGGTTACAGTGCTAAGGGGGAG
Organism: Callospermophilus lateralis; assembly: GCF_048772815.1. Classification (NCBI taxonomy): domain Eukaryota; kingdom Metazoa; phylum Chordata; class Mammalia; order Rodentia; family Sciuridae; genus Callospermophilus; species Callospermophilus lateralis. The sequence continues at coordinate 4,866,422 of NW_027514398.1, read as the reverse complement.
TAATGAGAACATATTTTCTCATGCAGGCTACCTAGAGGACTTTGATGCATGTGGCCCACCCAAGTCAATCTGAAACTCTGGGGCTAAAAATTGCTATGGCTAAATCCAAAATCTCATGGTTGGGAATGAGCCTTGGCAATACCCTGTGTAGAGTTTTCACACAGTAGCCATATAATAAGTGTTTGATCCTGATAATTTCATGTAAATTGCCATTCACACCATTGTAAGGAGTCTATAAGTCCGTCATTTGGTCTGTCTTAATTGTACCTAATATTATCCCTAAAAAGAAATGATAAAATCACTGGTGAATTTGACCTCATTTTTCGTTAGAAAGAGATCTCCAGCTCTTTGTTAGGAAACAGTGGACTGCATTTTCTTTTATGTGGATCCTTGAGGTTGTGCAATAGATAATATTTCTTCAATTTGTTTTTTTTAGATATGCATGACAATAGAGTGTATTTTGACATATTATACATTGGAGTATGACTTATTCTAATTAGGATCCCAATCTTGTGCATGTACATGATGGTAAGATTCACTATGGTCTATTCATATATGAATATAGGAAAGTTATATCAAATTAATTCTAATATCATTCCTATTTCTATCCTCAGTCCTTTCCTTCATTCCCCTTTGTCTAATCCAAAGAACTACTATTTGGTAAACTCAAGAATCACTTAGAAAAGACTTCATAATATGTTCCTGAAGTTTACAAGAATATTGAGAAACATGTAAGAATAAAAGTCAGAGTAGAAATGAGGAAGAATTAGCTATTAGTGATTTTAAAAGTCTGATTAGATATTTAAATGTATACTTATTTTTGGTAAGGTATACTTTATTTTTAAAGTGGTACATAATAATATAAGGTAGTTAAGATTAATAGGCTTTCAACTGACATGCAGTCAATCTGGTCAATTTTGTTTAAAAAAACATTTAAACATATATTTGAAAAAAATTGTAGAATTACATGAAATTGTGTGCACACATTCTATTTAAATGTATATTATAAAAATGAAAATGGAATGCTGTTCATTATGCATTATCATATACAAATTAAAAAATTGTAATTCTGAAAGTATGAAATATGATCTACAAAAATCAGGAAATATCTCCTGATTATGCTTTTTATGGCTATTAGTAAATTGGGCAATATTAGAGGGACCCCCATGCACACAAAATCACTCTTGCTTATGGTATTGGTTGCAAGTTAGAAATTCCCCAAACAACACAAATTCACTACAGATCAAGTATCCTGAGTGTGAAAATCTAAAATCATCTTCAAAATCTGAAGATCCTACATTTAAACTTATCCAATGGTTCCTGGTCAATACACAATTTAAAAAAATACCTCAGGTGATGTGTATATAAAACATGAATAAATTTATTTTAAGACTTTTGTCCCATCTCTGAGATATCTCATTTTGTAAATGCAAATATTTCAAAAACCCCACCATGAATAAATATATAAAATCTGAAACACTTATGCATTTCAGATAAAGAATATTCAAACTGTAGTAGTATTGACAGAATTTGTTGAAAGCTATTATACTCAAAGTCACAGTTTATAAAGTCAAAGGATACAGATTCAAATCAAACAAAAAATAAGAGAGGCAGTATTATGAATATTTGTGTTCCCCAAAATTGTGTAGAAGTCCTATCCCTGAAAAAATGGCAAACCCCACAAACTCACATACTGAAGGCCTATACCTAATATTTGCATGATATTAGGGCATGTGGCCCTTATAAAGTAATTAGTGCATGTGGTTAGACCCCTCATAAGTGGGATCAGAGAGACTGATTAAAGAGATTCTAGAGAGCTCTCTCTCCCTCTTTCTGCCATGTGAAGATACAGTGACCAGATATCCATCTGAAAGCCAGTCACTGAATCTGTCAGCATCTTGGTCTTGGGGTCTTGGACTTCCCAGCCTCAAGAAATATGAGAAATAAGTGTTTATTGTTTTAGTCACTCAATTTTTACCCAGGTTATTACTTTAGCTACTGCTGTGATATCCTCTCATAGCAATCTGAACAAATGCAGACAAATCCAGGAGGATTCCAAATGAACAGCTTCCACTTTTCCTCTTCACAGGGAATCAGGACAGAACTTCCAATCAACATGTCAAAATAGAGAATATTGCCAATCAGAAAAGCATACCCAAGTTTCAGCTTTGGTGGGGTTCCATTCAAGAGAGTTTGTATTAAGGCTCTATCACATATGGATTATGTGATAGTTTGTATTCCTTTCAAAATTCACGTTGAAACTCCATCCCCATCATGGTGTTATTAAAGGGGGGACAGGGCTTCTGGTAATTATTAAGTCTGTATTTATAAAGAATATATAAAGCATAAATGAATTTCATTTTAAGACTGGTTCCATCCCCAAGACATCTCATTATGCATATGCAAAACCCTCATGAATAGGTTAATGCCCTTATGTTATAGGCTTCAGAGAGCAATTGTTTTTCTTATCCTTCTACCTTCCACCATGTTAGGATACAGCAACATGGCCTTGCCTGGAAAGCACAGAAACTGATTCTCATCAGACACTGGACCTACCAGTGCCTAGATCTTGGATTTCCAAGCACCCATAACTGTGAGAAATACATTTCTATAGTTAATGGTTTATTTAGTCTGTAAAGTTTTGTTCAGCAAATTAAGATCACTGATTTCCCACAGAGCTTATCTCATTCTCCAGTACCTCCATATTGATGACCCAAAGCCCACCCTAAATCAATTGGTGTGGTTCAGAGATCTCCTAACCCTAAATTATATTGTTAACTATTTAGCAAACCAAAGGCTTCCAAGCAAAGCTAGTCCAGTCAGTCATGGCTTTTCAAGGGCTTAGAGATTATGTTTCAGTAAACTAGGAGTAAAGGCCAGTATTATTTTGGTTAAGGTTAAACTCTTTGCTGCATAGAATCTAAAAAGTGTGTAGTGAGATTTATTCTGCTTTACATTTTTCCCTTTAAAAAAGGTAATTGTATCTCTAATGTCTATAACATAAACATAAAGAAATTCTAGCACCTGATGAAACCATGTATAAGGACTTCACTATCATAATCTAATAAGAAAAACAACAAAACACCATTTTTCTGGTATTTTAATTTAACTGTAGAATTGATTAATCATTTTATTACTATATAAGTGTTTTAAATTATAGCTCATAGAATGAGAATTTTTGAAGTATTTTGACTATATGAGCTAGAATTAAAAATCACTTATAAAGCTGATTTTGTCTAGATGACAGAACTGCTTAGAAAGATATTGAGTTCTATGAATTTAACATACTGAGTTTCGTGAACTGAACTCCCATTTTGAGAAAAGTCCAGAAGTGTTAAATTATGACTTGCATTATCCTCCTAGCATAAGATGAACTTTGGTATAGATTCAGTAAAGTAATTATTCTTTCTACTAGTGCTGATAAAATGTAATATGACAAGAAATAGCCTCCTGATGAAGTTAAATATTTGATATGCAGACTAAATAAAAGCAAGCAAACCTGCCTTGTCTCTCAGTAGTGAAGTCCTGATTTAGAAAGTGGTAATGAAAATTCCATTCAAAGAATCATTCTATTCATGGCAGATTTCTGTGTTTTTATTTAGTATTTCCCTATGGAGCAAAGGTAGGTTTGTGAACTGCATAGTATTAAGAAATTAAGTTTTCCCCCAGAGGCAGATTCTAGGCAACCTTACTACCTGTTTTAAACTATCCAGTTTCCTCTACCTAATTATGCAAACAACACTTATCTATACAGGGTTTGGGACTTGAGGAACCAACACAGATGCTGATAATCTGGATACCATTATAGCTGTGAGTAATGAAATCTTTTGTCTCTAATCCAGGAGTCTTTTATCTTCTGACAGCAAACAGGAAAATTTAACAGGCTATTTGAAAGTGGTATAATTTTCTGCTCTTTGACAGACCTTTATGTTCACTTCTTTATCCTTCAATCATATAAAACATTTAAATTTAGTCTCTCTTTTAATTTCCAAGTCATTTGATTCATTATAATGTGCCATTGTCTTGGGTATATTTTTCTAATATCTAACTCTGACCAAAATTTCACAGCTACTACCCATTTTTTTGATAAGAGTGTAGGTTTTAATTCATCAACTTATTAATTTATTAAATTTTTTTTGAGAGAGAGAGAGACAGAATTTTTTTAATATTTATTTTTTCGTTTTCGGCAGATACAACATCTTTATTTGTATGTGGTGCTGAAGATCGAACCCAGAGCCACTGCATGCCAGTCGAGTGCGCTACCTCTTGAGCCACATACCCAGCCCTCATTTATTAAATTTTGAAGCATATACTATCTGTGTTTTTAGGCACTTGATAAATGGCATACAAATTAAATATGAAAACAGTCCCCATTAACTTTTGAGAAGCAAAATGTTTGATATTAATCATCAAGCTGTAGTTACAATGTATTAAACCAAGATATAAGAATTATTCAAACTCCTGGGCTGAAGCGATCCTCTTATCTTTGCCTCCTCAGTTTCTGGGACTGTTGACATACATAACTGTACCAAGGCTTATGTGTATTTATGTACCTTTTAAAATTTCTCATACTTGGAAGAGTCAACACAATCTGAGAAATGCTTATAGCACAATTAATTAAACATTATCTATAAATAAAAACCATTAAGTATAAATATTAGCTATAAATAAGCAAATACCACTAGGAAGAATACAATTTTAAATTTAAAACATTATTTATATAACTATATTTTTAATCCTTTGAACTCTGTTATAAATTTTTAAATTAATTTTTAGTTGGCAAATAATAATTTTGTATTGAGTACATTGTGATATTTTGATAAATACATTATGAAATTATTTAACCAAGCTAATTAACAGCCATCATTTCTTATCTTTTTCTTTTTATGAATATTTAAAATCTACTGACTTAACAAATTTGAAGTACAGTTTACATTATTACATTATTATTGGAGCTACCATGCTGTACAAGAGACCTCATAAACTTATTTCTCCTAATTTTAACTTTGTACTGTTTGACCAACACCAATCTTGAATTTTCTTTTTACTGCGTGTGTAATACACTAATAACATTTATGACATTTTTAATATTATGCATCTTTTAATAAAATTTTATGAACATTTGATCTGTTCTATTTTTTTAAAGACTGACTATATCTTTTTGAAAAGACTGAAGAAGTCCCATTGAAAACCCTTCTAGACTGTCAGTTCAAGATACCTAGTCATGAGATCACATTGTAGGAAAAATGAAATAGCCCTCTAAATCAGTTGAGGCAATTGAAGTAAAATATGCTTATTTTATTCACATTTTTAGACCATATCTGAATATGTAATTTATATGGTAATTTAAAAAAAACTGAGCTCTATAAATATGCTCCTTGTCTTAGAGTGGGTTTATATCTTGATAATTTCATGCTAAGTTGAAAATATGGTAAGTTGAAAATGCATTTAATACTCCAAACCTACCAAGCATCATGGCTTAGCAACACAGTGCACTGAAGAGTATCACTTGTTCCTTGATCAGAGGCTGACTGGGAACTGAGGTTACCTGACACTGCCCAGTGTTGCCAGTGAGTATCCACACACCAGTAGCCTGGGAAAAGATAAAAATTCAGACTATCAAGTAAGGTTTCTGCTGAAGGTGTGTCCCTTTTGCACCATCATGAAATTAAATATCAATTGTAGGTTGAACCATCATAGTCTGGGAAACTTCTGTGTATGATGTAGATGAAATAGATTATATATTACACAGTGCTGTATGTTTTCTAGGGAATTTCAACACTTCAAGCCTTCTGTGTTACTGTTAGATTTCTACAATACCTAAAGAAAAGTTAGAAGGCAATTTTTTTTTCAAATCTGAGAATAAGTAAACGTTAAGATTCTTTTAAATGTCAAGAAAAGCAGTATTAAGGAAAGAAAATTCCAATTTTTAATATTTTCTGCACTTATAATACTAAATCAGTTCTCTTTATGTTTTAATGGAAAAATCTTAAACCAAAAAGTCAAACACCTGTGTTCTGATCTTCTGCAGTATGCTGTACATAATCTTCTTGAAATTATTCAGTGTTTCTGAGACCCATCATGTGCCTGAATGATATAAATAAACCTCAAAACAAACATAAGAATTGCTGGAATTAAAAAAATGTATATTGTAATACTATATATTAGTTTTTCATTACTACTTTCACAAATCAAAGCAATTTAGTTGCTTAAAACAATACACATTTACTATTCCATAGTCTTGTGACCTTAGAAGTCCAGGTTGGCAAAACTGATTTCTCTGCTATTTATTTCATCAGGCTGAAACCAAAGTGTTAAATGATTTAAGTCTTAATGGTGAGTTCTGGAGAAAAATCTGCTTTCAAGCACTTTCAGGTTGTTGACAGAATCCAGTTTCTTGTGGGTGTAGTTCTGAGGTCCTCTTAATATACTAGTTGTCACCTGGAATCCACATATAGCTCCTGGAAGACTCTAGGGTCCATGCATCTCCCAACCAGCAGGAGCATGTCACTTCTTTCTCACACTAAGAATCTGCCACTTCTGTCTCTCTCCATCTCCCACCCCCACCCCCACCTCTTTTGTCTCTTTCACACTTTCTTTATCTTTTCTTTAAATTATTTCTTAGTTGCCAATAGACCTGTATTTTATATATTTATATGTGGTGGGAGAATCGAACCCAGTGCCTCACACATGCTAAGCCAGTGCTCTACCACTGAGACACAACCCCAGCCTCTTTCTTCATCTTTTAAGTATAGAAAGTTTTGTCCTTTTAAGGCCTTATGTGAGTAGGTTTGAGGCACTTGCCCAGACAATTTGGGAAAATGTCCTCAAGTTCCATGATATTAATTCTATCTGCTTAGTCCCTCTTGTAGTGTAAGGTAACATTTCCACAGGTTCCCAGGTTAGAGCATTGACAACTTAGGATGCCATTATTGTGCCAATCTCATACTATAATACAAAGATGAAGTTATTTTATTAGGTCTCTAAAATTTAGAGGAAGACAATCGTGGAAAATTTAAATAATACTGGTCAAAGTCAAGTTTTTTCTTTTTTTTTAAATTTTAAGACTGGAGTGATTAAGCTGTCTTTAATTAGACTTGGGTTTGATCTAAATTCTGATCAGAATGCTGGAAAGAAAAGGGACTTGTGATGTAGATGGGCATGGCTGAGACAGATGCTCTGTTAGATATTAAATCCTGAAACTTTAGGTATTTCTGAATATACTTAACAAAATGTTCCCTAAAATGTAATTTAATGAATCTAATGTTAATTAACTAGATTACTATGAACATGTATTGTCTGTTATAGTTTATATTGACCCAATTTAAAATAACCTGAAGGAAAAGGTATTACAACTAAATATCAGAGATACAATGAAATAAAAATGTTAATAAATTTTTGTTAGTACAGTGTGTCATGCTGAAAATGCATTTATGCACTTATGATATGGGAAAATTTGATTCCACATAGTTTTTAGCTACTCTGGCATTAGCATTGTCACTCAATACTTTAAGTTACAGGATAGAGAAAAGGTTATCTCTATGTCTTACTATTTAAGAATATTTTTGGTTTTATATTTACATGTTTCTAGCTCCAGTTTAATATTGTTGTGTTTGGAGAAGGGCTTAAGTGGGACCATTTGAAGTACACATTTTTTTAAAAAAGTGAATAGTTATATTAAGTGAAAAAATGCATAATGTAGTTAAAGAAGGAAACCAAATACTGAATATGTGCTTAATATTTAGCCTACCAACTTTTAGAGCTAACACATTTCTTGTTTTATAAATACAGTGTCATATTGAGGAAGAGTAGAGATTTTTTTTAGAAATGTGAAAAGTCTTAGCTCTGCTTCAGTGGACATGAATGTTTCAGTATCTTTGATGTCATCTTACAATTAATAGAGAAAGGATTAAGTTTAGGATGTTCATAAAGTTCTGTAATCTTAGTCTATCAGAATAAATTGATATAACTTTGTCAGCAGTTTTTTTTTTTATTTTTCACCAGCTAGTTGAATATCCCAAACCTATAGTTCAACATGTAAAATCCTCCACTCTAGGACCTCGCCCCACTGTTACAACATGGTTGTCACTGCTTTCCCACAAATACAGAGGAAGAGCAGGGCTGACCACTTTTATCATTAATGGTATGATGTTTTATTTTTCCATTTTCATCTTGCTTGTGCTGTAATCCTGAACTGTAATCTCTTCCTTAGAAATGCCAACTATACACAAAGATTTCCTCAAAAGTCTCCTGATTCCCCAACAAAGTATGTTGTTCCTAGTCTCAGAAAAGTTTGTCTAAATTGCACTTCAGAGATTTATAGGATGTAACAGTGTTTCCAACATCAGAATGAATATGTTATTACCAAGAGTGTATATTCTGCAGGATATACATATTGCCTTACATTTACAAGGTATAAATTAAGCATTTCTTAAGTTTAATTAATTGATGTAAATATTTGGTAAATTTCAGGTTACCTACGATCATGTGGCAAGGGAAATCAGAGAAACTATATCTATGGTGTCTTGCTCTAAAGAGAAATGAAAAATGTATGAGCCTATATAATGAGCAGAGAAGAGTCAGGGTGTAGAGACTGCAGTGAGAGTACTAGACGTGATTGTCACTGCTTGGAATCAGGATGACTCTGCCAACTAAGTTTTCTACAGAAGGTAATGAAGCTTCCACTAACATCAATGAGCCCCATTGTGTGAGACAAATTATGGAGAAAGCAGTAGTTGAAAGAGCTTTATATTGGAAGTTGAAATGTGATTATCTTTGGGTGATTAATGGTTTCTTTCAAAATATATTTTCAAGTATTCACTACAAAATGCATGTGTCTTGTCTATACAGTACAATTTTAAATGCTGTCTGACAATACAGATACTGTTAGTTTCAATTTAAAAAACAAATACATGACTAGATTTTTGCACACCTTTAAAATATGAGAAATTGTCTCTTCCATTTAAAATAGATTTGCCTTTTAAGGGACCTCTGTGTTTCTTTAATATTGGATTTGGGCAATTGTTTTATTGTAGAAAGCAATTACGCTCCCAAAGGAAGTTTTAAATTTAATGGAACAAGCATTTGGTAATACCATCTGTTGTTATTATGTGTAAATATATAAGTGTTGCTGTGAAGGGCAAGAAACACAGTTCTCACTTCTGAATATTTACATACTCTAAACAGTCAGTTTTACTTAAAAACATCTTTATAGATTAAAAATTATAATAATTAGTAGGATATCTGTGACTTCACTCTTTGTAGGTAGGATGGAAAATTTGGAAGCATGTCCTTTTTTTCCTTTAGCAAGGTGAAAACCATATGGGTATTGGTTTCTATGATCGGGACTGAAAGTAATTCTGCCTGTAATCATATGTATCCTGAGTATATAGTTTATGAAATTTAGGTTGGAAGATCAAATTACATTATAAATTAAAAAAAATGTTCTTCCAAGATTAACAAAATGTACACTTACTCAGATTCAGCAATTATTTTCAGGACGTTGTTTTCAAAGCATTTTTAGAAGAATGCTGAAATAGAATGTAGCGTCAGGGCTGCTGTGCATAGTTGTTCAGGCTGCAGACTGCATAATTTGAAGGGCTCTTGTTCCTCATGAGGGAAAAAGTAAGTCTGCAGTAACAAATAGCCTTCAAATGATAGTGAATTAACATAATAACATGTTTTTCATGCTATATTACTACCACTGATCATCTGTTTCTCTACTAAATGTCAACTTCATGCCAGGTCTGAGGCTAAAGTAATGGTTTCTATTATGGATTTCTAGTAATGATAAAGGAGAACATGAAACACAGTGAAACTCACTGAGACTCCTAAAGCTCACATCCAGAAATCATGCTGGAACTTCTGCTTATATATTTTTGGACAAAGATCATTCAGATGCTCACAATTCACCCAGGTGGGGGTAGGTATACAATTCTCCCACAAGGTAGGCCAGGGAATTTTGGAAAACAATTATGTAATCTACTAGAGGCACCATTTCTACAAAGTAAACTATAAATAGCTGCTCACCAAATACCTTAGTTTGGGTACTTTATTTTTTAAACAAGTGTATTTAGCTCATGGTTGTACAGCTTCAGGAGCATGGCATGGATATATGCCCAGCCTTGGTGAGGGACTCTGGCTGTGTCACATGGCACTTGGTATCATGGAGGGAGCTAGTGTAAGAGGGAGGTATCATATTTGAACCAGAAAATCAGAAAGTAGACAGGGATCAGTCTTGATTTTTTATGACAACATTCTCTTGAGACCTAACCAGAGTGCCTCAAGAACTACCTAAATACCTTCCAAGGGTGATGTCCCCAAGGACCTAATCATCTCTCACTTGGTTCCACTAAAGGTTCTCCCACCTCAGTATTGCCACACAGAAAACCAAACCTCCAACACATGACTGTTTGAGAGGCAAATCGCAGCATCCTTCAGTTGTGTAATGTGGTTGTCCTGGGTTATGGTAATACACGTTATTTATTTGTGTTAAAGCAGTGCACTGTCGTCTGTTTGTGTTAAAAGAAAATCCAGGTGGTGAAAAAAAGATTAAAGCATGGATCCTTTCCTTTATGCCACTGAAGATCCTTGATCTTTTTACATGCCACCATCTTAAAGTAAAATCCACAGGGGAAACTAACACAGATTGTGTCCATTCATTCTAATTCTTCCTCAGAAATCTACTACTTTGGGCTCAGCATCCTCACAATGAAACCTCCATGTTTTCCATTTCATTTAGACTCTGAGAAGTTATGATTGGGTCTCCATATATATTTATTTTTGTTGTAGTTTCTTTTAACATCACTGTATGTCGAAATATATATATTCAGATTTTAAATCTTTTGTTTAAAAATAATTCCTATTTATTAACTAGACTTTGGCTTAGGCATGCCATTTATGTTCAAGTTAAAACTTTGGGTATTAAAAATCTAGCCTGCTGATAAGTCTGTGATTTAAGAAATAAGTTGTCAAAAGTGATTAGTTTGTATCAGACTTTAAAGAATAAATGGTGTTCATTGAGATGCTTTGCATGAAGACGCCTAATTATTCAAGTCCTACTAGTGTGAAATCTATTTAAAATCAACAGTACAATTTCTTAATAATTTATTCTAACAGATAATAGGTTTTGAAAACTATCATATTTTGAGGTCATAAGCTTCTTAAAAGAGATAACTCACCACTTTCATTATTAGTTTCATAGCATTAATTTTAATGCTATGAAGTTTAATTAAAGATTACACAAATTAAGATTTTAGGCTTTATCTTTCTCCTTGACTTCATAATTAGCAATATTTAAAAATAATTTAGAGGCTTTAATATAATTCCATTTTGAATGGATTTAGAGTTTTTTTTTCCTTTTTTTTTCAGTTCTGGGGATGGAACCCAGGACCTCATGCATGCCAGGCAAGACCTCTACCACTGAGCCACATCCTCCAATCCTTGAGAGGATTCAGTATGGAGAATTCACTGTAGATTTCATTCTTAAATACAGTCAATAGTTCCATCCTTTTTATAAGATGACATATACATTCCTAAAATGATTATAGTTTCACTGACAATTGGAAATATACGTTGGTATAAAGCTATTACAAATAATTATATTGTTTTCATTATGATTCAAAATATCATTTGTAAATTCTGGTACCCACTTTTTATTGTCACCAAAAATTCTAATGCCATGGTTCTTTATTGTAAAAACACTTACTTCTAGTATTGTGGAGTGGGCTTTTACATTGGCGTAGGTTTATTATGCATAGAAACATTCACATACCATATTGGAAACTGTTTTCTCTCTAAAAAGTGTCCAATACAGTTTTCCTTCAGTATTGAAAAAATGGTTTCTTAATTTGCATTGCAATTAAATTTGCTTGATGTGTTGGATGACTGCTCCACTAGTTCAGTGTTCAGTTGGGTGAAATGTGCATTTTTAAGCATTTATGTTATTCAGTGCAAAATCACCTGTGCCATTGCTAAAGCTGGGTATGTGAGAGGCAAGCAGTAGCTCAGCTCAGACGCATGGTGCAAAAAAAAAGTGCCAGCTCTTTTCTCCTATTTCATTTTCCATCTAGGATACTCCTCGTTCTATTCAGTGGCCAACAGAAGTACCTTCAGTGTTGAAAATAACTTATCACTTCTCTTTCCTGTCTTCTACTTCCTCCCTCCCTCCCTTTTCTGCTTCCTTCCAATATCTAATTGGAATATCACTGGTGATAGTGTACATAATGTAGTTACTCTGTATACTTCTTTAGATGCTTATTAGCCTTTCTTTACAGGCTCATTCTCTGATATCTCTGACCACGACCATATATATGATCATGGTCAAACTAATACAAATTTATAATTTTTATTCATACACTATTGCTTCATAGTAAAGCATCACTTATATAGTTAAGCTCTTCTTCACTCTTTTCCTCAATTTATCTCACTTCAATCCTTTCCTTTCAGTAAGTGAGTTGACTTTTACTGAAGAACAGTATAATTTGTAGAGAGTTTAAACCTGTATGTATTTGTCAACAGTAAATTTCATGCTACATAAATGGATATACCACTGGTGTGAAAATCATTTTAATTCTTCTGATATAATCTGCATAATGGTATTGTATAAAGGTATAATCACAGGCAAGTTTGGTAACTTTAAGGCTTATCTGAAAAGAGTGTAGTAGAAAAGAAATAAGGTCTAAGAGAAGGTACGAGAAATAAATTTCAATGCATTACACATAGGCAACCTGGATATTATTGGTTGGAAAGACTGACTTTTTTTTTCTTGAGAATAATGGAAAGAGGAATAACAAACTCACAAATAAGTGTAGGAACTAATAAGGAAAAGAATTGTCTTAGAGAAAAAGACATTAACTAAAACAAGAAGGTTAGTATCAGCTACAGTCTTATGAGAGATGAAAGATATTGATTTCACATGATGTGCAGACAGAATATGTTAAATGGGTTTTTATTGAATAAATCAATAAATTAATTCATTAATGAAAAAGTAAGTACAGGAAGACAGTTATTCTGAAGGCATAAAGGAGATTCTATCTACCATCTAATGAATAAAACAAAAGAGAAGATAAAGCTTGATTTTCTTCTTCAGTCACAGAAGATAAGTATAAACATTAATCTATTGAAGTTTAAAATTGGTGAGGAAAATTGGGAAGAAGGAAAGATGACTAGGAATCCAGCCAGCTATATTTATAAGAAGCAGGAAATAATCAATGTGAAATTAGAAGACGATAAACATGCAAGCAATATTACAAAGACAGAACTACCAGATTTTGAAACCTGGATGACTTTGGAGTCAGAGCTGGCTGCCAGATCCAAGTGTGAGTTCTCAAGAGAATAATAGTGCCATTATCAGAATGACAGCAAACTAGAGGAGGAGCAGACTTAGGGCAGTAGTGAGGAGAGGGAAATGCTTATTTCAGATCAAGACATAATGACTTACTTGTTTGGTTTAAATACTCCTGGGGAAAGACATCAGAAGGCAATTTGAAATAAGAATAATATGTAATTTGTGAGAGGCTGAGACAATGGAAATCACTGAGAAAAACAGGAATAGAAAGAGTATAGTAAATAAAAAACTTTGGAAAACTGTATATTAAATTAAAAAAGAAGAAGAAGCCTGTACCATCAGACGAGTCAAAACAGAAATATCAAGATGGAAGCACATTCAACACATTGCCCAATGCAACACTGAGGTAGAGAACTAAGAAAGGCATTTGGTGACTACAGGGGATGGTTCCAGCAACCCCACACATATAAGGAGATGCTCAAGTCCCTTATATACAATGGTGTAACATTTGCACATTACCTATGTGGATATTCCTGAATACCTTAAATCATATCAAGGGTATTTATAATACTTTATGCAATCTAAATTCTATGTAAATAATTCTCATGCTGTAATTTTTAGGGAATTATGATGAGAAAAAGACTGTGTTTGGTACTGACATAGTCTTTTCTTTGTTTTTGCTATACTGGAATACAGGACCTGGTGCATGCTAGACAAACTTATACCTCTGAGCTACATTCCCAGCAGCCCCAGGCACAATTTTGTTGTTGTTGCTGTTGACTATTTTTATATGGTGAATGACTGACTCCATAATTGTAGAACCTGCAGAAAAGGGAACCAAGTATATTTTCTTTACCAGTAACCTTTTAGAATGTAGTTTTCATGAAAAGTAAGCATGACAGAAAGGTTGTAATAGGCTAAGGAGATGGTTGGTGCTAGCATGAACATAGTACATATAAACTGTACTTTTGAAAGTTCAAAGTAAAACAGGTTTGATAGAGTGTGTCCTGAGCTATATGGAATGAGGGTCAAGACCTATGATGTATGTGAGTGCTAACTATATCTTATCTATTTCCTACTTCCTGTGGAGTTTTGCATAGTTCCTGGCACACATAGTCTCTTAAGAAATATGTATTGAATTAATGTATAAATGAGGTAGAAGACCAGCTGGGAAACTATGTACATTTGTATCCAGAATCCTAAAATACTCTTCTGTGTAACTGTTTCAGAAATAGATGTATTATGATAGATTATGCAGAACTAATTCATTGCACTATGTTTCTTCCACATTCTAAAACCCCTGACTGGTACTTTACATAGAGGAAACTAGAAATGCTGAGACACAATTTTAAGCAAATGTAAATCAATGATGCAATTAGAAGCAATGCTAAATAATGGATCTTTGGGATGAGGTGGTGAATTAGACTCATTTTTAAGTGATGCTTAAACCCACATATATTTTTCTATAGGTTTGTGTACATATGCTTTTACCAAAGTGTGTATTCTAAAATAAAAGAAGGTGCTCTAAAGCTTAGAAATGTACTTACTATTGAATTATTTATCAATATCTCAACTGGATTGCTTTAAATAATGGCATCATCAATCTGCTTTCAAATGACCAGTTACATTATACAACAAACTACTGTAGTTTAAGGGAATCAAAAATATTTACATTTTTATTGAGGAAACATAATGCTTCATGGCTGTGACCTGGGGTCACTGATGATCTGAAATGTGATTCATAGCCAGCCACAACAAAATCATTTCATGAGTTTCTAGATCTCACAGGATATAATTTTATACTCTAATCTAACTTGCTATATTTTGTCCTTTTTGATTATTTCTCATGCCATATATTACATGAATATATTAAACAAGTTTAGAGATGACATAAAGTTTCTAATTGGAGACAGACTTACATTTGAATAATTTAAATAAACTCTTAATGATGACCAGTGTCCAGTGTCACAAAATTCTTTTGAAGTATTCTCACCATTAAATGTTGTTTTAGTCTGATTCTTCAGAGAGAGAGACCAATAGTAGAGAGACAGACAGATAAATATAGAGATATGAAAGCTAGGATTTATTAGGGGAATTGGCTCATCTGATTATGGAGGTCTGGGAAGTCCCATAACAGGCCATCTGCAAGCTAGAGACCCTGGGATATCATCAGCATGGCTAAGTTTGAGATGAAGAACTGAGAACCTAGGAGCCTGCTGGTTTATGCACTAGTGTGCAATGGCCAGAGAGCCTGAGGTTCTGATGCTGGGAGAAAAAGTTTGTTCTGTAGGTCCAGGTGAGAGAGAGACATCTGCAGAAGAATTCACTTTCCCTCTGTTTTTAATTATCTCCAGGTCTCTAGGGAATTGAATGATGCCTTCCCATTTAGTCCACTGAGACTCATATGCCAGTCTCCTCTGGAAATATTTTCATAGCCACTCCTGAAATAATGCTTTACCAGATCTCTAGGTATTCTTTAATCTAGTCACTTTCCTACTGGAACATAGAAATCATTCACTTTTTTTGGAAGGTAAATCAAGGTGATAGAACTTATCTTTGTCTTGTGGAAAACATCAAAAATGAGTCTAGTTTCAATAGCTCTCCCTAATGATTTTATGCAAAATAAAGTGGTACCAGGAAGTTTGGTCCAGAAGAAAATACCATTAAGAGAGTCAACATTTCTTTTTTTGAAATTAAAAAAAAAAGAAAGAAAACAATTGTCCCCACATATGGTTTCCTAAGAGGAAAGCCGAGGAAAGCCTAGACTTCATCCAGTTTGTTTAAAATAAGAAAATTTGAATCTTGTGAATGAAAAACATAAATCCACAATTATTTATTTATTTTGCTGAAAAGTGCACAACTGCCTGAGATTTTAAAGCCAGAAGGAATGAGGACGAAAGTTTACAATGGAAATGTTTAAACCTTCTTCTTTCTGCAGTAGAATAGACAAAGGGGAAATGAAGACAAGGGAGGAGGGATGAGTCAAGGAAAGACAAGGGAATGAATCTTAGCTAACTTTCCTATGTACATATGTGTATATACCACAGTGAATCTCAACATCATGTACATCCAGAAGACACTAATTAAACAAACAGAAAGATCAGTGGAGTAGGGGGGAAGGGAGCAGGGAAAGGGAAAGGGAGAAGAAAAGGTATTAGGGAATGAATTAAAACAAATTATATTCAGTGCTTCTATAATTATGTCAAAATGAATCCTATTGTTATGTATAACCAAAAAGAACCAATAAAAAAGACAGAAAATGTTTAAACCTGAATGATTTCTTCTTTGTGTTTTGATTGAAAAAGAAAACAAACATTTTGAATCTACTTTTTTTAACTTGAGTTTTACATTGTTTTCAATGTTATTTCACAATGCTGTTTCTTTTTAAAGCTCAAATGAAATAATAATGTTTTATCATTTAGTTACCTAGATTGACTTCATTTAATAATCCTTTGTAGTTACAGTTCACAAATAGCATTCACATATATAGCTCTACCTTTCATGTGAACTGAGTAGTAAATATGTTTTCTCCATTTTCAGATAAGGAGTTAAAACCAAACAGTTGATGTAATTTTCCAAATATTGTAATACTGTCTGACTCAGGTCTAAAGTAAAAATTAAGTACTATTTTGTAGCCCTGAAAAAAATGTTAATTATCATAGGAAATTAGCTAAATATAAATTAAGAAAATGATAAACCTTTTAAAATATAAATTAGTAATAATGCAAATATATTATTACTCAGGAATAGTAAGTGGAAGGAAAAATTTTTCTTTCATATAAGCTATTAGAATAATAGAATGTACATATATGTTCATATAAGCTATTAGAATCTGTACAAATTTTCTGCTACAAATTTAGCAGTTGATAGAAAAAATATGATTGCTTATCATTATTCAACAGTACCATTAGTTAAGTATCCCCCTCCCCCCAAAAAAAATCTTGAATGAGCATAAATTTCCAACAAAATAATTCATCTTTTGTTAAAACCATATAGGAAAATATTTAATTTTAATTAAGGGATATGACCTAATAAAATTACTATAATCATCTATTTTAAGTAGTAAAACTATTAAAATGATTATAGAGGTATTTACTTAAAATATAAATGCTCAAATATTATAAATTACTAATTTATAATATAATGTACATATATGTTTGTAAACAAAATTTTATATAGATATAAAAATATTTCAAGGACATACATCATCATCATGGCAGAAGATGTTTCATTCTGCTTTATAACATTTTTTTGCTTTTCTTTCTTTGGTGAACATGAATTTCATTTGTTATTATACCTATAACATTTAAGTATTCACTTATTTTCAACTTGAATGTTCCTATTTACTGTTTTTATTTAAGTGCTGTGACAGTGATTAAGTTTATGACTACAGAACACTTTTTAATACATCAGCACTTACTTTCAGATGTTAAAGTTACCTGAGAGCCCTTTGGTTCAAAAATACAAATAGAATATTTCTGAAATAAACAGTCCATGATGGCATTTTGTTTTGATTTGTGGTGCTGAGGATTGTACCCACAGTAGGAGAATACTCTACCACTGAACCAGATCCACAGGCCTAGTCATATACTTTAAATTGTTCACTATTTTGTGCATAATGAAGATATTTTGCACTGTCATACTCCAGCCAGCCCAGGATGTAATTTTTGTTCACCATATCCATGCTGTACATACTACCTGACCCAGCGTGTTTGAGAGAAAGAGACCATGTTTACATAATGTATTACAGTATATTGTTGTAATTGTTTTACTTCATTTTGAGTTGTTGTTAACCTCTCAGTGTGCCTGACTTATACATTAAACTTTATCGTAGATACATATGCATAGGAAAACATGTTGTATGTGCAGCGTTCAGAAATATTCATGTTTTCCAGAATCTAATGGACATCCTCAAATATATCCCTTGAAAATAAGGAGGGGTTGCTGAATCTGAAACTGGAGTCAAAGTTCATCAGTAATTAGTATAACTTCATTTACTATTAGATAATTGTAATAGTTAGGACAAGAAGATGATTCACTACATTATGTGATTATCCAGCTATATTTTCTGGCCTGACTACATTTTATCATTTGAAAAGGGATAATATTAGAACTCTAATTCAAAGCTTTTCAGATGTTCATTTTGAGGCTAAAACAAAAAATTTTAAAGAATTATTTATATGCTTTTACTGACTTGTGTAAAAATAGGTAGAGTTTTCTGCACAGTTTTACTTTGTCAATATCTTTTGTCTCTTCTTTTTAAAAAAAAGGATTTAACCTTTATTTTGTTGTTGTTGTTTTATGTGGTGCTGAGGATCAAACCCAGAGCCTCACCAGTGTTAGGCAAGTGCTGTATGGCTGAGCCCCAGCCCCAGCCCCTTTTGTCCCTTTTGATTACACCAAAAGTAATGGTTTCACTTGATAATCTGAAAGGTGTTAGTGGTTTTGGCAGTGTGAAGTGGTGTGTGTGGTATGTGCACACACACAGACCTGTGTACTTTCCTGGCCACAACTTGAGATGAGATCTTGTCATGGCAGCATTGTAAATTTGCTCAGACTTCAAACATTCATTTTTGTTTTTAGTTAAATTAACCAGATGGTGTCTAAGATGATCAGTGGCTTCTGAGCAGCTGACATATAGGCCTTTAGTAGGAATGGCTCAGTTCAAAGTGAGTCATACTGTCTTCACAAAACAAGAAGGTGGTTTCACTGTTTATTCAAAGATTTTAAATTATAATTTTAAAAATAGGATTTATAGCATATAATTTTATGTGTAGAAATGTATATATACCTATATATGTAATAACTTTCTACAGCTTTATTTTGGAATAGTAAAGAGGTCCCTTTGACATATTTACTTGCCATATTTTCCAAACAATTCATTAGTTTTCTTTCTTTCCTCCATTTTAATATCTTGAGATTAAGAGCAGCATTTTTAGAAAAATAAGAGATTATCAAGATTTTTTTAAAGGCAAAAGAAATTATTAAATGTGGTATGTTTTCAGAAGTATGTTATTTCCCCTTATTCTTAGATTCTGTGCCCTGAAAATAACTCCTCCCTTGGTATGATTTCCATGGCCATGATTTCATCTTCTAGGAAAGCCTTTCCTCCCTCCCAAAGATGCCTCTTAGACACAGCTAAGAGCACATGCTTTTACTTATTTTTATTTTTATTTTTGTTGAAGGAATGAACCTTTTTAATAAGCGTAAATCAACTTTTATTCTAATTAGTTATACATGATAGCATAATGCATTTCAATTCATTATACACAAATGGAACACGACTGAGCAAATGCTTTTAAATGTGTCTTCTTCAGAACCTAAGCAGGCCATTTGACTAGTGATCATAAATGGTGGCTTACAACAGTAGTTTTACATTTTATGTACATTATGTGTCAGCTTCAGGGCTTAACTCAAATCTGGGGCCCCCAAATTGTAAAAGTTTTAACTCATCTAATCCAGACTAATTGCTTTCATAGCAGCACAGCTCACAACTCTCAAATAGTTGCTTGTCTTTTCATCTGTTAGTTTTGTTCTATTAGATGTATCAGTATTCAAACTCATAAATCATGTTGAGATATGCCTCGCTTAGCTGAATTGCTGATACCTTGGTTTTTATCAGTCTTCTTGAGAGATTCGTGCCTTTAGAATCTTTTTCCTTAAGTATTTTGTCCAACTAAGAGGACTTATGGATGCCAAATTAATCAATTCAAAGGTTTTAATAAAGTCTCTGGTAACCTAGTGCTTGAATTAAGTCTGGGTGGCTTTACTACTTAAAAGATATCTTGATAGATGCAAATGAAAAACAGTGGATTGTTTCAGCCCACAAGACAGGAATCTTTGGGGATCTCCACATTTATATCCATTCCTCTTAGCAAAACAGCAAAATTGCAAATGAGGTTTTTTTGTAAGTTCATCTCATAACGTTGTCAAATAACACCAAGACACAATATTAACAATCTGTTTTGCAATCTTTCCACCTAAAACTCAAGCTAGCCATTTCTATAATGTCTTCTACCTTAATTGGTTTATATTATGGTAACAAATAATCCAAAATATGAGTGGTGGCTTACAACAGCAGTTTACCTTTTGTTTACATCATGTGCTAGCTAAGGGGCTTAGCCATATGTCTCTTCTTCGTTCTATAAATACAGTTGGAAAGATCATTATTTTTCTGGGATCTGTTGATCTCTGAAGCAAAAGTTGAAGAGGATTGGTGGAATGATATGATGGTTTTCAAAGCTCCTACTTAAAAATGCTGTGTGTGATTTCAGTGTCTATTACACATGCAAGACACAGGCTTAAGCCTACCATGGCAGTGGGGAGAAAGGGCAAGGCAGTTGCAGTCCTCCTGTAGTTTGGTCAGTGAATGACTGGAAATAATAACACAGTCTTCTACACTTTCTCTAGAAATGAGGAGAGTGGTAATTAAAACAAAAATAAGATATAATTTCACACATTCTTTTTAAAAATATTTTTTAGTTGTCAATGAACCTTTATTTTATTTATTGATACATGAGAATTGAACCCAGTGCCTAACACATGCTAGGCAAGCACTGTGCCACTGAGCCACAACCCCAGCCCACATTTCACACATTTTTGATTGGCAAAAATCCAAAATGTTGATTACATCAAATGTTTCAAGATGTGAGAAAATAGAAACTTTCACTCGTGGCCCTTGAAACTATTAATTTGTATAATCACTTTAGAGAAAAATTTGGTAGTAGCTAGTAAAGCTGAAGAGTGTATGTCTTCTGTAGTCTTAATCCAGAAATTTCACATTTTTTTCCAGTAAAGTGTTCCTACATATACACCTCAGGGCAGGTAAAAGGAGGTTCATCACAGCATGATTTTTAAAATCAGATTGGTAAGGAACTTGAATGATCAGCAAATTGAAATGGATAAATTATGGTATATTTATATAGGTGAATGCTAAACATAAGTTGTAATAATAAAGCTATATATTTTTTTCAGCATGGATAGCTTGTAAGAATTGTAATGGAAAAGAAAATTTTAAAAAACATGTAAAATGTACATCAAGTTTTACACAGAAGCAAATAAGTTACTTATATGTTTATATATTGCCAGTTTTAAGAACAAGGACAAGAATCTGGGGAGAATTAGCAGAAGAGGAAAAGGAGCAGGGTAAAGAGCTCCAATAGTATCCCTAATATTTTATTTGCTTTAGAAAGAAATAAAAAAAAAGGCATGTTGTGAACAGGAGAAATATATCCACTTACTACACTCATTACATCTGTCAAACTCATATGTTTAAAGTAGTTCTTAAATAAAAAGTCGATACTGAGAACAATGATAAATTCCTGCAGAGTCTAATCTATATAATGGCAATGAAATAAACATCTCCTGTAAATAAAGCAACAAAGTGGAGGAAAATGTACAAGGAGTTATATATTCATATCTGCAAGCACACAACATAAAGTTACATATTTCCAGTTGTTCTCCTATATATATATATATATATATATATATATATATATATATATATATATATATATATATAAATACATAGAAAATATCTGGAAGTATTTAAGAATATATATATAATAAGATGAACAGCTGAAGATAATGAAATTGGATTTAGGAAAGAAGGCAAGTGAATTTTCTTTTAGCTACATTGGACACATTTTTAAAATATTATTTATTGTAATATACTGTTTTTATATTACAATTGTTTTAATTACTTTTATAGTAAGAATTAAGAGTTGGTTATCAGAAATATATAGGGTGATGTTGGGAGTAGTTCTAAAGGGTGTCTATACAGTTTGGAAACATGACTATAATATCAATGATGAATTATATCTGTAAAATATAAATAATATTAGATGCATTTTCAAATTTTTTCAATACTATGTGATACCAGCAAATATGAATGAAGATAATACTTGTTCTTCAAATACTTGTTTCAAATTGCCTAAGAAACAAAACTTGGAGAACCACAATCATTCATGTCCTGGGAAAATTAGGTCAGGTGGGAATTGTGCCTAAAATAACATTGTTACTTACAAGAGACAGCAAGAAGTATGATTAAAAATAAGCCTACTATAATTTTAAAGTAATTTTCTCTAAAATGATAATGCTTTTTAAAATATTTTGGGTATTTCCATGTGACATTAGGCTAGGAATGAGTAAAGTGGAGTTGAATACTATCCTAGTTATATAGCTCTTTAGCCTCAGCACTGTTCTGTGTCTCTCCCCCTACTTTTTACAACAAAGTCCTTTCATTGTATCCTTTTTATGCTCACCACTTTAAAGATTAGACGTTATTAGGTTTTGATCTAAGGAAAGCTTAGATATATCTTGGGTCCACTATTTTCCCTTTCAAATTTTAGGTCACTATGTGTCTTCTACTTAGTTCAAAAAATGTAGCTCATACCACATAAAGCATTTATCCTTCCAGAGTACAAAAAAAGAACCATTTTTAAAAATGCATTCAGATTCTCTGACAATTTCATGAGCTATTCTAAGAGTTAAGAGTATTACACTTTAGCCAAGCTCCCTTACTGTTTGGTGAAAGTGTGTATGTGTGAGACGATCTTATTACCCTGATTGGAAATACCAAGTCCTTCCTAAGTGGACAAGCTTTACCTAGAAGCAGTAGATACTTGAGGAAAGTCATGAGCAGAGTCAGTAGAGACCCCCTAGGAGAGCCTACAGAATCGGAATCTTTACAGTGTATAAATGAGAACATTATTACATTTCTGAAAGAAACAGTATACTACAACAAGCCTATATAGTCATGTGTCACTTAATGACAGACACATTCTGATAGCTATGTCTTGGAGGGATTTCTTTGTTATGCATACATGATAGCATTGGTCTTTAGGCCTCTCCTCTTGATGCAGTCAGGAGACATGGGAAACATGAGCTGAATAAGGCTGTTGCCTTATTATTATTAACATGTCATACTGTTCTTCAGTAATTTTTTTTATAAGTAGAAGGAGTACATTCTAAATAATGATTAAAAATATAGCATAGTAAATATAGCATAGTAAATACATAAACCAGTAACTTGGTCCTATGTTCATATCAAGTATTGTACTACTATATATAATTGCATATGCTGTGCTTTTATATGACCAGCAGCACAAAAGGTTTGTTTATATCACCACCACAGGCATGTGAGTCATGTATCGTGGCAATAGGAATTATTTTTCAGCTCTAGCATAACCTCATGAGACCTCACACTATCATGGTAAGAGTGATTGACTCCTACATTGGTGTTAGCATGTGTCCACTTGCAGCAGATGCCATCATTCCCCAGTCTTTCATTCCCATTTCAGAGTCCTTGACCCATCCAACTGCCCGTACCTTGATGTTTTGGGTGAAGATTTTTTTTCTTATTGCTGGATTCTACTTTATGACCAACCAAAATGTTCTCCAGGAGCTGCCATCAACAAATGATTAATAGGAAATTAGAATATAAAGACACCAACTTTTTCACTCTTTAGGTGGATAATTCTGAGGTGTGTGTTCAGCTTTTATTCTCATAATCTGCCAAGTGGATGAAAATCCAGTCACTCATAATGGTAATTGGTTTAAAAAATATCTCCTTTATAGGTGAGCTTTGTTTCTTCATCTTATTTTCCCCCACACCCCATAATGTTCCTTTCCCTTTCCAAATCAGAAACTTATACTGGATTTTTGTTTTAGGATCAACATCTGGAGAAATCGAAACTAAAATAACAATATTTCCTCTTTCTTCTAATTCACCTTCTCAAAACAGTTTATAAAGGATTTGAATGCAGTTCAAAGTGGGACAGGGAACTGAAGTTAAAATATACCTTCACAGTATCCTAGTATCTAGAAACAATAACCTATTATTGTTACTAATCCCATGGTGCTCTCAGCTATATGTGGTGTACCTTTGATTCTGGATTCAGCTTGACTTCTAGTTCTCACAAGGTTGGTATATTCCAATTTCTTTATTCTGAATTCTACCACCGGAAATACAGAACCCCCTTCCCCCTGATGTGACTTATGCCAAGTCCACACAGGATTTGACATCAGTGCAAATCTGGTCTTCTCAGCAGCATTGTAAATAAGGGGACCTATGGAACTAATGAGATACTGGTGAGCATTTGGATCTGTCCCTTTAATTCTTGAAACTTTCATTTGGCCAAGGAGTTAAACACAACATTAATAGAATAGGCATTCTATTACTGATTTTTTTCCTTTGCCTATGGTCCATTTAAAATATCAAAATATTTTTCATTAAAAATTATAGTGAAAAATGTTTATTTTTTCCCTTTGTCAAATTTTTAAATTATAAATAAATTTGATGAACAAGTATGGGGCTCTTGTTTTTTGAGTAAGTTTCATGTTTATTTACAGTTCATCAGGCTGCACTGGCGGAGCTAGATGCCCAGTGTCCTGAAGGTACCAGTGTTAACAGTTATCTGTGAGGCAAGGAGAAAGAGAATTCTCCTAGTTTTCTTTTCTCTTTAGCCAATAATTAATATTTTATTTGGTTAAGATAACATACTAGTAAATTTGGTTTTGATTAATACTATTAAATATATGATTATCCAGACCTAGAAGTTATAACTGCCTTTTTCAAGAATGGGACGTAGGGGGAAGGAAATTAGGCGTGCCAATGACCTGGTTACTATTTTTTCTAATTTCATTCATAAATGTAAGAATGGGCTTATAGGTAACATGAATAGATTGTTATGGTTCTTTTTTATGCCTGATTGTACATGAGAATTACCTGGGTAACATTGGAAAACCCTCCCTACCTTTTCCAGAGATGATTTAATTGGCCTGTACATCCATAGTTTATGTAGTTCTTAGGGGATTGTTGTCTGCCCCTGGGATGGCAACCACCTGCTAGAAGAAGGCACTATTTATTAAAGGATAGAGTACTGACATTGGAGCAATAGAATCTGAGTCCTAATCCTGGCTCTGCCACTTAACTTCTATAGAATTGTATCAGTTCTTAATAGAATATGGTTATTGTTATAACTAAACTCAGATTGTTTCTGCTCTAAGAATCTAAGACTCTAATTATCTCCTTCCCCAAAGAAACTAATTTTTAATTCCAGACATTTATATATACTTTAAAATACAATATATTCCATATATGTATGATATATCAAAATACATTCTACTTTCATATATAACTAAAAAGAACAAATAGAAAATATAAAAAATATATAATATACATATGAATCTGATGTTGTCTCTGACATCAAGGAATTCATTAGCTAGTGTGGAAGGTTGGAAATGTCTACAAGTTAATTTTAATAAAGAGTTTGATTGATGCTAGTAGATCACAGGAAAAAAATGGCTATAAGCAATTGCCTAATAAATAGAAAAATTACAACCTCAGAAAGAAACTGATTTGTGATCAGCCTCATGGCCCAGTTCAAGGTAAAGAAGCAGTATTTGCAAAGGCTCTGGAGTGCATAGCCTGATGGAAGAACAAAAAATAGTTCAGGGTGATCAAATTAATTAATACAATTAACAGAAAATTACAAAGACTTCCAGGACCAGATTGTGATGGGTTTTAAATACCTGAAACTCATTTTATTATAAGAGGAATAATAGATGTTTGACAATTGCAGTTTTATTTTACATTTTGAGAAATATTCCCTACATGCCCTTGGAGCTCCTTCTTGGGTCAGTACCCCAGGGAGCTTTTAATTGGTAAAACCAGGAATCAAACTCAAGTCTGAATGCAGAATTCATGAGGTCTTTCTACACCCTCACAGTATACTGCCTCAGGCTTTTCATATATGTTGTAATAAGCAATCCTTTCCACCTTACTGTGATTGATTGAATGAGATGGTGCACATATGATGTTTCACTGCATACTTGATACATACTAAGTACTCAGTAAATTACGAATTTATTTCCTGTGGTGCTTTTTAATCTGGAAGCCTCTGTGCCTATGTTTCCTCCAGCAATGCTGACTTGCAGACTCAGCATTTTTAACTGTAGTGCTTAGTTACATCTTGATTGACAGTCTTCTTTGTTCAAATTCTTAGTATAATTTCTCAGCTAACTCACGCAATTGAATTCAATATATATTTAATGAAATCTTCCCAGAGCTCAACACACCATGTAGGGGCCTTATATTAGGTGAAAGGGGATAATAAAAAAAATGTGTATTTTTTATTTTGTATTACACACACACACACACACACACACACACACACACACACACACACATATTCTAGGAGCTTGGAGTCCAATAAAGGGGACTACACATGTTCATAAGCATCGAGTACAAGGCCAGTGTGGTCGTAGTCTTGGAGGAAGAGAACAAGGTAGATGTGAAGTCTGATGCAGTTTTTTTGTCTTGTTTTGTTTTTATAATTAGACTTAGAATAATGGTTGGTTTAAGTTTGTAAGTATTTGACCATGAGTCTAAACAACTATGATTTAAAAATGGCAAATAAATTATGACCAAATTACATCTTAGGAAATAGAGAAAAATACCTCTGCAGTTTGTGAATTTTATCTTTCAATAACAATGCAAAACAAAAGGTAATTTATCAGTCATGTATTTGCACTACATTTCAACACAAGTGTATCCTACATATCAAAATATATTTTATAGAAGTTTTCATTTCTTCCAATAAATTACCAAGCCATAACCCTTGTCAGTTGCTTTAATATCTCTTAAATCACTGAAGAGGTTTACTCATTAAACATATTTATAAAAATGACAACACTGAAAAATCATCTCGGTTTTTTGATGAGCATTTTTTCTGTTTGTTCAATTTTAAATAATTAACTATTGTTATTCCTTTTCACAGTTACAGTTAATGTGGGAAAGTTGTAAGTTTCAGAAGCCTAAAATCCAGTAACTATTTTTACTAAAATTTGACTTCTTTATTGAGGTGCTCTTGTCCTCTGTGCAATTTACACAAGTTACCTGATTCACAATATCTTATTCCCTCCAAAAAAGTAAAATAAATAAAATAACCCTGAAACACACAGCCTTTATTGATGAAAGAAAAGTAAACATGTCTACAAAATATTATTATTTATTGGGAAATTTACTTGAAAGGAAAACTTCAAAAAGAAAAAATTCAATTATATAATAATATTTTGTTAAGTTAAAGGAAAATAACTATATCCCTTTTATATAACACCAAGATATTGTAATTAAACTGCTAGCATCTTCCCACATACTATATTGCCTCAGTGTTCTCATCTGTAATGCAGTAATATGTATTGAGTAAAGCTAAATCTGGCTTCCAACCTTAATTAAGAAAGTGCTGTTATATGCAGCAACACGTAGGCCTTACATTCCCAGAGCCCACTTAAGACATAAATTCTTCACTGCCTGAATTAATACCAGCACACAGGCACTTAAGGACCAGAATCCTCATCACTGGCTTATAATGTTTGATTGCTCATGTTTGGCAAGGTGCTCTAACTAACACTCTAGTGAATATGCACATAACCAAACATGTTGTTGATATTGCTTTCTACATCTGAGGGTTCCATGCAAGCAAAAGAAATCCTGAAGAGATGATAGAGTAATGGCAAGAATAACTTTCTGTGAAGTCAGGAAAATTACTGAAAGTCTTGAGATATAAATGAAAATTGTCCCTCAGAAATCTTACATATACTTTTTATTTAAGAAACATAATTATGGTACTCAAAAATAGTCTCTGAAAAGAAAATCGAGTGTATGGTAAAACTAAGAGGGAACTATTGAAATTAATAGTCTGAACAAAATTGTATTAAGGCATATGTTTTTGTTAGTGAATAGTAATCAAAATTTACTGGCAAATAACTAGAAGATACCTAGACTTATTAAAACTCATGTTCACTTATTTAGTACTGAGACAAAATTCTATTGCCAATCACTAATCTAGGCACTATGGGTAAGTCATAAACAAGAATAGTTGTTATTCTCAAGAGTAGTGATCATGGGATGGAACTGTAGCTCAGTTGGTAAATTCCTTGCCTAGCATATGTGAGGCAATGGGTTTGAACCTCAAAAAATAAAATAAAGGTATTGTATCCATCTACTATAAAATATTAAAAAACAATAGTGATCAAAAATAAAATAAGTGTGCAAAATAAATTCAAACTGTAATAATATTAAAATGATGTGATATAATAAGAGACTGGTTAATGGACCATTACTAAGTTACAAATATCTCAGGTAATCCAAAAGAAACGAGAAGGACATGGTCATAAAATGGAGTGTAGATGAGGCAAGGACCTGATCTCATATAACTGACCCTTAGACTATATAAGGAATTTGGATCCTATTCCAAATGTAATTCTAGAAATTAGATAATTTAAGCAGTAAAATAGAGGTACTTCATAGTCTCTGCCCCTTTTAAAAGTTCACTTGTGTATGTCAAAGATCACTCTGGCTGTGATGTCATAACTATGTTGTAAGGTAGGTGGGGGAAAAGAGGAAAGGGACATTGGAATAATTTAGTCAATAAATAAGGCTAATGTGCCCTTGGGCATTGGTTGTGGAGTTAGAGGCACATAGCAAGCACCTGCTAGGGGCAAAGTTAGACACTATGTAGACTTTTGATATTAATACAGAAGGTTTCAAAAAGTGAAAAAATCCCCAAATCAAAGTGTTCTATCCAATTTAAAAATACAAACAACAAACAAAACCCTGTTTCTGTTCTCCAGAAATATTATAAGTAGTTCCAGTTAGGATACTTCTAGGAGAAGAAAAGAGACCATAGAAACAAAAAGCTTATGAAATACTTAATAAATAGAAATCTGTGAAATGATTGTTGTGTGGAGACATAAAATAAAGTCAAGACTCTTGAGTTCTAGATCCAATTGTATCACTAACCCAGTGTATAATTCTGAGGAACGAACTTTATCTTTCCAAAGTTCTGTCTTTTCATTTGTAAAAGAGGACTGTTATGAAAGATCACCACTAAGAGCTTAAAAATCTTTACCATCCCTATTAATCTTTTGCTTGGAATAATTCATACATGATAAAAGGTTATACAATAACATGTTATAAATAATTTTTTCACCTAATACACAAAAATCTGGAATTTTGAAGAGTAATTTTTACTCATGAAACAGAATACTGTTTTATTTACAGAATAGTGAAGTTATAAAGTATTGACATGGCTATCTATTCTCCAAATGGGAGTTAATTTTCTAAATACTAGGCTCCAAAAATGAAAATATTGTTACATTGTTAGATAAAATGTTGTATATGTAAATCATTACATAACACCATATGTTAGGTAGTTCTTAAGTGCTTTGGAAGTATACATAATTTCCCAAGATATCCCTACCAGATAAATAATGTTTTTACATCCATTTCCCAGATGAGAAAATGAGATATAAATTAACTAAATTGCCTAAGGGCACCTCTTTTATAAGTGGGTGAGCTGAATTTTGAATCTAGGGTATCTGACTCTAGGTGTTCTACCATAAATGCTGTATTATATGTGAAGTTGATAAAGGAAGTTCTGTATTCTTTCTGTGGGAATTCAGCAGGGAAAAACAGTTCCTGGATTTTATGATATCTTACTCTCTGTGAGCATGAGAAAATAATAAACACTCAAGTCCATAGAAAGGAATTACAGAGAAATAAATAAGAAAATTTATAAATCAAAGAGTTTGCACTCAGCAGTTGATTGACTAAACTGGCTGGGCACACAATGCGGATTTGTCAACTGAATCCACATTAGGTTAGGTTTTAAGAGGATTCATTTAAAACAGACATTTTTACTCACTAACCATAGAGTGGTTTAGAAAATACAACCTTCCTAAAAGTTAAAGGGAGAAAGGGAGAAGTGTCTTCTGGATATGTTCTCGAATAATCCACTAGGCCTGTATTTTTCATGGAAAGTACACATAAAACTTGGGCAGTTATATGTGTGCAAATCTCTGTTATATGTGTTATAAATCTCTGACTTACTTTAATCAACAAATTGGTTTACAACAAAAATGAATATGCTTGTCTCAAATAAGTACTTTATTTCATTGAACTGAAAGATATATAAAGGCTTTTTTTCTTCCAGATCCTTTCTACCATAAACAATCTGTTGTGGGGCAGGACACTCAGAAAACACACCAAGTCCTAGTTTTGTCCAAATTGAAGAGTATTTAGCCCACTGGCCAGTGACTGCTCCCTGCAGAACCCATAACTATCTCTGCAAGGAACAGACTCGAGCCTTGATATTTTAGGATATTTAAAGGCAAAAACCACATAGATGCAAGCAAGCAGGGGTATAGAAACTGAATAGAGCAGTTAGTGAAACAATACAATGGGTACATTGGTATTTTCCCTGGGACTTTCCAGGTTGGCATAGCAGCAAGCAAGCAGAAGGGAAGTGGGTCAAAATGGCCCAAGTTCAGTTCAAGTTGGTTACTAACATCTAGATAATCAATCTCTGACAAGGTACATTGCCCAAGAAAAATGGAAACCAAAGAGAACAATTTTATATTGTATAAGAATTGTTAGTTTATGTTGCCAAATATACAATGCTAGGGAATTGTTAATGGGTGCAGAGGTGGGACTTTCCTATGAGAAAAGCATTTCTTATATAATATGGAATCTCAGGGTAAAATGGAATCTGTTTTGTCTTTGCCCATATAGCCTGGCCCATAACAAAACCAAACCCAATATTTTGTTTAGATTTTTTTTGATCTGATGAACTATTAGGGGTTATACAATAGAAAAGTTTTGAAATGTCAAATCTTAAATATAACTTGGTTAAACATTAAGATACTTTTGTATTATATAAGATAGAATGTATTTTATTAATATAGTGTTTTTTATTTAAATGATTTTATTTTTTAAATATATGACAGCAGAATGTATTACAATTCTTATTACACATATATACCAAATTTTTTTCGTATCTCTGTATATAAAGTATGTTGACACCCAATTCATGTCTTCATACATGTACTTTGGATAATGATGTCCATCACATTCTACCATCCTTCCTAATCTCTGCCCCCTCCTTTTCCCTCCCACCACTCTTCCCTAACTAGAATTCATTTATTACTCCCATGCTCCCCCTCTTAAATTCAATTATTAGAAAATGGAAATTTATTTATAATACACATGACAAAAATTTTGGCTAGCGTTTATAACTATTTTCTTGACTAAGTTAGATACAGAGTTTCTTTCCTGATATTGTGAATTTTTGTGAGCTCATTAACATAAAGACATAGAGAGTTAACCTTTACCCATTGTGTGTGATAAGTTATGTGCAATTATAAATACATAAATTATATTACATATCATCCTGACAAGCAGGTATTATTTTCATTTCCATTTTTAAAAAGAGTAAATTGAGACATACAAGGGTTAAATAAATCACCTTAGAAAATACCTGATTATTTGCATCTAAAATTTCTGCATCAAAATCCCTATATGCTTTCCATGATGATTTGGTCAATATCATTAGTAGTATTAAGTATTTTTAATAATTATGTTTAAACTGCACTTAAAGTTCACCTTGTTCTTTGCCCTGTGTCTAGTTAAATGCTATTTAAAAAATCATTTCTATTTACATTGGTATTTGTTCTTCTACCTCTTTTCCTGGCTTTTTGTCTTACTTCTGTTTAATAAGTTTGGTATGTTGTCATGAGAGTCTACTTTATATAAATTTGTTCTCCCTTGTCTGAAAGCATCTGTGCTGTTTATTTATAAATATAAAATTCTTCAGGTTGTCATATGAAGTTCTTGATAACTGTGCTCCCATTAACTACCATATATATCCCTTCTTTTCTCTGTTAATTCTTCATTTCATTAAAGTTGGTTTCCTCTCTCACTAGAGGAACTTGTGATACTCATTTCCATATCCACATATTTGTTACTCATTCTTTTCATTCTTACTTTCCATCTAAAGTGCCTGTTAAAGTGTCATATCTTCAGGTGAAAAAGCCAATTTCAGCTACTCTACTACTATTAATGTGTTCCTTCTTGAAACTTCATGCATTTACTTTATATACCATCCAGGTATTTGATCACATAGCATCTAATAGTCTCACTTAACGAGAGGTTTATACTCATTACCTGCTCAAAAATTATTCTTGCACAATCTCTAGCCTTATTTTTATATAATATGCTGTTAATAATTATACATATATTAAAAGTATTCCATTTGAAAATATCAAAAGTAAGAATTAGCTATAAACAGTTCTTTGCAATGGCACCATTAATGTTATATTCAGTATCCAGTCTGTAAAGATACAGAAAAAGAAAATTACATATGCATTCAAATTAAAATATGCAGTCAACCATGATAGCTCAATGTGTTCATCAATGTGACAATTTGAGACAAAGGTTGTAAAATTGCAGGCTTCAACGTGAAAGTGTGTAATTTGATTTATACCTTTTAAAATTCTCAGTAATTGATTATTATGTTTTTGATAGTGGGTATAGTACAAGATCATATTAATTCTAGGTGTCTTTTGCAAGAGCTTTTTCCCCCTAAAGAAAATGTATCAGAATGTAATTTAGCAATATTGATTGAATATAAAAATTTTGTTTTTATTTTGATGTTTTGGAAACTAGGTGTACTGCCCAGGGGTGCCTAACCACTGAGCAATATCACCAGTCCATTTTTTTTTTATTTTGATATAGGGTCTCACTGTGTTGCTTAGGGTCTCACTAAGTTGCTGAGGCTGGCTTTGAACTTGCAATCCTCCTGCCTCAGCCTCCTGTACAGCTGGGATTATCAGCATGTGCCCCTGCACCCAGAAAAAAATTTGTTTTTATAAGTTATGGTACAACAAAAACTAGTAATTCATCTATTCATTCATTTATCAAATATTTACTGATCTCCTAATATATGCTAATCAGTGTCTTAGAGGATGAGAGTTTTTGTGGAAAGATTATTTTTCCTCAGGAGTACCCACAGTCTGGTGCTGAGATGGTTTCATTATTGAGACTAGGAAGTCAAACACCTGTATAATGCAGGCATTGAAATATTCAACATGCAGCTGGAAGAGAAGGAAGAGACATATTTGTGTATGTTGACAGTGCAATCACTTGGGTCCAGTAGCTTGTTTTGCCTTGGTGACTAGAGTATGTCCCAATTTAAGGAAATCTGATAATGCAAATGTATAGAATATGAAAGGGTTTAGAGTTGCATGAAAGGAAATCTGCTAAGAATTCCTTTGCTATATTTAAAATGTTTACACATGTACTGACAGATATAAAAAAGATTTACACAAAATTTTATAAGTATACAGCTTCCAATTAATGGCATGGATTTATAGCTCTATAATACAAAATCATGTCTACAGTTCCCAGTTTTCCAATACAATCAGTTGTTACAGGTTCATAAAATGCTGTGACTTATTTTTACAGAAGAGATCCTGCTTGCCTTGAAGATTGGATTATCCAAATACCAACTTATAGATGATCTGCCTGGGTATAAAATAGTGATTGAGAAATTCAGGTTCAGGTCAACAGCATTAATAATAGAATGGCTTTATGTGTGTGTGGAACTAGATATAAGCCAAATCAAGAGACTGTATTCTGATCAGACACATACATTTGTAAAACCTTCGTGTCCTAGTTTCTGCTGATTACAAAGCCACATAAAGCTATTCCAAGCAATGCATTGGAGGTTCTGAATCTTGAGTGTCTGCTGTTGCTGAATACAGCATTTTACCCTTGACTGTGCCCTTGTAATGTATGAGAATCTATCATATCCAAACCATGCTGGACAAATATAGATATTCTACTTCTACTACATAAAAGATGCTATTTAAGTTTGCTTCAATTCAATATTTATGGAACATTCCAGTGAAATATAGAGCAAAGGTTTTGGTAAGCTATTTTAAAATGTTAATAGAAAGTGGAATATAAAATATTATTTAGTAACTGCTTGGCTTGTACATATATCATGTCTGTGACATTAAGCAACTGTTATGGCCTATGTCTTTTCATTTGTGAAATGAGAATTTTAATACCCAAAATGTTGAATATTTGTAAGACTTAAAGAGAATAAAATAGGTAAAACATAGATTTTGCCCACCAAGTGAACAAAAAATATGATTATTATACTGACTGCCAATATGCTTAATAACTCCAACTAAAAAAATTTTGAAGTATCAAAATGGCAGATCAGAGGAATCCACAGTGTTTTAGCACCTTCCCGAGAATGAATTAAAACAGCAGTTCTACAACAGCAAACTGAAATATGAAGAGAGTGGGAAACAGCTGGCAAGCAAATTGGGGAGCTCGCAACTAAGTGAAAACCAAAAGTATTGGTTTCTAGAATAGAAAACTAATTAATAAGGCAACAGACAGGCAGTTTTGGGTGTGCTTTGGCTCAGTGGGGGAGGAAAAGCTCCTCTCCAATGAGCTGAAAGACATTCTCCCACTGAATTTAAGAAAAACAAATACTGACCAACATATCCACAATCTGAACAGAAAGTAAGTTCAGAAAACTTGAACTATGTTCAAGTACTCCAGCTCTTTGGCTAGAAAGAGACTGGCATTGACCAGTAAAGAAGCAGGGAAGCACTGACAACTTGATGAGACTTTTTTCCTGAAGTTTCCTAGCTTGTCAGCTAGGAATCCCTACAGTGTATATTCACTTTTAGCTCCTGTTTTTTTGAATACCCAAGACTAAACATCCACTAAGATTGGGACTAAGTCTAGCAAGAAACTCCAAGTGGTTGGTTGATCAGTTTGCAGAATGGTAAAGAATAAAGGGAACTATCATTTCAATTTTGTGGTATAATTTCTGGAATAAGTAGCATGGCTGATTGGGGGATAACTGGGTCAGATCAGGGTTAGACAAAAGCAGAGAATCCTTATGGCACCGTCTGAAGCCCAGAAGGGGCTGGAGGATAGATGGATGCACCACATATACCTCTCCCCAGCACATCGCCAAGAGTTATCAGAACAAGGGAGGTGATGCAACACAGATCAGTCAGTCTACTGACAGCAGGTGAAGGAGCTGGGCAGCTGCCCTGAGAGACTTGTAGTCCCAAGCCCTGGGCAAAATAACAAAGCCATTTTGAGAGTGAAGTCTACTCTGTAGCTGAAAATGAGCCCTTCCAATCCCCCTAGCAGAGGCCACCAGGAAGACGAGGGCTAAACTCAGCCTCCAGGCTCCCCAAACAAGTTTGACTACTTGAGTCAAAACTGAAAACCAATAGCATGATGTTGTCATCATAGAAACTGCCTCATAGTTAAGGATTTCCAAAATCAAAATCCTAGAAAGAAAGGTCTATATTACAAAACCTCAGCAAGAAGGAAAATCTTCCACATGTTAGTTATTTCATTAACTGATTTGTAATGTTTCCCCACAGTTTGTGTTTTGCCAGGGTTCTAATTTTTATGGAGTTTGTCAATTAATTAGGTCCTCCCTAGACACCTCATCCTTTCTTTTCTATTTCCATTCTAATTCCCTCTTCTGTATTTATTTTATTCTCCCAATGTTAACTTCTGTCTACTTCTTTTCCTTTTTTGTTTCTGTTTTTTCTATTTATTTTTCTAATCCATCTTCTATTTCAATTTAGTGCACTATCATTAATGGCTGATCTCTTCAGCCTATTCTATGTTACTTCTCATCCACAGTTTTCCTTTGTTAATAAACTTGTTGAGATAATTAGTAATAGCATTTATAGTACATGTTGATATCCAGTTTACTCTTAAATTACCATTATTATTTTAATGAAATATCTCCTTTTAAAGAGGCATTTGTGGTTGAAACTAAGACTTTGCTTATGCTGATTGGATGCATTGGAGCTAAGATATACAACCAACTTAGGACTTATTATAAAATGATAACTACTCACCAAAGGACTTCAACTTTAAAAATAAGGAATTAATCTCAACAGATATGTAAATCTAGGACATTTTATATCGTGAGGGAAAAGGCTATGAAGATATCTCCAAAAACTTTACAGCCTCTCAATATCTAAATTCATAAGTATTGATGTGGATGAAGTCCCAGAGAAGTACCTGAACATAGTTGTGTTAAAATGATTAGCAAACTAAAAGAATATCTAAAGAATGAACTAAAAGAGAAAATACAGGTTGCAAAAGGGAATTACAATAAAGAGATGGGAATTTGAGAAAAAAAGAACCAAAGAGAAACCCTAGAAAGAAAAAAAAAAACATAATCAACAAATCAAAAACTAAATTCAGTTGGAAGTCACCAATACATTGGACCACCTTGAAGGCAGAGTTTCAGGCCTTGAACACAAGGTATATGAATCTGGGGCAATATTAACTGAACAAACAAGAATAATTGGAATGATTGAAATATAGCCTAATGGAATCAATAAACTTTCAGTGAAATAATAGTAGAAAATTTTCAAAACCTTGTAATAAAATGGACCTCCAGATACAGGGGCATGTAGAACCCAAATAGACAAGATCAAAATGGAATTTCTCCATGACACATAACAAATACCTGACATATAGAACAATAATAGAAATTAAAGCGCCTCAAGAAAAAAAATGTCAGGTTACAATTAGAGGTAAATCAATAAAAATAATGTCTGATTTCTCAGCATAAACTCTAAAATCCAGGGGGGATAGAAACAAGGTATTCCAAGTACAAAAAAATAAAACAAAACAAACAAACAAAAAAACACACCACCTAACCAAGATTGTTGTATCTAGCAGGGCTATCTTTCAGATTTGCAGAAGAAATCAAAACCCCCAAAATAAGAATAAACTAAAAATATTCATGTCTACTAATCCAGAATTAAAGAAAATAAAAGATACTACACAAATGAGACCATAAGAACAAACTGCAGAGCTCCCAAAAGGAAAATTCTCAATGAAGAGTAGTTAAGCAAATGAGAATTAGGACTGAATTTAAACATAAATCAAATCATTAGAAAATATTAATTTTCTTTCTGTAATACACTGAATATAAATGGGCTCCACTTTTCAAATAAAAAGCATAGACTGGAAAATGGATTGAAAAAAAAAAAACCAACTGTGTGTTGTTTGGAAGAGATTCATTTCATAGACAAAGACACCCATAGGCTAAAAGTGGAAGATAGGAAAGAATATTTTGTCCAAATGGAGTTTGAAAGCAAGCCAGAGTATGTGGACTCATATCCAACAATGCACATTTCAATAAAAAAATTAATCAGAAGAGAAAAAAATATTTATTTCACACTGGTAAAGGAAACAATCGAAGAAGAAGATCTAACAATAAGCAATATTTATGACCAAAATGTTGGTGAGTCTAAGAACATGAACTCCATGTTTATGAATAATGAACCAGTAACATATAAATTAATTTTTAAAATGAAACAAAATGTAGGCTTTGCTTATTCAGTAAAATTTATAATGTATAAATCAGCTATAGAAATACCAAAAATATTTGACAGTGTGACATTCACAATTGTCAAATTGAAGTATCAATTGTAAGTTTGTTACTAAACCAGCAAAAGATAGTATGTCAAACTTTACTGAAAAGACTGAGCACTTGAGACTTTGACAGTATTGAGTGAGTTTGGTTAAAATGTTCCTATTATGCATACAATTCACTTTATAATGAATTTATTCTTTAATTCAAAGTTGTATAGCATGTCTTGCTTACTTTTGTAACTTTTACTTGTCAACAAATGTGACTAGCAGAAAGTAAAATCATTAGTTAAAACCATATTTATCAAATCCCAGAAATCTGCTTTCATTTTAACAGTTATTTATAATCAAAATACCATCATCAGTTGTCCTTTTAAAAATGTGATTCACTTCATTCCTGCCCTAGATTACAAAATATGCATGCTGTTCTGAACACTAATGCACCTTATGGTGACAATTCAGATTATGGATTATAATAGTGGTCAGCTTTAATTTTGGCTCTCTTACCATATGGCCTTGAATAGGTTTCCTGGTTACCTAGTACCACAAAAGAAACCATCCACAAACCTAATAACCTAAAATAACACCAGCCATTTATTTTGCTTACAAATCTATAAATTGACCAAAGTACAACAAGAGTAATTCATTTCTTCCCCATGGAGAATCTGCTCGAGTATTTGGTCTAGAAAACCTAGAGTACCACACTTCATATAGCTCACTTACCTGGCTGAAAATTAATGTTGGTGTCAACTGGGAACTCAGCCAGAGCTGAGAGCCCAGAAACTAAGTTCTTCTCCACCTGGTCCTCTCCCTGGCTGCTTGACCCTTATCCTGGAATGGTGGCCTGTTTTTCATAGTAAGCATCCCAAAGAATCACATAGGATGTCATATAGAGTCATTTCAATCTAGTCACATGTGTACCAGATTCAAGAGGAAGCAACAGAGATAGGTATTATTTCTTTGTGAAAAGAATGTCTGGGAGACATTATCAGAAAAGCAGGTATATAGTTCAGATGATATTGTTGAGGCCATTTTTGGAAAGCACAGTCTTTCATAGTACAATACTTAAGATCTCTTGATCTTAAGTAGCAAAATGGATACATTTCTGATCCCTTTTTTATATTACATTTATTAAGTCCTCCCAAAAAGCTGTGAGTTGGGTTCTATCATTTATACCAGTGTCAGTCCACTTATTGTAGATTGGGTGTATTTCTGTTGTAGAGTCTGAGAAGTACAAGATTCAGGTGCCAGCAGACCTGTCTGTTCAGAGTATCCCTCCTAGTTGCATTAGCCATCTTCTCATTCTGTCCTCACGTGGAAGCTAGGAGTTCCTTGATCTTCTCCCTCCCTTCCTGTTGGGGATTTTGGCTTCAACATAGAGTTTTGAAGGGAAACACAAACATTCAGACCACAACACCTATTTTACAAATGAGAAAACTTATGCACAGAAAAATAATTTCCTAGAAGTGAGAGTAAATAAAATACAGAAACAGAAATAAAAACCGTGTAATCTGTTCTCAAAGTCTACATTATTTTTCTTTGAAGTCAGTTTTTATAAGTGTAATTAAAACACTGCATACAAAGCTCTTATTAGTAACAATTTACCTAGATTTGCCAATATTTGTGTGTATAATGTCCCTGTTTATTTTATAAGTTAATGTGTTAAATAGTAATAAGAAGAAACAAACAGTGTATGGTTTGTTTCCTCTAGGTTGGTATCCTCTTCTTTACGATATCAATGTTTAAATCCTCAATGTTAGTCTGAAATCTATCTAGGTTCCATTTTTTTGGTTAATTTCTTTATTATTTGGTATGTTAAATAGAATCAGATTGACATAGATGCAGTTTAGGAGTAAGTTCAGGAGTTGGTAGTTTCAGGGATTGCTTTCCCAACATGCTTTCTCTTCATGTTCTCCTGAATATTTCTGCTTTTCCATATTTCCTCTTTAAAATCCCTTGGCTAGAAGGCTGATGCTTCATTTACTTGATTGTGCCCTTCTGCTACTACAAATCCAGGACCAAGGGAGACCAATACAGAGAGAAAAACTAAATGTGATAGAGGTTGACTCAGCCCTCTTGTAACCACAGTTTCAGTGAACAGAGAAGGTTTCCATCCTTTGGAATTTTGCCTCCCATGGGTTTCCATTATTGGCCATCGCCACTACTCTGATTGCTTTAGGGCTAGGCAGTAGCTAGGGAGAAAAGAAAAAGGGGGAGTAGAGATTTTCACATTCTGAGCATTAGAACTTCTGATTTCCACTCTGAAGCAAAATCAGCTTGCTTGTCCTGGATCTCTGTGACCTCAGTTTATTCAGGCTATGATAAGGGGTATGTAAAGGAGAGTGGGGATGAAGGGAGAGAGGAACAGTAAACTCATCACCAGCTCAGCAGGACTTCACAATTTCATCTTCAATATGTCTATGTGTAGTAACTTTTCAGAATCCTCAAATAGCTGATCGGTATATCATTCCTAGATTTTATAGTTAAATATGAAAAAGAGAGTATAGTATGTGTGGCCCAAAACCAGAGCTTCTTTCTTTAATTCTTAATCATGAATGTCATATATAACTACAGTATATTTCTGTAAGTCTAATGGCTTTTCTATTCAAGAGAAAGTTCACCTTAAATATTTGTTTCGTGGCAGCAACAGGAAACTGAAATTAATAACAGGATACTTATGTATACATTTTCTCATGTTGTCTTTATAGTGCTCCACCCACCCATTCCAGGAAGGTTAGGTTGAATATTTTAAAGCACAGTACACATGCTTATTATTTATAGACTTGTATTTTGTGACTTTAAGATTTTCTTTCTATTGTTGTTTGTAGAATATTGTGAGAAAACAAAATATTTATGCTTGTTTACCCTCAAGTTTTAGAGATATTTTCTTTTTATCTTTCAATTCCTTAATCTGTTTTCTGTCTTCTCTACTTAACATGACAATGAAATTTAACTTCCACAATTATGCAGCAGCATCTAGGAAAACAACAAGAAACTGCCTTTGACTATTTGTTAAATTTCTTCCATGAATTCTAGTACAAAGCGATGCAGTTCACATACTTATCTGATAAGTCATTCAGGTTTATCAAAACTTATAGCCTATAGAATACCAATGAAGGAAAGGTGTTCGATTATATAAATATCAGTTCCTGCCACACAGGTGCAATTTAATATTTCATCAAATGGTAAGAACTGCACAGCCTGATATGCCACCTGGGATTTCTTATGGTCTTTTGTCTTCCAGGTCTCTGATAATGGGGATAGGAATAGAAAGCTACTAGTAATGTATAGCCCAGTCATTTGATTTTTAAATTAAAGTATGAATAAAACAAGTTTGTGAGAATATTTATTTGTTGGATATTATAGATTCACCATTTATAAAGTGCATAGAATTTATTCTTCTGGTATTCTTGCTACATTTATCAGTAGGTATAATGAAATATAAAATCAAATCATTTCATGAATATATTATAAATAATGATTTGCTTGTAATTTAATTATTCTGAATTGAATATACTCATTCCAGATTGCATGTGAAGAAACTAAGGTATAAGCTTATTTTCAATATGGTTGGTTATTATTAAAGGAAAGGAACAACACACCAGGTGAGGAAGGTCTATCTGTCAATATAAGTTGTTAATTTTCATAAGATGAAAATCAAGTGGCGAAATGATAGTTTACTAAGCAGTGGAACTTAGTATGACTAAATGCATTCATTTTTTAATTTGTTCTAATTAGTTATACTAGAAATGCCACTTTCACTTTGAGCTAGCTTTTCTTTGGGAATATAATGAGGTGTGGAATCAGTCTATCTAACCATATGTCTGTGTTCATCTACAAGAGATACTGCCAATTATCCAAGTAGTTGTACGAACTTAAACTTCCACAGCTATATGAGAGTTCACATTGATCCATACCCTCACCAACCGTTGTTATCCTATTTTTCTTTCATCTTGGACATTCTCGTTGATGGTCCTAGTACTGCACTGTACCTCAAAATAAGTTTTAGATTTTGTCTTTGAGAAACTAAGTGTAGTAGATAGGAGAAAGACTGACTTATGGAAGAAAAAGAGACATAGAAGAATAATAATTTAGAATAACTCAGTTATCTGATTTTTTGTCACCAGAATGGACTAATATACAACACCTGAAAGAAACATCTGAAAGAAAACCAATGCAAAACTATATGAAAAAGTCACTTTAAGATGTGAGAAATCAGATAGCTGAAAGAAGATTTAAAAAAAGAGAGAGAGCTCCATAATTGTTTCACCTTACTATCTTGAAAAGATTTCCAGGATGTAGCACAGGGAGGGAGGACCCTGACAAACACTGGTAGATTCTCTCCTTGTATTGTGGATTGAGAGAACAGATCTGATACTCTAAGGAGAAAAGGAAGGAACCTAGATTTCACAATATGGAGTATCGAGATAACACAATGCTGTTCTGAAAGTGAGTTTCATAGAGCTGCTGGGTTCTCTGTGTGTATTCACCCAAACTTTGCTAATGCACACACCAACAAAGGAGATAAAAGTGGTCATAAAATGTATGCAAGGATCCTAAAAGAAGGAAGAAAGAGGCAAATCAAATACTAAACAAATGGGACAATTGGAAAAGGGATAGCAAGATAGATTTAATGCATACCTGTGTCAGTAATTGCACTAAGTACAAAGATTTCAATTAATGTACAGAGATTAACAGATTGGATTAAAAAAATATATAGAAAAACCTCAGACCCAGGTATATGCTACCTACATGAAACTTACCTTTAATCTGAAAATATAAATAGGTAAAAGTAAAAGGAATCAAGGAAACAGATGGTACTGGGAAAACTGGAAACCATATGCAGCAAAATGAAATTAAACCTCTGTCTCTCTCTGTCTCTCACCATGCACAAACTCAAAGTGGACCAAGGACCTAGCAATTAGATGAGAGACTGTATACCTACCTAATAGAAGAAAAAGTAGGCCAAAATCTTCATCACATTGGGTAAGGCCCCGGCTTCCTTAACAAGACTCCTAAAGCACCAGAAACAAAATCAATAAATGGGATGAATTCAAAATAAAAAGCTTCTTCTCAGGAAAAAAAAAAGTGAGATGAAAAGAGAGCCTACAGTATGGGAGCAAATTTTTACTACATGCACATCAGATAGAGCACTAATCTCCAGAATATATAAAGAACTCAAAAAACTTAATACCAAAAAAAAAAAAAAAAAAACAATCAAATGGGCTAAGGAACCG
Source organism: Callospermophilus lateralis (assembly GCF_048772815.1). Taxonomy (NCBI): domain Eukaryota; kingdom Metazoa; phylum Chordata; class Mammalia; order Rodentia; family Sciuridae; genus Callospermophilus; species Callospermophilus lateralis. The sequence goes on along the minus strand of NW_027514398.1, from coordinate 4,823,614 downwards.
AACAGACACTTCTCAGAAGAAGATATACAAGTGATTAACAAATATATGGAAAAGTTTTCAACATCTTTAATAATTACAGAAATGCAAATAAAAACTAAGATTTCATCCCATGCCATTCAGAATGGCAGTTATCAAGAAAAAGTATTGGAGAGGTTGTGGAGAAAGTTACACTCATACTTTTCTGGTGTGACTGCAAATTTGTGCAACTATTTTGGAAAGCAGTGTGGATATTCCTTAGAAAACTTGGAATGGAACCATCATTTGACCCAGCTATCCTACTCCTTGGTCTATACACAAAAGATTTAAAATAAGCATACTAAGTGACATAGCCACACCAATGTTTATAGCAGCTGAATTCACTATAGTTAAACTGTGGAAGCAAACTAGATGCCCATCAATAGATGAATGGATAAAGAAACAGTGGTATATATACACAATGGAATATTAGTGTTAAAAGAATAAAAATATGGCATTTGCATGTAAATGGATGGAGTTAAAGAATATTTAGCTAAGACAAATAAGCCAATCCTAAATAATTGAAGGCTGGATATTTTCTCTTATTAGTGGATGCTGATCTGTGATTGGAGGTTGGGCATGGGATGAATGGAGGAACTTTATATTGGGCAGAGGAAAGGTTATGGGGGTAGGAAAGATGGTGGAATGAGATGGACATCATTACCCTAGGTATACGTCTGATTGCATGAATGCTGCATCTCTACACCACGTACATCAAGAGAATTGAAATGTTGCACTCCATTTGTGTATGATGAATTGAAATGCATTCTGCTGTCATGTACAATTAAGTAGGTCAAATAAATAAAATAAAAATAATTTTTAAAAAATAAAACAAAATATAAAAATAGTAAAAAAAATTAGAAAAACCTCAGACCCAGGAGTGTACTACCTACATGGAACTTACTTTTAATCTGAAAATATAAATAGGTTAAGAGTTAAGGGAATCAAGGAAACCTGGAATTGTTGGATTATTGATTATGGTAATGTCTCACAGTTGTGTACATATGTCAACATTTATCAAATTGTACACTTTGTAGTTTTTGAATAGCAATTATATCTAAATAAAGCTGTTAAATATTATGAAATTGTAACTCAGTGATAGAATGCTTGTTTGGCATGATGAGGCACTGGGTTCAATTCTCAGCACTGAATATAAATAAATAAACACAATAAAGGCCCATAGATGACTAAGAACAATCTTACAAAAAAGTATGGTAAATATGAGAAGTGGCAAGACTAAAATTTTACAGCAGTGGAAGGTTAGTTTAGAAAAATAGATGTGAGTCTAACTTTGAAGAAATTTAATTAAACATTAGAGTTTAGTCTCTATTCTAGAGACCAATTATTGGTATTTTTTATAAAGGAGTACATAGCATATACTTTAGGCTATGTATATCAAGAGCCAAAAATCAAATTTATCTTGAAATTATACATATTTGCTGTACAAAATCAGGTACTGAGTCACATTTAGCCAAATAACAATGATTTTCAATTCCTGCTTTAGAAAATAGAGCAAAATGGTCCTTCTTCATATTTAGAAATGTAATCTGTGTTAACTGTGGAGTGGACTTGAACAGGGACAAAATAGAGACAGTTAGACCTTAAATGAATGTAGTAGTCCTAGAGATGTGAATTTAAATTATAGATTCATATTACTGTAGAGAGAAGCTATAATAACTAGAATCATTGTAGGCAATGAAGGACTGAGCTGAATATCTATATCTGTACAGCTTTTTCTAAAAGAAGCAAATAGTGCCACATCAGGTAACTTTTAACTTTCCAACAGTATTCTGTACACTACTGACACATGTTGGAAACTTTTCTTATCTTGGTTGCAAGCAATCAACCAAGAAGTGCTTTGTTTATTTTGCTTTCTGGAAGCAGAAGCTTACATACCTTATAAACAGAAGCAATGGAGTAACAGAAAGAATAAAAGGTATATAAAAGTGCAGTGAAAAATGTTCAGAACATAAAGTACTGATATCCCATTTTTAGCAGAAATACAAGCAAAACCAAACCAAATGGATACACAGAATGCTCATTCCAAATAAAGTTCTTGTGATCTCACAGTGTTAGTAAATTCAGAATTTATTCTTTTCACTCATTCAATTTTTCAAGCATTTATAAAAACTAAATATATACTTGCAATCTACTATGAATTGTAGATACTAGAATGGTAATGCCCATTTCTGCTTTGTGGCAGTCACAGGAACTTAAGGTTACAGATGCAATAAAACAGTTATGACCTATTATGGTATGAGCTGATGAGGTTTAGGTTATGTACTATTAATGTATGCTATATAAAGAAAATATAAATGCCTAGGACAATGGTATTTTAAGATTTTGTCAGCAGAATTATTTGTGTGTATGCATATATGTATATGTGTGCAGTAGCAAGATAATCCAAATATACATAGATAATAATTTGAAATGGAAATCTGATTTTTAAATAGCTAGGTCACCTTGCAATATTTATTCTTTTTCTGTCATAGTTAAATCACTTTCAAGATACTAACTACTTTTATCTCTTACTTATTATGCAAAGATTCAGCAAGGAAAAAATTATAAATTTATAGTTAAGATAATGGTACCATGATCACAGTGTGCACTGAATACATATGTATGATTCTCTACAGAAATTTAGTTAACAAAGTAATCATACACTGTCCAGTTCAATTAAATAATTATATATTGATCACCTACTATATGACGTGCACTAAGCACTTTGCCAACCTGTTCTCCCACAGCTTACAGCCATCCAATAAGTATTTGCCAAAGAATAACTAATGTGGATGGAAATGGCTGAGATTTATTGAGAAACTAAATTTTTTTAGGAAGTATAGCTTTGTTAAAGAAGTGAGACCTAACTCCTGATGTGGAGTTAGCAAACCAGGTGGGTCAAAAGATGGTGATAGAGAAGAGGTTTTTCAACAGAAGAAAAGGCTGAAAGCAAAAGAAAGAGCATGGTGAATTTATGGAAATTAAGGGAGCCCCTCATCAACTCATTCATTTATTGCCCAATACTCACAGAGGGCTTCGAATGCCTGGCACTCTTCTAAGCCCTGGAGAAGCACTTCAGTAAGTAAAACAGACACAAATCTCTGTTTAATAGAGCTCACATCCTCATGAGGGATGGTTTCTAAAATTAAATATGTCATGTGTCAGGTATTTCTAAGTCATTTGGAAGCAAGAAAAACAAGCGAAGGGTAATATGGAATATTGTGGTATGGTGTAGCAGGAGTTGCAGTTTAAAAAGGGGATCATGCAAGGAAGCTTCACTGATACTATGTTGTTTAAAAAGAAGACCGGATATAAGGAGGGAGCAAGCCTTATGCATAGTTGGATAAGAGCAGTTGGTAAAAGCAAGCTTTCAAATATGCTCTCTGTGACAGAAGCAAGCTTTTCTCTAAGCACAGAAGAAAATTCTAAGAGGAAATAGCATATTACCTTAAAACCTTTCATATAAGATGTATATGTTTAAAATCTTGTATTAGTTATTGCAAATAAATAAATACAATTTTTGTTGGCATAAAAATTAAGCTAAGAGCATACTACTTTATGTAATAAACAGTGTTTATGGCTAAAATTTGAAGAGCTGACAAAAGAAGGAAATATTTCTTATCTGTCTTTAAAATAATATTTAAGTGATATTAAAAATACCATTGGAATGCTCTGAATTCAAGCTCTCCATTTAGATATACATATCTCTTTAAATTGGTTTATTAGATTTTTAATATTGTAATAGCTTAAAGATATTATTTAAGTGTCTCAAGAGGTTCCACTTTTGAAATTATTTGGAAATTAATAAAACCCCAAACATTTGGAACGGTAAATTGCATAATTAAGTAGATAATATTTATTTAATGAAAAAATATAAATAAGTATGTTTTATTTAAAATTTTATGATATGTTTTCTTAATAATCCTTTATAATAAATTCAAACTTAGAAATTGCAGGCTTTTAAGGAATATTTTAATTATGAAAATGTGAGCAGGGTTATCTATTATTTATATACTCTGAATTTCCACAGGTTTAGAGAAATATTTTGGTGACACAGTCCTTTTTCTTATTAACTTTTTAGCACTACCTTGTCATCAAGTTAGAGAAGAGACTGATGTTGGTGTTCATATGCCACCGCTGATTATTGATACTAATACTGAATAACTTCTTACTATGTAAAATTAATAATTTATAGTTATCTTAAATTAATAGATCATTTAAAATATTTTATAAAAAGTAAACATAAACTATCAAAAATAACATAGTTCTACCATAGAAAAATGAAAAAAAATTAATGTGTATTTTTTTAGTTGTAGGTGGACACAATACATTTATTTTATTTTTATGTGGTGCTGAGAGTTGAACCCAGTGCCTCACACATGCCAGGCAAGTGCTCTACCTGATTCACAGCCAAGCCACCAGAAAAGAAAATCTAACTACTAACAGAGGTGTTAAAGACACATCAAGCCAAACTGAGGCTTTCTCCTTGCATACTTAGAAAGAATGAGGGGGAATGAAAATCTAAGTACACTTGAACCATATGATTTAGTTATTTAATGCCATCTCCCCAAACTCTACAAAATCATCTTTTTTACTGCCAATAATGGGCATCTTCTCACTTAGATAAGCACTGATGTTTTGTGTGTAAGTGCATGTTTGTATGCAATAGCAAGGCACTAAGCAATATATTATACTGATCCTAAATATACAAATGCCTTAGGTACACTTTTAAAAATTAGCAAGCAACCTCAGCTAAAATATGTCATGGTTGTGATACTAATAGTGAATAGCTAATTACACATATTAGTAACATATATATTGACCTTTCTGTGTATCTGTGATGCTGAACTCTGATGTCTAAAATATGTATAAATTAAAAAATGTTGTACAGAAGAACTCTAGCATAATAACTAAAAAGAAATTGTTTCTTCTGCTTTTACAGCTTGCAAACCAGGATTCTATAAAGCCTTTGCTGGTAACACAAAGTGTTCTAAATGCCCTCCGCATAGTTTAACCTACATGGAAGCAACATCTGTTTGTCAGTGTGAAAAGGGTTACTTCTGAGCTGTAAAAGATCCACCTTCTATGGCATGTACCAGTAAGTCTCTACATTTTGGATTTGCACATCCTGTTTCCAACCCTTTGGATTTCTTTATCTGAAATTTTAAAAATAAGTGAATGTACAAAATCCTGTATCATCAATGCCATTTGTCTTTGATAATAGTCAAGGAAAAAGCTGTCCTTTTCAGCATGGTTGCTTTCAAACACTTGTAAAAAAAAAGTGTTTACTCCTCAAAATTTATACTGATCCTCAATATACAAATACCAGAATTGGCATGAGGCCCTGCAGATCTTCCCTAACCAAAAATCTGTCTTTAAGAAATTTTGGTAGTTTAAGACTACATGAGAAATTATAAATAAAACCTCTGTTCTTTGCTTTGACCTTTTTAAGGCACACCAATGTAGGACTATGAAGTTTTTTGTGTGAGGGAGAATCCAGAGGAAACTTTTAAAATCTTTGTAATTATTATGCAGAAAAGCTCTTTTCCTTGGAATTTTCTTTAAAAAAAATGTACTTTTAAGTTTGTCCATATTTCACTTTACACTTCCTCTTCAGTTTTTTGGTTAGAGACAATAGAATATTACATCTAAATTTGAGGTCATTTTAATGCTTGTGTCTGAAATTTAAAATTATTTGTTGACTTCTAGTATTCAAGTATTGTGGAATATTTGAGCATTAATTTATAAACTAGAAATGGATGTATTAATTAATTTCTAGGTGAGGTAAAAGGAAAATGTCACCCCTTAGTTATAAAAAAACTTATTAAAATCATAAACAAGATATTTTAGTGAAACTTGGCTTTTGTAGTGATAAATTTATACCAAAATGTTGCTTCTTTTATGTAATTGCACAGAAGCAAAAATAGATTGAGAATCATGTAATGTCACATTTTCTTTAGAGACATTTTTGAACTTGACTGATGCCATTTATAGATTTGTCTGCATTACTATAGATTTCATTGCAAAATGGTTTTGCAGCCAGGCACAGTGATGCATGCCTGTGATCCCAGCAGCTTAGGAGGCTGAGGCAAGAGGATTGCAAGGTCAAAGCCAGCCTCAGCAATAGCAAGGCACTAAGCAACCCAGTGAGGCCTTGTCTCTAAATAACATATAAAGCAGGGCTGGGTATGTGGCTCAGTGGCTGCATACCCCTGAGCCCAATCCCCAGTACCTGCCCCCAAAAAAGTTTTTGCAGATATATTTAATAAAAATTCAACACATTCATTAGTGATAATTTTTTACTTTCTGATTGTAAATACTGAAAGACTTGTTTCTTCAGAAAATTACAACCTGAAAAATAACTACTTAAATTTTTTTCCAGATAAGATATTTTAAATTTATAAGAAAGAAAATAAAGATTCTGAATATTGTTGGTTCTCATTTAATTGTGAAGATAGTTTTTAACAGAAAAACATTTTATTAGAAAAGATGTGTAATCCCTCTTTTATATTTGCTGAATATTATTATATTATACTGTGGACAACACACTCCAGCTTAGCTAAAAGGAACTATTTCAAACAGCTGTATTCCTGTGAGATGAGCATCCCTCAAAACCTATGTAGGACATTGAGCAAAGTCTCCTGAGTGACAGAGGAGAATCTTCTCTATTTATTTATTTATTGACCATAAATTGAAGGCATCAATTGGTTGCCATTCATAGAATCCTTCCAAGGTATAGTAGAGTAGGTAGCCGGGAAGGCTATCATGTGGAGAGACTAGCTAAGGATATAAATATAGGATCAAACTATGTACATGAATCTGGAAAGTTATTCAATTTGTTGTTGAATCATATAGTTGTATTTATCAGCTTATCATTTCTTTATTTCCTTTTTTAATGCTTGATAGTATAAATTACAGTTTAAAAATGCTAGCCTGCCTTTGTCAGACTAAGAGGAAGCAGAGAAATTTATGATTCTGTCATCTTTGGGCAGAGTTTTATATAGGGAACAGTGTGCCATTTTTGCTATTGGGGAGAGAAAAACAATTTTCTTGCTTTCTCTCTCTCTCTCTCTCTCTCTCTCTCTCTCTCTCTCTCTCTCATGGATTTCAGCAATGACAGACCCCTGTAACATAAGATAGATTAATAAGAGAAAAGCAAAGGTTAAACAAGTGGAATTGATTCAGGCTAAAATGCCGTTTTTAACTGAAACAAGAATGCAGGGTATTAGAAGGGGTCAATATGGGGCAGGTGCTCAGAAAAGCATCAGAAGCCAAGTCTGTAGTGTAGGTTTAGGTCACAGTTTTCCTTAGGTAAGAGTGTCTGATGGTTTAGTCATCCTTATCTTCCCCAAAAGATAGACACCCTTACAATGGAGGTTTTCCATATGAATGTACAATTTCCTTAGGAAAGAGTAACTCTGTTTTCAGAGATATTCCTATACCTGCAATTTCTCAAAATAATCAGCTCAAAGCCAAACAAAATTTTTATGCCAAAGAGGCATATTTTGGAGTGGCATATGCTGCCTCCTAAATTGTCATCAGGGATCAAGATAAAGAACCTCCAAAGAAAGGTGAAATGTGGAATCTTAATCAGGTTTCCCCAGTTCAGCCATAGAAAAATCTCTTCTCAAGCCTCTTCTGTTATTTCCTTGAGGACTTCTTTCACTTGTTTAGCAAAGACTTAGCATAGTGTATATAGCAAGTGCACTTCCTTTCACAGCTAGGTTATCTGAGAGTGAATCTTGGTACTTATCAGGTAGGTAAAGTTGGGTGAATTACTTAGTCTCTCTTAATCTCAGTTGCACTCTATATAGTGATAACAATATATACCTTTTACTGCTGTCATGATTATTAAGTTATTTGAAAAGTACTTAAAAATGAAAGCAAGATCATGAACTCCAAAACACATCATGTCTCCTAGAAATTAAATGATTAGATTGTGAAGAAAAAAATTTAAAAAAACCACATTAGGAGGTCATTGTGTTATAAGGCTGGGCCTACTCTGCAGAGTGGGGGCAATCACTCTTGTCCTTGCTGATTCTTGTGACTCCACAGAAAAGAATTTGAGTGAAACACAGAATAGTAAGCAAAATTTTAATAGACTAAGATGTGAGTGTAGCTTACAGCATAGAAACTACATAGACCACCTAAAGAGAGAATTATATGGTGCTCACAATTTTGGAATCTTTAAGAAAACTGAGTCCCCTGTTTTATCTAATTTTCCATCTTCTTAATTGGTTTATTCTATACTTTGAATAGGACCATCAAGTTTTCTTTGTGAAGGTCTTTATATTTTGGCTATTGGGGTGATTTGAGGATTGTCAAATAGTTCTAATAAGGCATGGTCCTGGAAACTTGGCTACAAGAGATAATGATGACATGCTCTTATCTTTTAAGCATTAGGGTTTGTGGTTCTTTTCTTTTTAAAATCTGATTTTTCCCTCTTTCTCTGCTTTATTCTCCCTCTCATAGCCATATTCTCTTATTCTATCTCTTTCTCTGTACTTATTTTATTTTCTCCTTCTTTATAGCCATCACTTGCTACATCTCTTCTGCTTTCTCTCTGTTCTCGCTTTGAACATTCTAAAGTTTCTTTTACCTTTCTATCATATTTTCTTTTCTCTTAATGAACTGTTTTTTCATTATTTTATTTCTATAACTCCTGCCCTCACCCTTCATGTTGTTGTGGTTATTAGTACTGTGGATTATGTAGTTGACACCTGCTGTTTAACTTAATGCCAAATCTAGTTCACAGCTATTTATTCTTTTTGCTCTTGAGTATTCCTGTTTTTGTGGGTATTAGTCCTGCAAATGTTATATTAGGCACTGTGTATTTATTTTAATACTATATATTGTTCATTACTATTGTTGTTGTTTGTCTCTTTTCTGTGAGGTGCTGAAAATCTACTGTGACACTATGAGTTCACAGGTTAGAGACTTGGCTGTTAAGAAACAGCACACTTTGCTCTACATGCAAACCAACCATGCTCAAACTTCAGTGATACTTTAATACAAAAAATAGAAGAGACAAAAACACAAACTAATAACCGGTCCTCAAGAAGGAATGGTGAGAGGGGACTCCTCAGGACCCACTCGTGGACATTCACTCCTACAGCAAAAACAAAGACAATTAACACAATGACTTTGTATACCACACCGATGATGGGGTCTCAATCTAGATCTCTCCCATGCCTCTTTACAATATACAGAATTGTTAAGAAGAGCTATCACAGAGGTTGATATACACATACCCTGTTATACACAACACAATAACCAAATCTACAAAAAGGACCCCATTCTTTTGAGACCTACCAGGAAAGTGAGATCCTCAAGCTTTTGACACAATATACACTATGTCCAAATACACTAATTTTGCTCCACATGCAAAGTTTGAGCAGGGAAACTATACTAAAACTCACTTAGAAATAAAATTGAAAATTTCACTAGAATTTGATATCCCAGAACACTTTGTCAAGAAAATGCTGTGACCTAAAAAAGCCAACACATAAGAGTGGAAGAGAAATCACTCCCAACAGCTGAATACAATCCAACACAGGAATACAAGAAATATGAAAAAATAAGGTAACATATCACCTTCTAAAGTTTACAACTCACAAGCAAGGGACTCCAAAGATATTGAAGTGAATGAAATACCAGATAAAGAATTCAAAAGAATGATTTTAAAAATGATCAATGAATTCCAAGAGAACACAGAAAAATAATTGAATGAATTAAGGAAGTCAGTACAGGATATGAATGAGAAATTCAATGAGGAAATAAAGATATTGAAAAAGAACTACAAAAACATCTTGGAAATGAAAGACACAATAAATAAAATAAAATGTTGAGTTGAAAGTCTCTCTAATAGAGTAGCCTATGCTGAAGACAGAATTTTATAACTGGAAGACAAAGTGTTGGCCTTGAACATTTAGACATTATTAAAGAAAAAAAAATAACCATGGCCAGAATTTATAAGAACTCTGGGACAATATTAAGAGACCAAATTTAAAGAATCATTGAAACCAAGGAGGATTGAGAGATGCATATTGATGGCATGGATAAACTCTTCAGGAAAATTATAATAGAAAGTCTCCTAAATCTTGAGAATGAGATGAACATTAAGATCCAGGAATCATTTAGAAACACAATTGGATTAAAAAGATCAAAAAAAGAATCTCCCCATGACAAATTATAATTAGAAAAGCTAACATAAAGAACAAGAGTAGAATTTTAAAAGCCCCATGAGATGAATATCAGGTCACATTTAGAGGTAAGGCAATCAGAATTACTTCTGATTTCTCAGCAAAAATTCTAAAATCCAGGAAGGGTTAGAATTGTGTGTTCCAAGCCCTAAAAAATAATAACTGTCAAACATGATTGTAGTCCAGCAAAGCTATCCTTCAGACTGGAAGAAGAAATAAAAACCTTCTGAGATAAACAAAAACTAAAGGGATTCATGACTACTAAGCTGACACTGCTTTTTTGGCTACTACACACAGAAGAAATGAAAAACAAAATCCAGCGCTTATAAGTGAGCAACTCTCTGAAGAGAAACAGGACCCAATTAAACATTAGAAATAAATCAAAATGGCAAGAATTACATCTCTTTATAATAATATTAAACGTAAATGGTCTCAACACTCCAATTAAAAGACATAGGCTTACAGATGAATTGAAAACAACTATATACTGTTTGCAAAAGATGCACCTTAAAGCAAAGACATTTACAGGATGAAAGTGAAAGGATGAAAATCAAGGATTGAGAGATGCAGACTAATGACATGTATAAACTCTTCAGGGAAATTATAATAAGTTTTCCAAATCTTGAGAATGAGATGGACATTAAGATATAGGAATCATTTAGAAACCCAAGTAGATCAAAAAGATAAAAAAAGAACCTCCCATGACACATTATAATTAGAACAGCTAACATACAGAACAAAGGTGGAATTTTAAAAGCATATGGAGCCCACAAACAAACAGGATTATTTTATAGCTATTTTTTTATCCAAATAAAATATTATATAGATATCTATTAAACCTATTTGACTTATAATTTCTTTTGGTCTAAAAAGTCTTGACTGAGTTTATGTCTGGATAACCTATCTAATGGTAAGAGAGGGGTGTTGAAATCATCCAGTATTATTGTACTGGGGTCTAACTGGGTCTTTAAATTTAGTAGTATCTGTTTTATGTAATTAGGTGCACCAATGTTTGGGGTATAAATATTTACTATCTTTATATCTTCTTCTTGGATTATTCCCTTTTCCAGTATGAAGTGAACTTCTTTGTCTTTTCTGATTATTTTTGGCTTAAATTCTGCTTTGTTGGCTATATGCATAGCTACTCCTGCTCATTTGTAGGCTCCATATGCTTTTAAAATTCTACCTTTTAAAATCTACCTTATATGTTAGCTGTTTTAATTATAATGTGTCTTTATAAGAAAATCAGAAAGATCCCAATAAAAACCTAGTGTTGCACCTCAAGGCCCTTGAAAAAGAACAAACCAATTCCAAAACCAGCAAAAGGAAGGAAATAACTAAGATCAGAGCTGAAATCAATGAAACAGAGAATAAAAAAATACAAAGGAAACAGAGTTGGTTGTTTGATAAGGTAAAGAGATTGATAAACCTTTAGCCAAACTAACCAAAAGAAAATGAGAGAAGACCCTAATTAGTAAAATTAGAGTTGAAAAAGGTAAAAATACCACAGACATCACAGAAATCTAGAGAATTATTAGGGACTATTTTGAAAAGATATACTCCAATTAATTGGTAAACCTGAAAGAAATTGATATATTTCTAGACACATATGACCTGCCAAAAGTAAATCAAGAGGGCACAGGAAACTTAAACAGATCAGTAAGTAACAATGGACAGAAGCAGTCATAAAAAAGCCTTCCAAGAAAGAAAAGCCCAGGACCAGATAGTTTCTCAGGTGAGTTCTACCAGACCTTGAAGCAGAACTAATGCCAAATGCTTCTCAAATTATTCAATGAAATAAATTGAAACACTTTCAATTTTGTTCTCCAAAGCCAGTATCACACTGACACCAAAACCAGAAAGGACATATCAAGGGGAAAAAGGAAAGTTTATTTGTGGCTTATGAGGTCTCAGTTCATATATGTCTGACTCCATTGCTCTGGGTTCAAGATAAAGCAGCACATCATGGGGGAAAGGTCCAGAGGAGGAAAGCCACTCAGCTCAAAGCAGGTTCAGGAAGCAGAAATAGAGTGGGGAAGGGGTCATAGGGAATAAGTATACTTCCAGGGCATGCCCCCAGTGCTCCCCTCCACTTGCCTACAGTTACCTCCCAGTTAGTCCATTCAAGCTAGGATGGATTGATAGGTTACAGTTCTCACAATCTGATCAGTTCACTTATAAATAAACCTGTACTAAGAAGTGCTTTTGGAGGACACCTCATTTCCAAACCATAACACAGACTCACACAGATCCCAGTCATCTAATCCTTGACAAAGGTGCCAAAAACTTAAAAAGACAGCCTTTTTAAAAAATGGTGTGGGGAGTGGGGAGACTAGTTATCCGTATGCAAAAGAGTAAGACTGAATCCTTATCTCTTACCCTTCACAAAAGTCAACTCAAAATGGATCAAAGATCTAGGAGTCAAACCAGAAATTATGCAATTCCTAGAAGAAAATATAGGATCAACACTCCAAAAAATAGGCACAGGTAACAACTTTCTCAATAGGACTTCTAACACTTAGAAACAACACCAAAGCTTAGGAAACAACACCAAAATTAATAAGTGAGATGGCATCAAATTAAAAAGCTCCTGCACAGCACAGGAATGTACAGACAGAATCTACAGAATGGAAGAAAATCTTTGCTAATTACTCTCCTACACAGGATTAATATTCAGAATATATAAAGAACTCAAAATACTTAATGAAAAAAAAAAAAAACACCAACAACAAAACAAAGAGCCCAGTCAATTAATGGGCAAATGAACTGATCAGACACTTCTCAAAAGAAGAAATACAAATTAACAACAAATATATGAAAAAAATGTTCGACATTTTTAGCAATTAAGAAAATGCAAATTAAAACTACATTAAGATTTCATCTCACTCCATTTACAATGGCAGTCATCAAAAATACAAACAATAATAAATGCCGGTGAGGATGTAGGGGAAAGGAACTTTTTTACACTATAGATGGGATTGTAAATTAGTACAATCACTATGAAAGTCAGTATAGAGGAATACTAGGAATGGAATCACCGCATAGCCCAGCTATGCCACTCCTCAGTATCTACCCTAAAGAATTAAAGTCATCATACTATAGCTATACATGCATACCCACATTTGTAGCAGCACAATTTACATTGGAACCAGCAACCAGTGAATGACTGGATAAAAGAAAATGTGATATACATACACAAAAGAGTTTTATTCAGCTGTAAAAAAGCTTAGCCACTATTTACACAACAGCTTAGCCACTATTTATACACATTACAACTGAATAAAATGGGTACAGTAGGGGGAAGATTTAGGGAAGGTAAACTACTCATTTATATTACACAGCCTCGCTCTGAGAACAAAAAATAGCTTGCACTCACTCTTCTGGTTTCTCAGAGCATCCTAACACTGCTTGAAATCACATGCTGTATCCTCATTTATGCAATGCAAATAAATGTATTAAAGTATTTCTTTTTTAAATGAAAAGAAAAATGTTTATCTGTTATCAGTACAATTCTATCCTATGTTGTATTTTCCTGAAAGTTCAAATTTGAAGGAGGAATTTTATGTATACAAAATGAATATTTATGCACACAAAAACATTTGTAACATTATATTTTGGGGAAAATCTTGAAGAAATAACATAAATGCCCTAAAATGAAGAATAAGTAACTTATAACATGAAAATATGTTAGAATTTACTGAATTTATTAAAGCTATGATTTTGTGAAACTATGTATTTGTTAACTAATAAATAGAATTGTAAATACCTCTGATTACAATTGTTCTGTTTTTTGTTTGTTTGGGAGTTTTTTTTGGTACTGGGGATTGAACCCAGGGTGCTTTACCACTGAATTACATCCCCAGCCCTTTTTTTAAATTTTTATTTTGAGACCGAGTCTCACTATTTTTATTTAAACCTCATGTTGCTGAGGCTGCTCTCGAACTTCTAATCCTACTTTTTCAGACTCAGGAGTCACTGGGATTTCAGGTTACAATTATTTTTACAGTTGTTAAATTGTATATTATTTGTCAGAACAAAGTGTAGAAGAAATAAAACTGAATGTGTAAATTTGGTTTGTTTTAGTGGTAATATAAATGGAAATCTATCTATTTTTTAAGTATTTATTTTTTAGTTGTGGTTGGATACAATATCTTTCTTTATTTATTTTTATGTTGTGTTGAGGATTGAACAAAGTGCCTCACACTTGCTAGACAAGCACATTTCTGCTGAGCCACAACTCCAGCACCAGAAATTTATTTTTAAATTGCTCCTTCTTATACTAAATTTAATGTTATAAGATAAAGCATCATGTTTCATTTTAAAGAGTAAAGTGTGTATATTGTAGTAACCAAGTGTCCCCATGTGCTTATAACTGATAGTTTTCCCAGAATGCTGAACATTTAATAACTAAAATCAAAATCATCCTGGGTGAGTGGGAATGATGAGTCACCCTATAATGAATCTTTAATTGGTAGGAGAAATGATTAAAAAAATATTTATTTTTTCTTGAGACCATGGGGATTGAACTCAGAGTTACGTTGGCGCACTTTTACTCTTATATTGAGACAGGCTCTTGCTAAATTGCCAAGGCTGGCCTCCAACTTGTGATCCTACTGTCTCAGCCTCCCAAATAGCTAGAATAATGGATGTATGCCACCATGCCCAGCAAGAAATTATAACTTAATTTCAATTGTTAAGAAATAAACTAGATACTAGTTTGGTCACCAATCAGAAATTATTTACATTTTAACCTCTTCCATGTTACAGCTACTCTTAGAAAATTGCACGCAAGGTCTTAAAGAGACAGCCTTCTAATTACATATTCACCTGGTAGCCATTTCAACAAATAAAGTTAGTCTCAGCACACATTAATTGACATAATCACCAAAACATCAAAATCAGATTAGTCACTGTAGCTCAAAGAAAAATAGAAAAGAATCCATTGCTCCAGCAAATTGCAAAAGTGTTTTCTAAAAAGGGCTCAAAAAGGTTGTTCAACTTGTAGATAGTTTTAAATAAAGCTAATAAAACATGGCTATAATAATATTCATTCATGAGACAATTCTGGTTTCTCAGTGTGTTTTGGCTATATTGCATTTAAAATTCAGTCTTTATAAAATCCTGCACTTTGTTGATCTTGTAATCCCCATTATACATGTTTTAGTGGCATATCACTCCTGTTCTAAGAAAAAATAGTATCTACCATTTGTGTTTTAATAATTAACAATCATACAGTTATCCTCAAAGCACAACAGCAGCAACAATGACACCGTTGTATTTGTAAAAAGCTTGCATCTCAAATTCCTGCCTCTTTTTCCTAAAATACTGACATCATAGTAAAACACTGTTCTCCCTCCTTTGGGTTCAAGTAATCTGATAAACCAGAGGAACATGAAGATAGCAAAAAGAATACATATGTTAGTGCAATTCTGCAAGGCAAAAATGCCTTTGCCAAGACTTCTTTATTGATTACATGCCATCTATCATTTCACATCTCTCTTCCTTGTTTCCTATGCCAGGTTATTCTCACCAATTAAAATGTAATTTGCACAATCCACTTTCCATGCACTCTGTTCTCGTTACTGTGCTATTATTAGACTACCTCAGCTTTACAAGATCTTTTATCAAAGCTCATTAGCATTCTTTATCATCATCATGATTATTGCTATTATTATTTACTTTTACTCTTCTCTGCAGAATGTTTTCTCTTTACTGCAACACTTGGTAAGTTCTCCCTATTGTTTAAAAACTGGTTCACCCATTGGGGTAGAATTTGCTTTTGTTGTAAATTAACTCTGATAAATCAGAGAGACACAAAGAAAACAAATTATTCAAGATAAAAATATACATATACTTGGATTATTTGTTGCTGTTCCTTATCACTTAAAATATTCACTATCAGTAATGTCTCTTGAAAACTTTTGTTTCTGATACAGTATTGGTTACTAATTGTGTTTACTATCAATAATATTTAATTTTTGTGAAATTACAACTAGAATTACAGTGAAATTACAACCAAAAATACAATGGAGGAGGGGAACTGAAATAAAGAAGGGAAACTATAACTCACCATTTAAAAAAGAAAGACTTTAATACATTATTTGCATTGCATAAACACATTGTTTTCAAGCTCTGGGTTTATCTGCAAAGACAGAAAACAGCATAATGTGTTTGTTCTGTTCAACACATAACAAATGTTTACTTTTCTTAGATTCTTCCCATTAGGTACCCCAAGCCCTCCATTTAACACTGTTCAAAATACAAAGAGCATGTCAGTTTATCTTCTCACTTTGCTTTAGCACCTCCATTACACAAACACACTCCAAAGTCTGTCTGTGGTCCAGCCCATATTTGCAAGAGATCTAATGATTATCTCAATTACTTTTGCAGAAAGCAATCAAACTATAGCAATCTTACAATCACCATTGATAATGGATGTCAGAATCTTTGACAAATAAAGTCTCAAAGTGTCACTCTTCACATCTCTTATGAATTATAAGGAGAAATAGAACTTTAACATTGCAGACATTTGGTGAGTTCTCCCTTAATCAAATGACCCAATATATTGTACCAATTACAACAGCACATAAATTTGGATATGATGCATTGAGTACACATTAATACCTATATGATATTCCTTCAAAAAATTTTATGATGCTGGAGATGGTACCCCAGGCATTGTGCATGTTAAGCATGTGTTCTGCCCCTGACCCATTCCTTCCAAAAATATTTATCCTGAATCTAATCATTAAGAGACAGCCAGGCAAATTCAACTTGAGGGACATACTGAAAACTGGCACAAATTCTTAAAAAAATGCTAATGCTATAAAAGTGAACAAATAAAAAAAGACTAGAAAATTGTAACTCAAGGGAGGGTAAAAAGATAGGAAAAATGAATGTAACAGATAATCTTGGTTATATCATGGAATGAAAACAAAAAAAAATAAAACTATAAGAACTGTATTGGAACCATTGTGAAAATTTTAATATAGAGTTTATTTTCAGATAATAATATTGGATCAATGTTAAATTTCCAGAGTAGTTGTATTGTGGCTATGTAGAAGAATATCCTTTTTCTTAAGAAATATATGCTACAGTATTTAGGGATGAAGTGTCAGGATGCCTGCAATAAATCATCCAATGGTTCAACAAAATATATACACCAAGGGAAGGAGTACAGAAACAGAGAACAAATGTGGCAAAACGTCAGCAATTGGTAGATACAAGCTCCCCATTATACTTTGCCTGCAAACTTTTCTGAAGATTTGAAATGTTGCAAAACAAAAAAGCTTGGGAAAACCTATTAAACCCAAATCCAGCATTTCTTAGGGAAAGAAGTCCTGGGTTTAATTATTTACATTAAGCCAACATGCTTTGCTTTGAGAAAACACAGAGGTCTACAAGTTTGTGGAGCAAAGGGAGGAGGGTCAGCATCAGGTATACAACAGACATTGCTAAGTAGACTCGAAATTTCAAGACAGGTTATATCTCTCCAGCCACAATGAATCTCAGATCAAAAATAGTAACCCCCCCCCAAAAAAAAGAATTGTGTTTACTGAACATGTACAGATTTCTTCTTGTCATTATTCCTTAAAAAATCCAGTATAAAATTATTTACAAGACATTTACATTGTATTAGATATAAGTGGTCTGGAAAGAATTTAAAGCATACAGGAGGATGTGTGAAGGTTCCATGCAAACACTATGCTGTTTTACATAATGAACCTGAGCATCCTCAGATTCTGGTATCTATAGGAAGTCCTGGAACCAATTCCTCACAGACATAGGAAAGATTGCATATATTTATGTAGTGAAATATGACATCAGAGATGCTATAGTACAAACAGAGACTCAGAGAAATATGCCTCACCCCATGTCACACAACATAACAATAGAGCTGGATTTCAAAACCAGGAGTCCTATGTTCTATTAACATTTGAGGCTTCCTCATGTACAATTATTTCTACAAAAGAACAACAATCTAAAATTTCCTGAGCTATTTCAGTTTAATAAAAAGTTTAGACTTTTTGCATGAACGAGTGCTACCAATTCCTCTCTCTTTTTCTATTAATCCTCTATGAAAATGAGACTACAAAGCAAAACCTGAATCATGTAAGACTTTCGGAAGTTAATAAAGTCAAGCCTATAATAGGAAATTACATAAATAGAAAAGTATGAGGTTATGTATATCCTTTTATAAAAACAACAAGACAGAAATTCAGATTAGTCTATATCCACTACAGAAAAATGAGACCTCATTTAAAATGCGAATGAATGTTTTTGACTATAATGTTTAAGATGTGGAATTGCTATTTAATGGAACTTCAAATTATCAGAAAATTAGTTAAATTCTGACCTAAAAGCCTTTTCCTCCTACCACTCTGCTTAGTATACGATTTTATTGATTTAATCTGCTGTTGATCTAATCAAGTGTCTTGCACATACTAGGCAAATCTCTACCACTGAGCTATACCTCCAGCCTCAAATATATGATTTGGTTATTTCAAGCACCACAAAGCATTCTTGAGATGCAAACTGTTAAATATTTTCATCCTACTTTCTAACTTGGAGACAAATAATATTCAAGAATGATTTCTGTTGCTGAATTATTGAATCCATAGTGAAACTCAAGTTTCTTATGCCACTAAAATCCCTGTTGTATGCAAGGAAATCCAGAACTGCAGGCAAAGAGGTCTGACAGTGGCATTATGTCTATGAAGAGTGCTGCCCAATACCTCTTCTACCAGTCCTCCATGAAAATGAGACTACAGCACAGCAGGAAAGACAATAACATCATTATAGCCCAAGTGACCTTAAAAGAAATCAAACTCTATTATTTGAATGGAGTAATGGATAGGCCTGAGCACTATCAGTCACTCTGGATGTGACAGAAGTACACTTTTTGTTAGATCATCAGAAAAAAAAAAAAACTTTTCAGCATTTCATTTGTCTTGAGCAAGCCAAAGAGAGATGTACAACAAAAATGCTATATTCAATACAACTATTTTTTTTAGAAATATTGCATATTAGAGAATAGAGTCTTAAAACTAAAATTATCTTGCTTTGTTAAACAGATTCATTCTTTCTATGCACCCAGGTCACTTTGGTTTTGCATGCAATATGTAAAGTCCCTTAGAAACCTTTTTCTCTCCCTTGCTAATAAATGTCCTTCCCTTTTCTAGATCAGGTATTATAGCCGTCTTCCCTGGTAAAATGTGGACACATTTTTGACATGTGAACACTGTATGTATTCTTCATTTCCTTCCTTATGTATTATCCTGGCCTAACTTAATTGTTCCTAGCTGAAATGTTAAAACTTCATATTCAGGCATATAGTGCCACATATGAAAATATCTTACACCTGATGCCAATCTACAAATTCTTACTCTTTTTTAATATTTATTTTTTTAGTTTTTTTTAAGGTGGACACAATGTATTTTTTTTAATTTTTATGTGGTGCTGAGAATCAAACCCAGTTCCTCAGGCATGCTAGGCAAGCACACTACCATATTGAGCCACATCCCCAGGTCCCAAATTCTTACTCTTTGAAAAGAAAAATAATAATAATATTGGGCTGGGATTGTAGCATGGTGGTAGAGCACTTGCCTACAATGTGTGAGGCACTGGGTTCAATTCTCAGCACTGCATATGAACAAAGGTCCATTGACAACTATATATATATATATAAAATGAAAATAATAATAATAATATATGGTGTCACAGTCCCAAGGCAAAGAAAAAAGACCTTCATGGCTGTACTAAAAATTATTTTGGGTGGTGAGTGTGGCTCAGTAGCAGAGCGCTTGCCTCACACATTTGAGGTGCTGGGTTCGATCCTCAGTACCACATAATAATAAATAAAATAAATGTAATGTGCCCATCTACAACTAAAAAAATAATAAATACTAATTTCATTCACCCTCAGCTAGGCAAACTTAGAGGAAGATTAGGAGGTAAGTTGGCCACATTTATCATCATACATTCATTCAATACATTCACTGGACACTGTATTAAACCAACCCCTTCTACTAGGAAGATAGAACTCTTAAAATAGAAAATAAGTAGACAGTGATGAATAGTAATATTATCCCTGCCTTCAATTTAAGTTCCCAGAAATTTGGTGAACTTTTGAATCCTCTATTCTATGGACATAAAATCACATTTACCAGCTCTTGAGGGAAGATAAAATGAATGACCTATGAGAGCGCTCTCTCCCTCTCCTGCCACTCACCTCATTTCATATTATATGGAGAAGAATGACTCTTTACAGTATGGGTAGCAATAGCTTAGGATTGAGAATATGAACAACATGACCCGATGAGTAAGGGAATCAGTTTGCAACTGAGATCCAGCTTCCTGATTCCATGGCACTGAGTTGGATACCCACGAGTCATTCTGAGGATGCTTACCTCAAGGGTTAGCATATTAGTGCCACAGTCTGCTGTCTGTAAACTGGAGACTCAAGGCCAAATCTAAGAGCCTTAGAGCCAAGAGCATATATGGTGTGAGTTTTAGTCTGAAGGCAGGAGAAGGCCATTTCCCATCTCAAGCAGGCAGGTCAAGAAAGAGAATTTCTCCTTTTTCTGCCTTTCCATACACGTCCTTAGTAGATTGAAGCAGGCCCACCTCACTGAGGAAGGCATTTTGCTTTACTGAACCCACAGCTTCAAATGCTAATCTCATCCAGCAGCACCCTCACAGACATTCCTAGAAATAATGTTTAGCCAAATGTCTGGGTATTTCATAGCCCAGTCAAGTTGACACATACAATTAAACATCACAGGTAGAAAGCTAATGTTTACTGGCATTTACAAAACATGCCAGGCACCATCTTAGGTGCCTCACATACATTGTCTATGCCACTTAACTGGAGTCTATAGGAAGGTGTGGAACCTGTCTGCTTTGATGAACATTACATTCCCATTCTCCAGCATAAGTGATAAGCACACCATGAATATTTACTGAATGAATAAAATGAATGGAAAGACCTCGCTGAATCCTCAAAAGAATCCTGTCAAGTAGACAAGGTAGATTTTACCCTCATGTGACAGATGAAGAAACAGAAGCTCAATGAATTTGAGAATATTGTCATCTCACTAGAACTTCACAGAAGGATTCTCTACATAACCAAGCAGCTTCCCAAATAATAAAATTGAAATAGGATTACTACTGACTGATGAAAAACACTTTGAATACTAGACTAAACTGGTGGAAGTCAATATCCTGACTCCTGCTCAGTAGAACCCCTGCCACTCAAACAATCCTCCATTTCTCTCTGTAGAGGATGAAACAAACATTTTCTTTATGAATGCTCCCAACACAGTGACATCAGATGTGAGGTCGGTCACAGACCATATATTTCAAGGTGAGTATGCTATGTGATCAGTGTGTCTTTACATCAGCATTTCTGAGAAATTGACGCAGCAGCTATTACTTGTCTCATTTTACAGACTAGGAAAATATAAGCAATGAACTATAAAGTGATTCAAAATGGTTACAATCGCAGCCGGGAACAGGGTTGCAGGCCTATAATCCCAGGAGCTCAGGAGGCTGAGGTAGGAGGATCACAGATTCAAAGTCAGCCTCAGCAAAATGAGGCACTAATTCGTGTTTTAAATAGCTACATATATTAATAGGTTATATTAATGGTTAACATGCTTGCATATCAATAACTGCATGCTAGTTACAGATTTAAAATTTTTAATGATACCCAAATATTTTCTCTACATAATGACAGAAATATTGCCTTTGAAGATATAATCTACTTATTCTTTCTCCTCTTACCTGTTATATATCTGTAAATTTTGATTATTTCAGTCTATGAATAAATTTTATAAAGCCATCCTGAAGAAAAACTTACAATAATAAGGTACCATAGATTATCTTTTGGTCTAATACCATGACTACAAGGGGACTACAAGGTCCAGTAAGTTCTTTTCATCCAAGGCTTTCATAAAAAGATGAGGGAAGGGAAGTTTGATGACTTTGCTTGTATAAACAGTATAAACAGTACTATGACAATGAAGCACAGAAGTATAATTAGATAAATAGTTTTTTTATCTTGTAAAAGAGGAAAAATTCTTAAAAATTTAAAATGAACAGCATATATCCACAGATGTGCTCATATGGTCTGTAGTGCCTTGGTGTTCCTTCCCAGACCTCATATGGTCTGTAGTCCCATAGTGTTCCCCTTCATGGTGTACCATGAACCTCTCCTTGTTTGAACTCTACACCATTAATAAAGCACCAGTTAGCCTAAGATCCTCTCAGCTGTTTCCACTGATAATGATTGTCTCAAAAGTTCTATAGCTTGTTTCACCCTAAGAGGAATTAATATACTATGTTACCTAGTTAGTTGTCATGATTGTTCTGACAGTCTGACCTGCAGTCTTGTGTGGGAGAGGGGCCATAGCCTACAATATTTTTGCCCCCATTCCTGTGATCAAACCCAGAGTCTTGATGCATGCCAACAAAGCGGTTTTATCAGTTAGAGTTAAAAAGTTAAAAATAAGAATAATTTATTTTAAATTTAAAAATGCTTAGGGAGGACTGATGCACTTCACAAAGGTTTTACTTACCTTTTATTCACTGGTGAACTCTTTGTAATTTTCCTGTTATTGATCTTTCTCCTGTTTTTTAGAATACAGACATCGTTGGAGATTGCTCTGTCATGGTTGGTCAGGAGTGAGCCCTCCAATATACCTGTATGAGAATCAATTAGAGTGCTTATTAAGGTGCATACTTTAATACTCTTTTACCTGAACTATTTATTTTTTTCCATTCATATCATGTTGTTCCTTTTGTTCTTTTGTCACACTGCTGGTCCATTCTTTTATCAACTTTGAAACCCTTCCTATTTTCTCTTATTTTTTTGTGCATACAATTCTTAATTCACCTTTATACCACCATTTATCAAATCTCTGTTTGTATATAAGGTATGTTAACACCAAATTCACATCTTCATACAAGTATTTTGTATTATAATGACCCTCTCCTTCCTGTTTTCTAAAGCTATAGTTAGTTGCAGTTAGAGCAATTTTAGGGTGCTGGTTAAGAATATAGGCTGTGGATATATGCTGTTCATTTTAAATTTTTTTAAATGTTTTTTTTTCTTTTACAAGATAAAAAAAACTAGTTACCTAAAAATACTTCTGTGCTTCTTTGTCATAGTAATGTTTTATATATATATATATATATATATATATCTCATAGTGCTGTTTGTATATATATCCATATAAAATTAATATGCATATTAATTTACAAATCCTCTATTAGATTCCAAATTTCTTGAAGGGAGGGCCTGATCTATTAATTTTTATTGGATTTTACATAATAAACAGTTCGGTAAATAGTGTATCAAGTAATAGGATGGTGGCAAAATTCCATGATCATTGTGTCCAAAGTAGCAGGTTTCAGCAAGGGGCAAAGAAGGATAAGAAAAATAAAACTCACACACAGACAAATGTTTTTGAAGATAACTCTGGGATCAGGTGGAATGCTGCTCTCTGATGGAGAAGCAGGTCTAAAGAAATCTTCCAGCAATCTTTATTTATATATGCCTCATCAGCATCTTTCTTTGTACTCATATCTTTATATGGCTAGCAACATCATGCAGCTATTCACAGTTGCATTCCAGAATTGCAGTGTGCAATGTTAGGAGCTTTGTGTAGTTCTCATGAAAGTTCATTGTCTGAAGTTACTGTTAGCTTCACAGGTCCAGGTGCAGCAGACTGATGAAACATTGTGGTTTTCTAGCAAGAGAGTTCCTCTGTTCCCAGTAGCTGTGTGTCTGAGATCAAGATTGAGGCTGGTAAGCCTCTAGGACAGAGTCTCCTCATGCAGTGTATAGCCATTGGGACTCTGGCACCTTTTCACAGAAACATTCCCAGGTAACAGTTATGCCACAGCCGTGAGGTCATCAGAGACCCCAATCTCAGAGAGAGCTCTCCCATTCTCTGTCACTGCTCTCCACAGCAACCTTCACTTTAAGATTGTTTTTCTGAGTCTATTTACTTAATGTAAATTTTAACAGAAGGTAATTTAATATTCTCTGTTATATTTCAGAAATTTTAATGAATCATTGATTGACCAGCACCATTTTACCAGTTTGAGTGAGTTGTCAGAAATGGTAATAGTGCTTTTAGATCCAACATGTGACAGACAGGTGTTGTGTAAGGTGTCTGTTCATCTTTGAATTTGATTTCTAGCAAATAATGTAAAAGTTTGTGGGTTTTTTTTCCAAGTTTAAGTCACCATGAGTTAGTAGTTTAGGGAAATAAAACACTCTAAAAAGAAAGAGCCCAAAATACCATCAGTCAAGGAAAGAGAAAATGTGGCAAAGGCCTTTGGAGATTTGGGGACAGAAAGCCATGAAAAAGAATCTAAAACCAAAGGGAAAGATGACAAAGACAGACAAAAAGTCTCCAATGTTGCCCAACTAGGGATGGCTTTTTCAGTTGACAATATGATTGAGTGGCCAAGTCCTGCACATGGGACTAGGAAAAAAAAATCCAGTAATGCAGAAGTGACTAAAGAGCAATATATGCCTGGAAGAGAATTCAATGTGTTTGGACTTATCCAAGAGGTCTATGCACATATTGCCAGCATCAATTAAACACTTGACTCAATTAACAGAACTTTACATATACAATAACAAACTCCAGTCCCTCCCAGAAGTAGTGGGCTGTCTAGTAAATCTCATCATACTGTCTCTAAGTAAAAATTAACTTACCAGTCTTCCTGACTCTCTTGATAACATGAAGAAGCTGCAGTTGCTTGATTCACAGCATAATAAACTGAGAGAAATTCCTTCAATGATGTATAGGTTAGATTCTCTCACCACTCTCTACCTTCACTTTAATCATATAACTAATATAGAAGAGGACATAAGAATCTGTCAAGACTCAGAAAACTTAGCATTTGAGGGAACAAAATCAGACCTGCTGAAATTGGTAAGAGGATTTGAATTATTGGTTTTGATTTTAGTATGTGTTATGATTAATAATTTTTGAGTGCTTTTTCATATCAGGAAATTCCTAATATGGGTTGGGGTTATGGCTTAGTGATAGAATGCTTGCCTAGTATACATGAGGCCCTGGGTTCAATACTCAGTGCCCTATATAAATAAATTAATTAATTAAAGTTATGGTGTAAAAAAATCTTGAACAAAAATTCTTTTTACTTTTTTATAAGTTCTCTTTTCCCCTGTGATTCACTTAATGCTAAATTACTTGAGATTATTTTATAGGCTTAAAAATAAGATAGAATGTAGATGTAATTAGACATTTATCAAAAACTGAATCTGCTCTGATTTTCATTGGAGAAAATGAATTTGAAAATATTTGACTAATTTTAAGTTGTAATTTGTTTTTAAAGCATCTAACTATTTATAATAGATATATTATGGCTCTACTTGCCCATTTTCTGACTTTCTTTTTTTATCTGAAGACTTTAAATTCATATCACTTTCTACTTAGTGTATCACTAAAGGTTGTCATATTAGAGCTTGGTGAAACAGCAATGCCATAGGAAAATTTATATTTTTTATTTTGAAAGTTCTTACATTTTCATTCAAAAGTCTAATATTAATATAGTACAGTGTATATCCACAATAATACAGTGTATATCCATATGTGTAGCCACAAGACAGTAATTAAGAAAAATAAATGTAAGTAACTAGCAGAAAAATCATTAAAGGAAAACAAGCAGGAGGAGGAGAGGATGAGGGTAAGAATTTAGTACGGAACTGAAGCAAATCATACCCCATGCATTTGTAATCATGTCAAAAGGAATTCTAATGTATCACTAATATCTTTAATCTATTTTTCATTTTGAGTGAATTTTAGATTTACAGCAAAATTTTAAAACCAGTAGAAGTTTCGCATATATCCTGCACTGAACTTGCCCTAATATTAACAAATAATGTAAAAATCAAGAAATTAATACTGTTACAATCATTTTAACTTAATGACTTGTTTTATTGCACTTGGTTTTTTATCTAATGTCCAATTTATGTTTCAAAATTCCACATTACATTTAATAGTCATGTGTCTGTAGCCTCCTCCAATCTGTGAAAATTTGAAACAATGAAAGTCTTTTAGTTGAAGGACTAAATTTTTTTCCTTTTTTAAAAAAAATTTTTAGTTGTAGATGGACACAATATTCTTATTTTGTTTGTTTATATTTTTTCTGTGGTGCCAGGGATCAAACCCAGTGCCTCATGCGTACTAGTCAAGCATTCTACAACTGAGCCACAACTACGGCTCCTCTCCTTTTCTTTTATGACCTTGCTATGTTAAATTGTGCTGCTCAGATATTTTGGACTGTGTCACTCATTTTTGTTTCTATGTTTTTTTATTGTGACTACATTGAGTATAATTGTTTCTGCTGAAAATAACATAATAGTGATTATGGTGCCCTTCTCAATGAATTATATCAGAGGATATATAATGTTGATAAATCATATACTGGTGATTTCTTTCTTTTGGGTACATTTTTGCCTATTGAGGAGCATCTTTCCATCTTCAGAGGTTTTCTTCAATATCTTTATTTAGGTTCTGTACTTTTTATTGTAGAGTTGTGTTTTTTTTTTACCTTTTTATTAGATTTTTTCCAGATATTTAATTTTTGAGGCTATTGTGAATGGAATCGTTTACATAATTTCTTTTTCAGTGGATTCATCGCTGATATATAGGAATGCATTTGTTTCACGGGTGTTGATTTTGTATCCTGATACTTTGCTGAATTCATTTATTAGTTCTAGAAGTTTTCTGGTGGAATTTTTTTGGGTCTTATAAATGTCATCAGCAAATAGTGATAGTTTTAATTCTTCTTTTCCTTGTGAATCCATTTAATTTTTTTGCTTACCTGATTTCTCTGGCTACAATTTCAATGATTATGTTGAATAGAAGTGGTGAAAGAGGGCATTCCTGACTAGTTCCAGTTTTTAGAGGAATGCTTCCAATTTTTCTTCATTTATAGTGATGCTGGCATTGGGCTTTGTGTAGACAGCTTTTACAATGTTGAAGTATGATCCTAGTATTCCTAGTTTTTCTATTGTTTTGAAAATGAAATGAGTCTATATTTTTCAGCATCTATAGAGAAAATTGTATGATTCTTGTCTTTAAGTCTATTGATGTGATGTATTAGATTTATTGATTTCCATATGTTGAACCAAACTTTCATCTCTGGGATGAATACCACGTGATCATGGTGCACTGTATTTTAGTGTGTTTTTTGTATACAATTTGTCAGGAATTTATTGAGAATTTTTGTGTCTATGTTCATCAGGGGTATTGGTCTTAAGTTTTTTCCTTGATGTGTCTTTGTCTGGAATTGGTGTCAGAGTGATAACAGCCTCATAGAATGAGTTCAGAAGGGTTCCCTCCTTTTCTGTTTCATAGAATAATTTGAGGAATATTGGTATTAGTTCTTCTTGCAAGGTCTGGTGGAACTCAGCTGAGAATCTATCTGCTTTGGGGCTTTTCTTGGTTGATAGGCTTTTGATGGCGTCTTCTATTTCCTTGCCTAAAATTGATCTATTTAAGGGCTGAGGTTGTGGTTCAGTGGTACAGTGCTCACCTGCACGTGTGAGGCACTGGGTTTGATGCTTAGCATCACATAAGTAAATAAATAAAATAAAGGCATTGTGTCCATCTACAAAAAAATTTTAAAGATTGATATATTTTAATTGCATATGTCCACCTGATTCAGTTATGTTTGTAGAAATCATGGTTTGTAGAAATTTGTTGATGCTTGAATCAAATGTATGAAATATGATATGTCAAGAGCTTTGTAGTGTTTTGAACAACTAATAATAATAAAAATTTTAAAAAACAAAAAAAAAAGATTTTCTCTTTTATTCAAAACTAAAATATGTATAAATATATAAAACATTGAATTATGTTACATTGAATGATTTCCAAATATTAAGCCATGTTGTGTATCTGGAATAAGTCTCTTTTGATCAGGAGAGAGAGCTCTATAATTTCCATATTGCTATTGCCTTATTAATATCAAGATAATGCTACTCTCATGAGTTTGGAAATGCCCTGGGTATGCTGGGGAGCTCCCCCTGACACCCAGGTTAGAGAGGCCACATCCCTGGAGGGGGGGTGCCCCTCTGGCCTAGGTGCACTGGGGAGCTCCCCTCTACACTCAGGTTATAGGGGCATTCCCCCCTGGAGAAGGGAGTGCCCCTCTGCCCTGGGTGCGCTGCGGATCTCCCCCCAACACTCAGGTTAGAGGAACCTCCCCCCTGGAGGGGGCAGTGCCCCTCTGCACTGGATGCGCTGGGGAGCTCCCAGGACACCCAGGTTGGAGGGGCCTCACCCCTGGAAGAGGGAGTGCCATCTATCCTGGGTGCGGAGAGGGGATCTCCCCAACACACACATTCAGATTAGAGGGGCCTCCCCCCTAGAGGGGGGAGAGCCCTGTCCCCTGGGTGCAGAGGGGTGTGAGCTACCCCCACAACACCCAGGATAGAGGAGAGCCCTCTCCAGTGGGTGTGGAGGGGGAGCTCCCCCGCCCCACACCCAGGTAAGTGGGGCATTCCCTTCGGAGGCGGGAATACCCTTTACTTGGGTGTGGAGGTGGAGCTTTCACCACCAGGACACCAATGACAGAGGGGCCTCCCTCCTGGAAGGGGGAGTGCCCTATCCCCTAGGTGCAGGGTGGGTGGCAGGAGCTACCCCCACCTGGACATCCAGCTTGGAGGGGCCTCCCCCAAAGGGGGGAGTGCCCTCTCCCCTGGGTGTGGAGGTGGGGATCTCACCCCCAACACACAGGTTAGAGGGGCCTCATATCTGGAGGGGGGAGTGCCCTCTCCACTGGGTGAAGAGGGGGGAGCTCCCCCCCCACACTCAGGTTAGAGGGGCCTCCCCCCTGGAGGGGGGGAGTGCCCCCTCCCCAGGGTGCGGAGGGGGAGCTTCACCCCCACACACCCAGGCTAGAGAGGCCTCCTCCTTGAGTTGGGAGAGCCCTCTTCTGTGGGTGTGGAAGGGAGCTCCCCCCACACACCCAGGTTAGTGGGGAATCCCCCCAGAGGGGGTAGTGCCCTCTCCCCTGGGTGTGGGGGAAGCCCCCCCAACCAAGGTTAGAGGGGCCTCCCCCCCAGGAGGGAATGCCCTCTCTCCTGGGTGCTGAGGTGGAGCTCCCACCCCCCTCACACCCAGGTCGGAGGGGCCTCCCCCCTGAGGGGGGTGTGCCCTCTCCCCTAGGTGCGGAATGGGGTTGGGAGCTCCCCCCGACACCGACACCCAGGTTGGTGAAAACTCCCCTGGGGAGGGGGGAGAGCCCTCTGCCCTGGGTGAGGGGTGGAGGGGGAGCTTACCCCCCTAATCCAACACCCAGATTCCAGGGGACTTCCCCCAGGAGGGTTAAGTTTAGGGTTAGAGTGAGGAGTGCTCCTCTGCCCTGGGTGCACAAGGGAGCGCCCCCTGACACCCAGGTTAGAGGCGCCTCTCCCCTGAAAAGGGGAGTGCCCCTGTGCCCTGGGTGTGCTGGGGAACTCCCCCTGACACCCAGGTTAGGGGGCCTCTCCAATAGAGGTTGGTGTGCCCCTCACCCTGGGTATGCTGGAGAGCTATTCCTGACACCCAGGTTAGAGAAGACGCATCCCTGGAGGGGGCAGTGCTCTCTATGCTGGGTGCACTGGGGAGCTCCCCAGGAAACCCAGGTTAGAGGGGCATAGCCCCTGAAGGGGGGAGTGCCCTCTATCCTGGGTGCAGAGGGGGGATCTTCCCCCCACACACCTAAGTTAGATGGGCCTTGCCCCTGGAGGGGAGAGTGCCCTCTCCCCTGGATGTGGAGGGGGTGAGCTCCTCCCCAACACACAGGTTAGAGGGGCCTTCCCCTGGAGTCCGGAGAGCCCTCTCCCCTGGGTGCGGAGGGGGAGCTCCCCTACACACACCCAGGTTAGTGGGGCATCCTCCCCAGAGGGAGAAATGCCCTCTACCTTCGTGTGGAGGTGGAGCTCCCACCCCCACGACACCCCAGTTCGGAGGGGCCTCCTCCCCAGACTGGGGAGTGCCCTCTTCCCTAGGTGAGGGGTGGGGGGTGGGAGCTCCTCCCACCACCCCAACACCCAGGATGGAGGGGGGGAGTGCCCTCTCCCCCAGGTGTGGAGGGGTGGATCTCCCTCCCCCACAACCAGGTTAGAGGGGCCTTGCCTCTGGAGGAGGTAGTGCCCTCTCCCCTGGGTGCGGAGGGGGGAGCTCCCCAACTCACACCCAGGTTAGAGGGGCCTCCCCCCTGGAGTCCAGAGTGCCCTCTTGCCAGGGTATGGAGGGGAAGCTCCCCCACACACCCACACCCAGGTTAGTGGGGCATCACCCCAGGGGGGAATGCCCTCTCCACTGGGTGCGGAGGTGGAGCTCCCACCCCCCAACACACCCAGGTCGGAGGGGCCTCCCACCTAGAGGGGGGAGTGCCCTCTCCCCTAGGTGAGGGGTGAGGGGTGAGGGGTGAGGGGCAGGAGCTCCACCCCACCCTGACACCAAGATTGTTGGGGCCTCCCCTGCGGAGGGTGAGTGCCCTCTGCCCTGGGTGCCCGGTGTGGGGGTGAGCTCACCTCCCCAATCTGACATTCAGTTTCCAAGGGCCTCCCCCAGGAGGGTTAGGGTTAGGGTTAGAGGAGGTAGTGCACCTCTGCCCTGGTGCACTGGGGAGCTCCCCTGACAGCTAGGTTAGAGGGGCCTCCCTCCTGGACAGCGGAGTGCCCTCTCCCCTGGGTGCGTAGTGGGGGAGTTCCCTCCCACACACACCCAGGTTAGAGGGGCCTCCCACCTGGAGTCCAGAGTGCCCTCTCCCCTGGGTGCAGGAGTGAGCTCCCTCTACAAACCCAGTTAAGAGGGGCTGGGTGTGGGAAGGATGAGGAGGGAGCTCCCCCCACCCCAATATCCAGGTCCCAGTGGCCTCCCCCCTGGAAGGGGGAGTGCCTTCTCCCTTGGGTATGGGGTGGGGGGTGGAGCTTCTCCCCACCACAACACCCAGGTCCCAGGGGCCTCCCCCCGGAAAGGGGGAGTGCCCTCTTCCCTGGGTGCGAGGAGTGGTGGAGTTCTTGCCGCCACCCTGACACCCAGGTCCCAAGGCCTCTGCCAGAAGGGAGAGTGCCCTCTCCCCTGGGTGTGGGGGGGAGCTCCCCCCTTCACCCAGACACCCAGGTCTGAGGGCACTGCAGAGGAATTGGGCCTGGAAGGCAGTCAACCAAGATGGGCCATCCTCTCAGGTACTGTGCTGTCCCTGGGCCTGAGGATGGCAGGCTCGGCGTGGCAGCAGCAAGTGTCAGGGGAGCCATAGAAGCCACAGCACAAAAGAGGCTGCAGGGTGCTTGGAGCCTTCCTGGCCCATGTTCCTCAGCTCCCGCGGGAGGGATGGGAAGGTGCTGGGTTGCTGCTGGTTGGAGCCTGCGAGTCCCACCGGGCTTTCCATTTTTCCTCCTGCAGGCAGAGCTTCAGGCTGAGGCTCCTTGCTGGGAAGTGGCACCTTTCATGCTTGGTAGTGGGAGTCAGGGCGACTCAGGCTGGGCAGGTGGGACTGGCCCAGAGCTGAGAGGGAGGCCGCTCCTCAGCCTTCTTCTGAAGTCCTGATCCAGACTCTGGGGCAGATCTGGAGCTCCTCCCCATGGTTGGCAGTGGCCTCTGAAGGGACCTCTACAGGTGAGGCTTTTGGCCCTATGTGGGCTGGGGAGTCCATGGATGTGAGGAATTCACTCTGCTGGACAGACACAGGTTCCAGAGGGGGAAACTTTTCTTCCCCCTGTATTTTCTAAATATGTGTTTGTTGAAATGTCATTGACGTATAATAGACTTCACATATTTAGGAGTGTGCAGTTTGGTAAATTTGATATATGTATATACCCATGATTTATTTTGCCACAATCATAGTGAACCCCTCTCTTATTATCCCAAACATTTCTCTCCCATTTCCTAATGCCTTGCTAACCTGCCACTCCCCAGCCACCCACCCCAAAGCAACCACTAGTCTCTTCTTTGTTGCCATACATTATTTGTATATTCTAGTGCTTTACCTAAAGGAAAGCCTACAGCATGCAGACATTGTGTGTAACTTCTTTAACTTTGCATGATAATTATGATATTTTTCCAAGTTGGCCAGCTCCACACTCCACATGGTGGGGGTGGGAGCTGTGCTGATGGCTGTGTTTCCTGGAGGGGCCACAGTTTTCTGTCCCAAGATAGTGAGAACCTGTGTGGTCCCCCTCGACCATCATTTGCACCTGTGGGTTCCCAGGTGGTTTTCAGAGCCCTGATAGCCTCATTCTTGGTGGCAGGTGTTTTAATATGGTGGCCTGCATTGTAGTCCCCCCAGTCCAAAGCTACATCATGATTTTGTAGCTGGAAGGGCCCAGGATCAACCAGAGTGGAGTCCACTGCTTTGCCTGAACTGCTTCTAAATTTCAGAGCTCTTAGGGGTTTTCCTGTTCCCTGAGCTTGGAATCATCAGCACAATCCCATGAGAAGTGTAGCTCCTGGGGGATGAATCTGAAGACCCCAGGGTAACAGCCGCTGTGCTTGGGGAGACCTCCTTACCTTCCTGGACCCTCCTTACTGCTGATGATGTACCCACCTTCTTTCCCTCTGAGGTTTTGGGAGATCCTGTTCCTGAGAGGGCTTCTTACTTGCCTGGTGTCATCACGCTCTTTGGAAACCAATTCAGGGTCTTTCCACCTTTCTCTGACTGATATGTGGCTCTGAGATATGTCTTTCAGCTCACTCCATAGGAGTATTCCTGTTCTTGTTGCCCAGGATTTGTGCAGTGCTCTCATTTGTTTATTTTCTTTGTTTATTTCACACTGGGATCAAACCCAGGGCCATGTGTGTGCTAAGGACATGCTCTACCACTGAGCCACACCCTCAGTAGCCCCCAATTCTTGAATTTGACTCTTCCTTACCTCTCTTGCTTTCCTGAAAAGGGGTTTGTGAGCTTGAGCCTGAGTTGGGTGTCCATTAGGTATGACCAGCTTTGGTGGGCCCCACAGGCTCAGTGACATCTGGTTCGGCCATTTCTGCAGTTCAAGAGTCCCTGCTATCTGAGGTGGTTGCATATGGAAGAGTGAGAGAAACCAAACCCAGAGTAGGAGAGCCTGGAGGTGGACAAAGCCCACCTGCAGCAGAAGGGCATTGAAGTGAACCTCTATGACCTGGGCATGGTTTTCACAGGTGAGAGGCCAGAGCCAGATGGAGGCCACCTGGCTCCCACCATCTGCAAACTTGTGGAGAGCCAGCATTGTTGCACAGTGTCCACCTTCTGAACAAGAAGAGTACATGTGGCACTAATTTACAAAGGACTAGCATATGCCCCTAAAACGCCAAGCATGCTGTTTGTTTCCTCAATTGGAAAACCACATGCATTTGACCTGCTGGCTCAGCAACCCAGGTGCCTACCTTTAGCCACTGAGGTCCTGGCTCTGGCCCCACCCAGCTTCCTAACTTGAGACACCTGGTACTCTTCTTAAACCTGCAGGTGTGGTACCATGCCCAGCTACCAAAAGGTTTTGTAACTCCTGTGCTACTGGAACTGGCATACCTGGTAGTTCATTGACCAACTGGTAGTTCAACTGACCAACTGGTAGTTCATTCTCATCTGCTCTGAGCTAAATGGCTGCTACCTCAGCAATGAACTTAAGGAGGAGGTATGTGTAGGGCTTCTACCCAGAACAGCCAGCTGTGGTGGTGACAGAGGGCCCTGTCTCTTGGCCCTGATATTTGTAGACACACCTTAGCACACTCATCATGGCAAATGAGGCTTACCCCAGGAGTGGTGGCCTTCTTCAGCCTGGCCTGCTGTGGTTAGACCTGTGCAGTCTGGACTGACAGATTGGGCAGCTGCTCCATTCCACCATCTGCTGCATCTGAGTGAGAGCCTGAGGGACCCTGGAGGGAGGTGATAGAGAGCAAGTGTTATGGAATACCAGGAAGAGACACGGTTGTTGCTAAAGTTTTCACACATGAGACAAAAGGACGCTCTTCTATAAAGAACAGCAGCTGGTTAACTAAAGGATCCTTGTAGTGGTGTCATGTCACTGGCTCTGTTGGCAGTGAAGGTGGGTCCTTGGAATGATGCAGGGCCCCAAAGCTCTCAGGGCTAACCCTGCCCCAGTTTGCAGTAGTCACTGTCAGACCACAGCAGGGAGAGCAGTACCCTGCTCTGAAGCCTTCATCAACATCTTCTGTGGCTTTCTTGTTGCTCAAGGGCTCTGTTGTCTGGGGAATTGGATCCAGGGTTTTTATTAGCAACTGACCATCTTTACCATGAAAGGAAATAAAAGATTTTGAATAGTGTCATCTTTCCAGTTTCTGGGTTTTGGGGTAAGGCAGGGGAAATGTCTAAACCATCCACTTCCCAAGTGACTAGGACCTGAAGTTGCTTTGCCACTCTGCTCTCATGGATGGATTATTTTATAAAGTTAACTATAAAGGAATTATTAGAAAAGTGCTGTTTCTTGGACATGGAACAACATCAGATTTATACTGGTTTCTAAGTGCTTACAAGCGTTTTTGTTTTGTTTTTGTTTGTTTGTTTGTTTGTTGTTATTAGAAAAGTGCTGGGCTGGGGATGTGGCTCAAGTGGTAGTGCACTCGCCTGGCATGCATGCGGCCCGGGTTTGATCCACAGCACCACATACAAAGATGTTGTGTCCGCCAAAAGCTAAAAAATAAATATTAAAAAAATTCTCTCTTTCTCTGTCTCACTCTCTCTTTAAAAAAATTAAAAATAAAAAAATAGAAAAGGGCTGTTTCTTGGACATGGAACAACATCAGATTTACAGTGGTTTCAAACTTATTACAAGTGTTTTTTTGTTTTGTTTTTTGTTTGTTAGTTTTTTTCTGGTCACTGACACATGCACCATTTTCTTACAGGAGGGCCCAGGGGCTACTCAGACTAGCATTGTTCACAGCTGCTGCTGCCCCTTTTCTCCTCTTGGAAACAGTCAGGATGCTCATCCCTAGTGATCCTTTCTTCCTGTCCACTGCATGTAACATGATCTCTGCTGTCAATCCTGTGGAACATGCCAGTCACATGGCTGCCCAACCACAGTTTGTTCACCCTAAGCAATGCTTTCTTTGTTTACCTGTCAGGCCACAACCTGCTCAGTCCTCAATCATTTACAGGAAGGACTTGGGAGGCACCTAGGTGCAAACACTAAGCATCACACAGAGCTTAGGCAGATATCCCTGTCCCACCTGGCTGGGAGCACGGAAGCACCATTCCGGCTCCCCATCACACACAAGGAAATGATTGCCTGCCCACAGCCACAGTGACCGAGCAATTTCTGTCCACACAAAGCTCTTCCTGGCGCTTTCTAGTCTCTGAGGGTCAGGTGGAGTGTGTCTTCACAAATGACAGGTGGGAAGCCTCAATCTGGGTGACCTCTCTGCAGCCCTGTTTGTCCTTTTTTCTCCCTTGACAGTCATCCTGAATCCTGCCACCATGGTGCTTATTGTTTGCATTTACTTCCTGGTGTTTATGATCATCTTGGGGGGTGTTTCATATCTGGGCTGCACATCAGTGAACCTCATGGGACCAGGACACGGGGAAGGAGAATGAGGAGGATGGCAATGACTCTGCCTTAACCATCACCATGAACTCCAAAAGGAGATAAAAGCAGACAAGGCCCCAGGCTGCAGAGCAGTGTAGACCAGGCTCCTCCATGTCCATGTGCCTCCACCTTATAACCACACAACTTGGGGAGCAAAGATCCTCAAATCCAGAGGGTAATCTGAGGCTCAGTGAGGCCTTACTGAAGTTCATATAACCTGGTACGTGTAAGTACAGAGATGAGCTGGCTTCAGGCTGGTGCTCCTCCCACTCTATGCAGAGACAGTGCTCCAAAAAAGGAACTGAGCATCCCCATCCAGGAGCTCTCTGCATGCCTGGACTCCATGGAGAGGTCACTTCCAGCAATACTTAGGCCCCTGTCCCTGGAGAGTCTCCCTCTCTGGGGGACATCTCCCTTCTGCTGCTGCTCCTGGAAGGTGGACATTCAGTGACTTGGCCATGAGCTGGACTCGCAGACCTACCAGTACTAGAACAGTGGTGAGGAGGAGGAGGAGGAAGAGGAAGAGCAGTGTGAGGCTGGAGAGGAGGAGGAGGAAGACATCATTATCGTCCAGTGGGAGAGCTTTGAGGAGAAGGAGGGTGGCCGTGGGGAGAGCCACAACTTCAACCAGCATCAGCAGCTGAAGTGGGAAAGCTCCACACTCAGCTACTGAGTGCAATCTGGACTCTTGCATCCCCACCTCAGAATGTCTGCTACCCATCTCCCAGCCAGCAGGTCCTCCATGTACAAAATCTCTTTAGCTAGCAGGTCTGAAGACTCCCATTGCTGATTATCCTTCCATTCCCAGTGTGTGGGACTGTAGGCTCCCACCACCTGCCCATACCTGCTGGATCTCTTTTTCCCAAAAGCCAGGAGCTGACTCTACCTCAATGCCACGTCCTGCCAGCTCAGGGGCTGCAGCACTCCAGGCTCCTGCCATCCAGTGAGTTGCCCACCTCTTGCACCTCCAGAAAAGTTGCAGTGACCAGACTAGCTGACAAAAAGTAAAACTTGGTAATCATTTTTTCTTTTTCTTTTTGAAGGTCTTTATTTATTTTTTCCAAACTAGTGCTTTTACAAGTGGTAGAATGGGGTTAATATGTAGGTGATCAACTGACTTTTTAATGCTTTGTAAATACATTGTAATTCTCTGTGTCGTTTGTGCTAGTGTACTCAGGACTAGGATGCCAAGTGCAATGACTCTGTTTCTGTTCCTTCTCCCTTGGAAAACTCGGAGGGGAGGCCTACTCACTGTGGTCTAGGTATAAGGTTATGTAGGATTTTGGTGTGCTGTTTGGGACCAGAGTAGTGGTTTGTGTTTGAAGATTGGAAATGGGTCTTCATCTTTGGGTTTCTGCACACTTCTAGCGTCATGTTGGGGATGGGAGCTGTGGGGTCCCTGGCTTCTCATGCACTCCTCTCAGGACCAGAAGCTTCCTTTTCGGTCACCCAGGATTTGTGTTCCTGTACTGAGGCTTCATAAATGTATATTTTCCTGCTGGTGAAGTTCTCTGTGGTTCATTGAAACTGAAAGGTGTGGTGCAGATCACTTGATCACTTGGTTTGGGAGATAGCAGTTGTTTCCCCAGGGATATGCACTCAAAATGGAGAAAGGCAGAGTGCTACAATGTTCCAAAACAGTACGCATCTACCCCTCCCCAGCCCCTGTGGGTTGCTCCTGCAGAATGCCCCTGCATTGGGGTCAGATCCTCACTTCAGTAGCCAGGAGTCCTGCTGCTTTGATCCATGGGAAGGTCAAGGGGAGAAAGAAGTTGGGACTATAGCCACAAAGAACTTTAATCTTCATGTACATGTCAGATGCTAGACTGTAAACCTGGGGGTCATCCTGCACACTGCCCCTGTGTCCTCACTGCCAGTCTTAAGGATGGCTGTGCTGTTGTGTGGCTGCCCATCCACATGCAGTCTGTGTAGATGCCGTCTAGACACTGGTAGAAGCTAACAGAGAGGGATATTTTCATATGGTCTGTAGTGCCTTGGTGTTCCTGCCTAGATGAATGTATTGATGCTAGGTGGGAAAGTGTGTACACTACAGTAAAGTTCTGGTTCTAACTTCAGCTGCAGTTATGCCTGTTTACTGCCTTGTTTAAACTTTGTTTTCCCTTGATTTCTTTTTGAGCCAAGAACATAAGACCATAGAAAGACTTTAATTTCTTTCCACTTGCCTTTCTGTCTTATGACAAAAAACTGCAGCCTCAACCCACATCAGTGATATTTAACTTACAACATGAAATGATTGAAAACAAATAGAAGCTGTTCTCACTGGGCAACAGACCATACACCCAGAAATCGCTGAGGGTGTGCAAGGTCTGTAGCCCATGCCTTGAAGCATAATACATAAACATGTGTGTGGTTTTTCCTATTGTAAAGGAGGTAGGTGGCTTGATTAAATCAAGCATTTATTTGGGAACAAAAGTGTCATCTCTGGCTACTGCAGATGAGACAGGTGCTCTGGTGGCACAACAGCTATTGAAAATGCAGAGAGGTGGCATCTGGAATTCCTTTTAAGCTGTGTACCTCTGCTGCTAAGGGCCAGAGTCTGCTGGCTCTGCCAAGTCTTGGGAGACACCTGAGAGATCAGCAGTGAGCCCAGAAGGTCCTGAGTGAGCTAACTGTGCATCAGGATTATCAGGGGCTTCTTCATATTTTTTTTGTTTTTTTACACTGCTAGAGATCAAACCCAGGGCCTCATGCATACTCAGCACATGCTCTATGATTGGGCTCTGGCCCCAGCCCACTGTGGGTCCTGGACGCTTCACTATAGCGGGCTTCAGAAAGCTGAAAGAGGCACAGGAACCTGCAGTAGGGGCAGTTTCTCTTGTCTAGCCCTTTGGGATTACTGAGGCTAAGTTTGGACTATCTCAGATTAAGTGCCCTCAGAGAGAAAGACCCCACCTCACATGGTCCAAGATTATTCCCAGATGGTTCCTCAAAGGTGAGCCCTGGGGGACATCAAACCCCATCCCTCCCTTAAACCTGCCGGATCAGGCAGCCTATTCACACATCACCACACAGACCCTCTCTGACCTTTCACTCTGACCAGGAGGAGCTCTGCCAAGCACATTTTTAAACTATACATAGGGGAGGCAGGCTCCTCTCTAGCTGTAGAGGTTCAGTAAATAGAGTGGTATTATTTTCTTACCTGAAGGTGAAAGTGGTGAGGGCATCCTCTACCTGAGAGTCACGTTAGCAGTGAAGAGTAAGCATCCCTATGTCTAGAGGGAACCCTGGCTTCTTTGGGATCTGCCTAGGACTTGGTCAATGGAGAACACACAGGGTGGGCCACACAGGTGGCAGAAGGTGATCTGGGGATTGAGGTGTCCTAAGTGGACAGGAGGCCAAGTAACTGCTAGGTGGGGAGCCTGGGAACAAGGCTTCCCCAAGAGAAGGTCAGTCTTTGCTGGGCAAGATCCACCAGCTGGAAGACCTGGAATGCCTATCCTAAGACAAGAGCAAGGTACAACCTCAAGGTGCAAAACTCACAGTACTTGGACACAGTGCAGCACACCTTCTCTGCATGAGGATGCATTTGCATTTATGGTGTTTCGTTCTTTTTGTTATTTTTTACTTGTAGATGGAAAAATACCTTTATTTTTAATTTATTTTTATATGGTGCTGAAGATTAAAACCAGCACCTCACACATGCGAGGCAAGCACTCTACTACTCTACTACTGAGCTTACAACCCCAGCCCTGGCCGTTTGGTTCTTTATTTTATACACACACACACACACACAAACACACACACACACACACACACACACACACACACACATATATATATATATGTGTGTGTGTGTGTATATATATATATATATATATGTGTGTGTGTATATATATATATATATATATATATATATAT
Organism: Callospermophilus lateralis; assembly: GCF_048772815.1. NCBI lineage: Eukaryota > Metazoa > Chordata > Mammalia > Rodentia > Sciuridae > Callospermophilus > Callospermophilus lateralis. The sequence goes on along the minus strand of NW_027514398.1, from coordinate 4,783,960 downwards.
ATAGAGAGAGAGAGAGAGAGAGAGAGAGAGAGAGTGTGTAATATATTACAATTCTTATTACACAAATAGAGCACAATTTTTCATATCTCTTGTTGTATACAAAGTATATTTACACCAATTTGTGTCTTTGTACATCTACTTTGGATAATAATGTCCATCACATTCCCCATCATCTTGAAACATTTCCTGTCTGTCTAAATAACTAGTGTAAACAAAAGGCAATTGTGTTGTTCTTTCCCATGAGGTGCAGTTCAGGTGTAGGCCCCATCTAGGACAACCAAGGGTAGCTGTCCTCAGAACAGGTTTGCCAGCCTGTGGCGACTCAGAGGTGGCCACTATTGTTGGTTGTCTTTGGTCAGGTTGTGTGCCAGCCAGTTCACTTTGGTCTTCCAGCTCTCCCTCAGGGCTTCATTGAACTTCACCTGGAAGTGCTTCAGCCCCTCCTCCTCCGTCTTCCCCAGTGCCAGAGTGTCCTGGGACAGAATCATCACAACTGCATCAACATTCAGGGGGCCTGACCCTGCTGCATCTGCAATCCCTTCTGCCTCCCTGTACTCCTGCCCCCTCAGGTTGTTGAAATTCCTTCCTAAAAGAACTGCAAGCAGATGATCAGGCGGCCTCATCTTAACTGTGAGAAGGGCAGGAGAAGCTTTAGGGAATACACCCCCTCCTACTCTGTCTCTCACCAACTGAAAAGACAGGAATGGAAAGTGTCTTGCAAACCTACCAGAGACTTTATCTCATTCATGAAAGACACAGAGGACACATGGGATGACCAAACAAGATCACAGTTCACCTTCAACTGGGTGGGACTAGGCCCAGGGAATCCAACATTCTGGCCATTTCCCACCATACTGCACTGCTGGGCCTGGGACGGCATGAGGGCCCCCATCTGTGAGGTAAATCTCCTAGGTCCCTGAGCTGTTCGGGCAAGATGTACTCTGACCAGGATGAGCTCTGCCAAGCTCATTTTTTTACACTATACATATGGCAGGCAGGCTCCTCCGCAGCTGTAGAGGTTCAGGCAGGCCTTGGGAAGTTTGTGGTGGACCCTGGCCTCTAGTCTGGTGTGGCTCTGTGCTGGCATACCTTCAGATACTGGATGTCTTTGGAGGAGCTGATCTCAAGCAGGCCTGCTGCCTGCCTCAGAGCAAAAGTTGGAGGAAGAGGAGCCCATGGTGCCGCAGAATGCTGTAGGCCTGTTCACAGTAGCCTCGAAACCTGCAGAGGTGGAGAAAATAGGTAAAGCCCTGGGTCCTCCCTGCCACCCCCAGCCCCAGACAAGCAGGGGTTCTGCATCCAGCCAGCACCTGCCCCTGAGTGTCTGCCCCTGGTCGTATTATGGGTGTACCCAGATCCTCTAACCAATGCCCCTGCCTGGGCCTGCCTCCTACACCTCTCATGGACCTCCTGTTTGCACTGCCCAACAGGGTACTCTGGGATTGGGGTGCATCTGCAGAGAAGGCAGCACCCCCAGGGTGGAGACAGGAGTTAGCCTGAGGGCTATGTCCCTATCCCTGCCCCTGGCTGGACACTGTCCCCTCACTAGGGCCCTGGGCACCCTCACCTTTCAAATTTCTCATTATTACTAGTATTGCCCTGCTGAATCACGTGGACAAAGTCATGGGTGAGGATGAATGGGACTCGCTCATGGTTGATTCCAAACTTGGTCTTGAAATTCCCCAGAAAGTGGCCAAAAACAATATGAAATAGCTGAGGGGAATTAAGGGCAGCTACTTAACAGGCTTTACAAAGAGAGGTTCTGTTTAGAGGAAGTCAGCAGGACTTGGGGCACTCTTCTGGGAGCTGTGGGTAGGGCAGAGAAGCCCCTGGGCCAGGCATGTAGGACAAGCTGACTGGGCAGCTGAACACAGTGCCCCTTACCTGCCCATTCTCATGGATCATGATGTTGTCACTGTGCCGGTCACCGATGCCCAACACATATGTGGTCACACAGTAGCCGACACAAGAGAGGGTGAACTCCTCAATGGCTCAATCCAGGGCTTCTCTGGGTGGGGAAGATTGAAAACCAGGGCTCCCTATATTTTCCCTCCTCTTGAATCTGGCCTTGTGTTAATCAACATGGAGGGCATTATTCTGGAGCATAGGTGCTTGAAATTGCCCCCTTCTCCCACACGATACCATTCAGAGAAGACAAGGTCTATGTGTTAGATGAAGAGAGGCTGCATAAAGAGGCACAACTGACAGCCAAGTCCCTAGGAGTGTGACTGGGTCCTTGGTAGATGCTCTGGGCTCAGGCAATATCACAGATGCTAGTAATAGCACCAGCTATTTCAAACTACAGCAGAAACACTCAGCAGAACCCACTCAAGCTACATATCTGTGACTAAACACGGTGGTGGTTTTAACACCCAATGAATTGAGTAGCATAACACAGCCATGAAAAATGGACACCCAGGAACAGTGACCTTCTCTTTCCTGCCCCAAATCAGATGTGGGCCAGTGCTCAGCTGAGCCAAGCAGCCATGGAAACTGTCACAGGCCTTCCCTCACCTTTCACTCCATGGAGCCTCTCCCAGGAATAAGAAAGCCTACCCAGGGTTCTTGGACTTGAGCCAGTTGAGCAGGGCATCCTTGTTGAAGGCAGCCATGGCAGCCAGGTTGCTCTGGTTCAGCTGGATGTTGGCAATGGTGTCCAAGTGCTGCACTGCCTCAATGAGGGCCATGCAGTCACCAGTGGGAAGGCAGCCATAGGGGGTCATCCTAGCACATGAGAAGAGGCACAGGCAGACACTATGGTTAAGGACATTCTCTGGGGCTACTGGAACCCCCTGGAAATTGAGGCACCCAACAAAACCAGAGGGAACACTGCTCAAATTCCTGAGGATGCCAGACGGGGTGTGGGGCTCTGGGGAAGGTGCCTCAGAGACACAGAACTGGCACCCAAGTTGCAAAGCACACCTTGGCTGGGCTCATGTTTTCTCTGAAGAGAATGAGTCAGCGGGCTTGGAAGAAGGTGGCCCTGCTCCCCTAGGGGTAGGAAGCCAGGAAATAGGAGCTGAGCACCAAGAATGGCCTTACCCAAACCCCTCCAGCTGCCCTATACCTCTTGTAAGAACAGACGCTCTCACAGCCAACAGGGAGGTGTCAGTTTAGACCAGGAACTTCTCCAGGCGCAGGCTCTGAAGCCTGTTACAGACCCAAACAAACAGGTGATGGATAGAGGCCCCACCTTAGGTCCAGGCCCTCCTGCTTGCACAGGGCATCCATGAGCTGGATCATCTGCAGAGTCAGCATGTCCTGGCGGAGGTCTGGAAGGGCAGGAGTTTCTAGTGGGTTATACACCCATGCAAGGCTCAGAGTATCTGAGCTCTGTCTTCTCAGGGAACCCCCTGGGGCCCTACCACAGAGCAGTATGGGCCTAGGTGAGAAGGCCAAGGCCTCAGCATGTCCCCTGCCCAGCCTGGCTCACCATCCCCATTCTTAAAGGTGATGCCAACGCTGTCACCACTGCCTGCCTCCTCACTGCTGTACATGATCCACAGGGGTTTCATCTTGGAGTCCATGAAGGTGCACCTTTACACACTGCAGGCAGAGGGCAGTGTTGGCCTGGGCGATTGGAGGCTTAGGGTGGGGGAGGGGGCTTAGGGCCTGGTTCCAGATGGGGCTAGGTCTAGCGCTCACCAGACTTCTTCCAGCATTGTGCTGGGGTCCAATGGGGACTGCAAGTGTGAAAGGGCTTCTAGGTAAGTATCCTGGCGCATGTACAAGTGCATCAGCTACTTAGTTTGGGGCTTGGTGGTCTTCTGGGAGCTCACATTCACAAAGTCGCTCAGGGTCTTCAGCTTGCTCAGTGCTTCTGCCTGGTGGCAGAATGGAGTAGCAGCAGTGCACATGAGCCTGAGCCAGAACCAGGAGTATGACTGTGAAGGGGCCTGGAAGGGGAGCCCGCCTCAGGCACAGGCACTCTGTGCCTCACCTGCTTCATCAGCACCTTCATGTTGTGGGTGCTTCCCCTGAAGTAGGCCTCCATGATGAGGCCAAAACGCAAGGCCACGGACGGCACATGCATCTCAGAGCTGGAGGGAAAAGATGGGGCTGAGAATGGCCAGGAGTGGCACATAGCCCCTCCCTAGCCCAGTAAACATGAGGTCAGCAGGCCAGGAGACCCTCATCCCCCATAGCCTTTCTAGGTTCCCAAGGAATCAGCAGGGGTGCATCCAGCTACCGAAGATGCCAGAATAGGAAGTGGTCAATCTTTCGGTTGGCCAGAGCCTGGTCCAACAAGAATTGGGTCAGTTCGCAGTCCAGGTAGGACTTGTACTTGAGGACCTGCACCAGCTGCAGCAAGCACTGGAAAAGCTCATCGTCCCTGTGGGGGAGGAAGGCTGGCTGAGTCTGGGGTTCTGAAACTCAGGACAGAAGTCTCCAGCTGGCAGGTGACTGGAAAGAGGGTAAGGCCAGCCTAGGCTCATCTCCACACAGCACCCAGTTCCAGGTTGCCAGGGCAAGCTGTCTTAGTGAGGAGCTGGCAGCCTGTGGGCCTCAGTGCCCAGCTGGGACTCACGTCAGTTTCTGCAGCAACCAGATGGCAAAGGAGCCCACGTGGCAGTCGGGGAAGCTGAAGTCCAGCAGCTCCAGGGCATTCAGGACAGGAAGCTCAGGCCAGGAGCACAGCAGGTAGAGCATCTGGAGGACGCTTTGCAGTCAGGTGGTGGGTGGCCCACTGCTATCTCTCTACTCCAGCTGTGCCCCTGGTGCCCCTCTCCACCCACCTGGGCCACATCCTCATGCTTGTTCCACTTGGTCACGAGCAGCAGGTGGGCCAGAGCCTCTGGGAAGTGCTCCTGCACTTCATGCCGCATCTTCCACACCAGGTCCTTCTCATGCTCATACAGCTCTCCTGACCCCCGCTGCTCCAGGATTCTCTGCAGCTTCAGCTTCTAAGGGGCACAGGGAGTGAGGCCTCCAGCCCAGCACCTGGCTCCATGCCCAACCAGCACCCCAGCTCACCTCCTCCTTGGTGGTAGGCCCACGCTCCCTGTGATGTCCCAGCTCTAGAATCTGCAACAAGTGTACCTGCTGTGAGCTCCCCAGCACTGGCAGGGCTTTAGGCAGGACATCTGCACCTCAGCACTACTGCCAACCACTCTTGCTGGTGGGAGCCCTCCTGCACACTGCAGGGCATTCAGTAGCATCTCCAGGCTCAGCCTGCCACAGGCCAGTAGCACCCCTCCCATTGGCTGTGACAGCAAAATGTCATCAGACATCACCAACATCCCCTGGTGGGCCACATAGCTACTGGAAGGCCTCAAATCAGTATGATGACCCAGCCCCCAGCAATGGGCAAAGCCTGGGGTGGCCAGGGGCCCCCTCTAAAGACCTCCAGGAGAGCTTCTGGTTAGCGCTCAGCTTCCAAGAAGGACCTCACTGACCTTCTCCAGGGCAGGGTAGTACACAGGGCGAGGGGCCAACTTGGGCAGGTAGATGACCAGGGTGACAGCACTCTCTGTGTTGGGATTGCTATGCACAGTACCCATGGGGATCAGCAGGTCTCCTTTCTCATCTGAAGGCAGGGAGAGATGTAGTTGTAGGGGAACCAGTTCTGGATGCCTTACCCTCCAAGAGCCTCTCCCTGCTGGGCTGGGTCCACCTGGAACAGAGGGCCACATGTAGAGGCAGAGCTCCACAGTCTTGAGCTGGTCCTTATAGTCATACAGCATGAGGTTGGCCCAGGCGATTGGGCAGTCCTGGAGAAGGATACTACAGATCAGAGTGAGCCTCTTCTTGTTCATATGCAGAATGGAACCAGTCTCCAGGCCAACCAGGAGAGAAGATCCAGACTGCATGGAAGGTCTCCAAGTTAGACCCAGGAGGAGGGGAAGGACCCGCTACCTCTTTCCTGTAAGAGTTTCAGTAATTAAGCCAGCAAGATCCCTTCCTGGCTTCCTGCATCTTCACACCCAGCATCCAGAGACACTTGAGTAAGCTCACCAGTCCCATAGCTGACCCAAGACAAGGGGCAAGTCACATCTTGGGTCTAGTGACTTGGGGCCCAGCCATACTCTCCCCAGGCATCCACTAACTCATCATTTCTGTCCCCCTGAGAACACTGTCCTTCCACCAAGGGCGCTTCCTCCAGGACCCCTAAGGACTCGAGGCCTGGGCTAGATATTTCAAGTCAGGCAAATCATGAGCTATCACTCAGGCAGCACAGGAAGTCAGACTAAGGAGCCAGACTAGGGTGGGCAGGGAGACTGGGGTCCCCAGGCTCTCCCAGGACCCTTGTCCTCAGGGTATCTGCCTGTGGAAGCAGGATGGCAAGAGGCCCCAGCAAGGGGTTTCACTGGGTGTCTGAGGCCTGGGCCTCTCCCAGTCAGTCCAACCCACCACCTTCTTGGACTTTTTCTTGCTGGAGTGCGCCTTCTTGGCCTTCTCCATCACCGCAAAAAGTGCAAAGCAGAGCCGGGCCATGCGCGGCAGGTCACAGATGTTGATGTCAAACTCCAGATGCTGCTTCCACATGGGCTCTGAGCACACACTCACCTCCAAGCTGGACATCGTCTTGCATAGCATCTCATTGCCATGGAAGAGCCCGGCCTGCACCACCAGCTGGGGAAGGGGTACAGGGCATGGGTGAGGGAGCGAAGGCCCCACCCCATCTAAAGTTCCAATTCTCTCCTTGAAGGTCCCCATTTACACAGGGGTCCAAATCTACTTCTTGCATTGAGATTGGTCCAGCAGAGTGTAGGCTGGCAGCTCAGTGGTACAGGTGTCTTGGAGCATTGGTACCCCAGGCTGTGCTGGGGCAAGCCAGTCTCAGTACACTTGACTCTGTGGGTCAACTCAGAACCTCAGTTTCCTCATCAGGGTTCAGAAGTTCCAGGGTCCCTTCTGCTTCTAACAGCTCTGGCTACCTTCATGCCTAGCATCTTCTGAGCCCCATGTGGCTCCAGTCTCCAGTGCACCTGTTCCAGTTCCAACCTGCCAGCCCATCCCCAGAGCTGCTCCCACCCAATCCTCCGTGACTCCTGAAGACACACCCCACTTCCCAGATTGTAAAGTAATGCCAGAAAAAGAGACCCAGACAAGACATGGTATGCTCTGTAGACCCAGACAGGCATCACCTCCCAGAAGTGGGACAATAAATCCACTCTGCAGGTGGTTCTGAGTGCAGAGGAGCCATGAAAGTGCTTTTTGAAGAGACAACAGGGCACTGTTCCCCTAGCCCATGGGGGCTCAGCTTCCAGGGAGAACCATGTGCAGTGTCCCCCAGACTCTGGGCACCCCTGGGTGGGTAACCCCTGAAAGCACCTCACCAGCTTCTGTGGTGACTTACACATCTCTTACTGGGCCTCCTACTTCATTGGGCTGTGCCTGATTCCACAAGCTCCACCAAAGTCAAATACCCACAAGTTGCTTGGCCAGGTTTCCATTAATCAGCCTCCCTGACATGCTGGCCGGCTCCCTTCCCCTCTTATTGTTTGGATGTGGTTCACAGCCAATCCAGGCAGAGATAATGAGTAATTGTCCATGTGACTTTTGTGTGACACACTCCCACTCTTCTTTCTCTGCTGCCCCTCCAGGCTACAGCACACCCTGTTTGTGAAAAAAAAAAAAAAAAAAACAAACATAAAAAACCACCTGTCCACTCACCTGGTACCCAAGCCCCTACCTTCATCTGCTCATCAGCATTGATTTTGCTGCCCTGGATCAGCCCAATGCAGAAAGGCTGCCCCAGTGACTACAGGGACACAGAGGAGGGCTGGAGAGGAGAGGAGAGGGGCTTAAATCCCAGCTCATTCCCCTGACTGCTGAAAGGCTGGGGAGAGGGGGAGAGGGTCCCAAATTTGTGGCAAGGTTCAGAAACCTGTCACCAACACCATCCTTTACCAGTCTGCCACACAGAGGCCCAGAGGCCCCAGCCCCCCTGAGATCTGCAGAGAAGTAGGCAATCTGGGAATGCAGTAGCTCAGACAGGACCCCACCCTGGGTGTCAGTTCAAGGCCCTGACTCTCCAAAAGGACTGCACCATCCAAAGTCCCTGGATCAATGCCTAGCCCTGGTGCTGCCCAAGAGGCTCTAGGATCGGCCAAAAGGAGGTAGGGAGAGAAAGAGGGTAAGAAAGGGGAGAACACCATCTCACGTTCTTCATGGGAATGGGGGGCAGTTTGGTGTTTGGTTTCAGGACCTGAGAGGCCGGTTTGCTCTGCTCATCCTGCATGGCAAAGATGGAAGAGGAGTGCACCATGGTCAGGTGGGGGGTCAGTCCACTGTGCAGGCAGCTGCATATGTACTGAGATGAGAGTGTAAGATTGAACTGTCAATGGGTAGTATATCCATTCCCTGGAACCAAGAGAGACCCACAGTCTGGCTCTCTCACTCCTATGCTGGCCCCTTCTAGAGTGGTAGGGATCCCAGAGTGCAGAGGGCTCCTTGCAGGCCTGACCTTGAACTGACAGAGCAGGTAGTTGCCATATAGGTACTCATGCTGCCCATTCACCTGCAGCACATAGTCCTCAGGCTGCTCCATTGTGAGGTGCTGGTACACCTTGGCCTTCTTCTGGAGGGCACAGGCCATCAGTGCTAAGGGCACATACTTGGTAGACACCTGGATGGTGAAGCTCTCCTGTGGGGAGGAGGGAGTGTTGGCATGCTGCTCTCAGGCCCATGGGCTTCTGGGGAAAAGGGGCAAGGCCACGTGCCTGCCTTTATTTGGTATCCCCAAGTGTGAGCCCCACAAGGACAGGACCTGGGTCATTCACTGGTGAAAGTAACAGCAGACACCCAGGAAATACTTGTCCAGTGAATTAAGTGACCAATTCAGCCTTGGAGAGCTTACCTGGTGGGATGCTTGACTACACCCCTTGCATGCCTGCACACCTGGCAAATGCCATGTGATGCCAGTGAGAGAAGAGAAATTTGGGGGCCTGGGACACTGGAGTGTTTTATCAGTGGAAGGTTGCCATGGGCACAGCAGCCCATGTGCCACAGCTGGGGGAGCCTCCCTAGGACATGGGCTATGGGCTCACCCTGCTGCCCTCAAATTTGACATTGACCAGCAGGTCTGGGTTGGAGATTTGAGAGGTGTTGCTGTCCCCCCAGCTCCTGGTGGAGGGCTCCAGCTGAAGGGGAAAACTGTATTGCAGCCAGGCCTTCCAGCCCAGCTGCTGAGGCGGGCAGCCGCCTCCTCACTGAACTGGTGCATCTTAGTGCAGAAGTCATTCACTTCTGGGTCTTGGAGGCAGTTGAACTCGTGGAGGCCTGTAGGGCAGGAGCAGGCTCAGTGCAGGTGCATGTGGCACCAGCCACCCAGGTGTGCCCTACCTTGCCGAGGTGTGGGCTGATCTATGAGCCCTACCTTTGCCGATGAGGAGGCTGATCTGTGAGTTGATGAGCTTCTCCATGCGGTCACCCTCGCGGGTCACCAGGCGCAGCATGGGCAGGAAGGGCCGGACATCACACAGCCGCTGCTGCTCATCCTCTAGCTCCTGCTGCTCTGCGGTCTGATTGACACAGGTGAACACATAGGCCTCGGGGTCACTGAGCATGTGGAAGAGGGGCTCATTCTGGGCTTCGTGCCACAGCATCTGAGAGGAATCATTATGGTCAGCCTTGCTGGCCATGACAGCTGCTGGGAGGTAGGTAGAGACCTCTAGTCTGGGCATCCCATTCTGCATGAGCCACATAGAGGGCAAAGGGAGACCCCAAGCATCGCTTCCTAGGAACCCTTTGGCCCTTGTGACCAACCACCTAGTCAGCAAGCTTCCTGTCCCTGTGCTCTGTGAAGGACTTAATGTGTGGAGATTGGGGACTGAGCATCCAGGCCCTCCTTAGACACATTATCTAGCGCTGCTTTCACCCCACCAAGGCGATGGTGGCCTTGAGCCATGGCAGAGCTGAACCACTGTGACACATAACACGTAGCCCACAAAGCTTCATATCAATAAAAATATGAAGAAATCAAAACCACAATTAAGTGAGAGATGGGACCCCAGGGACAAGTCTGCTACTGTAGTGTTTCAACTTTAGGCACATTGTTTGAAGTTCTATAAGCACATCAAGTGAACCATATAATGATGTTTACAGGAACTAGAATATGAACAAGATGTTACTGTGGTCACTCAGAAAAACAAGTCATGAAAGTTCATAATCAGAATTTAGTTAGAATGTGGTTAGAAAACAGGAAATGAGTAAGGTAGTGTCTGTGGCTGTCTTCTATGGCAGGATCACAGGCAGGTCTCTTCCTTCTCATTCTTATTTTCCAAAATTTTATGGGCCATTATTATTATTGAACTCAGGGACACTCAACTACAGAGCCATACCCTCAGCCCTTTTGTGTATTTTATTTAGTGACAGGATTTCACTTAATTGCTTCAAATCTCACTGTGTTGTTGAGGCTGGCTTTGAACTTGCAATCCTACTGACTCAGCCACCAGAACATTTGGGGACACACCCAGCTACTTTTGAAGTAGAAAAAATTAAGGAAGGATGGAAGAAAGGCACAGAGAAATCTTCAAGGACATTTAAAAAATCCCTCAAGTGTGGTCCATTGATTCTATCATTTTTTTCCTGTTCTCAATAATAGCTTTTAAAATTGCGAAATAAATTCTTGCCCTCGGGCAGTCCAAGGCATGACCCATTAAACCCTAGTTTGTAAGCGGCACAACCCCATTGAAAGCCAGAGGACAGCATCTACCAAAGCAGATGTTCATTGCTTTGACTCAGTAATTCATCCTGAAATTCATCCAATGAACCTGAGGACCCTTTCCAAGGATGATGGGCACTATGTTGGCAACAGTTTTAAAGACAAATTCCTGCAAGGCTCTTATGTGGCTGGGAGCAGACTGTGGTCACTAAAGTGACAGACAGCATAATGTGAGTCAAACTTTCAAATTCCATTCCAGCACTGGAGGCTTAAGGGCAACTGAGGCTAGTAGCTGGCCCTCTGGTAACTAGGGAGGGGAACACATTGCCATGGGGTGAGCTGAATTCCGATAGTAAGTGGAGTTTAACCATCCATTTTATACAAGTTATTGATATTGTATATTTTTCAAAATTTATATCTGAGGTTCTCAAGTGTGAGGAACAATGCCTTTCTCTTTCTGAGCTCCCAGGGATGACAGGAGACCAGGAAGTACCTGCTTGATGGTGCTGAGGTTGGCATTGCAGGACACAGGGAAGTTCAGGTAGATCCCTGTGGGCAGAAGGAAGTCAACCACCACACTCTGATTCTTCTCCTCCTCGGTCCAGAATTCCATGGGACAGTCAATCCCCAGGGGCATTCTGTGTGTGTGTGTGTGTGTGTGTGTGTGTGTGTGTGTGTGTGTGTATTTAGATATATTTTACTTTGTGAGTCTTGAAATTCAGGTTTACAGCACAGTATTTTTTTTCAAATCTGAAAGCACACCCTCAGTTTATTTGAAGAGCAGTTATTAGTTGATGGCTAAATTTTACAAGAAAAATAAAAGTATCACTTTTCCATGATTCTCCTGAGAATTGAATATCATAAAATGCAATCCCTTAGTGAATATTCAACCAGGGGCTGTATGTGTAACTCATTGGTAGAGTACTTGTGTAACATGCATGAGGCCCTAGTTTCAATTTTTGGAACCATAAAAAATATCATAAGAAAACGTACAGAAAAAAGCTCAGATTTCTCACAGTGGCCACCATCACAGTCTCAAACCCTCTGTTGACTTTCAGTTCTTTCCTTTCTTTTTATTCAGTTTCTCACATTTGCATTCGTGTTTACTTTACAAATATCCTCATGAAACAAATTTTTACCTCGTGGAAAGTATGATGATGACAAAACAAAACTAAGAAATAAAAAAAAAGATATTCTCAGTGCCCCTTATTTTATGAAACTACAAGTCAAAGACTTCTGTAATTCCAGTGGCTAAGAAGAATGAGGCAGAAGTTTTTCAAGTTCAAAACCAGCCTCAGCAATGAGCAGAGTGCTAAGCAACTTAGTGAGACCCTGTCCCTAAATAAATTACAAGATTGAGCTGAAGTTAAATATTAAGTGCTCCTGAGTTTAATCCCCAGTACCCCCTGCAATAAGGCCAAAGGTTTTTATATAAAACTTAGAAGACACAAATATCTATGAGCTAGAAAAGTAGATGGGACTCTAATTTTGGCCAAATCACATTCATTCAATATGAGATGACAGAAAAAAACAGTCAACAAAATGCTCATGTTTCCAATTGACAAAGTGTGGAACCAACTTAGATACCTTTCTAGAGGGAAATAAAGACATGGATACACACAAACACACACAATGGAATATTACTGAGCATGAAAAGAGAATAAAATTATGGCATTTGCAGGTAAATGGATGGAGTTGGAGAATATCATGCTAAATGAAGGAAATCAATCCCTCCCCACCAAAAAAAACAAATTCATTCTCTGATAAGCAGATGCTAATTCATAACTTTGAGAAGTGTGGGAACAGTGGAGTAATTTTGGGTATGTTCAAGGGGACTAAGGGAAGGGGAGGGGCAATGAGGACAAGAAAGATGGTGAAATGAGACCAACATCATTACCCTGGGTAATTTTTTGAATGCATGAACGGTGTGACCCTATTTTTTGTACTACCACAGATGGAAAACTGTGTGCTCTAGGTGTGTACAACAAATCAAAGAATATTCTACTGTTCTTCATAGCTGATTAGATTAAAATAAATAAATAAATAAATTTTAAAAATTGCCCAAGTTAGTTCACATCACAAGGAAGATTTTAATAGGAATCAAAACTACACATACATACAAATTAGAAATTAAGATCTGCTATTTAAGCTATTCCTGAAACTCAGAAAATTCAATAAAGCTTTAATCATGTTTTCTAGCAGCTTTGGGTAATGTTTTGATAAATATTACTTAATGCTGTTCAATAATGATCATAATAAAAATTTGTTCATATAAAAGGCTTCATATGCACTAATCTCTGATTTTCTACTACTGCTAAAAATAAAAGAATTAGACACATATTGGAATAAAATAACCAGAAATTATTCTCTTACATTAATGGATAATTTAAATACAAGATTTTGAATGTGAGTGACTGTGAATGGACTCATATAAAAGTCATGGAAAGGCTATCTTACATCTAAAGGCTCTAAGAGAAGATTTTTTTTTTACATTTTCTCATATCTAATGGCTTCTGGTATTCCTTTGTTTATGACCATAAACACTTCCCTTCTGTGTTTATTGGGCCTCCTAAACAAAGAAGATAGATAAGCCTTTCTCATAGGGAAGATGTTGCTAACATAGCGAGTAATTACCCTCTAACTCAAACAAGGTCTGACAACCTATTTTAGGATATGAAAGACCCTCAAAAAGATTTGTATTTTCAAATATTGTTTTGAAAGATTGACAAAAGTCAGTTTCTTTTGCAGAAGGAGTGATGTAGTTCTGTGCCTCTGCAGTCCAGAACAGTTGGCAAAAGAGCCACAAACGTAATATTAGGACTGGGAATTACATTTCAGAGAAGACAAAAACTTGAATACAAAAGAAAACAAATTCAGAGAGAATCATAGCCATATAAGCCCATTTGACAGAATTAAATTTATAAGAAGAACAGAGGACAGAGGCATTTAAAAACGATTTAGTGTATTTTTTTCTATATTGTTATTAATGTTTTCCACAATTATAGATTTCTGGATCATGTTGATTACCACTTCATGTACCTACAATGGATATGGCACACTGAATTTACACCAATACTCATGCACTTATCACTTATCTTTTTTCTCTATAAAAATGCATATGTATCTGAACATATTTTTCCCACATTTCCAAGATTTTGCCCTGAAATTTCTGTGATATCACTTCTCTGAAATGCATTTTTGTTATTTCACGTAAGTACATCTAAGTGTTTTACTCCATATAGTTGGAAAATATGCGACAATTTTAAGGCCCTTCTTATTTGTCATTTATACACTATAATTAAAGATCAACATCAGCACCTTCAGAAAATTTAAGTCTAATTCACCTTTCGGCAGGTAGGAGAAATTTTATTTTTAAAAAGAGTAATAGATTTAAAGTCATTCACGGTGACTTAGAGAATCCCAAAAACCTAGGGTGGTGGTGCTAACACAACCTTACCACTGAAACATATGGATTACACTCCAGGTCGAACACTTGTACTATGCTTCCACTGGAAATAGTTTCTTGGTTATAAATATTGACTTTTCTCTGCCCCAATAGTCTTTGAAATGTGGAAATTGCATGAACTCTCTAGAATCATTTTCAACACAATTAGCATAGACCCATTCGATAATAGGAGACCTCCATATTTTTTAAAAAAACAAAAAGCTTTCACCAACCTAAAGAGGTGATAAAATAATCTCTGAATAAAAAAAAATAGTCATTCATTAGATTGGTTTTAAAAAATACTAAAAATAATTTTAGTTAGTAATACATAACTGTACTCTAGAAAAAGTAATATAAGTGCAATTTTAATTTTTAAAGTTGCTACTGATTACTTCAAAGAGAGTATAAAAAGTTGGGTACATGGGCTGGAGTTGTGTCTCAGTGGTAGAGTACTTGGCTAGCATGTGCAAGACACTGACTTTGATTTTCAGCACCACATATAAGTAAATAAATATCCATAAAAAACTAATAAAATATTTTTTAAAAGCTTGGTACAATTCTTTATGCCTGTAATTCTTGTGGCTTAAAATGCTGAGAAAGGAGGATTTTGAGTTCAAATCCAGCCTCAGCACAAGCAGGGTGCTAACCAACTTAGTGACACCATGTCTCTAAATAATATACACAATAGTGCTCTGGGAATGTCTCAGTGATCAGGTTCCACTGGGTTCAATCCCAGACACCATAATAAAAAGTGGATTTTTAGTGTTAACATTATAATACATGCCCCTAATGCCATCAATTTGGGAGGATAAGGCATAAGGATTGAAATTTTAAGGCCAGCTTGGGCACCTTACTAACATGGTGTTTCAATATTAAATTCAAAAAATGGCTGGGAATGTAATTTATTAAAATGGCATCCTAGATGTCAATCTCAATAATCACAAAAAAGAGGTGTTATATCTTCTCAAAAAGTTACACAAAATAAGTTAAAAATTTATAAACTGGGCAAAACTAAAAAATTTTATTCATAAATGATAGCATTGAAAGGTACAAAGAGAAGTGACAGTGGGAGACAGACAGCACAAGCAAGGTGTTAAGCAACTCAGTGATATTCTGTCTCTAAATAATATAAAAATTGTGCTCTGGGTGTGGCCCAGTGATCACACCTAGAGCTAGAACTCACATACAACTAAGCACTTTTAATAAAAAAAAGAAGTGAAAGACACAACAAGGGAGAAGCAAGTAAGAGACTTAAATTACCAAATTATTTTGATGAAATTTTCAAAATAATAATAATAATAATAATAATAATAATAATAACATTTTAACAACTGAGAGAAATAGAAAATAGCATCAGATACAAAAAATTACATAGTATTGATGAGAACAGAAAACAAGTTTTCATTAACTAGAAATGTAGTTGTATATAACAGTTATTGTTCTGTACAAAGTGTTTACTTATTTAATATATATGATGCTTCTCACTAAGTATCAGTGAGCGAGGATAATACTTAGTTACATTATAGCATAAGGCTACTTCTATATTATTTCATACAGTAGAATTATAGGGGCTGGAATAAAGAGGAGGTATATTCAAGAAGAAAGAAATACTAAAGTTTGAGGCAAAATTGAACTTGAGAACCTAGAAATATTTTGGTTTCATTACACCCTATTTATCAAAGTGAAAAAAATATTACATAAGTATTATATAAAAGTGATATCTGTACAACATATCACATGTATAGAGGCTTTCAAGGGAATTATGTAGAGCTTATTACAAAATAGAAATTTTCAGAAACACATAAAAAACTGAATTAGAAATATCATGTGTGTAAATAAACCTCATCACTGTAAAGACAACCATTTTTTTTTCTCAATTTAAAGTACAATATTTCCCCATAAAATTTTTAGCATGATTTTGTTTTAATAAAAGCAGAGAGAAAACCAAACTTTTTTTTCCTGAAATTTATATGGGAAGTAAAATATGCAAAATACTCACAAACCTTTAATTCAGAAGAACAAATAAAATAGTGATTGTTATGTGACACTAATGTATATTATAAACTATATTGCAATAATATAGACCAAAGAATCATAACATGAACAAAATCTGAATTCATATTTATGTTCATTTTGGTATTGCTAAGAGCAACAGAAAGTTCTATCTAAATTCAATCATGTGAAAAATAACATTAGACGTGAATGGATGAAACTCACCAATTTAAACTTAGAAATTGGGACTGATGGCACAATTCATGTGTGCATAATGTGCAGGGTACTGGGTTACAACCTTAGCAACACAAAAAAAGATGATGTTAAGGAGAAAATTATGCTGAAAATAAAGAAGAATTTTAAAATTATGGATCATTTTCCACCTATAAATACACTTAACAAAAAACTACTAATGTTATAAGTGTCTTCTTTTAAAGTAAAAAAATGAGTAGAATGACTAAGAAACATTGCACAATTTAGAAAATATCTACCTTTAATCAGTACAAAATGCTAGATTACACTGGGCATTAGATCTATGTTGAGCAAAGTACCACATTTGGGACCAAATTTCCAAAGGCCAGAATAACCCTCAGTAAAGAGAAATGTGGGAGAAGTGGTCCACATGTATCTAAGGCACAGAAAATGTCTGATTTTCTAGGTATCATGAATATATTCCCAACAGTTTCATGAGCTGGGATAAATGAAAAGAAGTAGCCAAATGTCAAAGGGGCCAGTTCATCTCAAGACATTATCAGCATATTTTCTCAACTGTTCTTGCTGGCAGTATTGTATTGTGGGTGTAGTAGTGTAAAATAAAGTGAATCACCAATACCCTGAGTGAGATTTTAGACCTTCCAGAGCCCTGTCCCAACTCTGCTGACCACAGTAATAACTCCACAACTACCAAATGCTTCTAAAATAAATTTGTTTGTGCATTGAGTTTTTAAACTTTAACAAATTTTTTTCAAGTTATTATGTTCTGAAGTTTCCAATTTTAGATGCAAAGGTAACTGAGCATGTGCAAATATCTATAAATTGCAAACAAATAAATTTGCATTCTTTTTCTAGGACTTTTATGGACTATGGTTTCTAACAGTCATTCACAAAAGAAGTCAGAAAATAAAATCCCTATTTATTCCCAAGATATCTTTACACAACACTCTTACACTGGCTACTTTGCATAAACTTGTCTCAGGGATTTACTGCATAAATCAAGTAAATTTCCTGCAGCCTGTACAGTGCTTTTGGAATGGCTATTATAATAATCAAGTAGTCATACATCTAGTGGTAATATTAGGGTTACTAATTACAACAAACTGTGTTTGTGTTTTGCTTCGAAAATGATGATGGAATTCAAAAGTAATGTGTTATAAAAGAAATCTCATGAAAAAGCAAGTAAAGCAACATGGAAATATACATGGGTTCTGATACAGGGAGTGAATGAAAGTAAATCATACGCATATCAATTTGTGAATTGTGGCTAAAAAGATACATCCTATGATGTATCATTTCTGAAGAAAGAGGAATATAAAAATTTTGAATGAAAATTTACTTCAAAATACACATCATGTCCCATATCAATATACTTTCATAGATGTTAAACTGAGTCACTTACTATAGAAATATTAGGGTTAGTACTCAATATTCTCTGAAGTTCATTTTGAGTATTCAGAAATGAATATCTTTGTCAAGAAAATGAATATTTCTGAGAAATATCTTGTGAAAGATATATATATATATATATATATATATATATATATATATATATACATTAAAATATAATAGTATGTATGCCAATCGAAATTCATAATGGGATATATATCCTTCACATATGTACCCAAAATATTCATTTTCCTCTACATTGTTTCATGTATAATCTTGATGAAGTATAAAGCACACACACCACAGCTTGAATTGTCAGTTACCTCAGTGTATTGGGGGGCAGTGATCTCTTCATGAAATTCGTATTTTTCAAAGTGAGAGTACTCTCAAGAATATACCTGTGATGGCAGTAGGATTATATATTTATATAGAAATATACATTGTGACCCAGGCGACAGAGACAGGGAGTCAGGAAGTTACATATTTGTTAATTTTGAAAATTCATGGAGAAGTAAAACGAGAAAAATGTGTGACAGGTTTTATAATATGTATCTCTGATGAAGAAAAAGGCAAATCCAAGTATATACCATGCCTCCTATCAAACGTTTCTACTTCTAGTCCTTTAGGATTATTTTTATCAATGTTAGGATAAGTAGTCAGAGTCTAGTAGGTTATGGGTTAGTGTCAGAGATTCAATATTTCAAATGGCAAAACGGAAAATGAGTCTAATATATATGCGAACACGTGGCACATAAAAATCTTCCACTGTCATCCACCACAATGCCTTGACATTACTATCACCCCAAATAAGACACAATGAGAGAAGAAGAGAAAAAAAATCTGTGAATACATATCTGGAATTGGAAATTCTGAGGAGCTCACAAACTTGGGTGTGGCAGAAGAGATCCCGAAAGTAGGGGACATGGTAAACATTCCCCAAACATGGGAGCTTTGCTGGCCTAATGACTTCTTGACTATCTGCCTCTGACATTTGTGCACTAAAAATATAGCTTTGTGCTTTAGCTTCCTTTGTAGTGAGACCATCAAAGCTTGGTCTGAGTCTATGTGAATAGGAGGACATGGGTTCATATTTTCCAATAGGAACAGGAAGCAGCAGAGCTGAATCCTCTCTATGCAGGTAACTGTGGCCGTTGGGGTATGAATGTCTCCCTGGGTGGATTGTGAAGCCTTTGGCTCACCGCCCAGTTTTAATGGCATTTCTTGCAGCTTCCCTGGATATTTGGTGTTTGTTTTTGAAATACAAAGAGGTCAACCGGGACACAGTGCTGCAGGGAGCTCTGTCACGTGGGGTGAGTCAGGGTCTGAAGGAATACACACAAACTGGGCTGCTATCCCATATATCTTTCCCACTTAAGTGTAGCAACTTGATTCTGAGCATCACACCAAATCCTCTCCCCACAACAACATGCCTTTATATTTTAGGGTCTCCTGGCTGCACCTTGTCAGTCACATGTTATTTGGAAACCAATGACAGAACCACAGGGGCCCACCACAGATGTTGGATCACACACCTACACTCCATTGCTCCAGGCCCAGTTCCCTGCTGGCTCCTACTCACTGGCATCTCTGTTCTTCACCATGGTCATGAATTCCACTCAGTCAAAAATGGCACTCGCTGGTTCAGTCATGATGAGCAACAGAATATCTAAACGTTCTCCAGGGATTTTTGCTCATGGGATTCTCAAAAACTTCATGGTATTAGCCTAGACATATTTCACGAATGACGAAGTTGGCACTGTGGGTTTTGATCCATTCAGGAGCCATTAGGTGTTGAGGAATCTGCTTTCAGTAAAAGCTCTGGAGATCCCAAGCAGGCAAGTCTTCCCAAGGAGTGGCGAAAGGTCACAGGAATCCAGGCCCATTGGGGTCTAAAATATGAGGTTCCTGTGAGTTTTGGCTCTCAACTATAGCTGAAAAGGCTTTAACAGCAAAATCATGTGAAATCCTGGCTGAGACTCCCAGTGCTGTGGAGAAAGCCACCCTCAGCCTAGATCTGTTTCAAAAGGCTCCTCTAATGCCTGGCCTTGTAAAATCCCAACACAATTCATGGCAATAGTTCTCTGAGATCAGTTTCAGTACTCAGTCTCTAATGGCATCACACCAGAGTTCAAGCTGAGGTGGACCCAGTCAACTTTTCCAACCACCACACAAAAGACCACTATTCTAACAAAAACACTCCCACATGGCCCTCATCTTCTTCCATACAGACACTCATCATAACATTCTGGCTGGGGGTTTGCATAGGGGGAGCAGTCTAAGATGGTGTGCAAAGTAAGCTCTCATGCCCATCATATGCCAAATGTCTTGGTAGCCTGGACACCCTTCCTGAGAAATAGGATGCCGCAGTCCGGCTGCAGCAAAATAACCGGGGGGGGGGGGGGGGGGTGATGAATAACTTGTGTACATTGATACAGCAGGAGTGGAAGCCCTTTAATGTAGAATAAGAGCGGTATTTATACATTTTACACAGCCTATCTAATTAGCATATAATAGATACAGCAGTCAACCAATAAGGAATCTCCACACTTAATGGCTCGCTTTTGTTACTACACAAACCACTCCCTCTGGCATATTGCCAGACACCCTGCAGACTTGTTTACAGACGCTAACATTTCTCTGGCAAAATAACAGGTGCCAATCTGACTTGTTTACAGACCTTAACAATAGGAAAGATAAAATGGGCCTGTAGTTAATACCGCTCTGCTTCTCAAATTAGAGGCCACCTGCCTGCCAGGGGTAGATTCTTTATGTGTACTGGACTCATGAAAAAACCCAAACACCTGTGTGCTAGTTACTGGAGGGGTTGCAACAACTCATTTGACCCAGAGGATCCCTGTTCTTACTTCATACGGGTCAGGAGCCTGACCAGAGGAAGGCAAGAGACTTCATCCAATATTACACTTCTTTTTCACCCTTTTAGATTAGGATGGACACATGGGATTTTTCTTGAGTTGCCTGGGGTGTTGAGAATGTAATTCACAGCCACACACAGGGCCAAGAGTCTGATTCATCACAGCTTTTACAAAGCACTTTACCTCAAAGGCACAGATTAGGCCTCTTCATTTCCATTTGAAACTGTTTTCTTGAGGATTCCCAAAGGAGTGCCCCAAGGCAAACACCTCCCTGACATTCAGGGGAACAGAACAATAGGGAAGAAAGAAGCCTGGAGAAAAACTTGGCTTTAATTGAACACTGCGGCACTGACAGCTCCTAATCATGCAACTTGGGTTGCCATCTATCCAAGCAGGGATTCTCCAGAGAGATCCTTACCAATCATGCTAATTTTTGAGTTTTCTGAGATGCTTGGCATGCCCTTCAGCAATCCAGTCCATGGGCATGTCACACAGCTTGAAGGTGGTACATATCTTGGACACAAAACCACGAACCCCTTCAGAGAGTGGCCAAAATTCAGGAAGAATACAGGAACTTAGGATCTTGGTAGGTGTTGCCCATCTGCAAGGCAAGCAGCAGTCCATTCATAAATTGGCCATGAGAAGTCCTGCAAAGAATTCCACGGCTGCATTCTTCTCTCTACTCTCTGTAAACACAAACCCAGTCGAATCCACTGACATAGAAAGACTCACTAGTCTACAGTCCATTTCAAACCAACAACAACAACAACAGAAAAACTTTTTTCCTTCATGTTCTTAGAACATGACACAAAATGACAAATTGCAACACACACCCACTAAGACACACAAACCGCCCCTGTATTTGGTCTGCATCTATCCACTCTGTCCTCTGACTGGTGGGTGAAAATATGTTCCCCAGCTGTGGCCTGCCCTGTCTCAGCTCTGGTGTCCGTGGCCATCTCTGTGTAGTTGTCAGGAGCCAGCAATGAGCCAACACTTCTTTCTCAGGAAAGGTCCCTGTTCAGACCATTTAAGGCATTTGGCTCTCCACACATCACTAGGTGCCAAGAAAGGATGACTCTGGCCTTGGTACAGACAAACAAATGAGCCCACTGAGACTGGAACTGCCTCTGGGTGCCTTGCCTCCTGGATCCCAAGTTCAGAGAGTTCCATCACCAAGGAAGTGATGTGAGGTCACTTCCTTCAGGGAAGTGAATGAGGTCACTGCCTTGGCAACCACTTTGTCCTAACAATTGTTTCCAAGGGTCCCATGAGATGGAGGCTGCCCCACCTTCCTGTGACATTTTCACAAGACATAAAGCTCTATATACCCTAGGAGCCTGGGATCAGCAATCCACATAGGCCTGATTGTGTTCATCTTCCCTGCATTGAGAAGAGAGAGGCTGATTCAGCAACATCCCTTCATCCTGACTGGGTTGTTGGCCATGGAAGTTGACTTTAGACCTCACAGGTCCTACGTAGCTGCCTACATTTCCTCCAGGGATCATTTCTGCATCTATCTTTGAGCTTCTCAGCAGCTGTAGGATTCCCTACATACCTGAATGGCAAGATCAAATCAGGACCTGCTGTTATGTGAAAATAGATTGAGGGAACAGAGTATGGTTAAGGGTCATTTCATGTTCGATTTGGGTTAGGAGTCATTCTGCTGGATGAATACGGGTATTGGGCACTGGGATATTTATAAGAATGTAAGGTGAAATGTAAGTATGAAAATAGAAAACTAGGTAAGATCTGAAGCACACAAGGGTGTTGGGCCCTTGATTTGGATACATAGTTTTGAATTATGTTCTGCAGAGATGAATCCTCTAAATCCATATACAATGGCATGAGATCTTGTACCTGGCACTACTGAATGTAAAAGAGAACTTCCAGTGAAATAGAGAGAGTAGGCAGGTTTCCAGACTAGGGTAAGGAAGAAGAGTGAGTTTAGGATTTGGACCAAAGGCCCTTTTTGCAATCCAATGAATTTCTATTAGAGTGTAAATAGGAATGTCAGCACACAAGAAGAGTCAGTCACAACAAGGCACTTGGGGAAATAAATATCAATAGGGATGTTAGGAGATCTGGCAAGGTATAAAATGAGTGATAGGTCAGGGATATTTTCAACAGGGGGATGGTTGAATACACTATTCTAGGAAGAAACAAGTGTATACTCACCATAGGATTAAAATTTGAAAGTAGGCAATGCAGACACAGATGATTATAGTAATCCATGCTTTCTTTAAAATGAGGCTTTGGGAGAAGAATAAGATAAGTGTGAGTTTTGCATTTTGTGTCCAGAAGATGATGTGATGAAAAGAATACATGGAGCAGGTGACATGTGTATTTCTTCCACCATTTCTGGGAGCATGTTTTGAAACCCTATCATTTAGAGTTTGTGGATAAAATTAGGTGTATCCTGGGTCTACGTATATAGAGATGATGCATGAATAGACCATACAGTGAATAAAAAGTAAAAGTTTACTATTTTAAATAATGGATTGAAATGAGATTTTAAAAAATACATGAAATCTGGTATTCACATACAAACATTCAATCCAAGTAGTCATACATCTAGTGGTAATATTGGGGTTACTAATTACAACAAACTGTGTTTGAGTTTGCTTCGAAAATGATATTAGGACAGTACGTGGCACATCACAAATACTCACAAGTGTTAGCTATTTCTTATTTACATAGCAATTCCATGTGGAAGAACATTTCTTCTGATCTTTGCTCTAGATCTGAGAGCAGATGATCTAGCTGGAATAGCACAGTTTACACTGGATTGTGTGTAGTGATTTCTTTCTTATCCTTGTTAGTCTTCAGATTTTATGAATGTACTTGACTTGTTCTCATATTACACTATGAAATTGGATATGTTAATTCTTCACTTAGAAATCTTCCTTTTAATGCATTGGCTCAATTTACAACTATCATGGTTTAATCTTTGATTCAAAAACATGCACCCTTTTTCATCTAACTTAAGAGCTATAGATGGTATGGTGTTATTTTAGTATTTGATCTTCTTTTATGTTTATTATTTCTTCACTCATTGATATAGATTCTCTAGCCATTTGTTTACTAGAGCATGATAACCTCTAGAACTGGAAATTCAGTCATTCATTCAATAAAATATTTCAACAAAGATCTGTTTATTCCTTGTGCATACTACAAAAGGAACAGTTCCCACACCTTTCAGGATGCTTATTGTGTAGTCAGCAAGACAGAGCCAAAAGCACATGATTATGATTAGAGATGTGCACCAATGTCATAGGTTGGCAAAAAGAAGGGCTGAGGGAGTTCAATAAATCTAGCCAGATTTAGGACTCACTGAGTATGTAGGAGTTGACCATGCAGAGAGAGAGAACATCATAGACCATTCTGAAACACCTTAAATAGGCACCTTTCTATGTAATCTTTGATCTTAATTACAGTCAGCTTCCTTCATCATGGAGCACAATGTTTGACATTCTACCTTGAATTAAACAAGAAATTCAGACTTGCAATCACTGCCTCCATATTAAATTATTCGAAGCATAATGATTACATTAAACCTTAGTGTGTAGTATCAGGCAAAAAGATTGTTGATAAAAAATGTAGCATCAGCCCTACCATTTCAACTGAAAGATCAAGATAATGACAGGTTATAAAATTGACTCACCCCAAAGTAACAACAAGTTTAATATCAACTTGGAAAAAAATAATCTTAACATCAAAAAGACTTTGAAAGTTGTAAAGCAATCGTCTTTTGACTGTCAAAAAAAGGGTAGTAAAGAGGTAAGACATAAAAGAGGTAACATTCTTGGGGGTTTTGGGGGGTGGGGTAGGGTGGGTTCTTTTTTTGTCTTTTTTGGAACTAGGGGTCGAATCCAGGATTTTGCAAATGCAGGGCAGACACTTTGCCACTGAGCTACATCCCAACCCAACATTCTTAATATATAAAGAAAAATTTTAATTGTAATAACCAAAGCAGAATACATGAGAGGAACAGACAACATGAGCGAGTGTGCACGCGTGCGCACACACACACACACACACAGACACACACATACACACACACACACATTTAAAAATACCCGTTAAACATATAAAAAAAATACTCAACTTTATTTTTAATAAAAAACATAAATTAAAGCTACTGTTGGTGAGTCTTAGGGGAAATAGGTACTTATTAATCACTGGCGGGAATAGAAAAATGGTACAGTTCCTTTGGAGGGAACTTGAGCATTCTCTAACAACATATAAGTACATATTTTTTCCTTAGCAATCCCATTCCTGAGAATTTACTCTGAAGATGCACCCGCAAAATACAGGAAAAAGAGGGGGAAACACTTGCATATATACCAGATTCTCTGTTGAGGTGTTTTTTATAATGATAAAAAGTTAGAGATAATGTAACTGCTATATGAAGATTGACTGAATAAACTATGATACATAGGATGCTGTAGAAAATAATTCAGAAAATCTCCATGAACTAATGAGTGATTTTTCAAAATATATTATTAGCAGAATTTATCAAGGTAGTTCACATTAGCAGATTAAGGGGAAAGATTTCATAATGTTGTCAACAATGCAGAAAAAGTTCTCAGTTCAGTTTGAAATACAGCCTTGATTTTAAACAATTCTTGGCAAAGAACAGAAAAACATCCTTAACTTGATAAAACATGGCTACATGACATTTACAGCCCCAAATCATTTAATGATGAATTTGAACAAAACAAGAGTGTCTATTACTTCTTTTCATCAGAATTGTTTTGGAAGCCCTAGCTACTGTACTAGGATAAGAAAAATGAAATATAAAAGGGAGGATGTTCTTTATTTGCATATTTATGAATATATAGAGAATATGCAAAAAAACCTATTCATAACTCATTAATAAGATAATGCGGTTTCTGGATATAAAATTTGTACAGACAAATCAATTCTATCTCAAACAAGTAATACTTGCTTAGAAAATGAACTATTATAATATTTATAGTAGTATTAAATAATATCAAGGACCTTATTATAAATTCAACAAAAGAAATATAAGAATTTTATGTAGAAAATAAACCTTTGTTGAAAGAAGGAAAAGAATATCAAAAGGAAAAGGAAACTGGAGTAATCTTGAAATTAGGGAAAAAGATGGAAGAGTGACTTAATAATTGTTATGGTTGGTGAGATGTTGAATTGTACATTCTCTTTTACTTTTTTCATTTCTCTTAATTGAATTGTTTATGAGAATGCATTTTATAAAAACAGTGAAGTCATTATTCTTTTTGGCATTTGTTCATAATAGTTATTCTTGACATTAGATTCATTTGGACTAATTATAAATGCATGGAATATAATTTGCTCCAATTCAGTCCCTTCACCCTCCCCATCCTCCCTCCCACTGTTCCCTTTGATCCACTTTACTGATCTATTTATTTACATTTTTTAAAATTAGCATCTTATAGATATTCAAAATGATGAGTTTCATTATAGTATATTCACATATGTGCATTGGAAAGTTAGTTTGGGTTCATTCCACAGTTTTTCCCTACCCACTCCCCATTCCCTTCTTTTTCTGTTATTGATTTTATTTTTTTAAATACATGACAATGGAGTGTATTACAATTCTTATTACACATATAGAGCACAATTTTTTATATCTTTGTATAAAGCATATTCACGCCAATTCACGTTATACATGTACTTGGGGTTTTTTTTTGCATTACAATTCTTATTACACATATATACCACAATTTATCATATCTCTGTTTGTATACAAAGTAGGTTGACAGCCAATTTGTGTCTTCAGACATGTACTTTGGATAATGATGTCCATCACATTCATTCCACATTCATTAGGAGGCTAATCCCCTGCCTCCTCCCTTTCCCTCACTCCCCTCTTCCCTATCTAGAATCCATCTATTCATCCCATGTTCCTCCTCCCTACCCTATTATGAGTCAGCCTCCTTATATCAGAGAAAACATTTGGCATTTGTTTTTTGGGGATTGGCTAACTTCACTTAGCATTATCTTCTCCAATGTCATCCATTTACCTGCAAATGCCATGATTTTAAAAGTTCTTTTTAAAAAGTTCATTGTGTATATATGCCACATTTTAAAAAATCCATTCATCCACTGAAGGGCATGTAGGTTGGCTCCGCAGTTTAGCTATTGTGAATTGTGCTGCTATAAACATTGATGTGGCTGTGTTCCTGTAGTATGTTTTTTTTAAGTCCTTTGAGTATAGTCCAAGAAGAGCAATAGCTCGCTCAAATGGTGGTTCCATTCCCAGATTTCCAAAGAATCTCCATACTGCTTTCCAGATTGGCTACACCAATTTGCAGTTCCACCAGCAATGTATGAGTATGCCTTTTTCCCCACATCCTTGCCAACACTTATTGTTGTTTGTCTTCATAATAGCTGCCATTCTGATTAGAGTTTTATCTTAGTTTTGATTTGCATTTCTCTGATTGCTAGAGATGTTGAAAATTTTTTCATATATTTGTTGATTGATTGTATATCCTCTTCTGAGAAGTGTTTTGTTCAAGTCCTTGACCCATTTTTGGATTGGGTTACTTGTTTTTTCAGTGCTTAGCTTTTTGAGTTCTTTATATACCCTAGAGATTAGTGCTCTATCTGATGTGTGAGGGGTAAAGATTTTCTCCCAGGATGTAGGCTCTCTGTTCACCTCACGGATTGTTTCTTTTGCTGAGAAAAAACTTTTTAATTTGAATCCATCCCATTTATTAATTCCTGGTTTTAATTCTTGTGCCATAGGAGTCTTATTAAGGAAGTTGGGGCCTAACCCATATGATGAAGATTAGGGCCTACATTTTTCTTCTGTTAGACACAGAGTCTCTGACTTAATTCCTAGGTCCTTGATCCATTTTAAGTTAAGTTTTGTACATGGTGAGAGTTATGAGTTTAATTTCATTTTGATGCATATGGATTTCCAGTTTTCCCAGCACCATTTGTTGAAAATGCTATCTTTTCTCCAGTGCATGTTTTTGGCACCTTTGTCTAAAATAAGATGATTGTAATTTTGTGGGTTAGTCTCTGTGTCCTCTATTCTGTACCATTGATCTACCAGTCTGTTTTAGTGCCAATACCATGCTGTTTTTGTTACTATTGCTCTGTAGTATAGTTTAAGGTCTCATATAGCGATACTCCCTGCTTCACTCTTCTTGCTAAG
This sequence comes from Callospermophilus lateralis, assembly GCF_048772815.1. NCBI lineage: Eukaryota > Metazoa > Chordata > Mammalia > Rodentia > Sciuridae > Callospermophilus > Callospermophilus lateralis. The sequence continues at coordinate 4,756,271 of NW_027514398.1, read as the reverse complement.
GATTTCTTTAGCTATTCATGGTCTCTTATTTTTTTAGATGAATTTCATGATTGCTTTTTCTATTTTTATGAGGAATGCCATTGAGATTTTGATTGGAATTGCATTAAATCTATATAGTGTTTTTGGTAGTATGGTCATTTTGATAATATTAATTCTGCCTATCCCAAGAGCAAGGTAGATCTTTCCAGAAATAGTAAATGAATTCAGCAAAGGACAGGATATAAATCAACACCCATAAATCAAAGACATTTCTGTATATCAGTGACAAAGCCTCTGAGAAGGAAATGAGGAAAACTGCCCCATTTACAGTAACCTCAAAAAAATAAGATACTTGAGAATCAATGAAAGAAGTCAAAGATCTATACAATGAAAACTACAGAACCCTAAACAGAGAAATCAAAGAAGATCTTAGAAGATGGAAAGATCTACAAATTCCCTTCTTAAAAGGAGAAAGGGAGGAGGAGGTAGGGAGAGGGGGAAGGTGGGCAGGGTCAGATCAGAATATGATAGCCCAAAGAGTGGGGTTTTGGCCTGCTGAGAACTTCTAACTGAAGGAGATTGGAATCCTGAAAGCAACCTCAGCAGCAAAGCCTCTGCCCTCCTCCTGCCCTCCTGTCCTTCTCTCCCAAAGCCTTCTCTCATAAAACCTAGAAAGCCCTCTCTCTCTCTCTCTCTCTCTCTCTCTCTCTCTCTCTCTCTCTCCCCCTACCCTCCCTGCTATTTCCTTCCTGTCCCCTTACCCTCCCTTCCCCCCTCCCTTAAAAACCCTCATTCCAGACAGGACCTGCCTTAGGTCCAGAAGGAAAGAAGGCTATACAAAGAGGCCAAGAAGAATCTGACCAGACAGGGCTTGCTAGGACCCTGGCAGCCTTTTACCATTAGCTCACACCCCCTTTCCAGTCATTTCTACATGGCCATTCATTCTTCATGGAACATAAACATAAACACAGGAGTTTTCCCTGGATCTGTAGGTCTTTATTTCTGAAGGCTTTTAGGTCAAATAAAGTTCTATTAAATAAATGTTATGATTTTTGAAATGTAAAGATATATACTAGTTCTTAAATTAGAAGAAGCAATTTATAAAGATAGACTCTTTCTGAAACTCATCTGAATTTTTATTGCAGTTCCTGGACCTTTTATACAGCTATAGAAGTAAGATACTGTATTAGTGATAAGAGGATAAACAGTCCGGTAAGACAGAAAACTCAGAAAGTGATTGCCACATGATTTATGATTGAGGTGGGACTGCAGATCAGTGATGGAAAATGTCAGTCTTTTAATGAGTAGTGCTGAGACAATTATTTATGTGAAAATGAATGAAATTAAAGCTCCTACTATACACCATAGACAATAATTCTGTGTGACATATAGAATTAAGTGTGAATGGCTAAACAATAAAATGCTTTCAAGATAATACCTTTATGATTTTGGAGTGGGGTAAGTTTTCTTAAATATAACATAGAAAGCACTGATTGTGAAGAAAGGTATTATGAAATTTGATATTACTAGCAGTAAGTATTTATCATAATCAGAAGACACCATGGCAGACAAAAGTCATTCTTAACATTCAAAACTAATACTTGGTGTTAGAAGTTAGCAACGGTTGCTATCTTTTGGAAGACTGAATTGAATAGGGTGTGGGGAAGGACACTCCCAGGAGGCTGATCATATCTTTCCTAGATCTGATGCTATTTACACAGGTGTATTCACTTTGTGAAAGTTCAGCAAACTGTGCTAACAATTTGTACATTTTAAAATGTATATGCTCTACTTCAACAAAAAGTCTTTATAAAAGAAAACTACTAAAAAGCTATTTGTAAAACATTTGTGCAGCAAAATAATAGAGACCTCCTACAGCTCAATAAGATAGACATCTCAATAAAAAATCGAGCAAAATATTTGAACACACTTCAGAAAAGAGGAAATCATTTATTTGATTTATTTGAAAAGGTGCTCAACCTTATTAATCTTCAGAGGAATGCTAATTAAAATGATTTATCTCTTTATACCAAAATTGGCTAACATGAAGAATCTGAGAAAACAGTACCTAGTGAGGATGTGGAGCAATGGGAACACTACTGCACTTGGGCTAGGAATAAAAATTGGCACAACCACCTTGGGAAATGGATTGTCGTTACATAGTAGGTATGGAGGTAACATGCCAGGTGACTTAGTGATTCCTCTGTCTCAGAAATGGGTGCTTATGGGCACCAGAAGATGTTCAGAAGAGTATTTATAATAGCCTTGTTAACTATATCCAAACACTTGAAGTAATTCAAATATCTATCAACACAAGAATTTGTACATATACTGTAGCATATTTATACAGCCATGTACTACATAATAGAATGAACTTTTCTGCAGAAAAATTCATATATGATACATACATGTGAATATGTATGTATATAAATATAAATGTATACATATTCACATTTTTCATAAAATTTCAGAGGTGTTTCTTAGCTCTCTGAAGTTCATCCCAGATGTCCAGGTACAAGCCCCTCTTCTAAAAGTACCCTTATTTGTCAATCAAAGAAGATGCATAAAAGGTATTATGTATATATTTAATGATATCAGCCTGAGCCCATTTAGGTTTGTTAATGCAACAGTGGAATGCAGCCTCCAGGCCTTCCCATTCTTGCATTTGTCTGTATTGTCTTCATATTTGTTTAAATTAGAAAGTAATACATTTTTAACAGCATTGTTGAGGTATAATTTGTATATCATAACATTTCCCTTCTGTAAGAATAAAATTCATTGATTTTTGACACCTCTATAGAGTTTTGCATCTGTCATCAGTATACAAGTTCAGAATATTCCCATCACCTCCCCAAATTTCCTCAAGCCACATTTGCCATCAATCAAAATGTGTATTTTCAAATATAGTGTGTTAATTGCTTCATGTATTTCAAATAACTCATCATTAAAAGTAGCATAACACATTGATGAATAGAAACTTGAAAAACATCAACCAAAATCTTTTGTTAAATGTATTTTGAGGTTCTGTATACATACTTGATTAAAATCAGCTTATTTGCATCTGTTCTCTACTGGTAGTTTCAAAAAAGGGAACATACTGAAAAGTTGATTTCTTCCTTCATATGTTCTTGGTGGGTGAATGTTGTCATGTTGTTCTGGGTGGGTTTTTAGTTTTAAAAATTTTAGTTGGTTTTGGGGAAAATGTTCAGTTATACAAATGGCACTTTTATATGGCAGTCTGTATAGCACTAATTTCTGAGAATAAATCATACAAAATAGAATGAAGAATAGAAGTTAGACTATATAGTTAAATTAAAACAGAAATATCAAATTGTAAATTATTCTTTATTAGTAGTAACTAAAGGAAAGAATGTATTGATCAACTCTGATATTAAATGTCTCAGACTTTAGAACAGAATAACAAGTATTTTAAAAGCTTTTCTTGTCTTTGTTCTACCACTTCATATTAAGATGCTGAGTATAATATAGAAGTACATATGGAATATAAATATTATGTGAGCATATTATACTATTATGTATAATTGGGCTTCCTCAAGTGATGTTTTTAACAGACTTTTATTATACATACTATACACTATTATTATAGAAATTATTATTTCTGCTTAAAGGTGATTGTATGGTTGGGAAATGCAGATATATTATGTGTAAAATTAAATATTTTTCTAAAAAAGTATAAATCAGATGTTCATGAATTTTGGAAATAAAAATACATAATGCCTAGCTAGTTCTTAAGAGGTAGGCTATATCTTCTGTTTGTCAAAGTATTTACTCTGAATTATTGGTGGAGCTAACTTTTACTGAGGTTTCTCTGTTGCCAGGTACTTTATTACCAAGGTTGCCATCAGAACTGGGAATGACATTACTCACTATCAGGATTGAGAAAATTGGTCTGATAGATGCTGGACAGTGCATCGATCTCTATATTACAGTTAGTGTAAAGGGTAAATAACTGGCAAATTGCATTATGTTTTTTCTCAAATGGGACAAAGTTTTTGACAGGGGATGGTCTTGTATATGTGACAACTTACTTTAATGCATTCTATAATGAGGCAAAATCCTAGAAGAGATCATAACAGAACATAGTTCTGAAAGACTTACAAAATATATTTCCTACTTGCTTTTGAGTTTGTATAGATTTTTGCTCTTCAGATTCCAGCTAACGTGCGGACTAAACATACACATTGTCCTTAACAGCAGCTACAGCCTTCAGGATGTAGATTAACAATAGCACTCCTCACCTTCCATGGGTGTGTAGTTTTCTACACAAAGCCCCATTTCCTGTTTTCCCATCTCTCCTGCTTCAGCCCCTCTTCTTCCTGTGCTACTGAGGTATCTACATAGGTGAGTCCTACAGAGGCAGATGAAAATCAGGGGACAGGGAAGTAGGGTGCGTTCATAACATCCATGCCCTGAAAGCAATCCCGTGGGATGATGATGTGATTAAGGAATGAATTATACCATTTTACAGAAATAACTATAGTTAGTACAAATGGCTTATATTAATCTGTAGTTTTGCACCAAAGGAACAGATCGGTGCTGAAATTAAATGGAGGGACTTTTATCAATTGCAGAAATAAAGTCAGATCCATGGGTTCATTAGTGCTAATTAAAAGAAAAATATGACCACAAAGAAAAAGATTTATTTAAAGAACATAATCCACAGCACTAATACTGGTACACTTTTAAATTCCGATGTTACCAGTTATCAAATATATAGTGTACTGGAAAATATTTACTTTGTTTGATAGACCATTTGTAAAACTGAATACTCATTCAGAAAGTATACTTAAAACACAAAAATATTTAATGATGTTGTAAATGTTAAGTTACCTTTGCATATGTTAACCTGAAATATTTTTATGTAAATATTTTTTAATTATTAAATGTACTAAATTGTTTTTGAGCTTTTTTAGACTCATAAATGAATAACACAAAAACACTGAGGAGTTATTAAATGAGTCCATGTTGAATTTGATTAAACTGAGATTTTAAAACCCAGAAAATTAAAACTATATATAACATATCATCTGGTTGTTGTAAATTCAGGGTATGTTGTAAACAGTATAACCAGAATTTAGAAAATATATATGAAAAATTATTCATTAACAAAAGGGTTTTTGTTGGCTGTTCTCATCCATTTTGGGTTTTTAACAGGGAAATTATGATAAGGTTAGGTTTAAAGACTTTTCTAAATAAGCCAAACACTTGATCAAATTTAGAAATTGGTGGCAGAGCTCCATTGTGGCAAATTATATACTCCAGATTTTTTTTTTTTTGCATAAAAAATATAGTGGGCTATTCCCTAAGGAAAACATGTTTGTTCTTTTTACCACTTCACTATGAAGATCAAATTTTGTCCACTTGGCCATGTAAAGGCTTCCTTGTCCCCTTCATGAGGTCTCCTATCCAGTCTATATTCATTTCTCTCCACATACCCCATGAACTTCAACAACGCTCACATACTTGCTCACACCAAATAGGAATCTCTTAGCCTGAGAATCTCCTCTCAGCTCTTTCCATGCCTCTTTAGGAACTGTAACCTTTGCAGTTTCTAGATTTTCCATCTGTATATGTGAATGCTCATAAGCAGAAACTTATTTGTTTCTCCAGATCTGAATGGCATAGATTTAACTCCTGTACCAGATACTCCTGTGGCTTCAAGAAAAGAAGATACATATGTTCATTTTAATGTGGACATTGAGCTCCAGAAGCATATTGAAAAATTAACCAAAGGTTTGTAATTATCAGTTACTGACTTCTTAAGGACTTCTTAAGGACAGTACTTATCTGAGTTTGTGTTGATAGTGTACTTAACACAAGATCTTATGTCACATAGTTATGAATATTGACTTAAAGAAAGTGAAATCAACAATTTTTTTTAAAATATGAGAATTAGCAGTTGCATTATCTAGTTGTGTAATAATGTGGTTAAATATTATTTGACAGCAAAGTTTTTCTCATAATACAGAGTTAAGGAAGCAGGTTCTCTAATAATTACCTTAAGTCCTTTTAGGTACCTAATGATTACTTTCTAACAGTTAAAGAATTATTAATTTTTCTTTCAATAAGATGCATTGGGTAAAAAGATACTATAACTGGCAGTTAGTTTGTAAGAATATGGAAAGGACAATCTGGGCATGGTGGTTTCAGGAGGGAGAGAAATAAAATATCAAAGGAACTCTTTTAAATTTCTATTCTATCTAATAGAGGTGCTTATTGAAACCATTGCTATAGGTACTGCTGATACTTAAGTAACTTCTGTTTTTCTTGTGGTATTTAATATTTTATATCCTTTGGTAGTTTATGATTCTACCTGTGTACATAACTTACATTCTTGCTATACAATTTTGTTGTACTTTGTAGAATTAAATGATATGGAGAAATGTCACTCAGACAAGGTAGAAGAGCTTGGAGTGACAGCCACATTGAGTTATCAACAGTTGTGTCATCAGACTGTTTGACACATGTTACTTTGTAAAATCATAGGCTTCTGGTGACACATAAGAAATGTGTGGTCTCTGGCTTATGTGGTTTGTTTTAATTCCTTAGGTGCAGCTATCTTCTTTGAATTCAAACACTGCAAGCCTAAAAAAAGGGTTACCAGCACCAAGTGTTTTGCTTTCATGGAGATGGATGAGATTAAACCTGGGCCAGTTGTAATAGAACTGTAAGCGATATACATATAGGATTCATACTGTTCTAATGGTTACTGGTTCATGTTTCTTCTTAGTCCCTCTTATCTAGAATGTAACATTGGAGTAAATCAATCATCAAAGTATTTTAAACAATCTTCTTTCTATTGTGGTTACAGATACAAGAAACCCACTGATTTTAAAAGAAAGAAATTGCAGTTATTGACCAAGAAACCACTTTATCTTCATCTACATCAAACTTTGCACAAGGAATGATTCTGACATGAGTAATGTGGAATTTCTGTGAATTTTACCACTCAGTAGAAACCATCATAGCTCTGGGTAGCATATTCATCTTTCAGGAGGCAGGAAGTGAGCCGTACTTATAGGCCAGTGAGTCCTTTGCAAAGCTGTACCACAGAACTAAGTCCAGCAACTCATTGTTATGACTCCTTTGGATACAAGTTTTATTGTAGATTTTGAAACATGTTTTTACTTTTCTATTAATTGTGCAATTAATAGTCTTTTTCCTAATTCACCACTGTTCCTACCCTGCTTCCTGGAACAATACTGCTGTGGTAGGTATGCTCATCTTCAAACTTTAAAATACAGCAATAAGAATGTGCTAGAGTTTACACATTTGCTCACTTTTGCTCCAATATGGTCTTTTGATTTGAATTAACTTCAAACTTTTGAATTGAAGTGGGTAGGATAGTACCAGATTGCTTTGAAAGGAAATTGGATCAGTTATGGTCTGTCTTATAGGCTGTTCCTTAGAGCTGGCCTAAATTCACCCTCATCTGATAGTTCTACTTAGAAATAGTGTGCCTTGACCAGATCAATATCTTATATGGGAGTGCCCCCCAGATTGTAGCTATGATTTTTTTTCAGATGACCAGATCGTTTTTCTGAAAGTGAGCATATTTTTAGTCATGTTGATTAGTTGTTCTACATCACATTGCTATTGTTTCTAGGGTTAACATTAATGATTCTAGGGTTAACATTAAAACCATCTCTCTCAGAATAATTACAAATTTTTTGGTGGGTTTAAATCATGTCATCTAAAAATAATTGAGTCAGATGCTAATGAGATACTGCAGGAACAACTGCTGTTTTTCTGACAACTGATTGTGAAACCTTAAAACCTGCATACCTTGTCTTTATAAAGTGATGAGTATGCAAAATCTGGAAAGATATATTTTTTTAATATAGGTAGATACAACTGCCATTTATTTCCTATTTAGATATATTGACATTCATATGAAAATATGCAGGTCATTAGCCTATTATAATTTCACCATTTACATTACTTTTAACTTAATGATGAGACATAAATAAAACTTTCATAGTACACAAGGTGGACATTTGATACACAGAACATAAAAATATGTGAGGAGCTTTTTTGTGGGTTACATGTAGAACCCATGTATTTTAATATTCACTATTTTAAAAGAACAATGCATGAAGGGAATGCAATACTTGGCCTATTTTTAAACTAGTGTAAACCCTAATCATACCATCTGTTTGCTTTTTAAAATGAATAACAGTTATTTTAGCCCTTGCACTTCAAGAGATCTAGTCTTTAATTTTTCAGTTGTCTGTTAGGTCAATTTTGTTTACTAGATGAATGTTAATAAAACTATATGAGCCTGAAAGAATTCTCAACCAAATTTAGTCTTTTCTTTCATCTGGATTGGGTTAATTTCACAAGTGCAAAAATAGTTCAGTCTACAGTAGTTCTAGGAAATGAAGAATTTGCCTTAATAAAATGTTCACTCAACTGAAACTCTGAGTAGTCAAAATTTCCAGACTGTAAACTTCTCAAGAGAAGGGCCTCATCTTCTCCATGTCATGTAAACTTTCCAAGGTGCTTGGCAGCACTCTGTACCCTGTGGAGTACTCAGTACCTTTTTGTTTGATGTTACTGATGTTTGAAGTTGCTCCCTTAAAATCTACTATTAAAATGTAGCAAAACTGATACATTGTTCTTTCTCTTTTTTCATAGACTATAAAACATGTATATCAAAGTGATAATTTAAAAAAAAACAAACCTTTTTTTGGTTGTAGATGGACACAGTACCTTTATATTTATATGTGGTGCTGAGGATCAAACCCAGTGCCTCACACGCAACCCCAGCCCCTCAAAGTGATAATTTATATGAAGAAACATTTAGCATCCTTCACATAAGAATCCTTTTTTTTAACCTCTATTTATTTATGTGATGCTGAGGATTAAACCCAGGGCCTTGCCTGCGCTAGGCAAGTACTCTACCTCTGAGCCACAACCCCAGCTGCCACCAAAGAACGGGGTTATGTGAAAAAAAAGAGGATGCTTTGTATGAATGTCTTTCATCAGCATTAAACAAACTTAAATTGAACATTGTCATCAGCTTAGCTTTAATTCAGACCTAAATGACCAAACCTCCCCTGCCAAAAAAGGTGGTTTTATCTTGAAGCAATTAACACAAAACAATCTGTATCTCACAAATTAGTTGTTTAAATTTACTTTCTAGTGTGGGAGGGGATGAGTCACTGGACAATAATTACAACTATAGCAGTAATACTTTCAGGTTGAAACACTACTGCTTCACAAATGAAATGATTTTAGTAACTAAACTCAAACACAATTTGCTGGAGAGGACTTCTAAAACTTTTGAGATACAAAAGTATAATTGAATTAAGGGACAGTATTCTCTCACAACTGGTATATGGGCAGCTACCTTGGGCTTTGCTGCAGAAGTGGTACAATCAGATGGATGTAAGAAGAGGCAACTATGGGTGGGTTCAGAACTGCTCAGATAAACTACGTAGAACGCATTATAGCTTACTAATAGAATAAATACAAAAAAGGCTTTAGAGGGAAAACTACTGTTGCTTTGAATAAAAAAAAAAATCTGCCTTTCCTTGAAAATCTATCTTCCTAGCTGACATCACCTTTATTTAAATGCTATTTTAAAATTAGAAGTTATAGTAACTTCAGCATTGCCTTGTGTCCTATAGAGGTTGAAAGATACATTCAAAATTGGTGTTTGTGACTTAAATTTTATTTTACATGGTTAAAAATGGCATAAGCTATTATATGGTTTTCCTCTTACACACAGCTGCTGCTTCTGATATTAAATGGAGGCTATGTAGATTGAATTCTTCCTAACGGACTCAAATTCTTTTTGATTCTGAGTCATCTTCAGTAGTTTAGAGATTTTGTTTCACACTGAAGCTTTTGCCCCTATTTTGAGAATACTTAGGGGACATAAAAAGAACAATGATATGGTCTAGGTTTCAACAATCCTATTACTTTCTAGAACTTTAAAGAATGGAAGAATATGGTCTAGCAGTAAACAAAAGTACCAGGCTTTTATAATTTTATTTAAATCTTAAACCTCTTAAAATGTACTGTTAAAATTGCTGTAATTAAAATTACAGCTTTGGAGAGCTAGTTCTTAGAAACATTGTTTTAAAGACAGTAGTTACAGATTCAGGACTTGCTTTAATTGATTTTTAAATAAAATATATTTGAGTATCTGTAAAAAAAAGAATTTAATTCAGCCCATAGTTGCTGATTAAAGACATTATAAGCCTTAGAGTTTCATTCATTCTTTCTCAGAGGATTATACTTTTCTAATTTTTTTATCTTATTTCTTGAAAATCAGTGGCAAGGTATGGGAAAGAGAAGAGTGTGTGTGTACATTTTTTAAAAGAAATTTCCTTATGTTTTATAGACACAACATACCACCCTATATTTTACTGTTATAATGCAATAATGGCAAAAGCAGTAGAACTTCAGGTCAAACAACTCTTACTACTAATGTAAACTCATTCTCAGAAAACTATTCTCACATGGACAGTGGTTAGAAAAAAGTACATGAATGTGCTACAAAAATAGAGCCACAAGACTTCTCACAAGTAAAATAAATTCCTCTGTATAAGTCCACAGTTGACCAAGGTCCAGCCTCCTTAACAGTGAGCAACAGGAAATATGCTGCCAAGTCACCATCTTCAGTTCTGAGAGTGAGTTTACATGCTTCCCCAATGGCACAAAGTTTCATGACAATCCAATGAATCAACAGACACTTGGGAAATATTAATAAACAATTTTTTATGAACTATTACAACAAAGAACTTCAGCAAGAAGGAAAATGAAGTTTATGATCTTTGAGTAAACATTTTTTAGCGTAACAGTCTCTGCGACCAGATATTTAAAGAGAAAAATCAAGCTTATAAAACACCATTTCTCTGTTATCAACTGGAATACACTAAAAAGAGGATAATGGAAATACATGTTCTTAAAGCATTTCCACAGGAAATGTCCATAATTATGACATTCTAAATCATTTAGCAATTGTATATGCTACATTAACTAAAACAAAGGTATTCCTTATTGCACATTTTAAAGTTGGAAGGATACTCTAGTTTAAGTGGGGGATATTTAGGGGGAAAATATTTTGGCTCCAAATGTATACTGCACCAAGGCAGCTTCATTCTAAAAACATAAACCATTTAAAATAAACTTTTATATTTTGAAGCCAATAATCCTTCAACACAATGAATAGTTCATAGTCCACTTTCTGACTAAGTGTCAGAGGTTAATTTTATGGGCCCTGTTTTAAGGCCTGTGAACAGCCCTCACTACTCTGAGAATCGGGTGTAGGTGGAGGTTCATCTTTAAAGCCTGAAGACATTAAGTCTTTTGCAGCAGGTGGTGGCCCATAGTCTTGGGGACCATGAGTTGGAGGTGGTAATGGGGCACCAGGAATGAAGTACTCTCTTGGGCCAAATGAGCCTAAAGGTCTAAATGGTGCAGGTCCTGGAAAAAAATCACGAGGGTCAAAAGGCAAATCCCATTGTCCAGGTGGAACACCTGGTGCATATTCTCTGAAGCCTATTGGTGGACGCATACTAGGACCTGGAAAATAAAAAGGAAGTTATGTAAATACCCAGAAATTTCTGAACTTGGGTGATTTCAAGTATGTTAATATAGTCTTTAATTTCTCCCAAGCCTAGAACATCAACTGGTGAACATCCTGACTTGCCAGATGAGGCAAACTGAAATGGAACAAGTTTAGGTTATAGCCTGGCCAACCAGCCATGAAGCAACATATTAAGGATTTAAACATGGCTCTACCTAGCTCCAGGCTTATCTGTTTTCTTTCCCTACTATATAATTGCAGAATTATTTCTATCTCACAAGAGCTCCATTTATATTTGGAAGTACTATATTACCATGACATGATGATAGATTATGAAATAAGAACTTTACTACATCAAAGAAATTTTGATAAAAGGAAATCCCACTATTTATTACTGTATCCATTAAAAATTCATGAAGTATTTCAGCATGGACTTTACACATGCCATCAGAATCAAGGTGCATGCCTTCCTGGAAAAGGCCTTCCACAGCCACCTAATTAAATCAGCAACATTTATTAGGTCACTGTTAAATCCTCCTCTTTAACACTTCCCTCTGACTTTTCTCAAGGTAAGCAGGGTTTGACTTTTCCTTTTCTATATTCTATAACCTACTGCTTATGCTTCCATTATGGGTGATTACAAACTTTATGCTATAGGATTTTCATATCTGTGACAAAATTTTAAGTTATGGCATGTGTCTCATCCACCTTTCCATCTATTGCAGTGCATATCAACATATTTTCAACAAACATCTGCAGAAGTAATATTTCTGGCTTTTCTCTATATAGCCCCTTATCCTTGTCTATGAGATAGCTATTGCCTATCTCAGTATAAGATTATGTAGTGTCCCATATGTCCCAGAAAACTGGAGGAAAAGTTAAAATGTACTCAGCTGTATCCTTTCATTGTTAAGACCTGAGATAGCAACCAACTGTTTAAGCAAGCAATAGAAATGAAAGATGAATGTGATTTATAAGTCAATCACTACTGTTCAGATCATCATACCAAATGGTGGAGGAATTGGCCGAGGCCCAAAAGGCCCACCGAGCTGAAATGGCGGTCCATACCAAAAGGGAGGTGGTGGAGGCCGTCCCATCGGGGGTCCCATAGGGGGGCCCATGAAGGGTACCCCTGAGATAGGAGGGGGCCCTTTCATAGCCATATTAACCTGCAATTTAAGATTTGAAAGCAGTTAACAGTTTTAAAATTCCTATGTATTAAGACAAAGTACCAACACCGATAAAAGCTAAAACCCAAAACAGGCACCTGTCCAGAGAACACCATCAGTGCAACAAAACTCTACCCACCCCTCCTGTGTATTCCCACTGACAGCTTACAGAAGTTAGAAGGATTCCACAAGAGGGAGCAGTTTGTTACTGATTATATCTGCACAGGAAAGGGAAAGGCAAGAGGACTGGCAGAGGTTATTAACAGAGGTGATTTCTGACCAGTATGTCATGCTGTATTCACTACAACCTATTTCAAAGGGAGTTCCCCCCCCTCCCCATCACTTCCCTTTCATCACAGTAGCTCATTACTTCCATATTAAGAATGAGCAGAATAAAATGAAAAATCCATTCTCTACCCATGTAATAATAGCTACAATTCAGAGTATCTTCAGTACGTCTTTCATATATTATTCAACCTCTGAGATCTTTAAGTAGACTGTCTTGTTTTAAATAAGAGGGAACAAAAGCAAATGAATTATCATAATTTGTTGAAGGCCACACTGCATATTAAAGGATCTCAATCCCAGGTTTGCCTCCAAGCCATGCTTTCCCACCTCTACTCCTCTCTAACAACAGGTCTTTGCTCTCTTTTAAATCTTCTACTACAAAGGGGTTTGGGGGTCTTATCTAAGCTGCCCTTAGATTGCTCCAGAGATGTATGTTCCTGGAATATGTATACACTGGAACTTGAGAAGTATTTTCCAACACAATGCTATATACACAAATTAGGAAGACAAGGCTTTAATATTTACTTTCATTTACTGTACACCATTTGAGATATTGATTTATCATTTTCTATGAGTAGTGGGTTTGAAACTAAACAATTAAAAATTTATTTTATTATAGAGCTGCAGAAGACCTACCAGATATAATAGCAACACAGTTACAAGAGAATGCACTTATGTGAACAAATGAGACCATTGCTTGGGACTGGCTCAAGAGGTCATTTCAGATTATCATTGTTGCACTGAAACAGTATTTCACTTTCAGAAAATCTGACACCAATCTAATTCAAATCACTCAAAATAGGGTTTGCTCAAATGGAGGAATTCTTAAATAGCATTCTTCCAAACAAAAATAAAAATGATGAATTATATAATTTATAATGAATTTACTTTGCCTTAGAACATTCAACACAAAACACCATATAAAGTTAGAGTGATAACTTTTTACATTCTGTAGTTCGTTATAGTTGTACACACTTAAGCCACATTTCCAAGTTAAGGAGAAAAGTAAGCTCAAAATTGCATGCAGTTTAAAGCAAACATGATCAGTGTCATGCTCTGAATATCCTTCCCAGAAATGCACAGAATAAAACCCAATTCAGTTCTCAACCTCTAAGTACTTACTCCAACTGGATGCTCAGTCAAAGAAGTAATGGTAGAAACTGAGTGGGTCTCAGGTTCTTGGGGAACAGTTTCCTTTTTAAAAAAACAAATGGGATAGTACAAATAGAACACAAAGAAGGATAAAGCAAAGAGCAAGTACTGTAGGAAAGCAACATGTTCCTGCACGACCACGTGATTCACAGTAACTACAGAACTTACCTTGCCCTCATCCGTCACCTTAGCTGGAGAAGAACTTCTGGAGTTGCTGTTCATGTGAGCTGGACCACATCCTGGGTCTGTAAGAGATCAAAGAATGGATTCAGACTTATTCTAACATGAAAAGAATAAAAATCGTGCATCCACAATTACAGATTCTTTGAAATTACTTGGTCTCTTTACCAGAGGCAACGGGTTTCCCAGATGCCTCAGAAGACCATTGAGTACGAGGTAAAGGTCCATCCATTGACCCTTGGGAAAGAATGATCAGAGCCCTTGTATGTATTTTTCAGAAGAAATAAACCACTGGTGGACAGGTCAGGGTTCAACAATAACTAGAAAGCAACATTAAAAATGGGTTGCCCAGGGGTTGGGGTCATAGCTCAGTTGTAGAGTGTTTGCCTAGCATGTGTGAGGCACTGGGTTTGATTCTCAGCACCACACCATCTACAATTAAAAATATTTTTTATAAAAAATGGGTTTCCCAATACGAAAATCACAATTTATGAAGAGACTTAAGTAAAATAAAACTGCCTTGGGTTGATAGAACAGCAAATTAATACGTACTGGTCCTAAACTTTAAGCTATAGACTTGAAGTATGTGTTGGTTGGCTTTTCTTTAGTCTGTATAACCTGACTTCCAATCTTACCAAGACTACAGTCCTATTTGGAATTGGAAATAAGACTCAGTATTTCATATTGGAAATATGTATGCTACATAAAGTTTAAGGCTACTTTTATAATATTTGGGAAAGGAACACCATAGAGATTTAATTTAAAGATAAAGGTTTACACTTCACAGTGTAAAATTTAAAAGAAAAAAACAATACAGGGACCTCCAGGAAAAAAAAATTGTTTTCTATTCTAGAACAGATTTTACAGAAAACATTCACTAAGATAAAGTAAGAAATTATCTTCTATATATTGTACAGGCCCAAATTCTATGTTTTCATTAGAATATTCAAAAGGGAAAAAAAACCCAAAACCTTGAAGAAGTTTACTGTAAAGCAACATGTGAATGCTCACCAATTCCATTTCTAGGCATATCTCTTTGATTAAGAGTAGCAGAAGGAGGTCTCCCAGCTGGCTCTGCTGTCAGTGGAGGGGAACATTCTCCACCACTCACGGGGGATAGACCAAAAGAGCCATCATGGCTCAGTGGACCTAAAGACAACAATGCCGTGTTACTACTTTAAGGCAGCCTTCTCCAAGACACCAACCCCCAGATCTCCCGCTCTAGCAAATCATTCAGATTATTTCATAACCATTACACACAGAAATAAAAAGTAATTTACATACATTCTGCACCAAGAAATAAAATAGCTCCTTTTACAAAGTGCCCCCTACCTCTCCGAGGAGGATTTTGTAAATTTGGTCTCCCCGGCATTGGTTTTACAATCACAGGTTCATCTTGCCGCATTGCCATCTTTTGGGTCATTTCCAGTAGTCTTGAATATTGAGAAAGAATGGGTTGAATTATGAAACAGCAATCCTAAATAATATCTAGCAT
Source organism: Callospermophilus lateralis (assembly GCF_048772815.1). Taxonomy (NCBI): domain Eukaryota; kingdom Metazoa; phylum Chordata; class Mammalia; order Rodentia; family Sciuridae; genus Callospermophilus; species Callospermophilus lateralis. Next base: position 4,740,448 of record NW_027514398.1, on the reverse strand, counting down.
AACCTTAAAACACTATAAAACATACAGTAAGACACAAAAATCACATACTTCTGTCTCAAATTAGCAACTTCCCTTTTCTCTTCAGCTATAGCTCTTTCTGCAGAACGAGCTTTGAGCTATTAAAGAAAAAATATTCAAATTCAGTTGCGGTAGGCTATGCAAAAAATAAAGAAAAGGGGGAAAAAATCTTACCCAATTATCATGAGCTTTCTTCTCATGCATAGCAATCTGAAAAAGACAACACATTAAAAAAACGTTTTTAGGGACTCATTATTATAGCCTATAATTGTCTGTATTAGATATCAAAGAATTCTGCAACTACAGGACAGTATTAATTACTACCTGGTTTTTAAATGAGTGCTCAGTTTTCTGTAATTCTTCTTCCATCTCTTCAATTCTCCGCCTAAGAATTACAACAATTGAATAAAATTTGAAACATTCTGACCATTTTCTCTTTATTCCATCAGCTATACTTTTAAAGACTTTTATCATACATAAGAAAAACATTTCTATAGTTATATGAATCCAGTGTGATCAAAACTAATAGTACAGACCAGGTGCAATGCCACATGCCAGTAATCCCAATGATTGGGAAGCTGAGGCTGGAAGATCACAAGTTCGAGGTCAGTCTCAGCAATTAAGTGGGAACCTATGCAACTGAGACCCTGTCTCAAAGTAAAAAAAAAAAAAGGTCTAAGGATGTAGCTTAGTAGTAAAGCACCAAAAATAAATAAATAAATAAATAAATAAAATAAAATAAAAACCTAATACTAATAACTTCTTTATCATTTAATTGCTAGAGATTCTGAATTGATAAATTATAATTTCCTTAACTTCTTAATAGTGTGTTCTCAAGTAATTCTGCTAGAAATATCTTCCTCCTTAAAACTTTTTTTCTTTTATTCAAATTATATCCATAGAAGATTTCCAAGGTCTATCAAATGCCACACTTTTGTGGGTCTTGATATAACACACAGCAAACTGATTTCTTAAGAATTACTACAACATACAAAACCCCCAGAACTGTTTGCATTGACCAAGTTCCCTATGGTCTTGCCCATTGGGTACAAGTAAATTTTTGTTAACATTTTTCATTTGTTAAGTTGCAATTTATTTTTTCTCCTGTGTGAATTGAATGTGTTCATATCCTCTCATTATTTATACTTCCATGCTATTTTCTTCTATCTACATAATGTAAAAAAAGATTAAAAAGAAAGCTAACACTAATTCATTACATTGACACCCTCCTTTAGAAACTGAACTCACTTGTAATTTTTAACTTCCTGTACATCGGAAATCACCTTTTCATCTGCAGCTGACAGCTGCTGCTCTTTTTCTAGTCTCTCACATTCTTCTTGACTCAGTTTCCTAAAATAAAGCCAGTTATCAAATCAAAAGTTTCTCTTTGTGAACATCACTTCCCACAATTCTATAAAATGCTTAGGCACATAAAATGGGAATTCAAACCTGCAATTTCATAAATCAAACTCTGGCAAATCACTTACATTTTCTAACTTCTCCTCTTAATTCTCTACTTACCAGTAAATAAAATAAATGTGAAAACAACATGTGCCCCAAGGGCAAGTCTCCTGTGTGTAAGATAATAAAAATTCACTTTACTTCAATGTGGAAGATCAGGACTGATCAACCTAACATAATTAAACATATTAGGATAAAGCAGGGGATAATTCTTTTCTTGTTTCTGCCATGGGTAGAACACTAAGTATATCTTTGTCATGGAGGAACTCTTTTCTCAATCCAAGACTGGTACCATAATAAACATATAGTCAGTCAAAGAAAAAATCTTCTAGAATATGTCTTTTAGCTATGCAATTAACCACAGAACATTTTTCACACTTTAGAATTGTAAATTAAGCAAAAAGACAAATCTGAGTTTTGATAATGTCTATCAACCAGAAAAAGAAGCCAAACTGACCCACTATCAGAGTATTATCTACTGACAAGTTTTAACTCTGATCATGAAACTCAAGATGTTCATCTACAGACACAAAAGTAGCCACATTTAATGATTTAAAAAATACTATTTTCTGCTATCCTTGTACTACTTTAGCCATAGTTCCAATTCAAAAGATAATTAACTTGAAACTTAATTTTCCATAAATCAGAAGAACTACAGTGAAAAAGGATTACTGATACCAAATAGAAAAAGGGGATTATATATTCTTATATAGCTTCTCATTTAATTCTTCAGCAAGTATTTTATGAGTGGCTATAATATACTAGTTACCTTGTAAGATGCTAAAGAATAAAAGAGCTCACTGTTTCAGGTATAAATGATGCTTAAAGGAATATAATAATTTTCCCCACTGGCTTAAGAAGGAATATGGAGAAAACTGAATCTTGAAGGACAGAGAGAATTTTGTTTCCAATTATCAAAGAGTTAGTCTGAGAGCACTAAGAACAATCAAAACATCTTTATAAGAATATAAAATTGTGTTTGAAGGGATCCAAGCTAAAAAGTCAGTGAAGATATATGTATGTGGCCAAGATCCATTAGAAAAAGGAATCTCAGAATTACAAGTAAGGCTGGCACTTTAAGGTACTTTTCTCCTATTGAAGATAACACAAAGATATGAGTCTGAACCAAGCCTTCATTAATTTCCTGGGCTTTGAGGAAACATGAGGCTACCAATAAAGGGACCCTTAATAAATGCCCTAGCCTTTGAGTTTAGATTAGAAAGTACTGCACACTTAAGTGATGAACAGGCAAAAAAATCCAAAAGGAACAATACTGAAACATTGAAAAGACAAGTCATTTTTTAATTATCTTAATTGCTGACTAAGTTTAAAGTGACAATCTTACTCAAGTAACCTCAACACTTTTCTATAAGAAGATAACTTCGTCTTAGTCCTCAAATTTCATCTATAATTACCACAACAATGTTGGCCAATCAAAACTGACCAGGTACTCCATAAGACAAAATTCTGTGAGAAAAAATCCCACAGAAAAGGAAACCAGCTAATGGGGTTATCCGCACATGTTTTAAAATCACTGTGCTTTATATAGTCAAAAAAGTAAAGTCAAGATTATGAATTTCAGGGCTGGGAATATAGTTTAGTTGGTAGAGTGCTGCCTTGCATGCACAAGGCTCTGGGTTCAAACCCCAGCACCACAAAAGAGGAAAAAAAAAGATTATTAATTTTGTCAAAGGATTAGAAACTATAAAACCAAGAAATAGTTGGGTGTGGTGACCTACCTACAGTCGAAGATACTCAGGAGGCAGAGGCAGAATTATGAGATTAAAGATAGCTTGGAAAGCAGTAAGACCCTAGTCCCTTATGAGAAAGAGCAAGGAGTCTGGGGAGGTAGCTCAATAGTAGAGCACATGGCTCAAGGTCCTGGGTTTGAGCTGTAGTACTGAAATAGGACTGGGGTTGTGGCTCAGTGGTGAAGCACAGGCCCCACATGTGTGGGGCACTGGGATCAGTCCTCAACACCACATAAAATAAATAAAATATTGTGTCGGGTTGGGGATGTGGCTCAAGCGGTAGCGTGCTTGCCTGGCATGCGTGCGGCCCGGGTTCAATCCTCAGCACCCCATGCAAACAAAGATGTTGTGTCTGCCAAAAACTAAAAAATAAATATTAAAATTCTCTTTCTCTCTCTCTCTTAAAAAAATCCTATAAAAAATAAAATATTGTGTCCATCTACAACTAAAATAATATTTTAAACCCTGAATTTTTTAAAATCCTAAACTCAATGAATGATTTTAGCAGCAGATTTGGGAAGTGAAATAAATCCTAGAGCTTTTAACACAGGTCAGAAGAAAATATCCAGAAGAAGTAAATCCAGAATGTAGGAGGCAGGGGAAATCAAATTCTAATATGCATTATTATAATCAGAAGAGAGAATGAGGTAAAATCAACATTTAGAAAAAGACTCGAAAATTCAAGAAGTGTTTAATGGCCCAAGCAACATAACTGCAAGAGGAAAAGTGGGTGGGGTGGGGAAAACTACACCTAGGCACTTCCCAATACAACTGTTAAAAAAACAGAGAAAGGATTACAGAAACTAGAAGAGGGATAAGACGAAACAACAATGAAAATGGACTCCTTAAAGAAAAAATTTAAAACAGATGGTAATTAATTGGATATTTTTAAATTGCTAAAACTAAGTAACAGTCAAAATTCAGTAGCCAAAAGAAAGATCTTTTAAAAATGGAAACTGGTTTTAACTCTAATCATGAAGTTCATGTCAACCTAATACAGATTATAAAGGTAGCAATATTTAGTGAATAAAATACTATTTTCTGTTTATCCTTGTACTACCTTTGATACACTAATCAAATCTATCATTAAAGGACAATGTTCAAATAGAATGAAAATAATTTCAAATAAGAAACCAACAGTGTAGAATGCAGAACTACAGAAACTTTAAATATGTGTATAAATTGAATGAATGTCTTGTGGAGTTCACAGTACATGAAGTACTAACATACAATGCCACAACAGTTATCTGATTCAGGAGCTACTTAAAGCCCATTAAAAAAATAATAAACCTATTAATCTATGTCAGGTTTTTGTTAAATCCAGAATATATACCATGGCCTTTAAATTATGAGAACATGAATATAATTATAATTATATAATTATAATTCCATTATAATTTATGATTACATCAAGCTTATACAGGGGATGAGGAAAATAATTAAAAATATTTAAACTATTAAAAAGATAGAAGGAAGAAAAAAAGAACAGGTCATCAAACAGAAAGCAAATTCTTCATAAACCACAGGCACATATTGACATGGACAGACTTATATTTTAGAAAGTCCACTCAAGCGGCTATAGAGAAAACTACTAAGAATTTGAAATAAGTTATATACAAATATAAAAAATGGAGAATGAAGACAGATGATCTAGGTTAGAAACAGAAAAGATGACACAGGCATGAACTAACATAGTACCTGGGGATGAGTAAAAAGAGTAAAAACCACAGATGAAGACTGAATGAATTTTGGAGGAGTTGAGAAAAATAGTGCTACAATTTAACTGCATTACAAAAAAATTAATTGCCATTTAGGTCATTCAGATTACTAGCAGGGACAGAGAAAACAAGTGTTCTTTTAAAAAAAAAGTGATAAAATGAGAAATGTTTATTTGAAACAGGCCAGGAATTTAGAACTGGCCTGAACAAAAATTTGAGATTCTAAAAAGGTCGCTTGGAGATCACAGAATTTTAGAAAAGTTAATGGAAAGGTTTCAATATTTAATGCATTAATTAGGCAACAGAAGTCAAACTACCTAAAAATAGTTAGGTCTGTAAGAAGGTCTGTCTTTGCTTTACAAGATATGATATAATTAATAAATAAATATATATATTTACCGAAGAGTAAAATCAGGTGCAAACAAATAAAATCTGACACAACCTATTTTTAGAGAATCCAAGTATTTTTGTGGATTAAAAACTTCAAATGAACTTTCAAAAAATAACTAGCTCCACACTAAGAAGATTAATATATAAATATATTCTACAAACAAGAACTTCTGTAATCATAACTCCTAAGGTCCTTGCCACAGTTCAATTTTGTGTGAACATCTGAGATATTCAAGTCCAAAACTTGTACCATCAATAAGTAAATACTATTCCTTTTTGAAGTTTTTATTCTACTGAAACATGTCATTCCAAATCACTCAGTATTTTTAAAGGTCCAGAGTTAGAGATACAAGTTCAAAACATTAGAATTACATAACTGATCACAATGAAAGGTAATTAAAATAAAAAGGGGGATCATAGAAAGGGTCTAGAACTTTGAGAGGTATTTCCACATCAGTGACTGTTAATACCATTTTACCACTTCCTGCCTTCATATGAATTTGACAATTGATTACGATGTCCTCACAGCCTTAGTTTATGGTTCCAACTACCTCAGGACTCTTAAGACTGACGATGGAAAGAAAAATGCAACTAATAGGAAACAAAACACAAAGGAAAAAAGACAAATCTCTACTTATTACAACTAGAAGAAATTGTAAATAATCTTAAGAAAAGATAAAATTATCTATTAGTTCACACAGTGATGACAATAACAAACAATAAAAATCTTACTTTTGTAGTGCCATCTCATTTTTCTGGTAGAGTTCATTTAAAATCTCCACTTTCTGCCTTAGAGTTTTGCATTCCTCTTCCAGTCCAACTTTAGAAGACTGTAGTGAATTGCAGTCACCTTCTAATTTCTTTATTTGGTCTGTAAAGGATAAAACAGCTTATCTCCATATGTGTACAAGGACTTAAGAACTTGTTTGAGGGAGTAGTGCCAAGAAAAGTAAGAAGCATGAAAGCAAGAAGCCATTCTTTATCTTTCCAATAAAATTTTAAGTCTTTCCAACATGGCAATTTCTTCTCAAGAAGAACCCACCTTCTAGATTACATTTTGTGGACATCGAGGCTCTTAGCATAAGTTGTAAAAGTTTTAGATCCTCTTCAACTACTAATATTGTAGTTTGTGTCTAAAAATTGCAGAAAAGAGAGGTATTCTTAAAAGTGAGGCACAGGAAGAATTCACAGGCACTATGGGACTCTTACAAAGAACTATACCCGAGAGACATCCATCATCTGCTTAATTTGATCTTTGATCTTCTCGTTCCGATCACCTAAAAAACAAAAGACTTTAGCTTTTTCTTTCCTTACTTTTAACTCTATACTCTCCTAACTTCCCCAAACTAAATAATGATTGTGTTCAAACACCAGAAGAAAAAAAAATCAATTAAATAACTAAACTGATTAGACTAATGACTTTTAAGAGAATTGCAAGCTTAGATTTAAAAAAAAAGAGAGAGAGAGGTGAATTTCAGGCTGGGGTTGTGGCTCAGTGGTAGAGTGCTCACCTAGCATGTGTGAGGCACTGAGTTTGATCCTCAGCATAAAAATAAATAAAAGTACTGTGTCTGTCTTAAAAACAAAACAAAACAAAAGGTGAATTTCTAGTTTGCACAACTAAAATGTTATCTATGCTATTCTTGTAAGATAAAAGCTTTTCTTCTCTCTCAGATCTATTTTCACCTGGGCAAGTAAGTGTCTTATTTAGAAAGATTCAATCCTCTATTTTCTCCCTGAATCTACTACCAGGTGTGGTTTGAAATACTTGCTATGTAAGCAATATCCAACTTGGGAGAAAACATCTGGAAATATTTTCCTCATCAGTAAACACTGTTACACTCCCTCTCTTTAGCTTTCTGATAGTCTCTAGCCTCTGTTCTCACAGCCTTAGTTTATGGTTCCAACTACCTCCAGACTCTTAAGACTGACTGTGGACCTTAAAACCACAGACCCATAGAGATGATGAGTATCAAAATCAACTATCATCTGCATAAGTTAAGAAATAAATTTCTCTTACTGTACAATGTTCAATACTCTAAGTATTGTACAGGATGTGACTATTGTAGCTGCAGTGTACTTACTAGTTTTCAATGGGATAGAAGAAGTCAGTGTTCTTCACATGCCTATTGCTACATTATACCCCAGCAACCCACCTCTGCCAATGCAACAGACATATCTATAGATCCAGTGATATGTGTCTACAACCCTGAAGCTTAAGAAGAAAATCAGCCAGCTGAAAAGTGGCATCTGTATAAATACTTAATTAAAGACAGGAAAGCAAAAAAAGGATTCAACCTCCCTGAGACTGATCTTACCTGCTACCTCTCCGTTGGTTAATTCATCTGACTCATCTTCTCTATTTTGATCCTCAGATTCAGATTCACATTGTAACCGATTCAACTGTGTGATATAATTAGTTAAAGCCTAGAAAAGAAGCAAAAGGTTGGAAGACTCTCGATTGTAATTCAGAAGATTTCAGGAGAATTCATGAGATGAAACATGTATTTGGAGTATAAACTTACATTAATAGTATCATCTTTGTGATTAAGAGCTACAAGTAAATCTTTCTGGGACTTCTCAAATGATTTGATTTGTTCACTGAGCTCAGCGTGTGATGCACTCCAGTCTTTGACTTCCTGCTGCAACTGAAAAGTCAAAACACATGAATTCCTATGGGTTATGGAGGAATTTCTGCACTGGATACATCAGGACTACAAGACTTAGACAAAGAAATAGAGAACCATACTCCTCGGTGGCCTGCCTCAATCAAGGGGGTTGAGACCTTGGTTAAGGAAGAGGGCAGAGTGGCCCCAACTCTCACAGCTGCAGTAAGAATATCAGAGCTCTCAGGAAGTTGACCCTGTTTATTGCATTCCCCAGAAAATTGCTGCCAATTCAAATAATTTACCTCCAGCAGGAATGACTGGGCACATATGACTGTCTCCTAAATTTAGACTCCTTATCATGTAATCTTCCCTTGGCTGGTGAATCAGTAACTACTCAAAAGAGGATCATAAAATACTTAATTTTCTGGTTTAAAAAGTTTCTTTGAGGCAATGCAAGTTAATAACTGATTGACATTTTAAGAAAATACACATATACAAGATAAAAATCAGGATGAATAAAGTTTATTACATTTGAACAACCATTTTAATTGACTTTGCACTGAAAAAATACACATTTTGTATAGCTTTCACTGGACAGACTATCAGGAGGTACATCTTCAGGTTTTCTGTCCATTTCCTTTTCTTTCAATATCTGTTCCTCAATTTCCCTTTGGTTTTCATTTTCATTCTGTTTAAGTTTGTGCAACGGCAGAGAGGACAAGACAGAAAGAAAACCTGTCATCTTAAAAACAGCATATCATTCTTCTGTACTGGTATGATGTGAACCAGAAAGTGCTTGAAATAATATTTAACTACAATTTATCAAGAGATCAGCAGTATCAAGAAAAGGATAAAACATTCAAGTGTAGAGATGAAAAATGTTTTAATGGCTTCAAACTAATATACTCTACATAGTGTGGCAATAAGGGTTGTCAATAAAGGTTGCTCCTTGGTAGAACAACAGTTTCTCCTACAGCAATGCCAGATTCAAATTATCTTAAACAGAAAGCAAGGAATTTTGACTCCACCTACCTTACATCTAAGTGATCACCAATATGTTAAGCTCAGTAACTATAAAAATATGTCACCTACCAACAATAAAGACAAACAAATCCTACTGCATTGTTGATCTACTGTTCCTAAATGCACCAAAGTCAATACTACCTGTGTTTGCGTACTGCTGCTGTGCAGCTCACAACAAAGCTTCTCTCTTTCAGCAAAAGACAGCTGCTTTAGTGCTTCCAACTCTTCTAAAAGCACCCTTTCTCTTTCTGAAACCAGGTTTTTGTTATTTAATGAGGATCTCTAAATAAGAAAAGAGGTCATGGAAGAATATTGATTGCGATAGAGGTAAAAAGCAGAAACATCAAGCAGATTTCTTTTAACCCCTTGGGACCAAGAGACCTTGGTTCTACCTTATGATTCATATTTCTTTATTAGGGATTAAAAGGCACATATGAAGTTCAATGCAAAATTCGCAACTTTAGAAAAAAAGTTATTTAAACTTAAATATTCAGGAATTTGTATAGTTCGAGTAATATTTTCTCTGTCAATTTTTGCATTGAAATTTTAGAAGAACAAATTCACAAAATGCAATGAAGAAAAGCAAAACTGATTTTTCTTTTTTTTTAAAGGAGAGAGAGAGAGAGAGAGAGAAAGAGAGAGAATTTTTTTTTTTAATATTTATCTTTTAGTTCTCGGCGGACACAACATCTTTGTATGTGGTGCTGAGGATCGAACCCGGGCCGCACGCATGCCAGGTGAGCGCGCTACCGCCTGAGCCACACCCCCAGCCCCGCAAAACTGATTTTTCAAATGATATATTTTATTCTCAAATATCAATTTCCCTATTATTTTATATTTAAAAAATACACGTTTTAGTTTTCAAAATTAAATTCAATAAATTTGTTTTCATAAGAACTTTCATGTAAATATTTCTTGCTTTTCTGCAATAATGTTGTGAGTATATTTTATATAGCAGTTGATAAGAATATACCTCCCAAATACCATGAGATATTTAAATTTAGAAAAGAATGTTATATAAATTTGAATTTCTCTAATCAACAAGAGATGTGTCCTTGGAGAGAGTTCTAGAAACAGATTACTTCAGAAGATTTCCATTCATGATTAAAAAGATGGATTAAAGATAGATAAAGATAAGCCTTGGAGATGGTAATTGGTAGACTCACAGAACTACAAATGAACATTGAAAAAGTGAAGGTCAGCAACTGTATACTCAAGTACCTCAGTATAATATTTCTAAAACTCTCAAAGTGCTTTAGCTATGTATGGTCAATAGAATTTTTAAATTTATATTGTAGTCACATTTCCAGTGTCTGAAAGGCAGTTAAATAAAATGATAATGCACATTATATCAGTTGAGTTAGGTGTGCCTAACAAGGTCTAAAGTTGATCCCAGGAACTTCCTGATGTTAAGTATTTGTAATTTATTTGTATCTAGGAAAAATAATTTTGACTTAAAAAAAAGCCACATAAAAAATACCATTATTTCAATTGAGGAGAAAAGAGACTCTAAAATTCCATACCTGGACTAACTGTCTATTAAGTCTCTTAATCTCTTCTTGTAGCTGCTCCATGTGTCTCATGTGTGCCTGCCTCAACAGTTCTGTGGCCTGTTGATGTTCTTCATACTGTCGTACAAGTTCTTGCCTCATATCTTCCAACTGTTCTTCGTTTGACATCATTTGTCTAGAAGCATCCATGCTTGATGTCAACATCTTACCATGAATCTTTGATAGGAAAAAAAAAACAAGCAAAAAACTCAATCATAACATATTTTGTGGTAATTAGTCAGCACTGATACTTTAACTGAATATGAAAACAATTCTATTAACAACATAAAGCATCTGAGTTTTAGTTTTATTATTAAACAAAAGCATAAATCACTTTTTTTAAAAAAGTTATTTTTTAGTTGTAGATGAACATAATACCTTTTTTCATTTATTTTATGTGGTGCTGAGGATCGAACCTAGTGCCTCACCCATGCAAGGCAAGCGCTCTACCACTGAGCCACAACCCCAGCCCATAAATCACTTTTTTTAAAAAAGTATTTTTCTTATTTATAATTCCAAAACAACATGAAGTTAATTTATTACCACCATATATGTTATTTTCCAAAAGGAAACAGCTACTTACAAGATAGTTTAGCTAAAATCTAATTCTAACAGAGAAAAACAAAATACTTTATCCACCCCCTCCAACCCCCACCCCATCCACTTTTTTTTCCGCCCATACTAGAGATTGATCCCAGGGCCTCACACATGCTGGGCAAGTGCTCTACCACCAAGCTACATCTCTAGCCCCTTCTCTTAATGAAGTTATAACTCCTTTATATCTCTTGATATTTTATAATGGGGAAATAATATAAACAACAACAACAACAACACACACACACACACACACACACACGCAAAGTTTATAGGGCCAGGGTTGTGCCTCAGTAGTAGAGCGCTTGCCTAGCATGCATGAGGCACTGGGTTCAATCCTGGGAACCACATAAAAATAAACAAATAAAATAAAGGTATTATGTCCATATACAACTAGAAAAATATTTTTAAAAATTAAGTTCACAAAATATAAGGAATTTTGCCTATTTAATTTTTATTCATTGGTCATCACCGTATTATAGAAAACTGCTTATTCAAAGAAAAATTATAATAAATTTTATTTGGAAATAAATGCTTTACATTTATGAGTTTCTCACACTCATGACAAGTCAATAGGTTCTATGAATACTTCAATCCCTTATGATACTAATTAAAATCATTCTGCCTTGAACAGCTACAGCTAAATTAGTTTTCATAAACATTTCACAAGTTTTGCATTGCATAAAAAGCTGACAGTTTTATTTGAATACTCCTCTGAACAAGATATATCTATCATGAACTCATAAAATAAATTTGAAATTCAGATAATTTTAAAAGAAGTAGAATTTATTGTTTTCTAATAAAGGCTGCAATTCGTTGGGGTAACAGATCCTCAACTAACAAGAAAAAAGAATTAGTATATAGATAATAAGATACTTTGAATTGTCTTCTTGAATTTGTAGCAATTTCCTTTTATGTTCTTACATTTAATTGAGCAAATCATTTGGCCACAGGTATTACCTAGTTATAATATAATTAATCTTCAATTAGTTTAAATAAAATTAACACAGGTATAATTTACAATGAGAACTTAACATGTACTATGTCCATAAGACAACCAAGAATACTATGACCTGATTTATTTTATACTTCACACCAATATTGTTTCACTTAATCAAATACCTTATAATTAATAAAATACATTAAAGTCAAGACTGGACTTCATACTTTCATTCTCTATTAATCAGCATTATTGCTACTGTTTTAAACTGAAGATATTATTATAAGTTTTTCTTTTTTATATTCAAAGAAGCATACTTACAGATTCGCTAACAATAAATGTTTTGTCTTTGGAGAACATTTCTTCTGAAATAGTTAGTTGGTGGACCTCTGATTCTATTATATCATCAAAATGATCACTGTTTGGTAATAGAACTTCTCCATCTTCTCCTAACTCTTTACTAAGTGGCTTAAATTCTTCTTTAAATTTCATGTCCAATGCATCAGAGGTCTGAAGATTAATTTGATCCTGAGATAATTTCATTTCATTAAAATAATGTTTTTCATTTTGCTGACAGAAAGTAAGTGCTTGTTTTGATGACATAGTATTTTCTTTTCCCTTTGATAGCCTAGATAGTTCAGTTTGTTGAGCAAATGCAACGCTCATTGACACAATGACCTAAAGAAATCAATCAAACAAACAAAAAAGGATTAGATTTATAAATACCAGCTGGATTTAAAAAGTGGGTCATTACTCAAAATTATATGAATTAGAAAAAAGCCTGGCCTCATAGTTTTAAAAACAAAAATAAATCCTCTGATAAAGTGATACAGAGATAGGCTATTTTTCAATAAATTTAACATCAAAGTGTTTTACTGCCTGCCTTTTAAAATAAAACAAGCAAAACTTTTCTAACTATAACATCATGTTTGATGGACTATATATGAAACTTACAAATAAAAACAAAGTACATACCATCAATAAAATCCATGCTTTTTTTGACAGTTCAAAGATCAAGAAAATCTATAAACCAAGAAAACCTTGCAGATAAACTATAAACTTACCTTAGCTATTTCTTCTTCTAATCTTTCTTGGTATTGTTTTTCCAAAAATTTAACCATATTTGTTTCTTGTTTCATTCCACATTCCTTAGAAAACTAAATTGAAGGGTGAAATATGACAATTTACACTGATTTTATACCATTAATTTTAAGGACGTAGTCAATATTCCAAAAATATCACTATTTTTGGACACTTTCAAATAAAAATAAATTTCAGTTATCTTTTAACTAAAAACATTTAATCTAATAATCCTACAAAATAATTACACTTACTATAAACTTAAAGATGCAAAGAGAGAAATATATTTACATATCTGTAATTATTAGCATAAATTCTAGGGTGGGTTAAGGATACTTAAATATAATTAATAAGACATAGGTAAAATGTTAACAAGTGGCTATGTTTGATAATGAAATCATGAGCAAATTTTCTTCTTGGTATTTATTAAAAGAACACCATTTTCCACATACAAATTATTTTTATCAATTAAAAAAATACATCTTCTTTTAGAAATATACTGTCAACATGATAGTATTTGTTTATTTACCAATCATTTGAATTTCATCCAACAGACATTTAATAAGGGATGAGTGTGGCTCATATCTCTTCTTAATATCCAGAATGAGAATGGGCAATAGTCAGTGATTTTAATTTTTACTAGAATTTAGAATTATTTAGTGAAGATGAAGATGCAGTTGGGGGTTGAAAAAAGTTTTGAATAATACAATGTCGAGGACAGGCAGAGAGTGGTTCAGTGGCAAGCACGGTAAAAAAAGCTTTTTTCTATCATTATTTCTGTTGGAAGATGGCCTGATCCATTATTCCAGCCCTAGCACCTTGGATTTTAGGGAATCCTATACACCATTCTGAAGATACCCTCCACTTCCATAATGGGAAGAAAAGACTATGTTGGCCATGGTACTGAAGCTGATTTGTTACACAGTTCATAAAGAAATGTTACAAAGAAAAAATTTAAACTGTAATAGGGGAGGAAAATTCTCAAATTTAACTTTCTCTGTGTTTTTCCTATGCTATGAAAAATATTTCTATAGACATTCTGGGTCTTTTATATAAGGTATTATCCTCATGATTTATGCTTAATCTTAGCCAAATATTTACTACATAATTACAAAACTGAAGACATAAAATTGATAGTAAGAAAAAGTATCAGTGTACATAACTGTTTAAAAATGAAGATTAAAAATAACATACCTCTATTGCATGATCAATATTCTTTTTTAGACAACTTCCAGGATGTACTACTGATTTCTGTACATCAGATTCTTTAATTACCACTGAATCAACAGAGAAGCTAAATATAAATAAAAAAGTATAAAAAAATTAGTGTTGTGTGTTTTATCCAAAGTTTCTACCATGCATAACGTGTACTGAGGCAGTGGGAAGACAAAAATGATAGTTCCCCCAGGGTTACAAGTATTGTAACTTAAAACATTTTTGACTAAGTTTTCCAATTAAAAGTAACAATGAATATTATGTCATTTAATGAATTTCAGTATAAATGTATGATAAAAAATTTATTATGTAAAAAAACATTTTTAATAATTCTTTTAAAAATAACATCTTAGATATGCTTATATAGCAACAGTGTACATAATATAACATACTATATACACTGATACTACACACTACTTATATACCTAAGATATATGATACATATTATTCATATGACATGGATATCTAAATTACACAGACACAAAACATATAATAATATAGAATAGATTATATTGGATTAAATATATTAAAAGAGCCAGGTACAGTGGTGTGTGCTTGCAACTCCAGAAATTTGGGAGGTTGAGGCAGGAGGATCAAAAATTCAGGATGAGCCTTAGCAATTTAGTGAGACTCTCTTTCAAAAAAAAAGGGGGGTTGGAAATGCAGGAAGATGGCTGAATAAAGTATTTGCTTCCCTTACAGATCTGTGGAGTGAACCAAGAAAAGCAAAAAGGTCACTTTTTTCAACAAGATGGGTGAATGGTCCAGAACTAGGAAGGACTTAACTGGAATTTAATACTGGATACTCAAAACAGATCATGGACTCAAGAGATCTTGTATAATAAAATAAGGGGGAAAGATCCCCAGCTCCAGAGCTGTAAAATAGCTGGAAGTATAAACCAGAATAATCCCTATGTGAATGTAGTAAAGCAATAAAGGAATCCCCATTCCTAGGAAAACAGAGGTGTTTTGCAGTATGGAGAGCTTAAGAGCTCAGAGATACTGCTCAAAAAACAACAACAACAACAAAAAAAATCAGTAAGCTGTGCTGCACAGCATCTGTGTACAGGAGGGAAGCCACCAGCTTCTTGGCGGCATGCATGGAGGAGAGCAGAAAGAACCCTTGTGAAGCAGTGGCTGGGGTCCTGCAGCTAGGTGAGTCAATTATTGGCAGATCAAAGTCTGGCCCCAAAAATGTGCAAGGCAAACCTATGCTGTGTGATAGAGAGTGTTCCAAAGTGACTGGAGAAAATCAAGCATGGAGGGACATTTACACAGGAGAATACTGATCAAGGAAACCCACCTGGCTTTTCCCTCCCCATCCAATCAGCTGCTTGCAGTACTGGCTGGAAGAGAAGTGCCTGACTGTGAATTTGAAAGGACAGGCAAAGGAAGAGATCAAGTTTGGAGACCAAATGACGACCAGGGTTCATGGGGTCTGCAGGCAAAGCAGTGGGCTAAGAACAGATTCCTACATCACATGTGTAGAACCTAAAGGAGATTCCCGAGGTACAGTCTTCCAATGTGGACAGACAATTGCTGAGCCTTGGAGGTGTGATGACTTAAAATCTTCAGACCAATAGGCATGCAGTGAAGAGATTGGAACGTACCTAAGCCTACACCTTGGCTCTAGTAGTTCCGCTTCCAGGACTAACACTCTCACCCTAGCAACCATAACTACCCTGAGGGTAGAGCTAGCATCAAATTCCAGACAACAGACCTAACTGCGCAGAAGAGAAGATGAGAAACTTGAACAGCAAATGGAAAAAAGTGTTCAATTTTTCATCCAGATTCCTTTTTTTTCTTCTCTCACATGTCTACCATTTTTGAAACCAAGTATTTTTCATGGATCATTTTATTGAGGACTGGGATATCTGAATAGTACATTACAGTTTATTATTTTCTTTTAAAAAATTATATATATATTCCCATCTCATTTATCTGTTTCCTTGTATTCTCTTTCTCACTTTTCTCTTGCTAACACCCAACCTCTATTTAAAGTCCTCCCTTCATTCTTCCTATAATTTTTTAACTTCTATCTTTTCTGATCCTTCCTAATAAACATCACACCCTACATGACTTTTGTTCTCTCTTTGTCCACCAATGGAAACTGTAAACTTTTTTGCAAACTTAATGTTTATATTGTAGACAATAATTGAACACATCATTTCAGTTTAATGGAATAAAACTGTGGATGCCTTAATAGGAGCTATTTGGTTTAAGGCTGTATATTGTTTGTATTGGGTGCAGTTATTATTTGTCTCTTCCTTAAAGGCGAGGTACTAGAAATCTTCAGGGACACTATTAAAATACAGGGTAGACACTGTACTGCTTGAAATCCACACTGCTAGAAGGACAGACATAAGAACAACATGAGAAAACAATGGAACAAAGTGGCCCAAACAAACCAAGATGATCCAATAATTAAACCCATAGACAACACAGTAAAAGAAATGTAGAAAAGGAATTTAGAATGTACATATTAGACTGACCTGGTACATAAAGAATGATATAGGGAAGAAAATCAGAGATAAATTTGAGGAGGTAAAAGATCATTGCAGAGGCAGAGATTCTCAGAAAATGACAACAACAACAACAACAACCCCAGAAATCCTCAAAATGAAACAATCAATAAACCAATTAAAAATTCAATGGAAATTATTATCAATAGACTAGACCATTTGGAAGATAGAACCTCAGGCAATAAAGACAAAATATATAATTTTGAAAATAAAGTTGACTACACAGGGAAGATGGTAAGAAACCATGAACAGAACTTCCAAGAATGATGAAATAACAAGAAAAGACCAAATTAAGATTTATCGGGATAGGTGAAGGCATAGAGATACAAACCAAAGGAATGCCCAGTTTTTCAATGAAATAATATGAAAAAATTTCCAAAATCTGAAGAATGAAATGGAAAATCAAATACAAGAGGACCTCAAATGTACAAGATCACAACAGATCCACATCAAGACACATCATTAAAAAAAGGTCAAATATAGAAAATAAGGATTGAATTTTAAAGGTTATGAGAGAAAAAATATCAGATTATATATAGAGGGAAACTAATTAGGATCTCAGGTGATTTTTCAACCCAGACCCTCAAAGCCAGGAGGTCCTGGAATAATATATACCTAGTTCTGAAGAAGATGGATGCCAACCAAGAATTTTATATCTAACAAAATAAAACTTCAGATTTAAAGATGAAATAAAAACCTTCCATAATAAAAAAAAAGTTAAAAGAATTCATAACTAGAAAATCTGTGCTATAAAACATTATCAACATAATATTCCATGAAGATGGAAAAAAAAGTCAAAAATCAACAAAGGGAGGAGCCATACAAAAGGAATAATCAATCAAAGGAGAAATTAATTCAAATTAAAAAGTAGAAATAATCTAAAATGACTGGGAACACAAATCATATCTCAAAAATAATGTTAATGGTCTAAACTAATAAACCCAAAAGACATAGATTGGCAGATTGGATTAAAAAAACAAAACCCCAAAATCTGTTGTCTCCAAGAGACTCACCTCATAAGCAAAGACATCCACACAGTGAAAATGAAAGGACGGGAAAAAACATATCACTCACATGGACTGAGTAAACAAACAGGGGTTTCTATCCCCATGTCAGATAAAGTGTACTTCAAGCCAAAAGTTAATCAGAAGGGACAAAGAAGACATTTCATACTGCTTAAGGGAATTATACATCAACAAGACATAATACGTTAAATATTTATGCCCCAAACAATGGAGCATCTACATATATCAAACAAACCCTTCCTCAATTTCAAGAATTAAATAGACCATAATACAATAATACTGAGTGACTTTAACAAACCTATCTCACTACTGGATAGATCGTCAAACAAAAACTAAACAAAAAAACTATAGAACTTAATAATATAGTCAATAATTTATACTTAACAGACATATAAAGAGTATTATATCCATCAATGAATACATGTTCTTCTCAGCAGCATACAGACTCTTCTCTAAAATATGCCACAAAGCAACAATTATGAAATAAAAAAGAGATTATACCCTGCATTCTATCAGATCATAATGGAATGAAATTAGAAATAATTGATACAATAAAAAATAAAAACTCCAACACCTAGAGACTAACCAATGGATATAAGAAGAAATCAGGGATGAAATTTTTAAAATACTTACCAGAGATAAATGAGAACTAATACAACTTGTCAAAATCTCTGGGACACTATTAAGCTAAATTCATTAAAAGAACGGAAAGTCAATGAGTAAATGACCTAACATAAGATCTCAAAGCCCTAGAAAAAGAAAAACAAATCAACACCAAAAGCAGTAGAAGACAGGAAATAATTAAAATCAGAGCTGAAATAAATGAAATTGAAATAATTGGAACAATTAAAATATTAACAAAACAAAAATTTGTGTCTTTGAAAAAATAAATAAAATTGATAAACTCAATCGTGCTAATGAAGACAGAAAACTCAAATCACTAAAATTCATAATGACAAAAAATATTACAACAGATACTGTTGAAATACAGTAGAGAATCAGAAGCTATTTTGAAAATTTATACTGCAATAAAAATGAAAAATTTAAAGACATCAACAAATTTCTAGAGACAAATGAGCTACCCAAATGGAATTAGGAGGACATACACAATTTAAACAGATCAATTTCAAGCAATAAAATAGAAGAAGTCATCAAAAGCCAACCATTTAAGTAACGCCCAGGACGAAAAAGATTCTTACCCAGTATTACAAGACCTTTGATGAATTAATACCAATAAGCCTCAAACTATTTCATGAAACAGAAAAGGAGGGAACTCTTCCAAACTCATTCTATGAAGCTAGTATCACCTGATATCAAAATCAGACAAAGACACATCAAGGAAAGATAACTTCAGACCAATATCCCTAATGAACATAGATGCAAAACTTCTGTATACAATTCTGGCAACTTACATATAAAAACATTAAAAATATAGTTGTTATGGTTTGGTTGTGAAGTATCCCCCAAAAGTTCACATAAGACAATGCAAGAAGATTCAGAAGAGAAATGACTAACCTAATCAGTGAATTAATCCCCGATAGGAATTAAATGAAGTGGCAGGGTATGGCTGGAGGAGATGGGAATTGGGGGGATGGCTATGGAGTATACATTTTTTATATGGAGAGTGGAGTCTCTATATGGGGTATATATTGTGTATCTGGAGAGTGAAGTCTCTGACTCTGTTTCCTGACCACTATGTGAACTCCTTCCCTGTGGCACACTCTTCTTCCAGATGTTCTGCCTTACCTCAAAGCCCAAGGGATGGAGCTGGCCTTCTATGGACTAAGACGTCTAAACACGATGAGCCCTCAAATAACACCATGAGTCCTTTTCCTCTCTTAAAATTGTTCTGGTCAGATCTTTTAGTAACAGAAATAAAAAAGCTGACTAAAACAATAGTGCATCATATTCAAGTGGGATTCAAGGTTGGTTCAACATACAGAAATAAATAAATGTAATTCATCACATCAATAGACTTCAAGAAGAATCATATAATCATTTCAATTGGAGCACAAAAAGCATTTGACAAAATAAAGCACCCTTTAATGTTTAAAACACTAGAAAAACTAGGGATAGTAGAAACAAATCTCAACACTGTAAAAGCTATACATGCTAAACCCAAGACCAAAATCATTCTAAATGGAGAAAAACTGAAGGCATTCCATCTACGAACTGTAGTAAGACAAGAATACCCTTCTTTTTTTACCACTTTTATTTGATATAATCCTGGAAACTAGCCAGGGCAAGTAGACAGAAGAAAGAAATTAAAGGGATACGAATAGAAAAAGAACTCAAATTATTACTATTTGCCGACAATATGATTCTATAGTTAGAAGACCTAAAAAATCCACCAGAAAACTTCTAGAATTAATGAATGAAATTCAGCAAAGTAGTGGGATATAAAATTAACAACTATACATCAAATGCATTCCTATATATCAGTGATAAAGCCATTGAAAAAGAAATTAGGAAAACTACTCCATTCACAATAGCATCAAAAAATAAAATAGAATATTTGAAATCAATCTAACAAAAGAGGTGAAAGACCTCTACAGTGAAAACTACAGAAAACTAAAGAAAAAAATTGAAGACCTTAGAAGATGGAAATATCTCCCATGTTCTTGGATAGGTAGAATTAACATTGTCAAAATGGCCATACTACCAAAAGCATTATATAGATTTAATGCAATTCCTATTAAAATTCCAATGACATTCTTTGTAAAACTAGAAAAAGCAATCATGAAATTCATTTGGAAAAAAGAAACCCAGAATAGCCAAAGCAATCCTTAGGAAGAAAAGTGAAGCAAGAGGCATCATAATACCAGAACTTAAATTATACTACAGAGCCATAACAGCAACAACAAAAAACAATGGGATGACACTGGCACCAAAACAGACACATAGACCAATGATAAAGAATAGAAGACATAGAGACAAACCCATATAAATACAGTTATCTCATACTAGACAAAGGTGACAAAAATACTCAGTGGAGAAAAGATAGCCTATTCAACAAATGGTGCTGGGAAAACTGAAAATCCACATGAAGCAAAATGAAATTAAACCTCTATCTCTAATCTTGCACAAAACTCATTCCAAAGTGGATCAAGGATTTAGGCACTAGAACAGAGACCATGCATTTAACAGAAGAAAAAGTAGGTCCAAACTCTACCATCTCAGCTTAGGAACTGACCTCCTTAACAAGATTTCTAGAGCACAAGAACTATAAGCAAGAATCAATAAAAAGATTCAAACTAAAATGGTTCTTCACATCAAACAATCAATAACATGAAGAGAGTGCCTACAGAATGGGAGAAAACCTTTACCACACATACACCTCAGAGCATTAATCCCCAGGATATATAAAAAACTCAAGAAACTTAAAACCAGGTGCTGGGGTTGTGGCTCAGTGGTAGAGTGCTTGCCTGGCATGTGTGAGGGACCTAGGGTTTGATTCTCAGCACCACATATAAATAAATTTTAAAAATAAAGATTCATCGACAACTAAAAAAAATAAATAAAAAACAATAAAAACACCAGAAAAACAAACCAATCAATAAATGGGCTAAGGAACTGAACAGACACTTCACAAGACATACAATCGATCAACAAATATGTGAAAATACATTCAACATCTCTAGCAATTAGAGAAATGCAAATCAAAACTACAATGAGATTCTATCTCACTCCAGTTAGAATGGCAACTATCAAGAATATGAGCAACAGGCCTAGGGACATAGCTCAGTTGGTAGACTGCTTGCCTCACATGCCCAAGGCCCTAGTTCAATACTCAGCACCACAAAAAAAGAAAAAGAAAAAAATATGCAACAATAAATGTTGGCAAGCATGTGGGGGTAAAGGTACACTCATACATTGCTGGTGGGACTGCAAATTGATGCAACTACTATAGAAAGCAGCATGGAGATTCCTAAGAAAACGTGGAATGGAACCACCATTTGACCCAGTTATCCCACTCCTAGGTTTATACTCAAAGGGCTTTAAATCAGCATAATACAGTGATGCAGCCACATCATGTTTATAGCAGCTAAATTCACAATAGCTCAACTACAGAACCAACCCAGGTGTCCTTCAACAGATGAATGGATAAAGAAAGTGTGATATATATCTTCCCAATGGAGTATTACTCAGCCTTAAATAAGAATGAAATTATGGCATTTGGTGGCAAATGGATGGACCTGGAGAATATCATGCTAAGCTAAATAAGCCAATCCCAAAGAACCAAAGACTGAATATTTTGTCTGATATGCAGATACTAATTCACAATGGGGGTGGGGGAGTAGGGAAGAATAAACATATTTTGGATTAGACAAAGGGCAATGAAGGGTGGGGAGGGTGATGAGGGAAGAAAGGATAGTAGAATGAATCAGATATTATTACCCAGGTACATATATGATTACATCACATATTCTACATCATGCACAACCAAAGAATGAGAAGTTATAATTCATTTACGTATGATATGTCAAAATGCATCCTACTGTCTTAGATAACTAGTTAGAAGAAAAAAAATCGTTAGAACTAAAAAAAAATAATTAGTAATTGAAAATACATATATAGAAATAATAGTTCATTAAATTTGATTTGTCTAACATTACCCAACTGGTATGTGGTAGATCTGAACATGAGTTATTTTAAATAAAAACAGTAGTTCTGAAAAAAAAGAAGAGGGGGTGAGGATGTGGCTTGGTGGTAAAGAGCCCCTGAATTCAATCCTGATACAAATATATATATATATGTGTGTGTGTGTGTGTGTGTGTGTGTGCATGTATGTATGTATGTATGTATGTATATAAAGATATATCTAAGATATATTACTGAGTTAAAAAAGCTTGTAAATTCTCACTTGCATTAAAAACCTGTTTTAACATATATGTCTATATAAATAGGAAAATGTCTGAAAGAATACATATCAAAAGTAACAATGATTGCTTATATTGGAAATGAAGTGTGGCAACAGTAAAGAGAAGGTTCTTAACTTACAGTTAGTTTAATTTTAACTTACAATCAGTTTAATTTTAATTTTATCTAGCCACATATCTTTTGGTATGTATGTCTAAATTCTGTATTGTTATATAAGCATTCACTACTTTGTAACAATTTTTTCTTAAAATGTCTAATCTTATAACAATAAGGTAAGATTAGTATTTAGAAATCATGTGGATTTAGAATATATCAGTGACTTATATAGACAAAGATAAGCTTAAATTCCTAGGCTGGGGTTGTGGCTCAGTGGTAAAGTACTTGCCTAGTGTGTATGAGGCACTGGGTTCAATTTTTAGCACTGCATGTAAATAAATAAATAAATAAAATAACAACTAATAAAAATGTTTTTTTAAAAAGGCTTAAATTCCTTAATTGAAGACAAACAAAATGAAACAATACTTCCTCTAAATTTATATACATTTGGATACATAAATTACATACATACATTATTTATATACACATATACATGCACACATACAATGATTATAATGTATGCGTACATATAAAACAAATAATTTTAAGAAAAAATGAAGTAGAAAAGTAAGATACAGACTCTTTGGGGATGATTTTAATTTATGTAAGAACATGACATCTAAGTAAAGATCCAAAAGAGATGAGGGTGTGGGCATACAAATACCTGGAGAATAATCATTCTAGGTAGAAGAAAAAGCCAATGAATCCCTAAAGCAGAAGCGTACTGATATGTGATATATTTGAGGATCACAGTGGGGATGTATGAGGTTTTTTTTTTTAATCTTTTAAAATTGTTTTTAGTTGTCAATGGACCTTTACTTTATTTATTTATATGTGGTGCTGAGAATCAAACCCAGGACCTCACACAAGCCAGGCAAGCACTTTACCGCTGAGCTCCAACCCCAACCCCATGGGATTATATGGTTTGAGAACAGTAAGTGATAAGAAAGTCAGTAGGAAATGAAAGTCAAAGATGTCATGGTCCTCAGAACTAGTGAGACTGTAATGAGCAGAAGAGGATTAGAGTAACATGATGTAACTGAAATTATAAAAGCAAAGGTTCTGGCACTTGTGTTGACTATATAGAGAATAGACTGTAAACAGAAGTTGAGTAATCCAGGTGAAACACAAAACAATGGCAGGGACCAGTGGAGCAGTAAGGAGTGGCACAGTTGTGATGTACTTTGAAGGTTAAAAAAAACCAAGTTTTTTTCATAGAATCGCAGAGAGTTATGACAGAAAGGAGTCATGATGGATGAAGATGGCTACAGAAGGAGCAAATTTTAGAAGATCCTGATCCAAGAAAACATACATAGTGGTAATTGAAGATCATTTCTTCTCTCCTCATAGATCAGGGTTCTATTTGGGACATGATGAATTTGAGCATTAGACAATCAAATGGAGTATATTCAAGTCATAGTGGAATGATCATACTTAGACTATTTAAGTACTCACCACATCAACATATCAAAGCCTAGGCATAGAATAAACAAGTAAATGTCTACTACCTGACCTATTTTAATTCAGAAAATAGATTAATAATAACATCTTTATAAAAGTATAAGTAAAATTCCTATAATAAAATGTCTTTGGTTTATACCAACATTTATTTCACACATTTCAAAGATACAGAATTATCTCCTGCTCTTATTTCTTAAAAAATGTTACATCCTATCTCTTTGTTAAAGTTATATTTTATTCTTAAAATAACCATTCCAGATGATACTATCATTGTTAGTAAGCTACAAATACTGCTGAGTGAAGTTTTAAGTAAATACATACCTTGGGTCCACTGTGGTCTCACTAATGGCTTGAAGCTTCTCCTGCAGAGAATAAATTTCTGCCCTATGATTTTCTTCAGTTTCTTTCAATTGTTTGCGCAAAAAGCATATGAAGTTTTCTAATTCTTGAATTTGTTCTTCAAGTTGTTTAATTTTTTTGGTATCTTTCAGAGAAGATAACAGGAAGAGAAGACAATGCACATTTCAATACAAACTTCTCAGTGAAATAACAATCATTTTATTTCAATGTATAAAAATATTTATTCTTTGAAAAATGTTTTGAGTGAAACTCAGGTTTTAATTTGACACATTCTGACTGATGAAAACAAGAAAACAGTGTGATTCAAGATCATTTCTCCTATCCTTATGGTATAGTATCTCTAAATTCAACAATTTTATATCTTTAAAACAATTCAGAAACATGAAACAAAAGAAGTGTTGAAAAGGGACCACAGGAGAGTAGTTAACACCTTTCACTTTCCTCTTTTATTTTTATTTCTTAAAAATGCTGATAATTAATCACTAAACTAAATTTTTTGCCAATTAAATGAGCCATTAGTTAACATGCAATTTGGGAAATAGTGGACAGACTACCTCAAGAAGATATCAATTTAAAAAAATACAAACTTAAAATATTACTATATTCAAAGAACCACTGAAGTGAAAAAGCATGATATTATCTGATATGCTTGAAATTCTATTCTGTTCACCAAAGCAATTCCAATAATAAAACTCATTTCTAAAAGCAAAAGTGAAGGCCTAGAGATACCTTGAACACAAGAAGTCTAGTTAACTGGCCAAATAATCATGAAAAAAAAAAAAAACATTAACTGTGACTAATTGTTTATGGTTCATTGTATGGTCCCTTAACATTGTTACTTCCCATTATGCCATCTTGGTCTTTTAACTCACTCTCTAGTTTCCCCTGATAACTCATTCTTGTCCTTGACCTCTTGTCCTTGACATTCATGCTGATTATAAATCTTTACCTCATAATTAAATTTTTCTCCCAGGTTTCAGACTTCTATTTTCAACTAACTCCTATATATTTTTTCAAAGTCAATAAGTATTCTATTCATAACTCAATATATTTAAAACTGAATTATTATTTTTTTCACAAATTGGTTCCTTTCTATGACTAGAACCATACTTTAGTTTCTTAAGCTAGAAACTTGGGTATCATTCTTAATTTCTGCTAACATTAACGACAAACTAGAACCAAACTCTAAGTGTTGAACTTAACTTTCTATCATACTCAATTCAATCTGGCTGGTCTTCCCATCAATAATTTTATCCCTTCCAACTGATCCTAATGGTATCAACTTAAAATAAAAATCTTATTGTTACTCCCACTATTTAAAATTCTGCTGTAGGTCTTATCACCAATAGCATAAAACATAAACATGTTTCATCAGAGTACATAAAACCTTTCCTGATCAAGCTCCTTCCAATCTCTCCAGTTTTATCTAGCTAACACAACCTGAACTCCCAGTTCTCCCAAAAGGATGCAATCTTAGATAGAGCTCAATGCTTAAGACTCCATAGCCTTCCCCAAATTTCCAACCCACTTACTCCTACCCATACCCTCATCCTTCTCATCTCCCCAGGAAAGACAAAACTCTTTTTTTCTCCCTCCATTCTTTACATTTCAGAAATTTTCAGTGTATTTTATATATGCTTTCCCAATGGATTATAATTTCCTATGGGAAAATGACTCAGTAATTTTAGTTTTCTCTAGCACTTGAATGAATATCCAATGTTTATATGAACAAATAAGACTAGGGCTTAGATACACAAGTCACCTTCCCCTGTGAGTTCTAAGGACAGAATTATGAAATGGTGGACTCTAAGTGATGCTTCATGGTAATTATAAGTCAGAAACTATTTACCTGTTTGTGTTTTTACATTCTGTAGTTCTAACTGGTATATTTTCTGAAGCTCCTTGATCTTTTCCTCTTGAGTAGAAATAAGCTCCTCTTTAAGATTGCAAAGAGCTTTATCTTTTTCATTTTCCATATATTCACGAACCTGATCCACGTCAGCTGAATAAACCACTGAAAGGCATATGCACCGAGCTTCCATCTGTAGCCTTAAATCATTCTGAAAGTGAATATATATTAGAAAAATTTAAAATAATTTACTATAAAATAATTTGCTTTTTGCATATACTAAAACAAGAGGAGAAATAAATTATAGTTTAAAACTTCATAAGAGAACCAATGACATTTTTTCTTCATTCTTCATTCAATTATACTTGGCTACTTCTTTTTTCAAGGAGAGTAGTATCATTACCTCAATTTTAGAGCAAATTCTGATATTTGGTATAGCTTATGATTTGTCCATATTGGAGAGTCTTTATTCTGACTGTCTGGGAATGCTCCCTACAGGAACAAGTTGTCTCTGCAGGAAACAGCCTAGAGCCTCAATATTTTAGGATATTTAAAGGCGAAAACCACATCCAGATTGACTTGGCAACCAGCAAGCAAGCAAGCAAGAAGTAGTACAGAAGCTGAATAAAGCCATTAGCAAAACAATGCAATGTCTTAATCAAATTTTCATTTCATTCATTTCTCCTGGGATTTTTTCATAATCATAATCAAAAGAGAAATGGATCAAAGTGACCCTAGTTGAATACAAATTAAGAATGGCTACTAACATCTAATCAATTATTCCCCAGAAAGGTACACTGCCCAAGGAAAGTGGGAACCAAAGAGAACAATTTTACATTGTGTAAGAATTGCTATTCTGTATTGCAAGTAGGCTATGCTAGGCAATTAGTAATGTGGTACAGTGATGGGACTTTCCTATGGGAGAAGCTCTTCTTATGTAATATGGAGTCTCAGGGTAAAATGAAGTCTGTTTGGTCATTGCTTATATAGCCTGGCCTATAACATTCCCCACTGGTTTTATGGAACTAACCAAATCATTAATTAATCATCATTGGTTTACAGCTACTGTAGTGAGTATGGAGGACCATCAGTTTTACAGAATGTATTTTTTGTTTTATATATCTTATTAAATAAACAGTTAAAGATGCAGGGTCCAATTAAAAACCCTAAGAGGACTAACAGCAATGGATCGGCTACAGCTGTGTAAGAGTAGTTAGCCAAGGAGACCAGGAGAACAAATTTTCATACCAATTTCTCTCATGTTGTCTTGGCTCTTCCTTATCTTTCTTTTTATTTTCAAATAATATTTTATTTTCATGGCACTGGGAATTGAACCCAGGGCTGCTCTCTACCTGTGAGCTACATTTCCAGCCCCCCTTTTTTAAAATATTTTCATTTTTATGTGGTACTAAGGATTGAACCCAGTGCTTCACATATGTGAGACAAACGCTCTGCCACTGACCCACAATCCCAACCCCAGCCCTTTTTGAGGCAAGGTCTCAACAAGTTGCCAAGGTTGGTCTTGAACTTAGAACCCTCCTCTGCCTTAGCCTCCCAAATAGCTGGAATTACAGACATGCACCACCATGCCTGAATTTAAAATATTATTTTAAATATGGAAAAATGCAAGCAATAAACTCAAAACCCAAATTAACAAGTACTATAACATTTTCTCTATTTTTTTCATTCCCTGTACTCCCCATTAACTTCTATGTTCTCATCACTCCTTTCTCACAGGCAACCATAATCATAGTTTGGTACAAATCCAGTCCAATTTTTACATTATCACTTCTCATTACAATACATTTTGCATTCTCAATGCACTGTATATTTTGTATTTTTATGGACTTACACAAATGATATTAATTTTACAAATTTATTTTGTCATTCAATATGTCTCTGGTATTATTCCATGTAGGTAACGGGGGGTTTAATGTCCAGTACCACAAACAAACAAAAAATAAACAGCATGTAGGCAACAGGTTAATTCATTTTAACTGTGGTATTATGACTATACCAAAATTTGTCCACTTCCTTTCAGGAGATAAATTGGTTTATTCCTAATTTTTGGATAAATGTGCTAATTTCTTTCTAATTAGTGGTTCTCTAATGTAACATGCATCAGAATCACTTGGAATGCTTATCAAAACAGGTTACTTTAGGAACCTAACCCCATCCCCACAGTTTCTGATTCAGGAGAGGTCAAAGAGCTTTGAATTCTAACCCGTTACCAAGTAATGCTGTGCTTCTGGTCAGGAACCCCACTTTGAGAACTACTTTGAAATATAACTGCTAGGTCACAGATAGTGCATTTTTAACTGTGCTAGATTTGATCAAATTATTTTTATATAACAGTACTAATTTACAATGCTACCAGAAGGTTGAGTACTTATATACTCACATCCTCACCATTCTTTATATCAGACTAACTTCACCAACCTAAATGGGTATAAAATGTTATTTTATTTTTACACTGAATAGTAAGGTTGAAAGAATATTTTCATGTTTATTAGATACTTTGATTTCCTATTCAGGCACATGTCTTTCACATCTTTTGCCCATTATTATTTTGTTTTTGGACCTCTTGTTACATTAATTGTTCTTTCTATATTCTTGATAGCTTTTGTTTGCAACTTACATTCATGGAAAATATCTAGTCCCAGTCCTCAAATCTGTTTTACATTATTGTTTTTAAAAGATACAATAAAAATTTTAAATCTTTTCCCATGCTTTGTCTTTATTAAAAGTTTTCCCTATCTTAAGATTCTATTTTCTTCTTATGTGTACATTTTTAACCAACCTGATTTTTTTCCCTAAAGTGACAATGATCTAATTCCCTAACTTCTAACCTCTAGTATCAAAAGTCAATTGTGCTCAAAACAATTTTGGTTTTTTTCCCTCCAAAACAATTTTTAATACTCTAAGCTTCTTCTGCTAATTTGGTTTATTTTTTGATTTCCTCTGTCTCTGCTCAAATATCATCTCACCAAAGTAGTCTTCCTTGACCTACCCTATGCAAAAAAAGCCCTACACTTAGGGAGATCTTATTCTTCTTATCATACTGTAATTTTATTCATAGCACTTAAGACCACCAGAAATATTTGTCTGTATTTTCTAATGTTCATTTAAACCCTAAAAAGTAAACTTTATTCTTCCTTGACCATTTTTATTCACTGTTAAATTATGAATGACTTGAAAAGTGCCTGGAATGTAGTAGAGATTCACTAAGTGATTCATTGACTTGTAGGGCCTTCTTGCTAAATTTTTACAAAATACAGATCTGTTCTGGGCTTTTCATTATATTCTACTGATCTACTTAACCATCCTGGCATTAAACCATATTGTTTATAATGATTTTGTAATAAGTTTTGATAACAAATACATACTTTTTAAGATTGTCTTGAGTATTCTTGGCTATTTACTCTTCTATATCAATTTTAGAATCAGTATTCCACATTCATTAAGAAACCTTATTGTAATTTTGACTAGAACTATTAATTAGGAGAGAACTGATTTTTTTCTTTGTATCTTTCCATTATGGATATGATATGTATTAGCACACAGTCAGGTCTTTGTGTCCTTCAATATTTTATAATTTTCTTAACAAAAACTCAAAACATCTTATTATCTTGGGTTTAAAGTTTTGCCTGATCTGTTCATATTTTTTCTCATTTCCTATTCTTGTCATATTGCAAGAACTGGAGAAGCATTCACTAAGAACTACAAAACCATGTTGCAATAGTAATGTTGACAATGGGTATGTATCCTAGTCCTATACTTGATTCTAATGGAAATGCTTCAAATTTCACCATCAGAAATATAATCTGTCAACATTTTGATGAAAATCAGCATCATGACTAGAAAATTTCCCTGCTATTCCTGATTTCCTAAAGCTTTTTTTAAACTTATAAATGGGTTGTCAATTTTTTTATGTATTTTTTTCTGATATGCACTAAAATAATCATGGATTTTGTCTTGCTACATAAAAATGTAGAGATTACAGTCACAGATTTTTTTTTCAAATGTTTAACTATTTGTCCACTCTTGGTATAACTTGCTAATATTTTGTTTGGAATTTCTGCAACTACACTTACAAGTTAGATTACTCTACAATTTTATTTTCTTTACAATTCCTATCAGGACTTCATATTAATATTGGCCTTCTAAGGTGAACTGGTTGGTTTTTCTTTCTTCAGTTTTTCTTCTTTCCTTTCTTTTTCCATTCTCTCTTTAATCCTACTTTAGTGGACAATTACACTTTTGTTCTTGGAGAGTTAATAAGAATTACTTGTAAAATGGTCTTAAGTCTAGCATTTTGGTTTGAGATGAGGCAAAAAGGGAAAACTTCTGACCACTACATCAACTTTTTAATGATTACTGACTTATTCATTTCTATTTAATGGTTATTTGAACTTATTCATTTCTATTTGCATTAGTTCTGGTAGTTTATATTCTTCCAGAACACCATCTAGAGTTTGCTTATATTTTCAAATCTATTGGCAGAGATTATTTGTAGCATTTTTTATGACTTTTAAAATTTCTTGTGGTACCTGTACTTATGTCCTTATTTCATTCTTGATTTTGCTTATGTGTTTTTCCCCCCTTGGTCATATTTTTGGAGATCTAATACCTGTAAATAATCTTTTCAAATAATAAACCTCCAAAGTTCTTGAAAAATTTTCCCACTTGTTTTTACAAGTTTTCTTATTTTTGCTCGTTATTTCCTTCCTTCTACTTCCTTTGAATGTAGATATTCTTGACACTTTTCTATGCTGTTTAATACTTAACTCATTTCAATATCTCATTTATTAAATTGATAGTATTCTAATTTTATTTATATTGGTCTTACACATTTTTGGCTAATTTTGACATTTATTTTACATTAGGTTTTTTGGTTTATTTGCTTAGATTATTTTTCTCAATTTCTTAATTACACCTGTGAATTATCTACTTCTATTTATGCCATGTATCTTTTTATCTTTGGAATGGTTAGGGCTTATAGAACAATGCTAAATAGCAAGCGACAAAAGCTATTCTGATTTTCATTCTAACATGAAGGCCTATCCTGATTCACAGCTGATTCTTGATAAAGCGTCTTTGTTTATTTCCCCTATTCACCCCTCATTCGTCCATTCGTAAAACATTATTAACTGCTGATCATGTGCAAAACATTATTCTAGGTACTAGGGATATAGTAGCTGTCTATATAGCCTATATAGTAGTGTCTCTTCACTCACAGAACTGATATTATGGTTTCTCTTGAGGTTTCTAAGCTCCAGTAGATGTTTCTAAGCTCAGTATCTCTTCCAATACCAATAATTACCTCCAATTTTAAACACACACACTTGAATTTATGGCTTCTCTCAGCATCAATAACTAGCCAATATCTATAATGTTCCTGCTACTCCTTATTTCTTGCACCCCAATGTTGAAAAGACTCTTTGATAATATGGAATTATACTCCAAAACTATTCATTTCTTTCTTTTCAGTTAAAAAATTATTTTTTTTCTTTTTCTTTTTTCTTTTTTGGTACTGGGGATTGAACTCAGGGCACTCGACCACTGAACCACATCTCATCCTTATTTTGTATTTTATTTAGAGAGAGGGTCTCACTGAGTTGCTTACTGCCACACTGTTGCTGAGGATGGCTTTGAACTCACTAGCCTCCTGCCTCAGCCTCCCTCAGCTGGGATTATAGGCATTTGCCACTGCAGCTGGCCAGTTAAAAATTCTTAACAGCCACATTTATTTTGGTTTCAGTGAGATATATCTGCTCTAATTACTAAGTTTAATACTGAGAGTAGGAGTATTTTGTTGCCTCTGCAGTATTTCAGACAAGTAAACAGTATCACTATGTAAGTCACCGCTCAATTTCTTCTGTGAGCTTCCCTCCACCTGCATACATACCTTACTCCCCCCTCTGTATCAATGATGGGGTTTATTTTAGTAATGATAAATGGGAGCAATTTACAGACTTGCTTTTCTTCACTTTGTTTAGTTAATTTCAAGGAGAGAGTATCTAAATACCATTGCAAGTATCTTCAATACAGAAACAAAATTCCTATTAAGAAAATTTCACCAATTTGACAAATGTGCTTCAAATTCAGGTCTTCTTCGAATAATGCTTTTTAATAAAATTTAAATTATGTCTGACATTTTTTAGGAGTAATTACCACCATTTATAGTTTTAAAAAGAATTTGCAATATTTAACATAGCAATAGTAGTTAAGCAATTTGAATTTCTTGGGTCTATTCAAGTTATTAAAAACGTAAAGTATGACCACATTTGATAAGATCATCAACATGAACATGTCATTAGAAATAAAAACAGAAAACTTTCCGATGACTTCCTACTGTACTTAGGGATAAAAATCTAAACTTACAAAGTCTATAAGGCTCCCTATGATTGAGTTTCTTCCTTCTTCAAACTCTTCCCAAACTCAACTACATAGGCCTTCAATTCGGTTCCTCAAATTTACTCATGGTACAACTGCTCTAATTTCCATAATGCAGCCTCTTCCCTCTCATTCGAATCTCAGTTCAAGTGTTAATTCCTCCAATCTCCAGACCACCACCCACCTCCACCCATCATTCTCAATTTCTTTTGTGAGCTTCCCTGTTTTATTTTATCACAATACCGTGTTTTATTTCTTAATAGACTGTTAACAATATTTCTGTCTTATTTTCTCATTTATTACCTGTCTACCTCACTGAAATATATACTCCTTAACTTCTTCTCTCTTTCAACACTAAACTCTTATATCTGCAAAAGATATTTATTACCTAAGTTTTAGAAACACATAAGTTTATTTAGCAGGCTACAGTTGTGGCTCAGTGGTAGAGAGCTTGACTAGCATGTGTGAAGCACTGGGTTAAATCCTCAGCACCATATTATAAATAAATAAAATAAAGGTAAAATGTCCATCTACAGCTAAAAGATGTTTTTAATTATAAAAAGTTTATTTAGCATTATCATACTGAAGATACACATCAGACTTTTCTGTTATTTCTAATATGAATAGCTGACATAAAAGGAAATAACCTATTATTTTATGTGTTTTATTTCTTTAACTGTACAGAGAATTAATACTATTTTTTTCCTCCTCAGGTATAAGACTCAAAAAACTCTAGGGCTTAAGTGTTTTTCTTGCACAAAGGAAAAAGAATTTATAACTATTGAACAACTGCATAAGGTTCTAAAACACTCAAGAGTTTGTTTACAATTGTGGAACCTTGAAAAAGACCAGTATGAAATAAAAACTCTAAAAGTCTTTGAAATTGCAACAAAATACTAAGTTATAAAATCAATAACTTTTGTAAAGTTGAGATTCTAAAGAATATTATTTAAACTATTGTCTTTACAAAGAAAATATTGCTTTAATTTCTGAGCAGAATACATAATAGATTAGCTAAAAGAAAAACAGTTTAAGAAAAAAATAGGAAAATTAAATGATAAATGATAGATCCAAATGAGAATTACATGATTCACTTTCATTTTCTTTTATAAATTTGTTTTAAGAAGCTGAAAACTCTTTTTAGCATGAAATGTACATTTTCACTGTGCTATACCATATGTAAATAAGTAAACATACCTGTTCTGATTTAAGTACATAAAGTTCCTGATGGAGTTTATCATTTTCACTTGATTGATCTGTCCCAGGTGAGGACTCATTTGTTACTGATGGTGAAAATAACTGTTCTTGCTTGCTTTCTCTTCTAATAGCCACATTTTCAAAAGAAATTTTCTCTTCCACTACTGTTTTTGATTCTTCTCCAAAATCTTCACCTACATTAGATAATGATCCTTGAGAATCCTTGTTTATAATAGTTAATTTTCCATCTTGTAAAGAACTTAAATGAACATCACACATGTTTATATTTTCTGCTCTATGATGGTTAATTAGGAGTTCTAGCTCTTGACATCTCAATAGAATTTTCTCTTTTTCTTGCTTTAAAGATTTGACTTCTTCACTGAGAAAATTAACCTCATCATGTTTCTGTTTTAATTGTTCAAAGAGATCAGACAGTTTCTCTGACAATTCTAGCTTTTCTCGCTTGGTTACCTCAAGTTTTTCCATAAGTTCTGTTGTATCTTTCTCAACAACTTCACAGATTTCTAATGGCTCCGCGACAAAAGCTTTGTCAGTATCAAGCATGGCACTTTTCACTTTGATTGTAGCTGGATTTATTCTTTGTAAATGAAGCTCTTCATTAAGTGCTTTAAGTTTACTTTTATACTCTAATTCTTGTTTGTTTTTACTGTCTTTTAAATCATCTTTTACCTTGAGAAGGCAAGTATACTCCTCCTGTAACTCTTGATAGTTAACTTCAAAATTTTTTTCAGCAAATGAGAATGTACTTCTTTGCTTTTCAATTTCTTCATTTAGCTGAATACACTGTTGCTTGAGGGCCTCATTCTCTTTTGTAAGCATTTCCATTTCTTTTTGCCAGATGCAATCTTTGGATATGAACTTGCTGGAGTCAATGAAAATCAATTTTTCTTCTTGTTCAGCAGGAACATAAATTTTCAACATGTCCTCAAAAGCTTTTTTCTCATTTTTAAGAATGTTATTTTCTGCTTCAAGTTGTGAAAACTTTTCTTTAAGGTCATCCTCTTTTTCCTTTATTTGTTTCTCCAATAATTCAATTTTAAGTTGTAATTCCTGAACTTCTTGTTCAAGCGTAACTTTTTCTTTTTTTTCTTGTCTTAATATTTCGATTTCCTCTTGGAGTTCATGCATCTGAAGGGTCATTTCTTCTGATTTTGAATCCATGATGTACTTCTGTAAATCTTTTAGTTTTGAAATTTCCAAAACCAACTGATTCTGCTTAGTTACCAAATTATCTTTTTCAAATTGCATTGTTTCCATCTTTTGACTCATTAAATTTTGTAAGCCATCTATCTGCTGTTTATAGTGCATGCCTAAGCTATCTTCAAGTTTTTCAATATTTATTCGATGTTCAACTTCTAAATCATCTTTTAGTTTCGAAAGTTCTTCTTCATGACTAAATAGGAGCTGTGTTCTCAGCCTCTCTAATTCAGCTTCTTGTGATTCAGCCATTCTGTCTAATACAGCATTTTTTTCTTTTTCCAACATTTCAAGTTTTATCTTGTAATTTGTAACTTTTGCTTCATGTTTTAACTCTAGTTCTTTCCTAGATTCAGATGCCAGAACAATCTCAGCTTTTAAAGCTTCCACTGTACTAAGGGACTTACGTGCTTCATTCAGTTGACTTTCTTGTTCAGCTATTATCATTCTAGCTCTCTGAATTTGGTCCCTTAAAAAGTTGAATTCTTCAAAAAGGTCATCAAGTTGTCTCTGCAGAGTAGATTTTTCTCCTGAAACTATTCCTAGTTCTTCTTGGAGTTTTTCCTTTTGCGCATTAGTATCTTGTAATTTCATATTCAGTTCATTTATTGCCACGTTCATTAACTTTATTTGATCTTCATTAATTGTAATATTTAAATGTGATTTTAAAACACTCTCAATTTCTTCCTTATGTTGTGCTTTAAGTTCCTCTATCTGTGACATGTGTTGCTTTATTAACTCTTGTTTCATCTGTACTATCTGTTGCCCATACATTTTATCCATCTCTGCTCGGAGATGTTCTAATCTTTTCTGAATTTCTTGTTCCACCATTCTCTGTACCACATCAGATTCAAACTGGCTATCTGTGTAATGATGTCTTTTCTGAAGGTCTTCAACTGTACCCATTAATTGTTTTATTTCTTCAGAATATTGTCTTTCTTTTTGCTTAGAATTAGCCAGCTCTAATTTCATACTTGCAATTTGTTCTTGTACTTCTCTCATTAATTTTTTAGTGGCTGTGACTTGATCCTTTAGTTCAAGATTCTTTTTTTCTTCTTCAATTATTCTTATATTTAATGCCTGGATGATTGCCTCCTTTCTTTGTAATTCTTTTTTATTTGACTTTTTTACTTCATCTTGTTCCTTTAGAAAGAAAAGAAAATGAAAATATAAGAATGACATTTTTAGGTTCTGGCAACTTCTTATGGGTGTCTCCTTTTTATAAAATTCTATAAAAAGCAACTGTTGGGCCTGCCCCCCCCCCCCGTTTTTCCCAGTACAAGGAGACCTAGGACTTATCTACCTGACAATACATATGAGCAAACAATATAACAGTTTTACCCTTCTTGGGAAGAAATTTCTCTTACATTGTGCTGTGATTAAATATTTAAATTTAAAAATGCAATCTAATTTGCCTAGCATGTGTGAGGCCTTGGGTTTGATCTCTCGCACCACCAAAAAAGCAAAACAAAACAAAAACCAGTCTGACTAAAATATTTATATAAACTATCACATTTTCATTTTTCTTATTAACTGGTCAATATTCTAAATATAAGTATTTCTGATGGCTAGTTATAGTACTACATACTATCTATACACTCTCAGAAGACACAAAAATATAAAAACCGGTCCTCCCCTGGATTCTCAGAAGAAACAAAAAATAAATAAATACCGGTCCTCCCCTGGATTCTAGTGATTTGAAGGTATTTCATGGACAAGTGCTATAAAATGAGAACAACAACAAGAACTAAAGTGGATTCCTTTAAGTCTTCCTTAACTTCATTCCTGGGGTTTTAAGTGAATCAGAAATTTAGGGATATGCAATGCTTAAGTGACTGAACATCAAGTGACACCTAAGGCCACTACTGTATATTTACAGCATACCAACTTGGGCTTAGACCCACAGTTCAAACAGAAAGATAAAAGACCATCAGATAATTTTCCCCAGTTCCTATCTGGGGACTCAATTTGGGAACTGGAGATTAGGCTAAGACAAGACATATTAACACATATTCATTAAACAGTTAAGAGCTGTAGTCCCAAAGCCAAGGAAATAAGTGAAATCCATATAACTGATGAAAATATAGGTAAGGAAGTAAAGTTATCTTAAGGAGACACGAGTCCTTGCCAAACAGGACTTCTAGGCGCCTTGAATGAATGTACTAAGAAAATATAGGCATTGATCAATTGAGTATAGTTCTTGGAAGAAGACCAATGCACCGTCAACCTTTGAGAAGTCTGATCCCTCTCGAAAAACCATACTGAATGCAGAAAACAATGTTGGGAGTTACAGCAAGGAGCATTTAAGAAGTTTAGTCTACAGACATGAACATTACTACTCTGAGATGGATGTAACAGGTTATCTCAACCTCATGCCACTGAACATCTGATTCCTCCAACACCCTTTCATCTAATACTTAATAAACAACTTTTTAAATTATTACCTGGCTTTTAAAATTCATCTGTCCATAGAAAGAATATAAAATCCAATGAGCTTAAAATCTGAAGTTTGTGATAATTATTTCTCATTGTAAAGTCACAGTCTTATATTTAGACTTAAACATTCACCTCTTGAACTAATTCACCTCTGATATAGCTCAAGAAAAAAATATGACTTCTGAGCCTAACAATCAAAGGACAAATTTTGCACTACATAAACCAAGGTTATCTTGTGCAGCCTCTTGAGTGAGACTATGAGCTGTTGTCTTAGTGTCACATATTCCTTTTCCAATTACATCATATGTTATTACCAAGTGCTGAGCCTTCTTAATTTCTACACTAGAATGCAACATTAGTAAATTAGTATAATCAATTAATCCTGGTATTTCTATCTGTACAATAAAGATAAATTTTCTCTATCTCCCAGAACGTGTTTGAGGTTAAAATAAAATAATTAAGGTCTTTTATTTTTACTGAGCTTTATACAAATATATTCATATACTAGAAAGAAATTTATAAATCATTTGGAACCTATATAAAATGTAAAATCAGGACTGGGGCTGGGTTTCAGAGGTAGAGTGTTTGCCTCACACACATGAGGCACTGGGTTCAATTCTCAGCACCACATAAATATAAATGACTACATAAAGATATCGTGTCCCTCTACAACTAAAAAAAAATTTAAAAAAGTAAAATCAGTTCATGATGGTCAATTTTAGCTAAACTGTTAAATAATAACTAGTTTTGAAAAATGTTAACATTGATAAAAATCTGTTATAATTTTATTTCCTGATTTTCTATAAGATGAAAGGAACACTCCTCATAAAAGAAAATAACTTAATTCAACACTGTCCAACACCTAATATGATAACCATAATTCTTCATTCAACTATTAAACACCACAAATTCACAGTTTTCTTTTTTAGGTTTTTTCAAATTACATGGTTTTAAATCACTTGTTCTATGTTACAAAACTGAGAGCCCTTCAGTCAAGGAAACCTCTATTTTTAGAACTACACCTGAAAGAGTGGGGAATAATATACTTCCTGTTTGTGATTACTATAACACAGGAGGTTCAGAGGATTAGGATAATGAGCCTTTGACTATCAATATAGTTACTTCAGCTGCTCTGACAGAACTACTTCTCAAAGGGATTAAATTTTTTGAAAACTGAGAAATTAAAATATAATAAAAAGAACAATAAAAGTATTATTGCTAACATTCAAATAAACAGTTTATTTTCATTACTAAAATGAATTACATAAATTTTAGATAATCTGAGATTATACCGCCTAGTGACAATGAGAAATAATAAAATCCTAGATCCAGACACTTTCAACTTAGGCCTCGATTGTCTTTCTACTCTTACCCTCCAGAAAGACACTTCCAAAGCCTATTGCTTTCTAATTAAATTACTTTTTGCTCCCTATACATTTTCAACATTTCAGCCTGGGTCTTTATGCCCACTCCACACCCCGCAAAGAATATCCTGCCTATCTCTATTTGTCATGAATTCATAAACAATTCTCTTGATTACCAAATAGGTATTGAATAGCTGTTCCATATATTATGTTCCATATATTATACCAATTTATGGGTAAACAAAATATAAATGACACATTATTCCAATTTATAGATCTATCTCAAATATTACCTCCCTGATGATGTCTACCCTGAATCTTTTCCTCATAAATCAGACCTTGTCAAAACATTCATAACACTTGTTACCTGCACTTACTTTTTATTTTGTGGTAACTTGTGTACATGCCGCACCTCTCCATGGGTTCAGTGAAGAAAGGGGACATCTTAAGGTCCGTCATATATCTTTTGCAAGGGTTACTACAGAATAGGTATTCTGTAAACACTTGCATAATCTTTAAATTACCTTAGTTGAAAAGCATGCCCTTCTCATAATTTTAATTTGTACATTTCCTATTTTTCAAAGAGGAGTCTCTGGAATCAGATAGCTGAGCTTTGAAATCTGGCTCTATCAATACATCACTTCTGCACCTGGATTATTTCCTTCATCTTGCATTATCTTGGTACCATCATTTGTAAATGATAAAGGTACCCTTATCTCATGGGGTTGTAGTGATGATTCAATGCATTAATATGTGTAAGAGGCTTTTAATACTGCCTGTTATAGAGTAAGTACTTAATAAGTGCTAGTTAATGCTTTTGTTATCCAAACAATATTCTTTTCTTGGTAATTTCTCAACTTCCTGTAGAATCTTCTAAGTTTATAAAATATGCTGTATAATATGTATTCTCCATCTTCATTATTCCCAGATTCTGTATTTGCCTACTTGCTCAAATTTATTTGAAACCCACAAATCCATACCAATGGTGCTTTCATAGACATTTGTAGACACACACAGAGTGATGGCAAGAAATTTGAGTTACTGTAAAATGATGTTCAGCTACATTCAAACACAATGATCACACTGCCTTGTTTCAGCTCTCACAGAGCAAAAAAAGAGGCCAGAGATGGCAAGGATCAGAGTGCAGTGTAGTGCAAGGAGCTCAGAATTTCAACTCTGGTACCTGTTAATGGGGCAGCTTCAGGAAAATCACATCTAAACTTCAACTTCTCAAAAAAACAAACAAAAAAATGGAATCTGCTAGCATGAATTGCTTTTAAGATTAAAGATTACAATCCATGTGATACATTTCCAACCAGGAGCACTTATTGACTAAATAGTTCCCCCAAACTGGAATATAACTCAAGTGAATAAAAAGAATCAACCACATTTTTCTAGTTTAAATTTACAAAATTTCTTTTTCAGAATTTTATAATCATGGCTAAAATAAGAAGAAATACACTTAGTTGGAGGAAAAAGGATAAAAATCCTAGTTATAAAAATAGATTCTCCTGAGACTTTAGTTTAACATAGGCAGATCACTTTTAAGGAGCAGAGTAATGAGTAGTATCATCTTTAAAACTATTACTACAAAATTCTCAATGTTTTTGAAATATATTATTTTATATACTCAAAGAGTTTGTCTCAATTATGAAATTTTGGGTGCATATGCATAAAAAAAGATAAACACCTCCATTAAAAACTTTAAAGTTAATTAGAAAGCTGCTACAAGTAGGTTGACTTCCTTAAGATACACATACCATTTCATATACTTTAATTTTCTCCTGTAAGAAATTAATTTGCATTTTGAAGTCTTCTTTCTTTTTTTGATAATCTTCTAATAGATGGTCTTGTTCTTCAAGCTGTTGTTGATGAATGAGAATCTGTTGTTTGGCTTGCAGTAAATCTGCAGCTGTGTTACTGTGAGTGCTGTTTCGTAGAGTTTCACTAGCCTGTAACTTGAAAATAGAAAGAAACCTCAAAATATTAAATTTTGAAGTGACACTTTATTGTACCCTCAGCCCACAGGGGTTCTCTGGAAACTATGCTCACTTCATAGGCTTACGATCTCAGTCAACATGTTTCCATGCTGTCAACATGCTGATAGGTCATGTGCACTTTGGGTAATGAGCCAAAGAATTTACCTTTCACATTATAAAGCTGAGAAAATAGGAGAAATAAGACAGGCAGACAGGCAGAGAAAAATGCGGACTGAAAGTTCTTCCTGGATTCTTGATGATTTTTCAAACTCTAGTTCCAATTTCTCTCAGAGTTTTGATTGTATTTCTGCCCTTAAGTTCTATAAACAAGCCTGTATTCTTACCTTAAATTCCTCCCTTTTGTTTAACACAATTAGATTATAGTTCCAACTAAAGATAAATGGAATATATCCAGTTGTCAGTCTAGTTATAATTGAGAACCTAATTAACATAAAACCATACCAGGGTTGGAAAAAGTAGGGTGTAACTGCAGGTTAAATTTCTGCAAAAATACACCTGATAAGACTTTGTAGAATTTTTAAGTAGAGACAGGGAAGAAGTACAAAGAAAACAACAGCAAGAAACTACCCAAGAAGTATAAAGTGAAAAAATTTAAAAATTCGTTATAAAAATCGAGTAAGTCTTGTTCTACTTGTAATACTTACTTGTTGGAATTGAATCTGCAATTTTTGACTTTGCTCCATCAAGTCTACAAATTCTCTCACCGTTTCATCCCTTTCCCTTCTTGCCTGTTGTAAATTGGCGGTGAGCTGTGTGATAATACTATCTCTTTGTTTAAGTGCTGCTTCAAATTCTTGTAACTAAATGAAATCAGTGAAAATAATTACATTCTAGGCTTATATTTTACATAAAACTGATTATCATTGTTACAAGCAACTTTTTAAAAAATATGAGATTCAAAACACATTAGTGGAATTCTTACAATTTGTATGCTATCTCCCACATTTGAAAAATATGAGCTTTAAGAAATTTGTTTTACTTCCAAATCAATCTGAAAGAAATTAATGTGCACATGCAAA
Source organism: Callospermophilus lateralis (assembly GCF_048772815.1). Taxonomy (NCBI): domain Eukaryota; kingdom Metazoa; phylum Chordata; class Mammalia; order Rodentia; family Sciuridae; genus Callospermophilus; species Callospermophilus lateralis. The sequence continues at coordinate 4,698,275 of NW_027514398.1, read as the reverse complement.
AAATTTTCACTTGTTCTGGCTTTTCTATATATCTAATTCTAGAAGCAAATGCCTTTATATTGGGGAGCTCCCCCAATCTGTTACCAGGCAACACCACCAACTTGTTTTTGGAGAGGATGAAACTGAAATCTATTCTGTCATCCTCATTAATATCCCATTTTCATCTTGATTCATAACTGATTACTTACTACAAGAGATGTCACTCTAACTGCAGATAATATTTACAGGGACTTGCTGACATTCTTAATGGGTTTGTCATTATTTTTTTTAAAAAATATGATTTATACCACAATTTTCTTTCAGGCTCATTAGAAAAACATCTGTACTGAAATCACTAAAGTTATTTTACTCTATCTTATTAAGTTAAATAAACAAAGTAACATACATGTTACCCCTATTAGTTGAATTCTAGGTGTAAAATGGGATTCTTAATACTATGTGCAAGAACCCCATTTTTCTCGTGAATGAGATAATCTTAAGTTAACACATGTAATTCTCATTAAATAAATAAACTATCATTAAAATTTCCTGGAGGGCTGCGGATGTGGCTCAAGTGGTAGTGCACTCGCCTAGCATGCATAAGGCACTGGGTTCGATTCTCAACACCACATAAATGTAAAATAAAGATATTGTGTTCACCTAAAAAAAAATAATTTTTTTTTTAAAAATTTCCTGTTTTTGTTTTTGTGAGTAGCAAACAAAGGCCACAGAAGGTAAATGTACCTGATGCAATCCTTCAGTCCCATAAGTGGCCCTCATTTCTTTCAGTTCTCTGTTCAGTTCTTTGGGCTCATGTTCAAGTTTCCCAACTAATTCATTTTCTATCAACTCTAGGCGAGTCTCACTATAGTGTGCGCCTTGTTCAGAATAAGAATCAACGACACCAAATTCTTCTTCCTAAATCAATCCAATATTTTTAATAATTCAGTACTAGCAACATTCCTGAGAGAGGAATTTGAATATTGAATTCCATAGCAAAATCCACTTTAAAACAGCACTCTTCACTTTGAAGTTCACTTCTATGACAATCTGGTTTGCTATTAATGTGATATTACCCCTAAACAGCATATCTGTAAATTTTGTTCCAATTCCATGTTATAATGAAAATGAGGTAACTTTGTTTTGTTAAGCAATAAAGAAGATCTAGTAACTTCTATAAATCACATACAGAAAGAATTACATACAGGAGAAAGCTTGGTTAGTAAGTCAAATGGTTTTAAATAATAAAAAATATTAGTATCATGAGTAGTTTTATATACTGTACCATTAATAAATTGGTAGGCTTTCCTGTTTTCACCACATTACAGCAATCATTTACCTGTATAAAAACAATTTCCTGATATATTATGATAGACCAAATTTTATTTACCTAACAATAATATTTTTACTAACTGTGTATCTTTTACATCTAGGGAAAATGCCTTAATAGCAAAACAAATATGGTAATTATATTTAACTGAAGTATCTAAGAGGCACATCAAATGTCAATCATTCCTTAAACATCTAAGTTCTTACAATGCAAAAGACACTTTCATTTAAGTTAACTGAAGTTCTAAGTGCAGTTCCTATTTAGTCTACAGAAAGATAACTAAAAGCTTCAAGTTACTAGATCTTCTTTTACAAAATGCTTCCTTAAAATTAGCTAAATATATTTTTAAAATTAAGCCTTATTTATTTTCAAATAAAACCATTTACTGGTATAAATTTTATTAAAGGCTAGTAAGCAAGCCAAGAGAAATAAAGAGGTAAAGAACACTCCCCTAAAAACTTTCCTCTGGGGATAGTACTATTGCTAGTCATGCAAATCCAGACAGATGTGGGGGCTTTCTTTAACATATCACCACTTGTCTGTAGAACAGATATTTTGTAGTAAGAAAAAGGAGGATGATAGAATATGTATATAGGGTTTAAGGAGTGGGACATTAATTTCTTATCAATTAATCATTTAATTGCCTTTTTACCACTAAGAATACAAAAACCAACTTCATTCCTGCCCATATCTTAAGCCTTCACAATTCCATGTTAATAGAACCCAGGAGAATGAAATTGTTAACATTGAAATATGTAGGACAGACTAGTCAGAATGTCTAGAGTTAGGATTAAGTCTGTATGAGCCATGACACATTAAAAAGTAAAAATCCTAGGACTGAAGATGTAGCCCAGTTGTAGAGCATCTGTCTAGCATGTGCAAGGCCCAATACCCACAACTGCCAAATAAAAGGGGGAGAGGGTCCTAACTAAGAGACTTTTAAAAAATCAGTTTGATTCCTCTACTTTTATTCTAAGAATAATCTCTGAGAAATAAAGCTAAAGGGAAGGCAAAAAAACCAAGTTTTGTTACATTATTGTAATTGGTGAAAAACCACAAGAATGTAGAATACTACTTCTAGATATAAAGTCACTTGTGATAATTTTCAAATTATAATACTTCTAAATTTCAATTAGTTTTTCATGACTCAGAAACGACACATTCTAATTTTAGTACACACTAAAATTTCTATTTTGAAGTAACAGTGTAATAAAATGAATATTTGTAAATATCATCAAAGATCATGTCAAATATCATGTTATCAGTATTACATAAATTATTTATCCAGTATAATAGTTATATCTAATACCTCTATAGCAAATATTCAGTTAGTTCTCCTCTAATTCAGTTTAAACATATTTATAATGCCCCACAATGAGTTGGTTAGGATCTATCTCCAAGTACTTTCTGGCCATCATGTTGCCCATTGTTAGTTCTCCTCTAATTCAGTTTAAACATATTTATAATGCCCCACAATGAGTTGGCTAGGATCTATCTCCAAGTACTTTCTGGCCATCATGTTGCCCATTGTAGAGTTGTCTTGAAGTGCCTGGACTGTTATGATCTGCTCTGAGTTCGCTGTTTAGCCCTGAGTGCTAGTCACAATGCAGCAGGTTGAAGACAGCCTACTGGAGGATTGTCACAACCTTCATAACTAAGATTCTCAACTTCTTATCTAAGATTTTTTTCATAAGTTTGCAGAAGAGTTCTCAAACTTCACCTCACTCTCCGCCATTTCATTCTTCTCATCCTCATCTTTAGTTAGTTGCAGCCTTCCCACCAAATTCCCCAAGCTACAGCATATAATACTCATCAATATACAAACTGAAAGCCCTGTTTCTCCACTCCACAAAAGCAGAGTTGCTATCTGATCTTTGCTCTCATTAGTGATGAGACCTGAGTCTCCTTTAGGCAACAGACATTTTTGACAGAAAAGTGATCTCACCTCCAGACTGGGAGATATGATAGTAAAGCAGCTCAGAAAGGCATCAGTAGTTATTGGGAGTCCTCAGAGCTTCTAGGTTTTAGAGAGTTTAAGAGAATGCCTCTGAAATTTTTTTCCCTGTAGTTTTCTTTATTTTGTGCCAGCTCAGAAAAAAGCTCAAGGCAAATTTTAACAATGTCTTTGTGAATGACTTTCAAGATTTTTCTCTGCTGGAGCATTTTCTTAGGAGATGTTCAGAGGCAGGTCCTCAGAGAACCACACCATGGAAAAAGTTGAGATAATTCTGGTTTGCAAGTACAAGGCTAGCCTGAGCAACTTAGCAAGTAAGTTTCAAATAAAAACAGCTGGGAATGTAGCTCAGTGGTAGAGCGCCCCTGGGTTCAATCCCCAGTAACAAACACACACCCACACTCAAACAACAAAAATAAAAACTAATATGTTAATTTAAGAACATAGTTTTTTGAGCTGGAATTGTGGCTCAGCAGTAGAGTGCTTGCCTAGCATGGGCAGGACCTGGGTTCGATTCTCAGCACCACATTAAAAAATAATAATAAAATAAAGGCATCATGTTGTGTCCATCTACAAAAAAGATTCATATTCATTCTCATTCTCATTCTCTCTCTCTCTCTCTCTCTCTCTCTCTCTCTCTCTCTCTCTCTTAAAAAAAGGACATAGTTTTTCTATTAGAAGCCTACAATAAATTCAGACTTATGAAATATACTAAGTTGCTTAAACATTCAGAGTAAAGAATAATTTTCCATGTACTCTAAACTTGGGAGCAAAGAAATGACAATCATATCTAAAAAGAATAAAATAACAAAGTGATACTTATTGCAAACATATAAAGAAGGCAGGTATTTCTTAAGAGACCAATGCCTATTATATAGTTTATCACCTAAAATAAAAATCATCATTGTCAGGCATGGTGATGCACACCATTAATCCCATCTTCTCAGGAAGCTGAGACAGGAGGATCACAAGTTCAAAGATAGCCTGGGCAACCTAGTGAGAATCTATCTTAAAATAAAACTGAAAAAGGGCTGGGAATGTAGCTTGGTGACAAAGTGCTTTCCTAGCACGTACAAGGCCCTGAGTTCAATGCTCAGTAACACACATGCACACGCACAATAAATACTACAGCAACATTAATTCCAATAAACATTTATATATATAAATGTGTATATATGTATATATATATATATACATACATATATATACACACACTAGTATTCAAACATTTGTAAAAAGCATTACTATAAAAATCATACTAATTATAAAATTTTTACTGTGTTAAATGGCTACCTTAAAATGGTCATGGATCCTAGAAATGCAGACTCACTTTCCTAAAAACCAAAATAGGGCTGCTATATAATTAAGGATTAAGCAATTCAAACAGTTAAGACTTTAGCTAACCACTGGAAAAAGATACAGCAGTAAAATATAATTTTCAGTTTTTCAATCCATTTATATTATATTATGTTACCTTAAATTATATTAAATATATACAGAAGCATATAAATTTATAAGAAATAAAGTACAAAAATCAATAATTTCAAAAAAATATCAATTTTATCTATGACATTTTTAATTGGGATATGTTAGTCTTACCTCCAAAGTGTAATCATCTGCTGTGGTTGAAATCTCACTTTCCGGCTACAACAAAAGTAAAACATGATTACAATTATGACATTTTTCCCCTGCTAAATATCATACTTTACAAAAAAAAAAAAATCCTGCTTTACTAAGACGTTGCTGTTAGTAACAATGATAGAAAATTCAAACAAATACTATTAAAAAAACTAGTAAAAATTATCCAAAACTTTAAAAATTTCATTTCATTATGAATTATAATGACTTATAATAATGCATATAAAATTTATCACAAGGCATTGTTATAAATACAAAAGTACCAAGAACTTTTACATATATAGTAGATGTCATCTGTAAGCCAAAAGCATCAAAGACACCATTCCTCTAATTCATGTAACTCTTTTAAATAAAAGTAAATCCTTAACATGCCATCAGAAAAGTTCAAGTTCTTTAAAAGAATCATCAGTTCTTGATGCTAAAAAGTCAATGACTTTGTCAAGCTTCCCTCAGGTGGATGTTAATGACTTTTCACTGCCACTACTTTCTAGTTAGAGGTAGAATGTTTTAAAATCTGGATGAATACTTACATCAATAGAAAAGACCTGCTCATGCTTAAGCATTTCTTCATTGTTTAGAGTTCTCATTATTGTGGATTCAGGCATCACGGCTGATCCAACACCCTGAGAACTATTTGTGAACATCTCCTCACTCTTTGATTGATCAATATTCAAGCCATGAACATCATTTTTACTGCTTGAGGTTTTCTTCTTTTTTGGCTTCTTGTGAGAGTTTTGTCCATCCAATCGAGCTCTTCTTTGTCGAAACTGGGCAAGCTACAGGAAAAAAGTATCATTAATATCAATGATAATTTTTCTTTGGGATCACTTTCTTTAAAAGATCAAACTATCCCAAATTAAAATGATGATAATAATATAGATGACTTCACAGTTTCAGAATAACTATTGGATTGAATATTCGGGTTGTAAAGGTTGTAAAACTAGGTACTTGTGAATGAACTTATTAAATATTGAGGGGTAAGAAATGAACATGTCAAGTCTAAAGAAGAGGAAATTAGCTGAGTTAGGGGAAAAACTATTCTATAACTAGAATAGGGGAATAGAGGGACTCTCATTCACAGTATAATCTCTGGATTTAAGATTATATGAAAATACACACAAAAACAAGGAGCTCCAAACACACTTGTTCTGGTCTACTACTTTATACAAAAGATATTGTCTATAATTATCTTTTATACAAAAAAGATAATTAGCCTATTAGCTATACAAATGCTCACTGCAACCATATTTATAGTGGGGAAAAACCTTACAAGTAACTTAAAATTTTAAACAGCAGTGTTTTCTACCCTTTATCATTTGTCTGTCATCATCAGAATTTGTACCAAATCCTAGTCATTGACACGTTATCATTTACTTAACATATTTTAAACAGTGTATTTTCTTTAAATTTATTTTAAAAGGAGATGTAATCTCTGGCATAAATTGAAAGTTAATATCACTTGTTATTTCTTTTAAGAGATAAGTTGAAAATAAAAGAAATGATAAATCTATTATTGAAATTTTAGTAAGAGGTTGCTGAAGGCTATGAAAAAAGTGGACAAAATAAAAGACTGTTAAAGAGAGACAAGCATCAAACAGACTTTCGTTATCATAAGCAGAAAGAAAACTGAAAAAGGTAAAAACTTTCTTACTATACTATCCAAAGTTTTTTAAGACCTAAAATATTTTCTTACCACCTAAAATCAGAAGTACACATTATATACCAGGTAACACTAGAACTAATTATGGTGAACTTATATTAAAAATGCCAATGCAAGTAATTGCTATTAAAGACTTTGTGATATAATAGCAGGTATAAAGTAGTATTGTAGCATATCTATTTATTTTGATGAAAGGAAAATTACACTTCATTTTTTAAAAGATAAGGCAAGTCTCAGGCTCACAGCTTTCAATGATTATATCCAGTATGAATTTAAACATCATTATATTCATAGGCATAGGTAAATTCTGGAAAACTACAACCTTAACAACTTTTGTTTACATTTGGAGTTCAGATTACAGGTATTTTTCCTATTGCTCACTTACATTTTATTTATTTATTCTTAAGAATTTTTTTTGATGGACACAATACCTTTATTTTATTTATTTTTATGTAGTACTGAGGATCAAACCCACAGCCTTGTATGTGCTAGGCAAAGGATATATTGCTGAGCTATTACTGTATTTTTTTAAATACAGTAAGTATTCTGATTTTTATATAAAGCAACTACTGACAAAGACTTAAATTTAATTTGAGCTCCTGAACACTCTTAAGAGGAGAAAAAAGAAGAATTCATGTAAGTTCCTTTCTGCCTTAAAAAGAGGAAATGTATGCCTAGAATTACCATAACTCTTAACCAGACCAATTACAAAGACAGCAAATAAATTTCTTATTATCTAAAGTATTAAAGCAATCTTGCTAATGTTACTATCAAAATATGTGGCAAATACATTATTTATAAATAACATTTTATACTTAAATTATCTGCTGTAGATGAAGAAAAGCATATAAACAAGTTCTATTCCCTTAATAAAGATATTTAATTCATAAGTCAGAAATAGCTCATGATTATACTTACAGAGTATAAAAATATATGACATTTAACATTTTTCCCAGTTATTTAGTAACTACCCAGTGTGTTGAGGAACAGGTGCAAGACCAGTTGCCTCTATTTTCACATTATTAAGCTGCTGAAATGTACTTGAACTACTTGGAGCATAGCAGATCATTCTTAAAAATAAACTAACTAGAATATTGGCAAATACTTTATCTATAAATAGAATCAGAAATCCAGGAGCATTATTTAAAAACATCCCTTAGAGAGAATGAAATGCCAAAAAATAAATACTAATAATAAAATTTATAATATTTATACTCAATTTCAGAAACTTCTTGAAATATCACGTTTCTGCATCAGAATATATTTAGTCAGCAAAATTTATCAAGGCAAAGATGAAGATTTTGCTTAAAAGTCCAAGTGTTAGATCATATCAATAATTTATATCTAATATTTATTCAAATATCAAATATATAACGAAGGAAAAAATTATTAACTTTGCATTATAGAAAGAATGACTTAGATCTGGGGATGTGGCTCAGTGGTAGAGTGCTTGCCTAGCAAGCACAGAGGGCCCAGGTTCAACCATCAGCACAAAATAAAAGATAGATAAATAAAGAATGGAAACTTTGATTTAAACAACAACAACAACAACAACAACAAAATAACACACACAAAAAAACCTCCAAAATACTAATATCTGTTACTAAATGCAAAAAGAAGCACACAGATATGGAATAAAAAGTAGAAATAGTTCCATTATAGTATTTAGAATGAATCACTTCTACAAACATAATTAAAGATACTGTTCTAGGCCTATACTACTCGTTATATGAGTCATATTATTTTTTCAGAAAAATTAACCAGAAGGTAAACCCCATGAGGGCAAGGATTTTTTTCCTCCGTACTTCTATACATTAAAAGCCTAGAGCAATATTAAATAAATATATGTTGAATTTTTTGTCTATTTTTTTAAAAAGATGTTAGAGTCTGTAAACAAGTCTGGATGGGCGCCTGGCATTTTGCCAGAGGGAGTGGTTTGTGAAATAACGCCAGTGAGCCATTAAATGTGGAGATTCCTGATTGGTTAACTGCTGTATCTAGTTTATGTTAATTAGATAAGCTTGTGGAATGTATAAATACTGCTCCTGTCCTACAATAAATGGCTCCCATTCCTGCTGTATCAACATACACAAGTTGTTCGTCATCCCCCAGCTAGTTTGCTGCAGCCGGACTGCGGCAAAGAGAGAGAGAGAGAGAGAGAGAGAGAGAGAGAGAGAGAGAGAGAGAGAGAGAATTTTAATATTTATTTTTTAGTTATCAGCAGACACAACATCTTTGTTTGTATGTGGTGTTGAGGATTGAACCCGGGCCGCATACATGCCAGGCGAGCGCGCTACCACTTGAGCCACATCCCCAGCCCCTATGTTGAATTTTTTAAAAGGATAATTTATCTTTTATTGAAAAGTCACCACACTAAGCAAGATCATATAAAAGGCATACCTAATTCTACTTTATTAAAATGTTCCATGGTTTCAAAATTAAAATAAACAATTTTCAAATTACTTGAATCACTCTTAAGAGGTGAAAGATAAAAGAATGAGACTAAGTGAGTTTCTTTGTTCCTTAAAAAGACGAAATATATGATTGGAATTACTGTAACTATTAAATAGACCAACTACAAAAATGGCTAATAAATGAATAAGAACATAAAAAGAATCCTTCTTACTATAACCTCCCTCTTCCACCAAGAAAACCAAAACAGAACAAAAAGTTTCTCATAAAAAATAATATCCATAATAGCTTTCTGGTAAGACTACTGTTTTATAAAAATGTGAGAGGAATAAGATTGTATCATGTATTCAATTATTTATAACTATTTAGTTTTATTTTAAATTTGAAAAATGGCAAGCTAGCAGATAAGCAAAAAAATCTGAATCAATTAGATAACCATCTGATACTGAAATGATGCAATTTAAATTACTGAGAAAACATTTATTCTAAAACATGCTGATAATTCAGACTACAGCCATCTGTGTTTGTCATTTGGAAGCCAATTATAAAAGTGTTAACATATGTAGTCACAGAAATAGTTGCAAGATTTACTGGAAAGATATTATGTTCATATATTTGTCTTTCAAAAGTAGACCAGATCACAAGTAAATGTCTTATCTTGACCAGAACATGAATAAACAACTGAATATAAATATATTGAGTTCCTTAAACTCAATATTTATAATTTTATAAATGATCATTCTCAATAAAACAATACATTTTCAAAATGTTATATATAAAAACATGCCAAGTTTTTATAATGTTCCTTCAAAAATAAATGACTAATTGAAGTCTGTTTACATTTTTGTGTGTACATTGACTATATACTACATGCCAGGCACTGTGCTAGACATAAATGAAACACATGGCCCCAAAAGTAGAACTTCAGAGTATAATGCCAAACTCTATTATTAAATGGAGTGAGAAATAAGGGTTAGAGCACAATTTCTTAAGCCTAGAAATCGTTCATATACACATATATGGACAGCGAGAAGAGAGAGAAGAGGTGTATTGTGTTATAGGAAACTGTATTGTCCTGATTTTCTTTAAAAAGGACTTCCGAAAGAGATGTGTTGTAGTTTTATGCCTGGAAAGCATAAAAATTGGATTTATGTCAGGTTGTAAGTATATAGTTCAGTTATTTAACAAATACTTATTGACTGCCTATCATGAGCTATGATAGGGCATGTAGTGATAAATAACACATATGAACTTTCATGAATTGTAATCCAGTAAGAAAGATAATATTAAACAAATAAAGAAATATGTACATCCAAGTTATAAAAAGTGCTTTGAAGAGAAAGTATATGCATTAAAGACAGCATACAATGGAAATTCAATTTGACTGTAGGGAGAGGTCAGAAAATATCTTACTGAGACAAAAATGTAGAAGCTGATATATAAAAATCAATTTGTTAGGGGCTGGGGTTGTGGTTCAGCGGCAGAGTGCTCACCTAGCACATGCGAGGCCCTCAGCACCACATAAAAGTAAATAAACAAAATAAATGTATTATGTAGAAATAAAAAATATTTTAAAAAAATCAATGTTACCTGATCAATATTATAATCAGTGGCAAAACAAAACAGAACTAGAGTATCTGACTCCAAATCCAACCTTTCATTATACTAATTTGCTTTCTATGTATTCTTAGGTCCTTTTTCATTGTATTTCACAATCCTAGAACATTAATTTTAAAGCATGAACAAATGAAATTGCCAAACTGACAAGTGTTTTTTGATGACAGGAAAAAAAACGTGAAAATGCACATACCTCAAAGAGAATGTTCCAAAATATGTAATCTGGTAATCTCTATAGTATTTAAAAATAACTATAAAAAGTGATTTTTATGTTTTTCCTGTAGAAAATGGAAGAAATCCCAAATAATTCTAATTAGGTGACTATTTGTTCTTTGCAGGGCTGTCATTAAGCCTTTTTAATATTTCTTTATGGATGATAAACAAGAAGCTATATAAACTATCACAGACAAACTTTGGTGGCCTAACCATGGAAACAAAAAGATTATAACGACTAACCTAAAAACCAGCTGAAGAAGGGGAAATGAGAGCAAAGATAAAAGCAACATTTTAGGATGCTCTGAATCATATTTTCCAAAATAACAGAAAGGTACAAACCAGGCCTAGTAGAATGCCTGTAGTCCCAGCTATTTGAGAGGATGAGGCAGAAGGACCTCCTGAATGTAGGAGTTTGGGGTCAGCCTCGGAATCACCAAGACACACCCCCCGTTCAAAAAAAAAAAAAGAAACTGTAAGAAAAAAATAGTGCTAAATAAAACTAAGGAAATCAAGAATGGAAAAGACCATAAGACTTTAAATCATTGAGCAACCAAACCTATTTATAGCCTATAATCTCATTCAATTCGATCACCTTCATGTTTAAAAAGAAAACAGATTCTGTAGCTTAAGGAATCATCTTAATTTTGTGTAATTCATGGACTGGGTATACAGACAACCCAAATATTTCTTGAATTTCAAAACAATATGGACTACATATAATATAGTGCTGAGCTGTCATATAGTACTAGCTATGTGACAGTGGACAAGCCACTTAACATCAGGAGAATTCAGTTTCTTCAACTGTATAATGAAGAGATACATTAGAAGGATCATTTAAAATTTCCTCCAGGTCTTGGGGTTTTTTGAGAAAATTTTTCAATTATTTCCTTTCCTTTCTCCTTTCTTTACCTGCAATTCTAAGGAAACCAGCATTTTACTTATGAAAAATTGGAAACTGTTGCTTGAAAATACAAGCCAACAAAAAGTATATAGCTATTACTAAATAATCCCAAGTGAAAAATGGTATAGGATACAGAAAAAGTGGAATGATTCAGTGTTCAGAGCGAATCACATCTAAGTACATAAAATTACCAAAACATTATTTTATTCTCATGTTATTAAGTATCATTCAGAATAAATTACTAGAAAGTTCCATAAAGGAGGGGATTTTTAATAAAAATCAATCATTATACACTCCAAGTCTAGAACACTGACTGCATATTAGCTCTGAATAATTGCTGAATTTTTAAAAAACTGATTTTTTGTGAAAGAGGCACCTCTAGGCATTAATAATAGGCATTATTTCTCAGAACTTCAGAACTCCTACATAGTTTCTTTAACCAAAAACAAACAAACAAACAAACAACAACAACAACAAAAAAAAAAACCCTAAGATGATACATTCAGGTCCATGGCTACACAAGGCTATATTTACTTAATGCAATGTAATGTTATGCAGCTGTCAAAAAATATTTTCAAAAAATTCTAATGTGGGAAAATGTTCTCAGTATAAAGCTGGGTAAAATAAGAGCACAAAACTGCATAAAATGAATCAAGTGGAGTTTTTAAATATATTTGGGCATATAAACAAACTATTAAAAATTAAAAACAAATTATTAAAAATAATTACTTGTAGATTATGAGACTACAGGTAATTTTTTTCTTCTTTGAAAGATCTTTACTGCCTTCTACCCCTACATATTTTTAAGGAATATTCACTGATAATATTATCATGGCTCCATGTGTTACTATAACTATTTTTTATGGTGCCTATGTTTTCCATTTACATCTTCTTATTTTATACATATAGATGCATGTAAGTATATGTGCATACACAGAGAGATCTCTGTATCTAATATGCACATGTAAACATATACAACAAAAAATTTAGGTCATGAAACAATCTTTTTAGTTTCTTCCATGAATCAATACAATGATATTAGCACTAGAATACCAAGACAGAGTGAGGAACAAAGTGATAAACGCTAAAGCAGTGGCTACAGTTTCATATTGGAGTCTCATTTCATTTTACTATCACATTGGTTCCTATGTTTATGATGAAAACCAAGAGTGTTTTCTTTTTAGCCTGAAGTCAACTGAATCCAGTACTCCTGGCTCTAGGGCAATCCAAATCAATGTGAGAGTTTAATTTCAGATGCTTGATAGAAAATGTCTAGCAAGAATATCATTTACAATTGCTGCTTGGGATAGTATACTCAGTCTTTGTATGCTTATTTCTCAGACTGTCTTCTCCCGCCACTGTCATTCCACCACCATTCCACCACCATTCCACCTTCAATAATAACTATTTTATTAAAGAATAATAAAACTATATACCTACTAGAAATCACATCCAAAAGAGTATTATTCAGATACCACCTAAATCTGCTTCATTTCACTGTCATGCAGGCTATTTTATTATTTATTAATTTTTAAGTCTAGGTTATAAATGACTCCTTCTGGTAAGCATATAGTTTTGGCAGGCAATATCAACTCAAAAATACAAGAACTGGGCTGGGGTTGGCTCAGTGGTAGAGCACTTGCCTTGCACATGTGAGGCACTGGGTTTAATTCTCAGCACCACAGGAAATAAATAAAGATATTATGTTCATCTACAACTAAAAAAAAAAAAATAGAAAAAAAAATAAAAAAACTGTTACCTCTGTTCAGGTCAGTGATCCATGTTAATGGTCAATGGGTATCCAGTGTTCATCAATATTTCCCAGGGATGTCTGTTTGATGATTTATATAATGAAACCATGTAGATAATATTAACAAATACAAGTTTTGCTTTTTTCATTTTTTTTATATTTTAGTGGTAGATGAACACAATTCCCATTTTATTATTTTTATATGGTGCTGAGGACTAAAGCCAGTGCCTCATATCTGCTAGCCAAGTGCTGCACTACTGAGCTACAACCCCAGCCTCACCAGGTTGCTTTTGATTTCACTCCCTCTTTCTACCTCATTTTCAAAGATACTCTCTAGTACTCAAGGACTAAGGGAACACAGGATTTATGATTTCTATCCAACTCTAAACCCTTGGCACTTGCAGACAAAACCTAACACAATAGAAGTATTTGTAACAGTAACAAAACTGGAAATGACCTAAATGCTCACTGGTGAGAATGGACACTGAGATAAATTTCTATAATGGAATACTATTGCAGGAGTGAAAATGCTCTAATGATATTGAACAAAAGGAAAATCACTGAAGACATCACATAATGACACCACTAAGTTCAAAAACAGAAAACTAAGTATAGTTTATGTACACATATGTGGTATAAAAAGCAAGGTGATGATAACTTCAGAACTATAGTTAGCTCAGGTGCTAGGGGTGGAATTAGATAAAGATTTTAATGCATTGGTAGATGAATGTTTTTAATCTAAGTGACAGATGTAGAGGTCTTTTTTTCACTGGTTTTAATATTATATATATATATATATATATATATATATGTATTTACCATGCATTCTTCTGTAGGTGAAACACTGAAGTACTTTTAAAGTATGTAGAACTTCCTTCTGAGGGAACTGGCAAGTACTTACAACTTCTACCATCCATGACATCTGTTTTCACCCTCTTTTGATAAGAGAAGTGAATCAATTAGATTCTTCTCTTGAAAGTAGGGAACAAGGAAGTAGCAGAGCTGTCCAGAAAGGTTATAGAGAAGAGATATCTTGTATGAAGGATTCTAAAATTAGTGCATAATTTGATACTCATGTAATTACAGCCACACCACTAAAATGACCTCTAAATTACAGTACACATGATCATCCTACAAGATAAATTGCAGCCCAAGACACTTTTCTCTATATCCAATACAGCCAGTTTTCCTTCTGGCATTAAATAATCCTTACAAAAGCACACCAAATAAAGTACCTGGCTTATAAGAAGTCATAATATATAATCACTCAAGTATTGCAAAATCATGCAAAGTGGCTCCATCAATGTGTTTTAAACTTTTCTGCTCTTTGAAAATCTTTTTAAAATAGTGAGACTTTCTGATTTTGGCATGGTGTGTGTTCTAAACAGTACAAAGAATTTTTTAAAAGCTTACCAGAAGCTTCGAGTGTACAGCAAAATTTGGGAACCACCAGATAGTGGTTTATTTTATGAGATTTGCTTCCACTGTTTATATATTGGTTTTTTTTTTTTTTTGCCTTTAAAAAAAATTTTAAAATGTATTTAATGGGAAACCATTCCACTATATAGCATAGCTTTGGAAATTCATCCTATAATTTTTGTTCATACACAAACTGATGTGTAAATAAAGGAAGTTAATATACAAAAATATGGAAATGAGATAAGAAATGGTGGCAAGAATGGCATCAATTTCCCATGGCTTTTCAGATTCTCTGAGGCCCTACTACACTTCTCCGTCCTTCCTCTGAAATCTCTGCATTTTTACAACAACCCTCTCTTACCTCATCTTAACTAATCTTAGTTTTTGTTTTGAAACAAGGAAGTCCTACCAGAATTAGACTGTTTATATTCAGCGATCTTAATCAAATCAATACTTCATTTTAAAAAAATGATAGTTTTATTGCTTCATTTGTACAACAGTAACACATACCTAGCACCTGGTGGCAGCATACCTACCTAAAAATAATAAATTATTTGGAAAGAACCCTTTCAGAGGTTAAGATATAACACACTTAAAAAAAAGTTTTCTGCTATATTTAGATTAAAATTCATACTACTTTTAAGTAATACATACAGTCCCTCATTATCTGATCCCAGCATATTTCTCTACTCTAGTTTTCTGCTATATAGCATTAATCTTCTAAATTCTAACATGACAATGATTTTAAGAATGGCTAATAATTCTTTAAGACTTTTTACAGCCTGACAAAATTCTAAAGTATTTTATACTAAAAGGCTAAATCTTCACATCAACCCCAGTATCAACATTTACAGATGAATTACTGAGTTACAGAGAGGTTAATTATAACTTCATAAAGACATATAGCCATAACTGACAAAGTCACACTTGATCCCAGACAATCTGGGTTAGCCACTATAGGTTATACTTTTCTCAACAAAATTTTTGAAAAATTCCACTCAGATGTCTCATAAGGAACTTCTAATACAAAATATTCCAAACTGATTTCCCAATCTTGCCTGAAGTCAACAACTGAAACTGTTCTTCTTTTTCTCTTAGTGATAACACCAACCTTTTATCCATGTTCTCTCCTTTACCAACCAATCACATTCTGATTTTATCCTCTCTATATTTCTTGATTATCCCTACACTTTCACTCCTATTTCACTGTCTCAATTGTAGTTCAACAGCCTCTAAATAGTTTTACCCTCAAGTCTATCCTCCATACAGCTGCAAAATGGATCAATCTGAAACTCAATCTTTTTAAGTATCAGTTAAAAATATTTTCTTAATTGCAAGAATTTAAATGAATGAATGCATATGTAACCATATTACTCCTTGTCTTAAAACCCATCAACATATCCCACAACCTTCAGGATAAAAATCTCCTTAACATGAAATTCAAGACCCTCAGGATAGAGCCCAGACCTACCTTCTTTAGCTTCATCTCTTGCCCTATCTTGCTTATACCTTTATACTCCAATAATACCAATGCTCTTGTACACCTTCCCCCAAAGAAGTCAAACTGTTCCACACCTCGGTGCTTTACTCTTCCAGTCTCATTTTCCTGAAGTTTCTACCCATACCTCTCTCCTTTTTCACCAAGTTTTTCTCAAAACTTCAAGGCTTCATTCAGAGTTTATCCATGCAAGAAGCCTTCTCTAACTGCCAAATGGAATCAGATATTCCTCCCTTGTGTTTTTCATAGAGCCAAAATTATATTACATTCCTAAATTTATAAATATCTGTTTATATTTCTGCCTACTATTAACTAAATGAATCTTGTATTTAGCAGATTTCATGTCTTTCACATTCTACAGTCTAGCACAAGAAATAACAAGCAATAAGTGCACAAATGTATTTATCAAATGAGTAAATAAATGATTATCTGCACTTCACTTACTGTATTGTGGTTGACTTTCTACTCTATTAGAATGTGAAAATATTAGGGGCAGGCCTGTGGGTATTTTTATCTCTGAATCTACACCGACTTGCATGGAGGTCAAATAAATATTAAATAGATTAATAAGACTGAAAATACCTGAGTAACAAAATGAAAGGGACATTTTAAGATCAAGACAGTGACAATGTACAGAATCAACTTGAGAAAATTAACAGAGTCAAAAAAAAAAAAGCACATAAAAGGTGAGTTAGGCCTGATTTTTTTAGGGTGTGAGATAGGAATAGAATGAGGCAGATTTTGAATTTAAAAAAATTAGGTTTGGGATTTGGCTATGAGTATAAAAAAATAATCCCATAATGTTCAAAGGATTTTTCAACCAAGATGCGTCTCGAAATAGACACTACTGTGCATAGAAAATATGAGGGTGTGTGAGACAGAGAAAACTTAGAACATTAAAACAATTTAAGTTCATATCCTAGGAAAAAAATAAGTATAGATTCTTCTTTCATAAAATTAAAATCTTGAGGCCTATATAAAATATTATTTCATCCTTTTAATTTACAAAAAAATAAATATCATATACAAAAATAAATCTCAAATTAAACTTTTTCTGTCAAACTTTATTTTAGAAATTGGTATTGGTTGTTTGAAGCAGAAAAATGAAAGTCATTAGAAATACTCAGACATGTAGTTCACTAAAAAGGAATTTATGCAAGTCAAAAGTAAACATTAGTTTGACAAATATAAAAGATTTCACACCAAAAATATTTTTCAATTAGTAGAATATAGAATTTCTTTGACTTTTACCTAAAACCCATTATTTCATTTAAAAAATGTCCTCCTAGTGCACATTTGTTAATGCAGTTTTTATACCTTTTCTAATACGTTGATCTTTAGAGCATCTACTAATTTATTCAACTTTCATGGAATCAACATATACACATGCACTCAATAAAATATCAATGATGCAGGAAGTTAACTGAGATCATTGACCACACCTATGGCAACAACAACCCCCCACATCTCCCTCACACACTTTTCACACATTAAATTTGATTCTTGAACTAGTATTTCATTTATAATTGGTTCCTTTTTTATCTTCCCTGGGGAAAACAACTAGTAAAGAAACACCAACTTGAATAAAAGTGAGACCTCTGAGGAATAAATAAAACCTAATTACTGAACCCCCACAATGAACAATCCTTAGAAAACAACAAGGAATTTTATAGTATATGCAATATCAAGAAATAGAAGGCCTAGCATGCATGAGCCTCTGGGCTCAATCCCAGGGTTGCTGAGGGGCTAGGGAGTGGCTAGAGAAAGAAACTGTAGATCTTGTTAGTTTTTCAGAAATCTGTAAGTCAGAAAATCTAATCAATCAATACAATTTATAAAGTCAAATTTTAAAATAGGACTTTGTATAATATATAGAGTAGTTCTGAATCATCAAAATAACTTGAGGCTCTAAAAAATGATCTCTAAAAGGGGAAACACATCAACACACACACAAAAATCTTAGAATTACACAAAAAAATTTAGATTACATAAAAATCAGAGCAAACAGTAACCCAAAAGAGGACAGCAACTGCAAACAAGAATTACATTGTTCGTGTAAGATAAAGGAATTTTACATAGAACAAAAGAATATAGATTTAAATAAAAAACCTAGGCAAAACTACTCCTGGAACAATGATAAATTTATGAATAGTCTTAACATTTAGCACTTTTGAACAGTGTAAAATCCATGAACAAATTAACCAAGCTTTAGGATGTGTACCAAAATGGGCATTAAATATCCTAAGTTCTATTTGGAGAAAACTACCACAAAAAGTAAAAGGGGAGTCGATATGACAATAAAAATCCTTTGTACTAGGTAGAATACATACACATGTCTATCGTGTTCACACAGAAAAATGACAGGGCTTTTTGTTATGGAAGACTAAGTCATTTTCCCCCCAAAACTGATATGTATTGGTAATGATCAAGCCAAAAGGCCAACAGGTGCCCATTTGACCAGCTGGTCAAGGAATGGAATGACTCACTGCACCACAAAAAAACTCAAACTTCACCATCACGCTGTAATCAATTCACCAACAGCTTATTCAAAGGAAGTACCAGTTTAAATTTTGGTGAGCCAAACAAGCTTTAAAAAAAAAGAAAAAGAGATGGAAGATAATCCCACTGGAAATGTGTATTTCTGTCTGCTCCTCTCTTATACATGATCATACATGCTCTCTCCCTTGATGTATGTATGTATGTATGTATACACACACACACACACACACACACACACTAATA
Source organism: Callospermophilus lateralis (assembly GCF_048772815.1). Lineage (NCBI taxonomy): Eukaryota > Metazoa > Chordata > Mammalia > Rodentia > Sciuridae > Callospermophilus > Callospermophilus lateralis. The sequence continues at coordinate 4,679,159 of NW_027514398.1, read as the reverse complement.
ATAATATGTAAAACAAATTCCTAACAACCAAATTACAAGATAGGTAAAGGACTTGAATAGTCTGAAGATCTACAAATGGCCAAAAAGCATACAAAAATGACACTCAGTGTCATTAGTCATCAAGAAAACAAGAATTGGGGCTGGGGATGTGGCTCAAGCGGTAGCGCGCTCGCCTGGCATGCATGCGGCCCGGGTTCGATTCTCAGCACCATGTACAAAGATGTTGTGTCCGCTTATAACTAAAAAATAAATATCAAAAAATTTTAAAAAAAAAGAAAACAAGAATTAAAACCACAGTGAGAAATCCCTTTATGCCCACTAGAATGGCTATGATTTAAAAAAAGAAAACAAATTTGTTGAGATACAGAGAAACTAGAATTATCATGCATTATCAGTGGGGATGTAAAATGAAATGGTACAGTAAAATGGTAAAGCCACTATGGTAAGCAATTTGGAGATTCTTCAAAATGTTTAATGGAATTACTATAAGACCCAGAATTCTTAATCCTAAATATACGCCCAAGAGAAATGAAAACAGGTATTCAAATGCTTGTATACAAATGTTCAAAGCAGCACTATTCACAATAGACAATACATAAAAACAATCTAAATGCCGATCAATGGATTAAAGTGTGAACACATTGCTGTATATACACACACTGGAATATTATTCAGTCATAAAAGAGAATGAGGCATGGACACATGCTACACCATTGCTGAACCTCAAAACATTACACTAAGTGAAAACAGCCAAACATGTAAACACCACTGCACGTGGCCCTTTTTATTTATTATTTTGAGACAGGGTCTCACTACGTGAGCTAGGGTCTCACTAAATCGATGAGACTGGCCTAGAACTTGTGATCTTCCTTCCTCAGTCTACTGAATCACTGGATTACAGGCATGCATCACCATGCCTGGCTCCCAATTAAAAGGATGCTAACCAATTAAATAGAATGCCTAATTTTAATTTTATAAAAATCTTACTAAGAAATAAAAATAATGTCCCTTATCACTAATGTTTCACAATTTACCAGAACTTTTTTCTATTTGTCATATTAGAAGAAATTAATTCACATTTCAATCATCAGCAGCCTAAATTAAATGTTTAATAGTCATAGTTTAGCTCTTTCTACAAACCTTTTTATTTAACAAAAATAAGAAATGTTTTTGTTTGAAAAATTTTTGTCCCACTCTTGTCATAGTCCAATCCTTTGAATGAATTCTATCTTTTTTGTTTCCTCGTTGCTGTGGGTTATCATTCAGTAAGGATGTCTGTGGTGTTCTGTCAATAAAACTGAAAAGTGAAAAGAGGAAGTAAAATAAAAGACACATCCAAGGGACTAGATGAGAACAGGAGTGGGATAAAAATTGTCCTCAAAAAAAATTATCTCTTCATTGGATTTTACTGATGCTCTGTTTTCCTGCCTTAGAGAAATTTCTTTAACATACATTTCAAGAAGCCTGTCATGTCTATTCTTTCCTCTCAACACCATGTTTTCTTTTATTTCAGCAAAGCCCAAAAGCCATGAATTAGTTTTAAATCACAGGAACACAACAGTCTCTGATGGAGGCATCAAATTGATATATCCAGAAAAAGCTTAAAAAATTGTACGTTGTAAAACTGTTATCAAATGTAACTTTGAAAATTAAGTAAGACCTGTCACAAGTATAAAAAACTAGAAAGTTAAAAAGAAATCAGAGAGGGAGAATAGCTTTCTTCACTGTGGAGCAGAATATCTGAAAATGCAAGGAACAATTTCATACCATAACTAGCTTGCCTATCAGAGCAGCACAGTAATTGAAAAATCCTATCAATAACCTAATAAGAGAGCTTACACAGAACATTTCAACACTGGCATTATTCTACAAACTAAAAATGCTTGTTAAACAACAACAACAAAAAACTCATATAATTCCAAGTTACTGAATGTAGTAAAAATTTTAATTATTCAATAAATAATGACAATTATATAAAATGCTATAGAAGTATAATACTTTGGTTTTGCTGAATTCTAATACATTGAAAGTACTTTTAAAAATATAGCAAAAGTGACTGATAGGACTAATTTTATTCTAAATACACAACTGTCCTTTAATTTTGTTCACTAATAATTAACTACTTTATTTATATAATCATAAATAATTTTACTTGGAAAAAATTTAGTCATTTAAAATGGAGTTGAAATAGTTTGGTTGATTCACTACAAGGATAGCCTATGTGGGGCCATCTCTGTCAGGAACTTGTAAATGAGGTCAAGCCCAGCTCTGAAAATATTTAATAATGTAGTTAACATCTCTAAGTATTGGGCTTCTTGCAACATCAATACTGAGGAGATAGTTGAGGACCCAACAGCAAACCAAAGAACTACCTAGCATCAGAAAAACTGAATTGCCGCAAAGTCCTTTCTACTAAGTTCCATTAGCCCTTGATTCTTACAAATCATTCCATTAACCTCAGTTTCTGCGTTCTTTTGTTACAACAAATCTAAATCAGCAAGTTAGGGGGAAAGGCAAATGAGAAAATACAAAGCTGGACAAGCAAGTTCATAGGAAAAACCAAAAAACTGACAGCAAGGAAAATGGATAAGAATGACAAAAACAAAAAGGCAATCCATAAATGTCCAATAATATAGAATTCTGACTACATAATACAAGCGGTACTGGAGTAAGAATTAGAGTTCCAGGACTACCCTAATGTAGGAGACCTAGTTATTATGCATTTCATATTCTTGTTCTGTATGAGAGTCATACAACATTAACCTGTTTATCATACTGCATGTAATATCTTTTTCTTAAAAATGATACCTGGGGCTGGGATGTACCTCAGTGGCAAAGCGTCTGCCTTGCAGTCGCAAAGCCCTGGGTTCGACCCCCAGTTCCAAAAAAGACAAAAAAAAAGAACCCCACCAAAAAAAAAAAGAAAAAAAATGATACCTGAACATTGTGCCTGATCATAAAAGAATAATGTTGTAGAGAATTTGTAAAATAAAGTATAAAAAAATTAAAATACCTATAACCCACTACCCAGAGATAACCACAACTGACATCTTGGTGCATATTTTTCAGATGTCTTCATATATAAATACTTACACGTACCTTTTTTTTTTTTTTACCTGACATTATCTATGGGCATTTTCCCAACTTGAAAAGTGTTTGTAGAATTATTTTAATGGCTACATAAAATAATTCATTCTCCTATTACTGCAGATTTTGGTTAATATAAAATACTTTACAAAGTACACTTTTATACTGTAGGGGTTGGGGTTGTGGATCAGTGGTGGAGCACTTGTTTAGCAACATGTACAGCTCTGGTTTCAATCCTCGGCACCACATAAAAATAAATAAATAAAATAAAGGTACTGTGTCCATTTACAACTAAAAATTTTTTTAAATTATGCTATACTGTATACATGAGAATTTTAAAATGATCATTTATTATAAGGTCTTGAAAAAGGAAATTTAGAGAAATCTAGAGAGAAAGAAACAGAAGACCAATTACCAAGAAAAAGATTAAAAAGTTGTATGTTGTAAAACTGTTATCAAATGTTAACACTTAAGTCTTATGAGTAAATGAGATACTTGGAGAACCAAGTCTCTGAAGAAATTTTGGAAAATGATCATTTTAGGTGGTTTCTGATACCAGCAATAAGAGACTTCTGATTAAGAAAATTCTGGATTACTCTTATTAAATTCCAACCTAGCTGGTAACACTACACTCATTAAGAACTTATTCTGTCATTCTGCTCGTTCATCCAAGAAGCAAATGTCAGGGACTGCCCTGTACATGAGCTAAGCCCCTCCAAAAGCCTTGAGTAAAGGGGATATTGGACTGGCAACATACGCCACACCATGTGTTATACCAAGCAAGTGGCCTTTACCCCCACTCATCAAGGAAGAGCCTCAGCTCTGGGCTTGAGCAGTACCCAACAGGATTGGGCAACCCCTGCTGAAACACTATCCCCTGCCTTATTGGGGTGGAACATTCTATCAAATGTCTTTTCCCTAATAAACAGAGGGGTTCCAAGTGCACTCGCCCTCTTGCCCTCTTGCCTTCCAGCGTGGAAGAGGACCCTTGAGGTGGCAGAGCAGGCCCACCCTCCACCTGAGAAACTGGTGTCCATGGGTTGCATGATTCTTCACTGTTTCCTTACTTTAATGTTGCAGCCAGCTCTTTTGACCAGCTCATCTTGCCAGCATGTACAGCTAGAGAGAAGCAAACACTTATTGAATACCTGCTATATGAAAAGCACTATGCTAGGTTGCATTTAATTGATATTGAGAGTTTTCCTTATAAAATATTCTAGAAAATGAGTCAGTAGAATTTTAAGTATTTTAACAAAATGTTGTGGGGGGGTAAGATCCAAAATCCAACCTCTCACTGTACTTATTACCCAGGAGCATCTGTCTCTCCTACTTTGGAAAGCAGAGACTGTTGCCATTTCTCTATTTCCACCTCTTGATCTAAGTTTGCTGATTATGTGTCTGTTCAAAGTTAACTATGTTTAGTAGAACTGCTTTATAAATTTTGTTTGGTGTTGGGGACTAAACCTAGGAACTTGTGCTCTACCATTGAGCTATATCCTAGCCCATGAATAACTATATTTATAATAGTTTTTCAATCCCATTCTAAAATCACATGTTTATACAAATGAAATAATGTACATACTTTGTTTAGTTTTTTTTTTGCAGTAGTGGAGATAAAGAGCAGTAGTGCTCTACCTTTGAGCTATAATGAAAGCTCCCCCCCCTTTTTTTTCCCCTCAGACAGGATCTTGCCTCAGCCTCCTGAGTAGCTGGGATTACAGGTGTATACCACTGCAACATCTAAACTATTTCTGATAATGTTGTTTTCACTCTATTTACCATGTCCCTCTCAGCCTTAATACTTTTAATGATTGTGTAATATTCCATTGCACTTACATGGCTGAGGAATCATGACCTCAGTAAAGTATTTTATACCAGATAGCTAATGTTACAGCAAACATATGTTGCCTTAAAGGCCTCAGGATCTCTTACTGGAAACTGGGTTCATTTCTAGGGGAAAATAAACTACAATAAAAATTAACTTAAAATAATTTTTACCCCATAGGTAGACTTTTGAAAGATAAAGAAATATATACATAAAGAAATCAAAATTCAACTTTGCCAAATCTACTTAGAGCAAGCAATTTAATTATTATGAAATGTGACTGTTCAAAGTTAACTATGTTTAGTAGAACTGCTTTACATACATTTAAGAAAGATACATTTGGTAGAAGGCAGTAAACATTCTTAGGTAACAAATAAGATATATAACCAGAACTTCCACGCTTTTGAAAAGGTACACAAAATTACTTTCAATTCCTTAGATGCAGAGTGTTTGCTTAGTCCCTTGCTTAACCTTGGGCTGCTAACCCTTGGGTTGCACAACCGTAAGCAATTTTGGGCTTCTGAAAATGCAAATGTTCCTTCATTTATATATCCTAGAGTAAAAAACAAAATCTACCTGTTTACATACAAGCATTTAAGTCTTAACAATAAAAGGGGGAGATTATATAAAAGTCAATTATATTTAAGAAATATGAAGCTGGTTAACCTACACATTCCTTTAACACACTTCTGATGAACATCTACTACTGCATCTCTGCAGTAAGGCCTTTCTTTCATTGATTACTGAAATCATTGACCTGGTTTCCTTTGTTTATGTGGAAGAATGAAGAAAGAAAGGAAGAGAGGAAAAATAGTTAATTGTGTTTCAAGTATGATTGTTATCCATTAGCTCTAAAAAGAATATCACCTATAAAAAGTAACTGATTGTAGGGAGGAAGGGGGCCTTTCAGGCAAGCCTAAAGAGCTGCTAAAATATGTAATTTTTTTAAAAAAAATGCTATTCAATTTATATTTTGTCTACGTTAAATTTTTCATGATGCCCCAAGAAGGATATCTATGCATAATACAATTTTGTAATGTTTGCATTACAATTTCCATTCATATACACACGCACACACACATAAAATCAGAACTTCACTACACACACACACACACACACACACGTAAAACAAATTATTTAAAGCAGGAATTCTAAAGCTTTGTTCTGTGGAATCTTTCCGTCTTCAGAACTTCCAATCCACAGGATACAAAACCAACTGCCATGACAAAGACCTCCAAACAGGAACGTACAAAGACACGCTTTTAAAAACGCCCCTAAAGCCAAGTTCACAGCTGGCACTTGTGGCACACTCAGGCCACTGCTGAGGCAGCTGTCACAGGCCAATCTCACACACGTCCTCGAGTGCCAGCGTGCCACCTAAGGAAGACAAGCTGCTGATCAGCGCACAAATTCCCCACTGAATAAAAGGAAAGCTCTAAATCCCCACCCTGGAAAACACAATGCCTGCACCACCCATAAAACTCCCTTTAAAAGTGAAGGGCTGAAGTTTTAAAGGCTATTAATTACCACCTAATTATCAATACAGTTTAAAGAAAAGAGAGAGAGAGGTGTTTTATTGGGGCAGTCGTGAGAAAAGAGCCACACCATTCAATCACCACCGAAGTCTCGTCAGCTAGGTAGCAGCACTGGGCTTTACAAGTCCTAGGAAAAGGGACAGGAGGGAGGGGAGGAAACCCAGACCCTGCAGTACCTCCCTCCGAGGGCAGCGCACTGCTGGGCCGCAAACTCGTTCCCCAGGCCTCCTCCCACCCTTTCCCTGGCCCGGCGGTCCTGGCTCTCCTACCTTCGCTCTGCCAGCTTCTACCTTTCTCCTTCTTTCTTCATCCTCCATGGCTTCTGCGGGGGAGGAAGGGAAAGAACACGGAGGGGGTCAGGGGTAGAAAGGAAAAATCGGTTCAGACCGAGGTGGGACGGCAAACTCCGCGACCCAGGCCGCAGGGCCCGGCCGGGAGCTGCCTTCCCCCCAGAACACAACCAGTCAGTTGCTGCAATCACTGGCAAATCGTCCTCCTCCACAGGAGCACAGGGGTCGCCACTGCCATCTTCGTCTCCACGTAAACAGAGAGTGAGGCGGGAGTCAAGACACTTCACAGTGCGCAGGCGCCTCGAACGCTGCGTTGCCTGGCAGGTGCACCCGCGGCCCCGCCCCGCCTGGCAGGTGCACCCGCGGCCCCGCCCAGCCGGCCTCGTGGGGCGAATGTTGTAACCCAGTCCTCAGCTCGCGCCCGGGGCTCCAGCCTGCCGGGCAACCCCCACCGTGCAGGGGATTCAGTGCTTCCAGAACACTGAAAAACCCCATGGGAAAGATGGGAGGGAGGAAGCAGCGGGCAGGCGCCTCGAACACCGGGTTGCCTCGGAGCGCTGCTCCTATCGACCGCTGGGCGCTCGGCAGAGGCGCCTGGCATGAAGCCTCCTACCGGAAGCACGGAGCCTCCGGCGCGGCTTCGCCTTCGCGGCTCCGCGCTGGTCTTGCTCAGTGCTTCTGCACAGCCCTCTACGCCCCACCTCTGCACAGAGGCCGACCCTGCTGGACGCGAAGCAAGGTATTCCTCGCTCACCAGCAAAGCAGCTTCCCCCGCCTCCTCCGCGCCCCGCTCGCTTTGATCTCCCGCGCGGGCGCCTGCACCTGCCCTCCAGCCCTGCGCCACCCTTTCCTCCCCGCGCCCGGCGCATCCTGGAAGAAACCACCTGCCGCGCGCTGCTCCGTCTCCCCAGAAGACAAGGCCCTGGCTGTGCAGCCCTTTCTAGCGCAGGGCAAGACTCACCTCTGACGAGCAGGCGCCTGCACTCGCACCAGAGCCCGTACCGCCACCCCTCCCCGGCTGCGGAGGCCCGGCCTGCACCCAGAGGCGGCTGGGCCTGGGGGGGTAACGGTGGAAGCTCGCGGGTCTTACAGGTGCAGAGCGTCTCCGCCAGAGTGAAGACCCAAAGAAGGTACCCCAAACCCAAACTTTTATACACTAGTATTATCTCCTAGAGTTTTCAGAAGGGCACGTTTAAAGGTGCCAATTGTGTAGAGATGCGCACGTGTAACACAATTGGGTGCTGCAGCTACAACACCTGCGATCCAAGAGTATATTCTCCCTGCAGGCTTAAGTCACATAATTCATGGCCACTTGTATATCTTATCACTTATTTGGTCCATAAAGTATGGGTCCTAAACTATACACAGGATAACTAGTAACTGCTCTGTACAACAGTTTCTAATTTCAAATTATCAGTCCTAATAAGGGAAACAAAGTGCTAAGTATCAGCAAAGTTAATAAGTGTTTCGAAGAGATAGAGGCCCTAGTTAGTGAAAACATTGACCCATAAAATTCTAAAACAAACCCAATCATAGAAATAAACCCCATAATATTTTTGAATGAGCCACGACTATCAGTAACTTGCTAGTACAGCATTCAGAACACTAAGCATCTAGGCCAAGCATAAATCATCTAAGCATTGGAATCCATCATGGGACTCCCAATAAGAACATAACGTAGAAATCTGAAGCAACTAAATGCACCTGTTCACTTATAGGTTCATTTAAAATGGAGTCATGGGGGTCTTACTATGTGCCAGATGCACAGGAAGGACAGAGCCATGAACAAGGTAGGCAAGAGCTCAGCCATCCTGCCAGTTGGTTAAGGGAGGAGACACAAAAATCAACAAAGAAACAAATTAATTTGAAAATAGCATCATTTCTACAAAGAAACTGAAAAAGAGGACTGTGAAGGAGCCGGCTGCACAGAGGTTCTTTCTCTATAGTTTTCAGGGATGACCTCTGTGAAGAGGATCTTTTTCATTGTGACCTGTCTGGGGCTAATCGAGCACCACAGGCAAAGTCAGCAGCAGCTGCAAAATCTTTTCCATGGGTATGACGTGGGCAATAGGCAATATTAGCTCTTAAGATATTTTTTCTTTTAAATTCTTGCTAAGCTTAATAAAGTCAGTTTTTAATCACTTGAAGTAATGGAGAGAGCCAATGACTCTATTAGCCCAAAACTCATCATATTTACTAGTATTTTTAGATGGCAGATTTTGTACATACTAAAAAAAGATTATGTCTGAAATTTTGGCAATTATTATAGTCTTTATTTTTTTTTAATATGAGACTGTAGCATCTTGTGTCAACTCTGAAAACAATGGAGAATGCGTCCAGCTACCCCAATCAGCTTACCCTTCAGAGTTCATTTCACACTGGTGCTGAAAAAAAATCATCCTTCACCCAGGAACAGGCTTCTTTAACCACGTCAGCTCATTAACACATCAGATGTTCCCTTTCTACAGAAGCTGCCCATCTCCAGTCCTGGGTTCTACCATCCAAAACAGTGCTTTGTCAAACTTTGAGATTTTAGTGCTGTTCATATAACAAACAAGGTGTCAGGTCAGGGGTCCTTACCACTTGTACAAGGAACAAGAACCCCTAGACTGTTATTTTAAAGACCCATTTGAACATTCTGAGAGAATTATTTGGTTCTGGGGAATGATATGAAGATATTATTAAAGAATTCCTTTACAGGAGAACTTGGGATGATTTCACTTTGGTGACCTGTTTCATCTGCCTCTTTCACCTCCGCCCAGTGTGAGCAGATCAGTGAACAAGCAGAAAGCTTTCACGGCAGTGCTTCTCAGCCTTGGCTACTCAGCAAGCACTGGAGGAGTTTTAAAAAGAACCCAGCATTGAGGCTAAGGTTGTACTGAGGTCAAGTACATCCACCCTTTGCACAGGACATGAAGGCAACAGTTCTTTTTATAGACCCCCAGGTAATTGTAGTGTGTGGCCAAAATTGAGAACAAAACCCCTCACCTGTGGGCCTATCAGAACAGCATCAGGCAACTAATCTCTGCAAAATTAACCTCAAGCATGTCAGTCTCCCCACAGCAGATCTGTTTTCCTAAATCCTATTAAAGGTTTTGGTTTGGTTTTATTCTGTTTCTTTTGCCTTAGATAGAAGGTGATAGATTAATGGTAAGTACATGGGCTTTGGAGTCAGGCAGCCAGAAAAAAATCTGACATCTACTACTCCTAGGCTTTGTGAACCCGTGCAACAAAGGTAGTATTTCTATCTCTCAGTTGCCCCCTCCTGTGAAGCAGTACTTAACGATGTCCTATTACAGGAGACAGTTCACAGAAAGCACTCAGAATCTGACATAAGGTAGCACATGGTATTCACTTAGTATTTATTACCAATATTTCTTGTAGGAAATATAAGGTAATTCCGTAAGTGGAGCTGATATGGCTATGCAGCAGTATGAATTTATTTTGGTAATGGTGGAAAGTCCTGGTGACAGCGTTTGTATTATACTTACTTTAAGCAAAAAAAAATTATCTACCTTCCTTTATGCTTTAAGGTTCTAGCTAAATTTTGTTGAGCAAAGCGTTCTGCAAATTAAGGAAATGTTTAAAATTATTTGTGAGGTAATTAATTTACTTTTATTCTGTAGACTGAAAACACAACCTTAGGAGTAGCTGGGGGCAATGGAGTCTTGGTTTGAAGCCTCTGGTAGTTAACTAGGAGGATGCTCAGGGTGAATGTGGGTAAAGTTACATGGCCAAGTTTTGGGCTTTCAAATGGTTTACAAAGCATTTTTGTTTGGTACTGTACTTCGGAATTTTGCTGACAGAGAAAATAAAGCCGACAAGAATTTCTCGTCATAAACTTGAACTGAAATAAAAACCACCAAAAACTACTGACAGGTCTTGTCTAGCACAGTGCTAAACAAGGCCTCAAATCTTCAGAAACATTACAAGATTTTAATATTCAGGGAAAATTTTACATTCAGCTCTAGTGAAAATATCCTACTTCAGCTGATCTGATAATGACTCAGCATCATCTCAAAGAAGAGAGAAGTATAATTTATTATTGTTATTACATTGGCTGGTGATTGGAAACATATTACCAATGTACAAATTAGAGCCTCTAATTCTAAAGTAATTATCACCTAATTTCAGAATTGTTAACAGGAGTAGAATCATGAATATATTAGCCGATTCACCCTTACAAATCAAGTTTTGATTAGATAATACTACACGCTAATATTTCTTAAATTCAAATTTCTTAAAAGGCTTTTTAGAATAAAAATTTTGATAAAAATTTTTAATAATGTATGCAGAGCTTGGGAGGGAGAATAAATGATTGATGGTTTTCCTTTATAAACCTTATTAAAGGTTCTGATTTGGTTGGTCTCCAACTGAACTGTTTTGGCTCAGAATTAGGAATTCTAGTTTTGATGATAGCTCATGTGCATTGATTAGAAAAACATCTCGAAGAGCTATTAAGCATCAAGTTAATCACTAAAAATGTAGTAATGGAGTATTTCATACTAAAAGTTCTTGAAGATTCTGATTTTCAATTTATTATAGGATTAGTGCTATTATGGTCTGGATATGTGGTATCTCCCAAAAGCTCGTGTGTGAAAAAATGCAAGAATGTTCCAAGGTGAAGCGATTAGATTATGAGAGCAGTAACCTAATCAGTGGGAAAATCCACTAATATGGATTAACAGGATGGTGACCGTAGGCAAGTAGGGGTGGCTGAAGGAAGTAGGTCACTGGGGTTGTGCCTTTGTGGTTTATATTTTGGCCCAGGTGAAGGAGCTTGCTCTCTCTCTCTCTGCTTCCTGGCTACCAGGAGCTAAGCAACTTTCCTCTACCATACCCTTTCACCAAGATGTTTTGCCTCAGACCCAGAGTTATGCACTCATTTGATCATGAGTTGATTCTTTGAAACTCTGAGCCAAAATAAACTTTTTCCCCTGTAAGTTTTCTGGTCAGGTCTTTGGTCATAACATTGAAAAGCTGACTAAACAATATACCCTTAGAGAAGCATCAATAGTTAGTACCTATATAAGAGCACATTCGCCTATTTGTTTTGAGTAGGTCATATTTGAATTCTACCTGTCAAAATAATCCTTCCCTCAACAGCATCAGGTAGTATGAAATGCTTCAGAGCAGGAGAGTAATTGATGGGTATGTAATTGGGATGATTTTCTAATGAACAATGTACTATTATTTGTAGTACATTATAGTATACTATAGTACATATAGTATATCACTTTTTAAACAAAGGTGATCAGTCTTAAAATGAAAACTTTTGGGTCATCAGGTTTGGTCAGACCAACATGACAGAATGAATTATCAACATAAAGACCTGACACATTTCACAAGGAGCAGACACTTCCAATTTCTAGTTCGTTGAGAAGAGCCAAGCAGTCCTGCAAATCAAAATCCTAAAGAAGAGAACGTTCTTCAGAAATAAGAAGTCATGGAAGGTGAACTTGTAATTTCAAAGATGAATAGTACATATTAAAAAAAAGATGACATTTAGTATAACCTCCATTTTAAAAGCATGTGCTCAACAGATATTATCCTTTATAATGAGTGATAAAAGCTTCTGTTGATTGTTTATTCAGATACCTAAAATGAGGTTTTAGTTTTCTATATGGTCTGACTTTGAAAAAACAAAAACAAAACAATTCTATTTACTGTATCTCTAGCCCATACGATGGTTCGAGTCTTCTTTGTTAAAATACAAAGGTGACCATTTACTTCTGTTTGAAGGGCTCCCCTTTGCCTGTAAACATGGTCCTGGAGAAGGGATCTCACCCATACCTCCAGAGTCTCCACTCCTCTGAATAAGGGTCTCTCTTGACCTGTCATGACACCCTCCAGCGAGTGCCACTGGTCCTCAAATGTGTTTCTCTTCCTATTATTGCTCCAAGATTTCTCTTCAAAGACTGTAACTATGACATATCATTGTTTCCCCAAAGGAAAAAAAAATGAGCTTATCAATCATGAGTCTTTGGGATCAAAGGAAATATTCAGTTAAAGAGATGTATACATTTATACATAAATTACACATTATTTAAACCCTGTGTGAACAATTATGTGTTTTTCCAAACTCACAAGCAAGAAAACCTACCTGACTGGATCCTATTCATAGCCCAAAGTCAAAATAGAAATTACTGTAATAACAGAAACTCACAGAAATACACAGGCATCATAACTGACTTAGAATGGATTTAATATTTTTCCATGTTTAGAATATCAGGTTCATATCCCTGCCCATCTCACTGACAGACCTTGGCTAGTCTTTTGATTGCTTTTGCCCTCAGGCAGGGCTGCCAAGTCCTTTTCCAAGCCTCACCCTGTCCATAGTTCAGGTCTCCTCAGTTCCAGCTCTTGCTCTGCGGCCAAATTCTCCTTCACTGCCTAGGCTTTGAAATGAAATGCTTCCATGAAAGAAAGCCACCGTGCCACTCAGGGGGTGCAGGGCAAACAGCATATTCTTTCCATCCCTCTCCTTCCAGAAATGCTAAATGCAATAGGGTGCAGCTTTGAGTCTTACCGCCCTTTTGTTGCAAGTTTCCTGCTGCTGGTGCTGTCTCCTTCTCCTCCCCAGCCCCTTTTCCTTTTATTTATTCAATTATGTAACCATAAAACTTGTTTTTAAGTATGCAAGGACATAAAATACCAGGATTTTAGTGTCTGTGTTTCCCATAGTGAAAATTAAGAGATCTGATGAGAGCTGGAAATAATTGAGCAATAATTCTGATAAATATTCTAAATACACCCAAAGTCTATGAATGAGTATACGGACTCTTAGAACTGAGACTGCTGTGCCACACGTTATCCGAGAAGGTGGCTGAATCTCTGCACGTATTTTAGGCAAAAAGTTGGCAAGTTTTTAACTTTTAAGAAGTTTCTGCAAGTCTCTGCCAGCCTCTGCAAAGCCTTTTTCTAACAACATAATCAGAACCACTTTCCATTCCCTCGGGGTTCCAATTATGATAAACTTACTATCCACTTTTCCAACTCAATGAGTAAAATATGTACTTTGACTGGAATATCCTGTTTTATAATCTAAGTTACTTTAAAAACTATTTTAAAAGGCAAAAGATTCTGAAATTTGTTGTATGCCAAGGTATAAGGCACAGAGTGAGGTATTATGAATACTTGTGAACACCATAACAAAGGAAATCATTCAGCATCATTCCAGCACACTCCCCACTCAGAGCCTCATGAATATTTAAATGAATTAATTTATTTTCTGCAATTTGCTCTTTAAGAGCTTAAGTGGCCATTTGCTGCTGTGTAGCTCAGGATTCTGTGCCTTGTTCTCTGAGTCACCAACTTATAGCTTGAGTGCTCCAGGTGTATTTAAGCTCCCAAAGTATTTTAAATTACCCATTAGGAAATCCAATTTCCTATTTATAAGACTCAGAAATGATTTTCCACTGTTAACTTTTTCTTAATTAAGGATATAGGCCTGAATTCACAGCTGAACTTTTGGTATGACGAGTATTCATTGGCTCCATGAGAGTCAATATTTTAGGATGCCATCAGTAGTGGAATCTCAGACAGTCACTTAGGATGAGACACTCTTGGATCTCTTGGGATTTTCATTTGGGCATCCCTGAGAGTCCTCATGATGGCATCTACTATCTTTACTCTGTACTAGCACTATGTGTGCAGGATCTTAATTCTTTCCACAGTCTACAACATGGTTATTAGTTTCTTTTTCACCGTTTAAATTTCAGAGATGAGAAAATGTGGGCTTAGAGAAGTCATCAGGTCACACACCTACTAAGTAGCAGAACAAGTATTTTAACCCAGCTCCCTCTTTCCAAATTTTACACTGGTCCATTCACGTCTAAGGCATGTGATTGTGTTTTAGCAGGTATAAAAATGATTAAGATCTAATTTCTGCTTTTAAGGAATTATGATTCAGTTAGGAAAAGGGTGCTAAGGCAATTATAGAAAATATTAACAACTCAAAGCTACAAGTTCCTTAGATACTCAAAACATACTTTGAAAATTCAGAGAAATTAAAGTCCACATCTGGTGGAGATAAAATGAATATCTTCAAGATGCAATTGCTGCTTTCAGAGGCCTATAAAACAAGGTGGGGCTCAGAACACCAAAGTTGTAGATTTTGGAACATCAGATAAATGGCCCATTCCAGGGTATAGCTCTTGAGCTATGGATGACTGAAATGAATCTAAGTATATGAAACATTTGGTTTTATTATGGGTTGGAGTTCAGAGCCTATCACCTGCTGGTGGGCTCCCCCATCTGAACAATTCCTGAATTTCAGGAAAAACACTTTGGACACAACAGAACTGTATCTCCATGATGAACAGGGTGTCTAAGACTTTTGTTGTAAAGGACATCTCAGCTACTTATATTTTGAGACAGAGAGGAAATCTCCCACGGCAAAAGTGACCATCCTAGATTCATGTCAGGTTTTGTATCTGATTCCATCCTAGGTTCAACTGCTTCTAGATCCTCTAAATTTTGGTCCAACTTAGTGTCCCAGCCATGCCACCATACATTCTCCATCTCAACTTTCTATTCTGCCATGATGCCCACTATTCCTGTTTCTTCCTGGGAGAAAGCAGCTTACTTTCTTTCTTAATGATGCAATTCAAACATGAAGGCCACAAGGTCAAACCGTAAGCGAAACCTTCTTTCCTGATGATCTCATGTTAGTGCTTGCCATCTGACTCAATCCCTTTGGAAACCTTTTGGCTTTTAACTCAGGAAAAGTGATCCAGAGCCTGAGCAGTCAATTTGGTGCAGTAATATGTTTGAGGAGTTCTTTCATTCAGTAAATATGTGCTCAGTGCTTACTCTGTTCAGGAGCCACTGTAATTGTTCATGATACAGAAGAGAACTAGACAGGCAATGCTGCTGCTCTCATGAAGTTTAACTTTTAGTGAGGGGAAGACAGACAATGATTTCACAAAATGATTTAAAAAAAACCAGCAATGACTGCAATGAAGAAAATAAAACAGGGTGACGTGCCATAGAATGCTGTGTTGGGAGGGGAATGTACCATACTATTTTACACCTTGTTCTTAGAAACGAGGGAATCAGTATCGACGCTGACATTAAAATGCTGCAGTGTGCAAGATACACTGGAGGAGAGGAGGACTAGAATTTGAGGAAGAGGAAACAGTAAGTACATAGGGTTATGGCAGGAACTAAAGGACGGTGAGACTGGAGTTGAGTGAGGGAGAGAGGATTGGCCTCCAGGCTGGAGATGGGGCTGTGAGACACAGCAGGACAGTGGCTTTTACTACAAATATGCAGGCAAGCTGTTAGAGGGTTCTGATTTGGGGAGTGGCAGAGACTGACTTTGGAGTTAAAAAGACTGGGTTGCTTTTTGCAGAATGTTATCCATTAGGAAGACTCGGCAGGGTTCCAGGTGAGATAAGAAGATGGCTTGGACCGGGATCACACTAGGCTCATGACTGAGGAGATAGGAAAAAGAGAGAATGAGTCCAAGGCTTTGCTTTGAGCAACTTGTAGATGATGTTTGTTTATGTCACCTACACAGGAAAGTGGGAGGCAGAGAGAAAAGCAGGTGGAACAAAATCAAGTTGTTTGTTTGTTTAGTGGTTGTGTTAGGTTAGGCAAGGCTCTTAGACATTTATTCAACAGATACTCTCAATGACAACTCCCACACCTTCTCTTCTGAGCAGCAGGGATAAGATACAAATAAAGGAGATAGAGTTTCTGAACTGGGGTGCCGATTATATTCCAGGAATCTTGGTGCAAATGAAGAACAGGTGGAGAGGGCAGCAGTGGAAGTATATGTTTGAGAAACAGTGGCATTTGGATGTCCTGAAAGTTAAGGGTCATGATAAAATGATTTAGACACAGCTTAGAGACAAAAAGAAGAGAGGAACCCAGACCAGACCAAGCAAAAACAGGTTGTTTTTTTAATGAAAAATGATGTAGATAAAATAAACTTATTGACTTCTAGAAAACAAACTTATCTTAAATTTATCTTAATTTGCTTGGGAACATTGATTAATATGGCAATTGACCCTGCTCCCTGCCCCAAATTTCTAGATTTTTAGGCACAATTGTGATGAAGTTACTGATGTACTTCATTCCCTCCTTATTAGAAATTTATTCAGAGGGAAAGGGAGAGAGAAGGGAAATTGCATGGAAACAGAAGGAAACCCTCAACGTTATACGAAATCACATATAAGAGGTTTGAGGGGAAAAGGTGGGGGGACAAGGGAGAGAACTGAACAACAAAAGATGAGGCAGAGAGGGAAGATGGGAGGGGAGGGGAGGAGGGATAGTAGGGGATAGGAAAGGCAGCAGAATACAACAGTCACTAATACGGCATTATGTAAAAATTGTGAATGTGTAACTGATGTGATTTTGCAATTTGAAATTGGGGTAAAAATGGAAGTTCATAACTCACTTGAATCAAATGTATGAAAGATGATATGTCATGAGCTTTGTAATGTTTTGAATAACCAACAAAAAAAAAGAAATTTGTTCAGGGCACAATGAATGAGAAAGCATAGCTGGATGTGAAACCGATGTGAATCTGCAATATGTCTACGGGGTAAAAATGGGAGTTCATAATCTGCTTGAATCAAATGTATGAAATATGATATGTCAAGAGCTTTGTAATATTTTGAACAACTAATAATAAAAAAAAAGAATCAAAAATTTAAAAAAAAAAAATATTTAAGGAAAAAAAAAAGAAAAGAAGTTCTGCATGCACTTGTGACTTTTAAAGCTCAGGATGACAATGTTCAGACAATTCTACCTAAATGACCTGCATTTTCTGGGAATGAGATTATTCCCATTCCAGAA
This sequence comes from Callospermophilus lateralis, assembly GCF_048772815.1. NCBI lineage: Eukaryota > Metazoa > Chordata > Mammalia > Rodentia > Sciuridae > Callospermophilus > Callospermophilus lateralis. The sequence continues at coordinate 4,661,616 of NW_027514398.1, read as the reverse complement.
AATCACTTTACATGTTTAACGAATGACCTATGTAGGTAGAACCAAGGATGGATGAGATACAAAGAAGAAAAAAAAATAGTTTGATAGCAAAACTCAAGGAAAAACAGTTGTGAAAGAAAAGCAATTTTATTAATATATCATCAACTCTTTGTTCAAACTGTGATATCTTCTTTGCTCTAGAAAGAGAAAAATAAATCAAGACTACAAATAAGAATAAATGCTGGAGAGGATGTGGGGAAAAAGAAACATTTATACATTTTTGGTGGAACTGTAAATTAGCAAAACCACTATGGAGATCAGTAAGGATCTTTCCTCAAAAGACAGAATGAAACCACATATGACCCAGCTATATCCACTCCTCAGTATTGGTCCACACGAATTAAAGTCAGCCTACTACAGCAACACATACATACCCATGTTTACAACAAGGTGAGTCCCAAGAGCCTAATTGTGGAACCAGCCTAGTGTTTATCACAGGTCGAATGGATAAAGAAAATGTGGTATATATACCCAATAAACTTTTGTTCAGCTGTAATGAATGATCATCTCATTTGTAGGAAAATGGATAGAACTGGAAATAATCAGGTTATATAAAATAAGCCAGACTCAGAAAGACAGTGGTCGTATGTTTTCTTTCATATGTGGAAGGTAGACATGAAATAGTAACAAAAGGGACTTTATAAGAGTCACAAGTAAGAAGTAGATGGGCAGGGATGAGCGAAAGAGAGAGGAGGCAGGTACTGGGGAATGAAGCTGTTATGGGAACACATTAATATGCCACAATAAAACCCACTATTCTGTATAATTAATATGCACCAATAAAACATTTTAAAAGAGTAAAATAAATAAGTCAGGAGAACCTCAGGAATATTTGCATTATAAACAAGGATGGTATAAAGATGGTATGCATATGAAATTATATAATATACAGATATAAAAAGCCAATCCATTAAAATAAATTCTTATATTTTGCATGCAACCTCACAAGTATTCTCCGAGTTGAAAAATGTGTTATGACCTAAAATAAGTTTGCATGAAAAGAAAAAGTTTTTTCTACTAAATCAGATAAATCATACAAAGTGTTTCTAGAAAACAAAATTTAGAATATAAATTACACTTAAGCATATAGACTGTAGTGATTTTATTCTCTTTCAATATTTCTTCAAGATGATATTCTTAAAAGACCTACTACCAAATTTTTGAATGGGAATGAGTTTTGTTCAAAAATTGAATTGTAAGATACAGCAGGTCACCACTGACTTAAGGCTTTTGCTGTCCCTGTAAACACGTGACAAGGGAAAATTTTAATGCAAAACACTTCTAACAAATCACCACCATCGACTGCTCTAAGAGTGTCATTCTATAAGCTGGTTTAGTCAACCTTTCTAATTATCTTTTCAAAATTGTCTAGAATCATTACACAATCTTAATTTTAAAAGACTGAAGCCAATACTTAATTTTTATTTTTCAGGGTTAGGGACTAAACCCAGGGTATCAGGCATGCTAGACAAGTGTTCTACCACCGAGCCACACCTCAATCCTTATGTCTTATATAAATTTGATTTAATCCTAGTTAAAACAAAGTTAGAAAAACTAGATTTTAGACAGTTGGAATTGGAGGTGATAATAATCACTGTTGGGGTGCCCAGTAATAGCAAAAGTTGTAAATGCAGAAAGAGAGCTAGAAAGTCAGAGCTAAGACCACACATTATAGGAATCCCAAAGAATGCATTCAGATGACAAAGGCTTCAGTGTGCCTTGCTCAAAAACTGGTGAATCCTCCATATACAGAATACTCAGTTCAACTTATCAGATATTCATTTAGCATGTTATATGAATATAAGACTTATCACAGTCCTTAAAGGTGTGAAGTCTAAGAGTGAACACAGGTGAGCATTACAAACACAATACTCTACAGAAAGCTGTAGAGGCACAAGAGCCAAGAGTCAGGATTGGGGAACAAGTACAGGAAGAAGAAAGGAAAGATGCATCCTAAATTGGTACTGCATGGAAAGTTAAAATCAATACATGAAGTCATGGGAAGAAGGTCAGAGGTTTAAACAACAATGGGAAGAACAGAAAGAAAACAAAGGCAGTCCAAGAAATCCTATGCATGGAGTGTCACAGGATGGCAGGAAGGCACTTTCTTAAGTTCTTAGACCAGCCATCTGATTATGTCCTTCCAGATTGCATATGGTAGAAATCAATCCCCAACAGGATGGCACTCAGAGGTAGGGTTTTAAGAAGTGATTAGGCCATAAGGGCAACTCCCAGTAATCCCCTAGAAACAGAGGTAGGGGTTTTGGGGGAGGCCCAAAGCTTGCTTTGTGCTTCTACAACATGAGCACACAAGAGGCACCATGTGTGCTCCAGGAAAACATCCCTCTCCAGATACGGAATCTGCTGGAATGTTGTTCTTGTCCTTCTGGGCATCCAGAACTAAGAGAAAAAATAATGCTGTTTGTCTGCAGTTTCATTTACATTATTTTGTTACAGCAGCCCAAACAGACTAAAATTTTATCATCCAGTCACTTGTACCCTCGTGTGCTATGATCTTTAAAGGATGAGAGAATGACGTCTCGGGCACCCTTCAGAGCAGGCCTTTGTATACTATATTCAGTCAAAGTTGTATTAGGTCACCTTTCCCTTCTGCTCTTTGAAGAAATTATTTGTTTTCCAAAAGAGGCAGAAGGGGTGGGGAGGGGAATGAGAGTGGCTATAGGAATGGAAAGCAAAGCATGGGCTTATTTCCTAGAAGGAAGTGGTGGTGGTCAGCAGCAGGAAGTGCCAGGAAGTGCCATGAATAGCTGAGCAGCCCAATGCACTGCAGAATGGAATGTCTCCTCTTATTTACAACAGGAAAGAACCCAAAAGAACATACAGAGGTTAATGCCAATTCTTCACCTTAACAAATATAAAAAGAGAGCTCACTGATAGTGAATCACTTTGTGTAATTTATTTGCGTTATGCTTCTCTCTCTGATTCAGCTGAGATGTAATATACAGAATTCAATAAATACAGCCAGCGATAAACGCCATTAGGGTCACTAATAGGTTGTCTGCTCCTCCTGAGCTTCCTATTGCCAAGTGCAATAAGCTGTCTGGCTACAGCTTCTGTTGTCATATGGTGTTTTTAATCTCAATCCTGCTTTTACTTCCACAGTTTCCCCCATGGCAAGAGCTAAAGTTTTACTTAAGAAAATGTTGAGGAAAATATTTCTTAAGTAATATGCTAAATATATAGTAAATACTTAAAAACAGACACTGGCAAGGATAGAAAATTATCTTAATGCTTCCAACCATTGCACACGGCCGTGTAAACTATATTCCTAAAAGATGGAGACAAAAGCCTCCCAGTTCTCCCCATGAAGATCTCTCTATTACAGGAATCCCAAAGAATGCAATCATATGACAAAGGCTTATGTGTGTCTTGCTGAAAACCATAGAATCATTAGATGATCAATATCACTAACAAAAATAAAAGGACTACTTGGGAAATAACTTAAATCCAAAATACAAAGTGTGAGGGTACTCATTCAAATAGAGTTGATGTTTCAAATGGAAATAAAATCAAATAGAAAATATAATGTAGACAATAGACATGACACCAAAGACATCCAAATTTAAATATCTTAGTATATAAATAATCTAAAATCATTATAAACACAAAAACACACACACACACACACACACACACACACACAATTTCCAACCTCCAAAGACTTCCAGATTACTAATCTGATGTTCAGTTTTCCCATGCTACTTTGTTCAACAGAAGCACCACTGGACACCAATGGACACTTTCTATTCCTTCTCATTTTTCATGTGACTTAAGGATGAGGACCACAGTTTCTTGGCTTCCTCTAGTTCAATGGTTATTCCTGTTGTCTCCTTGTTAGTCTTCAATGATCTCAGACTTGTTAACACTTGAATTCCCACAGCTCAGTCCCTGGACTTTGCTGCTCTGATTTCTGCAGTTTCTAGGTATCTTACCAACTCTTATGGACTTAAGGGCCTTTACATGCTAATGACTACGAATTCTGCAGCTTCTCTCCGCTCAGACTCAAGTATCCAACTCAAGTGGCCCATTCAAAGTTTTGTGGATAAATAACTGAAACTCTATGCATACTTTACTGAATCTCTTCTCTTTCCCCCAAAGAAATTGCTCATTTTACAGTCTTATCAATCTTACCTAAAACAATTTTTTTTCCAGTTGCTTAGTCCAAAATCCTTGGAGTCATCCTTGACTCTTTCTTTTGGCACCATAATTGACTTGTCTGCACATTACACAGCTTCTTCTTTCAAAATATACTCCCCATTTGGCTCTTTCTTACCATCCACCATGTCACAACCCTAAGAAGAGAGCTACTACCACTCCACTGCTCAAATCCCCACAGTGGCTTCCCGTTTCACAGTAAATCATTACCATTAACAATGAATCCCTTCACGATCACATACTCTTCTAAACCACTCTCCCTTCTGAAATCTTTACCTTATTCTCTTCACGATAATTTGGAAAATTAACTGTAATTTTTTCTCCTTCTCCAATAAACCCCTTTATGATATAACTTCACCGATTCTTCTATCAGAAGGTGCTGATCAGAGTCTGTTTCCCCATGATGGAATTTGGATCAACCTGGTCATTTGCTTTGACCAACAAAATGCAAATGAAATGACAGTGTGTCAGTTACGAACCTTAAAGAAGCTGTAGCCTTCCCTTTGGTCTCTGAGAACTCTCACTGTTGTTCTGAGAGCAGTACTGGGCAAGCCTAAAGGACAGAGAAGGAAAGAGAAGAGTCAGCTGCTCACCTTATTATTGGCTAACCTCCAAACTTGTAAGAAAGTCGCATCCACATGCTAATTACATCAGCACAACTGTGATACCGTGATACTATAAGGAAAATATATGTCTTTATCCCTTGGCTTCTGACATAAGAACTTCTAAGACCATTGGAGTCTTCACCGATCAGTGTCCTTTTGCTGATGCAATGACTAGTAGCTCAGGGTTCCTAGAATAGCTCCAGGTTGCAGGCTAGTCCCAGAAAGACCAAAGCATGATTAGAGTATTGGAACTTTCAGCCCCCATCCCTTGCCCAAATGAAGGGAGTTGGGCTGGGGACTGAGTTAATTGGCAATGGACAGTGACTTGATCAGTCATTTCTACATAATAGAACTTCCATAAAGATTCCTAAATGATGGAGTTCAAAGAGCTTCCAGGTTGGTGCACACATTCACATGCCAGAAAGGCGATATATCCCCAATCCATGGGGGACAGAAGCTCCGGTCCTAGCAACCTTCCTGTCCCCAGTTCTGTGAGCTGTTACAACAAGTTGTGAAACATGAGGAAGAGGTTCTGTGAACCCCCAATTTGGAGCTGAAGCAGTCATGATTTAGTCAGCATTTTGTTGTTGTTGTTGGATAAATAACAAAAATACCTGATAAAAACAATTTGAGAGGAGAAAATGTTTTGGGGGGCTCACAGTTTCAGTGTTCTCAGTCCACAGGCAGCCAGCTGCCTTCTTCAGGGCCTGAGATAAGGCAGAACATCATGATGGAAAAGTGGGGTAGATGAAAGTGGCTGGGAACATGGCACCAGGAAGCAGACCCCCTCACCACAGACAAAAGATATATGCCAAAGGCACACCCCCAATGACCCACCTCCTCTAGCCATACCCTACCCCATAACCCAGTCATTTCACCTCTGAACTTTCCTGCATTGTGTCACACATGAGCTTTTAGGGGACACCTCATACAAACCATAACAGACAGAATGGTGAGTTACCTGGGAACCCATTAATTCTGATTTTCTAAGGAAAGGGACAGTTTTGTGGGACCAACCCCTTAACCTGTGGGGTCAATGCTCATTCCGGACACTGAATATTAATTAATTTGAATTAGTTGTAGGACACCTAGCTGGGGGCTTGAAGTGACCCGCAAAATTATTTGGTGTAAAATCCACACGTTTTTCTCAGAAGGGTCATGTACACAGGTATTGATAAAGCACAGGATTGAGGAAGAGGTTCTGGGAACCTCTGGGATTGATAAAGTATTCCTTTATCAATTACTTGAATGACAGATGAATGAGCCCAGAAGATCTGCTTTGCTGACCCTTTGGACTTGTGAGAAAATAAATGTCATTGTTTAAAGCCACGATGCTTTGGGGTGGTCAGCTATGTGGCAAAAGCTGATACCACCTTGCCCATCACTGGCTCTCAGGTGGCTCACTCTGCACCTCTGTGGTTTTAACTCAGGTCACTTCCTCAATAAGGGCCCCTCCCTTTGATTGCTGCTGACTTACCACAAACATGTTACCCCTTCTCCAGCTTCAGTTTCTTCCTGTTTACTAGCAACACACATCACATTTTAATTTACTTATCTCTATGAAGTCAGGCATTATGTTACCTATGGTATCTCAAATGCCTACAGTAAGGTCTGTCACACAGCTTGGCTGCATAATCTAAAAGAACATAATTTCTCATATGATATAAATTTCTCATATGACAAATCAATAAAAACCAGGTTTGGGCTGGGGATGTAACTCAGTGGTTCAGCACATGCTGAGCATCAGGGAGGCCTGGGTTGGAGGCTCTGCAACACACACACACACACACACAAAAAAAAAAAAAAACAAAACAAACAAAAAAAAATACCAGGTTAATAACACTGGCAAGAGTACAGAGAAATGTAAGTTTTTTCACTTGGTTTGTGAAACAGCAGAGGAGCACAAACACTCTGAAAATGAAGCTATCAAACTGAATTCAAGTTTGTTTTTGAAACATTACTTTGACCCAGGTCTTTTATTCCTAGGAAATTACCCTAAGTGTCAGAAACTCAAAGTTTTATTTATATTGTTCATCAAATTTTATTTAGAAAAAATTATAAACTGTGTGCATTTCTGATATATATAGAATAGTGTTAAAAATGTAACTGTTTATAGTGACATGGTTATATGTTCTTAATATATTATTATGAAAATGGGCATGATGTGAAACAATATATATATAAAATCCCTATTTTATTACATGTAAATACATACACTCAGTTAAAAATTTTGTAAAAATATTAATAGAGTTATTCATATTTTTTGTAAAAATATTAATAGAGTCATTCATAAAAGTAGGATTTCAGGTTATCTTCTTCTTTGTGTTTTCCTGTATTTTCCAAATTCATTACAATGAACTTATATTACTTCTATAAGGAGAGGGAGCAGAGGTAATAGTGGAAGACAAGTCTTTTTTTCAAAACAAGAATAAAGGTAAAAAAGATGAATATTAACTAATATCAATTTGGCTAACTTAAACTATCTTGCCTTTGTATGATTTATATTTGTAATTCTGACTGCATTAAAAATTGCCTGAATACAGTTCATGTGAAATAAGACAAGTAAGAAGAGTTTAGTTCAGACTTCAGCCCTATGATTTGCCTCAAGTCTCTTGTTTTGCTAAATCATGGCAACTTGCACCCTTGCCTGAAAGCAATCTGCTAAAACCATGGAGAATATTAGCATGATAGGGACAACTCACTCTTGCTCCCACATCAGAAACAAGCTTTGGAGAGCCACTGCCACTTGGAGGAAATTCACTGTGAAAGCCCTATTACTGCTAACAGGAATCCTAAGACCACACTATTATGCAAAAATGTTCTTCTCACTGACTCAAAAAATTGCTAAGATGACAGAAACTGCAGTTGTTTTTCTTGTTCCGAACACATGGAACTGCTCTCCAGTCACTAATAACGAACTAATGTACAGCCAAGCAGGAGCAAACTGAATACACACTAGAGGCCGCTCATGATAAATAAGTGAATTTTGCATGAAGGAAAAAAAATCATAATAGTTCTACAAAGAAAACTGCAATCTAAGCTTACAGGCATAAGTGGCCTTTGTAACAATTAAGCTGGAAGTCAGGAAACATTTTCTCCTGTCTATAAACTTTCCTTAAATATTTTTAATAAAAGAAATACTTTTATTAAAATACTTTTCTGAGAAAACATCCTTAAAAATAAATATTTATAAAATGTCTTTGATATGTCTTGTCTTATTTTTAAAGCAAAGCTCTACCTTAAAGTCCTGAAACCTTTTTACATATTACATATTGTAAATATATTTTTAATCCTCTTAACTGCTACAATGATTCAGACTACAAAAGCTTTACGTTGTACAACATGAGCTTGTCTAAGTAAGAAAAAAATTTTTGAAAAAGCAAAGGATATCTAAAATAACAAATTTACAAACCACCCCAGGAAAATTATGAGTGATGAGAGTAGAATTTAAGAATTTACTTAGAAAAAAATATTAAAGTCCGAGAAAACACACAGAATCTTCTGATTGACAATACACTTTTATAAAACCAGGGAACAATTATACCCTAATACTTTAATATCCTTTTTAAAAACCTGGGAAGACTATTATTAAATTTGTCAGACTGCCAGACAGCTGTTTTATCACTTACATGCATGACAGGTAACCATTTGATTCCCTTTCACTGTCATTGAGGAATTTAAAAAAAATTCCTAACTAGGGCATTTTACATCACAACCAGCATGGTATTAAGTTAGAGAAATGAGTACGGTGGGGAAACTAAGGAGAAGATTCGTAGAGATCTTCAAATTGTCCCAGAGCATGAAGATAGCGTTGGAGACAGAAGATACTGTGGATGGATATTGGGGGGGAATTTGTAGTCTGTTTCTACTTGTATTTGGCTATCCTTACCTATCTTTGCAAACCCTAGCATGAAAAGAGGCTCCTAACGTTAACAGAAGAGCTTTTGTATCAGTCTCTGATTTTCCTCTTGAATAAAAATAACCTTAAGAATTACTTTTTACTGGGTCAGAAACATGCCTTCAAGCTGTGATAGTGGAATGCTTACATTGCTGTGGAAGACCTTTTCTAATCATTATTTAATCAGATATTTAGCACATCATGATCTAATTGCTGAGGTTGAAATAGTGCAAATGCCATAGATGAGCAAGCAATCTGGTGGAAATCTCTAGTGGGATGATTCCCAGGTGATAAGATAAATGCTGGGATGCTGGAAGTGCTGGGCAGGAGAACGCACTCGGAAAGCACCTCATAGACAAGTGCAGTAAAAGAGGCTGGTAATAATGGAACACAAGTGGGTGAGACATTCAGCACCCAAACACCCTTAGGTCACATAGCATTTGCCATCTACTAGCTTGATGAGAACCATGGAGAAATTGTCACTATCAGGAAGAGCCACCTAAAAGAAAGGACACTTTTAATTAGAACTACTTATTTATCATCTGTCAGTCACCAAACCTGGTCCTGGCTGCTGGGAATATTTCTAAAGATGAACAAAATAAGTACAAGGAGTTATGTGCAGTAAGGTAGAAGCAGGTACAGAATTCATGCATGTTAAAACATAATGTGGCACTACATGAAGGGTTGCTCAAATGATTTTTTTTTCCTAACCTGGGTCTGTGGAAATTGAGTTTTTTTCAGGAAAGACTTCTGGGGAGACAGAACACATGAGCAGAGTTTGGAAAAAAAGCAGAGATGGCTCAGAAATGGAGCAGACACTATTCTCTATAGAGGTCTCTCCATCAGAAGCTAAAACACAATCCTGGTATTTCAAGGGGCACTGTAATGGTTAGAACATTATAAGCCAAGTAGGAAATCAGTATTCAGATGGAAGGAAGATTTTAAGTAACCCTTTTTAAGAGGCATTAATGTTTAACACCTCTCCCTTCATGGAACCTCTAGCCCTAAATCACATGCCCCAGGTGTCAAGGGCCCTTGTGCGATGCCCTGCACATGTGGAGGGAACCTGCCCTCCAAGGCAAAGCCAAGTGTTTCTGGCAGAAGTCCTGTGGCGCAGACAACATCACCTTCCCATGGCCCAAGTGGAGAACTGCAGATCTCATCAACCAAAGGGCCAACTGCAATTCAGGATTATGGGGTCTGGATAATGATTCAGCTTTTTCTTTCTTTCTTTTCTTTTCTTTTTTTTTATGTAGTGCTGAGGATTGAACCCAGTGCATCACCCATGCTAGGCAAGTGCTTTACCACTGAGCCACAACTGCAATCCCAATGATTCAGCGTTTTTAAATTTTTTAAATGACACTCAGAATAATCACATATTCATGGGAAAAGTGTAAAAATTCAATACATGTGTACAATGCATACTGATCAAATCAGGGCGATTGAGCATTTATTTGTGCTAGAGACCTTTTTAATATATATTTTTTTTAATTATTAATGGACCTTTATTTCATTTATTAATTTACCTGTATGTGGTGCCGAGAATTAAACCCAGTGTCTCACACATGCTAGGCAAGCGCTCTACCATTGAGCCAAAACCCTAGCCCTGTGACGGGAACCTTTGACCATCTTCTAGTTATTTTGAGATAGGTAATAAATTTTCAAAATCTGTACCTGCCCTACTGAACTTACTCCTCTTATCTATCCATTTTAATACCTATTTTACACAAGCACGTGCACACGCAAAAAGTTTTTTTCTTAGGGTTGTAAAATATTTTCCGTTGTAGTTTAGATACCTTTTTCGAGATCATTCAGCATATTCTTGAACTTTCAGGTTACAGAGGCAAAACTGCAGTCTTAAGGAATACAAGTCAAAAAACTCTCGGAGCTACATCTCTGGATTGTAAGTGATAGTCCAAGGCTCCCCTTGGTGTAATTGCCATTTGGACATTTTCCCGTAACATTTATTAACTAGTCCTTGTTTAAAATTGAATTCCAGCTGCCACTTTTCTGTCTCCTGACAACTGGAAGGCCAAGGCTGGCTCAGTAGCAATCCCATCATCAACTCAAGTTTCAGGCCCTATAATGATGTGTCACCAAATTATGCATGCTGTCCCGAGTAGTGTTGGAGTTTCTCTGCTGACTGGTGGTCATAACACAAATCCCAAAATTTAATAATAAAGAAACAATGCAGAAGTCTCCAATGTGTGTCAGCAACAGGCATGCATGTGCACTCCCCTACATGCATATGAAAACCAGACCATGACCGTTCTGAAAGTTAAAAAAAAAAAAATTTTGCACATGTTGGTACAATAGGATTATCTCAACCATTACTTCTTAGCTCAGTAATTAAAAATCTATTGAAAATAAGCAAAAAAGTGACAAAGAAATTAGCCCTCACATTGTTCAGACAATGTAACATTAAAACAATCCAAACTTTTTGTTTTTAAAAAAGTAAAACTAAAAGAGCCACATGTTACTCAAAACTTTTGAGAAATGATTTGAGCTTCTTTGAAAAAAAATCCCTAGGAGGTAATTTATTTCTGAAGACTCCATCCACAGAGCAGGAAAGGAAAATGGTTCTGTCAGGAACATTCTTTATGAAATAGAATATCCATAAAGAACAATGCTTCTGATTTAATTTAGTTGTAAACTGACTTCCTGCAGCTGCTAAAAATGATCTCACTCTGAAATTTATTTTCAGTTCATGCATGATGTGACAAACATGGCACCTCTGCATACACATTCCTCCCTCCTCCAGGGCCCCAAATGAGTCATGGCTATGCATGGATAGCTTTGAGATCTCTGATTTACAGCATTTGATAACCAACAGACTAAAATATATTACTAAACTAATCTAATCAATAATTTGAGATAAATATGCCTTCACAGTTTGTTGTGTAAGGTTCTTTAATACCAAGACTTCTGTTGTAAATTTTCTTTTAAATGTGCTAATCATTTTTACCTTCCATCATTTTGATTCAAAGACCCAATAATGTTGACATGCTTACAGAGCTTAGTAATTTGATTGCATAAATACTTTTTAATAGAAATTTGTCAAAGCAAATAACTAATCATTGCTAAGGTGAGGCTTATAAGAATCAAGAGGAATCAAAGACATTTGGTTTTTTTATAAGCCAAGTTCATCACGTACAAATTAGATATATATGTATATATTATACACACACACACAAACACACACACATATATATCAGAGCACACTGTCATTGCATTTTTTGACTATAAAATTCTTGAAAATAGCTTAAATAAATTCCAATTCCTGGAAAAACTAGTCAGAACAGTCACTGGAAGACTGAAATTAATGTCAATTATATTAGACACTATTGAGATCACATTTTATGCTCGGATACTTGATTCAAATTTATTCTATAGCCGATTTATATTTATTGCCTTATCTCATAGGAGCCTTAAGGGAATTGAGTAAGATTTTCCATAATTTTCACTAAGACACAGCAAATTTAAGACTTATATATAGTCTCTAGTATTGTTTTTAGAGCTTCTAGGGTTAAATTGTCAATTATAAGAATTTTTCGTGGTTCTAACTAAAGAAACTAACATATTTTCCAAAGAACCACTTAAAGAATGGTAACGCATCCCAATGAAAGAGCATGTTTTAGGAATTAGATCCACAGACTATGGTGAATGATTAAACAAAACTGTAGGATACCTACCTACTGGAATACTACTAAGCACCAACAAAGGAGAAACCATGGATACACAAAATCATGTGCATGAATCTCAAAAGCATTTGATACATTTAAAAATATTAGACATAAAAGAAAGCATATGACTCCATTTAGAAGGCTGTGGAGAGTATTGAAAGAGGGGATCAATTGCAGAGGGACAAAAAGAAACATTTTGGGTTGGGTGAGGTTGTGCATGTCTGTCACTACAGCAACTCAGAAGGCTGAGGCAAGAGTGCTGCAAGGAGGAGGATGAAAGGAACTTTTGGGGAAGTCACACTGTTTTAATCTTGACAGTGGTGGTGGGTATCCACCTACATATCATTTCAAAAATAACTGAACTCTATGCTTAAAGATTCAATTTTATTATGTGAAACTATACCTGAACAAACTGAATAAAAATTAAAAGGAATCAGAAAACAACACTGTATTCCTTCATTCCAACCACAGTAGGAAAATAAAATGCTTATAATCTTTCTAAAGGGAGGACAATGATCACATGCTTAATAGCAACTGTGAACAAGAAGACTTGCAGCTCTGGAACCAAAACTGCATATCCAGGTAGTCTATAGTTGGTCTAATCCCAGCTCTGAAGGGCCACGGTAACTCTTGGCTTATCCAAATCTTTTCTAATTAGTCAAAGCCATAGGTTCTTCATGGAACTTTCTCTGAATACTCCAAAGACAGTGATCTCTTTATGAAAGGTCATAGACCAAGAAAGTATAGTTCAAAGAAGTGAAGTTACTGTGTCATAGTAAAACAGTGGCACAATCAGACCTTGAATCCTTATCTAATGCCCCCATTACCACACTCCCAGCCACCTGCAATGAAACCGACTGAGAGAGCAAATGTTTCTGAATGACCTATGACATTCACCAACTACTTCAATGGGGTACCAGACACTTGCTCTCAGGTGCCTGGGTTAATGATCTTGATGCAGGCTGTAGAAGCTAATTCTTAAGAGCTGACCTCCCACATTCGTCAGTTATTTCAATTATATTTTGAACCTGGGAAGGCTGGGGCACAGTTAGTTTTAGAGGCAGAGTTACGACAGTCATCCTCTATTCCCACTTGATCACTCTGAAAAGTGTTATCGATCTACTGATGAGAAAGTCACAAGGATATATAAAGCTGAAAGTCTGAAATCTTACAGGAGAAAATTGGTGGTGTGAGAGGAATAAGAGGTCAGGCCTGCACTTTGCTTCCCTGTTTGACTGGGTCTTCCTCACCACCCCACCCTGTGCAAGAGTGCTCATGGGAGCAGTCACTGTTACACAGCAGAGTCTTTTGTTTGGCATGCTCATCTTTTAAATTAACTTGAGTTTGCATAAAACAATCATTCTACATCAAGAATATTCAGGAAGACTTTCCTTCTGGATTTCTATATTCATCAGTTAACTCTGAAAAACAAACCAAATACAATGCTGCCTACACTTCAGATATCATACACAACACCAAAATTTATAGCTATTCTTAGACTATTCTGCTAAAGAGTCTAAGAACCCATCAGTTCCACAAAGTCACAATTACTAAAATGAACCTCTGAAACTTAGGTTTTGACATTCATGGTCATAGTTCATATTGTTTTCAAAATACCAATGAATTCAAAGGCAAGGACCTTAGTTTCAGGATAAAAGACTTATGCAGACAGGAATTAGAAAGCAATGTAATATGGGAAATTGTGGAAAAAGTGGAACATACACCGTGAGTCATTTTAGGCAAAAAAAAAAAATGTGTAATCTTTTTGACATATTCTAGTTTTCACATAATAAGAAAATATGTAATTATCCAAAGTCTTTTTTATCATCAAGATACTTCTGATAACTGATGCTACATCTAAGAAATCCCTGGCCAGAATAAACCTTAGTCTTCATGGCATCTTTGCTAAGATATCAATGAAGAAAATCATTAATTCAATAAATTCTCAGATGCTCATTAGTGTACTAGATATTAGGAGGCATAAAAAGATGATTAATTGTGATTGCTGCCTTCCAGAAGTCCACCACCTAGTGAAGGATATAAGATATGTCTACACATAGCTAAGTCACAAGATGAAATGAGAAAGTAAATAATTATAAAGTATTATGCAAAGTTAAAGAGTAATAGATCACTGGAAATTTATACTCTAGTAAAGCACATAAGTCTTCCCAGCTCTAAATCAAGGTAAAATGTGAATGTAACATTGTGACTTAAGTATTTTTATGTGTGAAGAGATGTCTCCTGATACCAGGCTGGACGGCAAGGCTGTCCTCCTGGAGCACATGGCACAAGAGCTGAGCACTGAGGCACGGACGGCGGAGCTAGAAGAGGGGCTAGTGTGTGCTCTTACAAACGTCTGAGCATCAGTGCAGCCCGGGGATCTACCTGTAGGTGTGAGGCAAGATGGCAGCCACTCAGGAGGATCCTGGGTAGCACCAGTGTGTACCAGATCAGTCACCAGGAAGGGCCTGAACAAGGCAGAAGGAAGAGGGGCATGACATATTTAGGACCCTGGGCAGTTCTATTTGACTAAGATGCCTGGAAAGATGACCTTGAATCTCAAGGTAATGAGTTGATATTTTCTGCAGGAGACAAGGGAAAGTCTCCCTCTGGAAACCCCAGTCACGACATCACAAACACACACACATACCCCTCAGCGGCCCTAACCTTTCACACACCATTAAGATCTTCAGCGCATTCTCTAGTACCTCCATTCTGGGCTAACTGTCCATCCTCCACGTCTGCCTTGCCGTAGAACCTATACACAGAACTAGAATGTTCTCTTCACAGTCTTATAAACCCAGAACATTGGATATTTTGTCTTCATTTCTATTATACTGTATGTTTTATGAACTATATGTACATGATATACATAACATATATTCATAGTGATTATCAAAGTGTCTGACTACTGAAGATAGAAATAAATGCATGAATGAGGGAATCACAAGCTAATAGCTGCATTCTTATTTCTGCAACTAGTTTATAACAGAGATTCTGTCTCATTCCAAAGCTTGGGTTTTTGTTGTTGATTTATCAGTTTATATTAACTTTCTAAGAGACTAGAGATTGCAAATTTCTAACTATATTGAAAAGCTTTATTTTTAAAAAGAATGATGAAGATAAACACACTCTCCCATATTGCCACACTGCTTTTTTTGAGCCACTGATTTCATGACTCCAGTTTTTCTACATGATTCTTATAGTCCTCTTCATGAGTCTATCTCCCTCGCCATTTACCATAATTGTGGATAATGGTGATCATAATTATCCAACATTAACATACACCAATGTTTCCTGATTTTTTTCCAGATTTAGAGAGCTATAAATTCCCCTCTCAAAAACATGTTAATACACTCAAAATTCAATGTAGAAAAATTCCCTTATATAGAGTTAAAATACAGGCAAATGTCTGAGGTGCAGAAGTCAGATAGGGGTTCCTTTGAGGAGGATGAAGACAGCAGTGGTCAGGAGGAAGGCTTCAGCAGAGTTTTCATGGGTATGGTCCCTGTGGTGAAGAGTCACTGAGCTACACATCAGGATTCGTGCACTTTTAGTTCTGTAACCACCCTCATGGCAATTGACACACCTGACTGCTTTTCAGACCCTGGTCAGGAACCCCCCGGTGCTGAAGCTGTTTTCTGAGGAGGAATAACTTTGGCATGGGAAAAAGGTGTTGGTGTCCCAGGGGGAAGAGGGACTTAACTTTTCTATAATTGATATTAATCTGATACACAGAAAACAGTCTCTCCATATTCTTTCTAAAGTGTACAACTTATACTTTCCCAACTGAATACAATATCAATGAAATCATCCCTAGAAAAATAAATGTCTAAATCCTATCATTTTGATGGAAAACAATCTGATCTACAAAAATCCTAGAAACAAGCTGACCTTGTCTCTCTGGCTTTGTGGTGGGGCTCCATCGCTGTAGCTTGCTACCTTCTGATCACTGGGGCCTGTTGCCTGCTCCACCATCTCAGCTATGAACACAGGAGAAGGATGTTATGAGCACACCCAGGCCTTCTTCATCCCAGGCTAGCAGAGTAGAATCAGGAGACTTCTGTCATTATCAGGTTGGAGCTACAAAACAGGAGTACCGTCCCACACTCCTGGTGCCCCACCTTCAAGTTCCTCATTTACTGTTAGGAAAGCAACAGATTAGGAGTACAGGAGAAGGTGAAGACTGAAGTCTCCTAAAATTTCTTGCTCTTCATTCTAAAATCCCTGTGGAAATCAAACTGTCATTGGCAATGCCCATTCAATATTTTCCTGAGTCTCCCACCTGCCTCCGTTTAATGTCCCATCCATCAAGATCACTCAAAACTTTAAAGGAAAACAAATCGAATAACTAAACCAAACATTCATTAACAAAGATTTTTTAAGAAAAGGGGAATTTATACAATTAAGCTTACATTCACTTGAACAAGTAACTACAGAAAAGTGAGTCATACTTTCTATTGTTCTAAAGGCAGAATCAATAGGGAGGCTCAAAGAAGCTCTTGGCTACCTAGGAAGAAATAAGAGAGAAGAGATAATCTATCTTTTCTCTTTGTTTCCCCTTACACACATACATATTCAATTATCATTTGTTATTTTCACAATAGGAAATAAAGCACTTAGGACTTTTTATAAGAACAAACCCTGACAGATGAAGGCGCATTGCTTTTAGACTTGAAAGAAATACAAACATGAAAGATGGGGTGGCCTAGAAAAATACTGAGTAGAATAAGCCAGACACAGAAAGAAACGCACTACATGAGTCCACTGATGCCGAGCGTCTAGAAGAGTTAAACTGATGGAGTAAGTCTGGGAATGTTGGTTGCTAGGAGCTGAAGGAAGTAAGGGATGAAATTTCAGGTAAAGGAGGTGAATGAGCCCCAGGGATCTAAGTCAAGAGTATTGCACGATATACCTAACAACATGTTAAGAGGGTGGATCTCGGGTTAAGTGCTCTTATCACAATAAAAAAAAATCAATAAAATGCAATGGAGGGTTTAATGCATCCAGTATAGGACAGGACCTGAGACTGGACCTAAGTTTTTATTATTAAAATTAACAAAGTCATTATATTATCATAAATAAAAAATAACTGACAAATGAAGCCACTCAGACGGTCAATAAATACATGAAAATAGGCTCAATGTCTTTAATAATTAGAGAGAAGCAATTAAAATCACAGAATTCCATTCACAAACACTAGATGGCTAAAACCAAAAAGATGAAAAAGAATAAATATGGGTGAGCCTATGGAGCAATGCAACAGTGCTGATAGGAATGAAAAATGGTACCACCACGTTAAAAAACCAATGTGCCAATTTTTAGAAAGTTAAACATATATGAACCCTACAACCTAGAAACTCCATTCCTCACTACCTGCCAAAGATGAATTAAAACATTTTCACAGAACATCTGCCCGAGAATGGCTAACATGCCGTTGTTTACAATAGTCAAAAAACTGGAAACAAGCCAAAGGGCAGCTGATTCCGATCAGTGCATACCCACTTTGTGGTACATTTACATAGTCAATCTACTGACCAACAGAGACACTACCAATGCATGAACCAATCTCAAAAATGGGCTCAAGAAAAAAAACAAGACACAAGTTGTATATACTATATGATTTCTTTTGTATGAGTTCCAGTAACAGAGAAAATAAATTTATACTAATACAAACTGGGAAGTTGTTGCCTAGGGGTAAGAACCTGTCTGGTAATGACCCCTAGGTCTTCTGGACTAGGGCAACATGTTGAGAGGGTGGATGATTACAGGCTGTAACTAAGTCTCAGACCCATGTAATTTAACACCCGTGATCTACAAATCTGTTGTATGATACTCATACCTCAAAATTACACTGTTTATCATATATCATAATGATATGCTATATATAATTTTTTATTATATACTTTAAAAAAGGGACATAGGAACTAACTTAAGAAGTTCCAATTAGCCAAGGGCAAGATAACTTAACAATGGACAGAATAATATCTGCAGCAGTCTAAAACCCATCTGACATGTAATGCCAAGAAAAAAATTTACCTTCCCAGGCTGAGAACACTGAGGGCCTACATCCTGTTCAGGCCCTCTCAGGGGGAAAAAATGGTAAGGGCAGAAACAATGGTACTCATTCCCTGAATCTGTCACTGTTTACCTTTCCACTGTGAATGAAAGTGCTCCATGTTATCTCTCCTCTGAGTGCCAGATCTGGCCCTGAATATCCAGTGGCATCTGAAGCAAAGTGACAAGAGGTCTGGTGTCAAAGGCCTTGTCCCTCCTGGGCCTGAGGAGGGAGAGAAGGTCCTACCATTGCTGTTTCCATCAGCTTTATCCCCACGTAAGCCTGTTCCTCTTTTCCTGTTCTTGTCCTCTGTTCCTCTTGTTCCTCTTTATCCCCACGTAAGTCTGTTACTCTTGTCCGGCCTTCCTTCCTTCCTTCCACTCCAAATGTATAAATGTTTCACTTTGTCTCCAATTGGAGATGACTCTTTAAAAATGCATGTTTTGTTGCATAATTACAGGACTTTACATTGCAGATATGGATGTTAAAATAATAAACACATAACAGAATACAAGTGGTGGTCCACAAACTATGTGTTGGCTCTTTAAATCTGCATATTTTTTCCTTTCACTGTGAAGCCCTTCTGTTAAAAATACAATTAAGAGGAATTATGTTTAGTCAGAATACAGAAAACATTTTACTAATTATACAGGGTGCATAAAGACGTTTCAAATCCATTACAAAATAAAATGCAGATTTTTTAAGAGTAAATATTCCTATGCCTGGAATTCTGTTATGAATCAAAACAAAGGAGGCCTGGAGATTTATATGCACATTCAGACTCCATCAGACGACTCTGAGGAATCTAAGAACCTGTCCAGGAAAAATAGACAATTCTTGAAATGCAGAGAAAGTGAGTTATTTCAAACACTTTCTCAACAAACATTTTGCAACTGGGATGCCACTTCGCAAACTATTCTGCTCTTTCCCTAGTGTAACAACAAATTGCTTAAAATATGAACATTATATTCTAATCACAAAAGCAAAAATATTTGTCCACTAAATATCATATTAACATGTGGCTTCTTCTACTTGTTTTATATTCTAGATTTGATGAGAGAGAGAGAGAGAGAGAGAGAGAGAGAGAGAGAGAGAGAGAGAGAGAGAGAATGCTTTGTGGTAATGGAAATGGTCAGGATCTTGTGCAGTCAAAATAGTACCTCTATCAACTTAGCAGGAAGACAAAGGAACTGAATTTCAATATAATTTTAATTAGTTTAATTTTAAATGGTTACATGTGACTAGCAGCTGCCATATGCAACCCACACAGGTTCAGTTAATAAAGGGGTTTCACATTTAAAAGTTCATTTTTGATCAATAAATGGGATGGATTCAAATGAAAAACCTTCTATTCAGCAAAAGGAACAACCATTGAGGTGAAGAGAGTGCCTACATCTTGGGAGCAAATTTTTACCCCTCACACATCAGATAGAATACTAATCTCTAGAGTACATAAAGAACTCAAAAACCTTAACAACAGCAACAAACAAAAAAAACAACAATCAATAAATGGGCTAAGGAACTAAACACACACTTCTCAGAAGAAGATATATAATCAATTTACAAATATTGAAAAAAAGGTTAAACATCTCTAATAATTGGAAAAATGCAAATCAGAACTAAGATTTCATCTCACTCCAGTCAGAATGGCAATTATCAAGAATACAAGCAACAATAATTGTTGGTAAGGATGTGACAGAAAAGGCACACTCACACATTGGTAGGACTGCAAATTGGTGCAATCCATCTGGAAAGCAATATGGAGATTCCTTAGAAAACTTGGAATGGAACCACCACTTCACCCAGCTATCCCACTCCTCGGTCTATACCCAAAAGACTTAAAATCAGCATACTACAGTGATGCAGCCACATCAATATTTATAGCACCACAATTCTTGACTGCCAAACTGTGGAAGCAATCTACATATCCTTCAATAGATGAACGATAAAGAAACTGTGGTATATATACACAATGGAATATCATTCAGCATTAGAGAGAATAAAATCATGGTTTGTAGGTAAATGGATGAAGTTGGAGAATATCATGCTAAGCAAAGTAAGCCAATTTCAAAAAAGAACAGGGACTGAATATTTTCTCTAATAAGTAGGTAATGATCCATAATGGGTACAGGGCACATGGGATGAGTGGAGGAACTTTGGATTGGGCAAAGGGGAGGGAGGGGAGGTAGAAAAGATGGTGGAATGAGATGGCCACCATTACCCTAGGTACATGTATGACTGCACGAATGGTGTGACCCTACTTTGTGGACAACCAGAGAAGTGAAAAATTGTACATCATTTGTGTACAAAGAATCAAAGAGCATTCTGCTGTTACACAGAACTGATTAGAATAAAAAATAAATTTTAAAAGTTTATTTTTGTTCATTTTGAGGTGATTTTGAGAAGCCACTGAGCACCATTACAAACAGGACAGCAGGACCAGTAAGTAACGCAAAATGACAAACACAACAACCGCCACAACCAGCCACTTCAGATTTTTAGTGGCATAGCCTTTGTTTAATTCCCAAGAGTTCTCGGGAAGACCTTTTAAAATTTTGTGACTGCTAAAAAGTGATCTTAGCATCCACTCTTCTTATGTTTACATTTGTTTCCTGATACTAATTTTTCTCTCACAGAGAGAAACAGAGCTAGTTTTAGTTCTCACTTCCTCTCCTTATCTGCCTCTTACAATATGACACATTTTCCTACAGAAGAACCCTCATTTGAAGAACCTTCTATTTTAAAGAGTCTTCTCAGGGTTTAGCCTGAGAGCTTCCTCTTTTCCTGCTTCTTGACATAGGAGGCTGAGACGGACCACTAACTACCACAACACTCACATGTGCCCTCCACCCGGGGAAGATGCAGGGGGATGACATGACAGAGGAGGACAGCAGTGGCCAGGCTATGAGAACGCCAAAGGCCCTGCCCCCACACACCTTCACAGGAAAGGAAAAGCCTCAGTCCCTCAAAGACTAGCAGCAGATGGGACAGCTAGAAGGGAACAGTCCTTGAAAAAGGACAAAGAAAATGCATTATGATAAAACCTCCACGGTTGGTTAAGATAATCCAAGTATTCATCCTACGCAAGAGCTGTAATCAACAGAGATATCAGAAACACACAGTTTGTGTCCAACACTGTTTGTAAAGTCACTGTACCCAAGATGTGTAAAATCCACAAGCCATTGGAAGATGATTCAAAAAAGAAATAACTCGAGACTCTGATTCACAGCATCAACTATTTGCACTTCTGGAAATTCTGGAAAGGGAAAAAGGTGTGTTGGCTTGCAGTCATCTACAAGGATGACTGAGGGAAAAGGAGACCATAGATCAAAGAAAGAGAGGACAGATTTACTAACTGAGCAAAGAGTGTAAGTTAAAGCAGAGAGGTAAGAGTGAGCATGGTCCAGCACACAGAAGGGCATTCAGGAGAGCAGATGAAAGGTTGATGTTGGTAAACAGAAAAAGATGAGGTGTTGACAGGGTCAGCTTGTGGAAGAAATTGAATATCAGAAAAAAAGGAATTTAAACAGATGGAATCAACCTATAGATACTGCAAAGGGATATGTCAAGAGTTAGAAGGGCAGTCTGGGAGATGAACTGCAACAGAGAGGAAAATGGATCAGAGAAAATGGCTTATGGGACATATAATAATCAGGGAAGTAAGGTGGCAGCAGTAGTTGAAAACACATCAGAAAGAAGGAAGAGGAAAAGGAAACTTCAAATATTACACAACCTTCCATCCAGAAGAACAGAATGAAGTATTGGCGGCATGTTTGATCACATCTAAAATACATAAAAATCCCATCTGTTTTCACATCTTTCCTGGGTGTCTGGCTTAATTCATGCATGCCATATGAAGCCCCCCAGCGCTCTTCAAAAGAAGCAGCGCAATATACATTACACTGATCTTAAGTGCAAACACTAAGACTAGCAATACATTTTTAATAATGTTTCTTACTTATGAATGAAAATAATATATTACATTTGCTTTCAAATAACAGTGTGAGATGAGCAGATATTCAGGAGAACTGGCCGTGAGCTGGAGAGTCCTGAGGAGGGAGGGTGCCTGTAGGAACCATTCCCTCCCCACTTCCACTTATTCCACAAATCTAATCATTCACTGAGAACGCCTTCTGGAGAAAATGACTGTAAAGTCTGACAATATAATTCGTAAATAATTTTCACTTGAAAAGGCCTATCTAACACATTACAGTCATCACTAAACTACAAGAAAACACATTAAAAAAACCTGAAAGCCTGTAACCCATTCTACACTTCCCCTCCATAAAACTGTTTAGTTAAAGAGGAAAAAACATTATCCAAATACTGCTTTCAAAACATATTTATAGATTAACATCACTAAGGCAGATAAATAGCAAACACTGGCAGTGCTTGGAAAGCATTACATACACTGTGTAGTGCTTAAGAAAAAATATACCTGGGAGAGTTTACATAAGCTTGGGTCACTATAATATATCTCCAACTATTAACTGGTACACATGTTTACTTTTTGTCATTGCATTTTAATAAAAATGGACATATAGTGGAATTTATGAACATGAAGTATTACTTATTCATCTTAAACTAGTTTGGATTCAGGAAATTGTTCTTAATAAAGGGTAAATGGTTAACTGTGATGTTGAGATAACGTGAAACACAGCAAACCTTCAATGCATTTGCCTCTGCAGAACTGTGATTTGGATTATGTATTTAATGCTGAAGATGTTAGATCCCAAGCACTGTAAATTTAAACATTATAGGATCCAAGACTCTAAAACATGAAAAGCATTTTACTACATTAGAAAGAACAACATAATGTGACAAAAGTTTATGGTCTCGCTTTTTTTTCCCTGGAAAGTTTTGCTACAAGTCTAAAAACAAGTTTTATGTACTAAGAGTGTTTGAAGGATATATATTTTTAAAATAAAAATAAACCACTAAACTTAGACCCCATAATCCTTAATTCCACATATTATTAGAAGAAATAAATTATTAATGACTTAATAGAGATTTTTGCTTTATTTTGAGCAACTACAGATTGGGGATTGAATCTCAGATCTGCCATTTGCCATGCAAGGAGCAAGTGTGACCAACCAGATGACCTTGAGCAAGCCACTCAATCTCTGTGTGCCTGTTTCTTCATCCATCACAGAAGGGGAACAGAGGACCTACTTCTCAGGTAAGAGTTGAAGAAGCCATCTAAGGACAGATCTCAAGACAGTGAAGACAGTGACCGACACATGCCACTGTCACAATCAGCATCATCAGAGTTTGAACTCTCCTCCTTCATCTACACAAATGCACATCTGCATTCGTCTCAATATCTCCCATGGTTAGTAATGGCCAGTCTGGAACTAGGAACACAGAGTCCTTCCCAGCCTTCATCATTGAAAGCAGCCCAAATAGCAAAGCTGAAGTGCATACTGAAAATCCAGCAGCTCAGATCTTGTGCTTTTATTGAAGAAGTGGTTAACTGTGTGCCCACACAATTGGCATGAGAATCTTTAAAAATCATGTATACAATTTTATAAACAAAAATTTTCTTCTTCCTATAACTCTACTGAGAAACTGTGTATCCTGATCATTCACTACACCACACCCTCCCTTCTCTTCCTCCAACACACCAACCTCACTTTCTTCTCAGGGACCACCTTATCTTTGTATTTGATTTTGATTTTACTGCCACCAGATACACTGCTCCAGTTGTTTACTTTAAGATCTGCCTTTGTCTCACTCATCCCCCACCAATCAACCATGAGCACACAGATCATGCCTTATCCAGGAGTGCGTCCTCAGCTTTGAAAATGCAGCAGGCAACTAAGTTGTGCATAACAGCATCCAGCTAAATATTTGTTTAAGAAATATTTTAATGTTGAACTTCAAATTTCATTGTCTTAAGGTTTTCAAAGCACCTGAGTTAAAGGATGGCCTCCACTCATGATGCTATTCCTTGTAATCATGAAGCTATTATTACCTGCAAATATCTTTCAGATTCAACATCTTATGAGAATGAAATTTTTTTTTTGTTCTGAAGAGACTGAGATCTATCACCTGTCAAAATATGTATGTTAAATTTAGAGCCAAAAGATAATAATAAACCTAAAATAAATCTTTCTTGTTCATCAATCATGTTAGCATATTAAAAAAGAAGAAATGAGAAAATAAAATTGGTTCAAAGTGAAAAAAACAGTCAAGAAGAAACTGGGAAGTAGCAGCTCTGCTAAAGTAGAGCTTCTAATAAGATAAAAAAAATGCAACTTGCCATTGAAACTGCAGAACAGAGCAAAAGACTGCTTAAATTAATTATTGTACATCATTTAAGCAGAGAATTAATTTTCAAAGAACATGACATGACATGAAAAACATAATCCACAAGTATTTCTAAAGGGAACTATACTACATCTACACTATGAATCCTATTACAGTAAATACAATCATGTGCCCACATAAAATTAAAAGAAATACTCAATATTGTGAACAGGGGATTTTTCTAGATAGTATAATTGCAGAAATCATTATTTTTACTTGGTGCTTTTTGTTCCTCTGTGTAAACATGTAAGTCACATATGCAATTGGGATAAAAATACTGGGGCTGGGAAGGTGGTTTGCCTTCAGTTTTCCATAAGCATTTTTTTTCTTTCCATATTGCTCCTAAGGGAAAAAAAAAAAAAACAAATGAAGTACTGAATCCAGTTAAAGCAACAATCTAATTATAGTCCTTAAACAGAACAAGGAGAACAAGCCTATGGTCAGCACTGGTGTTTGAATCATTACTAGACCACATTCATGAAATTCCCTATGATGCTGGAAAGATGGAAACTGTGCATTGTTTGTAAGAAGAGAAACTCCAGTAATGGCTACTATTTATTGGGTAATTATGACCTTACAGTTTAGATATTATCTCACTTCATCCTCATAGTAATCTAATAAGATATTTTTATTATTTCCATTTATTACATAGGAAAATATAGGGATTCCCTTGTAAACAAGCGGGAGGCTCACGCAGGCATACTCACACATTCATTCACTCCTTAAATTTTTGGTGAGATATGTTATTCTCTAAATGTCTGAAAGATTACATTACAAAAACAATTGCTTAGCTTCTTTTTGAACTTTAAACTGCTTTGTGAAAGTCAGCCTTTGCTATTTGCAGGTTCCACATCAATGAATTCAACCGACCCCAGAAAATATTCAGAAAAACTATAGCATCTGTGCTGAACATGTACAGACATTTCTTCTTGTCATGGTGCTTTAACAATACAGGATGACAACATTTACACAGCACAGCATTGCATTAGGTATCATAAGTAACTTAGAGAAGGTTTAAAGTACTAGAGAAGATGCACAGAGGTTATATGCAAAGGCTCGGCTATTTTATATAAGGGACCTGAGCATCTACAGACTTTGGTATCCCACAGGGAGTCCTGAAACCAATCCCCACAGACACTAAGGCACAATGTGATTATATATTTATTTCTATCATAAACTCAATTTTTAGACCAACTTACATATTAATGCCATGTCTGGAAATTCCACTTACATTAAGTTATAGATATAATTTCTTTATATAACACTTTAAATGATAGTAATAATCTTATTACCCCAGAATAAAAGTTTTGTTCAAGAAATTTAAAATTACATATCAAATACATTTACTGTTAATGTACTTCAAGTCACTGTGAGTGACCATTCAGAAGGATGTTGTACTGGTCAAAAGCCAGTTGTCCACATACCCACTGCTGAAGAAACAATGCCTATTTTCTTATAGCCCATCTTGGCCACAAGACAAGCCACATTAGCCTCCCACTCCAACTGCTAAAAGTTTTACTCCAACTGTCAAAAGAAATCATCACAATCTTAATTTAATCTATATAAAAAAAGTTTAAAACTTCAAGTAAAGAATATCAGTTCCTACCTCCCCTTATTGAAAAAGGAAATGCTTCTTGTTGTGTTGCATTTCTTGATTCCTATAATATTTGACTTTTCTATAAAAAATAGAACAATGGTCTCTAAAACATGAATGTTAAATTTATATGCTATTCATGTTGAACATCTATCTTTCCTTTTTACCCCACCTACACAAGCAACATACAATCCACACAAGCTGGTTAACAAATACCAAAATAATTAGTGTAATGGAATTCCATAGATTTTCCTTGGCTTGATTCCATTTCCAATAAAGAGGTTAAAATTTTCACTTCTTGAAAAATAATGTAAACAGTCATCTTGCCTACAGTGGTGTAAGTTCATGAATTAAACAAAATGAGGCAGCTATGGATTTATGCCATCCAAACATGTTAAAATATATCATCGAACCACTTTTAAACCTCTTTATAATCAAAGGTACTTATTGATTTACCTACCATGTATAAAAGAAATAAGCCTAAGGTACAGTGAGGGAAGAATTGGCATGAACCCCTGCCATGTATATCCACTGTAAGAGACCAAAGGAGGGAGGCACCCGAGTGGATAGACCTGCACAGGCCACCTCAATCCAAGCAGCCCATCTTCATCTATGTGTGTGCCAGGAAGTCCTACATTTCACACATTTTCACTTTAGGAAGACTTCTGCATGTAAAACAAAATTAAAGAACTTTAAAAATACTGAATATATAATATATGCTGCGTGTGTGTGTGTGTGTACATATAATTGTATGTATTGGCATTTATCATCCTGGACACACAAGTGAAATGAGAACATATCTCCAATCAGCAGTAGAAGGAACAGTCCTTCCTGCCGGGATCTGAATTGGACTAGTGATGTTTCCATCTTAACTCTAGCGCTTCATTAAAAAACATTAAACCCAGTCTCTATCTGCATCAGTCAGTGTCTCTCACTCTTGTCAAACTGCTAGCTAAGTGAATTGGAAGGGTAAAATAAACTACTCTTCCCAGCCCAATTCATCAAGCCTGAATAATAAAATGTCATTACTGAACCATCATTATTCTGAACCAAATGTGATACAGCCGCAAAACACAACATGGAAGAAGAAAATATGCACATTTCCCCACTAAACTTGTTAAGGATGACCGTTAAATTCCACTGTCTTCTGACAATTGTGATTTAGATGAGAGTCAAAAATACACAAAAATAAATTGTCTATTCTATTTCTTCCTATTCATCATGCTTTCTTTATTGATGGTGGTCATAACTCTGCAAACCATGAGGAGTAGCAGTGAATATTGTGTGAAGGCAGCAAAGTCAACATTAACTAATAAAGGCTGGTCTGATAACAGAGTCACAATGCTAATTGCAAATCTTAGGCTACTGAGAAAACAACAGGTAAATCCCTTTAAGACTTCCGATATCTGTGTGTACTGACTACTGAATTTACCTGATATATATTTTTAAATAAATTATTGAAGAAGCAAAGTCAATATGTATAATTCATTTAAATTTCATTAACTAGATATCCAATCATTATGTTGAATATGTGTCTACTCAGAAGTAAATACACTGAGTAATTTTAGCAGCAACACTTATCAAGCTGACTTCTGAAAACCAAGCAGATAATCAAAACAAATTTAGCCAAAACAAAAAGCAAAGGAAAATTAAACATAAATGATTCTTTCTACATACATTATACTACAAATATTCCAAAATTATTACATATCATGGATCATGCATTCCTTCAGAAAAGTATTTTCTCTGGATGGATATATTTCTTCCTAAAATTTTCTCCAAAATAGTGCTTTATTTAAAATGATTTATGTGTTAGTCAGCTTTCATCACTGCATCTAAAATACCCAACAAAAACAACTTGGAGGAGGAAAAGTGTATTTTGAGTCATAGTTTCAAAGGTTCAGTCCATGGTCAGACAACTCCACTACTCTAGGCCCAAGGTCAAGGTGGAAGAAGCTTCTCGGTTCATAGCAGACAACAAAGGATAAAAAGAAAAAGGGAGTGAGGAGCCAAGACAAAATATAAATCCCAAATTATAAAATTTTAGTGAAAGTGACCTAGTGATCTACTGCCACCAGCATTTCCATCTGCCTACCGTCACCACCCACTTGTCTATTTTCATTAACTTATAGCTCCTATAATCTAAGCATTTTACCTCTGGATATTATCGCTCCATTGCCCAACAAGAGCTTTTGAGGAAAATCTCATATCCAAACCATAATGATTTATATGACATATTTGAACACTGTATAAAACCCAAAGAAGTTACAAAAAAAATTAAAGATTTTTACTGAATAAAAATACGCTTTTATGTTTTGTTATTTTATATGGGAACAAAGAGTGCTACTTTTAAAATTAGGATCTCTTCACCTCACATTAAAAACCAGTCACAATTCTGCATACTAGCAATAAGCATATGGAAAGCAATATTTAAAACATAATATCCTTTAAATTCTAGTCAAGGAAAAAAAAATATTTTGGCAAAAACTTAACAATGTGTGAGGATCTATAGGATAAAAATTACAAAATTTTAATGAAAGAGATCAAAGAAGATCAAAATTAAAGATAATTTCTTAGTAACATGTAGTTTTTAATATTTTAGTAAACTGCATATAAATATCACTGTCAAA
The DNA here is from genome assembly GCF_048772815.1 of Callospermophilus lateralis. Classification (NCBI taxonomy): domain Eukaryota; kingdom Metazoa; phylum Chordata; class Mammalia; order Rodentia; family Sciuridae; genus Callospermophilus; species Callospermophilus lateralis. Next base: position 4,632,624 of record NW_027514398.1, on the reverse strand, counting down.
ATTTAGATTAAAATTTATTCTCCTGGACTACCATCTTTGATGGCACAAAGCCTGATTACAAATAAAGAGTGTATAAATTAGATGGTTTATTACTTGATATTTCTGGTATTGCTCAGACTTCAATTTTTCTTATTCCAAAATGGTACTTCCTCTCAATCAAATAAGTTTGTTCAAAGCCAGAGGTAAACTGTATGACATGACAAGCAAACTCTAAAGTCGCAATTATTTTCTTGAGGACTAATTTCAGATATGGGATAACGTCATAATTGTCTTCCTTTCTTATCAGCTACACATCAATAACTCACTTATCAGCGACTCTGAAAGGTTCTTTCTTTCTCAACTATAAGGGTAATGTTCTTGAAAACCACAATACTTAAACACACACACACACACACACACACACACACACACACACACACACAACAACAACAGAACTGAAAAGCCAATGAATAAATAGAGCTGGTTACAATCAAAGTCATAAGGGAAAAATCTTCTCGACTTTCATGGTGGATGTGACTTTTATGTCTCACTGTAAATATAGAACACCAAAGAAAGATGATGAAATTATACTTCAAATTTTAATGAGCCAAAACAGAATCCCAGCTTGAAGTACTTTAAGCAAAGTAGGCAATTTACAAAACTCCTTGCTATCTTTAAGGATTTCTCATTTTTAAATTATTTTTTAGTTGTTGATGAACTTTTTTTTTATTTGTATGTGGTGCTGAGAATCAAACTCAGTGCCTCCCACATGCTAGGCAAACACTCTGCCACTGCGCCACAACCCCAACCCTCTTCATGGATTTCTGCCACAGGTTTTGCCCCTGACACTCTGAGCCAAAGTATAATTCTGCAAGAAAAAATGAAATCCCTGACATCCTTCTTAGAGACTGGCTACCTTCAGTTTAAAATATATTCCAAAGAACACTGATAGTACTATATGTCCATCCCTGAACCAATCACAGGAGTCAGAGGACTATCTACCTGTTATTATTATTAACAGACTAGGGGATCCACCACAGGAGCCCATGGCTAAGGCATGATTGGAAGCTTCTACCAGAACTAAATGGTTAAAGAAGGAGAAGAGAGTTCCCTTAAAAAATATGATACTAGTTACCAAAAATAAAATAACTGTAGCTGAAAAGGAGGGGGGGTACATGGTAGATCAACAAGAATAGCTATCTATATCACTGAGTAATAGCAAGCAAGCCTTTTTTATAATTTAACAGTCTGAAATTAGAGTATATTTAATTGCATTATTTATGCATGCAAAAACTGGATTTGTTACTCCTGATGACATATCTGGACCAGGAAAATCCTTTCAATCTATAAGCTATTTGAGAACCATCCAAGGAAGGAAGATGAAACCTAATAGTTCACTGAATATTTTCCAGTGACACATGATAGTAAGATGTAGAAAATACTAACATTGAAACTTGTATTTTTAATGATGGCAGATTACTAAAAAAAATAGGATTCCATACTCTATCACTCCTTTTAAAATGCCTCATTATCAATGTTATCAATGGTACAGAAGACAATATTGTGTTAGTCAGCTTTTTAACCACGGTGACCAAGAGACCTAACAAGAACAATTAGAGGAAGAAAATTTTATTGTGGGGCTCATGGTTTCAGAGGTTTCAGTTGATAGATGGTTGACTCCATTGCTGTGGACCCAAGGTGAGGCAGTACATCATGGCCTAAGAGTATGATAAAGGAAAGAGGGAAGCAGAGAGACACAGCTCTTCTCACAAAATATAAACCAAAATATAAATGAGCTGTCTCTTCCAGTCACATCCTACCTGCCTATGTCTACCACCCAGTTAATCCCCATTAGGAGACTAATGCACTGAGTACAGTAGACTAAGGCTCTCATAACCCAAATATTTCACCTCTAAATTTTCTTGCATTGTCTTACACATGAGCTTTCAGGGGACACCTAATATTTAAACCATAACAAATATTACATTTGAAAACATGAATAACACAAACATGAACTCTTTTACAAAAAGACTCAGAAGTGTAAGACAATGAATGTAAAGTTTCAGAAAACAGCCCTTTTTTTTTCATTTAATGTTTCCAGGTGTTGTGGCTTCAAATATGCCCACAAATGCAAATTCCTTCAAGTTTCTCCCTTGATACTTCAAATGGCGAATCTAAATTCCATCCCTCTGAAAGTAGGTTTGATTTAGTGACTCACTTCTAACAAACATTGTGGTGGGAATAATGGCATATGACTTCTGAAATTAGGTCATAAAAGACACTGCAGAATCCTTCTTGGATTATTCACTCCTGGAAAAGACAAAGGTCATGTTGCAAAGACACTCAAGCATCTCCATGAGAATCACAAGGGATTCTCCTGTTGCACAGGTGAGTGTGCCTTGTTGAGAATGGATTCTGCAGCCCTAATAAATCCTCCAATGACCATAGACCTAGCCAAAATCTTGACTTCAACTTCAGAAGAGATCACTGGCCAGTACTATCTATGGTAAATTGCTTTTGTCAGAGAAATCAAGACATTATAAATGGCAATTTAATGGTTTAATAAGCAACTTTTTATTTCTCTGTGATACGTAAAATAATGCATCATGCAACTGAAAGTCTGGGGCTCAGTAAAATGCAGCAATTCATTTGCATTTAAAATCTATTGCTTAGTTGATTGTTCCTGTTCCATTGCATTTAACACAGAAATATACACTTTCTCAAATCTACACTTCCTTACTGCTCTTCAACCTATATACATCCTCTGCCTCCTCCTGAATGTGGGTTTTTTTTTCTCCAATATATTAGAGATACAAAGTTACAAAGCTGTTTGCAGTATAAAAGACTTACCCATCCCCCCAAAAAATATGAGAGGAAAGGTTTTTATATTGTCAAATAGATATTTTTCAAAATATCATTGTAGTTATTCACATAACTACTAGTCAAAGGAAATGGCTAAAGTTAATATCTTTTGCATACATATCAATTCTGAATCTCTTACATATGGTTAACTTTCTGAAATTTTATGTTTAACTAATGCATATAATTTATAGAAATATCTTAAAACATTAATAAATTCATACTATAATGTATTTATGCTAGTTTTGTACTTACTTTCTCAATTGTTCTCCCCTTCTCTTTTCTCTGTGTTCACAAATAATATTTTTCTTTCCTTTAATCCCTATCCATAAAACATACTAAGATGGAAGTATGATTCTCCCTATGTATGCACAGACACATGAATTTTCAGAGACACTAAAATATGCATATAGGGACATTTTACTTCATTTAGTTTAGAAAAATTAGATCATATGATCGAAACTTTTTGTAACCTGATTGTTTCTCCCTCAATAATACCTCACTTAAATTCCAAGGCAAGGAGTATTTAGATCTCATTCTCCTTTCAAAATTGCATAATATTCTGACACAAATATACCATAATATATAGTAATATCAATAATGTAGAGGTACTTTGCTTTCTAATTTTCTGACCCTATTAGGAAAGCAGCAATAAGCGTCCATATATACACATACACATATTTGTGTATGTCTGCATGTATATGTACATACACACAGATGCATGTTTTCTTCACATGCTGACTCACATTTCTATGAAATAGAGAATCCAAGGAGCTGCAACTGCAGAACTGAAGAGATGTGTACTTTCGCTGTGAAAAGGGATTGCCAAATTAAGGACTAGGAAACAACATAATAACTTCTATCTCTGCTAACACTATCAGATTACCCTATTTCCTATGTTGCCAATAGCAGTAGCCAGTTATCATTTTTGTCAGTCTAATAGGAGGAAAAGGATTTTGCTTTATTTTAACATTCATTTACACAACTAGAGTGAATTTCAGCATCTTTTCATATCTTTTGGTTTCACTTGAATTATTTCTTCTCTAAAATCCATATTTCCAAACTTACCTAAAATTTGTGAGGGTACATGTGGCTTTCTCTTATGATTAATAGTTATTATCTCATATAAAGTAATTTTAATTATACTTATAATTGAATATATATTGTTTTTCTATTAACTGTTTTATTTTGTGCCAGAGAAAGTTTAATGAATTTTATGTAGACAAATATAGCTAACTTTTAATTTCTTTATTTCTAATCCTAGATGAGAAGGCTCTTCTCTAATCCTGTATTTATCTTTAAAGATTTTTATTTTTCTAATTTTTTACAGTCAAATATTTTCTTTTGTAAATATTTCTATATATGATACAAATGTCCAGTATTATGATACCATCTTCACATGTAGGGAAACTATTTTGTACTTTTTAATCAGCAGTAGTGGAAAGTTAGTTAATTATTTCAAGTTTCCTTATTAAATAATTTTGAAACAAGGTTAAAAACATAACTCTGCATTAACTATTTATCATGCTTATAATATTACAAGAGATTGCCAGATTAGGATCCAAGAAAAAAACATCATACTTCTACCATAATAGTTCCCATCTCTACTAACACTATCAGATTACCCTATTCTGATGCTTCCAACAGCAGTAGTTTCTCTCATTTTGTCAGTGCAATAAGCAGAAAATGACTTTTTGTTGTTACTGTTTACTGTTAGCAAACTCTGGCTAAATCAAAGAAGCATGTTCTCATCAAGTAAAAGCTACAAGATCCAAGTAAGATCAATACATTGATTTCATAAAGTAATCCCAAAAATTCCATGTGCGTCATAACTTTCCAGCATTCATATATGAATACAAGACCAGTGAAACTCCACATCAGGTACAACCACAAGAATGGGATCCTAATTAGAATAAGTTATACTCCATTTTGTATAATATGTCAAAATACATTCTACTGTCATGTATAGCTAAAAAGAACAAAAAATGAAAAAGAAAAACATTCATGTGCATAAGAAAATTTTAAGTTAAATTCAAAGTGTCTTTTACAGATAATATTCAACTGTGCTGCACAACATTCTCCGCACAGGTCTTCCTATGTAACTGTCATTATTACATCCAATTTTTGGTTCAGAACATATATTTAAAATAGAATTTTCCAAAGTGATTGACATTGTTCTAACACCCAAATGCAGCAGATAAATTCAAGGTACTAGGTTGCTTCTAATATTTACAATGTGGATACAGTTTTCATTATATTTCTGTCTCTCCTGATAAGTAGAATCCTTAATCCTAGGGGCAGATTTACTTCCACATTATAAAATATTCTAAGTATAAGATGACTGCTTTTTGGCTTGTAGGTTTTCCTGTTGTTCCAGATAGGTCCCCAAACTCTGTGGTGCCAGCCAAAGCCCAACATGAATGATGTAACACAGTGGGCAAGTGAGTAACTCTAACCTGGCTAGCATCAGGCAGTATTCCTGGGTTTGATGGGTGACAGATGCTCCCTTTCACACTGGCATAATACAATAAAGAATTCTAACCCTAGTGTAGTGTTTGGGCCATTTTTTTTAAATCACTTTTGATACTCTTGCAATTTATTATCAGAGATGGTATTATTGCCTACAGCAGTTTTTCAATGAACTCCTGATGTGTGTGCAGCCACACAGATCTCCCCTCAATCCCCAAAGTCCCTCAGTGAATTTCAATAACACACACTGACATTACAACACCAAAAAATTGCTACTTGCATACAAGTGGTTATTTCTGGTGCTGGGTCTCAGTTTTAGTACAGGTTAAAAGCTCTCAAGGGCAAGGCCTTCCCTTCTTGCCTCTCAAATTCCCATTCAAGTACCCTGCCAGGCACCCTGGTAAAACCCCAGGTACTGCATAAATCCTCACTGGTTGAAGTGCAACACAGACTAGCAGATTGTAAATGCCTCCAAGGAAAGATTCTTGTCGGTCTTTGTAATCCCAACAATCCGCAAGATCCTCTGCCCATGGCTTATTCATTAGTAATTTAATAAGCATTTTGAACGATCACTAATTCATAATGTTGGACAAGAGGACTTCACAGTGACAATCTCCTAAGGATATTTCCTTTTACAAAAAACATCTTGCTTGCTTGATTTAAATCAAGAAAATAAATTTTCTCAGAAAGCAGTTTCCTTAATTAAGAATTTAATACTACTCATAATGGATGCTTGTCACACTCTTCCACAGAAAGCTTACCCTGGTAAAAATATTTTAAACAAGAATGTTTTAATTAAAAAAAAAATAGTCACTCTTTGATCTGGGAATTAGATGATAAAAATTAAGAACAGTGCCTAGTTTTCTAAATGTATCACTTTACAAAGAAATCGGCTTTATTCTTTGCCTGTTCAAAATATTTTGTCTATTTTATTTGTTTAAATTACAGAGTTTCTATAAATGTCAAAAAAGCTAAAATTAAAAAGTTGGGTAGTAAATAAAAACCTTCAATTAAACATCAAGCTCAGTATGCAGAAAGGAAGAATGTTCACAAAATAAAACAGTGTATTTCAAATACATCACCACCAATCCATGCAGCACAGGAACTTCAACATCAAGACACTCATGTGGGAAAAACAAAAAAAAAGAGGAGTAGGAGGAGAAGAGAAGGGGAAGGGGAAATAACTGGTTACCAAATAGAGCAAATGATGTTCCATGCACTTGTATCCTAATTTTTTATATAATTAAAAAGCATCAATAAAAAAAATTATGTTCTCACCAAATTGATGCTATATGAGATTTTAGTAGAGCTAAAATTAAAATTTATCAAGGACTTACCTCAGATGCTAAGAAAAGCTGTGCTTAAAAAATAAAATGATCAGGCTGGGTTCGTGGCTCAGTGGTAGAATACTAGCCTAGCACATGCAAGGCCCTGGGTTCAATCCTCAGCACCACATAAAAATAAATAAATAAATAAAGATATTGTGTCCAACTACAACTAAAAAATAAACATTTAAAATGATATCCAGAGACCTAAACAACTCATTCTCAGACCACACCCAGAGTCATTATTATTTATTTATTTTTTTAAGAGAGAGAGAGAGAGAGAGAGAGAAAGAATGAATGAATGAGAGAGAATGAGAGAGAATTTTTTAATATTTATTTTTTAGTATTTGGCGGACACAACATCTTTGTCTGTATGTGGTGCTGAGGATCAAACCCGGGCCGCACGCATGCCAGGCGAGCGCGCTACCGCTTAAGCCACATCCCCAGCCCGAGGCATTATTATTTAAAAAAAATTGTCAGAACTCTTGAGGGTACTACAGACCTGCTGAATACAAAATGTTGGGCTGGGCAAGCACCCTCCAGGTAATTCTGATGCTTGCTAAATTTGAGAACTGTCTATACTGCATGAATATATCAAAAAAGTGAGGACAGAGTATACAAAGTTTGATGCACGTTAAACCTCTCAAGAAAAGTGAACAACCCAGCCAAGACAAATATTAAATTGATAATAAAGACTAGAAGATACTGAATTATCCTTTAATGTCTGTTTTTGATGATGCCTATGGAAATACAGAGGTGCAACCATCACTACAATCAATTTCAGAACATTTTGTCATCATTAGGGGGCACCACTGACCTTTACTATTTTATCCTTGGCTTTAAGTGTCTTCCAATATATTTTTCTATCTCTATAGATTTTCCTGTTCTGGATGTTTCATCTGCATTGAATCATAATATGTAGCTTTTATCCCTGAATACTGCCATTGGCTTAATATTTTAAGGTTCACCGATACTGTAGCTTATATTATAGTTTACTACTTTGATAATAGTAATTCTCATCATGTGGATACAATGAATTTTGTTTCTCAACCTATCCATTACTGGACATTGGGTGGAAATGAGTATTATGAGTCACTGATATGGACATTCATGTGTAAATTCTTGTGAACATACATCTCCATTACTCTTGGGTATACACCTAGCAGTCGAAACAGGTCAAATGGTATACTCTATGTGAAATAATTTTAGGAACTGCCAAACACTTTTTCTAATTTTTTCTACTAGTGGTGCATGACAGTTCTGATTTCTCTACACCCTTCCCAATACTTGTTCTTATCTGAATATTTGACTCCATCCATCTTGGTGATTTTGATTTGCATTTCCTTGGTGACTTATGATGTTAATCATTCTTTCATGTGCATACTAATTGTAGCAGAATGCATTTTGATTCATTGTACACAATTGCAGCACAACTTTACATTTCGTTGTATATGATGTAGCATCACACCATATGTGCAGTCATACATGTACCTAAGGTAATGATGTCTATCTTATTCCACCATCTTTCCTGCCCCTGCTTGCACCCTCCCTACCTTCCCTCCCATTTGCCCAATCAAAGTTCTTTCATTATATCTTCCTTGGAAAATGTCTATTCAGATCTTTGTCCATTTTTAATTGGATCATTTTCTTATTATTGATCTATAAGCATTCTTTATATACTCATAGATCGTTCTTTACATACTCTAGATAAAAGTCCTTATCAGATTTATAATTACTACATATTTTTTCCCATTCTGTGGCTTGTCTTTTCACCTTCTTGGCAACATTATTAGAAGCACAAAATGTTAATTCTTGAAATATGCTCTGAAAACTATCAAGTTTAAATTCACTATATAATTCTAGGAATAATTTTTACTAAGATTATGGATATTAACATATGGAATCTTAAGTTTACTCAAAAGTTTTACTTACTAGAATAATTTTTTAAAAATAATTTTCTAGTTATGAATGGAATTTTATCTTTATTTATTCCTATATATAAGATGCTGAGAATTGAACCTCATGCACGCTAGGCAAGCTCTCAACCACTGAGCTAACTAGAATAATTTTTAAACACTGGCTATTAACAGGAGATTTATGGTTACTCAGTAGAAGTTTCACTAGATTAGGAAAGTTATTTGTCAGACCACAGCTCTATGGCATGCAGCCACCACCTGGAAGAAGTTAACTGCAAGACAGTTTGTGGAACAACTCACTTGAATGAAAACTCAATGGTTCTGTGACACCTTGCCATCATCTATATTAACTAGTCATGTCCACCACATGAATCTAATCAGAAAAACAAAAATATACAAAATGCAGAGTTCATCTGCTTTGCACTGAAATCTTGGATACTTTTCCTTGAGATAAATATGCAGTGATCCCTGCCATCAGAGACTCAAACAGCAGTACAATGATGTTCTATGAAGAGAAATGATCATGGAAATCTTGGAACTCAAAAAGAAAATCTGAAATAAAACAGGATTAGGTTCACATGCCTACCAAAAAGGGGCCCAAGTTAAAGGAGCCAGCAGACATCAGACTAACTTTCCTCAAATGGGGCAGGGAGGAATGACACAAGAGTAAACAAGTGAGCATCCACAGGGAAGCAGACCGGCGTGATGGGTGCTGGCAGAACAGAAGGCAGCCAGGCACAAACATGAAGGGCCAAGTAACAGAGACCTTCTCCTTCAACACAGTCTCCTTGACCACCCTCAATGTGCAAGTGCTACACTCGGCCCTGACACAAAAATGAGAAGCCAAGACCTGGCTGTAGAAAGCTAAGAATCCCACCGTGAAGACCAAGGAGACTGAGGATGGGACAACTATGGTGAGCATCAACCACAAAGCACCTGCAAGCCTGTGGGGTCTGGACTTCACTGTCTTAAGTGATGCTGACACCTGCAAAACCTCTGGGCAGGAAGAACGAGAACCTTTGCCAAGGACTCTACAGATGGTGTGCAGCCCAGACATAAATGGAAAATAACCAGAGGTCTTCAGGTAATTCGAACATGAACTACAGAAGAACAGACAGGACTGGTACTAAGATGAGATCGTCTGGGGTAGAAACGGAGAGCAATATGGAGGCACTGTACAGAAGAAATGGACAGTAGTTCATCACATCTGTAAGTTTGAAAAAAAAAAAAAACAATGAAATGACACAAAGATGGCTCCCTAGAGTGAGCTTTAGTGAAGAATAAGTCTACTACTAGGAGGAAGATAAGATGGGCTCAAATGTTCTGGCAAAGAGACACCAACTGAAATACTCAGTGGAGAGACTATTTCAGATCCAGAATAATAGAGCTGATATTAATTCAACTATTTGAAAACAACTACACATTAACCCGATTTCGAAAGTTAACAACTAAAACACTTCTAAGAAATGTGGTGCCCCATGAAAAACTTCTAGAATGCTTAATTAAAATTATCTCTGTTTCCATACACTGTTATAAAATAAAAGGTGGGTGGGCTGGGTGATGGGTGAGAAAGAAGGCATACAGTTTAAAATGTACTACTTTATACTACGAACAAAATCTTGGAAAAATAACTGTAGCATACATTTCTCAATATCAATGTGTCCAGTTACAACCTTGATTTTTGTTTATGATCCCAGTCTCTGCAGTGCCAGTGAATTTAAATATCTTCACATTTCAATCTTTATTTTATTTCCTACTATATAATGCTTATCTCCAAAAGCTCAAAAGAACATCATTAAATTTAAACTTAAAAAATCTATACAGGAAAAAATCCTGTTACTCAGAAAAAATAAAGAGAAATGAATATTTTTACAGAATTAGATAATAGTTTTTAACCTATTCAGATGTAGCAATTTTGGTTTTCTTGTTGTTCTGGCAAATTGAGGAATATATTTGTGTTTTCCTTCACATTAATGGTTTTCCAAGTCTATAGACTTAGATAAATACTATAAATGCTCACAAGGAAAATATACTTTCTAATTATTTAATTTCCTTTAGTATTATTAGGAGTATAGTTACTAGTTTATTCATTTTAGTGTTTAAATAAAGATTCCAGTAGCTACTTTAACAAAAGTGCTATTATCATCCATTATATCATCTATGATGCCAAATTAAGATCTTAATCATTCCAAATAATTCATACTACATGAGAAAGAATCAAGAAAACTTTGAAAAAAAACAATTTAAAAAACATTCAACTCCCTAAGTTACAAAATACACATTCATCAATATTATAGGAAGGTGAAAATAAGTGGTAAACATGTATTAGTTTATTTTAAAGAAAGTTTCTCTCACTTTAATTATGGTATCAAAGCTGGATAGACAATGTGCTATTTGGAAGAGTCAAATGAAATAAAGACAAGTCAACACCCAACTAATCAATCAAGTATAATAACCACCTGCTCTTAGGAATAACATATCAATCAGGAGCCATCTTCAGACAGTCTGTCTTCATAAAATTAAGGCAACAGTCACACTACAAGCAAGTGTACGTATGATGGCATTAGAGGGACTTACTTTGGCTGGATGCAGAAATGAGGGGACATTGGGGCAGAAAAAGAAGAAATCTGTAAACAATTTATAGGATTCAAATGAAGTATTTTATCTTCACTCATCTGTTGTTTCTGAAAGATCAAAAACTACTGAGCACAAAATATCAATGAATCAGCAATCTTCTAGAGATGAAAAGTTCACTCTCATCAGAATTTGGGAATTTGTAGTAAACCTCAAGGTAAAGTTTAATTGCAGCACTCTCATGTCTTAGAAGAGTAAAGCTTAATCAGAACTAGGTAGTATTACACTTAAAAGCATCCTGAAACCAACCAATATGGCAAGCAGTTCTCCACAGACCATTGCAAGGAAGCAGAAGTTGCAGATTCCATCTATCAATCACCATTAGCCCTATGAATACACCCCCTGCACTCCTCCTCTATTTATTTTATTCTAGCACCTAGCAGTTCATTCACAGACACATGAGACACTTGGTGGAAAAGAATAGAAATAGGACATTTTCAATAATGACCAAATTGGCGCCGGGGGATTGGGAAAAGAAAAGAATGACTACAAAAATAAAAATAAAAGGTGAAAAAATGTAGAAGATAAGCAGAAAAGAAAGGGGAAGACGGTTTCAAATGTGCCAAGTAAAAAGAATTATGGAAATATTGCCCAGTCACTAGAAAATAAGGGTTGGGTGGGGAAGAGCATCTATGCTTCAAGAATACATCAAACTATTTCTTACCATCATGGGTATCTACTAATGTCCATTATGGGGAAATCTCAAAATTATGCAAAATAATTTCCACTACTGAGGTTTTCTAAACAGATATTTGGTAACATTAATGCTATAGACTCTTCAAAAATCATGATTCAAGATAGAAGAAAGCTCAGGCAATGACCAAACATTCAGGGGTAATCTTCCACGTACAGTGTCTAAGCCAACTCAATGTTGCAGGGTTCTTTCCAGAGCTTGCCCACCTCACCACTTCCCTTTAATTCTTCCTCTTTCATTTTAATGACATATTTTCTATAAGTTTGCCTTAGGATAAGTTATAGAGCCAAGTAGTTATGATTCATTAAACTAAAAGAATAGTTTAATTAACTACTTATGATTTTGGCTTTTATTCGAGATACTCTTTAGATTTATGAAAGTGACACTCTCCGTGAACTACAATTAACAACTATCTTTTAATTTTAATTAAAAAATGAAAAGAAGGCAGTTGAAATCACAATTAGTTCAGCATTCAAAAAAAATCAGAGAGAGAGGAATACATCAAACTATTTCCCAACATCTTGAGGAAGGAAGACACCATCAATAATGTTATGGTAAGACTGTTCAAAAGGGATACAAAATGCTTGGCATGGGGGAAATACATTACACATTAATATTAAAATCGAAATACTAACACATTGTTACTGATGCATTGAGATAGAAATGTGCCCTTCCAGCTTTTCATACAAGTGTTTAACAAGTACCAAAGTCTTCATTAAAAATAATTAGTGAATCCTTCTGACATAATAAGCATCATATAGAAAATATAATTGAGACCCCCACATTAATAGCAAAATATCTTCAAATACTAAGGTCAGCACTCAGAATATGAGGTCTCATCAGTGTACAGATAGAATAAATATTAAAAAAAAATGGACTGAATCTTTACCAAGTTTCTGCATACAGGAGTTTGACATTTATGATTAACAACTTCTAAAAGGAGGGTGAGGAGAAAAGTGTATGGTTTGACAATAAGATACACAGTAATCAAGACTCCTCAGAACTAGGAATGCAGGTATTTGGACAGCCTAATCTTCATTCTATGGAATCAAACATTCACATGCAGATGTGCCTAATAAAGAATAAAATACAAAGATTCACATCACAACCCCAAATTTTGTTAAATTGAGTTTATGGGAAAGAGAAGGAGTGCCTGCAATTACTGTGCAAGGCCAGAGGATGGTACTGTACGTCACACTAGCATCCCATAGAACATGGGATCAGAGTTGCAGCCTCAAGAAAATTTAATAGATGTTCAATGTGATCTGAAAATAGTTTTCTACAAGGAGAATCTCAAAACCATTCCTACACCCCATTTAACTAGAGATATGTAGAGCAATGCAGCTACAGCCTTTACTTCTGTCAAATATGAAAATAGCCACTTCGAATCAAAAAAAGGTTTGCATGTGCTTTCCATTTTTTCTCCTGGAGAAAAGAAGAGCTGCTGCTTTAAAACTAGAGATAAGATATATTTAGATTTGTTGTTGAATTTTGAGAAGATCAACAATTCACTGCTTCGAGAAAATATGAGGAAATTAAAAAGCACACAGAGAATTCTGCTATCATTAGTGCAAGCAAACACATCTTAGGCTAATCTGTGGCATTAATGTATTACAGCTTTGGTTTGTTTTGTAAGACAAGATATAAAAGGATGCAAGGGGAGTATATTGTTATGAGGAACTCTACTAATAATTTCCCATAAAAACTAGAAACAGGGCCAGGTGCAGTGGCACATGCACCTATAATTCTAGCAGCTCTGGAGGCTGAGGCAGGAGGATAAGGAGTTCAAAGCCAGCCTCAGCAAAAGCAAGGCACTAAGCAATTCAGGGAGATCCTGTCTCTATTTAAAAATGCAAAATACAGCTGGGGATATGGCTCAGTGGTCGAGTGCCCCCGAGTTCAATTCTTGTTACCAAAAAAACCAGAAATAGCATTCCATTTATGATATTATAAAAAGATTCCTATTTCATTTCCAGCAATGAGAAACATTATTTTATTTGATCAGTAAGAGTTTAAGAATGTAGTACTTAGAGGCCTATTGAATGTTTTGATTGAATGCAGTGTCTCACGAAGATCTTTTGAATCAGTAATAATTGAGGTTAATATAATAAAAAGGGGAAATCAAACTAAGAAACCTTCCTACAAAATAAAAGCCAGAGAGAATCTGGAAACCATAAGGCCAGGGACATAGATAAACCATATGGACAAGTAAAATCAGCCAAATCTATTAGGTTGAATATGATTGCTCACATTTCAATATTTGTATTTTTCAAGATCCTAAATTTGCTTTTGTCAGTCACCCAGATCCTTAATTCTCTCACTTTCAACTTATATTTATATTTTGTCCTCTCAGATGAAAAACCCAACCTATTTTCAAGCAGTATCAAGATGATTCCCCCGTTGTTATTCCTGCAATATTTCTAAGTACTATGGAATGTGAAGAATGCACAAGACAATGAATCATGTTTAACTGCCACTGAAACCCCAGGAAGAGGGACTAAAATTACAAAATGCATCATTATAAACAAGATGTACAAAGTAATCACAAAGAAAAAAGATTAGCTTGGATGTATAACTAGTTTTGTAATGTATTCAGTAAATATTTGTCTAATGAATGATCCAGGTTGGTAATGATACACACTTTTAAATATAGTATTATCAGTACACTGTGTGTGTGTGTTTGCACATGCATGCTGCTATGGATTGGACACAAGGCCTCATGCCTGCTAGGCAAGCATTCTACCACTGAACTACATCCCCAGCCTGTCAGCATTTTTTTTAAACACAACCAAATATCATTGGCAACTGAAAAAAAAATCATGCTACCCCATTTATCCTCTGTGGTCTCCTCTTTTAAACTCTCAAGAAATTCCTGAAGGCCCAACATGCTACTGAGTAAATTAAAATACAACTATACTCTTAAAGGGAGAACAAAAGGGAAGGTATATTTTAGACACTTTAATCTTTAAAGTAAAAATCACAAAGCAATTTCCCTTCTGGCCACATCATAAATTCAAAAACTAAAATACTCTATGTGATTCTATTATTTCTCCATTAAATTCTACTATAACTTTGGAATGTGTTTTACACATTGAATATATAGAGAGAGAATAGATGAATTTCGACATAAGAATTAAAAAACAGAACAACTTAAAGTCAAGTCATAATGCTACATCCATTCTTTCTTTAATTAATCTATACTTTCTTCAGAAAGTATGGGACAGAAAGAGAAAAGGGGAGAGAGATTGGTGGCTTTTACAGGACACAAAGTTTGGCAGGTACATCTATCCTGATTTCACTGACTCACTTCATTTCCATTCTTGAACAACATGTTGAATTTCTTTCTACCAAGGAAACTCAGTGAGTGTACTCAAGTCATAATACCTACACTAGCATTTATATTGACATTTGCATTAACCCGGCAATAGTTGGGGGAAAAGGTAAGCTATGTTCTAATGAACGTATTCAAAAAGAAGTGAAATAGCTTAAATATTTTTTGTAAAGAACTACATCATTGTTCCCAAGTCAAAAATACCAGAACTATGAAAACAAACAAGCAAACATAACAGTACACATGGGTAATATCTTTCTCTACAAAATCATAAATCTGTTCAAAAGCTCCTGTACCCACAACTAAAACATACTCCCTTCTCTAGATGTATATCAGGTTTCATGGACATTGCAGGGGTGAAACGTGAAACTTTTTTTTTATTCTATGATCAAATCTTTTGCAATGGGTCTGGTCACCGACTGCAAATTAGCAACATCCCATTAAGAAGCAGGTTGGCCTGAATGAGCAATAATCTACAGAACAGGCACACCAAAGTACACAATGGTGTCCTAAGTAAATCAGTAAATCTTTCTAATTGATGTTTTACAAGAGAAGAAAAGTCTGCTCATCTATGTGAGGGGCAATAGATGGATGTCCAAAATAACTAGAGATGGCTGAATTTATTTAGATGTATACAATAAACTACTTATCAAATACTTTGTCCTATATTCTGTTTCAGGTGTCCAAAATGGATTTCCTAAATTCTAATTTAACAGTTAAATTAATATGTAACCCATGAGATATTTCCACTGCTGTCTGATGTCTTCAAAAACAAAGGGGCCAAAATCAGTCCCTGGTTATAATAATGATTCTAGAGGGTAGGTTCAGTCTACCAGTAACTGATCAGAGCTACAGAGTCCTAAGCAATGGAGATTACCTAGAATAATCCTGGGCACCAGGTTTATGAAGCAAAAAGACTTTTGAGATGATGCTCTTATGTAGAGAGAAGAGAGAAGAAGTCTTAGTATCTAATACATTTCGTTCTGCAGAGGAGTCTTATATCTAATACATTTGGTTCATACAGAGGGACAAGCAGTCCCGTTTCTGCCCCCTAAACCCCCCAGCAACAAGGCTTGCCCTGTCTCACTGGGAACATTTCTTGACATAGATACTCAAAAATGAATGTGTAAAAAAAACAAAATAACAACAAACTGCAATACTGTGTAACTTGCTACATAAAAATGACTTTCTCTTTATAATATTCAGTAAAACAGTTCATAGTAAGTGCCACAGAGTTGGTAGTATAAGAGAAGATTTACAAATGCACTTCAATAGAAAGTTCTGGAGATTTGTGCATAAATTCTCTAAATGTCCTATGACATTGTGGTTACTAAAGCAAAACATACATGCATAAGACCATAAAATTCCATAAGAAAAATGCTACATGCCCACATGTGACTATGCAAGATATAGTTCCACGCTAGCTGGTTCATTTGAGATTCATTCATTGCACTTTCTCTGAAATAAAAAGTTAGAAATATTTCCACTCAGATTATTTTTTATTGCTCTCAAATGTTTGTGTTATGTTAGTTATGACAAAAACATTTAATTGAAAAGAGATTCAAAGTCTTTGGACCATTCTTCAACAAATAACTTTTGGAACAAATGATCTATTAGATTATTGTACACATTAAAATAAACATAAAACTATTGCTAGAAGCAATGTCCACAAGACCCCCATGGAAAAGGTAGGGAAGGACCCAGTCTCTTCTACATGTTAATGGTGTCTCCATGAAACACTCTTAGCTTCCCCTCTGCCAGGGAACCTCTTACCCCTGTGAAAAAGGGGAAAGCCCTAGGAGCTGAAGAAGCTCTGAAGCAGACAGGTCTGGATTCAGTTGGCTCCGTGCCTCGACCATCTCATTATAGAATAAGAATCATTGCAATAATGATCCCACAGTACAATTGTGGTGAGTACATTCAAAGTTGCATGTACAGTGTGTCTGCAGAGTGACAGGCATCGAATACACAGGAATAACTGTTGTCATTAACTTGGCCCACTTGGCAGTGATCCATCATGACCTACAGAAACAAATACACTTTTCCATCTCATGTGGAAATGCATGTGTGTTTCAGGAAACAACATTTATCTTCACTGTGCCTGAAGCACTGTTTTCCAATTTTCAACTTCTTTTTGTGCATACTGGCCTCACCTCATTCAATGATACACTGAGTTATAAATAGGTAACAATCCATAGCTTAATAACAGTCATGAAACCACAGCACATTCTTAGTTCTGAAGAAGGAGCCGGTGATATTTACATTAATAATTGTAACTAATGATGTCAACTCAGCTCTACTTCCAATTCTGATCTTTCAATCCTTCACACATTTGTTATTACTCCTCATTTTAGTGTAATGGAGAAACCAGACATTGCCAATGAGTGCCACATAATCGAAAGTGTTACTAACATTTATTACAACAGCTGTATGTTGTTAATAATGTTTATAGAAACAGTCTTGAATAATTATGATTCACTTTATAAAAATTAGCTAGACAAAAAATTTACATTAATATCAATTAAGGAAGAGAAAAGAACAAAGGATGGAATACCTGCATGGATATGCAAGAACACATGTGACCAGTTATTGCCAGAGAAAAAAGTGACAGAAAAGGAGACCAAAAGATAACCATCAAAAGGAGGAGGGAGAGAAGAAAGAGAGAGGGGCTATGCTGAGGCAGAAGAAGCTGACACACATGGAGAAAACTAGAGAATGAAGAGTGTGGTGGTGGACATTGGGGATGAAGGGGAAAGCTCTTATGGGTTGCTGACCCTCTTTTTAGTAAAATGGGGCCAATATCCTTGGTAAGTCATTTTCAGAGGCTTTAAAGCAAGACACTTATTTGGTAAATCTGTACTATAACAAAATACGTCATTCTCACACAGGAGCTTCTGGAGGAGACCTCATACCTGAACCATAAAGAGATGGTCCAAGATGATTATTCATACACCAGAAAAGACAGAAAATTGGAGATCAGGAAATTACCATCAAAAAAAAAATCTTGCCACGAAAATCTGGTCCAGAATAAAAGCAGAGAGCTATACCCTATAAAGTGGGTACAGGCTAAATATCTGAATGCACCTAAAAAAGGCAGAATCAGTGAACATGAAAGAACAGGAGTCTGATAATAAGGAATTCACCAGCCAGAGAAATGTATGATCCTGGAACACTGGAGATGGAGCAGTTTTCCAAGAGTTCTAATGCCAAGGTTAGAAGTACTAGTTGGGAGCTTAAAAAACTAGAATGAAAAAGAGCATCAAACTACATACTATGGTCCAAATCCAGTTGTGTGCCTATTTTTGCAAATCCCTCATTTGTAGAATAGAGCCACACCAATTCTTTCACATGGTTCCCTAGGGTTGCTTTTACCAACAGCAGAGTTGAAGGGCTGTGACAAAGAACACATAGCCTACACAACCAAAAACATCCACTACTTGGCCTCTTGCAGGGGAAGTTTGCTGACCCCTTGTCAATACACCAGGGGTATTAACCCATAAACCTTACCAAAGGCACTGATGTCACTGAATGTACCTGGAACATACTGCATAAGTATTTAGATTATTTGAATTATCTGCTTGAGTTTAAATTCCTCATTTGTCCATTTACTAGGTGTGTGAATTTGAATAGCGCATTTGAACTTCACTGTCCCAGTCTACCTCACTCCAGAATGGAAATAAGACACATTTTTATTGCATGGGATTGACAAAGGATGGCATTAAAACATTATCTGGCAGGTAGCAAACACTGTATATGTGCTGGCCACTATTTTAATAGGTGCACAGTAGTTAGTAACCAATGAATGCTGGATAAATATTAAGAGATAATCTGACTAAGGTGCTAATTTGTTGAAAACATGATGGTAGTTAATGCAAAATACTTGTCAACAAAGTAACCTTTAAAAAGGGATACTGCTTAATTGAAATAAATCATCAGAAGTGACATTAAACATAAAGATTATGTTATTCCACCTCATTTAAGTGAATCCTTGGAAACAAAGTATCACAGGACTTCTTAAGATCTTACTTGTATTAAAACAAGCAGAATGATTAAAGATCTAATTCAATAGAAATGGGCCATCATATCTGGAATTAAATAGAATATGTCTCTGACTTCATATCACACAATATATAAAATGTCTTATACAACTGAAAAACCATTTTGTAGTCCCCCCAAATATTTCTGCACAACTGGGTCAGGTCTTTTCTGCCAACCTTATTTACAGACACTACAGCTTGTCCATTACTGTTTTGCTTGATGGACCTGAACCAAGTATGCAAATTGCTCATCAGATCTTTGACTCAATGTTCATTTAAATGTGCTCAAAGCATAAGTTCTGTGAAACACTAAACACAAAAAGGGACACCATGGTGTCAATTTGGAGGCTCAGTAAAACTGTGACAAGCCTAACTACTGTACAACAGGATTCTTAAGTCTAACAACTAAGCTAATCATTAGTGGAACAGATGGTTCCCAGATCAGCCTAATCGAAATTCAGATATGCTAAAGCCTACCATTTTCCCAGCTAAAGTGATCTGCTGGGTCTCTGCCTGAATGCATTTAAATGACAAAAATGCATGTGATAATCTACCTGTCCAGGAGTCACAACCAGCAAATCTATAAGAGCTACATCAGGAAAAATAACTAGGTAGCAAGGAGGACTGTGTGAAGACCTCCATAGAGCCTGTCATTAGACCTACCAAAGAGCTCACACTGTTCAGTTCTATTGAACATGTTCAAAAATAGAATGTTTCCTTCCCTGACAGTTCCTCTCCTGCCAGCTTTAACAAGTGTTTCGCCCTATGATTTTCCCCAGGCCAACTCATTCAGTTTGTTCCAAACCTCAGTAGCACACATAACCACACACAGAATGCAGACCAGACTCTCCACCAAACATCTTTCCCACAGCCAAAGCCCATGTTACACCCTCTCATCTTTTCTCCTCCCCAAATGATGCTGTAAACCAAAGAGCTTGCTCATATTTCAATTCATGAATATCACCTGCACTTCCTTTTAACCTATAAGGTGTGGTTGATGTTTCAGATATTTTATGACTTCAGTTTTATTAGAAATGAATCAGGGAATGTTGCCCATATGCTGGTGTAATCTTAAGCTTAGACAGCTACCCAAGATCTGAGAAAGAAGGCAAGAAATATAATTCTACATTAGAAAGAGGAAAGGTGTCACACTACAGACAAGTACCTGATGTTAACACAATCTGATCTTCCATCCATGATCTAATTAATGTGATCACCAATGCTTTGTGGCAAATTCAAGTTGAAAATGAGAACATGCTTTTAGAAACCAAGCTCCCAAAAACCCAGCCCATGACTGATTTATGTAAATCTATTCCAGGTAAATGTGCATCTGTTATGTCTATTTGTTTTTTGTATTTTAAATTTATGTACTCAGAGACCCTGACCACTGAATTGTAGGCCCCTGGTAGCATAGTGACTCAAATTGAAAATGAATGACCTACAACAAGAAAGCAAAGCCTTTCAAATATAGCATCTCTATGATTTTCATTTCTCATACCTTCCTAGCTGAGAAAATCATTTACTGAAATATCAGGGCTGACTCAAAAAAAAAAAAAAAAGCTAAGTAAATATAAGAGTAAGACCCATTCCCAGATTTCAAAAACCTGATATTTACAGAAAAGTTACATACTAACTATACTTCTTTCCATCCATTTCTCTATTTCTCAAGTACTTTATTTCTATTTCATTCCTCCAGATGAAATCGAATCTACAAAATGCTGGCATAGGTAGGGATATATTCCAAGATGTCTAACCAAGAAAAATCATCAAAATTTCATGAGGTATACAAGGAAAAATACATTAAAAACCTCTAAAATTTTAATCACCCTTGAACATCTACCTTAGGCATTTAAACTAAAAGCCTCAACTATTACCAACTAAATGTTGCAAGAGTAAACTGAAAAATAAACCTTCAAACCAGGCTTGTGCCTGAAATTAATCTCAAGAAATGCTTACTTAACAGAAGTCTTAGGCATAGGTTTAATTTTTCAATTTTGTAAGACTTGGAATGCAACGGCTTGGATTTTTCTGATTTAGTTTAACAGCCCAGCTTCAATCCCTAGGTTTTTGTTATTCACAAGTCTTCACATTCACAGAAGTTATAAAACAAGTTGGGCACATGGGCAAAGGGGCAACAGGGACAGTAGCCCACAGCCATTAACCCTTGCCGCTAACTCTCCTGTGCACATGGCATGCTCTCCAGAACTCCCAGTGCTGGGACTTCTCTCTGATGGGAAAATCAACAACACAAGCTCAAGGTTTCCCTACTCTATTGCCTTTACTTGGAAGAAAAGCAACACAAAAGGGAACCCTACAAACACAAAACCTTACCTTCTGTTATGAGATTCAAAAGACCCTCAGTCCACCTGCCTTTGAAAGGTGTCAGTATACCTGCCTCGTACAACAGCTAAAGACTCCAGAAAGCCCAGAATTATCCTAGATGTAAAAAAGAACTTCATATTTCAATAACCTGAAGAAAGTTTATTTTAGACATGAGAATTAACTAACCATTTTAGTACACCTGATACTTGAGATACTTTGTGTTTTCTCCATGTATAAGCTTTCATTTTTTTGTGTGCATGTGTGTGCAAATCAAATAATCAGTTGGCGTATGTCAGGCATGAGACTTTTTCAAATATAATTCACTACCAAAAAAACAAATGAGGAACTCAGCTCAAAAATCAATATCATTTCACAATACCTACAAAATAGGATCTTATATCCCCAAAGACACACTTCTTTAGATATGATTTTTCAACATCTAAGATTTCCAACAGTTTGTAGCAATAATTATTTTGTCTCTAATATTTGCAATAAAAATCACTCTCCTAATACTAAAATAAAATCTGATACAATAAATTTATATCCAAAAAGGATGTAGCTAATCAGTTTATTTGATATTTACTGGCAATTTGAATCAGATTAAATTCAATCTTTCATTTATTATAATTACTGAGCAAGTATGTGGCCATCACTGCACGGGGTACTAGAGATAAAAGCCAAAAAGGACCTTGAGGCTATATGTCATACTAATAAATACTGTTAAATTATTTCCAAACCCTGAGGGCAATGTTAGTACAATTATAACATGAAATTATAAGCTGACTAACTTAAAGGGAGCTGTGTATAGAATACTAAGAGTTTCCCTTTTAATTTTATCAGACAAGTTCTTTCACAGTATCATGTGTGGTCATTTATTCCCTCACACTATCTCTGACTATAGACATGAGCTTATTAGCATATTGGGTTTGCCCTGTAAGACACAGAACCTTAATTTGAGAATACTGAAGAGTTCTGCAGTGGCGAGAGATGATCAAGAACAATCACAGAGATATGCATAAGTGGATTAAGACTCAAATTCTTCCACCTATCTACTTTGGTCTAAAACTTACACTGACAATGCAGCAGAAGAAATCCTTTGGGGGTAAAAATAACCTTAAGAATTCATGAAAGAAGAACAAAAGTTCTAAATACCAAGTGATATTTAATATTATTTTCTAGCATAGAGTAAATCCCATAAACGTCAAAGGATATTGCAAATAAATAGTTAACAAGGACTGATGTTTACATGAAATGTCCCAGAAGTATTAATTCTGTGAAACTATACCATTTGTAACTATATTTCTCAGCATCCATAGAGAGTCTAATAGATTGCAGGTCTTCTTTTTTAATCTTGCAAATCTGATCAGCTGCCCTTACCTTATCATGGGATGCTGAGACAAGTAAGGCATGCAGATACCTATCTGCTCTCACTGCTCCCACTGCTCCCAAAGCTATTTACATGTGAACAAATACATGTTGATTATTCAGGATTAATACACACATATTAGTACAAAGGAACAAGGAGGCTAAGGAGAGAAGTGAAGACACTGGGAAGAGGAAGAAATGAGTGATTTCAGTTTTTGTCCCTTGATTCAGAGGCAGTAGGAAAATATGCAAGTGGAAATACATTAAATGTGGTTGAAATGCTGCTTGGCTTTGACTGAGATCAGAATAGGTATGTGTTTTGAGGCAAAGAGTAGGGTTGGAGCATCCCATACTCATGGTTGGAAGAATTGTCCACAGTACCCAATGTGATCTACAAACTAAATGCAATTCCTGTCAAAATACCAATAGAAACTCTCACAGAAATAGAAAAAAGCTATATGGAACCACAAAAGATCTGTTCAAGCAATCTGAGAAAAACTAACAAAGCTGTATCATTAGAATCTCTGACTTCAAAACATACTACAAAGTGATAGTAACTAAAATAGCAGATAAAAACAGACACACAGACCGATGGGATGAATTCAATTCCTTGTATTTTCAGCCAACTGATTTTTAATAAAGGCAGCAAGAACATCCAAGGACAATCTCTTTTATAAATGGTTCTGGGAAAATTGAATATTCATCCGCAGAGGAAAGAAACTAGACCCTAATTCGTACTGTATATAAAAATCAACTTTAAATGGATCAGACTTAAATGTATGACCTGAAAGTATTAAATGACTAGAAGCAAATATAGGGGAAAGACTAGGACTTTGGTCTAGTTAAGATTTTTTTGAATATGAACCCTAAAGCAACAAGTAAAATTAGACAAATTACATTAAAGTAAAAAAACTTCTGTGCAGCAAAGGAAACTATCAGAAAAGACAATCTACATAATGGGAGAAAATTATGTGCAAACTATTCATCCAACAAGATATAAGGAATATATAAGGAACTTAAACAACTCAACAGCAAATACCAAATAATCCAATTTAATAATGGTGTATGGCCTGAACAGACACTGGCCAACAAGTATAGGAGAAAATGCTCAACATCACTAATTTTCAAAATAATATCAAAAAGACACAAAATAAATAAATAAAAGACAAATCTTGGCCAGGAAGCGGAGAAAGGAGAACCCTCATACACTTTTGGTAGGAATGTAAATTAGTGTGATCATTATGGAAAACAGGATGGAAGTGCCTCAGAAAACTAACAATAGAATGAGCATGTGATCAAGTAATGCCACTGTTGGGGATAAATGTTGAAGAGACATCTGCACTTTCACATTTACAACAGCCAAGCTATGGCATCAATCTAGTGTCTATGGATGAGTGAATGGATAAAGAAAATGTGTTCTCTATACTCAGTGCACCATTATCAGCTGTAAAAATAAAAAAAAATCTGTCATTTGCAGCAACATGGATGGAATGAGGCACTGTTAAGTAAAATAAGTCAGGCATGGAAGACAAACACCATGTTCTTATGTGATAATTCAAAAAGTTGAACTCTTAAGAAGTAGAGCATAGAACAGTGATTAGCAGAACCTGGGAAAGGTTTGGGAGGAGGGAGGGATGCAGAGAAGCAGGTGTGGGTTCTGAGGTGCAGATGGAGGTGTAACTTCAAATTCTGTTACATTGTAGGATAACTATGGTTGATAATACTAATTGAATATCTCAAAGGAGTTAGTAGGGAGAACTGCATCTTCCAAATACAAAGAAATGTTATGCCTGAAGTGACAGACATACCAGTTACCCTGACCTGAGCACTACACGTTGTATGCATGAATAGACATACTGTAATACCCCATAAATGTGTAATTCTTGTGAAAAAAATTATATTTAAAATATGTACTAATAAGATACATAAGTATGAGATAGCAAGTGATATTTCCCTCAACATATTGCCTTCTACCTACTCCATTCCTTCTTCTTAGAGGTTACCTTTAACAATTCCTTAGGATATTAAAACATTTAAAAATACAAGTGAGATTCTTCTGCCTGCATTTATACTATTTATTCTGTTGTTGACATTTTTCCACGAGGGCATATGATTTTTTTTCAATAATTCCTTGTATAATATGCCATAATTTTATGTTTCCTCCCACCACGTATTAGTGGAGATCATAATTACTTCATGAACCTGTATTTTGGAAGAAGTGCATTGTTTAGTTGGAGGAACAGCATGAACAAAACCAGACAGGGGTCCTGCCCTTAGGAAGATAGCAATCTAATAGGAGTGCTAAGTGAAGTAAGATAACTCGGATTGTGATTATAGCTATGTGGCCAATCAATCCAAGATGAGATAGAGTCGGGCGGGGGGCTGGTTTGTGCTGAGGCTTGATGAATAAACGGTTTTAAGAAAAACCAGAGAAGTAGCATCCCATATTATCGTTTTCAATATGAACATTCAATACTCACTGATTGCTTGCTCTATACCACCAGCTGATACAGTGTGAATATTTAAGGATAAAAAAATTTTGGTCCCTGTTTTTTTCGCGCCTACATTTTAGAGTAATTAAGCATAAAACCCCTCAACGGTAACTGGGACATAATAATTGCTCCATAAACTTAAAGTTTTGTTGTTAAGGAATTGTTTGCAATATGGCAGATGAATTTACTCTATTCTTTAAGGTTTACTATCTGTTTCTTTTTTTTCCATGTGAATATCTTCTATAATTGCCTGCCTACAGTCTGGGTCATCATCTCATGCTTTTCCGTGCCCTGATGATTTGTGGTTCTCGCAGGTGTTGTAGCTGCAGCACCCAATTGTGTTACACGTGCACATCTCTACACGACGCTTCTCTATACATATATCAAATATATGTAATTATTACATTATATTACATTATACATGGTATATCCTATGATTACTGAGGCTTCCTGGTACTCTTAACCATGCCAAGAATTAAAGTAGTCAGAACTGTCTTGGAAAATCCTCATGGACCCATGATTTTACTAGCTATGGGGGAAGGGGTTCCCATATGAATATATGTTATGTTGCAGCCTTTCAGTTATTCAAAATGATATGCAATTAGGTAAATCACATCATATTCTTTTAGAGGCAAAAATAGAAAGTACAGCATCAATCTGTGACCGCATTAGACAACTTGTGAGTGGAAAAGATTCCTGCTGTATGTAACCAATACCCAGATTCATTGCAGGTGTCACACCTAATTTTTTCAGCATTATTCCTATGCTCATTCAGCATTGTTTCTCACTGCACCCTAAGAGGAAGCATCTCTTGCAGTATTTGAAGTTTTTTTATTGCCACAGTGCAACGTGGACTTGAAATAACTAGTAAATACTAAGTATCTGAAATATGATGAAGGGCCATGAGATGAAAGAAAAACATGTGAAACATGGATAAGAGCTGCTATAGTTTGAGAGACTATACTGAAAAACATCCACCTAGAGGAAAAGAGAAAAAAATAAAATGGAATGGAAGAATATACAGTAAAAATTTAACTATCACTAGTGATGATGGCTTGAGGGTATAGAGCACAAAAATGCTTTGTGAAATGAGTTTTGCTTCTTTGTTTCACCAACAAAATTCTCTACAGCACTTAGCCACAACTAACAACATCAAGAGGGGTATTGAGAAAACTAAATTAGGATAAAAAACCCAGTGATATCATGACTCTTTGAAAATCTATAGGTCTTTAATTCCATCCAATCACTAATTTGAATCCAAAATCAAAAGTATTTCAGAATACCTGCTGATTTCAAATGTGGCTCTTAGACCTTTGGGCTCCCCAGAGCTAATGGTAAATACCTCTCTACAGATTTCTAGGTGAGAGTGGTAAACAGGAGTATGAATGCATTTGTACTGTTGATTCTGAACCCAATTAACTCTGAGAAGAAAGTATGTAAATGAAAGAACTTGAGTTATTATTTTTCTAAAGGAAAAAAATACTCAAAATACCATGTATACAAATATAGGTATAAAAGCAATGTAAAAAGCACAAAACAAAAAAATACATTATGTTACAAAGATTGATGTAAATAACAAATGGAAGGAATGAAGACTAATCATGTTACTTCAAAATGCATGCATAATACTCAACTACTTTTTAGGATCAAGAAATGAAGCCATTTGAATTACAAAATGTAAGCATGCTAAGTCTTCAGATATAGTTTTGGAATCTTCTAATCCATAACATATGCTAAGAAGAGTCCCTTGTTTTAAGCTTGGAATTTTGTAATGATTTCTCAAGATGACCCAATCTCAGAATTTCATTCTTTTGAAACAGAGTCATCAAATTTCTAGTAAAGGAAATTAAAAGAAGCAGTAGATAGTAGAACTTTTATCTGTTTTATACATACAAATGAGAAATCAGGGGGCTGGGATTTGGCTCAGTGTTAGAGTGATAGCATGCATAAAAGCCTGGGTTCAATCTACAGAACCATTAAAAAAATGAATGAAAACTTATATACTATGAACACATCATAACACCACTTTGGATCATAACCATGCTTTATGTTGAAATCAAATGTCACTTATGTGTGGGGTTCTAGTTAAGAGATACTGAACTCCTCTACTGAAAACAGTGTTAAAAAAGGATTCCAATGTATCCCACTCACTGCTGGCAAATGCTTCTCCATGAAGAAAAAACAGAATGTGATCTAAATAAATATTCTCCAGTGAAAATATTGAATGATAAAAGTTTCTACCAACTAAACTGAAGCAATGACTATATTACATTTCTTTACACAGAAAATTTTAACTTTAAATTAAGTGGTAACTGTTGGCTTGAGAAATCTCTTTTCCTACCTTCACATTATCTGGATGGAGTCCCCCAGGGTGCTTGTCCATGTACTGACATAAATCAGTGTGCTAGAAGGAAAAGGGGAAAATGTATTACTATCCCTCTGGCTGTAACATGATGAATCAATATTTTTCAACTTCAAAGTCACCATTATCTTCTGAACAAAGCAAATACAAGACAAGTGGGTGGATTTTTAGTGCATCCACTCTATGCTCCCCACCCCCATTTTTAACCACAATTGAATCATTATCTTTACCTCTAAGTTTCATGTTAAACATGTCTATGAATTAAAAGGAATATGTGTCCATAATTTGTCAAGCATTTAATTTCCTCCTCATTAAATATATATCACTAAAATTTGACTAAAATAATAAAAATAAAAGCCAACTAATCAAATTATAATTTTAATTAACTCATATTCTCCAATTACAAATGAAGGTTATTATTATTTATTTCATATGAGACAAAAACATTCTAAATCTATTACTCTAGTAAAATTTATCACTGTACTTATTTAAATTTTTCATGACTATATTCACAAAAAATAAAGTTTCCACATCTCCTAAATATATGTGAGCAAATAAACTCTATAAATTACAGAAATACATTTAAAATTATAAAGCAAAGATATTCCAATATATACTAACAAGAATAACCCCAGATAACATTTTATGGTGTTAACCTATTAAATATGGCAAGTTCAATTTGACAATAATAATATTTTTTTCTTAATTTCTTTTCTGTTTATATTGTAAACTACACACAATTTTTCAAAAAAGTATGTAGCATTGTAACTCAAATGTTTTCTTATCTGCTACTATAAATTGAAATATTTAATTATCCTGTAAAAGCCAATGGACAGAAGCATTTGTATCTTATTATTAGGCTTGACTTACTGAGGAATTATGAGTTTTTTAATACATTCAAGACCTTGCTGTAGCCACCAAAACAATTAAAATTTTGTTACGGAGTTGTTATTGAATGCTCTATGGTAAGTGTTCAGGATACAGAGGATGCAGAGCAGAATTTGTCCTTCATTCATTTATCCTGTTACTTCTTGAGCTCTTGCTATGTTTTCGGCATCAAACTTAGTCACCATGACATGATGGAATAAAACAGATGTACAGGGGAAAAGAATAGACACACCAGGAAATAGTAAAGTGAGCTATGTATTATGTTAAGAACAGTGCTGCATAATGTTCTATTTGGCTTTGCTATACAATTGGTAAACTTCTTTCATCCTTTGCTGCTCATGTCTTACTTATATATAACTTCTTCTAGAGGCCTTTCTGAAATCTTTGGACTATATTATGTTCCCCCTGCTATATGTAAGGCAAAGCCAAATAAAGCAGGACAGAATAAGTGCTAGTAGACACATTCTGAAACATAACTGCCTATATGTAGGACCACATCCAAAGTTTATGTGTTGAAGGCTTGCTTGATCTCTGCTGGCAGTGCTATTGGGAGGTGATGGAAATTTTAAGAGTTGGGGCCTACTGGAAGGGAGTAGTTGACTGGGGGCATGGCTTTGAAAGGTTTTTTCTATCCCCAGTCTCTTCCTTTCTCTCTCTTTCTCTTTGCTTTCTGGCTGCCATAAGGTGTGCAACTCTGTTCCACTATGTGCTTTCCACTGATTCACTGAAGGTCCAAGGTGACAGGGCCAAATGACCATGGACTAAACTGTGAGCCAAATTATACCTTTTCTTGTTTAAATTGATCTTCTCAGGAATTGTGACAAATGATGGAAAGTTGATTAACACAAATGGGAAAATATTTCTGCTCCTCTAGACATGAGATGAACTGTAGTAGAGACCTTCTCCAGAAATTAGTTCTTTGGAACTTTGATAAAAAGTTTTCCAAATATTTTAAATTTTAAAACCCATTTTTCTTTAGATTCAGGGTATGAAAATGTGTGTGTGTGTGCGTGTGTGTGCGTGTACTTGTACACACACATAACAGATATATACACATGGCTGTCACTAGCTGTGTAGCCCTGGTCTACATAACCTCTGTATATAAGTACTATCTTCATCTGTGGAATGATAATAATCCTAGTATACCTACCCCATATGGTTTAGGGGGAAAGTAATGAGCAAATATCTATAATACTTTGAGAACTTTTCCTGGTACCTAGTAGATACTATAGATGATGATGATGATGTTCTAGGATGTATTTAGGAGTACAAACAGGGAAAAATATTTAAAAGGATAGCAATTTAATAAAACAAATATT
The DNA here is from genome assembly GCF_048772815.1 of Callospermophilus lateralis. Taxonomy (NCBI): domain Eukaryota; kingdom Metazoa; phylum Chordata; class Mammalia; order Rodentia; family Sciuridae; genus Callospermophilus; species Callospermophilus lateralis. Next base: position 4,602,632 of record NW_027514398.1, on the reverse strand, counting down.
AAATCTATATAGAGAGATCCCAGGACTGTACTTCACCTTGATGTGCATGTTTCTCCCACCTGCATGCCTAGACATCTCACTCACACTTCTCAGCTCCTGCACTCCTCTCAAAGCGCATCCAGCAAACACAACAGAACCTCAGATTGCTCTGGGTGATTAGGAGCAAGAATCTGAGAAATTTCAGATAGAAGACGGGACAGGAAGCAGTACAAGGCCATACTTTGTACCCCAATATCCATGTGTCACAAATTTCTTCTTTACCTACATTAAAAAAACTGTCTCTTTCCGCTAATTTCTTTATTGGTTCTTTTTAGTTATACATGACAGTAGAATCCATTTTGACATAATTATACAAGCATGAAATTATTCTAATTCTGACACCAGTATCTTTACTTCCCTTTCCCCACCCGCTACTCCCTTCCCTCTATTGATCTTTCTGCCATTTACCATAGTTATTTTTAAAAATTAATTTCTAATGGATGTACACTATGGTGAGATTCACTGTGTGTATCCATATGTGTACATATGCCCTCCTTCTTTTGAAATGCACAGTACTCTTTGGCTTTGCATTAGATGTGACCAAATTACAACTTTCATTACATCTTTCTTCTTCTTTCTTTCTTTTTTTTTATACCAGGTATTAAACCCAAGTGTGCTCAACAACTGAGCCATATCTCCAGTCCTTTCCATTTTCTTTCTAATTTTAAGATAGGGTCTCCCTAATTTGTGAGGCTGGCTTTGAGCTTGCAATCCTCCTATCTCTGTCTCCTGAGCCATGGGGATTACAGGCATGTGCCACCATGCCTGGCTAACATCTCTTCTTTCTTGACAACTTCTTTCTTTAGTCCTGTTAATTGTATTATGTGACCTTTATGATTTACAGTAGTCTAGAAATGTAAACCTAACAGAGCATGCCAGAAGGCACTTCTTAGTCATTTCAGTGTTAAAATCATTGTAGGTATAAGAGTTCTGAACAGAAGGCCCCTATGACATAACAAACAGATCACTCTCTTGGAATACCTTGATAATATTGGATCCATCTGGCTTGATCTCTGACTATTTCTTGTTTCTAATATCAAAAGGAGCATGCACAGGTAGACTAGCTCCTTGATAATACCTATGAGTGTCTGCCATGGCTCTGAGCTAAAATTCCTCCTCCCTTACCGCACTGTGCCTCGCCTCATCCACCCACACCACACCTCTCATTCACTCCATCACTGTCACTGTTCTTCAGCATAATATCACTAGAAGCAGTAGAAGTGCTTGTGTCTGACAGGTTTGTGTCTGACAACTACCTAGAAATAGCACATCAGTACTCCATAGAGTGGGTGGTTTTGAAGGAAGCTATCAAGGGTGGCTAGACTTACAAACCAAGCAGAAGACAGAGGGAATGCAGCCAGTAGCTCTAAGTCTCAATCCCTGCATGAGCACATTGTTGATTACCCACTGCGTAGCATTTATTTGGTTATTTACAAATGTGCAGAAATGTTTCTAAGGGGGAGGGAATTTGAGGAGAGGATCTGAAATCAGAATCCCTTGGAGGATAAATGTTTACTGTAAAATAATTTGTAAGATTTAGAATTTGTTTCCTCATATTGATTTTTTTTGTCTGGATCAATTTCGAAGGCAGAAGACAAATCTCCCTTTAAAAAAGGCAGGACATAGAAATAACATGGAGAATTGAGAAGTCTTTTTACTCATAAGCATTTTCACACAGTATAGTCCTGGTTAATTTTAATCATAGGCAGGAATGAGAATGACAATGACTGAACAAAGATATGTTCGTGGCTATATAAAACAAAATGATATAAATTGTGATGTTAATAATATAAAGTCCATGGAAAGGATTAATAATGTGGTTTTTATATGCAATTTAGTTTTTGCTAGTTTGAAGAAGACTGTTATAGCTATACAATATTTCAAGTAAGTCTGAGTGAAATCACATTAAATATATGGAAAAGAAAGAGAAATCAAAGCATATCACTGTAAAAAATCAATAAAATATAAAAGAAGACAGTATAATAGAAAAACAGGGACAAAAGATGTATGGTAGGCAGCAAATCTTTAAAAAAATGCTAGCAATGTATTTCTGTGGTACAATAAAAATTAAATATTTGGTATTTGTACCTGGTTCTTGACACATTGCTCCTACAATCTTTGAAATCTCCAGTGGTCTAAGTGCCTTCTCTATGCTCATAAGGACTGGTGACTGAATGCTACCTCTACATGCCTACAAGATGGGAGCTGGTTGCCAGAAAGATCAAGAAATCATTAGAGGCATGGAAATTTTCTCTGCATTACTTGAAGTCTGAGAAGGCAAGAAAGGATAAAGGTTGAACTTAATCTCCAAAGGCTAATGTCTTACTCTATCTACCTATCTCACAAAACATCCATAATATAGGTTGAAGAATAGTTTGTAGAATTATGAAATTTCTTAATTCCTGTAAAGAACATAAGATACTAAGAAATTATATTTGTACATTAACTATGTTAGCATATTCAAATAATAGTCATGTAAGGTTGTTGTTTGAGGAAAATTCCAAGCATCACCTGGCAATCCGTGCCTAGTCCGATATAAATAATGTTTGAATTAATAACTAAATCTTATGTAATCACTCTAGCAAAGCAACTCTTTCCTCTTGTATATATGTGTGTGTGAGTGTGTGTGTGTATGTTTGCATATATATACATGTATATGTGTGTGCACAGGTATTCAATTTGCTACAAGAACATGTACCTGCTTACTAAAAAGACACTGCAAATGAAGATCAACATTGCAGCATCAACAACCATAAAACTTAATAAACTCACCTAAGTTGTGTGTTGCAAATACCAAATAATTACAAACAGCCACTAGGGACTGATATCAGAAGCATATGGACAGGCTCTGTGTTGCCTGAGCTAAATAACTACAGTGTATTTTAATGTAGTATGTGCTATATGAAATCCAAACAAAGAGATCCCATTATAAGAGACTGATTTGGGGTGAGGGAGGATGATATGATATTCATCTCTGTATAGCCTCTTAAAACTGATTTACTGCAATGGCTTGTAGAAGTAACAGATGTTTATTTGAATGAATATTCATTTGTTCACATCAAGTCTCAGTAGACAACTCTTTCCTTTTAAGAGGTCTAATTTTCCTCTTATGCAGCGTTTACTATTGTGGTTTCCAATTGTCTATTTAGAGGATATAACATTAAGAATATATGTAAAGTGGAGTCTTGAAGGATAATGATGTAAAATCTGAAGCAGAGATAAATATGCTAATTTGAAACAACAAAAATTTCAGATATAAACATCTTAGTGACTTACCTTACATTTTCTGACAGCATGGTGATCATTTCTCATCAACCAATCATGAATTCTCTGTCAAATTACCTTATTATCACACTGTTAGAGCTATAAAAAATTTATTTAAGAAAGAGTATTATCAGGCTTGTGATGTGCATCAGTGGTACAGCACTTACCTAGCATGCATGAGGCCCTGGAATTGAGTCTCCAGCATTCAAAAAAAAAAAAAAAAAAAAGAAAGAAAAAGAAAAGAAAAAAAGAAATAACATTACCAAAAAGTGAAGTGACTTCTTTAAATAACCATAGAAACCAAATAAAGAATTTTCTTGTGAAGAATCTTTAGAAATTATACAATTCTATATAAATAGAAATTATTATCACTTGGAAGCCTGTCTGCATTTCTGCCACTTGCTATACAAAATATTGCTTTGTCCCATGCATACTTTTCAAGAAAACAGCAATATCAGAACTATAGATAGTCCGTTTGTTTCATAAGTTCATGTATTAGGGCCAGTTTATCATACCTATAGTTATTTTGGCTCTGCAAAAGATTATTTTGGCAGAAGTTTTATTAGTGTCTCAAATTGTCTTTTAAGAAACTTGGCTAGGTTTATTGCCTAATATTGCAAGTTATAAATTTCAAACCTTATTACTGCATACTCCCAATCCCTTTCCCCAAGTCACTAGTACTATGAGATTTTCAGGTGCAATGATTCAACATAAATTTGTTACAGAATTCCATAAACAAATAGGATAATTTTAGGAGCAGAGTTATAATGAGATAATGGTTTGGCTTTATTTTTTTAGTGCATGAAATGCCTAATATATTTGGCAGCATAACTTAATCTCCATAATCTATGGAATTATTAGAAGAACAGACATAACATGTACACTAAAATATGAAGCTAATTCAAAAGCTATTTGAGTCAGCCTTCTTTCCCAAACTCTCAGACATCTATCTATTCACGGGAAAAGGTACATTATTCTATGCACTACTACATTAACAAACCTAGCCTTAATAGCAACTGGGACAAAGTGCCTTAATTTTTATTATTTCCTTAGGATGAGGGGGCTTTTGTTGTAGCTCAGTGGTAAAGCATTTACCTACCATGTGTGAGGCACTAGGTTCAATTCTCAGCTCTACATATAGTTTCTAGGATGAATTATGAGCATTGGAATTGCAGAGCCAACATGTTGCTTACTGTACAGGTTTGAAACATATTAAGTTCACAAAAATCATACAGCATATTCATTGAGTGTCTACTCAAATATTGCTTCTCTTTAGCCTTCCTTACTCCCTGTGGCAAAAATGAAACAATTAAGTGCTATGCACTAGGTCAACAGCTGATCAAACAAGGAGCCAACAAAGTCCCTGCCTCTTGATGAGCTTATAGATTTATTAATAAGACAGACATTTATTAGATAACAATACACAAATATGTTGTGACAAACGAACTTACATGATCTTTCTCCTGCACATCTCTTGAACTTTATATCTAACTCCATTATGACATTACCCTTAAACTTAATTGGTATATTTTTTCTTCTGTTAGACTTAGTTGCTTAAGGGCAGGGACAAACATTTGTGACTATAGTGTCTAAGTGGATCAGAGTTTCTGCAGTCAGACAATCTTAACGTACATCCTGTCTCCACACTTATTATGTATCTTTGGATAACTTTTTGGCCTCTTGTGCCTCGGTTTCTTAATATATAAAATGAATGGGGATAGTTATAATATTAACCCTATAGTGCTGCAAAAGGATTAAGTCCTAGGACATGTACAGAACTGAGAATGGTGCTTGACATATGGTAAGTGCTTAAGAACTATTAGCTATAATCATCTTTCCAGATCTAGTATAAACATTTTGTAATGTCTACTGCCTAGCTTAATAGATAAATGCATTTAACTATATCAATAATTCGGAGTTCTTTAACATAGTCAACAAATTGATAAATGACTGGTCTGAAAAATTAGTATGTGCTTTTGCCATGACATGAAATTGAACGTTTGATTATAATATAATCATTATTTTGCCTCTAAGAAAAATTGTTGTTAGCTAAACAATGGCATAAATTATAATATGAAGTTAAAGAGTTAATTCAAAGATGCAATATTTTATGTGCCATTATAAATGAAAAATCATTACCAATTAAACTGTAATAATATTTTTTGTTACTTAGGTTTTTATTTTATGTTTATTGAAATAATTTTCTTAAACTTATTTGTTCTTGGATTTTTATGGTACATCACAATATAAAGAGCAATGGACAAGTTCATGCAGTCCCACGCAATGATAATTGCATCACAATTGCTGCCTGTCTAAGAGTGATTGAAAACATCATTTATTGAATGGTACATTTTGATTTTAGAGATGATAAAAGGCACATGTTAGAATTAATGATATCACATATATATTTATATCGTTACATATGATAGGGAGACCCTTAGAATATAAAGATTACTGATTCCCACACTTTCTCAGAAGTTGGAGTAGTCTTTGATGGGTGATGGTTTTAGCTTTGCTGAGATACATATTGCACATATTTTCTGTCAGGTGCACAGGACATGCTTGTGCAGTCAGTGAATGAATGTGGTGGGTCAAGCGCTCAATTCACATAGCTATGAGTACACCCATGCAGAAACTCACACTTTCCTTGTCATTGTATTCCTAAATATAACAGGCAAAGATTTCCTGCAGCCCTCTTAAATGACAAAAGTCTATTGTGGGGTAGTTATACACAAGCAAAACTACTCACCCGGTGAGGTCAGGAAGCAGGGCTGGGGTCTGCAAGGTCGGGAGCCGCAGCAGCAGCTTCGTTCCACCTCGAGGTAGGCAGCGGGTCTGGGCTCCTGTGGGTGGTGGAAGCGGCTGCTTCCTTCTTGCCAGGAGATAAGGCAACGGGGGCGCGGGGGTTGGCGCCAGCAAAGTCCGCCTGGTTGGTTCCTGCCACCGCCTCCTTCCTCCTCCTCCTCCTCAGGTAGCCGCCTCATTCCTGGTGCCGGCCGCCGCCTGGTTCCTCCTCCTCCTCCTCCTCCTCAGGTGGCCGCCTGGTTCCGCCGCCTCGTTCCTCGTCCTCAGGCGGCAGCCTCGTTCCTCCTCCTCCTCAGGCGGCCGCCTCCTTCCAGCCCCTGCCTCCTACCTCCTCCTCCTCAGGTGGCCGCCTGGTTCCTGCTGCCGCCTGGTTCCTGCTCCTCAGGTGGCCGCCTCTTTCCTGCCGCAGCCTCTTCCCTCCTCCTCCTCAGGTGGCCGCCGCCTGGTTCCGGCCGCCGCCTGGTTCCGGCCGCCGCCTGGTTCCGGCCGCCGCCTGGTTCCGGCCGCCGCCTCGTTCCGGCCGCCGCCTCGTTCCGGCCGCCGCCTCGTTCCGGCCGCCGCCTCGTTCCTCCTCCTCGGGTGGCCGCCTGGTTCCGGCCCCCGCCTGGTTCCGGCCCCCGCCTGGTTCAACCTCCTCCGGCCATCGCCTCCTTCGTCCTACTCCGGCCGCCGCCTTCCTGCTGCCGCCGCCTTCCTCCCGCCGCCGCCTTCCTCCTCCTCGGGTGGCCGCCTGGTTCCGGCCGCCGCCTGGTTCCTCCTCCTCAGGTGGCCGCCTGGTTCCAGCCGCCGCCTCCTTCCGGCCGCTGCCTGGTTCCTCCTCCGGCCGCCGCCTCCTTCGTCCTCCTCCTGCCGCCGCCGCCTTCCTGCCGCCGCCGCCTTCCTCCTCCTCGGGTGGCCGCCTGGTTCCCGCCGCCGCCTGGTTCCCGCCGCCGCCTGGTTCCGGCCGCCGCCTGGTTCCCGCCACCGCCTGGTTCCCGCCGCCGCCTGGTTCCGGCCGCCACCTCGTTCCGGCCACTGCCTGGTTCCTGCCGCCGCCTCGTTCCCGCCGCCTGCTCGTTCCTCCTCCTCGGGTGGCCGCCTGGTTCCTGCCGCCGCCTGGTTCCGGCCCCCGCCTGGTTCAACCTCCTCCGGCCGTCGCCTCCTTCGTCCTCCTCCAGCCGCCGCCTTCCTCCTCCTCGGGTGGCCGCCTGGTTCCGGCCGCCGCCTGGTTCCGGCCGCCGCCTGGTTCCGGCCGCCGCCTGGTTCCGGCCGCCGCCTGGTTCCGGCCGCCGCCTGGTTCCGGCCGCCGCCTGGTTCCGGCCGCCGCCTGGTTCCGGCCGCCGCCTGGTTCCGGCCGCCGCCTGGTTCCGGCCGCCGCCTGGTTCCTCCTCCTCAGGTGGCTGCCTGGTTCCGGCCGCCGCCTGGTTCCGGCCCCCGCCTCAATCCGGCCGCCGCCTGGTTCCGGCCGCCTTCCTGCCACCGCCGCCGCCTTCCTGCAAACGCCGCCTTCCTCCTCCTCGGGTGGCCGCCTCGTTCCGGCCGCCGACTCGTTCCGGCCGCCGCCTCGTTCCTCCTCCTCCTCGGGTGGCCGCCTGGTTCCGGCCTCCGCCTCGTTCCTCCTCCTCGGGTGGCCGCCTGGTTCCGGCCGCCGCCTGGTTCCGGCCCACGCCTGGTTCAACCTCCTCCGGCCGCCGCCGCCTTCCTGCCGCTGCCGCCTTCCTCCTCCTCGGGTGGCCGCCTCGTTCCTGCCAACGCCTCGTTCCTGCCGCCGCCTCGTTCCTCCTCCTCTGGTGGTGGTACTGAGGTCGGCTTTGGGGGCAGCTAGGGCTGTGGTAGCGGTGGCGGCTGCTTTGTTCCCTCCAGGAAGTAGGGCAGCGGGGATGGTGTCCACGTGGGCTTCAGCCGGGGCGGTGGCGGCACAGCTTTATTCCCGCTGCGAGGTAAGGCGGCGGGGCTGGGGTCCGCGTGGGGGGCAGTAGGGGTGGCAGCAGCTTCCTTCAGGTGGCAAGGTAGGGCGGCGGGGCTGGGGTCTTGTGGGGTGGCCAGTTAGGGCGGCGGCGGCAGCGGGAGCTACGTTTCCGCCAGGCATCCCCGCCACCAGTGTCCACGAGGTGCGGGGCCTTTTGGCTGCTCCTATTATTTGGTGGCTGGGGCGGCCAGCTGTCCGTTGGCAGCCTTCCCCACAAAGGGCCGGCGGAGCTGCGTGGACACCGGCAGCAGCAGCGACAGCAGCAGCAGCTCGCATATGAGGGCGCAGTCATTTGTTGTAGTTCTTGGGGCTTTGTTGTTTTTCCTTGGGCTTTTACCCTTCTTTTCGTTAATTTTGGATAAAATGTCCCCCGTGATGTAAAGATTGAGCAAGGAACCTTGGTGACATGGGGAGCTTTGCCGAAAGTGCAGTTTGGATTCTGCTTTTCCCATGGTGGCAGCTGGATGAATCTTCACTGCTGGCCCTGGAAAAGGCTAGGGAAGCTTGTTAGTTGAGTTTTAAATTTCCCAGTATTGTGTTTAAAGGTTTTACGTGCATAGGTTTTACGTTCACCTTAAATAAGCATATGAGCAGTTAACAGGGAATGTTTTCCTCTGGGAAAGGGAATTTGGTAGCTCTGACCCATGTCAGTCTGTGAATATTTAGACCTGTAGTGACTTTTTAACATTTTTCATAAGAATCTGTTATTTACAGTGTGTCATATGTTGTTAACACTCCTTGCCTTAAGTTCCCCGGCAAATCTTTTTCATGCCTTCTGAGAAAGTAGACAATTGATAGATTATCCAAGGAATGGAAAAAAAATGTGAGTGGGTGATTTTGGACAATCCCTGAGAGCTGGCATTGTAAAACTCATCCTATCCCCAGTAACATTTTCATAAATTCGAACACTTTTGAAGCCTTTTTATAAAGATACAATTTGGGAATGATATTAAGATAAGGAAAAGCTGTTGATTGATTTCTTAGATTAACATTTCTTCCCTTTTTTTCTTTTAAAAAGTTTTCCAAGTGATAACTTCATGAAGATGGCCAGTTATAAGCAAATGTCCGATGATGATGACAGCCCCAGTACCAGCAGTCGTAGTTCAGATTTGGACCAGCAAGACCCTGCTGCTCCAGAGCCTGAAGATCATGAAGAAAGAACCTTCTGCCACCCATCGGAAGAAGAGCACCACACTCTCTAGCAAAACCACTGCTAAGTTATCCACTAGTGCTAAAAGGTAACATTGTCAGGTTGTCTTCCAAGCAATTGGATGGTTTTATTTTTACATCAAGAGCAATACTCCAGAAATACTTGATTACCAATTTTATTTGTACTTGAATGAATTATCATCCTTTAGGGAGCATGAAAACGTCCTCATTAAAACTATGCTTCTAAGCAAACTTATTCTGTACTTGGTAATATATACCGCTCTTGTCCTACAATAAACAGCTCCCACTCCCACTCCTGCTGTATCAATGTACAGAAGTTGTTCGTCACGCCCCAGTTATTTTTTTTAAAGAGAGAGAGTGAGAGAGGGGAGAGAGAGAGAGACAGAGAGAATTTTAATATTTATTTTTTAGTTATCGGCGGATACAACATCTTTGTATGTGGTGCTGAGAATGGAACCCGGGCCGCACGCATGCCAGGTGAGCGCGCTACCGCTTGAGCCATATCCCCAGCCCCCCCCCCCCCAGTTATTTTGCTGCAGCCAGACTGCGGCAGATTACCATAATTTTATCTGTGTGTGTGTGTGTGTGTGTGTGTTGTGTGTGTGTGTTTAATCTCCTGTATGTCTCCAGGCCTGGCACATGGGAGGTGTCAGTAGTGATTTGTGAAAGTACGTAGTGATTTGTGAAGTTGGATTAAACTGACCCAGAGAGGTCTGAGGATGTGGCTCAGTGGTGTAGCACTTTCCTAGCATGCATGAGGCCCTGGGTTTAATCCCCAATACTGCACACAGCCGTATGACTAAACTTAGGCTGGTGCCTATAAGCCTTTTAAATCATGGCAGTGGACTGGGTCCTGGAGATTGCAGAAGGTTATTGGTTTGGAGCTGCCCAATTGCACTGGTACATCCTTTATGGTGGGTATATAGGTAGATGCAGGTAATGCCATGATTGTGTACTTAGAGATCTCCCTTATGTTCTTTCCCATACTTTTTAAACAGCTTGTCCCATATGAGAAAATCCAGCATACTCTCTGAAGCCAGCAGCTGATCATGGATGGGAAGAACAACAGGAAAGCTCATTTTGAATGTCACTAGAGAGTCATGTTATGAAAGAGTGAAACAACTAGTAAAATAGGAAAGAGAATTCTTATACTTTTTTATATTTGATTTAGACACAGGGTCTCACTGAGTTGTTTTGGGCCTCAATAAGCTGAGGCTGGCTTTGAACTTAAGTTCCTCCTGCCTCAGCCTCCTGAGCCACTGGGATTACAGGCGTCCACCACTATGCCTGGCTCTTGTAGTTACTCTGCAAAAAGAAATGCCCAAGTCACCTCCACTTGTGTGTTTCAGGCAGCACAACAGGATCCGCAGTGTGAACGGGAGCCAGCTGAAGGCCTACCTTTCCTTGGAAGTGTTGGATCTGAGTTCGAATAATATCATGGAAATTTGGAGCGCCTGCTTTCCCCCTGGACTGTACATAAGAGAGCTGTAAGTGCTTCTGTGGCTGGGGCTGTCCCTCTGCTTCTAGGTTAACTGGAGGCCTCTCCATTGCCCAGGTCTGTACCCAGTCTGCATATTTCACTTCTGTTTTGGTCAGCTTTTTCACTACTGTGTGACTAAAAAAACCCGACCAGAAAATTGTAGAGGAGGAAAAGTTTATTTGGGGGCTGACAGTTTCAGAGATCTCCATTCATAGACAGCAGGCTCCATTCCTCAGGGCTCAAGGGGAGGCAGGAGGTCATGGAGGAAGAGTGTGGTGGAGGGAAGCAGCTCACATGGTGATCAGGAAGCAGAGAGAGACTCCACTCTCCAGAGACAAATAGAGACCCAAAGCCATGCCCCCATGTCCCCTCCTCCAGCCACACCCACCTGCCTCCAGCCACCACCCAGTTAATCCCATCAGGGGGTTCATTCACTGGTTGGGTTAAGGCTCTCACAACCCAGTCATTTCTCCTCTGGACCTTCTTGCACCATCTCACACGTGAGTTTTGGGGGATACCTCACATCCAAACCATAACAATTTTTCAGCTCTGGGGATGGTACAAGAAAGGAGGGATTGGCCTCTGATGCCCACTGATGGAACATTTCCAGTCCCTTAGTATTCATCTGTGTTACACCCAAGGTGGACACCTTTGGCAGGGAGAGGTAGACTTCCTGTCCAGGGAGCTCACCCCTCAGATAAAAGAGTTCAAGACTCTGAGGTCTGTCCTGACAACAAAGCCTGCTTTTACTCCCATTTACTGGGCTGCTTCCCAGCAGAGCTTGGAGAGAAGGCTCAGGGGAGCTTAGAGGCCCACTCTGCAGGGAGAGCGCTTTGCATACTCTCCAGGCTCTTTCTTCCTAGTCCCACAATGATCACACAGCTCATGGGATCTGTCTGGGAAGGCGGCTCCTGGTTCTGTGGGTTCTCAGGACTGTGCTGATGTGTCTCTTACCTGTGTTCGGGCCCCATCTTACCTGCGATGTGGATGGTAGACAGGAGTAAAAATGATAAAACCTGCAGCACCCATGGCCTGTGGGTAGGAAAGTGTTGCTCTGGGGAAGAATCTGGAGACATTTCCAAATCTGAGTGAGTTTACATTCGCTTTGTCATCACTGTTTCGGAGTCATTTTGGAGCTCATTTGCGAGTCCTGTTTAGAGGTGGTCATGACCCATCTCTTCAGGGAAGATGAACCTTGGCCCCTAGATTTTCCAAGTTATTCTCAGGCTGCATCAAGGTGCCGAAATCAGGAACAGGAGGCCTTGGCCTTTGTTAACCTCAAGTGGAGCCTGTCCTGAGGTGTCCAGCTGCCGCCCAACACTCTCTTACTCATAACCAAGAAACCACCAACCGCGAAATGGAATTGTGCTGACCTTCTGTCCCTGCAAGAAAGCAGGAGGGACTTTCTCTTTTGGCAGCTTGTGGCTGCTCTATCTTCTTCCCAGAGGCTGTTATTCTCTAATCTGGAATGTAAAGAACAAACAGTTTGTAGAGAATCCTCATGTGCCCTGTGCTGGGGCTCTGCCTGATAAAGAACCCAGAGGAGCCTTGTTCCTTCCCCCCAGGGTAGAAGATTCTCTGGGCTTTCTCCTTTTCACTTAGGTGCTGTTTTTGTTGTTGTTGTTGTTGTTTTTGTTTTTTGTTGTTGTTGTTGTTTTGTTTTTAAAAAAAACACCAAAATTTTGTCTAGGAAAAGCAGTAAGAAGGGTGTTGAGGGGTGACTTCTCATAGGAATACTGATTTATTTTATTCCCTTTATTTTTTCCCTTTTCTTTTCCACTGCTTGCTATGCTTTCACCAGTGTGACACACCTGTCTGTGTTATACATTGCAGTCTGTCTGCTCAGTACGGTCAAAGGAGATGGCCCTGAAAAAGTATTGCTTGTCTTTTTTTGGCGGTGGCGGGGGTACCGGGGATTGAACCAGGGACGCTTAACCACTGAGCCCCATCCCCAGCCCTATTTTGTATTTTATTTAGAGATAGGGTCTCACTGAGTTGCTTAGGGCCTCACTTTTGCTGAGGCTGGCTTTGAACTCTCAATCCTCCTGCCTCAGCCTCCTGAGCTACTGGGATTACAGGCATGGTATGGCTTGCTCTCTAAAGAACTTGGCTCAAGTCTCTTTAACTAGAGGGTTTCTTTTGGGTATTTAAAATCATTTAAAGGAATTGGCTTGTACCTACTTATTATGTAAGTCCAAAAATGAGACCCACTTCAGGATTAAAGACTGTTTCCCCAAATCATGGAATGGAATCTGACCTGGCCTGTGAGCTGACTTTGTGCTTTGTGTAGGGCTTTTCTTGTGGGCCTTGGGTGGCGGGCCAGGTGTGGCCTGAGGTTGGCAGGTTTGCAGGAGGGCTGGGGGTGGAGGTGTCTGACGGTCATCTCCCGCCCTCTTGGGCCCACTAGCCACAGGTGCTGTGTGCTCTGGGCTGAGTGGAGGTTGACCTTGGACAGTCTTGCCACCTGCAGTGCTTCCCCATCTGGGAGTCAGGGCAGGCTCTGAAGCCTCGTGATAACAGACATCTCCTCAGGAAACCTGTCCCTCTGGGTGTGTCTTAGCGTGTTTTCCCAGCTCGCATCCAGATGGGTCTGGTGTCTGTAACAGAACAGGAAGGCCTCCTATAACTGTGACATTTTCTCTCCTGACTCGTTCCAGCAACCTGGCCAGCAATCACATTGCGTCCCTGGAGTCAGGAGCATTCGATGGCCTATCACGGTCGCTGCTCTTTGCCTGAGCAAAAACAGGATCACCCAGCTTCCTATAAAAGCATTCAAGTTCCCTAGGCTGACACAACTGTGAGTACAGAAACCAGCACTTTAATTAAGGTTATAGCCCAATTTTTATGGGGGCCAAACTTCCCCAAGGACCTAGCACCAAATGCAACCCCTACTTCCCCGCCACACCTTGCCCCAGTAAAGTTCTGCATGAACTGTAATCAATGCCCCTATGACAACACCTAGTAAAAGCAGATTGGAGCTGGGTCTGGGGCCGGTGGACCACCTCATCTTGCAGGGATGAGGTCCACTGAGTATGGACGTGCAGGTTTATGCTAGTGTCCTCCTCGATGACATGAGGAATCCTGCTGGTTAGCTGGCGTGGCTAGTGCTTAGGCTGCATGCATTCTGTTTATTTATCTCAGAGGTTTTAGTGTTGTTTTTAAAGGTACCCGTAAAATAAGTACCTCAGGCTTGATGGCATCCTCGACATTTCTTGAATTTGGCAGGAAGTTAGCATGGCTAAAGGCGGTAAGCAGGAGATGGCAATTTTTATCTCCTAAATCTTACAAGGTGGTTGATTTATGATTGTCTCTCGCTTTTTTTTTTTTTTTTTTTTTTTTTTTTTTTTTTTTGGTACCGGGGATTGAACTCAGGGGCACTCAACCACTGAGCTACCTCCCCAGCTGTATTTTGTATTTTATTTAGAGACAGAGTCTCATTGAGTTGCTTAGGGCCTTGCTGAGTTGCTGAGGCTGGCTCTGAACTCACAATCCTCCCACGCCACTGGGATTATAACCCTGTGCTACCATGCTTGGCTCTTGATTGATTGATTGGTTGATTGATTTTTGACTTCTTTTTATTATTGGAAGAATAAATGTCAGGAAAACAAGCCAGTAGTGGAAATTTGGTTTAAATTGACGAGAACAGTTGTTGAGGCTCAGTGGGGTGTGGATCCTGGCTGTCTGCGGAGAAGGTCTCCATGATGCTGAGGAGGTTGGGTCACGAGATGCTCCAGAAATAGTTGGGGGAAACCAGGGCTTTCCCATTAGCTCCATGTGTCTTTCCCTGCCACTCCAGGCCACCCAGAGTCCTTTCAGTCCCCCGAAGCTCTCTAGTACTAGAGCTAGCAGCTGAATGTGTGTGCTTCATGGGGGGTCCCCCGCTGCTCTTGCCCCATATATGGAGATCCCGTCAGGTGCCCTGACTGCAAATGTTTTTGCATTAGATACCCGCTGGCTTGCTGGCTGGGAAACTCGGCAGGGGTGTGTGTGTGTGTGTGTGTGTGTGTGTGTGTGTGTGTGTAATGTGCACAGGGAGGCTCTGACCCTGGGGGCTTCTTCTCTTCAGGGACCTCAATTGGAATCAGATTCGGTTGATCCAGGGCCTCACGTTCCAGGGCCTGGACAGCTTGGAGGTGCTGAAGCTCCAGAAAAACAACATCAGCAAGCTGATGGATGGCGCTTTCTGGGGGCTGTCCAGTATGCATGTGCTGTAAATGTGGGCGGGCCGTGGCAGGGCTCCAGCCCAAGGGTGAGGCCGTGGCCTCTGCACCCTGCCTCTGTGGGGAGTGGGGCAGCCTGTGTGTGTCCATTCAGCTGAGCACTAGGTGAAGAGCAGGCCACCTTTCCTTTTTCTTTCTGTTTTTTTTTTTTTGTTGTTGTTTTGGTACCAGGATTGAACTTGGGGAAGCACTCGACCCCTGAGCCCCATCCCCAGCCGTATTTTGTATTTTATTTAGAGACAGGGTCTCACTGAGTTGCTCAGCACCTCACTTTTCCTGAGGCTGGCTTTTAACTTGAGATCCTTCTGTCTCAGCCTCCTGAGCTGCCTTGATGACAGTCCTGTGCCATCGCACCCAGAAGGCCACCTGTCCTTTGAGTCTTCCTGTGGTCCCAACTCAGTGTCTCTGCAGACTCAACTATATCTGTTCGTGTTTCCACAGCAGAATAGGAACATCTCTTGGAGGAGGTTTTTGAATCAGGTCAGGTGTTGCAGGAAGGAGCCCCATTCCTGGGCTTCCTCCCACCCCCACTTCCTCGCTGCAGAACAGATCCTTCCCCACATCCTCTCCATTCCCACACTCCACAGGAAGCTCCTTCTCTCCCCATTTTGGGTTTGACAGTCTTCCTTGATGTGTAGGTGGACCCAAAATACAGTTCATCACAGGAGATTTATTTATGTCTTGTCAGCTCATCAAGGCACTTGGTGCAGATGTGCAGCTTTTATCAAGGGAACATTCTCTTCGGCCAGATGTGTCCAATAGCGGAGCTGAGGCCTGCCAGAAACAAAGGCAACATCAAAAAAAAAAAAGCAGAGGAATGTAATCTGCTGTCCTTCAACATTTAATTTGTTTACTTTTCATTAGAGGTCATGCCTCTGCGTGAATGAATCACATAGTACCATCATCCATCCCCTCTCTCCCCCTCCCTCCCCATCCCCATTTTTCTCCCAGAAGACAGTTGGGTCTCAGCATTTCCTCTTGGTTTTCCTCTTTTCAGGTTTGCGGGTGGTTACTTCCAAGTTGGCACATCTTCACCAGTATCTTTACCCACTTCTTTCCTTCACTACTTGTCTTTATAACTGAAACCAAGCCCAGAAGCTTAGGTCCAGGCCCCACAGTGTACTGTGCAGAAGCATCTCTGCTTTGCATGACCTGGATGCTAGTGGCTTCTCCTCCTTGCCACTTCAGCTGGGATGGAGCTCTGTGGTGCATATTCCAGAACACTCTTCCTTTCTCAAGTCTGTCATTTAGAATCTGAAGTTCTAAGTTGATGATGGTCTGAGGATTAAGAGAATTTTAAGAAGAAAACAGTGTGAGGCTCTACCATTTCATTTTTATGTGGAACGAATTTATACAAATTAGGGCTGGTCATGGTGGTGTGTGCCTGTAATCCCAGTGGCTCAGGAGGCTGAGGCAGGAGGATTGCAAGTTTGAGGCCAGCCTCAGCAACTTATCAAGATCCTAAGCAGCTCAGCGAGACCCTGTCTCTAAATCAAATATAAAAAAGGGTGGGGGTGTGGCTCAGTGGTTAAGCACCCCTGAGTTCAATCCCTGGTACCAAAAAAAGAGCAAAATGTGCATCGGTAACTTCCATGAGAGAAACCAGGTGTCTAGGCAGAGCTGTCATTGGTGAGGATTCTGAGAAGTGAGGGAATGGCACATGAATGCTCTTCATTCAGTGGGGTCATATCCTGAGATGCCCACTGTGAGCTGAGGATGTCATAAGTTGAAAATACACTTAATTCCTAGTCCCCAGGGCATCCTAGCTTGTAGCACAACACATGGTAGAGTGTCAGTTGTTTCCTCTGGGTACCACAGGGCTGAGGGGGAGCCATCTCTCTGCCATTCCCAGCATTGAGAAAGGATTGTACCAGTTAGGAAAGATCTAGATTTGGAATTCAAAGCGGAGTTTCTGCAGAATGTGTGTTAGTCTCACACCTTCATAGAGTGTGGACATCACAAGTTGGAATACTGTAAGTCAGGGACCTACTGTGCATACTTAATGAGCTTGTTGGGAGCCAGATCCTCACACTGCCCACAACCCCGACGTACATTCTCTATTCCCTCTCCATACAGCACCATGAGGTGGATTCTTCTGGATATTTCCATTTCGCAGGTGCTCAGACTCATAAGCCATCAAAACAGCAAAATAAAGATTTAAATCTTATAGTCATGGAGCTGGGAGTAGTGGCACACACCTGTAATTCCAGCGTCTCAGGAGGCTGAGGCAGGAGGATCGTGAGTTCAAAGCCAGCCTCAGCAACTTAGCAAAGCCCTAAGCAACTCAGTGAGACCCTGTCTCTAAATAAAAAAACATAAGTAGGGCTGGGGCTGGGGCTCAGTGGTTAAGCACTCCTGTGTTCAATCCTGGGTACCAGAAAAACAAAAATCATACAGTCATTGGACCCCAGAGCTAATGCCATGTCTCCTGACACAGTGGATTTTTTCAGTTGGATGAGGATAAGGGCTGCCTCCCTTTTCCCCTTCTCTCTCTGTTTCTCTCCTGGCTTTGCCCTTGCTGAGAACTCCTCTGCCCACTCATCTGCCTGGTTCACTTTGACTTAGCTGAAAGTAACTTATGGCTAACATCCCCTGTCCTTCCAAACTTTCTGAGTACATCTTGGCCTGCAGACCCTCCAGTGGGGTCTGCCTGTCTTCTCTCCGCCATGTGTATGCACACCAGGGCGTCTCCATGCTTCCCATGTGCTCTTACACCCTCAGTGTGACCGCCATGTCTGATCGGAGCGCTGACCAGGCACACTCCGGGTATTGGGTAAAGGTTGGACCCCTTTGACCCCGGGCACTGTCATTGCAGACACCTCGATATGCACACCAGGGCGTCTCCATGCTTCCCATGTGCTCTTACACCCTCAGTGTGACCGCCGTGTCTGATCGGAGCGCTGACCAGGCACACTCCGGGTATTGGGTAAAGGTTGGACCCCTTTGACCCCGGGCACTGTCATTGCAGACACCTCGAGCACAACAGCCTGGTGGAAGTGAACAGCGGCTCCCTCTTTGGCCTCATGGCCCTGCACCAGCTGCACCTTGGCCACAACTCCATCTCACGCATCCACGGCAATGGCTGGAACTTCTGTCAGAAGCTGCGTGAGTTGTAAGTGCCCTCGGCTTTGGTCTATGGAGGCAGATCCTCCAGAGCCCAGAGAGCAGTGGACTAAGAAGGGGTGTAGGCCTCGGGGGCAAAGGCAGCTCAGAGGCAGGCAGGCCGGTGGCCCTGTTCTGGCAGAAAGAAGGATAGATGTCCAGGCCAGCCAGGCCCAAAGCAGGAATGTCAGGTCTTTGAGCTCCAGGCCCTTCCTACCTCCTATTTTTGAAATAACAGAGGTGTAGCCTGTCGGTCCCCATGAAGAGCCTCTGTCCCCAGGGATTTCTTGGGTGTGGAAAAAGCTCCTGAAGTCAAGGGCTCTGTCTGGGAAGGGCAACCTAAAGAACCCTTCTCACTGTAGCTTCTTGCAGAGTGATGGTACCTTAGGCCTCTGGGCCATGGTGTGGCACACCTGTAATGCCAGTGACCTGGGAGGCCAAGGCAGGAGTATCACAAGTTTGAGGCCAGCCTCAGCAAATTAGTGGGACCTATTTCAAAAAAAAGAAGCTGGCAATGTGGCTCAGTGGTAGAGCACCCCTGGGTTCAAGCCCCAGTACGAGAGAGAGAGAGAGAGAGAGAGAGAGAGAGAGAGAGAGAGAGAGAGGGAGGGAGAGAGAGAGAGAGAAACAGTGTGTTTGAACCACACTGGGATCATGAACAGAGCAATGGTGACCCACTGACTGGAAGAATCTGTGTGTCCTCAGCGCTTGCACCTCAGTCAGCTTCCCCAGGGACCTGGCTCTTCCCTTTACCTGTCGTGCCTGGTGGAGGAGGTGGATGTGCATGGATGCTCACAGTGTCCCCCCACCCTCCATTCCTTTGGAAGATCCCTGGCAGGACACCCAGGCTGGGCCTGAGGGCACCTGAGCTCACTGTTACCCAAGATGAGAGCTACAGTGGTGACCCCTGGAGAGGGAACCTGGGTCCCCTCTCTGTCCTGCATGCACAGCCGGAGCTGCATAGCCAAAGGTCGGAGTACATGGCCATGTTCCCGTGTCTGCACCCATTTCTAGATCTCTGCTTGTGTTGGGGGAACAGGTCCTCACTAGGTGGAAATTTTCAGTTTCATAATGCTCTAGTTTTGTCCGGTTGGGTTTTCTTATTTTTCAGGAGAGTTTGGGAGGGTTTTCTCCTTTCCCACTTTTCATAGGCTTGGCCTAGAAAAATCGTCACTTAATGTGAGCAAGCGTTATGGGTGCCAGGCACACTCACAGGGACCTGGAACTTCATGCTGCGCTTGCAGCCTGAGTCCTTAGCCGGTCCCTCACGTTGTGTGTCCCTTGCATCTCGGGCCCACAAGCATTCCTCTGCTGACCTGGCGTTTCAGTCTCTGTGGGTCAGTGGTCAGAGCATGTGCCATGCAACAGCCTGCCTCTCCCTCCCGCTCACTGCCCTTGGACTTGGGGTGTTAGATTCGCCCTCCTGGTGCTTTAGGGTGCTGCTTTCTCCCTCTTGTGGTATCGGATGGCACTCTCTTTGCTCAGGTGAGGACCGCATGAGGGAACTCCAGGGACATGTGGTTCTCTGTTGTCCTAGTCCGGGAGCCCTGGGGAAGCAGGGCAGGTTGAGTCCCACAGTCCTGAGCCTGTCTAGTTCCTAGGGTGAGGAGCCACCGTCCTGTGACTCAGCAGAGGGTGTGTGACCTCCTGGGAGAAGCTGTGCTCCAGACCCTTGATGGGGCTTTGAGCTCCCTGCTCCCCTTTCTGTCTGTGGACCGCTGTCTGCTGTGCCCTTTAGAGGGACCGGGGGTCACTGCAGCATGCCTTGACCAGTCCAAGAAGCTTGCCCCATTCTCAGGTCACCTCAGAGGCAGGCTGAGGGTTGCTTTCCCGCCCCTCCCCTAAGCCAAATTCCTTAATTGCAGGTGAGGATATAATTTTGATCTCCTGCCAGGTCTTGTGACTGACAGACACCATGACTTATTTCTCCAGCAGGGAAAGAAGGCTGCCTGCTGCCCCCTTTAAAAACCCATTAATCTTCACTGATACTATTTTTCTTCTTCCTGACCCAGCCCAAACTTCCCATTTTTCAACCAGAGGTGACCCGTATGCCAAGTGACCAGCGCCAGGGTTGTGTCAGAAATGCAAGGGTGTCTGGGAGGAAGGTTGGAGTCTCACATGCAGGCTAAATGGATGATTTGGGGCATGTCCTGTCCTGCTCACAGGGAGGGTAGGTGACACTCAGGCCAGAGCCTCCAGCCTGAGGCTGAGGCCCTGCAGTGGTTGTCCCAGGCAGGGATGCATGGCGCCCTTTGCTGTCCAGTGCGTGGAGTGGCAGCATCTGACCCACAAGGGGCCTATCCAGGGTGTTGGGCCTCTGCCAAGAAAGGTCTGAATCAGGACCAGCCTGGACACCAGCAGGGAGGTTTTGTATTGCATGACCTTGTGCCATCCCCACAGTTTAACCACACTGGGACCTGCACAGCCATCCCTGTTGTTAGGCCAGGTGGATTACCTAGCTGTACGTCCACTGTCATATACTCCCTGCTCACGGAGACCCCATGGGTTGTTGTAAGCAAGTCTGTGAAGCCTGATAATGACCTGTGCCCCTCCACCTCCCCAGGATTCTGTCCTTCAACAACCTCACGTGGCTGGACAAGGAGAGCCTGGCCAACCTGGGCAGTTTGAGCATCCTGCGCCTCAGCCACAACTCCATCAGCCACATCACCGAAGGTGCCTTCAAGGGACTCAAGAACCTGCGCATCTTGTATGGCATTCACTGTGGGGGTGACCAAGCGATGGGGTCCTGGGCAGGAGAGCAGAAGAGGGCAGAGCCGGCCCCCAAAGGCCTCTCTGGGAGTTCTCTGAACTCCACTCCCAATGGCTTTGGGTGGGAATTGGACCCCAAGCTGATGTGTTATGTGTGCATAGCTGATGTTGAATGTCTTGTTCCCCTGAAATGGTGCCTGAGGGTATGACAACTTTAAAGTGTGGTGTCACGAAGCAGAAGCTGCACATTGTGCCTGTCAGGACGCTGGGTCCTGCCGTTGAAGTGAGTGTCCCCAGGTCGGCAACCACTGCCACACTGCCCCTGCAACCATTTTTTTTCTTTCTTTCAGTACCAGTGATGGAACTCAGGGGCACTCGACCACTGAGCCACGTCCCCAGCCCTATTTTCTCTTTTATTTAGAGACAGGGTCTCACAGAGTTGCTTAGTGCCTCGCTTTTTGCTGAGGCTGGCTTTGAACTCATGATCCTCCTGCCTCAGCCTCCTGAGCCCTGGGGATTACAAGCATGCAACACTGGGCCCAGCTTCATTTTTTTAAACCCTCTATGTCTTTTCTCAAAGCCATCGTAGAAAACTAGTTCAAAAACTAGTTCAAAAACTCCTTTGTTACACTTGGTGTCCAGTGTGCCTCATTTCCAAAAGAGGTGGAGTTGGGGACTCTGTATCTTTCCTTGTCCTCATTAGGGAGTCATTCAACCAGGTGGAGGTGACAATGCCATGTCTCTCTAAGTGTCCCATTAGGTAAATCACCAGAAGTCACCGCAGATGCTTTTCTGGGATTGTTGGCCTCAGACAGTTTCCAAACCATCAGCAGAAAGCCCCCAGAGCGGGGTGTGTGATTTTCAGCAGACAGTGATGGTGGGCTCTTGAGGCCCCTGTCCTAGGCATGAGTTCCCGGTGGACAGGGGCTTGCTGCAGGCAACTGGGACAGGAAGTTCCTCTGAAGTTGTACCTGGTGGAGCTGGTTTTAAAGTGGGGGCAGTGGAGTCACTGCCTGGGGGAGCAAAGCACCCCAGGCCAAGCTATTCAAACTGAAGTCCTACAAGGCCAGGATAAGGAGGCCAGGCATTGAGACTTAGCAGGCCGGAGGAAGAGGAAAAGGTTGGCAGCAGGAGTGGGCACACAGGCACACAGAGCCACCGCCCCAGGCCTGGGTTCATTCAGTCTGAAGATAATAGGCAGAAACTGTGGGAAGGAGAAGCCCCTCCAGCAGCCGACTTTGCTCAAGCAAGGTCACAGTGAATGGTTCACCTTCAGTCAGAGCTCCCTTCCCTCTAGCACCATCCATTCCAGGTCTTCCTGAGAGCCAAGAGCATCTCTTTCTGTTCCTGGCCCTTGTGCAAGGGCTCACGAGAGGGAAGGGCAGGCATGAGGGACTGGTGGAAAGTTGGAGATGGCAGAGTGCATGCAGAATAGGGCCTGGCTGCCAGGTGCGATGTCCCGCCTGGGCACTTTGACCTGCCCTTGGATTCTGGGAAGCAGGCTGAGTCACTGGCCTTGGGATTTGCTCTGCTGGAGGAGCCTGGCCTGTAGAGTTGGCCCCATCTCTCCCACCCTGGCGAGTGAGTCACAAGTCTGACTCAGCACCCAGATGTCCTCCCTGGCTCAATGTCTAGCTCCCTGCAGGCCATGTAAGGAGATGGGCTCTGGGCCCCAGACTCACCGGCCAGCATGCAGGGCACAAGGCCAGGGTTCCTTTCTTTACTGCTCGATTTTTTTCTTCTACGTGCCTTGTTCCAGATTCTTGGTTGGGTCAAAAAAAGGGACTCTGGTTGAGTTAGAGAAGATAGGAACCTCAAGGAACTTGTCAACCGATCCTCCATGCCACGGCCAGGTGTCTACTCTGTGCAGGCAGATTACAAACTGGGCTTTCCTAAATGTGCTCTGTACTGCTTCCCAGCCCCAGGCCTAGCCAGGGAAAGCTGCTTGTTTGGGGTGTGCATCATCTGCATTGGAAGGCCGTGGGAGCCTAGCCACGCTGCAGGCTGTACAGAGCGGGGCCTGCTTCACAGAGCCGGACTCCTCATGACTGTACAGGACACTGGGCTCCCTAGAGTGCACCTGGGTGCCTTGAGCTGTGAAGTAGAAACCCAGTGTAGAGCAGTTCTCCTGTCCCCAAAGAGAGTGGGAGGGGGAAATCCTGGGAACTGAATTAGAACAAACTATATCCCATGCTTTAAAAATGATGCCATATTCTGTTGTCATGTAGAACTAATGAAAAAAAGTAGGTTGAGGGTTGTGACTGAGAGGTTCATGCTCTGTCTTCTCCCCAGGGACCTGGACCATAATGAGATCTCAGGCACATTAGAGGACACCAGTGGTGCCTTCACAGGCCTCGACAGCCTTATCAAGCTGTGAGTATTTCTGAGTACCTGGCTCTCTGAGCGCTGGCATGCACTGGAACCCCCTTGGACAGCTCCCTTGTCCTGTGTCTGAGTCCTGCAGCAGAAAGTGGGCTCTACCCTGGTGTGGTGGTGCACGCTGGTGCATGCCTATAATCCCAGTGGCTCAGGAGACTGAGGCAGGAGGATCAGGAGTTCAAAGCCAGCCTCAGCAACTTAGCGAGTCCCTAAGCAACTCATTGAGACCCTGTCTCTAAATAAAGTATTAAATAGGGCTGGGGATGTGGCTGAGTGGTTAAGTGCCCCTGGGTTCAATCCCCTGATACCAAAAAAAAAAAAAAAGAAAATAATTTGATTCCTGTGATTTGGATTTGAAATAATCCAGCTGGATTAGAAAATGGTGAAAGAGTAGAGGTAGAGGAGATAATGAGATTGGCACAATCTGATGACACCTATGGGTGTGTGGCAGCCACCTGGGATTCACGATACTCTTTTGTCTGCTGTCATGGTATGCGAAGGTTTATGCATTAGATGGGAAAGAGAAAAGTGGATCTTGGTGCGCAGCTCTAGGTTGACCACTGTGCTTGGTGTTGAGTGACCACTTAAGGAGGGAACCGTGCTGCTTGGATCCCCTCCTCTGCTGGGTTTCCTCTCAGTGTCACTGGGAGCTCTGTGGCATGGCTGTGCTGGAAGATGTGGCCACCACACTGTGTTGCCCCATCTGGATGGGCTGGCCTGGGCAGTGTGCAGCATGCCAGCACAGAGGAGCCATGTGGAGTCCCAGAGAGGTGGCCTGGACCTGCCTTTGGAGAGCTTGAGAGGCTGGTCTTGCTGGATCTGCCTCTGAATGGGGAGGTGAGCTACTCCTGAGGTCCTTCCTAGCTTACCGCTGGCCAGGCCTAAATGAAGTTATTTTCTCACTAAGAGCAGCAGAGCCCTCTGTGACCACCAGGTGGATGTTGCCCTTCCTTGTTCCAGGTTTTGAGCTCAGGTAGTCCCTCAAGCCCAGCCATTGATAGTTCTTCAATCTGGCTCTTTCTGGTGCTGCTGGAGTGTTCCTTTCCCCCAGGTTTGTGGGATTGTCATACTCTCCCACTCCAGAGATCCTGTTCCAAAATGGCTCTGGTGTCACCTGCTGGGGACCTGCACAGGTAGTATATGAGGAGAGAAGGGAGAATTTCTGGACCCCAGGAGAGGCAGTTCATTGGCAATGTTAGTGACATGGGGAGGACAGGCGATGTAGGGGTCTGCCCTGTGCCGGGGGCATTCTTTGGGAGGCTGGGTGGGAGCAGAGGTCCATGTAAAGGGGGTGTCGGGGGAGATGCAGAGCCTCTGGGTTCCCATGAGGTAGGAGGTCCTGTAGCTGGTGGGCAGGGCCTTCATAGTGGGATTCATGGGGAAAGGGGTTTGTGCATGTCATTGCTAGTCCCAGGGACATGAGTGCCACTGCACCGTCCCCCTGTGCCTTGCCACCGTGGCTTAGGCAAGCACTGATCCAGCCTTTGGGAGCCTATGACTGACTGGCCAGGAGACTCATGAGAGGCCAGCCATCCCTTCCGTGGGATCCCTGACTGTGGGACAAGAACATCCCTCCAGCAGAGAGCTCCAGTTCCCCTTTGCCCACCCAGTGGCTGTTTGTTAGAACCACTGCAGTGTCTAGCTGGAGTGCCACCAGCCCCCACACGCCGGCAGGAAGAAGGTGAAGGCCTGTTTTAGTCCACACACAGCACGACGTGCCCTGTGAAATTGAGAATTCATTTTATTGTTATTGTCACCATTAGGAATAACAGCCTGGCCTCACTGTAAAAGGGGTCAACGTGACTAATATGGAGTGGATGAAATAAAGCCTGGCATTTCCCTGGATCTGGTTTACAGGTCTAGATGATCAGTGCCATGCATTTTTACTAGGACCTGGGGTGCACGGTTCCTCAGCCTGCGGGGGATCTGAGCAAGTGGAGAGGTTGGCAGTGCCCTCAGCCTTGCTTGGAGTTTGGTGCCCCCCCTGAGTCGTTATTTGCTGCTAGTTCTGTGGTTACAGAGCCTAAGCCCAGCCACCAGGTTTTCTGTGTTTGGTTTATTTGTTTAAAAACAGAAGTTTTGATTGTGAGGCTGTAGAACTGCTTTTTTGGGGTGAGATTGCTGGCACGTCCATGCACACACTACCTCAGAGAGGAGGACACTCACAGGGGTCTGTGGCCTGTTTGCTCTCTGTCCTCCAAAGGACACAGAAAACAGAGCTGACTTTGTCTGAGGCTGAATGTGGAGTGACTGCTGGGCCCTTGGCATGGAGGCCCCCAGGGGAGGAGTCTGTTTCTGATGAAATGGGGGACAGGGATCCCTGTGGCATGGCTGCCCCAGACATTGGCCTGTGGGCTGGTGGTGTCTGGGGAGCAGGTGGAGCAGCCTTCCCTGTCCGAGCTCCGGGTCCTGGCTTGGCCTGTACTCTCGAGGACACCTGCTGCTCCTGCCCTGTTGCAGTTAGGTTGAAGCTCAGACAGCTGGCAATGGCCTGACCCTGCCATTTTTTTATTTTGGGGAGCTCACCTTCCCTTTCTTGGCATCCCTGAGGAGGACTTGGTGCTCACTGGCTTCTCTGGGGGGAGGTAGAACTGGCCTTTGTATTCCACATTTCTTACCTGGTTCTTGGTAGGACCCATGTCTGATGGGTTGACATCATATAAAATCTGGGGTCTTGCTCAAAAACCACAGCACAGGGCATCTTCTGCAGGCTGAGATGCCAGGATGCATCTCAGGTGCAAAGAGCTGTGGAGCCACCCTGACAAGCCACCCATTTTCCTATCCCCTTCTTGCCTCTTTTGGGAACCATTATCCCTGGAACACAGTTCTCAGAAGTGGGCAGCAGCTTTCAGATCCATGGTTTTCATTACCTTCTCTGTTTCTCCTCACTGAGAGACTACCCAGCCTGTCTCTTGTGATGCTATTGCCTGCCTCACCCCTAACCCCCTTCAGGGGCCCTTGGAGACAGAGGGCCAGGAGGGACAAGTATGTGTCCAATGGGTATTAGTTATGTAGGACAATAGAGTGTACTTTGACATATCATACATATGTCAGATCATCATGGAGTCTAACTTCCCATTCTTGTGGTTGGTCATGATGTGGAGTTTCCCTGGTCATGTGTTCATATATGAACACAGGAAAGTTCTGTCCCATTCATTCCACTGTCTTTCCCATTCCCATCCTCTCCCTTCCCCTCATTTCTCTTTTACTAATGCAATGGATTTCTATTATTCCCCCAACCACCCTTGTTGTGGGCTAGCATTCACAAATCAGAGTGAATATTTGACCTTTGTTTTTTGGGATGAACTCATTTCACTTAACACAATAGTCTCTGGTTTTATCCTTTTACCTGCAAATGACATAATTTCATTCTTTAAGGCTGAGTAATATCCCATTGTCTATGTACACTGTATTTTCTTTATCCATTCATCTGTTTAAGGGCACCTAGGTTGGTTCCATAGCTTAGCTATTGTGAATGGGGCTGCTATAAACATTGATGTGACCATGTCACTGTAGTATGCTGATTTTACGTCCTTTGGATATAGACTAAGGAGTGGGATACCTGGATCAAATGATGGTTCCATTCCAAGTTTTCTGAGGAATCTCCACACTGCTTTCCAGAGTGGTTGCACCAATTTGCATTCCCACCAGGAATGTATGAGTGTGCCTTTTTCCCACATCCTCACCAACACTTATTGTTAGTTGTATTCTTAATGATCGCTATTCTGACCGAAGTGAGATGGAGTCTGCAGGGGGCCGTTGTAGGCCCTAAAGTGCATGCACCTTCAGCCTGCCATTGCTCCTGAATTCTAATAGAGGGAAAAGTGTTTCCTCTCATAAGGGGCAGGAATGTGTGTGTCCACCCTGGGATCTTAGTGCAGGTCAGCTTCCCCTGCCTCTCACTAGACAGGCTGACTGTGCGTTCTTTCTCCCCCCTTTTCCCCCACCCTGTCTCTTCCTGGATGTTTGGAATCTGCAGGACTCTGTTTGGGAACAAGATCAAGTCCGTGCTAAGAGAGCGTTCTCGGGGCTGGAAGGACTGGAGCACCTGTGAGTATCTTGCCAGACCTTGCCTGACCCCCAGGCCTGCCAAGGGTGGCCATGGCAAAGTCAGCTAGGATTGAATGGCATCTTTGTAAACTGAGAAACAGACTGTTTAGAAGCAGCAGCTGCTTCAATGCTGGCCCTTATCTTGCCTGTGCCAGAGCAATCACAAAACACATGGCCAGTCGATGTGATCCCCATGAATGCAGCTGGTGTGTGGACAATACCTTCCTCCCTCCAGTGCCCTGTGTCGCTGCTTCCCCCTCTCCTCCCTGGGCCCTGGTCTCCTCATCACCCCCACAAGGCCAGCCATCAGAGTGACACATACCCCACCCGACTGGGAGCTTCTCTGCCTGGCCCTGGGAGTAAGGGGACCAGCCAGCCCTGAGACCTTCACATCCTTCTGGGGTAGCTCCTTCGATTGGGTGGGCTTGAGTCTTTTTTTTCCTTTGCACCAAGTTTGACCCCAGTTCTTCTGGGAGAGCCTGTGGCAGTTGACTTGCTGAGCAGGCCTGCACCCGCCTCTGCGCTGCCCCTCAGACAGGTTGGGTCCCCGTGTCACCGCATGTGCTGTATCAACACGTGTGAGAGCCACCTCCTGTGGAGTTATCACCTCTGGGTCACATGAATCCAAGGTTGTCACGGAAAACCTCCGAGTCTCCTGGCTCAGACTCAGGGCTGGCTGGAAGGGCACCTGGGGTTTCTTGGCACAAGTCCTTGTGTTGTGTTTCAGGGACCTGGGAGAGAATGCCATCAGGTCTGTGCAGCTGGACACCTTTATCACAATGAGGAATCTTAAGAAACTGTAAGTACTGAGGCTTCCTGGGACCCTTGTGAATATGAGGAAGAACTTCCAGAGTAACAAACCCTTGTAAATTGCTTTATGCTCACGTTTTTAATAGCTATGATCGTTTATGGGTAGATGCAAGTTAAGCTGTTTAAAAAAATACTATGGGGAAGCTGGCTTGGTGATGCACGCCTATCATCCCAGCAGCTCAGGAGGCTGAGGCGGAAGGATTGCAAGTCCAAAGCCAGCCTCAGCAACTTATTGCGGCTCTAAGCAACTCAGTGAGACCCTGTCTCTAAATAAAAAAAAAAATAAATAAAAGGGCTGGGGATGTGGCTCAGTGCTTAAGTGCTCTGGGTTCAGACATTGCAGGATTATCAGGCCATAAAATGCCACCCGTCCCATCCCTCCCACAGCCTGGATTAACTTTGAAAATGATAAGCTAAGGGAAAGTGGTCAGTGACAAAGGACCGCAGATTCTATGACCCAGTCACAGGGAAGTCCCAGGACAGGGAGATCTGTAGAGGTAAGACGTGCCCTAGGAGGTGCTCCAGCCTGGGGAGAGATGGAGAGAGAAGGGGAGTAGCTACAAAGTGCTTCTTCATGAGGTGACAAAAATATCTTAAAATTGACTGTGGTCATGACGACACCTACTCGTGAATGCACCACAGACCATTAAGTTGTGAACTTGAAATGGGCTAGCTGTAGTATAGGTGAATTGTTGCTCAGTAAAGCTCTGTGTGTGTGTGTGTGTGTATGTGTGTGTGTGTGTGTGTGTGTGTGTTATAAATATAATTTTTACATGTCATAAAAATGTGTCTCTTTAAAACATGAACTTTGGATTTAGTGTCTTCAAAATTTGTGTCCTCACTGATTTATAACATTTTCATCACTTCTGAAAGAAACCACAACCCCACACCTTAGCAGGCATTCCCTCTTCTCCTGGCCACCAGCCGTGGCGGTCACTAGTCCACGGGTGTGTGTGACCTGCCTGCTCTGGACAGTTAATATGAGTGCTGGTGGACGGCATGTGGCCTGAGGAACTCTTCTTTTCTCACTTTGCTGGGTCTTCTCCCCCAGTGGGGGGATTGGATCTGGGGCCTGAGCTCCCCACACCCCTGAGCAGTTTTGTTTTATATTTTTAATATTTTTTTTAGGTATAATTGGGCACAACACCTTTATTTTATTTGTTTATTTTTATTGTGGTGCTGAGGATCAAACCCAGTGCCTCACACATGCTACGTGAGCACTCTACCACTGAGTCCCAGCCCCAGCCCCAACCCCAACCCCTGAGCATAGTTTTAAAGCATCAGTTCCTTTTCTGTGACTGAGTGACATCCTGCTGTATGGCTATAGGTTTTGTTTCATCCATGCATCAGATGGCGGATATTTGATTGTGCTTTGGGGATTTTATGATTAATGTTGATGTGAACATTCATGCACTAGTTATGTGAATTCTCTTGGGATTGCACCTGGGAATGGAATCTTTGGGTCCTGTGGTAGCTCTAGGTGTGACCGAAGAACTGTCAAACTGTTTTTTCAAAGTGGCTTCAGGATTTTACACACCTGCTGGCAATGTACAGGATTATGATTTCTCCTCATGCTTGCGGACACTTGCTATCTTTTTTATTTCAGATTTTGCTAGTGGGAACACAGTAGAATTTCATGGTAGTCTTAACATTTCCACAATGACTTATGATGTTGAGTAATTTTCTAGATGTTCATTGGATTGTGCATAGCTTCTTTGGAAAAATAGCTACTCAAGTCATTTATTCATTTCTCTATTTTGTTATGAGTTATCAATTCTGAATATTAGCACATTCAGATCTATATTTGTTATGAGTTGTCAGTTCTGAATATTAGAATATTCAGAATATTAGACCTCATCGGGTCTATGATTTGTAAATACAATTTCCTAGTCTGTGAATTGTGGTGGTGGTTTTTCAGTTTCTAGACAGTTGTGCAAAAATTTTTTTTAGAAATATTTTTAGAGCCAGTTGCAGTGGTGCATGCCTATAATTCCAGCAGCTTGGGAGGCTTAGTCAGGAGGATTGCAAGTTCAAAGCCACCCTCAGCAATTGCGAGGCACTAAATAAACAAACAAGAAAAGAATTCCATTTACAATAATTTTATTCTGGGGGGGGGCAGATACCAGGGATTGAACCCAGGGGTGCTTAACCACTGAGCCACATCCCCAGCCCTATTTTGTATTTTATTTAGAGACAGGGTCTCATTGACTTGCTTAGTGCCTCACCATTGCTGAGGCTGGCTTTAATCCTGCCTCAGCCTCCCAAGATGCTGGGATTACAGGTGCATGCCACTGAGCCCAGCTAAGTATAATATTAACTGTGGATTTTTCAAAGATGACCTTTATGAGGTTAAATAAGTTCCTTTCTTAACCCTAATTTTTTGAATATCTTTATTATGAAAATCTATTGGATTCTGTCTTGTGTGTAATATATTTGTGTGTGTTTCTGAGATGACTGTATAGGATCCCCCCCCCTTTGTTTTATTGATAATGGCCTAGTACATTGATTTTTGAATGGTAAACCTTGTTTTCCTGGGATCAACCTAACTTGATTATAGTATGTGATTCTTTTTAGGTGCTGTACATTTCAGTTTGCTGGGATTTTTGCTGAAGTTTTTGCATCTATACTTATAAAAGACATTGTTCTCTAGGTTATTGTTGTTGATGTGTGTGTGTGTGTGTGTGTGTGTGTGTGTGTGTGTGTGAGATGTTTTTCTTAGGTGTTTGTTGTTAGAATAATAGTTGTATAAAATTAGTTGGAAGATATTCTCTTTACCTCTACTTGTCCAAAAAAAGAAAGAGGAAAAAAAAATGCTTTGGAAGTTTTGGATTGGTTCTCTCTCTAAATGTTTGGTAGAATTCTCTTGAGTCTGGGCTTTTCTTTATAGGAATTTCTTAATTCTACATTTAAAAATTCTTAAATTCTAAAGTGTCTCCTTAGTGTTGAGCCAGAATTTGTTTTTTCTTGAGTCAGTTTTAGGAATTTATCATTTCAGCCAGGTGGTCTGGTGAGCTGGATAGAGTTGTTAGAGTGTTCCCTATTTTCCTCTGGCTGGAAGAAGGTCAGTAGTAGGGTGCCCTTTTTTGTGCCTTCTGTTTTTCCCTCCTGCCTACTAGTTGAGCTAAAGGTTTTTCAATTTTGTTGATATTTTCAAAGAACCAATTTTTGCTTTGCAGTGATTTTCTCATTTTTCTGTCCTCCTCCTTTCATTTCTGCTCAAATCATGATTAATTTCTTTTTCCTGCTTGTGATGGTGTAGTTTATTCTTCTTTTTCTGGGTTAAAAAACTGGATTATTAGTCCTAAACTTCTTGAATACAGACTTTTCCAGCAATAAGTCCACGAGCACCATTTTAGGCATAGCTTCCGAGACTTGAAAACTAAACACATCATTTTCATTCAACTCAGAGCATTCTCCAGCATCCCTGTGACTTCTTCTCTGCTATGCGGAAGTGCACTGCTTAATTTCCACAAGTTGCTTTCCAAATACTCTCTTCACTGTGGATTTAAACGTTGTTCCATTGTCATCAAAAAAGATACTTTGTGTGATTTCCATCTTTTTAAACTTATTGGACCTATGTTTTGACCTAAAATATAGTCTTATCTTAGAGATTGTTCCGTGTACATTTCAAAAGAATATTCTGCTGTTGTTTGGTGGAGATTTCCATGGGTGTATATTAGAACTAGTTGGTTAATACTGTTGTTCAAGTCTTCTTTATCCTTGTTCATCTGCCTAGTTTTTCTGCCTAGCTTTTCATTGGAAATAAGAGTATTATTGTTACATTGTCTGTTCTTCTCTTCAGTTCTGACAGGTGGTGCTCTACATTTTGTAAAGCTCTGTTAGGTGCACATATTTATAATTTTTATGTCTTCCTGATGGATTGACCCATTTGCATGATAAAATATTTTGTCTCATATTGGGTGACTGTTTAATTGTCTTGGGATCTAAACTGCCTCTTGTAGGTAGTGTATACTGGGTCATAGTTTTTTTATCCATTATGGTTCTCCTTGCATTTTGATCAGAGTGTTTAATTTATTTACTGTTTTGTTTTGTTGGAGGAGGGGGTACCAGGGATTGAACTCAGGGGAACTCAACCACTGAGCCACATCCCCAGCCCTAATTCGTATTTTATTTAGAGACAGGGTCTTACTGAGTTGCTTAGGGCCTCACTTTTGCTGAGGCTGGCTTTCAACTCATGATCCTCCTGCCTCAGCCTCTTGAGCCGCTGGGATTACAGGCATGCACCACCACAGGTAATTATTGTGGGTAGGGTCTGGTAGCAGTAAATTCTCTCAGTTTGGATATTTTTTAAAATCTGGGAATGTTTTAATTTCATCTTTATTTTTGAAAGATAATTTTGCTGCACCTGAGATTTCCAGACTTTTTAAATACTTTGAATATTTCTCCCTCTTGACCTTCCTGGTTTTGGATAAGAAATCAGCTACAAATATTTTCAAGGATCCCCTGTACTTGATAAGTTGTTTTTCTTGTGCTGTTTTGAAAATGCTTTGTCTTTGGCATTTAACACTTGAATATGATGAACCTAGCCTTTTGAATGAATTTTGCTTAGAGTTGATTAAACTTTTCAGATATGTAGGTGCATGTTTTTCATCCAATTTATAAGTTTGGGTGCATCAGGGCTTCAAACATACTCTCCCTCCTCCTTGTGTCCTGTGCTTGGACTTGCATGATCTGTGTGTTGAGATGCTGGATGCCCTTGAACAGATCTCTGAAGTTCTGTGTATTTTCTTCATTCTCTTTGATTCTCAGACTGGATATCTCCGCTGACCTGTCTCAAGTTCACTGACTCATCTGCAAGTTCAGTTCTGCTACTGAGCCCTCTAGGATGGATTTTTTAAAATATTTTTAGTTGTAGATGGACACAATACCTTTATTTTACTTAGGTTTTTTTTTTTATGTAGTCCTGGAGATTGAATCCAGGGTCTCACCCATCCTAGACAAGGGCTCTACTAGGGAGCTACAGCCCTAGTCCTAGGGTGGATTTTGTTTTGTTTTTATTTGGTTCTGAGGATTGAACCCAGGGCCTTGTGCATGCAAGCCAAGCACTCTACCAATGAGCTATATCCACCCTAGGGTGGATTTTTAATTTCAGTTACTATACTTGTAAATGCCATGGTTTGTATGTGGTTCATTTTTATAGTTTCTGTTCTCATGCTTTAATTCTCTTAGAGTAGTTTTAGTTTTTCAAGTAGTTTTATAATAGCTGATGTTGTTTGAAACATTTTTTGAGAGAGAGAGAGAGAGAGAGAGAGAGAGAGAGAGAGAATTTTTAATATTTATTTTTCAGTTTTCGGTGGACACAACATCTTTGTTTGTATGTGGTGCTGAGGATCGAACCCGGGCCGCACGCATGCCCGGTGAGCGCACTACCACTTGAGCCACATCCCTAGCCCCTCTGATGTTGTTTAATGAATCCAATATCTCAATTTCCTCAGGGACAGTTTGTATTGATGTTTTTTTTTTTTTTTACCGGTTTCATAATTTGTTGTTGAAAATTGGACATTTAAGATAAAATAATATGCTGGGTGCGGAAACACAGGCCCCATCCCAGCTGCTCAGGAGGCCCATGCAGTAGGATCTCGAGTTCAGAGTCAGCCTTAGCAACTTAGCGGAGGTCCTCAGCAACTCAGTGAGACCTTGTCTCTAAATAAAGTACAAAATAGGGCTGGGGAAGGGGCTCCATGTTCAAGTGACCCTGGGTTCGATCCCCAGTTCCAAAAAAAAAAAAAAAAGTAAAATGACATGGCAAGTCCAGAGTCAGATCTTCCCGTCCACCCCCAGGGCTTGCTAGCCCATCACCATTCCTTTAGGGCCTCTCCTAGATGAGTGTTGTGGAGCCTGCTCTGCACAACCCCTTGAGTTCCTGCTTGGCTTGCTAGTGTGTAGCCAATAGTTTGACACAGAAGTCCTTAAGTCACGCCCATCAGCAAATCCTGGGTCCTTCACCCAGGATGGGTATGTATGTGCTGGCATGTGCTCTCACTTCCTGCTTGTGTGTGTCTGCCATCTCAGCCCAGGCAAGAAATGAGGGCTCCCCCGAGGTCTTTCCAGGGTGTGTGTCCACCCTGCACGTGGGCGTGCACTTCCTGATTCCCAGGACTCTGGTGGACCTCACAGGGCCTGCTGCTGCTATCTCCTCCACCTGACTTTCCTTCAGTTTCAGTGAACTTTCCTGTTCACCCCGACGGGCACAGTCACCTTGGACAGTGGCATGGTTACACAGTGGCCACTATTTTCATCAGATGCCTGGGGACAGGGCTTCCTGTGGTGAGCCTTCTTCATGAGTGGGGCTTTCTAGGTCTTGGCCCGATAGATCACACAGTGCCACTGCTCAGATAGGGCTTTTGGGGGAGCTCCACCTGCCCCCTCAATGGTTGCTAGCTGCTGAGTCTCAAGGCTGTCACAGAGTGGGGTGTAGGCAGGTAGGACTTGGGTAACTCATAACACCAGAGAGCTCCTATCTCTTTCCAAGAGGCCTCCATTTTCTTGAGTCCACACCCTGTGGATCATTGTGTTTGATTTTCCAGAAATTGGAACCGTTGATTTTGACCATTTTTTGCAGTACTTTTATCATTTTAAGGGAGTTCAGATTTCTGGGAGTCCCAACGTTCTGGAAGCCATTGTGCCAGAGTCCTTTGTGCAGCCACAACAAGTGGCACCTCTTGTGTAGCTGTGTCAACAGGTGCAGTGGGTGTGGGCCTCTAGGAAGCTTCTGGAGGGCTGGGTGACCAAGTGCTGGTGGCCCATTTCTAGTCCAGGGGCATGCTCATGGCCTCACCTGGGTGGGGCCTGGTGTCCCTGGCCTGGTTTTGTGCGAGCGTGACAGCAGCTGGTCCCTGTCTCCTCATGGTGGCCCTTCTCTCCCCAGTCTACTTCCCAAAGCTACAGATCATCACCCAGCCGGAGACGACAATAGCTGTGGTAGGCAAGGACATCTGGTTCACGTGCTCAGCAGCCAGCTCCCCCATGACCTTTGCCTGGAAGAAGGACAATGAGGTTCTGGCCAGTGCCGACATGGAGAACTTCTCCCACGTGCGCACCCAGGACGGGGAAGTGATGGAGTACACCACCATCCTGCACCTCCGCAGGGTCACCTTTGGCCAGGAGGGCTGCTACCAGTGTGTCATCACCAACCACTTTGGCTCCACCTATTCTAACAAGGCCCAGCTCACGGTGAATGGTAGGTGCCCCCGTTGGTCTCTCCCAGACACCCCGCCCTGCTAGCTGCCCACCTAGGAGAGGACGAAGGCAGACCTGCGATTAGACCGCACTGTACCCTGGGTTTGCCCAGGGCAGGTTCTGCAGGTTAAAGCACCCTCTCCTTGGACTTTGGGTGACTGTTGGGAGGCAGGGTGAGTGGCAGAGCTGAGCCTTAAACTTCTCTGGAACCACGTGATTCAGTTTCTAGGTCCCGTATCCCAGACCCTGGGGAAGCTGTGCCCTTGAGTGGGTGGCACAGCTGTGGAAGCACAGGCCAGCCTGGGCAGGGGCAGGTCCCCACCTCTCAAGACAGCAGAGAGCAAGACAAGTGTGGGGGAGGGTGGGATGAGATCCTGTACTCAGAAACCAGCTTGTCAGAGCTGCTCTCTTCAGGGCTGCTATTTTTGGAGGGGGATGGGAGGAGTGTGAGTGGGCATCTCCCTGAGAACCCGGGGAGATTTTTCTCATCATTAAAGTGCCAGTGACAGAGTTGGCTCGAAGTTCATCAGAAGTGCCAGCAGGCTGTGCTCAGTCAGCCCCGCAGACCACAAAACAAACTTGACCACACTCAGGTTGTCTTGGTGTATTCTTAGAGAGGCCACATTGCCACCTCAAGACTCAGGCAACTAAGTGACTCTCTGCCAGGGCATTTGTTATTTACACCAGGTAAATGAGGTCCCGGGGTGCTTACCCACATCCCAGCCCTTTCCTATATTTTATTTAGAGACAGGGTCGCACTGAGTTGCTTAGGGCCTCACTAAGTTGCTTAGGGCCTCACTAAGTTGCTTAGGGCCTCACTAAGTTGCTGAGACTGGCTTTGAACATGATCCTCCTGCCTCAGGCTCCTGAGCCACTGGGATGACAGGGGAGGGCCATGGTACCTGGCTGACCAGAGCAGCTTGGACAGGAAGTGTGGTGATGCCTGCCATGCAGCTGGACACTTACTCTGGTGTCCCACTGCTTGCTGAACCTGAGCCAGTGAGCCCAGTGCTTCTGCCTATGTGTGCTCAGCAGCATGGCCCTCACGCTGCCCTGGGGATGCATGGACCTTCCCTCTGTTATTGCAGCTTAGTGAGCAGATATTTATGTTTCCCAGGCTCTGTCCTTGTGGCTTGTGAAGGCAGGTAAGCCTCAGGCCCCGACTCCAAGGGTCCCACCTATGAGGTGCATCTCCCCAGATGGAGTGGACAGGTGGAGGAAGTGCCAGGCCGTGGTGGGGAGAGGCTGGCACTTTCCCTGGGAAGCTTACTGCTCTTGATTGAGGTGGCTGTAGCAGTCCTGGGCTGGCGGTGGCACAGGGCGGGGAGGTATCGAGCAGTGGCCCTTTCACACTGGGGGTCTCTGCCCCAGAGGTGTTCCCTGCATTTGCAGACAGCTGTCCCAGACCTCTCCCTTTGTGTGTGTTTTCCAGTGCTGCCATCATTTACCAAAATGCCCCGAGACATTGCCATCCAGACTGGCACCATGGCTCCCCTTGAGTGTGCGGCCACCGGCCACCCCAACCCCCAGATTGCCTGGCAGAATGACGGAGGCACATATTTCCCTGCGGCTCGGGAGTGTTGCATGCATGTCATGCCAGACGATGACGTGTTTTTCATCACTGATGTGAAAATAGATAACATGGGCATTTACAGCTGCACCGCCCAGAACTCAGCAGGCTCTGTGTCAGCGAATGCCACCCTGACTGTCTTAGGTTCGACCCTTGGTATACTCTTGGGGGTGTGTGTGTGCGTGCATGTGTAGGAGTCTGAAATGGCACTGAGGGGAAGGCCTGCGGAGTTGCTCTGTGAACCCTGGGGTTACGGGAAGGTGTTGCTACTGTTTGAAATTTGGGGCTGCTTTTAGGATTTTTTTCCTCTTTTTAAAAAAATTGTTTGGGGTCCTGTGGATTGAACCCAGGGCACTCAACCACTGAGCCTCATCCCCAGCCCTATTTTGTATTTAGAGACAGGGTCTCACTGAGTTGCTTAGGGCCTTGCTAAATTGCTGAGGCTGGTTTTGATCTTGCAATCCTCCTGCCTCAGCCTCCTGAGCTGCTGGGATTACAGGCATGCCCCACCACCCTGGCTCCTATCTCTTTAAAAAGACTAAAGGCCAGTGCAGTGCCAGAACCTTGAGCAACTGGTGACCAACGAGCATGCAGGAGGGGTGTGGTCTTAGTCAAGAACAGGGACATAGCACAGTTTGGGAACAGGAACCTTTATGACCAGAGATCAGCCATCTTCTGAAAAGCTTGCCACGCTGATGGGAGCCCTCAGGTGGGATTATGCCATGTCTAGAGAACCAAGCAGACCACAGCACTGAGGCCCCAGAGTGAGTGTGCTGTCTCTTGATCTCTTGCAGAGACCCTGTCCTTGGTGGTACCCTTGGAAGACCTCGTGGTGTCTGTGGGGGAGACGGTGGCCCTCCAGTGCAGTGACTGGCAGCCCCTCCCCCTGCATCACCTGGCTCAAGGGGAACTGCCTCCTGAGCCTCACCGACAGGCACCACTTCACCTCCGGCAACCAGCTGCTGGTGGTCCAGAATGTGGTGGTGGAGGACGCGGGCCAGTACACCTGCGAGATGTCCAACACGCTGGGCACGGAGCGCGCTCACAGCCAGCTGAGCATCTTGCCCACGCCTGGCTGCAGGAAGGACCACCATGGCATCTTCACCATTACCATAGTGTGCAGCATTGTTCTTATATCGCTGGTGTGGGTGTGCATCATCTACCAAACCAGGAAGAAGAGCGAGGAGTACAGTGTCACCAACACAGGTGAGCACGGTGGCCGTTCATTTCCAGGGCAGGAGAAGCCAGGTCCACACTCTTCAAGAGCTCTCATGCTCTGGGAACTTCAGGACCTCTGGGAATGTGGTTCTGGAGAACTGAAGCCTTGGTCCTGCGGACACTGGGTTCATACTCAGGGCAGAGCCAGAAATGGAACTGCCTTGGGGCTGGGGCTGGGGCTCAGTGGTAGTGCACTTGCCTGGCATGAGTGAGGCACTGGGTTTGATCCTCAGCACAGAATATAAATAGATAAACTAAAGGTCTATTGACAAGTAAAAAAAAAAAAAAAGAACTTCCTGCTGATGTCCTCCTCATAAACGGAGGTGGATTGTCCCTGAAGCATCACAGTGCTGTGGATTTATTAGTTCTGTCTCCCTTCCTGTCACTCTTCCCTGTCTTTTGTGGTCTCACATGCTTTTGACCTGGGCTCAGGTTCAGCTCGGGTCTGGGAGGGCCTCCTACCTGCACCAACTCCTGGTCTCTGCGCAGCCTCGATGGCTGTTGCCAGGGGATCCTGTTCGGGGCCTGACAGTGAATGCGCATCTGCATCTGTTGTCACCGCAATCCTGAATATTTCATTGTCTTATCTCCTTGCAGATGAAACTATTTTGCCACCAGATGTTCCAAGCTACCTCTCTTCTCAGGGGACCCTTTCTGACTGGTGAGAAACCTCAATCAGGACTGAGGGTGGCCATTGGGCCAACAAGCACATCGAGAGCAACAGTAAGGCCTCTGACACAGTGAGATGGAGCTCTATCTAGGTGACTGTCCTCCGTAGGTGGAGATGGCCTCTAGTTCCCTATTCAGGTGTCTGGCATTAGGTGGGAGGGAGCATCAGGTGAACGAGGCAGCTGCTGGCCCAGGCCTCTGTTGTTCAGCTCAGTCCTGGTCTGTGCAAGCTCTGCAGAGGGTTCAACATCCTGTCTTTCCGGAAGGTCACCATCTGGGCTTAGCAATAAGCCTCCCAGTTGGGATAAGGTAGGATCACTGTCAGAAACAGCTGAAGGGAAACCCCAGGCCCTGAAACCAAACCCTGCTTCCACAGTTGGCCCTTGGTATCTGTGGGTTCAATTCTCTACACACTAGAAATATCCAGGGCGGAGAAGGTGCATGCACATGCAGCCTTCTTTTCCTTGTCATTATTCCCCCAAAACACAGTCCAATAGCTGTGCACACAAAGGTACATTTTACTAGTCATGATGCTTAATCTAGGGTGACTTACATGGGACAGTGTATTCAGGTTATGTGCAAATGGTGTGTTATAATATACAAGGGACTTGAGCATCCCTGGATTTTGGGATCTGTGTGGGGGCTCTGGCACCATGAAGGTACCAAGGGCTGCGAGTGCAGCGGCAGTGCCCAGACCTGCTCTGTATTCCAGACTCACAGGGAAAGCTCTCTGTAGGGGGTGCTGTTTCAGTTGGTGGGAGATTGTGAGTGCTTGCTGAGCTGAAGGCCGGGCCTGAGAGAGCTGCTCCTCTAACATGGCTGCAGATGCTCAAAGACTGCTTGCTCGGAAAGTGGTACTAGAAAACAGGCCCATTGCCAGCTTCGTGGAGGCACAGTAGTAACTCACACTGAAAGAGAGACTACAGCAGCAGCCCCACCCGTCCTCCTCCTCAAACTCACTGAGACCTCCTCTGCAGTTTCTAACCTGGGGAGTCTGTTGCAGGTGTGTGTCTGAGAGATGCGGGCCTCTTCCCAGAGGTTACGTCCACAGCAGCATGTAGAGGCAGCCCAAGCTCTGCGTTAGATACAGTAAAGAGCCCTGGAAAGTGTCAGAAAAAGCAACTGGGACACCTGGTCCACCTAAGATGGGTAGGTGATGCTTCCACCAGGAAAAGCAGTGCCTTTTTGAAATCAAGATCTG
Source organism: Callospermophilus lateralis (assembly GCF_048772815.1). Classification (NCBI taxonomy): domain Eukaryota; kingdom Metazoa; phylum Chordata; class Mammalia; order Rodentia; family Sciuridae; genus Callospermophilus; species Callospermophilus lateralis. Next base: position 4,562,798 of record NW_027514398.1, on the reverse strand, counting down.
GGTTGACCCACTCACTAAATGAAGAGGGGAGACACCTACATTTCCATCCAGCACTCTCTAAATTGGGTATTTAGTATATAAACAGGAAGCTCTGACCTGGTGCCCTTTTAATTCTAGAGGAGTGTGTCTCTTAGTTACTATTTATGGTACAGTAAACCTGAGCAATAATTTTCCAGAATAATAAGCAACATAGGGGGTTTTAGTATCTGTTCACCAGGGCTGTTTTGAGGTTAAATTTCTAATTGTTCAGAAAACTCTTAACCCTTCATGGTACCTAATTAAATTGTTGGGGTTTTTCTTTTTTCTATTTTTTTTTTTTTGCCTCTGATCACAGTAGTGTGACTACATTCTCTAAGTACAAGATTAGCTTAATCTGGGGCATGTGAGCAAGAAGGACCCCATCTCCACTAACGGTGTGGCATGTGCCCAGCCTTTTCTGTGAAGGTCTTTGGGGAGAGGGCGTTTGCAGGCTGGGGGCAGGACCCCACTTGGGTGCAGGTGGGTGGCCTGTTCTGTGGGGGTGGCTCTGACCTGGCCCATCTCTCCTTCAGAACCCAGTGGCCCTCTCGTGTGCAGTGACTGCAATGCTGATGTGGACAGTTACTCCAAGGAGCAGGCCCCCCACCCTCAGCCCACATGCAGGGACAGCACACAGCCAAGTGCACTGTATGGCCAGGATCCCAGCCAGGGCGACCAAGGAGACTCTCCACATCATCCTCGCAGTGGGGCCGGGGACAGGTCCCTCTACCCCAGCAAACAATAGAATGCCCACATCCTTGAGGAAGCCGGTGGTGTCCCTAGATGGAAAAGGTGATCCCTTACTGTCCTCCTGGCCTCCCTGGCAGCTACACTAGATGCCATAGCTGGTCATGCTGGAACTTGGCTCTGACGGCCTTCTCTTTCCCCAGGGGTCTTTGCCTGTACTCTATAGTGAGGCTGTGTGACGCGGACCCCGCAGACCTTCAGCCCTGCCCTGTGTTCCCTTCAGGCAGCATGGAGCTCCCAGAGGCCTCCTTGGCCTTTCCTGCAGGTTGCTGTTTCCTTGGAGGGGGGTTAGGAATATTTCTGGTGCCTTAGTGCATGGTGGGAATTTAGAGACAAAAACCACATTTGTTTCCTGGGGTTCCTGGTGGGTTTGGAAGGACGGGGGGTCCTTGGTTTTGTGTGCTCTTCGCAGTTACGTTTAGCCTGCGTTGGTGGCTCCTGCAATGTGTCTTTGCTGTGAGGGGCTTTTCCCTGGAGGCTTGCTTCTTTGAGGGGTGGAGTGAAGGTTGCTAATCCACCACAAGCCATGAGTTAGGAGGGTAGGACTTTCTCCCTTCTCTGAAGCTCACTTTTTCTTAAAAGCAAATGTCATCTTGTCCATGTTGCCGGATTGTTAGCTGAGGCTTTTTATTAAGGCAAAGGCTGCTGGTGTTGGTACCTATGGATTTTTCAATAGTGATGTTTTAATTCTGTCAATATAATATTACATTGGGGGTAAAAAAAGATCAAGTTCTCACATTCCAGGGCTAGCTCATGTCTACTGAGGAGCCTGAGCAGGCCCATCCATGCCCTCCCTTCACATAGACGGGACTCGGTGTGGACTACATAAGATTTAGCCCTAGACCTGGGTGTGTTTGCACTTTTGAGACCTGTAGCTAACTGTCTTGTGAGTGCCAATGTGTAATTCACTGAAAATTACATTGAAACAAATAAGGTCCTTAAAAAAATCTCAAAGTACATTTCTTTAGCCAAAAAGCTGAAGGGAGATATTAGCCAAATGGCTACCTATGTCAGATGTTCCTGTCAGAGGTCATCATTGTTCCAGAGGTCATCATTGATCCATTGTTTTGTCCTCAAGAGTTAACTGATAAATGTTACTTCCACAAAATATGTGAATTTGCTGCTTCTGAGAGGCAATGTGAAAGAGGAAGTATTACTTTTATGTACAAATTTATTTATTTATAGAAATTTTGGTACAGTGTACATTGAAAACATGTAAAATATTGAAGTGTCTAACAAACGGCACTGAAGTGTCTTTAATAAAGGTTTATTTATAAGTGTTGAGCAAATGGCAGGAATGAAAATTGGGATATATGGTGTCCTTAGGGAGACAACAAATGGCTTCTTTTGGCTAGAAAATGTATGTGCAAAGCAGGTTTGCAGGTTAGAATCATGCAACTTATTCAGTAAATATTTATTAAGCATTTGCTAGACACTTAAGCATAGGATACCATGGTAAGCATGTTAGAAAAGTTCTCTTAGGGAACCTGTTAGTCTATTAGGGCAGGGATATTAGTTAAGAGCTATGATAAGGACCACATGGTAAGATCTAGATCAAGTTTCAAGATAAATTGTCTTTGAGGAAATACTGTTTAAGCTGAAACCTGATGGTTGAATACATATCAGCTAAGCACTGCTTGGAAAACAGTCTACCTTCTCTAATCCTCTAATGTCCAAATCCTGTTAACCAAATTGTGCATTATGTGTTCAGTAGTCAATACAAATGAGTTACTGGTACTCTAAGCAATTGAAATTGGCATGAAAAAGAAGTATATTTTCCATTCCTGGTCTAGAAGATACCATGCCAAATATAGCATGACATTTCTTTATTTTTAAATGCAAAAAGATAATGATTTTAAACATCTTACAAACAGCAATTTGTTTCTTCACTCAAGCTTAACCAAATTTTGATAGAGTAAGTTCAGTTTTTAACATAATATATGTCACTTGGATGGTAAAATAGCATCCAATTATATGTTCAGTATCTGATGAGAGTCCAGAGGTAGGATGCTATATATTTTAAGTTGTGGGTTTCTGTAGCAAGATTTGCCAAATGGAGTATATAATGAAATATATAATGAGATAAGCCTAATGGATTTACAGGAAAAGTAGAATTGATGAAGAGGTGTAGGCTCAATAGAAAAAAGATGAAAGGTCAGAGAATTGCTGATAGAGTGTGCAAAAAGGGAGATGCCCAAAAACTGAAGAGAAGACAATGAGTGACAAACATCACCAAAGAAAGTGGGTAAGGAATGAGGTACTGAAATATAAAGCATCAGAAAAGGGATAGTTTGGGGGATGGCAGGTTTTAGGGTATGGCCATGGGAGTAGATGGATGAAAGAAATGGAGAAAAGCAAGTAACTGTGATTGTATCTTGACATGGGTGGAAGATGGTGAGGTTTAGTGGTGCTGTCAAAGCTCTAAGTCATGTGTGAATATTTTCAAAAATCTGAAAATTACCCCAGTTGGGGATCAAATGGGAAGTAAATCTCAGTAACAGGGTATATGCAAGAATCTGATTTAATAATCTTAATAATCAGCCTACAATCCCCTATAGAAGGAGGAACAAGGAATTGCTTAGAAGTGATGGAATGCAGACAGGATGCAGCTCTGGCTTAATCAAAAAGAGGTGGCCATACTTCAGGCAAGGACTTGTGAACCTGGGGTGGACAGATTGAGTATGAGGTGGAGTTCAGTGGAATAAAATGGGAAGAAATAGCTAGGGGCTCAAAAGAACAAAGATTTGGAAACACAAGTCCTTGGTTGAGAATAATAGAAATGGAAAAGGAACTGCACAGGCTCAGGCTAATGAAAAAGGTGATTAAAGCCAGGGATAAAGGTCTTGATGGTAGTTGATTTTCAAACTCTTTCTAGAGCTTGAATGTTAAAATGCTTCCCTATTGATGCAGACAGGAGTACTCAGCTCTATAAGCCAGACAATAAACTCTGCCCAGTGGCTGACTTTCTGCCTTAAAATATGAGGCCTCTTAGGAGGGAAGTAGGCATAGCCAGGTAAGAGTCATGGTGACACATTTAGAGTTCTTCTGTTTTCCTACAAACAGATTTGCACACAAAGGAGTGCTATCTTATGTAGGGACTGCCAGGTGGAATCATCTTGGGCATTAGCTGGATCAGTTGATGTTAATAGGTGTTTGTCAGCTTTCCAATGCTATAACCAAATAACTGAGATAATCTTCATTAATAAGGAAAGTTTCATTTGGCTCACAGTTTCAGATGGTTGCATGGCCCCATGGCTTTTGGGCCTGAGGTGAGGCAGTCCATCATGGTGGGAATATGCAGCACTCTTGCACGTTTGCCAGAGAGCCAAGAGAGACAAGAAAAGTCTGGGATATCAATATACCCTCCAAGGGCATTGCTCCAATGACCTAACTTCCCTCCAATAGGCCCCACCTCCTAAAGGGTCCACCATCTCCCTGAAACACTAAAGGCTGATAACCACAATTCTTTAAGACATAGGCTTTTGGTGAACATTTATCCAAGTGATAGCCATGGGTTTACTTGTGTTAGGATTCAGGGTTAATCCCATTCTTAGCATGGATCTGAGGTGAATTCAAAGTTGACCAGAAGTGGTAAATGGAGAGTTGGAAGAATGTAGAAAGAAAAGATAAGTTGTCTTGCAGTTTTTCCTGTACACAGGAAACTCAAATTCTATATAACCATGAGAAGCCACAATACTGAAATCAGATCCCTATCACTTTTGGCAAGAATTTATAAAAATTTTCAAAATCTAGCTCCCTTGAACTGCATGACCAGATAAAATTGAGGCAGCAGGTCAAAGAGTGGCACAGATCAATATAATTGTGACTATGAACACATTGACAATCTAAGTCATTTAGGTGCAAGTCCTTAAAAATAATTGCAAAACTGTGTATGAATTTTAGAGACAGTCTATTTTACCTACTGAAGAAGAGCAAGTTTATTCTCTCCAATAGAGAGAGAAGTTTGAGGCAGACACAATTTACCTCTTTCACCTATCTACTTTGGACAAAAATCTGCAGAGACTGATGATGAATGCTGAGGATGGGAGCCTTGTGCTAACCAGATGAGGACACATGGATCTTTAATGTTTCCCACAGGTACAGAGGCAGGCTCTAAAGACAGGTATCCTGGATATATCCTCAGTGTCCAGAGTATCTTTCAGAGCATGGAGTCTTTCAGAGTACAACAAACCAAACAAACACCATCACCAAGTTCAAGAAAAGAAAAGAAGGGTAACCTGGAAAATGCTTAGATCACAAGTGACCTTCTAAAACCAATAAAAGATGAATGTGCTATATAAAGACTCAATAATAACAATGCAAACAGCAACCAAATGTTACCTTCCAGAGGACAATGGCATCATGACATTAATAATATACTAACAGGCTGGGAACATAGGTCAGCTTTTCTTTGTGTGGAGTGATTTTTCTCTTTGCTTTTAATGATATGAGGTAAGCTCATAATTTTTATGCTCAATGGTAGATTTTGCTCCCAAATTAGTTACATAACCTGATGCTCTATTCAGGTACCAGTGTTTTTCAACTAATATTTTAAGCAAAAGGAAAGTGAAATGACCTGTACACTTCCAAGTTTGTTATATTTTCCCATTTGGGGATATACTTCTATATCTCAGAACATATCTCCATTGTTAAACAGCACATGCCTAATTGCATTAATGAAGGTATGTATTTTATTATATATTTATAATTGTGGATTTCACTTCATTTACAGTAGCTATATATTAGTACTGAATTTATTTCCAAGTGGTTTCTCATCAGTCAAATGACTCCTTTAAAAATTTCAACTCATAACACAAGTATTGTAACATTCTAAATTTCCTAGACTCAGAGTATTGAGATAAAGAATCATCTTTGACCAAGTCTGTTGGAGGCCATGTATATAATATATAATTATATATAAATATATATTTATTCTAGTTATTAAGGCAGAGAGGACACTCTTTCAGAAACTCCTGTGTGGAATACCCCCACCCCCACCCCCACCCCCACAACAAGAATGCCTGGATCATGCTGTCCTAACTCACAGCCTTAGGATCAAAGAGCCTCCTGGAGATGGGCGTCGCCTGCCAAAAGCCAAATAACCTGTTTATTGTGGCATCCCTGCCACCTAAAGAAGCAAGCACCAAGAAAAGACTCCTCCCACATGGAAACCTTATACATACTGATACCCTTTGATCTGTACCACTATAAATAAAGCAGGCACAGGCTTCTTCTTTGTTAGAAGCTAGACCCTTCTAGTAGGCTCAACTGGCCATGCCCCTGCTTTACATATATTATTGCCTGTTTGTCTTTAATTTCTTGATATATTAGTTTTATAATTTTTATTGCACAGCCAGCCCATCACTCCTAGGGGTACCCACCCTCCTCACCCACGCAGGACATGAGCAAGTCAAGTCTACACAAATTGTAAATAAAAGGAAGCCTAATAGAGGCTTCATTCAAACATCTGGGTTTAAGATATCAAAAGAAAATTGTAGAGGGCTGGGGTTGTGGCTCAGGGGTAGAGCATTCATCTAGCATAATTAAGCCCTGGGTTTGATCCTCAGCACAACATAAAATAAATAAAATAAAAGTATTGTGTCCAACTACATCTAAACACCATTAAAAAAGAAAAATAAAGACAGAGAAAACAGTAGAAGTTGTGAATGAAGAACGCCATTGCTGGCTCGTACAAAATTTTCCTTCAGTCCCATATTAATCTTTGTGGAATTCCACTAGGGAATATTAAGGACAAATTGAAAAAAGCAGAATCTGCAATGAAACACAAAGGGTGGGATATAAGCTAAAGGAGATGTGAAGTCTAGAAAGGATTAGCTACTGAGCACCCAGAATGTGATAATGAGCAAAGTCCATCTGAATTCAGTAAGTTCATGTGCTACAAGCAGAGTGGAAGGCACCTTGGCTTTACATTTTCCTTTAATGTAGACTCTTAATGTACTGCATGATATATTGGCATGTTGGCCTATTTTAAAAATTAGACACCAAAGAATTTGAGTATTATTCTGTTAAAATTGGAGTGCACACAGAAAAGAGTGTTTGAGCAGGAGAAATAAGATGAAAATTTCAGGACTCTTTATCTGGCAATAAGGTATAGGCTCAACTTCAGGCCAACTTTGAACAGTTAAAGGCAATATTCAAAAGAGAAGGAGTGAAAGCCTGACTTGAATAAATTGAATGAATAAATTGGTTGCAAATTGGGGCAACCAATCTGGAAAGCAGTATGGAGATTCCTCAGAAAAGTAGGAATGGAACCACCATTTGACCCAGTTATCCCACTCTTTGGCATATGCCCAAAGGACTTTGAATCAGCAACCATAGTGATGTGTCCACATCAGTGGTTATGACTGCTCAGTTCATAACAACTAAGCTATGAAACCAACCTAGGTGCCCTTCAACCTATGAATGGATAAAGAAATCATGGTTACATACAGACTGGAATATTACTCAGCCACAATGAAGAAGGAGTTTATGACATTTGCCAGAAAATGGATAGATGTGGAGACTCTCATGCTAAGTGAAAGAAGTCAGTCCCCAAAACATAAAGGTTGAATGATTTTGCTGATACGTGGAAGCAAACCCACAATAAGGGAAGAGAGGGTAAGAGGAGATATTCAGTAGATTAGACAAAGAGAAGGGAGGGCATACAGGCAAGGGAAAGGTATTGGAATGAATCTGATATAATTTTCCTAAGTACTTGAATCAATACACCACAGTGAATCCCGCCATCATGTACATCTACAAGAATGGGGTCCTAATTAGAATAAGGTATCTTCCATGCATGTGCAATGAGGTCAAGGTGAATTCTTCTGTCATGTATAACTAAAAAGAACCAATATTTTTTTTTGAAAAAATGCAAGAAAAAGTTCTGGGAGAGAGAGGGGGGAGAGGGGAGAGAGAGAGAGAGAGAGAGAGAGAGAGAGAGAGAGAGAGAGAGCGCTCTAGTTATAATGCGTTAGCTTGCTCAGACCTCTAAGAAGGCTTATAAGATTGCTGAATTTTTCCATGCAATATCTAATAACAGCTTTCAGCAATACCATCGCAGGAATCATCTTTTGGGAAACATTCTTCTTCCTTTCCACATCCAGTAGAGAAAGGAATTGCATTGATATTATAGGTTGGTGTTTTGGACTAACAGAGATACAGGAAGGTCAGGTTGAGAATTCCTGTATGTTTTATGTTCAGTTTTCTAGAGTGTGAGCGTCTTATATCATTACAATTAATTTATTATAATCAACATGTCACTATTAATGTATATTAACAATACGGACAGTAACCCAATTCTTGCTTCTTTCAGACGTCCCTAGTTTTCACCTAAGGGTCTTTCTGTGTTCCAGGATCCCATCCAGGGCCATGCATGACTTTTGGTTCTCAAGGCTCTTCATTGCCAATTATTTTAAGGACATCAGTTTTCTTCCCTCGCTCTCAATTTTTGCCCATTTTCTCTCTTCCATCCACTAATTCCTCTTCTCCGACTTCAAAAAAGAACAAGGAATGGCTGCTCCTAATTAGTTTAATCCAAGGTAAGGAGCAATAGGCAGAGTTGAGTTTGAATTTTAGATTCAGAGTTCCTAATGATGCTTTACACTTCAGACAAAATGGAATAATCACTGGACAGTTACTGCACCCCAATAAAACCCAAGTGGATAAAATGTCTCTTGGGTTTAAATTTCATCCCGGTGAATGGCAGGACTGTATCCACCTGGGTATGTTTTCCCCACGGATAGACACAGTCTCCAAACTCACATGCCCTTCTTACGCATCCATCAGCCTCTGAAAGTGTTGCCTGTTTTCCAAGTGTAATGTAAGTAACATAAATATTGATTGGAAAATCCCCTGTTGTGACGTTGCAAGTGAAAAACACTTCAAAGATGCTTATAAATAAATTAGAAAATCAGGTGAGGCACCATCACAATTAGCTTCAGGTTTGCTCCCCCACCCCCCTTCCTTCATTAGAGTCTGCAGATTTTTCTTCTTCTTCTTCTTCTTCTTCTTCTTCTTTTTTTTTTTTTTTTTTTTTGCTCCTTTCTGGGGGATGTTTGCCACTTCACAAATTAGAGACTTCACATTGCATTGTGAATGCCTTGGATTTCAGCAAAGTCTTTAAAGAGGTTGGATCATTTCCTTATATATTATCCATGCAAGACTGTTTTTGCTTTTTTTTTATGAAAACATTTCCCTATGATGCTCCTGGCCACTGGGCAGTCTATTCTATGAACTTTTAACTATGAGAACTTCTCTGATGGGCTCCTACCCCACAGAGCTCTCTAGGATGATGGAAATATCTATCTCTACTCTCCAATATGGCAGCTACATGTAGCCACTGAGCACTTTAAATGTGTTTAGTAGAACCAAGAAATTTGATTTTTAGTTTTTTTAAAAAAAATTATTTGATTTAAACTGTGTATAGCCAGGGGCTGCCATATTGCATGACACAGATCCAGAGAATTCCTTCACTCTGTCCTTTTAAAACTTAAAAGAGACAGTAGACAATCTACATTTCCTTTTCATTAGTCTAGTTACAGAATCTTGGAAGCTTCCATCAGCCATTCATGTGTGACAGTCAGATTTTGGTTCTTGTTAGTTTTTGAAAATCATCGTAGAAAAAAAAATGTACAAGTTTGGGCAGGTTTACTGATTATTGAAATTAGAAAAACAACAACACTAGGAATTTGGATCTCTCTTCTCTTTTGTTTTTAAGTTAGTTTGTGTGTAATATTTGCTGTTCACTTTCATGATTCAGGGCCTCTGCAGTCAACTTCTCTAAACTGATATAAATTAAACAAGGGAGTTTCATGCATGTACAACCTACACGAGTTCATACAGACCACAGTGCACTGGATTGGAGTAAAATCTGTTACCAAAGATCAAAGGAGAATTACTCCAATCTTTGAGTGAGACTTCTCTGTCCTTAGAATTTTTTTTTCCTTTTTTTAAAAAAAATTTTTTGGTACCAGGGATTGAACTTAGGGGCACTCGACCACTGAACCCCATCCCCAGCCCTATATCGTATTTTATTTATCACCAACTTGCTTAGCACTTCAATTTGGCTGAGGCTGGCTTTGAACTCTCAAACCTCCTGCCTCAGCCTCCAGAGCTACTGGGATGACAGGCATGTGTCAACGTGCTCAGCTTTCTTTCCCTTTTTGACCTGTAACTGAATTTATGACAGGGTACCTCAAGGCCATGGTGCCTCCCCACACAGAGGCTGGGCTGGTTGATTCCCCTAATTGTGGATCAATCTTCCACACAGAGGTTCAGCCCTCTATAAACCATCCTTGACATCCCACAGCAACCAAATATTGACAGCTGGCTGTGTTGCAGGCCCTGAGTTCAATGATTTTCCTGTATCATCTTGTCCCAGTAACTCCAAGGTCAGGTGACTGCGACTACTGTCCCCATGTCCTAGGTGATGAACTCAAGTGACTCAGCTGGAAAGCAGCAAGCAGCTGGATGCCCTGGCCTCTCCACTCAGCTCTGTCCTTATCCACTGGGTGTTGTCAGGCTCTGGGGGAAGAACGTCAAGGTTTCCCTGTGGCTGAAGGGCTTTCCATCTTGAAAGAAACTTGACCCACTCAATGGATGCTGTTTGCACAACACGATTGGGAATCCACGGACAGTCCTTTTCCACCAAAATGAAAATGTTAAAATTAATGTGCATTCACGGGATGCCTAATTCCCTGGTGGCAATGCCCCAGAGGTAGCAGGTTTTGGAAATGAGTCTCCAGCGAAGGGACCACCGTGTCTTCCATGGTCTAATTTATTCTGAATTGTTCTTAATCACTTTCTATTTGGGGAAAAAAATGGCAGGACTCCCATTGCTGCCCAAACAGGCCATATCATGGATGGTTTAGAAAATAAAGTCTATTAAATACAGAGAACTCAGCTGTGGAAAAGTGAAAATGATACCGGTTCTATCGAGCATTAATTAAACCTGTACTTCATGCCCGATACACTTCAAGTAGCTGTTTATTTATGTATATATATATATATATATATATATATATATATATATATATATATATATATATATGTATATATATTACCCTTCATCCTGGAAACATTTCTGTGAAAAAAATTATTGTTATATTCTTGTAGTATAGCATGGAAAAAGTGCAAGTACCAGGGATTTAAGTCAAGGTCACTGGCGCAAGGTCATTAAAACATAAGTGCAGGTTCCAGGATTCAAATCCAGGCAATCCACATGTCTGGGCTGGGTTTTCTCTATCTTGGAAATCCTTGGTTTGAGACAAAGTGCCCATGGAGGGACAGAGGAACAAGGAGGGATTGCCATAGATGGCCCTGATTAGGAATTGTATCTCCATTTTTTTTTTTTTTACCAATAGAGGTCATCCAAGAGGAAACATAGGGAGGGGATAGGGGGAGGGAAAGGGAAAGAGAGAGAGAGAGAGAGAGAGAGAGAGAGAGAGAGAGAGAGAGAGAGAGAGAAGAAAAGAATAAACAAAGAATGAGTAATTATAAAGATGAATACCTTCAGATTTCACTAACATGAGGACATAAGAAAACTTGGGAAGTGAAAGGTGAAGTCATTGGCTCTACATAATAGAATGTTTCAAATTGCTTCAAGTCTGACTATTAATAGTCTTTTAAATATTTTAAATAAAATCATTTCTGTTGCTGATTGCAATATTGTCAAAAGTCCAAAAAGGACAAGCTAAGAAATTCATTTAGATTCCTCTTTTGATTTTTGAAACAATAGCAACAAAAAGGTTTCAATTACACAGTGGTGTTCATAGACACATTTTTCCCCTATAATTCACTTTCTTATGAGATTCTATAGCTGTATGCATGGGTGAGAAACCTCTGGGAGTGAAATGGTAGATACAACAATTTTTTAATAAAAAAAATTTTGACACATTAAATCAAAGGCTTCTATGGGCTATCAATGGAATTTGCACAAGTGAGCTTTAGACATTTCCTTGTTACATTCTTTCTCATGACCTAAGCAGAAAGGTTGTACCCTAGTAGACACACAGGACATCCTAATTAAAAACAAACACTTCCAGATTTCACAAAGCTTAATCTGTCAGGTGAAGGTATTCAGAGAGTGATACATATTTTATCAGTGGTGTTCACGTCCCTGTAGATGAATAACTATCAAACAAGGTTTGCAGGGATAAGGTGAACATGAGACAATGAAGACCCTGTGTGTAAACAGTGATTGGACTCCTTAGATTTTTTGTAGCCATTTTGAAATCCTTTACTTTACCAACCAAGACAAAATTCACACTGAAGTTACATTATTAAGCCAGAAAAGTTTCAAACTCCATTTGAAAACAGAAATAGAATTTTGAATTGAAATAAGGCAGGATAATAGATTTCCTTGATAACAACAACAACAATGAAAAGTTGTAATTATTGCTGGCTTAAGTGCAATAGAAGCACATGAAATCCTGAAGGTATCTTAACACCGTTCGTATGGAGTAGATCAAGAACCCTGGAATAGATTCAGACAATTTAGCTCAGCTCTTCTATGTAGGCAGGTGACGTTGCAATTTAGTTCTCCCTTAGAAATGAGAAATAGTGATGATCTTTTGATTGTCCTCATTTGATGATCATGAAAAACAAGCCAATAAAAGTACTTTGCAAACTATAAGGCAGACACATCATTTCTTTATATATCCAAAGAAGAGCAAGAACCATATCTGCAGCTTTGAACAAGATCCTGGTAGATGAGGGTAGGATCGGGGTGAGGAGACCACATCTGTCCCTAATTTACTCCTAACACACTGAACTACATTGATTACTTCCCTCCGTCTCCTCTCCCTCCCTCCTTCTTCTTTCTCTCCCTGCCCCTCCTGATATCCCCACATTTTTTTAAAATTAAACCAACAAATAAATGACATATAAAATATCAGGGAAAACCATTCGTTAAGATATTCTGGAAAGGAAATACACTCAAAAAGAAACAAAGCTGATATGAAAGTGTTTCATCTTCTAGAAAGAAACAAACTCCAAATCTGAAATAAAGTCAAGAATAGATTAAAACGTATAAAGATATGGTAAGTGAACTCAATCCACCCAACTCAGAGAATGTACGATAGAAACGTCTCTTTTCTCCTCCATCTAATGTGAACTTGGACTTCCTCCAGCACTAAGTAGTCACACTAGCTATCAGCTCCAGTTTAGAATAATATAAATGAATTTAATTGTGAAAAGAAAATCCAGGTTATTAAAACCCCTCCAAGAATCAAAACCTCAAGTAGTTTCACTTTGGGGTGTGCTATGAACTTATGCTGATTGACCTCAGCAAGGATGCTAACTCAGTGATTCAGGGCTTTGATTAGAATAAATATATTAGAATATATATGTTGGAAAAAATATATACATAATATGTTATATAATATACTATATATTATATTTATATATATATATATATATTCTCCTACTGCAAGAGGTCTATCTCAATAACAGTCTTACCCCCTTACCCTCTCTCCAGCAGAAGAAAGGCATCTTGTCATTGAAATGTGACATATTCAAATGCTTCAAAGAGACACAAAAATATCTATCCCACCTTTTCCTCAAAGGTGGGTGAGGCCCTACCTCTCTGTCCATTTAGGGGTTCCAATCAGGCTCTGTAGAACATCGTGTTCATAATAATCTTATCATGATAAGGGTAGTTTAATCACCTGGGCACATCAGGGTAAAACATTTCTCAGAATCAGTGCATGGATACATCAAGCTTAGGGCTTTGTGCTTAGGAGGACGGGATACCCATCCTTCAAGGCTCAGACCACACTCATACAAGGGTGGGAAAAATCTCTACCACATTTCCAAGTAATCGGCTTAAATGGAGTTCTACCAGTTGAACCAATGGAAAACCATTGCTAACACCATCACTGCTAATTTACATGAGGACTGGACATAAAATTCTATAGCAGCTACCTATCTACTGCTGCTGTGTGGTGTTTTGGAGGGAGGAAAGTTTTGTAATCTCAGGAACCACCTTGGGAATGTATTTCTCATTTGGGTAACTAACCATCCCTGGGTATAAATGAGAATTTAAAGACACAGAGTCTATGCTAATGCATGTTAAAACAAGTCACCGACAGCAAAGAACAAGTCAATCACAGTGAACAGGGATTCATACATGATAGTCTGAAATCTTACAAGTATCTTAATTGATGTCATATTTATCAGTTGATCTCACATTTTTTTTTCTGGAAAGCACCCCAATTGTTGACAGCCAGCAACATTTTTTTTTAAATCTTGAAGCCTCAAACTTCCATTTTAGAATGATCTGATTTCTGAGTGTAATTGTTTATGAAATAGCAAATCGTTTCCTATAATTTGTCAAATGACTTTTCAGCAGAAATCTCATCACTTTAACAAGGTACAATCTTATATGGCATCATTTAACTGAAAGCAAACAAATGCACAAACCAAGAAATATGGAAATTAGGGAAAAGAAAATATTAGGACGTACAGTTTAATTTTGGTGTTTGAAAGGAAAAAAGCACTTCCATGCAAGAGATATTTAGGAAGAAAACAGTTTAGAGTCTTATAAAATCATGTTAACTTTTCACTATATAAACCTATGAAATGATTAATAGCTTCTCCGGTTCGATTGACAATCTATCTCCAAAGTTTTAATGAAAAGACAAAATTGCAAGTAATATAGTGGTAACTGTGCATGTAATGTGGAAAGAAAGCTTTATAATTTTTTAAATTCTATTTTCAGAGTTTAATTATTCCTGAATGTGATCTTAGAAGTACCAGGACTTCCTCAAGTTATATTACCTAACTTTTAAGACATTTCCCCTAAATGTTAGAGGCAACCTATATTAATCCAGAATTTACTCTTGATCTTGCAATTTGTTGCATTATCTCATTTCCATGAAATTAATTCTATGAGATTAGATCCACGTTGGAAAGATTAGCCAATTTTGGTGCAAGTCACTATTTTAAGGACACACCGTGAGGAAATGTGGCTCTTGGATTAGAACCTAGAAGAGGTCTCTAGAGTCTGCAATCCTGAAAACTCTTTTTTACCGTCTCTTACATTTGTTGAAGCAGATTTGGATGAGAAGCATTTTGTCTTCATGAAATACCACAGACAAATTAAACTAATGATTTGCAGGACTTGAAAGAATGATTTGGTTTAAACACATATGGAAGATTCTGTGCACTCGCCGGTAAGGGAGAAGTTTTGCAATTTTAAAGAAAAAAGCAGACAGGATTAATTTTTATTAGGGCACTTTATCCTCATTTGCGTCTTCAGATTCAGAAGAAATCTGATGATAATTTTCAGCTAGTCTTAGATTCAACAGGTGAGTTCTCCCCGTGTCCCTCTGTAATTATAACTCCTAACAACTTGACATTGATTTAAACTAAAGAACAACTTAAAGGGTCCTTCAGTGTTGGACATTTCTGCATCTAACTAGCTATGGCTTCGGAGCATTTTTTTAATTTTTTAAATGTCAAGGACGGACTTGTACCAATTTTTTTTTTTCTTCTCAAGATGGAAAGTGAAATTGGGGCAGGCAAGATGTGTGTGTGTACTGTCCTAGAGAAAACATGAGTCTTTCTCAGTAGGTGGCAGTCTTTCCTTCTGGCTACAAATCTTACAGCAGGTTGGGGAAGCTGTTCTTGGTACCATTTTCCCAGGGAAAATGTGAATGAGGCATTAGGGCTCCTGTTCAGTATTCGGAGTCCCCCTTCCCTTTTCCCTAAAGAAGTAGCATGGTTAAAAATCTACAAATGTACCCAATGGCCTCAGAAATACATCCAAATGAATCTGCCTTCTCTCTAGTTTATGCCCTCAAAGAAAAGGTTTGACATATTCAAAGACCAAACAGCGATTGCAGTTATCAAAGATGTAATTGCATATATCGGAAGCATGTGGAGAGGAAAACTGAATTTTGGGAGCATCAGTGCTTCAAATGAGATCTGGACTATTTTCTCTCTGCTCTCTGCTATGTTACAAATCCCTGAAAGGTCTACTCTTACTTTTGAGCTCCATGGTTACTCAGGAATACTTTGGAAGAAGGTGATTATTACCAGTGAGTACACGTGCTGTTCAGAATGTCCCCAACAAATGTTTCCTATCGAACATCTATGTTGCATGAGAGCTTGGAAGTCAGGGGACTTCCAAGGGCACATAGGTGTAGTCCTTTGACCAGCTTCGGTAGCTGCATCTAGAAGCTCCTTAGAGGGGCAAATTCAGGAATCTGCTCCAGACTTGAATTTTGGTGGGGAGCTTAGAAATTTGGTGGGGAGCTTAGAAATCTGTCTTCACAATCTTTCCAGGTGATTCTGAAACACCAGAGGTTGAAAAACTCTGCAGCTGGAGGATTTTAGTGAAGCCAATTAGCATTAATTGGTAAAACACACCAGGGTAGAAATGTATTTCTCT
Organism: Callospermophilus lateralis; assembly: GCF_048772815.1. Classification (NCBI taxonomy): domain Eukaryota; kingdom Metazoa; phylum Chordata; class Mammalia; order Rodentia; family Sciuridae; genus Callospermophilus; species Callospermophilus lateralis. Next base: position 4,546,639 of record NW_027514398.1, on the reverse strand, counting down.
GTGGGAGGCCTTACCTTGACTTTCTCTGTTTTTCATTTGAAGGTGGAGACTACCTTGCTGTCCTTACAATACTGCTGCTACCCAGTTTGTTGGTAAATGAACACGTGAATTGCTTCCCTTTGACTACAACTCCTTAGTCGATCTGTGACCCTGAAATGCATGAAACAATAGATGTTAGCATGCTGTGATAATAAGGAGTTTTCTTTTTTTGGTAATATTCCACCTTAAATCCCTTAAGATGTACATATAGGATGAACTTTGAATATATCAACCATCTCCCAAAGGTAAATAAAGACCATCTAAACAGCTCTCCCTTCTCATTTCTAAAGACCATCTCTCCCTTCTCATTTCTGAGGGTAAAATTAATGGGCCCTATTCAACCTGACTAAGCAATCCCATCAAAATCTAGTTTTACTGCATACATTTGCTAACCGGAAGAGCTTATGGTTGATTCTCAGTCTAATATAAAATTAATTTTGTAATAATCATGATAATAATGACAATAATAATGATAATATGCGGATAAATACTCTTATGCTTGGAATTAAATTGAGTCACCAGCTCTAGTTTATCGCTCACCTAATATGTCCACAGTACATTTTTAGGTATTAAGAAGAGAGCCATTTGAGTTTAGTTCCTGTCCTGAAATAGAGCTTATTCCTGTAACACATTAGATAAGACTCTCAAATATTTTGGTCATTTTTACTTTGGAACAAATGATTGTGGAAGCTTCCCAGTGAGAGAAATAGGCTCATGGATAGGCAAAAACAGCACAAGGGATTGTTTGAGTGGTCACTGAAGGCTGGTGGGGTGTGGCTGGAGGAGGTGGGCATTGGGGGCATGGCTTTGGGGAGTATATTTGTATCTGGCGAGTGGAGACCCCTCTCTCTCTCTCTCTCTCTCTCTCTCTCTCTCCTTCCTGAGCTGCTTCCCTCTGCCACCCTCTCCTGCCATGATGTTCAACCTCACCTCCAGTCCCAAAGAATGGAGCCAAGCTTCTATTGACTAACACCTCTGAAACTATGAGCCCCACAATAAACGTTTCCTCCTTTAAAATTATTCTGGTTAGATCTTTTAGCCACAGCAGTGAAATCGCTGACTAAGACAGTTTTAAAAATAAACTTCCCCTTAAACTTGAGGGAATTAAAAAAAAACCTACAGGCATTAGTAGCCTGCATATCTTTTTTGCTGCGACTGTTACTGACATTTTTACTTCAATTATTATTCAGCATCTTTCATGTTACTAAGGTTTTAATGCTGCCTGTCTCCCCACGAGTGATTCTGCTGTTGAGAGTCTCTGCTGATTGCGTTGGTTTGGTTGGTATTTTTTATCATTATTTTCTTTCTCTTCTTTTATTTTATTCTGCAATTTCATACTCAGTGGAACGTTGTACGGGGGACCTGTTTGAGGTCTGGATTTTAAAATACCTTGCTTCCTCGTGTTCGTTTTCTCTAGTGACTAGCAATCCATAACCACATTATCTCAGTTCTCTGTTGAGGGTTTCCAGGTCACAGGGGAGGATGTGAATTTTAATGCCAAAAACTCATCAGCATTTTCTTTTATTGTGAGACTTTAGGGAAAGACTCCTCCTCATCCTCCCAGACCAGGTTTCACGAGCAACTCTGTAGAAATGGGGGCAGTTTCCTGGTTTTCCTTTATCCCAGGGAATCTGGCCTTTGGGGATTTTCAGGTTTCTAATGGAATCCCTGACCCTCCTTTCTACTCTGTCTGGACTCAGGCTCAATCTCTAGTTCCCACGGTGGTGGCATTTAAGAAGTCATTTCAAAAGAGCACCCTGGGGACCTCAGTGCCTATCAACTCCCCTGGGCATCTCATTAAAATGCTGGCCCTGATTCTGTGGGTGTCTAGAAGGTTCTGAGATTCTTTTATGCCTAAAAAGGGGCCAGTTGATTCGATGCTGTTTGACTGCAGACCACACCTTGAGTAGCAGAGCCCTGGGGCACTGGGGATTGTCACATGTCACTAGCACAGTTGTGGGACTGAATGCTGGCCAGCCACTGCAGACCTGTGCCTCTATGTTTTCAGATACTGAGTGTTTCTCTGTATTCTGACCAGCTCAGCTCATGCATCAACTGAAAAAGATGGTTCAAAAATCTTCTAAAATCAAGCAGGTTTAAGTGTTTTAAAGTAAGAAGTTTGTTTTAAAAAATTATAATTGAAACTTAATAGTTTAACATGTTTTAATGCATTTGTTGCAAAACAAATTTGATGATCACATTTGATAGAGAATAGTATAGAAAGTTAAGTTCTTCTAGAATAGTCTATAAAGTTAAGTCCTTCTAGACCTTCAATTTGTAATCAGTATCTATTTGCAGCTTGAAGTCCTCATTAGGACACTTGTTAAGATACCTAACCAAGTATTCTGAAATGCAACTTTTTAAAAAGAATTAATTTTTTTTTCTTTTTAGTTATATGGAACCATACAGTGCATTTTGACACATTATACAGACATGGAGTGTAACTTATTCTAATTAGGATCCCATTCTTGTGGTTGTGCATGCTGTACTTGTCATGTATTCATGTATGATGTAGGAAAGTTCTGTCCCATTCATTCCACTGTCTTTCCTATTCCCGTTCCTCCTCCCTTCCCTTCATTCCCCTTTGTCTAATCCAATGTATTTCTATTCTCCATCTCCCCCCAATCCCTGGACTTATTGTGTGTCAGCATCCATGTATCAGAGAGAACAATTGGCCTTTGGATTTTTTGAGACTAGCAACTACTATGAAAAGCAGAATGAACATTCCTCAGAAAACTGGGAATGGAATCACCATTTCACTCAGCTATCCCACTCCTTGGTTTATACCCAAAGGCCTTAAAATCAGCATACTCCAAGGACACAGCCACATTAATGTTTATAGCAGTTCAACTTGCAATAGCAAAGCTATGGAACCAATCTAGGTGCCCTTCAACAGATAAATGGGTAAAGAAAATGTGGTATATCTACACAACAGAATATTATTCAGCCACAAAGAAGAATAAAATTATGGCATTTGTTGGTAAATGGATGGAGCTGGATATTATCCTGATAAGTGGAATTAATCTTCTTGACTGTTGTCTACTTGCTTGAGATACAGATACTATTTAAATCAACGGTGTTTATTCCCCTGAGATTTGTAAAGAATAAAATTCCAAGACATGTTTAATTTTTAGACTTAAGTGTATGAGGCTACCTGCTGTGTCTGTGCCTAGACCTTCTGATGCATTCACTGTAAGGGAGCCAGAGCTAGTGTTTATATGTTCCCTCACCATAGAGTCAGGGGAAGCTGATTTTAATTTATTTCTATTTCGTTGATAGTCTAAAAAGAAAAGTCTGGGACGTCAGAGGTAGTAAAATTGTATTTGAGTTGATTGATTCTTATTCCACAGAGAGTGAAATGGATTAAAGGAAAGTAGGGAAAAAATAGAGAAGGACTAGTCAGTGTTTTAAACCATTGCCATTGAAAATATGCAAACGAACTTACATAATGTACACTGCAGTTGTGTTTTAATACTTCATTCCTACCTACAAAATGTTAAATCCCAAAAATGAACATAAGAGGGAGTATATATTTACATTGCTTTTGCTCTTCTGCTTGGAACTTCTTAAGGCTACTATTTTTTGGAGGGGAGGGGGGTACTGGGGATTGAACCCAGAGGTGCTTGAGCTATATATCCAGCCTTCTTTACTTTTTCTTTTCTATTTTGAGACAGGGTCTCACTAAGTGACTTAGGGCATTGCTAAGTTGCCGAGACTGGCCTCAGACTTGCTGTCCTCCAATCTCAGCCTCCCAAGTCACTGGGAATACAGGCATGCATCATGGTGCCCAGCTGTAACTAATTTCCTCACCTGTCTGAGAAAGTGAAACCTGAGATGATGATTCAGGCCCTGAGGGCCCCAAGAGATGTTGTGGCATGCAAATTATAATAATGAGATGACATTATCAAACTTTGGTATTGGGACCAACACTTACTTGTATTACCATCTTATTCAGACAGTGACAACTTTCTCTTTCTTTCCAAGTGATTTTTTATGCACATATAGGCAACACATAAGCAAGAGAAGAAAATAAAAAAATAATTGTAAAATCACTATCCAAACATTAAGTCTCTTCAAATTTAAACATGATAAGAATAATTTTACGTCCCTTCCTGGTCTCAGAGCCCAGTATGGATTCAACTGGGTCCTCCTCCCAGAATTTTGGATTTGAAGCTGCTAGAGGGAGGGCTTGGATTTTGTCACTGGCTATAAGGATATGGATCTCTCAGAACCATTTTTCCTGTGACATGTAGAAAACTTACATCTCGTAGGAAATGGTGACAACCACAGATACTAAGAGACATGACTGAATGATCAAATCTTGGCAACTCCGCTGTGTCTAACCCTTACCTTCAAAGTTACCTGAGCCAACAAATTCCTTACCATGCAAGTTAATATAAGTTGGGTTTTTGTCAGTTTTACTCAAAGAAGTTTGGGGTAAAAAATAAAATTAAGAGTATCTGAGACATATTGAAATCATCTGAGACCTTTCGTAAATTGCTGAGACAATTAACCTCTTATGGAGAAAAAAGCACCTCTAATTTTAAAATAAGACTATAGTTAAAAGCAAGATAGACAATGTGACACTTTCATCCCCTGACACCAACCTGATGACAGCCTTTACCTCCCAGTTAAATCCCTTTCCTGATTCTTAATCATATACCAATACGGGTCTTATCCAGTCCTATCTTTTCAATTTCCATTTCACAAAGTGTTCTCTTTCCAGAATGACAGGAAATGAGTTAGAAGACAGGGGAAAGGGTCGAGAAAGGGAGGTTGAAATTCAGTTTGCAGTGTAGTGGCACCAGAGCTAACGCTTCCAACCTTCAGCAAACCCACAGAAGTCCCGAGCCTAGAAAACCTTATTCGTTATCATTAAAAAAATAAATCTAGCAGGTTAGTGGTCCTGAATATGTTAAGAGAATGAAGAAATATTGCTATTTTGATAATCAATTCAAAAGAAAATTAAATTTACTAATGGAAACTACCACTTTTCATTTTCTGGACACTTATAAAGATACAGCTAGCTTAAAACAACCAACAGCCACCTAATCTCTTAACCTGCAGGTATGGTGCAAGAGCTTTACCTAAAAGGTGCTTAATCATCACTAGCAAAGGAGGCTTTTGTTTCAAACTTCACTAAAGATCCTTCGGCGATGCCCATTGGTCCTGGGCTAACCCTTCCTTTCAGTGCCCTGGAACTTGGGGTATGTGGCAGTTCAAGATGGAGGTTCTGATCAAAGTGCCCAGGGCTCTCCCACCAAACCTCCACACAGGCAGCACGGAGGCAGACTCGGAATCAAAAATGTTGGACCTGCAAAATAAATGCATCAGGGTAGGGAAAACCTGGCTCTGGCTCTTCCTCAGGCCGGGCCCCAGGAAAGAGCAACAGTCTGTGGTCATTTTCCTTTGCTTACATCCAGAGCTACCCGAAGCTGAAGGAAACCTCCTCGGTCGACCATTGTGAGCCCCCTTTATCCCCCCACTGTAAGAGATGAAAGATTCCAAGCCTCGGGTGCAACAGAGCTGCAGGCGCTGACTTTTCCCAAGGATAAAAATCAACCCCCCCCAAAAAACACCACAAGTTCACTGTGAAATATGAATTAAAAAATAAATAAATAAATAAATAAATAACCAGCCTCCTCTGAGTGGCTGCTTTCCACATGCATGAATGCTTTAAAGATTAAAAAAAAAAAAAAAAAAAAAACAGCCTGTTGTTTTGTTAGAGTAAAGGAAAAGCGCAGAGCAGGAGTCTCAGGTCTCTTTATTCATTCATGCTGAGGAACATCCTTCCAATTTCTTGCAAGCTCGAGGCAAACGAGAACAGGGAGATGATGGGAGAATTATTGATAAGAGGAGGGACAAGCACACATGACCAAGGGCAGAGGGGCAACGAGGGCACAGAGGAGTGTTGGTGCTCCTTCTGGAGTGTCCAGCTTCATTGGCTGTGTCCAGTCACTGAGCTCCATATTTACTGAGCATCTACTACATCTCAGGCAGTATCCTAGGCCTGTGGACATATTAGTGAGCAACACAGGAAAAAAAAAATAAAGCTAATCATGTTATGTTGTGATGGACTTTGGGAATAGAGATTGACAATAAATAAAACAAATGAACACAGTTTATAACACCTTACAAAACAACAAGCTCTACAGAGAAAATGAACCAAGAAAAGAGAAAAGAAATGCCCAGAGAACAAACAGTAGATTTGCCATTTTAAGTTTTTTATTCAAGAAACATAACAGGGAGAAGTCACAGTCTGAATGAAAAAAAAGATTTGAAGAAAGGAAAGGAAAAGGCCAGAGTAAAAGAGGCAAAGGGAAGAATAGGTGTGGTGACCAAGAGAAAGGACCTTGCCAGTTGGATTCAAAGAACAGCAAGGAGGACTTAGGGTAGATTAAGAGAGGGACAGTGACAGAGGTTCAAGATGAAGTCAGGGAAGTCATTTTGAACCAGACTGTGTAAGGATTGATGTGGGAAGTCTCTGGACAGTTGTAAGCAGAGGTGTGACGTCTAACTTAACTGCTGAATTGAGAAGGACAGAAGCTGGGACATTAGTTAAGAGGTCATTACAATCACACAACTTTGGTTGTGCTCTGGGGATTTCAAAATGCATCTTAATCTTATAATAAAATTATGATTGGCCTTCACATAACACTAAACTACGTTATTCTTAATGTAATAGCTTTGCAATAGAGTCCTTCCTTTGTGGTCATTATTTTACTCCCACATAACATTGTAAACTCCACAACACATTAGTAATTTCACTGTAAAGAAACTTAGTATTCAAAGAAATATAAGCATTTTTAAATTTCTGATATTGTATTTCTCCATTTAGAATTTCTATTTTATTCTTTTTATATTTTCCATTAATCTCTGTTAGGTCCACATTTTAACTTCATTTTGTGTTCATATTTATCAGAGCTGTTCTAAAACCTGAATTTGCTCATTCCAACTTTTCTAACATTCCTTGGTCTGAATCTAGGGTCTATTTCGTCTCCTGGGTCACATTTGACCACAAGATCCTGTCTTACTCTTTTCTGAGCCTGGGCATAAGAGTCACATTGCCTTGCAACTTATACTGTGGACTGTCTGGGTTTTGTTGTCTTCTTTGAAAGAGTGTTGAAGTTTGTTTTGACAGGTAGTAAATATTACTTTTAAATAGGTGGATATTTTCAGGGCTCACTCTTATGTGCTGCTAAGGTAAGTCTGGCATAGGCTTTACATCAGAGCTAGTTTAGTCCTAGTTAAGATAGAAGCCCTCTGAGGTCTCTAGTGAATGTGCCAGGCATTCAGTGCTGTTTCTCCAACATAGCTGAAACTTAAACAGCACCAAGTCCTGTGTAAGATGTGGGAAATGCTTAGCTCACAGCTACCCAGTCCATTGTCCAACCTTGTTTAAGTTCACTATATGTGTGAATGTTTTACTACTCAGCACGGATTCAAGAAAAATCCTACATATATTCCTCAAGTGTTTTAATGCATAATGATGTCTCATTCTCTATGCCACAAATCCCATGCTCTCATCCTCCACAAATTCCACTACTTATCTCTTCAACTCAGACGTCCTGCCTGGGCTTTGATTAGGTTTCACCTCTCTGTGGCTCTTCTAGAAAGTACCTTCAAGCTAAAAGCTGGAGGATCTTAGGGATCATCTTGTTTATGGCCCTTCTCCCAGTCAACACAAATCCAAAATCAAAAAAACTGCTTTTTATGTTCTATCCAGTTTTCAAGGTTTTTCCCCCCTAGTAGATCAAGGCTAGAGGTAAAAGAGCTTGAAAGAGATGTCTAGACACACAGGTTTGCAACACACCCAAGGTCACACACCTTCTGTAGAAGCATCAAGCTCAGAACCTTGTTTCCCAACTCTAAGTGCCTTTCAAGACTAAGAGAGTGTTGTGTGTGAGTTTCCTAGGTGTGCTGAATCAACTAACACAAATCATGAATGACACAGTACAACAGAAATTTATTCTTTCCCAGTCTAGGAACCAGAAATCCAAAATCAAGGTGTTGACAGGGCTGGCTCATTCTGGAGGTTCTGAAAGAGAATCTGTTCTATAACTTTATCCTAACTCTTGGTGGCTGTTTGCAATGCCTGATATCTCTCTCTCTCTCTCTCTCTCTCTCTCTCTCTCTCTCTCTCTCTCTGTCTCTCTCTCTCTCTCTCTCTCTCTCTCTCTCTCTCTCTCTCTATATATATATATATATATATATATATATATATATATGTACTAGGGATTAAACTCAAGGGTGCTTTACCACTGAGTCACATCCCCAACACTTTGTATTTTCTATTTTGAGACACAGTCTTGCTAAATTGCTGAGCCTGGCCTTGAACTTGAACAACTCCCACCTCAGCCTCCTGAGTTGCTAGAATTATAGGCATGCACCATTGCGCTGAGCTCTTCTCTTCTTATATTAGAACATTTGGCCCTGGATTTAGAGCTCACCTAGTAAATTCAGGATGATTCCACGTACAGGTTCTTACTTAATTATATCTGCAAATACCCGTCCTCCAAATAGGGTAACATTTGGAGGAATTGTTATGAGAAATTATTAGAGAAAGAAATTATTATGAGAAATTAATATTTAGGCACATCCTTTTTAAGAGGGGGCACAATTCAACTTGCCATTGGTAGGAAGGATAAATGACACAACCAAAGTCACACAAAACAATTTGGAAATGTATGCCTTGCATACAAACAGATATTAAGGCTGACTCTGACAGGCTTATTTTGGAGGATTTGAAAAGGGTTTCCATGTAGAGCCCCAGGACTACCCGTCAAGACACAAAAGTCAGTTGGAAATGTTCCCTCTCATAAGAGCCCAGGCACATGGCTGACCTAGACCTCTCACCACTTTCTGCATTATACACTTAACACCACTGTTGACCCCGGCTGAATCGCCCAGCATGTAACGAGGGATGATTGCTCTCATTGGGTCCAGCCTCTTCTATCTCTAATAACGAAATCAGTCAGGACTAGAGGCCTGCATCCTGAAAGCAGGGACATGTAGTAGAAATGAATAGAAATAAATTGTTGACAGCCCTTACCTGGAACAGCAAAGATGTCACCCCTACAATAATTCTGTTTGTGAAGATGATCCAAAATGCTGGATTCAGTGGCTTCAACTGGGTAAAAAACAAAAATCTATTGTGTGGCATCTAATTGTCATTTCAGCTATAATTTTTCATGAACAAATGATCTTTGGTTTTCAACATGAATTCTTTTTTTTTATTTTTTGTCTTTATTTTCTCAGCAGGTTTAGATGGTCTGTTGTAAGACAAAGACAAAATCTCCTCATAAGAAAAATTAGCAAAGAAGCACAGTGACAGGCCAGCAAGAGCCCTTTATTTAAAACATCAGCCCAAATAAATAATTTGACAGCATTAATTCATTAAGAAAGAAATATCTAGAAGAGATACCACACTGAGATCCTTAAACAATGCTCTGAAAGCTTCATTGGCTACAGACACATCCCTGGTGTGAGGATTGGAACAGATCTATAAACCCACATTTTACCTGGGCTGTCAGTCCTGTTGGGTGCTGAACAGAGCCAGTTCGTTTGGTTTCCTTTATGGTGTAGACAAAATACAAACATTAAGTGAGATCCAATAGAACACCCACTGGCAATCCTCAAATCTCTAAGATTTAAAAGAAACTGGAAAATTTAGTTGAATAAGGAATGACAGAAACAGAGGCTCATTTTTAAAGAAAAATAAAGCCTACCCATATCAACCCCCATTGTGCCAAAGACCCCAGCACCAGCACCATCAAAATCGAACTAGACTATAATAGCCAACAAGGACAAGTGCCTCACAAACATCACAAATTGGTAGAAGGAAATATTTAGAGGAATGTCAACACCTAAAGTTAGAATCGTGCTCTATGCATGTCAAGTCAAGGTAGGTGAAAGAAGTTACATGTATGGTCAAAGGAATTGGAAAAGGAACCCTTGACCAAGTGGGGGAAGGATCACAGAGTATTGGGAATAGAAGGGAATTGGAGATAAAAAGGGAAAATACACGTCTCTGTAAAGTATAGACACTGACTATCAGAGAAGCTGGAAGTTCCTTGTCCAAGGGCGTATGTGGGACCAGCACCCACACCTTTCTCTATTTGTTGCTGTCTTTACTCAAATCTTTGTTCTCAAGGCCACGGTGGGTCGTCAGACTTTCTCAGACCTCAGACCTGGGACCCCTTTCCTTTTCTTTCCTCGTTCCCACTATATCCCATTCTTTCCCCCACACCATCCATTTCCACTGGCAGACCACGGCACTTAAATTTATTTCTCCAGTGCTGACTTCTCTAAACTCCAGACCTGGGGTCCACAGTTCCATTGGGTGTTTCACAGGCATCTCAAGTTTGACATGTACAAACCCCACGTTCTGACTCCATCCTTCCCACCATGAAATCGTTCCTCCCCAGAGGATCTCCACCCACTGGATGGGATTACCATCTCACCAGCTCCTGGGCTGGGGATGTAGCTCCATGGTAGAGGGCTTGCTTGCTTAGCATGTGTGAGGCCCTGGGTTCAACGCGGAGTACCTCAAAATAAAATACAATAAAAATATTTTATTTGAAAGATGATCCAGACCCCTCCTAGTTGCCTACCAGGACAGACATTTGGCCCTGACTTCTCTGACAGTGCATGCCCCTCTCCTTGATCACTCTGCTCCTACTGAACTCTTTAAACATCTCAAATCTTTCCACTTGGGAGCCTTTCCCCATGCTGTTCTCTCAGTCAGGAATGTCTTCTTCCTTCCATTCTGAAAAGCTGGTTCCTTTTATGCTTCAGGGTTCCTATTAAATGTCACTTAAAAAGAAACTTTCTTGGACCAGCCATCTAAATGACGTCTTGTTTTCCTGCTGCCCTTTACAGCAGTGCCTTGATTGTCTCCACCACAGCACTTAGTACAATCTGTTGTCGTTTATTGATTTGGTTATTGGATGTCATCCATTATAAGTCTCTCAGCTAGATGCCAGCGGCCATCAAATCTCCCCACTGTGGCTCTCCACCTCGCCAGCACCTCACACAACATGCTCAGCATGTGCTCTTTCACATAACGAGAGTGGAGGACATTCAAAACATGGTTCTCTCTACCCAAAGGGGAGAGAAAAAAGATGCTGGTCTTCCATTCAGTATATATCCAATATGGTAGAAGGAATCTCATGAGGGACGGTTGCTACAAGACGGAACGTCATCGCCGCTGGTTCTCTAGAGATCCTTGTTCAACAGTATCCCATCCATCAAGGAGGGATTAATTTCATCCCTGGCTCAAATACAGAACAAGATGACTTCACCCGGCCCCTTCCAAACTTATGACTTCATGAAAAAAATCTATAAGCTCTCAGCCTTACAGCACTCTGATAATAAATTACCCTTTTAATGAAAAAAAGGATCCCTTTTGATATCTATCCCCATTGAATGATGGACCTCAAAATTGAATTGGAGTCTAATAGACATCAAGCACAACTACTTGTCAGTTCTGAGCAAAGATGAGAGGGAAATCTGGTGATATCTGGGGACTCCAAGGGCAGTGCTGACAGAATGTCCTTTCTGGTTTCTGTAGTGACTCTTCACTGAGGACCAAGTCTGTGGGTGTCCATTAGGTACCTCCTTCAGTTTGTGAGCCAGTCCCTGAAAGGAGAAAAGAAACCAATCTTCCTATCTCTTCATGGGTGTTCTGGTTTAGATATGAGGTACTGCCCCAAAGCTCCTGTGTTATTGCAGGGATGTAAGGAGAGGAAATGATGGACTCAACTGTGACAGCTATGACTTATTCTGCCCATCCTAGCTTGAAGGGACTAACTTGGTGGTGACTATAGTTAGGTGGGGTGTGGCTGGAGCAAATAGGTCATTGAGGTGTTCCCTGGAAAGGTTCACCTTCTCTCTCCCCATCTCTGCTTCCTGACCACCGTGAGGAAGGCTGCTTCCTGCACCCTGCTCTATAGCCATGATGTGCTGCCTCACCTTGGGCTCAGAGCCATGGATTTGGCTGTCTATGGACTGAACCTCTGAAACCATGAGACCTAATAAAACTTTCCCTCCTTCAACTTGTTCTTTTCCAATATTTTGGTCACAGAAATGAGAAAGCTGACTGATAGAATGGGCATTGAAATCAAGACTGTCCAGATTCCATTTAAGATGTGACTTTCTCTATCCCTACCATGCTGGCTTTGGTCAGAGAGCTGGATTCTACCCCAATAGCACATAAGTTTCTGTGCTTCAGAAGACCTGCTATGAAATTCCAATCCATTTTCCTAGTGTCTTGAAACCTATCAAAATCCCTGTCAATCATTTCTTCCATGATAGACTGTGCTCCTCCTTAAAGGACAAATTGATAGAACCACAACATTGACATCCCAGAGCCCACAATCCATCCCCCTCCCCAATACCCCTCCAGTTCATTGGCACTGCTTTATTAGCAGCAGAACCAGCTAACCCATTCCAGAGACAAGACTGTCACTCTCTCTTCTCATTCCCAGGTCTTCTCCACTAACTTCTTATTGTCGTGTATGTTTTATGATGGATTCTGTTCAAGTTATCACACTGCTAGTTAAATTCATACTTTGTCTTTCCATTGTAATCCTCCATGATTTCTTTTTATACAAGATTCAGTTTGGATGTATAACCTGAAAAAAACATTACTTTCTGGTAAATACCTTTAGAGAACACTTCATTGTTTTTAGTTAAGATACAACCTAGAGTGACAAACGCAGCCTTGGAAAGCTGAACAACTTCTTTCCCCCTTGAGAGTCTTTGTACAACCTTCCATATTCAGTACCCAAGGACATTTCTTTCTCTCTCACCTAACACAGGGTACAGTAAGGTTACATTAGATAATAAAAGCCCTCTGCTGACAAAAGATGCTTTTGAAAAGTCACTCGAAAAGGGAGCCTTGTCGACAGCTTTATTAAAATGAAATGCCACATCTTTGTGAAGTTAAAAGTCTCGGGATTGTGGTTAAAAGTCTGGTCATCATACAATGGAAAGTCTTTTAAGAGTCATGTTTTGCTCAGATTGGACTAACTATGCATGACAGCTAGAATATAAATCCAGACTTTCTCAGCCTCATCTAACCTTTTCTTTCTATGTCATGCAGAGGTTTCTAAGTGAAGGATAGATCTGTGGAGTAATATGAGAGAGAAGTTCTATGCTGAACACCAACTAGCAGAAGCCATAATATAGAAATAATTTCATTCAAGTTAAAAAATTAGAAACTGTCCTGATTCATTTTCTGTTTCTATAACAAAATACCCGAGACTCAGTGATTTTGGAAGTATATAGGCTTCAGTTGGTCTCTGATCTGGAGGAGGCTAAGCAGTCCAGGATGCATCTGCTCATCAAGTGGTGAGGGCCTTTTTCCTGGGTCACTACATGGCAGAGGTTGTCACACTCACAGTGGAACAGCAAGCATGCCAGAGGGAGGCACTTCTAAAACAAAGCCACTTCTTTGCCAGTCCATTAATTTGGTAATCTGTAATGGATTAATCCATCCATGAGAGCAGAGTCCTCATGAGCCAATCACCTTCCAAAGGTGCCCCCTCCAAACACCATTAGTATATAAATTTGTAAATTAAGTTTTCAATACATAAAATTGGGAGTGGGGTTACACAAACCATAGCAAATCTGTTGCTCATCAGAGAGGCAAGAAGGCTTAAATGGGAATCTTGCCCAGTATTCAAGGAAATGCTATTCCCATATAATGTGACCTGGGAAGTATATTTGAATAGGCTTTCTAATACACGTTTTTATGGCAAACATTAAAATGCAAAATGCAGATATCCTTAAACTCAGTTATTCCTTTTCAAGGAACTCTGGAGAGACACCTGCCCATGTGCAGAAAGGAGACTTTATAAGAATGCTCATTATAGCATTGTTAATAATAATACAAATATCAAGACTTTATAAGAATGCTCATTATAGCATTGTTAATAATAATACAAAATCAGGAGAATGATTGTATGTACATCTACAAAACAATTTAAAATAATGAGGCATATTTAAATGCACATGCCCTGGAAAGATACCCACATAATGGAAATAATATAATCCCACATGTATAAAAAGGAGAACCTTTATAATTCATGCATTTATAATAAGATAAAAAATAATTGATATATATTTAAACCACATATCAGATAATGATTTATAAGTATTTTTATGACCTTTTTATATGTATTTGAATATTTGGGTTTTGTGCATATATTTTATTATGTTAAATTAAATTCAAATGAATTATTTCTTTATTTATAAATCACATATGTTATATACTGATATTATAAATCTGATAATATGTGTTTTTGTCAACTTTTCGTCACTGCCACCAAAAAGATGTGACAAGAACAATGTAGAGGAGGAAAAGTTTATTTGGGGGCTCATGGTTTCAGTGGTCTCTATCCACAGATTGCCAACTCCATTGCTCTGGCCCAAAGTGAGGTGAAGGGGATGATGAAGGAAAGCAGCTCAGGACATGGCAACAGCAGGCAGGGAAAGTTCTGCTCACTAGGGACAAAATATAAATCCCAATGACATGCCCCCAGTAATCTATCTCCCTCAGTCAAACCCTACTTGCCTTCAGTTTTTGACCCAGTTAATTTCTACTCTTAAAATTCTTGCATTGTCTTATGCATGAGACTTTGGAAGACACCTCATATCGAAACCATATATAAAAAGTATTTACAGTTTCTTTTTTTTGTGTGTATAGTGTTGGAGATTAGAACCCAGGGCCTTGTGCATGCAAGGCAAACACTCTACCAACTGAGCTATATCCCCAGCCCATACATTACTGGTGGGACTGCAAATTGGTGCAGCTAATATGGAAAGCAGTATGAAGATTCCTTGGAAAACTGGGAATGGAACCACCATTTGACCCAGCGATCCCACTCCTCAGTCTATACCCAAAGGACTTAAAAAGAGCATACTAAAGAGGCACAGCCACATCAATGTTTATAGCAGCACAATTCACAATAGCTAAACTGTGGAACCAATCTAGATGCCTTTCAAAAGATGAAAGGATAAAGAAAATGTGGTGTATATACACAATGGAATATTACTCAGCATTAAAAGAGAATAAAATCATGGCATTTGCAGGTAAATGGATGGAGTTGGAGAATACAATGCTAAATGAAGTTAGCCAATCCCCCAAAAAAACAAATGCTGAATGTTCTCTCTGATACAAGGAGGCTGATTCATAGTGGGGTAGGGAGAGGGAGCATGGGAGGAATAGACAAACTCTAGATAGGACAAAGGGGAAGGAGAGGAAGGGGAGGAGACATGGGAATAGGAAAGGCAGTGGAATTGAGATGGACATCATTACTCTAAGTACATGTATGAAGACACAAATAGTGTGACTCTATATTGTATACAACCAGAGATATGAATATTTGTGCTATATATGTGTAATATGAATTGAAATGCATTCTGATGTCATACATACACATCAGAATAAATTTTAAAAAGTATTTACAGATATATATAAATCATATATCAGAATATTTAAATAATCTTTCTAATTCAATGAAGGAATAAATAACTTTAAAATTTATTTTAAAAATTCTAATAGCTATTTCTCCCGAGATACATAAGAGGCCAACAGGAACAGAAAAAGAAGCTCAAGATCATTGAGCATTAGAAAAATGAAAGTCATTGCAAAGCCTAACATGTATAGCATGTCTAAGACTCTGAGTTCAAAATATAGTACTGAAAAAAAGAAAATGAAGAAAAATGAAAGTCAAAACCACAAGAAGATGTCACATCATATCCACTAAGATATTTATAGTAAAAAAGACAATAACAAGTGTTGACAAGGATGTGGAGAAGGTGCAAATCTTACACACTGCTAACGGGAATGTGAAATGATAGAGTTTTTGTGGCAAAGAGTTTGGCAATTCCTCAAAAGTTAAACACAGAGTTACCATATAATCCAACAACTCCATTACTAGCTATATAGCAAAGAGAAGTGAAAATTTACATTCACATAAAAATACACATAGGAATTCCATAAAGCCTTATTTTTGATAGTCAAATTAGAAACAATACAATTGTCCATCAACTGATAAACAAAATATAGCATATTCACACTATAGAATATTATTATTATTCTCTCATGAATAAAGGAATGAAATATTGACACATGCCACAAAATCAATGAACCTTGAAAACATTATGCAGAACAATAAAAGCCAAATATAAAATGGGTAGTGGCACAAAACTATAATCCCAGAGACTTTGGAAGCTGAGGCAGGAGGAGTATTATCAGAGCTAGCCTTGACAACTTAAAATAAATAATAATAATAATAATAATAATAATAATAATAATAATAATAATAGATGGGGATAAAGTTCAGTGCTAAAGTGCTCCTGGGTTTAACCCCAGTACCCCCCACCCACCAATCAGACACAAAAGATTCCATTTATATGAAATATAAAAGAGATAAGTATACAGAGACAGAGAATAGCCTAGTAATTGTCAGGGGCTGGGGAGTGAGGAATGGGGGGATGACTGCTCTTGGGGTGATGAAAATGTTCTAAACTTAGCAATAATGGTTACACCACTCTGTGAAAATACCCCCCAAAAAAATCACTGAAGGGCTGGAGTTGTGACTCAGGGGTAGAGCGCTCACCTAGCACATGCAAGGCCATGGGTTTGATCCTCAGCACACATAAAAATAAATAAATAAATAAATAAATAAATAAATAAAGGTATTGTGTCCAACTACAACTAAAAAAAAATATTTAAAAAAATCACTTGAGTTGCACATTTGAAAAGGGTGAATTTTATGGTATCAGATGGTATCTCAACACAGGTGATATTTTTTAAAAAATTTAAAAATGAAAAGGTTCCAAATAGTATCTAATAAGCTAATAAGAGTGGCTATTTGGAGGGAATGGATTAAGACACATTTTAAGACTAAGATTGACATGTTTCTCATTATTTTTGTATTTTAAAATGTATTGGCAAAAGAAAGAAAGAAAGAAAAGTCCTAAGTATCACTCAAATGGTGGTGTATGATGAGAAATGCAAGGTAGTGCATTTCATTCTTCCTAATATGCAACCTGAGAACAGATATTCATTGCAGTAAATAAATATTTGGGTACTCTTGTAAGCCCTGAGTATGCCAAAAAAAAAATTAAATGTATAAGCTATGTTCCTTCCAGGAATCATGGTGCACATATGAGTAGAGACATGTACATAGTCAATTGTTAAGATAGTGGGCTAAGTGCTATATTACTAGCATAATCCTCTAGCTCTGGAAGTACAAGGGCAGAGGCCCTGGGGGAGGAGCTGAACTTTCAAAGAGAAGCAAAAGTTAGCCAAGCAGAGAAGAGGTGAGGGCAGACAGGCAGCCTGGGCTGGAGCCTGCAGGTGGCTGGTACAGAGTTTTCACAAAACAGTGTGTCAGTGGCTCTGGTTGTAATCCATGTCCTGTGGGGGAGATTCTTGCAGATGGAAGTATAGACTGGAATCGGACTGAAACGACTTTAAATAATGCCCTGCTCAGGGATTAGGATGTTATTCTGTAGACAAGGGGATATGACAAAGCAGGGGAGTGGAGCAGATAGGAAGAGCCCAGTGACAGAGAAACCAGTTCGGGCTGCCTGAATTAAGCAGGCAGAGAGAGGAGCCTTCGCATAAGAGCCGCGGCAGTGGCACTGAAGCGGGAGGTGGGATCCAAGAAATATTTCAGAGGCAAAACAGGCAGGACTCCGTGACTGATGTGGGAGGGAGAAGGGGCTGTCGCAGTGACTCCCAGAAGCCATTAGTTGTCAGAGCACATAGAGGAAGATTATAGTCAGACTTGCTCGCCCCTCAGGACACAAAATGAAGATGAAAAAGAGGGTTTCACAGACAATAGGAGAAAATACAGCTCCACATTCTGCATGCCTCTGCCAAGACAGAGGATCCTGAGCTGCTGTTGTTGTGACATTCTGTGCTGGGTAAAGGGTATTTGTTAATGTGTAGTAAGTGCATGGCAGGGGATGCCAGGCACTGCACCAAGGGCTCTACATGCATATCTCACCGAATCCTCAGGACACCCCTTTGTCAAAAAAGAAAAACAAGGTTTATCGAGATCACAAAACCAGTACAAATCCAGGCCATTATCTGCAGAGGCCAGTGGACTGAAGCACTTTGCTCTCCTGCCTCTTGGCTCTGGGAGGTGAAATTAGAAAGCTTTTGTGTTCCCTTCCAAAGAAGTTAAGCCAGATCATAAAGTCATCCTCCACATCCAGAGCACCCATCCCTTCCATCCCTGTGACATCAGAGTGATGCTTCGATCTCTTCGTGACTTCCAGGATGTCTCCCATGGCTAACTGAGGCAGGTGCATCCATAGAGAAGGAGCCACATGGCTCTACATCCTGCCAGGGAGTCCAGGCAATACCAAAGGGCCTCCTTGCCCTTCCGTTGGGCCAGTTAGAATATACAGCCTAACACTTGGGGATTCAGACTTACAGACTCTGGGATTTATAGAGTCACTATAGTGAACTGAAGTGGGATTTTTGTGGTTGTTTTTTTGTACTGGAGATTAAACCCAAAGGTGCTACAATTGAGCTGCATCATTCCCAGTCCCTCCTGCTACCCCCCGCCTTTTTTTTTGAGATAGGGTCTCACTAAGTCACTGAGGGTCTTGTTATATTTCTGGGCTGACCTGGAACTTGCAATCCTCCTGCCTTCACCTCCTGCGTCACTAGGATTACAGGCATGCACTACTGTACCTGATTGTTCTTATTTTTTTTTTAAATCACCTTGCATGTATCTGCTCCTTATCTGTTAACATCATCCCTATTTTTCTCTTGAGAACAACATGTGATCTAGATTCAGTCCACATGGTTGGGGCAGATGTGCTTCATCTCTACCTCCACAGTGCATGTTTGACTCAGGCTTGACCAATGAGTGCATTGCTTTTGCCCGAGGAATATGATACAATTCAGTCCATGGAGAGCAAGGTCCAAGACATTTTTTTTTCCAAATTTAGACCCACAATGAAAAAAAATTCCTGAGAATAGCCAAATTAGGAGAATAAAGAGATGAAAGGTGGAAACAGAAATGCTGAGTTCCTTAATCGAGCCACTCCTGAAAGCTAAGCTGAATTTTTCAGTTCATTACACAAGCCAGTACAGCCTTCATGCTTTCTCTATTTTTTATTTCTGACATGGATTGCTCTGTAACCAAAAAAAGTCACAGGAAAGAAAAACCTACAACACCTGCCTCAAGAAAGCGCTGAGTGGTTAGCTGCCTAGCCCCCCTCAACAGGCAGTATTCAGAGGGAGCTGAGATCTGCCTAGAAGCAGAGATGTCACACCCAGAGAGGCCTACATTGGCCTTGTACATAGTACATTAAATGGAACGGCTGTGGGGTGTATGGAACAAAAGTTTTTCTAGTGTCCTATAGAGATGATGAGGACTGGGCACCTTTTCTGGATAGCCATCTCGCTACCCCAACATGGCCAGACCACAGATATTCACCCCTCAGGACATTGACCAGAGTCTACTTACAGTCACTACACTTAGTGGGCTTCAATGACAACATGAAGGAGTTAATCTTTACACATGCATCATTTAAAGTAACTCTCTGGGCTGGCCCAGAACTTGGACTCCTCCTGCCTTTGCCTCCTGAGTCCCTGGGATTACAGGTGTGCACCACTGTACCTGATTGTACAGACAAGAGGAAAAAAATACAGCCCCACATTCTGCGAAGACAGAATATCCTGAGCTCCAACTCCCTGACATTCTGGTACACACAATTTCCTCTATCCTGACATTGGGCATATAATTCCTCCCTCTCAGAATGTCCTCCCTCCTCAGCCCAGTTGTCCACATGCCAGTCATTTCTAAGACTCACCTTAGATTCACCTCCTCCAAAGAATCTTCCCTGGTCATCGCAGCCTTGACTCACAACTTCTTTGAGTTTCTATAATGCTTACCCCATACAACCTACATGGAATCCAGCAAAAGAGGTGAGTTTGCATATCTAGCTTGGGAAGAGACTCCTGAGGCTTTATTTCTGTAGTGCTGCTGCCCCGTGGGTGAACACTAAAAGATAAACTGGGGGCTCTTGGCAGATCTAGAAAGGCTCTGGATTTTAGTATAGCAAGGAGGGCGAGATAATATCCTAAGACTCGGCTGTTCTATAGAGGGCATCCTGGGAAAGGATAAGTGTTCACCAGGAGCCAAAGGGTCTGGTCACTTAGGCCTTGAGTAAAGTAGGGAAGTCCCAGCTTCCTTAATTCCTCCCAAGAGTGAGAACTATGTAGATCTGGGGGTGCAGGGCTGTCAGGTGCCCTTCAGAGGAGATGTGAAAAGAAAGGCTAAACGTGCACTTGTTGAGAGCCCAGAAAGCCAGACTCTAGCAGACATCAGAGAGCCCATGAGATTGCTCTGATAGGCAAGTTCCTAGGAGCACTGCCAACCAGTAATGCACCCAGTGAGAGATGCCACAGAGAGCAGCTGCTGAGGTTGTGGCCACAAACAACAGGACATTCCTTCATGGAGAGCTGCCTTTATGAAGAGAACTAGACTCTAGCTAGAGGGTCCCACTGGGGAACTTTACCTGGCTAAGGCTCAACTCCTTACCCTGTCAGTGTGCAAGGCTGTGTGGCATTGCCTTCAAGACATGGGTTCTGCACTGGCGGACCTGGGCTGGAATCATATCTCTGTGGCTGAGTATTGCATGACATTGAGGAAATCTCTTATCCATGCTGTGAGTCAGTATTATGCTTCATAAAATAGGGATGCAAATTTGTTGGGCAAATAGAACAGGAGAATGCACATGAAGGGTTTCACTCCATACCTGGTGTGTGGTGGATGATGGCTCAGTAAGTGTTAGGCATCATTATTATGATTGCTGCTGTCCAGGGGAAGCCTGTAGGGATTGGAAGCTGTCGGTGTGTCAAAACATGGGAAACAAGGAGTAAGAGAACCTGTTCCCTGGAAGTCCAGAGCAATTGGTAGCCCGGGATTGGGTTCAAGATCACACTGATTCTTGAGAATTTGGACAGTAAAGACCTCATATTCCTAATGGAGATGTAGTCTCTGAAGGAAATTTACAGAGATTCTTTCTTAAGTTGCTTGTGAAATTTTCTACATTCCTTAGTTTCGCTGGATCGCCAACTTCTACAACAGATAACCAAGTCTTTCACTTCTAATTAAATCCATTTAGGGTCTATATCAAAATCAGAGGGCCCATACTGATCAGCTGATTGGCCCTAAGGGTCTAATGTGGGTAGCCACCATTACTCTCACCGCGTCAGAAAAGGCTGCACACTATCAAGAAAATTGTCAGAAGAAGAGACAATTCAAACAGAGGATGCAGCAATGGAATTGTCCAATGAAGAAATTAGGATTGGAAGCCTTAAAAATATGTGTATCTTTTGACATAGTGATTCCTTTCCTAAGAAACCATCCTACTGAAATAATGCACAGGGTAGATGAAATGTTAGGTGGAAAAGTCATTCTTCCAATAGAATATGTAATCAGGAAATTTTTTAAACAATCTAAATGTGTAAGAACAGAGAATACATTATATAAACTATGTATCTTCTTCCATGAAATGATTTATTAAAATAATGCTTAAGCAGCATTTTAAAGGCTTAGTGTTTCTGATGTAATGCTTAACAGAAAAATTCTATACAAACTCTGATCTCAGGTTAAATGCACAGAATATTAATGCTGGTTATTTGATTAGTGCAATCTGTGGTGGTTTTCATTTCTTTATCGATACTCTATATTTTCTATTTCCTAAGTTTTCTGAAACAATAAGGTATTGCTTTTGTAATCAGAAAAATGTTGGACTGTTCCTTTACATGATGCATGTGTAAAGATTAACTCCTTCATGTTATCATTGCAGCCAGCTCAGTGTAGTGACTGTAAGTAGACTCTGGTCTTGAGGGGTTAATATCTGTGGTCTGGCCATGTTGGGGTAGCTAGATGGCTACCCAGAAAAGGTGCCCAGCCCTCATCATCTCTCTATAGGACACTAGAACATCAAAACAAAGACCTCTCAACACTCCTCCTGGGAAAAGACTCAACACTCCTCCTGGGAAAAGAGAAAAAAATTGATGTCAAACGAACAGGTCTCTCCTTCGCCATGGATCTCTCAGTCTGGTTCAGCTGCCATAGATCTTTCAGTGCTCAGACACAGAGCCCTCCACCAAACCCTTCTTGCCCTCTCCACAAAACACCTTTTCCAGATAAAGTTCTGGAAAGCTCCTAAGTGCCCAGAGGCCACAGGTCACCATCTTTGACCCTCTCATCAAAACTGTCTCTTTCAAATACCCACGACACCTGAAAATTAGGTGTATCATCAGTGTCTATGGTAATTACTACTCTGTTCAAAATAATAAGGATAATAATAATGAATATCTAAAAAAAAGTAGACTCATGATATCCTCAGGTATCAGAACAGCTATATAAGATTGTGTATGTACTTATTGGAAACATTACAAATACATGCTTTGTCTTAACACCTCTTTGGAAAAACACAAAATATTTCATAAAATCATCTCTTCTCCTGATAAACTTGTTTGACCATGTTTTCCTGATAATGTAGAACAGATGAAAAAGAATTTCTGATTTATTTGCTTTTTCCTTCAGAATTTCAAGAGATGTCCATTGTGAATACTGATAAAAGGGTTCATTATTAATTTCCTAGATTTTGGTCACCTCTGTGCTAATCAATTCATTAAAAATTCAAGTTAAAAAAGAAAGTTCATGGAGATAGAATGCTAATATGCCAGTGCAGAGAAAACAGCATACAGTTATTTCTGCAGAAGATCAGTTAGAGAACTATCGAGAGACAGCCAGATATTCTAAAGCTGCTCCAAATACCCTTTCTGACCCTATGACTATTCTGAGCACAAACTCAGGATTTTGGCTTCCTTCACTAACACCTAATGATAAAAAAAATCCCCAAGTATTATTTATGAGAGCAGAAAAGCAGATAAATAATAGCCTCCTGACACTTCAAAGGAAAATGAAGAAAATGTGAGTAAATATAAAATCAATTCATCAGATATGCTTTAAAATTACAACTGTCAGTGTTAGAAGGAATCTCAAAAGATCATTTTACTCCATCTGCTGATTTCTGCTGATAAGATACCACTCTATCCACAAGAGTGAAAAAATAGTCCCAGAAGGAAAGGAGAAATCTCACTGGTAACACAGCTGATCAGAACCAAAAAGCAAAAGAAAGTTAGATCTCAGTCTCTACTACCCTCACATGGGTTCCAACCTACTTCTCTACAAAAAATTATCCTCTCTGGGACTGGGGCTGTGGCTCAGTGGTGGAGCGCTTGCCTTGCATATGTGAAGCTCTGGGTTCCATCCTCAGCACCACATAAAATAAATAAAATAAAGGTACTGTGTCCATCTACAACTAAAAAATTGTTCTCTCTGGAGAATGTGTACATCATTACTATATTCATGCTACATTTTGAGCACATACTTTGGCCAGTCATTATGTTAGTTAGAAGGAATACAAAAAGAAAACTATATATTAAATATATATAAAAGAAATATATATTACTTTATATATAATGTATATATTATATTTATTATTATTTCTGCAGATCAGTTAGAGAACTATCTAGAGACAGAGAGATATTCTAAAGATGCACCAAAAAATATATGTCATAGGCACGCGTGCCACGTGCACACCCCATGTGTATCATGTGCACGACATGTGTGTATCACGTTCGTGCCACACATATCATATGTGAACCATGTGCGTTCACGTGAATGCCATGTGCATATCATGTGCATGGTGCCTATCATGTGCATGCCAAGTGCATGCCATGTGCATATCATGAGCATGCCATGTGCATTCCATGTGCATATCATGTGCACATCACGTGCATGTCATGTGTGCATCACGTGCATGCCACTTGCATATCACCTGCATGCCACATGTATGCCACGTGAATGGCACATGAATGACACATATATATTTATGTATATATTTACATATATATGGATTATATCCATGTACATATACATTATATATATATATATATATATATATATATATTTTTTAATAGTCTTAGAAGACCTTACAATCCAGTGAGGCAAAAGTCAACATAAACAAGAGTGCTATAGAACACACACACAGCAATACAAGCAAAACTCTGTGGGACCATAGAAAAGGGAGAAAGAAATTTCACTTACAAAGTGCAAAGAAGGTTTCAAAGAGGAACTAAGCCCCGAAGGATGAGTAAAAGGTATTCCAGGATAAAGCAACCCGGAGGACAACGGCATGGATGTGAATAACATATTTGAGAAGCAGCAAGCATAAAGTGTGAATGATAGTCCACAGGAAAAGCCAGGCAGCCTTTGGTTTTCCCCAGACCTAATCTGATAAGGCCTCTCCGTCAGGCCCTGTAAAGGCCATCGCTGTTTCTCCTCGCCTTTGTCTAGACTGCACCCTCTGTCAGGGACCCCTTTTCTCTCTTCATCTATGCCAACTCCCCATTGCTTTTCTTGATGGATCCCTAACTTTACCTCTTCTCCAGCCTCTCTGGGAGAGTTCCTTATTCCTTCCTTTGTTTTCCTATAATAATTTTTGCATATTTTCTAGAGAGTGTTTTAATTATGTGTCTACATGCAAGTGCATCTCTCAAACAAGCCTGCAAAAGGTCTTAAAGACAATAGGCTTTTAAGTACTTATCTGTTTGATAAACATTTCGAATGAATGAATGCCTGCCCTTTTCTGTAGAAAGCTAGGTGCTGAGGGTGACACAGAGAGAATACACGAAATGAGTTCTTAAGGGAAATAGACACATAGATAAATCATAAGTGGAAGGACAATTTTCAGCATTGAAACCCCCAAGGAAGCATTTCAACCCAACTAAAGTCCAAACGTCAATCCAAAAACTTTCACGTACAACTGCTTTGGCATTGATTTAGAACTCTACCTAGACAGATTCATAAATTCAAATCCTTTCCTTGCTGCATTCTTAGAGCTCATAAAAGGTTATCTGAAAAGGCAGATCCTGGAGTATGATTTAGTTGTATTAAACAGAATTATAAGAGAGAAAATTACTGTCTGATCTTTCTTTCATCACTGGGCATGAATCCATTATAACGGTGTTAAACTTGTTGGTTAGTGTGAAAATGAGATGAAATGAGTCTACAGACAAAAAAAATGCAATGAGACAGTAAACTAAAATTAATGCTTCACAAATTCTCAGCTTCTCCACCTTATTGTCTCAGTTTGTTATTCTCATGAATTATCAGAAAGTGAAGCTTAGCCACTGCATCTAAAAATATAGATTTCATTAAACTTCATTATGCAGAAAAGCGCCTGAAGACATTGCTTCTCCTTTGACCTCCCGAGCTACTCAAACTACTCATTCCCGGGGTTAAAGAAAAGTCTCATTAGCTGTACCTGATGTCAGCAGCCGTGTTATTAAACTGCCTGTCACTCAATCCCCAGGACCGAAAAATATCTAGGTCATCGGATGTTTTATGCCACCCACTTCTCTTTGCAATACAATAGAGAAAATGTAGTGCCAGGAATTGCTATTAATAATAATTACAAAAAAAGTTGGTTATTTCTGGGATACCTTTGAGTTAATGTGAAAAAAGCTACTATCTGCCAGGAAACTGCTACACACCAGAAAGAGATGATCGATAGGTAGACAAGAATGTATTAGTCTGCGTGAGCTATGTCCTAATCCATTTGGCTGTCTATTACAAAATATCATAAACTGGGTAGCTTATCAACCACAGAAACTTGGTTCTCACAGGTCTAGAGGCTGAGAAGTGTGCGATCAAGGCGTTGGCCTTCTGGGCTTCCAATGAGGGTCTGCTTACTAGCTTACAGATGACCCCTCTTCCTTATGTCCTGACATCGTGAAGCAGCCTGAGAGCTCTCTGGGCTCTCTTTCATGAGGGCACCAACCTTGTTCACAAGGGCTCTCCTCATGACCTCATCCCTTCCCCAAGGCTTCACCTCTCAATACCATCACCTTAAGGATTAGGTTTCAACATACAAATTTGGGGCGTAAACGAATATTCAGACCATGGGAGACTGTCATAACAAAATACCAGACTGAGGAACCCAAACAAAGGAAAACGTTTTTGCTCAGTTTTGAAGTCCAAGATCAAGGTACCAAAAAGGTGACTTGTAGGTTGCTGTCTTCTTGCTATATCTTCAGATGACTTTTTCTCAGGGAACACCCAGGGGGAACTCTCTGGTTTCTCTTCCTCTTCCAATAAAAAGTCCCCTCCTACTGGATTATGGTACCACCCTTATGACTTCACTGAACCTTAATTAATTCCATAAAGGTCCCAGTTTCAAATAAAATCACATTATGTTTAGGGACTCAACACAGAAGTTGGAGGAAAAGAGACACAGTAAATAGACAAGATAGAAGGGATAATAAGTTGCTAAGGAGGTAGGATTAGGATC
This sequence comes from Callospermophilus lateralis, assembly GCF_048772815.1. NCBI lineage: Eukaryota > Metazoa > Chordata > Mammalia > Rodentia > Sciuridae > Callospermophilus > Callospermophilus lateralis. The sequence continues at coordinate 4,520,188 of NW_027514398.1, read as the reverse complement.
AGACTTGGTTGTGCAGGAAGTAAGCCACTGTGATATTAAAAACTGGAAAGTGTTAGAAAAGCCCCACAAAGCTCCAGAATGCTGTATTTGTACACACACACACACACACACACACACACACACACACATACACACACACACCATAGTGCTTAAAATTTTACATTAGGAGTTGTTGTTGTTGTTGTTTGGTACCAGGGATTGAACCCAGAGGCACCAAACCACTGAGCTACACCCCCAGTCCATATATATATATATATATATATATATATATATATATATATATATATATATATATATTTGAGACAAGCTTAAGGCCTCTCTGAGTTGCAATCCTCCTGCCTCAGTTTCCTGAGTTGCTGGGATTACAGGCATGTGCCACTGTTTCCGGCTCCCTAAAATTGTACATTAATCTTTCAAGAAACATTCGTTGTACAAGAATTCTGTGTCTGGCACAAAAACTAGGTGTTTCTGGAGTATGGTTAACTGAATTCCCAGCTAAAGATACTTACATTCTAAGAAAGAAACTATGTTTTGAGAAAAGTTGTTTTTAACCTGTACTGCAGGTTGAAATTAAAAATTAATAAATCCATATTCCATAATTGTTATCTTAAATCTAAATAGCATGAATGGGTTTGGGGCATCTATATTTTATAAATATTTATTTATTTAAAAAATCTCTCTAGGTGGGGATGGGTGTGGTGCTGCATGTCTATTAATCCCAGCTCTTCTGGAGGTTGAGGAAGGAGGATTGAAATTTGGAGTCTTGCCTCAGCAACTTATCGAGGACCTAAGCAACTTAGCTAAACTCTGTCTCAAAGTAAAAAAAAAAAAATTAAAAGGGGTGGGGATGTATCTCAGTGGTTAAGTGTTCCTGGATTCAATCCCCACATCCCAAGTACAAAAACAAAAAGCAAACAAACGAGAAAATTCCAACATGTCTCCAGGTGATTCTGAAACACGGCCCATATGGAAAACCAGTTCAAACTAGGGCGATAAGCAGTGGCTTTTTATTCTAAACATGGAGGCTTCTGGAAAATAATGTGAAGATACCACCACCTCATTGTAATTGAACTCTCTAGATGGCTAATAATAAATGACCAGGGCAACATGACATCCTACAGCCAATGCACCATGAGACTAATGGATAACAGAAGGCATGGGTGACATAAGATAATGTACTGAAGCTTAATAGAAGATAAGAAATCTCTTCTTGAAAATATAAGAGATTACTACTTCCATTTGTGGTAGGTCACCATGACACAAGGCTGACCATTCCCCTTGAAGTGCTTCCCAATTTGGAACCAACGCCTATGTTTTTGTAACTCTCTTTTTTATGCTTTTGATTCCTTGCTTTTCTGTACAAGATTTTAGGAAGAGGCTCCACAACTCTGTAGGTCTATGGCCACAGGTTCGTGGGGTGCCTGAGTATATGGGGACTAGGATGATCAAAATAATTAGACTTAGGTCCACAAGTGGGTAGGAATCCAGAATTAACCTTGCCACCATTTTCTTGGGATAAAGTGAATTACAAACCTAGGGCAGTGTTATGTTACAATCTTCCCCTTCACCTCATCCCCAAGCCCTAGGTCTTATCTATTAGGTTTCTGTCTGAGTTTCCTGTTCTCTATTAGTGCCCATAAGGAACCCTGGCCTGTTAGCTTGAGCGCTGAAATTCTGTCTTGCTATTGCTACCTGCACAGTACCCATCCAGCTAACTGCTCGATAGCCAGCTAGTGCTACCTGCACACTGTTGCTCTCTGTTCACTGGATTCCATCCCCTGTAAACTAGGCAGGGCCTGGACTACATTTCACTCTTGATATACACAGGTTGCTACTCAGACTCCTTACTTAGACGTTGGTTCTCAGTGGAAATGGTTCTGCCTCCACTGGCATGTTTTTGAAATTGTTGATGATACCTTTGGTTGTCACAGCTATAAAATCTGCTCACTTTTACTAGTGTTTAGAGTGTGGTTGTCAGGGAAAAGGGACATCCTACAGCAAATGCACCAGATAGTCCACACAAAGATCAGTTGTACTTTGCTCATCTGCATATTCATGTTGAAGAAAAATCTTTTTATTCATATCTGAGAGGGACTAGATGCTAACATTATTTTAATATAATCCCTAAGTCTTTTTTGTAGTAAGTTATAATATGCATCAAATTTCCCAGAATAGGCTTTAGGGATAGTAAAATCAAGACAGGAATCTAGTTGGAACGTTAGCAAAATGGTTCACTATCCTAAAAATCACTTCACCAATAATACAATGACATTCTTGAGATCTAAGTCACAGGTACAAAGCTCCCATATCTGTTTATAATTGTTATTTCTACTCTTCCTTTAGCAACAAGTGACTGATTACTTCATCAAATATTTTAGTGTAAACAGCATCAAGCACTTTCATACTGAAACACACATTATGTTAGTTTTAATCACTTTACATTTCCTAAAACTTGATATTAAAATTAGGGAAATATATTAACTTACTTTCTATTCAAAATTATGAATGTAGATAGAGTGCATTATCTACTGATTATATTTGAGAATTAAGAGGAGATGTTAGGTCAGATAGGTTTCACAGATCAATATTAGTATTTATTCAGGATAAAGTGAATATTCACATAAAACCTGTGTATCTCTGTATACCATTTCAAGGATATCCCAGTATGCCCTTCAACCAAACCTACCCAATGATATATTCCACCCTATAATTTAAAAAGAAATCATAAATGTTATTTGTGTAATTCATTTGAATTAAAAGCTACGTTCTTAAAACTAAAAGCATAGAAAGGATGGTTCATCATTTTTTTAAACCTGTATTTCAATAGTGCTTTCACATGTATTGATTTTACTTCAGATTTACAAAATAGACAGATAATAGAGAAATTGTGTATTTCTATCTCTGTCCTAAAAAAAGAAGATTTCTTGAAGTTCTCAGAGTCTGACCAGTTAAAAGTCACAGAGCTAGCCAGAGAGAGCTGAAATTCGAGTCTACACACTCACAAGCCAAAAGCAGTGCCCTCTTCACATACATAATACTGTTTCTTGGGTGATACAAATAATCACAGGTGAAAATCAGAAAAAGAACAAAATAAAAGGGATCACTATGAAATGTTAAAAATGCATAAAAACAACTAGGAAAAGGGTGATTTCTGAAAGTCTCAAAGAAAAAATTCAACCCTGTAATCTAAACTATGTGGCAAAGGTAGCTCTTTGGACACACGAATATAGTCTTCCTCTGCAACTCACCACAGCCCACATCTTTAAACCTCCTACAAAGGCCCAAGGTCATGTACAAATGACTCCCTAAGAAGACACTAGCTGTGCTGCCCTCTACTGTTGAAAAACAAAAAGACCAGGCATGCAAATGGTAATCAGATTGGCTACCAGTGTCTCTGAGGTGACAAATTAAATGGATATCAGCAGAGCTATAAATATCATTCCACTTTCATTAATGAGTAGTTCAATAATATTTTTTATTTGAATAAACATTGTTACTACACTGAGATCAAATAATTCTTTTGTCTTAAGACATAATCATTATTACAGTTTTTAATTGTTAATTAAAAATTAAAAACTGGATTCTATGCTTAAGTATAGTTGAATGGACATGAATAAACACTTAGTTCTTATAACTATTCTTCAGTTCTTATAATGTCAGGGCTAAATGAACCTTAAAGATAACAGAGAGGAACCAGGCGCCATGGCCATATCTATAATCCTAGCAGCTTGGAAGGCTTAAGCAGTAGGATTGCAAGTTCAAAGCCAGCCTCAGCAACTTAGCGAGGCCCCTATGCAACTTAGCAAGACCCTGTTTTGAAATTTTAAAAACTTAAAAAAGGAATAGGAATGTAATTTAGTGGTTGAACACCCTTGAGTTCAATCCCTGGTACCAAAATAAATAAGTAAATAAAAATAACAGAGAGGCAGCCAAATGGATGTCTACACATGACAAATCAAAACCACAGGAAGCAGCTGTCTGGAAAAATGTGTAAATAAAAATTCTAACACTGTCTAGAATCAGTGAGAAAGAATGCCGGAATTGACTAGTAATGTCTTCCAAGGAAAAGAAAGTGAGATGATGTCCCACAGGCAGCGCTAACACTATCATTGGGTTACAGCAGACCCCATCCCTAAGCTCGTCTGAGCCACTTATTTTATAGATGAGGAAGTCAAGGGCCAGTAAGATGTGTAAAATAGAAATTATAGGAGTCCATTAGTTTGGACTGGACTCCTGTATTAAGCAGCAGCCGACCAAACTAATATGGAGTTTAGTCACCAGAGCTAAGCTTTAAATTAATTGCGGAAAGCTGTATAACCAATTAACTTATAAGCAATTACTATGTCTCTATGCCTCACTTCTGTTTTCTCTAAATACTGCAAGATCCCATTGTTGGTTGGACTCCTTTGAACCTGCTTTGTTAATGAGGGTTGCCTGATTCACAAACAGTTTTTTTTGTTTTGTTTTACTTTGTTTTGCTTTGTTTATAATTGCTCAGCTCCACTCTACTAAGTTTAATTGGTCCAAAGAATTTTCCTTCTAACAGATTGTCAAAGATCTCACCAATGCTGGAAATTAGGCTAGGTTAAGAATTCAAGCAGCGTGTACTCTGGGACATTGTCTTGCCCTGAGATGTTTCTTAGAGTTCCAGTAAGAGAGCTCCAGACATTCCAGTTCAAACTTCAGAAAGTAAGAAGTAGTGTCTGTTCTCAATGAAGCTTTCAGATGATTCTTTGCTGGCACCAAGGAACACATGTTCTTCCTCACATTGACTGAAAGCCTTTGTGAATGGTAAGGGCGCAGGCAAAGCCTTTTCATCTTACAATTGATCTTTTTTGATGATTTGTTCATAAGAAGCTAGAATTTCCCATTGTGGAGTCATTTCCATGGTTACCTATTGATTTCCTATAGGAAGCATGCTGTTTACACGGCCATCACGTCTTTATTGTGGAAGGTAAATCACCTTCTGAGTTTTTGCTTTATTTGAAACCTGAGGCATGTAAAAAAAAAATGAGCTCTGCAAAATTACCAGAACAAGATAAATAAATGATTCATGCAAGTTGGTTTTGCATGAATAAGTGATTAATCCTCTTTCAACCTTGCTAGTTGAAAATGCAGAATTAATGTCATTCTATGCAAATGGAAGCCCACTTTCCTGAATTCTGACCTAATTATAAGTATTTTGTGAGGCAAAACGTATGTGAAATTTCTCACAGTTTTTAAAAAATCTGATAAGACTGCTACTGAAAATCAGGAACTAAGCATCACTTCATAAGCCTTAACTGCAGTTGCACATAATGAGATTTGCAATTTACCCTAAAGGTTCTTTCAAAACATCCTGTATTTTAGCATTCCAAAGGCATATAACATTAGTGGTACAAATCAGGCCTTACCATCGCTTACCAGACAGCCTAGTCCTTGGTTTAAAACAGTAGCCTGAATGGATTACACTCTTGGAAGCAAGACACACAGGACACCAGTGTCTCAGTGGACCATTCAATAAATCAATCAAACCTCTCAAGAATCCAAGACAACATCCACAAAATGAAACTCCCTTAACTCAGAGGCATACAATAACAATTTCAGTCTACAGCAATGTGCCTGAGATTTGTGCTAGAGGCTTAGGTCTCTGGCCACAGAGTAGGTAGGGACTATAAACATAAACTTGGACTAATCATGTGATGCCATACAAATCATAAAAATAAAAAAAAACATAGGAGGAAAAGATCAACTTGGATTTGAAAATGGTCCAAAAGTCTTCTAGTATAGAAAGTAAGAAAAGTATATTTTGAATTTTTTGAGGAACAGTGCAGAAGTAGTGAGATTTCAATAGGTGTAAGGGGAAAATTATAATAATTAACATTTAATATACAACAGATATTACACTAAACACTTTATACTATTTTTTTCTTTTTTTATAGTGCTGGGATAAAACTTGGGGCCTTGCAAGTGCTTGACCACTGAACTGCACTCCCAGTAATTTTTACTTATTTTTATGTTTTTAATATTTTTTGTTATAACTGGACACAATATCTTTATTTTATTTATTTATTTTTATGTGGTGCTGAGGATCGAACCCAGGGCCTCACACATGCTAGGTGAGCACTCTACCGCTAAGCCACAATCCCAGCCCCAATTTTTATTTTTTTTTATTTTGAAACAGGGTCTCACTAAGTTGACCAAGGTGGCCTTTAACTTATGATCCTCCTGCCTCAGCTTCCCAAGTCGCTGGAATTACACTCTTGTTTCATCTTCACAACTATCCAATCAGGTGAGTCAGCTATTATGGTACCATTTTTATAGAGGGAAGAGCTGAAGTGAAACAGCTAGTGTCACAGAATCAGTGGCAATGATTTCAATGAAGACTGTCGCCTGAGTCTACAGCCATAACTTTACCATTCCAGGGAGAAACGGGGCATGTAGGTGCAAGGAAGCAAATTATACAGCAAGAGAGTGGCAGAGGGTACATCACCCAGTGAAGAGACAAGTGGTGGTGACGGGGAAGAAACTGTGGGAGGCTGGATTACGGAGAACTCTGAATGCCATTCTTGGTAGGATAAGTCTGGAAAACCGAACCCCAACTGAGAAGGTGCCAATTAATTCAGGTGGTGCTGACCTGTGAGGCAGAGGCGGTCTTAATCACAAGAATACTAAATGCTCATTATCCAACCTTTTAATTAGCAAAGAAACTACCCAGCCCTTGGAAGAGTTATCAGAAAAGAGCCAAGGTTTGATCACGCTGTTCAGGGAGAGAAAAGAAAAGAAATAAACATTCCTCTGATCTCTCCCAGGCAACAGATCTGTCTTTCAGATGTTTATTTATTTATTTATTTATTTATTTATTTATTTATTTATTTATTTATTTATTTATTTATTTTCCCTATCTTCCAGGTCCCTATCGGAGACAAAAGAAGCAGAAGGTAAGTGATAGAAAGAAAAAAAAAAGTAAGGCTGGGGAAAGGGTGTGGCCAGAAGGAAACACACGGTGACTCTCTGCACTAGTTTTCAGTGTTAAGTGCCTGGATTGAGTATTGGTGGAGCTGGTGACTGGCATGATCATACAGATCTCTTGGCAGAAAGCTTACCTTACAGAACCAGGTCAGGAATAAGGACCTGGGTGTGTGCATCAGCACCGAGGTAGGAAAATATGGGACGGCCAGATTCTCTGCCATCGTCTTTAATTGGTGTATGTGGAAATGACCCACCAGGGTGTCCACAGAGAGGGCATGGGGCTGGGAATCAGAAAGGTAGTCCTTCCTCCTGAGAAAGGATCACTGCATTTCCCCAAGGTGGCCTGATAAATGGTAGAGGACCCACATCATGTTTCCTGCCTCTTAGGAGAGCATGCTTTTTTTTGTTCCTATGAACTTCAGAATGAGGCACAGTTTCCTGAAAGCCGGATCTGCCCTTTATTGGATACACAACCTCAGGCAAGTTATTATCCTCTTTGCTATAAAGATAATGTTTCGGTCAGTTTTTTCGCCACTGTGACCAAAAGACCTGACAAGACAATTACAGGAGGGAAAGTTTATTTTGGGGATCATGGTTTCAGAGGTCTCAGTCCATAGATGGCTAGCTCCATTGCTCTGGGGCCAAGGTGGGGCAGAACATCATAGTGGAAGAGTATGAACATGAGGATCAGGAAGCAGAGAGAGCCAGATAGCTCCCCTCACCATGGACAGACTATAAACCCCAAAGGCACACCCCCTGTGACCCATCTCCTCCAGTCACACTCTACCTGCCTAGCATTACCACCCAGTTAATCCATTCAAGTGGATTAATGCACTGATTAGGTGAAGGCTCTCATAACCCAATCATTTCAACTCTAAACTTTCTTGTGTTATCTCACACAAGAGCTTTTGAGGGACACCTCATTTCTAAACCACAACAGATAAATTAAAGAACTTCTTCACTCTCGACAACTCAGACAGGTAGGCAAGGTTGAATGGGTGGAGCCATCATTAAGGTCCTCAGCCTTCTGCCCAGCACCAGACTTGGGGTATAATTACAACTAAAGGGTAGAATGCACCTCTTGGGGGAAGGGCCAGGCTCCTTTTTCCTAGCTGCTAGGGTTGCACTGATTGATTGGGGGAAAGGAAAGAAACTGAGACAGCACCTTCAATGCTACTCATATTTATTAAACATCCAAAGCTGTCCACTGTGCTTAGAGCTTTGTATGTGTTATCTCATTCAATCCCCCAAGAGTCCTGTGGATCATTATCTTTGCTGTACAGACAAGAAAACAGAATTTCAGGAAGATTAAGTGACTGGCCTAAATCCCCCTGGAACTGGCCCTGGCTCCAAGCCTCGGGTAAACCAGGGCGCTGTTCTGTGAACAACTACGCTCCTGAAGCCCTGACCAATCTCAGGACTGTTCGGTCCAGACAAGGATAGCCTGCAGCCTGTACATAGGTCCCAACCGAGAGGAGTCTGTCCCCCCTTCCCAATGGAGCAGAATTTCTGAATGCCAATTCAATAAATTATGCCACCACTTTCCAATCATGAGGCACTGGAGTGATGTGGCAATTACAGAGAAAAAGGAGACGCCTCTCCTGTCTTCAAGGAGCTTGTGAACTAGCCTGAAGGTGGCAAGTAAACAGATCACAGCAAGCGAAGCCATCTTATTCTGAGATGTATTTGAGCAGAGCCGATATAGAAAGGAGGAAGGAAATGAATCAGGAAAGAGACACTGACGGAATGTGTGAAGAAAGGAAGGGAGGAGGGAAGGGAGGAAGGTGAGCAAGAGGCCTCTAAGCACATATGGAGCACAGGGCACTGTGTGAGGCTCCCCATTTCCTTACCCTCCATTCTCCCAACATCTGGTTGTAGATGCCCTTACTCCTCTCACAGCCCTGCTGCAAACCCTCCAGTGATTTTTCTTAGGATTGCCTAGTCCTGCATGAACTGGCTCCAGACTTCCTCTCTGGCACAAATCCTCCCACACTGGCACCTTCACCGTGCCTTGGACACACACCGAGATCTCCCGGTTCTCTCCACCCAAAAGGCTCCCCCACCCTCTCTAGTCACACATGCCCTCTGCTTATTACCCTCTCATCATTCTGGTCTCTACAAACATGTTACTGCTACAGAGTGGCTTCCCTGACTCCCCTAAAACTCCCCTCCCACCCTCACTCTCTGTCTCCTCGCTCAATCGTGCTTTCCCCTGAGGCACCAGTCACTACTTAACTTGATTTGTATTGGTTCCTTGTCTGTCTACCCACCTCTCTCCCAAATCATCAGCTCCCTGAAGGCAGTGACGTCGTTTATTTTTATATATCCCAGGCGTTTAAATAGTACCTGGCAGATAATAAATGCTCGATTAAATTTTTATAAATACACTAACAAATTTGTCTTTATAAACGAGGAAACTGGGGTTCGTGAAAGTTCAAGTCACACAGATGAACCTACCAACTTCAGGACATGGTTACACTCTTCTCTGCCTCATGCCTTAGGCCTCGAAATTCTGTCTTTCTGAGACTCTGTTGACTGATCTACATGCATCCATCGCTTCAGAAGGGCCCTCTGGGGTCCTCCTGTTTAAAATTGCTCCACCCCACTCCCAAGAACACTTTATCCCTTTACCCTATTTTATGTTCCCCATGACGCTTAGTACTTCTGAAGTTATCTTGTTGTTTGTTTACTTTTTATTATCTTCCCTACTAAGATGTAAGCATCATGAGCAAGGAGACCAGTGGGACTACTTTGTTCTCATTCGCTGCCCACTTAGGACAGAACAGTAGAGAGCAGGAAAAGCCATGAAAAACACACCAATAAATGAACGAGAGTGTGCGCGTAGATCTCTTGGCACCATACTTAGCCCATAATCAGTGCTTACTCGCTATGGATTATTTATTTATTTTTTAGTAGTAGAGGTGGTGAGAGTAGTCATACTAAAATTTTAATAGGAAAAGATCACAGAACAATTTCAAAGGCTAAATATTCATTGTGAAATAAGTGTTGGCTTTTCTTAGACTGTATTCCCTGGGTAATTTTACCCGGCAGTCTGTGTCCTGGGCAAAAATAGTGCAGTTTGGCCCCAGCCACAGGGCTTCCGAGAAACCCTTTCTTTTTTGGGTCAAAACTAGTGTGCTTCAACCAAGAACGCAGCTTCTGATACCTTCCTGTGCAATTCACGTATTTATTAAGTACATAAACATTTCAATTGCAGGAATAGAATCTAATGTGCAATTTAATTTGGACTGAATTTCTTTACTCTCTACCCGGACCTGACAAGTGTAGCTATTTTCACATGCAACCAATGATTTTGTGGCGTTGTACATGGCTACGCCTGACTGGCAGAAAGCAAAACACCAAGATCAAGGGCCATAAAACTGAAAATAAATAAAATGTGTGGCCTGAAACTTGTACATTTTTTTAAAATTCTTAAAAAATGTACAAGGTGTCCATTTACATATCTTTGGGACATTTCCTTACCATTCCTGATCTCTTAGCCCATTCCAATTTTCATCCCATTCTTGCAGTGGTACATGATGTGGAGTTACACTGGTAATGTATTCATATATGAAATTGGAAAAATTATGTCCAATTCAACTATCTTTCCTATTCTCATCCCTCTTTCCTTCCCTTCATTCCTCACTGTCTAATCCAATGATCTTCTATACTTACCCTCTCTATCCCGCCTTGTTATGGATTAGCATTGATGTATCAGAGAGAACATGGGAACTTTGGTGTTTTGGAGATTGGTTTATTTCACTTATCATGATAGTCTCCAGTTCCATCCATTTACTGGCAAATGCCATAATTTCATTCTTCTTTATGGATGAGTAATATTCTTATTAACACACTTTCTTTAATTTATTTCTTTTGCCTAATATCTCTGGCTAGGGTTTCAAGGACTATGTTAATTAGAAGTGGTGAAAAAGGGCATTCTTGTCTTATTCCAGTTTTTAGAGGGAATGCTTTCAATTTTTCTCCATTTAGAATCATGTTGCCCTTGGGTTTAGCATGCATAGTTTTTACAATGTTGAGATATGCTCCTACTATGCCTAGTTTTTCTAGTGTTTTTAGCATGAACAAATGATGAATTTTATCAAATGCTTTTTCTGCATCTATTGAGACAATCATGTGGCTCTTGTCTTTAAGACTATTGATGTGATTATTTATTTCTATATGTTGAACTAAACTTGCATCCCTGGCATGAATCCCACTTGATTATGGTGCACTATCTCTCTCTCTCTCTTTCTCTTTTTTTTGTATGTGATTTTATGGGATTTTGTTAAGAATTTTTTTTTGCATCTATGTTCATCAGGGATATTGGCCTGAAATTTTCTTTCCTTGATATGTCTTTGTCTGGTTTTGGTATCAGGGTGATACTAGCCTCATAGAATGAATTTGGACAGGTTTCCCCATTTTTTATTTCATGGAATAAGAGGTATTTGTATAAGTTCTTCTTTCAAATTCTGGTAGAACTCTTCTGAGAATCCATCTAGTCCTGGGCTTTTCTTAGTTGGTAGACTTTTGATGGTGTCTTAAATTTCATTGCTTGAAATTGACCTGTTTAAATTTTCTATGTTCTCCTGTTTCAATTTGAGTAGTTCATGTGTCTTTAGAAATTTGTCGATGTTATCGTGACTTTCTACTTCACTCAAGTATAGATTTTGAAAGTAGTTTTTGATTATTTTCTGTATTTCAGTAGTGTCCATGGTGATTTTCATCACAAATTTTAGTGATTTGAATTTTCTCTCTCATTTTCTTCATTAACTTGGTTAATGGTTTATCTATTTTATTTATTTTTTCAAAGAACCAACTTTTTGTTTCATATAATTTTTTGCAAATTTTTTTTTGTTTCAATTTTATTGATTTGGGGTCTGATTTTAATTATTTCCTGTCTTCTACTACTTTTAGTGTTGATTTGTTCTTCTTTTTCTAGGGACTTGAGATGTAATGTTAAGTTATTTAATTGATGACTTTCTATTCTTTTAAAGAATGTGCTTAATGCAATGAACTTTCCTCTTAGAAGAGCCTTCATAGTGTCCCAGAAATTTTGATAAGTTGTGTTGTGATTCTCATTTACCTCTAAGTATTTTTTTAATTTTGTCTCTGATGTCTTCTACTATCCATTGGCCATTCAGTAATATCGTATTTAGTCTCCAGGTGTTAGAGTAGCTTCTATTTTTTATTTTATCATTAATTTCTAACTTCATTCAATTATGATCTGATAGAATGCAAAATAAATCACTATTTATTTTGTGCCATGGCATATTTTGAAACACATGTTGTATATGATTTTTTTAAAGGTTTAAATTTTGCCTTGGGATAGGTGCCTGTAGTTTTCATTGTATTGAGTAGTAACTAAGTTTGTATGTTAAGGAGTAACTTGAAACACTAAATTCAAGATTAAAAAACATGCATATTTTTAATTCATAATCTAGGATAAGGTTTATTCTTCTAAAAGACAAAATTTAAAAAGTTAAATAACTTAAACAGTTAAAAAAAAACTTTAAAAGTTTTGATAAAATCACAGTCCTGGGGCTAGGGTTGTGGTTCAGTGGTATAGCACTTGCCTAGCTCATGTGAGGCACTGGGTTTGATCCTCAACACCACATAAAAGTAAATAAATAAAATAAAGGTTAAAAAAAGAATGCTTTAAAAAAAATCACAGTCCTAATATACAGAAAAATGAAGATCACATTCATGATGTCTTCAAGATTCCTTTGCAACCGCTCAAAGAAAAGAGGGTTACTTCTGGACACTGGTATAGATCTTTTCTTTATTTGGGGTGATTATTTGGATACAGCTTCTATTGCAAAGAATATTCCCTCTGTCCATGCATACCACACCCACCTCTGACACTCTTCACAACCATTCCTGAGAAAAAGAGGCCAGGAGGTAAAGAGTGCCATAGAGGTCAGTGAATCTACAATAGCACCACCAGGATTCCATTCTTGACTTTGGAGCAGGTAAGATTGGAAGGATGGGGTAGGAGGACCAGTGTGTTGACTCTTTTCTCAAAGACCACTCCCCAGCTAACTATCTACCTTTGTTCTCTGTGCTTAACCATTTGACTTGAGAAGGAAAGTTTAATATGTCCCAAACTTTCTCTTGAATCAAGTCTCCAAGGAAAGAGACTGAATCTCTGTAAAGCACCAAGGAAACCACTCAAGAGAACTAATCTTGGTGGATGGTGGCAAGTCTTGGGGACTCCTGTCCCAGAGCCTGTGATTCTGCCCATCATGGGGAGCAGAGGTTTTTCAAAGAGGAAGTTTGGAGAAATGATATTAGAGAGGAGGCATCAGGAAGGAGAAGATCAGGGAGAAGAAGGTTAGGAAAAAGAAATTCAGGGAGGAGAGAGTCAGGGAAAAAATCATTTGTTTTAAAGCTGTAAGGGATATATAGTCATCAAAGCATCAAATGAACCCCTGTTACATTCCCCCACTGTCAATTTCTAGCTTCTACTTCTATGGAAAGTGAGTAATGACATCTCCAAGCTACTTCCTGTCAAAAAGGGAAGCTGAAGGGAGTCTGCAGAATGGAAGGTTTCTACTTGTTGTAGCCATTCTCTCTTCTGGGTTTTTGTGACATAGTTGCAAAGGGAGGAACAGCATCAGAGCAGTAAATGGAATGACACACTCACAGGGCCATTTATGACAAGGGTACTTGGAATGAGGTAGAGAAGACCCAGTAAAATAGACTTAATACCTCTTGGTATCCAAGAGAAGAGGCTAGAGAACCAGTCAGTGAGGCCTATTCCCCATCCCATCCAGAATGGATGTGTGGTGGTCCAGGGTCTGTGGTAGCCAGGTTGCTCACTGCCTGATCTTTTCAATACCGGTCTCCACCTGTGAGGAGGTGGTGATATAAATGCAGCAGGAGGTATTAGTGATAGCACAAACTCTCCCTCGCCCAGCTGACAGAAAGTCCAATACCATGAGGTTATCTAGAACCACCTTGGCCAAGGAGTCCGGAGAAGTCTGTAAATTTGAGATGGACAAGGCGGTGCCACAGGGCAAGGTGATCAAAGTTTTTGACAGATTCCGGAGGATGCAGTGGTGTGACCCAATTCTCCAGAAGGGTAATAAATATTTATTTCATAACTTAAAATCTTTCTCCTCCCTGTTGGATCACGTGACCCTCTGGAAAAAACATGTAGTGTGTGTGTGTGTGTGTGTGTGTGTGTGTGTGTGTGTTTGTGTGGGTGTGTATTCCAAATGTCTCCATGCATGCAATGTGTGTGTCTGTGTGTCCATGTGTGTTATAAATTTCCACTTACATTACATGGCATTTTGAGGTGGTAAAGGCACAGTCATATCTCCACAAAAGCCAGCTATGGTATTCTCAACACTACAAGCTTTTTATGACACCTAGGTGGAGACTACCAGGATGTCTGGAAGACTAATCAGGGCTACACAAGAATTTCCTGTAGCACGGGCAGCATCTGTAGATCTATGGGAAGCTGTCTCTGTGTCTTGTGGTATTGTCACAAGAGTCTGTGGATGTGTAGTTCCCTGTTCTTCCCAACTCCTCAGAGCTGGGCAGGCTCTTCAAATAGAAAAGCTTTCGAAATGATCCAGATTGTACCAGATCCCCTCCAGACACACATATTTCCTGAAGTAAATGGTGCTGAAAATCAGCCTATTATAGTACCATTATCAGAAAATGTGGAGTAAGGCCTGGCCTAATCTACAATCAAAGTTTCTGCCTCAGTTTCTTGATTGATACCACATTATCCTTTCCTGCCTATAGCCCTATCCATAATTCCAGAATAGCCTGATTTGCTATCAAATGTGGCTTGGGGCACAGGCCCACATGTTCCCCTCTGATCAGGACACAGCTAGCAGCATAGCGGGGATTCAAAGTGAGCTCTCCAAGGTCCTGAACACGGAGTTCTTATGGGCTCATTTGTTTCTCTCCTCACCCACCAGCCCCACAAAAATGAGATATTTTTGAGTCAGAACCCACAATACATCAGAATGTGTTCTTATCTGGAGACAGGATCTTTACAGAGGTAATCAATTTAAAATGAGGTCGTTAGCATAGGCCCTAATCCATTATGAATAATGTCCTTATAAAAAAGGTAAAATCTGTACATCAATAGAGGGAAACTGATGTGAAAAGACACAATAAAAAAAATAAAACTCAGCCATCTACAGTCCATGGAGAGATGTCTGGAATAGATCCTCCCCTTATAGCCCCCAGAAGGAACACATCCTGCCAGATTCTAGCCTCAGAACTGTGAAACAATATATTTCTGTTTTCTAAGCCATCCAAATGGTGGTACTTTGTTATAGCAGCCCAGAAATCTCCGTCCACAGTTACAAATTGCAAGTGTATGTCCCTGACTATCATTTCCTTGCAGCTGGCCAAATGTACAGTTTACAGCTTAAGACGGCTCTGTTCCCAGGGTCACGTCATGGTACATTCTCACACCAGACAGCACATACTCTGCATGACCTCACACAGTGCTCCTGACAAATCGGAGGATGGACAGAGTCTAACACACAGAACAGCCACAGTGATGGTCATAAAACACTTGTTCCACGTGATTAACTTCAACTACAAATTTAGCTAAGTTATCCCCAAATTAAAAGACTATAAAAGAATGTTAGGGAGGCATTACTGGGTTTGATACAGTGCTTTTAAAGAGACAAAGTCATGGTGTACAGGTAATTTTGTAATCACTGAATTGCTAAATCAAAGGATGAATTCATGTTTAACCTATCAGGAAACTCATCTGATTATGACTGGGCAGATGTTTTCATTGTCTGTGGAAGGCTGCTGACTCTAGATACCCTGGATATATACAACACTGTTTTTTTTTTTTTAATTCTGAATGCCTAACAACTAAAACTGTCCCCAAATGGAAGTAGTTTCATCCTCTAACATTACTGGCACAGAGATTTTCAACTAAAGATCCACTCTAGTTTATCCATCCTCCTGCATAACACTTATTGTGTAAAACAGGCAAAGTCCTGGGCATCGAAGGAGTAGAAAGAATAGTCAAAATCCTATCAATCTTGCTCGCAAAAAAGCTTAGATGCTTCTAGGAGAAATAAGACAGGCACATAGCAAACTACAGCATAGAACAGAAAATTAGTGTCACACACAAAAAGGAACAGCTAAAATGCCACAAGAGGTCAGAGGCATTTAGGAAGGAAGACACTGTGGGAGTGGTGACATTTTTCTAGATGAATGTCATTACTGGGGAGAGAAAATGGCATCAGCCAAGAAAGAAAGACATTGAGGACTGACTGGAGTACAGGGCATGTTTAGAGGAGGCAGGAAATGCACTTAGAAAGGTCATCTCTATCTCATTTACAGAGGGTTTGAACAACTGCATCAGGAAGGCAAGTTTTGCTCCAAAGAACAAATGTAGCCATTCAAAAAAAAAAAAAAAAGATGACCTACAGAGGTGCTGCCAGAGAAATTCCAGAGGTAAGAAGTCACCCCATGAGGTGTCTCCTTTTCAGACCACACGAGTCTCTGGATTCATGCTAAGGAAAGATCAATCCTTCATCACAGACACAGACCACACAGTGCAGGGAAGCTATAAGCTAATGAAAGCCCAGGTATGTCTTAAGTGCTTCATAGGAAATAGAAAATCCAAACCCAAGGCGACTCTTCCCTTGTCAATGATTCTCCTGGGCAGGAAGCCAGTTCAGAGAGGTCTTCAGCTTGTTTTCAAATCACAAATGACAATTTCTTAGCAGGAAGTAATATTTTTCCACTTTTTCTCACTCCTTGACACATAATTGGTAGACTCTCCCAATACCTGATGGTATCATAAAAAAAGAGCTGAAGGGAAAATAACTGCTGTGGGTTGGTAAACTCTAGGATCTCTGACCTGATTAAAGGCATTTCCAGTGAAACAACTATGTACAAAGTAACTAGGAAAAAGGAGGAAGGTGGAAAAAGCTGAACGCTCCTAGTCAGGGGCGGAGTTGAATGGGGAGGGGGCGCTTAGCCCATGCAAGCCGGAGACTTCAGGCTTGGGGCCAGTGCGGCCACACCGGGAGCACACAGCCAACAGCCTGCACCAAGTCTCACACGGAGGGACGCTCGTGAAGCCATAGGCAAACTCAAGGAAAAGCCCTCTCTGACCTGTAGAACCCCCAGACTTTCCCCTTGCCCACTGCCAGCACCCTGGAGCCCACGCACGCACAGACACCCTGTTCTGAGTGTACTGATCCAAACTTTGTCCAACTTGAGTGGCTGGACACAAACTCCTTTCCGTTCCTCTCTTGCCAGGCCTGCTCTTTCTGAAGCAGAGAGGGAGGAGGTTCTCAGCTTCAAGACCCGGGAGAGGGCTGGAGCCTCCTTTTGCTGGTACATTAGCCCCTGGCCACCCGCCAGGCCTCCGGACACTGGACGCCTTCTTCGCTCAAAGGCTCTGGTAGTTGGAGTGGCCTCGATGGGGCCCTGGCCTCATTTCTCCGCTGCCCCTCCCGGACCTTCCCAGGGGCCAGCTGACGTTCCCAATTGTTACGTCGAGGACCCTGCCGGATTTGGAGCGGGAATTCAGGGCTGCCAGTCCCTTGCCAAGCCATCATCTCGGGGCTCTCAGCCTTTCTTAGCTGATTTTCCCCCAGCCTTCTCCCTGGGTTATGTCTCTCCCCACCCGTCACTCTGTCTCTGTCTCTGGCGGGGCTGCCTCAGTCTCTCTGTGTCTCTCAGTCTCTGTCTCTCTTGTTTGTTTCAATGCGCGGACACTGATTGCGCCTTATGAAGTTCTAACTGATTTTGTGTCAGGAAGATCTTTCTCGCTGCTACCCAGCCTGGCGTGACGGATTAAACATCAACTAGTTAAATAAAAATTAATATCAACTGCCTCCTAACTTCTAATGTCATGTTGTTTATAACTAATGAACTGATTAGGGGATAAACACATCACGGAGACATTCGGCTCTCCTGCCTCAGCTCCGTCGCCACCAATGCCCACTCTCCGGCAGGGCCTGCCTGCTGCCAAGCCAGAGGGAGGAGGGGGCTGGGGGCAGGGCAGGCTGCAGAGGCTGGGAGCTCCCTGGGGCTTGTTCCTCTGCCTCCTCTTTCCCTTTCTTATTCTCCTTTCTCTTTCCCTTCCTCTGTGCATTTCCTTTCCTTGGTCTCTCCTTCCCCCCTTTTTTTCTTCTGATGTCATCTTCCTTCCTTTTCCCTTTGCCCCTCCTTCCCTTCCTTTCTTTCCTGTCCTCTTCTGACCTTTGCTTCTCTGCCTCTGTCCATCAGACTGTCCCTGATTCTCTCTCCCTCTTTCTTATCTCCCCACCCCTCAGTCTGGGGCTAGAATCCATGCATTTCTGGGTCTCTCTTTTCCTTACTCTAGCCATCTCTGCCTCTCTCTTCGCTCTTCTTCCCCCTTATTTATATTCTCTCCTCCTTGGCCAGTGCAGAGTATAAGGTTTACCAGTATCCTAGTAACTGGGCTTCTGCCCTGCTAAAAGCAGGAGATGTGGCCACTCCCTTGCACCTGGTAGAAAACACACACACACACACACACACACACACACACGCAAGTACACACACCAGCTACTTAAAGGAGCAGGAAGAGAGCTAGAATAAGTGGGGCTGTGTTTTCTATTCTCTATTCTTTCTGGAAGGGGAATAAGGAAATAAAAATGATTTCTTAAACTTTTGCCTTTCCTCTTGTCCCAGAAGCAATTGATACAAGTTCAAGTGCTAAGTTTAATTTCAGTAAAAGAAAAATTGCTCTGATGTCTTTCCTCCAGGGGCTTCAGATTTCTCACTAGCCAGCTCCAGCCTGACCTGAGTAGTCTCCTACAGGGCCCTTTTCTTAAAGATACTTAAACCAAATCACAATTGTCATCATGACAACAATAAGGCAGAAAAGTAAGTAATCACAGACCCAGCCGTGGTGATTTTTTTCCCCCTAAGAAGCCACAATGTGTAAACTTGGTTTGCCCTGGACCGCAGGGTCTGACAAGACAATAACAAAGAAAAAGCTTTTAAAACCAATTTAGCACACGTGAAAATGTAATTCTAATGAAGAATCAATAGGCTGGCGGATCATTTTTCCTGGGATTCCTTGGAGAACCTGAGAGAGACTTTCAATTAATGGGACGGGCAATGAGCAAAAGGGCTCCAGAGACAGTGTGGGACAGGGGTGAGGGCTAGGAGACAAAGAGAAGCACAGTCCAAGGGAGGAGGCTGGAGGGGCTTGAGATATAGGGCTCAACATTGTAGCATCACTTTGTTGGCTTTGGAGAAAGAGTATCAGATCCAAGAGCAAAGAAGTTTCCTTCCTCCTCATAGTCCCTCTGGTATGCGACAGCTGCTTAGCACAATGGCCTCAGCTGCCTTCCCCTGGGCCCAGGCCCTGGTCCTGGCACTGCCCCAACCCTGGGCCCTGTGTTCAGGTAACTGTGACCAGACAGCTCAGGAGCAAGCAGGAGGCACTAAGCTGAGTGTGTGTGTCCCCAGTTCAAAACACCTGGTTCCCAAGTAGGTACCTCCCTATGTGTCAAGTCAAAGACATTGGGTCTCAGTTTCTGTCTCTGTCAAGAGCACCTGATGTTACATATGGTCATACCTTATGTATTTTATGAATCAGGTGCATGCACATTCTCTCCCAAGAAACTTTTGAAAATGGAAAGGGAAATTATTATCACTATTTTAGAGAAGAAGAAACAAAGGCAAAAAGAGCTGTGCAGAGGTATGCTCAGGTCACATCCCTTGTGTGGGACTGGGTGTGGTTCTGAATAGGTGACAATGAGACACTAATTATGTGTGATCCTCTCATGTGTATATAATGGAATGACCACATGATAATTATATGTGTGTGTGCTTAAAGTTTCATTTATTAATGCTGTTCTCTTATCCTTGCCCTTGGAAATGTTGTTCAGTTATAACAAAAAGAAAAAAAATCGTTTTGTTTTTATGCACTTGGGTTGGGAAATCACCAATAAAAAAGAGAAAAAAAAACACCGAGGTCTAACATTTTAAATTTTAAAACACTGGTAAGATGGGACTGAGAGTGTAGCTCAGTGGTGGAGCACTTGCCTAGCATTCTGAAGGCCCTGGCTTCAATCCCCAGCACTGTTTAAAAACAAAATTGGTCAGATGACAATTGAACATGATTGTATTTGTCTGAAATGGCAGAGTCATGTTCCTGTGGGAAGGTTTTTTTAAAACTTAAGTCAAGGAACCATGATACAAGTTTTGCCTTGGAGCTTCCTGTTAGTAGATGCATAATCTTTCTAGAAGAAGCTCAGTTGAAGTTCCAGGAGACAACCTCAGTTCCTGAGGGAAATGGGCCTGTGAGCCCTATGAACCTGAGCTCCACCCCTTGCCTTAGAACCTGTCTTCTGGGCGTGTGTGTGTGTGTGTGTGTGTGTGTGTGTGTGTGTAGAAAGAGAGGAAGAGAGAGAGAGAGTTAAAGCCAGCCACAGGCCTCTGTCTGCACATGGGCTTACCCCACATTTTCCTTGACAACCTCTCAGAGTTGACAACCTCTCGGAGTGGGTGGCAGAATAAAGTGGAACAAATGAATAGGGAGACCATGGAGAGGATAGGTATGGAAACACTAGTGCTCGTGAGCGGTGTATGTGTGTGTAAAAAAGTAGGAAGGACTACAAGCTGGTACCTATGAAAAAAAGTGGAGTATGGAAGGTTTGAAGGAGAATTAGACCAAGGTGTAAGAGTTATAAATTTCAGATTGGGAGGGTTTGGTGTAGGGAATAGGGTTGAACTTTTGAAAGGGATTAAAACATCAGTGTGCTCAGAGTGGGTGTGAGTCCAAGGGCCCAGGAGTCTTAGGGTAAGGGATTCCAGAATATGGTAGAAGGGCATGTTCAAGTGACAGTCTAAATGAGTGTGAGAGGGATGGGACTTTCCTCCTCTTTCCCTGGTCCTCCTCATCTCTTCAGACGCAAGGAAGCCAGTACTTTTTCTTTTCATTTGATTGTTTTAAAATAAGAAGAAAAGTGATTCAGAGTGGGAGAGCTTATGAAGGATTTTGTGAGCAGCTCACAATGAATGTATTGGTGACAGGGACCTCTGGGAACGACTGCACGGCCTGTGAAAGTTGGAGCACTACTGTATCTTGGAGACTGAGCCTGAGACCTGAAGGCGCGTGACAGGCAGTGGAACCTGATGGTCCAGAGAGTAGGATGGGGAGAGTGCCCAGAGTCCTGGGGAAGGGTTACAGCACAAAGTTGGGGAGCAAGGACGCCCCTGCGCTGGAGGCTGTATACTGAAGGGGACCGTGTGACAGTGAAGAAGAGGGGGTGGGGTGAGAGGGTGTGCAGGCGTCTAGACCCGGGATTCGGTCTTTAGGTGCCTCAGGCAGCAAGGGTGCCTGCGGCTGGCTGGGGGCCTCTGCGCGCGTGTACGCGCGTGTGCACGAGGCGGAGAGCCCGGGGCTCGAGTCCCTCTGCTGGCTGCTGTGCCTCGGCTCCGCGGGTTGTGTGAGCGCGGGCGCAAGCCAAGCGCACCGCCGAGGCGGCGGGCAGCCTGGGTTATCTGAGCCGCTCGGTCTTGGGTGGCTGATCCCAGATCTCCGGGCGGCGGCGGCCAAGGCGAGACGCACTGTCCCGCCGCAGAGAAGCCGGGAAGCCAGGCCCAGGCGGCCGGGAGCAGAGTATGGAACAACATGCGGGTCGGGCAGGTAAGAGCGAGGAGAGACTGGTCAGCGTCTCGGGCAAGGGTGCGTGGAGCACCAGAGGGCTTCTGGCGGCCAAACCAAGAACGCATCCCACTCTTTTTTCTCTCCTGTGCTTGGTACCCAGCTGTACCGTAAGGGCTGGGGACAGAATCCCTGCGGACTCTTCTCACCCCTGGGACTTCCAGGGCCTTCCCTCCCGGTGTCCTCTAAATCTTCTAATGAAAACTTTCCACCCAGAAAACGTTAGTCTTACAACTTCTCATACGTCTTTGGAGTACTTGGTTTTTCCTTCCTCTTGGGTGTTTAGGACTTGATCTTTCAACTTTTCTCAGAGCATATATATTTTGCTCAACTTCCTCCAAGTTGAGAGTGTTGGGAAGGCCTTAATTTCTAGTGGGAAGGGAGATGTGAGTGTGGGCCTCTGTGCCTATGCTAGTGGGTAGGAAACACTGAGTGCACATACCTGTGTGCACTTGTAAGAGTCTTGAATATGATTATGAGCACTAGTGTTGATGCTCCTATGGGGTGGGGGGGGGAGGGGAGGCTCTGCCCTCCAAATCAGGAGAGGTTCAAGGGAGGCCTAGGGAAAAGATGGTTCAAGGGAGGCCAGGGGACCCAGATAGGGAGGAGAATCTGAAACTGTCTACTCAAGTGCTGACTGAAGGCTGATTTTCTCCTCTCCTCCACCCCCAGGCCTGCCAACTCAGCTTTGACTGCCCATTAGGTGTCCTGGTGTAGTGTAGGGGTAGCAAGCCAAGAACCCAAGTTTAGTTTGGGATTGGTGGGAAGGAAGAGGGCTGGGTTGGGTTTCCAGAGTTTTCCAAATACTTCCATAGAGGTCAAAGCCTCACTCCTCACCTTTCCCAAATCTCATTTCTCCCCTCCCCACTCACTCAGCTCAAGTTCCCATTTTTTGTGTTTTTTTTTTTTCAGCTGATAACTCATGTCCGCCCCCCCCAGTACTACCCTTGCTCTAGCTTCTTGATTGGGCTGTCCCCATTCTCCTCCCAGTTCTTGCCCTGACGGGAAGAACCTGGGCCTTTAGAAGTGTAAACTGTGGCCTCCTGGGTTTTTAGGACTGTGGGCAGACCCTCTGCAACAGAGGTTTAAGTAGGGAGATCAATAGCAAACAGTTGTAATAATCTAATTAATTATGGCAAAATTAAAAGCGAGTACAAAATCAATCTCTGATGGTGTTGAAGATGGAATTCAATTGAGAGCCCATCTGTGCACCCCCTCGACCGTATAAATATGCAGCCCAAGGACAGACCTAATGGCTGGGTCTTCCTGGGAACCTCTCTCCCCCTTCCTTCCTTTCCTGTCCAGGGCTTCTCTCTTCTTCTGTCTCTCAGAATATATTTTGCCTTCTGATGCCCTTTCCTCTGTCCGGTTTGCTTAGACTCCTGGAACTACGACGTTTCTATTTTCCCTCTAGGCAGGCCTGAGGTGCATGGAGTGGGTTCCCAGTCTCAGCAAGTCTTCCAGCAGTTGTGTGGAGTCCCCCTCCCCAGCTCTCAGGAAGAAGGAGGCAGAGCACGGGGACATCCTTGTGCAAGTGTCAGGGTCCTCATCCTCAATTACTTGGGATACTTTAGAAGAGACCAGGGCATTTTCCGCATACCCGGGGAACCTGTGCCTATCCTGACCCCTGACCGTAGGACAAGCCTGCATACCAGACTCCGGTTCCCTTCCCTCCTTTCCCCAAGCGGGGCTCCCACTTCTGGCAGGCGCAGCTCGGCAAGGGCGGGGAGGAGCCGCGGAGCCGCGCCGGAGGCAGGGCGGTGTTGGAGAGGAGGAAATCTCCCCTCAGGTTAAGGTGCCCCCCACCAGCCTAGCCGCAGGGTCTTCCGCCCTCGCCCCTTCGCCGCCTTCTTTCTCTCTTCACTGCTCCGGCTCCCCTTCCCTGTTCTTTACCAAAGCCGCATCTGGCCGGGGTACCACTCCCTGGGGGCCCTGTCCCCTGGACTGGCCCTGTGCCCTTTTTGGTCCCTCCCCATGAGTTCAAAATGACAGCGACAGACACGCACTAACCAACCTGCCTGCCGGACACCCAGGCGCAACCGCCGCAGCCAGGTTTGCGAAGGATGCGGGTTTTATTTGGTCTCGCTGAGCCTGTTTCTAAGCTGCAAAAACCATCAGGAAAGGGTGAAGGAAGGGGAAAGGGGAGAGATTCAGTAACTAGGTCAATTGTGGTCTTCAGATAGTGTAGCCTGTACCCCCAGAGCCATAAAAATAAGACGTTTATTGATGTCCACCATTTTTCTCCGCTATCTGTCCCAGTGGCTCTCTGGTTCTCTGGCTCCCCGTCGCTGTTCCTCTGCCTCTCCCTCCTGGGGTTCTGAACCCACTCTATGACTCACGCTGACTTCCCAGGCTTCTTTCTACCCCCAGAGACCCCTCCCTCTCCCTGGTCCCGCTGCCGGGTCCTCAGAGCCTGGGGGAGACACAGCCTGATGCCTCCCGCCCTCTTTTGCCAGGCCTCCTCACCCCGTTATTAATTGCTGTGTTGACCTGCAGGATTGATTGGCGGCCCCGCTGGAAGAGGCTGAGGAGGCCTTGGCCTCCGAGCAGCCTCGGCTGAGGGTAGAGAGAGGAGGGGGAGGTGCTGGATGCCGGGCCTGGCTCCCAGCTCAGCCCCGCCTGGAACACAGCTGTTTGCCTAAACACCCTTGGCCACCCCCCTCACATATTTTTTATGCACCCTCAACACTTTAAATACACACTCACACCATCCCCTCACCAAAAGATGCGCTGCCTCCAAATTCTCCTTAATTGATTTAGAAATTGCAAGAGTATTCTTCCACTAGTCAGTTTCTTCAACATATTCGTTAGACGCGGGTCTAGACCCTACCGCAGGTCTAGACGTGGCAGGACAAACTACGGGGCCTGGACCTAATATCCCAGATTTATTTCGCACCCTTTCTTTTCTAGGAACAGTTACAGAAAGTTAAGCGATAATTCTGGATGCGGGTAACCCTTAAAATCTCAAATCAAGGCACTTTTTTTTTTCTTGCCCTGTCTCCTGAATGATTCACTTCAGGCCTTTTGTTTCAAGTGCGGGGAATCTCTGGCTGCTGGAGGGTGGAGGGCAGAGAGTTGCAGTCGCCTGGGGCAGGGGTCTAACCCTACAGCGAAGGCCCGGCCCTCCCCTCCCTATCCCTTCCCTCGCCTGCCCAAAGCGTCGCGTGCGAACACACACACTCGCGCTCACACACGCATGCACACTTACACGGCCCCCATAGCTGCAGCAACACCCCTAGCCCAACCCCAGGCCACAAATGGCGAGCCAAGAACCCCCAGGGCGTCCTGGCTCTAGGCTGGACGTGAGAGAAGGCAGGAATATACAAACCTTGGCGGGTCCCCTGAGAGACCCCCTTTCCTTGGGCCTCTTCCTGTTTCAGCCAGCCCCTCTTGACTCGGTGTCCCCTCTCCCCTTTGCTCCGGTCCTTTGTCTCCAGCCACCTTGCAGCCTGTCCTCGCCTGGGCGGCCCTGCTCTTCGGCCGGCCTCCCTGTCTCACAGGCGGGTCTCCCCCTGCCTTGCCCGCTCCCGGCTCTGGCACGCGCACCGCCTGCTCCTCGAGTCCAAACACCAGCTGGGAGAGGAGGAAGGGAGGGAGCGTGCGCTGCGGATGGATCCGAGACGGTAGATTTGGTGTCTGCTCCCAACTCCGGGGAAACTCAGCCCCGGTGCTCCCGCCCCTCTCCAACTATTCCTCAGCGCTGCCCAGCCCCGCGCCCAGGCCCGCATTTGGCCTTTACTTTCCCTACTTACCGTCTGTGGCTATTTCGCTTTCCCTGGTTTCCTGACACCCGCAGTTGCGATCCCTTTGCCTTGCACTCCGATCCCTTTTGGCTGCCTCTTGATGCTGTCTGTCCCCTCCCTCCGCAGTCCCCACCGTTGCAGTGGCGGTGGCTGATAGCGCTAGGGTCGCCTCGGTCCACCCTCACTACATCCCTCGAACGCTGCCGAGTCAGGCCGCTGGCTTGGCCCGGTTGAGAGGAGGGTTAATCATTACTTCTCCACCAACACTCAGCCTGGGTTGGACTTTCTCACCCTAGCTCCGGGAGGGGAGGGGAGCTGGCTCGGTGGGGACTTTGGCTTTGCCCAAAGCAGCCTCTTCAGGCCTTCCGGATACAGGTGCCTTCTCAGTTCCCTTAGCGTCCCTGTCCCTTTCACATCCTCTTTCTCCTCCTCCTCTCTCCAGCCGTTCTGTCTCCCCCATCAGTCAGGCCTCTCCCCACCATCTCATCTCCCCTGTGTGTTTGGCAAGTTGACTTCAAGTCCTGGGAGGACCAACTCTCTTTGTTTGCAACCAGACCCAACGGGATTTCCGTCAATGGCCCAGCTCCTCCCAGAGGTTTTGGAGGACTGGCCGAAGGGGACGGCGCCTCAGGCCGCAATTAACCTGGCTATTGGGTGTGTGTGTGTGAGGAATTTAACTGATCCTCCAGCTGCTGGTGGAGGTGGGTAGGAAAGTGGGAACCAAGGAGTGGCAAGAAGGATAGAGCAGAGTGATAAACCTGGATGGAGTATAGTCAAAAGGAAAAGAGGGAAGATCCAAAAGAGAAGAACACAGGAAAGGTCTGCAGCAAGAATCCCCAGAAAGCTTTACAGAATTGGAATTCAATGGAAAACACCTCTCTCAGATCCTTCCTTTTCCTTTTTGTGGAAGGCCAAGGATTCAAAAAGCTGTTCCTTAATCTACTATAGAAATGTTTGTTTTTCAAAATGCCTTTTGGTTAGCTCCATAGAGTAGACAGGTATCCCCATTTTACAGGTGAAACAACTGAGGCATAAAGAAGAAAAGGGACTATGCCTGTAGGGGCAGCTGGTCCTTCCTGTAGGCTGTGGAATGAGTGATCCCTTTAGCTGTACAGAGGTCCATGCATGTCTGGGGAGGGGGGACAGGCAGTGTCAGATCTGAGCCAGGAGGACTAGGATCTCTCTGACACATCTCACACACACACACACACACACACACACACACACACACTCATCTATCTAGTTCTTTGATGTGGGCCCTCCTCTCCTACCCTCCCTGCTGGCCAGATTTCTCTTGGATTCACTATTTTTCAGCCTCCTTGTCCAGTGGCCCTCAGGCGGCAGCCACCTGGCTGACCCGTGCCGCTAAGAGGCCGCTTTGGTGGCCAAGTGGCTTGCATTGTCGTTGCCCCTCAAAGGGACTGCGAAGGGTCCGAAGGGTCCGGCGGATCGCAGGGACCTCTAGTGAGGGGAAGCAGGGTTAGAGGGGGAGGGGCTAAGGAGGATAAAAGCCTAGCACGTGCGCAGGCCTCAAAAGGACCAACAGTCCCGGCGGGCGGGGCCAGGCGGGAGTCAGGCCTCCCGGGCTTCACGCGGGGTGCCCAAATATTGGGAACAAAAGCGGGAAAAGAAGAGGAGGGAGGGAGCAAGGGAGAGAGCGAGGAAGCAGAAATTAGGGGGTCTTAGATGAAAAAAAAAAAGAAGAAAGTAGCTTTAGGGGGAATGTGCTGTGGAGTGTGAAATTGCAGCCCATGGTGCTCCATATTGTACCAGAAGCTCTTCCAAAAAAAAAAAAAAAAACATCCTCCAACGTGACCAGAGGGCTAGGCAGGGGGAGGGACGGGAGAGAATGGGGAGGAGGAGGGAAAGGGCCGAGCGGGAGCTGGTCAGGCCGAGCTGGAGAGGGGGCCGGGGTGCTTGCAGCGGCTGCCTGGGATCTGGCCGCCAAGGGTATGCGCTTGGGCTGCAGCGGGACGCTAGGGGCAAGTGGGCGAGCAAGTGGTGCCAGTACCGGAGTTTGTCAGAAGAACTTTTTCTTTTTTTTCTTTTCCTTATTTATTTATTTATTTATTTATTTGGTAGTTGTGACGGTGACTTACCAAACTGGGAATAATCCAGGAAAGGAGCTCGGCTGCGGAGCAGCTGCTCTGCTCTACCCTGGTCTCTTCCCTCCTCGGGTTCTGCTTCTCTTCCCTTCGGACTAGTTTTTTCCCCTTTGATTCTAAACAGCTTTTTCCCCCCTGAACTTTAATGCGTTTAATTTGGTCCGCGATGTGGGGAGCATATCCTGGGGAGATACATTTAATTTCGGAATTTCTAATCCCCTCCCTCAGAGCCCGGGCCTTAGCTCCCGGTGCTGCTCCCCGGGAGGTGGGAGGAGGAAGGCAGGCCAAGCCACGGGGGAGGGGCGCGGCTGGGTTGCTCCCGCTGCAGCCCAAGGCCCCCGCCAAGCCCCCCGCGGCCCAGCAGCCTTCCTGAACTGCTTGAGGCCAGGCTCCTGGGTCCCGGGTCAGCGCCCTGCTGGCAGAGGAAGGCAGCCAATGCCTCTGCCTTTTCTCGCCCAGGCAGAAAGCTTTGGGCCTGGGAATGGGAAACCAGTAAAGGAAAAGAGAAGTGTCCACGAAAGGAGCCGGTGCGAGTGGGAACAGCGGAGGGGTCTACCCCGGCACTTCACTATTCTGCAGTCTACTCAGAAACATGTTTTAGAGCTTGGGGCGGGTGAGTCACGCTTGGCTTAGGTACACTAGAGGTGGGATGCATATCCCGGACCAGCACCTCTGGGACACCTGCACCCAAGCAGAGCAGGCGAGGCCCTGCCACAGAACCAGGCTGACCCTAGATTGGCTGAGAGGGAGGAGGCAAGAGTGGGGGCCGCCAAGCGTCAGACAAGCCTGGAAGGAAAGGGAGCGGAGAAGGCGAAGGAGTCCAGAGATCCACAAGGAAGATTTATTGGGCAGATCAGATGCAAGAGGCGGCTAATGAAGCAAATCCCGAGATGGGTATCAGAGCAACTCCCCAAAAGTTTATTTGCCTTTAAATTTCCGCAGGGAGGCGGGCGCCTTGTTTGAAGTGTAAATGCCCCTAGGTTGGGGGGTGGAAGGGCCGCTTTGAAAACACCAGAGAGAAAAGGTTCATTTAGAGGCAGACGGGAAAAGCAACCAACCCTGACAGGTCGGAGCCCAAGTTGTGTTTGGGGTTGGGTTGTTTTCTTTCTTTCCCTCTTTCCTCTTCTTTCTTTTCTTACTTTTTCCCCTCTACTAGCCTCTATAGAAGAAGAAAAAGAACAGGAAAGGGGGAGTTAGAGGGAGAGGCCAGTGACTGGAGAGGAATCTGTAGGCCAACCCTGGAGGCCTAGGAGAAAGCAGAGCCTTGGCTAACAGGGCTTCTAAATCACCAGGGATCATTGCTCTTTGACTTTCTAGCCCAGAAATGGGCTGGAGCTAAGGATGAAGCTGCCAGGGACTGGTCCTGCAATAGGTGAGTGTCTGGCTAGTGCAGTGCTGGGAAGAGTGTCCAGGAAGCATGGGATATACCAAGGCTCTCAGAGGCTATTTGGGACTTGGACTATCATGGAAAGGTCTTCCTTCCTGAGAGGACAGACGTATGAGTACAACTTCCAGCACACTTTGTGGATTTTCACAAAATATGAAAATCCCTCTCTCCCAATATATGAAAAATGCCTGTTATCTACACCCACACTTTATAGTATGTGTAACATTGAGGTACCTATTGGGTTCTAAAAAAATCTGAATCTGTGTGGAAAGGGGGAGTCTACCCATAGTCTTGTTCTTCCAATAGTTCAGACTTCTCAAGACTTAACTCCTGTGATAACCAATATATGGAGACTTGGGACAAGAGCTCCTTTAGTTCTGAGCCCTTCTCAATAAGGACCCTTCTTCAATCCTCCCCACCTCCAATTCTGGGGTAATTACCTCCCTGAAAGAAGCTCAAGTCTGTACCAGCTAATACCACCTGAGAGTCTCTTGCTCCTGGTCTAGGAGCTGTTTGGTTTAGCTGTTTTTCTTTTTCGCTATCCACAGGGAGTTAGTGCGTGTTCGTGGGGTTCTGAGGCCAAAGGAAACCGTGGAGCGCCATCTGCAGGCTTGAGAAGAAGAGACTGACCTTTGGGGCTGCACCCTGCACCTTCAACCTCCTGCCCAAGGGAACCTGCTTCACCGCCCAAGGGAAGTGGGGGCAGGGGCTGGGGGGAGCAGATGGAGAAGATTTTTTTTTTTTTTTATCTTCTAGAAGTTACTCCGCAGATGGATTAAGCGAATTGGTCTCAGAACAATCCAGGAGGGAGGGCAAATACCAGGATCCCAGCAGACCCAGGCCTCTAAGGAGTGAGAGTCTCAGAACCTCATGCGGCAGAGCTTGGCCTGAGACCCACCAGAGGAGTAAGGGCGTCCTGAAAACCAGAGTTCCAGACGTCCAGCTGGAGTCAGGCTAAGTTGGGCTGAGTCAGGCAGGTGCGGACCCGGATACTATCTGCCGCCCAGGCTTCAGCCAAAGGGACTGGGGCACGAGTCTTCGGCCCTTCCCCCAAGCACCCGAGGCTGCAGACAGGCCGGAGGAACCTTAAGTCTAGGCGGCGAGATCGCAGCACAGCGCGGTCTTCGTGGAGCCGCCCTTTCGCAGACCCAGGGAAGCGGGGGGAGGGAGTGAAGGAGGGAGAGAGAGTTAAAACATCAGCTGAAGTGCCAAGATGATTTATGAGACGAGGGAAAATATTTCATAAAGATCTCCCGGATATTCTGTACTTAACCAGTTAGGAGACAAAGGGCTTCTCCTGCCTAGTGCGTGAGAGCGGACCCCAGCGAGCAAGGGAGGGAGTGCTGGCGAAGGCTGCGGAGTCCGGGCCAGCGACTCCGGTAGAAGTGAGGCCAGGGCCGGTGTGCTGCGCCTCCTGCGCTCGCTCGGATCCGCAGAGCTGGCAGCGGGCGGCGCTCCGCCACGTTAGCAGTTGCCTCTTCTCCCCAGCAGGGGAGAGAAAGCTTTGGTCTCCCGCATCCTCTGCCGCCAGCGAACAGACACTCCGCAGTGTTTCTACCCAATCTCCTCCCGGTTACCGAGGGCCCAGGAGCCAGGACCCCGGGCTTTTCTATCATCCGTTGGGTCCCACCAAGGCAGGTGGGTTCAGGCCGGAGGTCTCCAGTTCGATTCTAAAGCAAGTGTTCTGTACTGCCCAGACCCGGGTGGGCGAGGGGATGCGGGAGGCAGTGTCCGAAACTGCGTGTGGGACAGGAGAGGACAAACTGCTGGGCACTTTGCCCCAGAATGAGAATGGTGATGGTGCGTGAATGGCAAGGTACCTCTGGAGGGAAAAGGAAAGGGAAGGACCAGAGAAAGAGGAAGGAAGAGTCAGGACAGAACGGAAGGGAACTCAGAGCTGAGGGTAGTGGGGTTAGTGCTAGGGACAAGGACCGACCCGGGCCCCGTGGCTTATGCGGGCACTGGCCGGTGGTGATGGCAAGGCTGGGCGAATTGGGACTGAAAGCCCGGCTTCTGAGTGCCGCGCCTCAGCCGTGCTCTGTGGTTGCCTGAATATTCATTAGACTGGCCGCTCTTTATCCTTATCTAACGTTTACCTTATCGGTGAGTTTCTCAGTGTAGTTTTAATCCTGGGCTCCCATTCCTCCTCCCCCTGGTTCGCTCCCCTCCCTCCCTCTTCCTTCGCCCGTGGTTCCCTCCCTCCCCCCCCCCCCCCCCCGTTTCTCCCTCCCCTACCCTCCCCTCGCCGGCACCGTAGTGACAGGCGCGGGGGCCCTCCTCGCCGAAGCTCGGGGCTCTGGCGCTGGTGAATCACAGAGTGGTGTATTGCCTTTGTCTGACAAGTCATCCATCTCCCGGCGCGGGGAGGGGGAGGGGGTCTGGAGGGGGCTTTGCAGCTTTTAGAGACACACACACCGGGAGCCGAGGCTCCAGTCTCCGGCGGAGTCTTCTCGAAGCCGCAACCCACCTGGGGCCGGCCCAGCGCTGCCGGCTCCGCTTACCTCCCTCCCTCCCTCGGGGCCCTTTGGCTGCGGCAGCGTGCGCTTGCCTATTCCGGGGGCGGGGGCCCGCTCGCGCGCTCCCCTCCCGCGGGCGCCCGCTCGGACATCCCGGGGATTGCTACTTCTCTGCCAACTTTGCCAACTCGCCGGCACTTGGAGCAACCCAGCTCCCATCCCGGCGCCCTCGGGCCGCCCCCCGCCCCACGCCCTCTCCGACCAATGCCTCGTGGATCACGGGGTTCCAGGGGAGCTGAGCTAACCGCCTCCCCGGCCCGGCCTCAGACCTGGCAGCAGCTGCTGCGCGAGCAATGCGCCCCCAGTGCCCCCTGGCCCGGCCCATTTCCCCGGGGCCGCTCTGCTGATCGTCCAGCCCCGCGCCCCGATGGTAGGAAGTTGCGGCCACTGCGGTTGCAAGCCCCCGCTGGCCCTGAGGAGTCCCGGCGGGGAGCTCAGCGCAGCGGCCCCCGCCCCCGCGCGCCCCACAGCTGCCGGGCGCCCGCTCACCCTCCCTCCTTCACCGTCCCTCCCTTTTCTCCTCAAGTCCTGAAGTTGAGTTTGTGAGGCTACACGGCGGCGGCGGCCGCGCTGCTCCCGCTCCTCTGCCTCCCCATGGATATGCACTGCAAAGCAGACCCCTTCTCCGCGATGCACCGTGAGTACCAGCGCCAGGCTTCTGCTCGGGTTCCAACCCTGTCTAATCCCAACGCAGCCCGGCCCCTGCACTCAGGTCCCATCTCGGAGGCCACGCTGGCTTTTCCCGTTCTCTCTTTTCGTTCTACCTCTTTTCCTTTGCCCAGTGTTTCTAACGCCTTTAGCTTCTCTCCCTTCTTCCTTCTGTAACCCACGCTTATTCCTCTGCCTGCCTTCCTACCTTCCCTGGTACTCATCACCTGCTTTTGCTCCTTCCACCTGCTCCTTCTTAGGTCGTGGGACCCACAGCCCTAGGCGGGGGTTCCAGCTCCCTAGTCAGCCTCTTGCCCTAGACTGGAGGACTAATTGACAGGCAGTTTTTAGGGTGTTGTGGTTTTTCTCCCTCTCTGTTTTCTCTCACTCTGTCACCCTCTCTCAGTTTGTCTTCTTCTCCCCACTCCCTCATCTCTACCTTTCTCAGACTTGGAGTTGTGGGTGTCAGGGAGGAGACTTCTAGCTTGGACAACCTGAGTGTTAGGACAGTTGGTCAGAAGAGAGGGGGGGTGGGGTGCCCCCTTCTGACCCTCCGCTTTCAGCATCTTTTTGGCCCTTCCAGCCTAGTCAAAGCTTCACCTGGGCTGATTTGAAATATTTCCTTCCTCTCTCTTTCCCATTTCCCTTCCATCTCCTTTCCCTTTGAGTTGAGAATCCAAGGTTGGCAGGACGTGGCATTGTCTTTCCCTACCTCTGCCCTGGGAGATGTTCTAAAACAAAAAGGGGTTAGAGGAGAAATCGAAGTCAAGAAGAGAGCAAGCAGGGCAGCCTTCCAAGCTGGCCCCTGGGCAGAGTGCAGCTCTGCTCAGTTCTGAAGCCTTCTTGCCTGCCTCCCACTCCCTGTTAAGGATCTTGCAGTCAGTGTCCTGGGTAGGGGGTCAGCAAAGAAGGAAAAATGAGGGGGAAAGAACAAAAGGAAGGCAAATCCCCAAAACTGGGGGAAAATGAAAGAGAAGTCAAAACAAGGGAAAGGAAATCAAAGACAGAAAATTGAAAGGATGATACAGAAAAAAAAAGAGAAAAGGAGAAAAGAAACAGGAAAAAGAATTGTTTTAATGAAATTTAAATTTATCTAATTCATATTATGTTTTTTAGCTTGGAAAACCATGAGATATTTAAGCAGACATTTAAAATAAAAAGTTAAATAAGATTCTAAGTAGAAAACCCCTCCCCATCTGTAAATTAATAATTAAGATAATTTGCAACTTTTCACAAGGAAACTTTTTAGACCTGGCTTACTTCTGTGCTTAAGACAAGAAAGCCAAGAAGAAAGAGCTGTGTTTCTCTAGGCATATATTTAGCTTTGGGGGGGGGGTCTTTAAAAACTACTCCTGGGATAAAATATATTTCCCTAAATAATTTCTGAGTACAGGAAACCCAAGCCGAGGGTTTCAGGCAGTTGCTTTTCGCTGCAAGCCGGGCCGGAAAGCCTTGCTCCTTTTTGGGAGTGGAATTAGGTCCTCACGCCGTCTTCACCCAGCCCGCCTGTCTCGCAGCCGGCTGCCACAGCTTTGGCTCTCTTCTCTGGAAGATTGCGCCTGGGCCGCGCACTGATAGCCACTTTGAAACCAAAAAGGGAGCAAGGACAGCAGAAGGTGGTCAGAAGAAAGGAGAGAGTCGCCGCCAGGCTGGCGAGCTGGCTGACTCGCGGGCCAGCAGCTACAGTCCGGGTCTTCACCGCCGGCAGTGGCGCATTCCAGGCCTGACTCAGCGCCAGCCCGGCAGACCTCTGGCCTCCGGTGGACCACCGGCCCGGACGTCTGCCGTGCCCCCTTCCCATCTCCACCCTTTAAATTGGGGCTGAGGGGCCAGGCCCGGAGCCCGGGGAGGCTGAATTATTCATCTTTAATCTGCCCGCAGCTGCTGCCTTTTCATGCTGGTAATGCGAGTTCTCCCGGGGCCTAAATTATTGATGGTTGGGGTTTGGAAGGAGGGGAGGGGTGAGGAGTGAGACTAGAGATAGGGAGATACAGGGATGGGGCCAAAATAAGAGGTTCTGGCCTCCCAAGAGCCACCTAATCAGAGGCCTCTTCCCAGGTATTTCACCCGATTTCTTTTGGTTTCCCCAGAAGGGGACGCGAGAAAAAGCGAAAGGGGCACAAGATGCCCCCCCCCCCCCCCCCCCCCCCCCCGCTTTTTCCGAACTCGCTTGAGGCCAGCATGGCAGGGGTTGCAGGTTGCTGGCCCAGTCTGGCCTAAGCTGCTACAAGTCTCTGAGCTTGGATTGCTTGCTAAATGCCGCTGCAGGTTGATCACTCTAGGTGCAGGATTTCTAGTCTGTGGTAGGCCAGGGAGAATGGGGCACCGGGGCAGAACCCTCAAGTCTGGCAACCGGTGACCACCTTGCCTCTTGTATTGGAAACCTAGCTAGTAGGACTGGAAACCCAGAATCCTCCTTTTGGCCAGAAGAGCAAACGCTCTTGTTGCTGGGTTCCCTGGGCTCTCTGGGCGGCTGGGCTCTAAGAGGTCAGAGGGACTGGTACTGGCTTGGGCTGGCTATAAAGGGTGCCGGGTGAGTCCTCAGCCGATTGGGCAGCCTGTGTTGTAAGACCTGGGTGAAATGGTTTGCACAAAGCCCGAAGCAGTTAGCGACTGACAGGAGAACCCAAACAGCCTGTGTTCTCGGCTGCAGTGGGGAACCGCGCAGCTCTCAGGCCATCATCTTGTCTTTGACAGCATCAAATGCCCGACCCCTGTCTCTTCCACTCTCCCTTCTTCAGCTGGTTTTCGTTCCACTTTAGACACTAGGGAGATGAGAAGGTAGATTTTCTCCCAAATATCTAAAGATAGAAAACATAAAGGGAAGAAAAACTCCCTGCCAAAAACACACCAAACAAAAAGCACAGGGAAAGAGGTAGTGCGATCCCGATTAAAAATAAATACAAAGGAAGAGGTAGAGAGCAAAGGTGTGTGTGTGTGTGTGTGTGTGTGTGTGTCTGTGTGTGTCTGTGTGTCCTTCTCTATGCTTGGGGTTCGGCTGAGCAGAGTTAAGCGGACCCGGACCTCCCATCAGCTTCCAAGCCCTCACACGCACTGAATCTGCCCCTTGCATGCGGCGCAGGCGGGATCCCTCTCCAGTTAGTTCCGTCTTACCAGGCACTTCATCTCCTCACTGTCCTGTATTTGTTCCCAACTGGCATTAATCCCTTTTACCTTATTTCTCCTCCTTCCCATTCTTTTTTCTCTCCTGACTTCTCCATTCCTTCCCTCACTTTCTCCTTTGCATAGACCTGGTCTGAGAGCCGCGTTCTGCCCAGCCCTCTGTCCAACATCTGCGCTTTCCTCTCTAGGGCCCCTGCAGTTCCAACCCCTAATCCTCCGCATTGTGGTCAGTCCCCCCGCCCCTTCCTTCTCGAGTTCAGGAATATGCCCCACAGACCTACCTGCTCCTTTAGCAAGTCTGGGGCCTCGGACCCTGACTAATGGTTGGTCCCTGCTGTGTGTGGGGTGTTGTGTTTTTTTCTTGTCTCTCCCCAGCAGGGCACGGGGGTGTGAACCAGCTGGGGGGGGTGTTTGTGAACGCCGGCCTCTACCAGACGTGGTGAGGCAGCGCATGGTGGAGCTGGCCCACCAGGGTGTGCGGCCTTGTGACATCTCCCGACAGCTGCAGGTCAGGCACGGCTGTGTCAGCAAAATCCTGGGCAGGTGAGGGCCGGAGCTATCCCTGGAGAAGACCTCCTCCTTCCCTGGCCCTAGGACGTGGTTAAAAGTGGAGGATGCCAAACAGGAGAGGGAGACCCCCAGCTAGAAGGCATCTAAAGAGCTGTTTCATTTGGAAAGGGAAATCAAGTGGTGGCACAGCCCTAGGAGGAAGAGTGGAGCAGGGTCAACCCAGTGCCTGCCCTGC
The DNA here is from genome assembly GCF_048772815.1 of Callospermophilus lateralis. Taxonomy (NCBI): domain Eukaryota; kingdom Metazoa; phylum Chordata; class Mammalia; order Rodentia; family Sciuridae; genus Callospermophilus; species Callospermophilus lateralis. Next base: position 4,484,326 of record NW_027514398.1, on the reverse strand, counting down.
TTCAGGAACCTCCAAGGGGAGGAAGCTCCATTTGTGGCTTCAGAAAGGGAGGGACACTTTTCCCAGCCAGTTAATGTGAAAGATGTTGGAGGAATGGGGTGGGGAGCAAAATGGGTCCCCAAGAAAAGAAAAGACAGCATTCGGGAGTCAGGAGGGTCCTGGTTCCCATAGGGCATTGTGCTCAGTAGGAAAGGGCTGGAGGTGGTGCCTCAGCCCTGGCTTTACCTGAGGCCTCTCCTGGCTTGCTCTTCCCAAGTGAAAAGCTGAGCTTTCACTCCCCCGGTGCTTATTCTGACCAATATGCACCCCTGGTGTGGCTGTCTCCTAGGAGAGAGCATTCCTTAGTCCTCTGCCTCTGCAGCATTTCTCACATTAGCCAAGTTTCCTCTGGAAGTCTTGACTCAGCCACAGTGGTCCATTTCCCTCCAAGCTGCTGCCTCAGGCAGGAGAGTGGCTCAGTGGCTTCAGAGCCTGCAGCCCCCCTGCCCCTGCTACCACCCTGCTTCTTGCTGACCCTGCCGGCCTTCCCGGCGCAGGTACTATGAGACTGGCAGCATCAAGCCTGGTGTGATCGGTGGTTCCAAGCCCAAGGTGGCAACGCCCAAAGTGGTGGACAAGATTGCTGAATACAAGCGACAGAACCCGACTATGTTCGCCTGGGAGATCCGAGACCGGCTCCTGGCTGAGGGCATCTGCGACAACGACACAGTGCCCAGCGTCTCTTTCATCAACAGGTGAGCAAGCTCCCTGGTCTGCAGATGGGACTCCAGTTCCCAGTTTTTGCCTTCTGGGGTGTCTGCCTGAACCAGGTCTCTGCTGTCTGTCCAGCCTCCACCCTGTCTTCCAGCTCCCAGCTTGAAGTCCTTTGAGTAGGGAGAGGATTCTTGGGAGACAGAGAGATAGACAAACAGACAGGGTTGTCTCCAGTTCAGAGCTGGGTATTCCCTGCCAGGCTTCTCCTGCCTGCGTCCTGGAAATGAATTCAAGTGTTTGTGGTAATTAAGACTCCAAGATTATGCGCCTCGGGATCTAGAGACAATCACAGCCCATAGCAAAGCCTTTAAAATGACCAGTGTCTATTCATTGCCTTCAAACAGACTTCCCTTTCTAAAGGCATGCGCTCTTCCCCAGGGGCAGCCACCAGTCCTGGCTCCCCTGCCCTCTTAGCCAACCCCCACAAAGCTTGCCTCCCAAGAGCCCAGGTTTTGCTAGCAAGCTCTGCACAAATTTCCGGCCTAGAAGTACTGGCATCCAGATCTGCAGAGCAAATGCCAACCACCAGACAGTTATTGGCAGGATTGAGGATCTGGACAAGGAGTAGGATGCCACGCAGGGAGGGAGAAATCAGACCTTGAGACTGAAGCTTTGGAGATGCCCCAACCACCTAGGGTACATATCTCCAGGATGAAGTCTTTGCACTGATGACAGGTTCAAGAGTAGGGATGGCACAAGCCAGAGTAAGCTTAACATGTAAGATAGTTAGAACTCTAATTCCCAAAATCCTTCAGTGTGTTCTCTGGGAGAATACATGGGCATGCTGCATGCATATATATCACAGCCAGTATGTCAGCATGCCTTTCTTGGGTGGCTGCAGAACACACAAGCAGCAGTTGGGCTTAGGAACCCCAGGACAACTTCACCGTTGTGCAACTGTACAACCTGACAGTTATACACAGAGATCCTGCACAAGTCATTCACCAGTCAGAAGTAAGTTTCAGATAGCCTTGGACCTCCATTTTAAGGTTCTCCCCAAAAGAGAAGAGGGCTAAGAATTCCACACCCCATTATTCTTTGCACTCTTTTAAAGGCTCACTATCAAGGCGACTAATAATTCAGATGGTGCCTTTTTCTGAAACTGGCATCACCAATCACAGGGTTTTTATTAAAATATTTTGCAAATGATATGGAATTATTCCAAATCATCCTGAAAACAGCAGGTAGAATTAGCTGGTAGAATGTACCTTGGCTAAAGAAGATTCCCTCTGCCACACTCGTGCTGTAACGTACTACAAGGCAACCCCAGAAATTATCCCAGTGTGTGCCATCTGTATTAAAATGGTTATTCAATTATGAACAGGGTAACATAATACTGATCAGCTAATTATACACCCTCCGAAACCCTCCAGCTCCCTGGGTCTGGCTTAGCCAGGTATTGAAAATATGATGGTTTGACATTCAGATACCTTCCAAAGAAGCTGGAGAAAAAGGCTGGGTGGTTTGGGAGAGGAATAAGTCCTTTCCATTTGAAAGTCAGGAGGAGGCTAAGGAAGCTGAGGGCTGAGGCAAGAGTGCTGGTTAGGGAAAAAAAGGGGACAAAGCATTGTTTTCTGAGCCATCTGAGACTGTCTCAGCTGGCTACTGGCCCTGACAGTGAGTTGGAACTGAGGTCTTAGGAGGAGAGCAGCTGGAGCCAAGAGTGACCCAGTAGAGGACCTGCGTTGCTGAACTAGGTGGTGACATCTGGGTAATATTTCAGAGAAATGCTTGTTGTCAGTGATGGGATTTTCAAGCATTTGGAAGAACCCAAGATGTGTATAATTAAGGTGATTCGTTTCCTTGTGTGGCATGGAGGAGTGGAACAACAAAGTAGTTGTGGTGGCAGCCCTATCTAACACAAAAGATGTTTTTGGAAGCTGGCTTAGGCACAAGTGTGGGATGTTTCATCCTCAAAAGCCATAGAGTGTAGGCAACAGGTGACCTGAGAATCAAGCTCCGGAGACCTTGAGGTACACTCACCAGAACTGGGGGAAAAAGTAGACAAGCGAGCCATCTGTGAGATGCATGGCCTCACATGACATCTCTGACAACCTCAGAAACTACCCAGCAAAGGGCCCTATCACCAGAGGGGCATAGAGGCTTCCTTGGGTGCAGAGAAATAGCTAGATTTTGCTGGAGATGGAGAGGGAATATGAGGAAGGAATGGGGAAGTCACTGGTAGCACGGTGGCAAGCCCTGGGTATAAAATTAGGCTTCATGGCTTCTTTTGTCAACAAGAAGCAGTCAGGTTATTCTTGATTTTGCTTTGGGCAGAATTCTCCCACAGTTCATATTTTGGAAAGAATTCTAGGAGCTGCTAGGATACCCCATCCTTAGCATCCTTCTGGTATGTGCTCTGCTCTTAAGGAGAGGGTTTCTTTTTGAGATGTGCTTCACCCTAACACTTGATAATGACAGGATGTTTCTACTGGTGCTTTTTTTTTAAACTTAGCTCTTTCTCAATTCTGAGAATTCTCAGTCTCTGTAGGAAGAACATAGAGATTTTCCTCTGTGCGGAGACTAGTGCATGGGAAAATGGGGAGTTTTAAGTTCAGAGATTTATTGTTGGAGAGTTGTTCACTTGTGTTAGGTCCTTTCAAACAGTTTTGAGTAAGGGTGGCAGGAGCCAGCATTGGCAAGAAAAGAAGTTCACACATGCTCACCCACCTGAGCCAAATGTTTTTCACCTTCTCCTCCCCAAAACAGATGCTGTCGCCGCCCTTGAAATATGCTGTTATGGCTATAAATTAAATTGCTTTTTGTGTTTAAAAATGGTTTTGGCATTCTCTGATCCTGTCGCGATAAAAGCTTAGTGTCCAATCTCCATTCTCCATCAGCAAATCCTCTTGGAATTGCCTTTTTGGGCCAAAGGAGTGTGCCAGGGAGGCCTCTGTACTCCCAGAGAACACTGTCCAAAACCTCAAGTTGACTGCGTCGCTTAACACATGGAATTTATCCGAATCATTCTTAATATTGGGTTACTGATCGCTGACACAGAATTGCCAGCTCTTCAGCTTGTACGCCACTGCTGTGGAGGGCTGGTGTTTATAACCAGGTGACTTTGGATTGAAACCTGGCATGGGAAATTGCCTGGAGCAGGGAGAAATGGAGGGAGATCCCTGCTACCAAAGGAGGGAAAAGTCACTAAGTTACATGGCTGAGCAAATGACTAGGCGGAGAGGATTTCCCTGATTATGTGCCAGAGTCTTCTGGTTTGGCTGTTGCTCTGGGCAGGGAATACAGCTCCTTTGAAAGAATAACATGAACTCCAGATGAAGTCTAGGGTTACTGGAGATCCTCTGAGGGTGCATTCTTGGAGTGAAATGACAATAAGGGCACCACTTTCTAACTTTTTGAGGCTGTCCTACACTCTTTGGAACCAGTGACTCCTCACCCCTACATTTTTTGGAGTGGACCTTTCCAGAGTCTGCTCCTTACTGCCCACCAACCACTGGTGCTCTCCCTTAGCTTATTTGGTTCAAAATAAGCACGTTCCTTCTAGCTGTGGCAACGCTGGCTGCAACAAGGTGATAGCCCCAGCACACGTGTTAAAAAATCCCAGTCTGTCATTCAGGTGTTTTCTGATCCCTCCTAACACCACTGTGTCATTCTCAGGTCTTTATCAAAGGTCTGGCAGTGGGGGTGACAGTGGTCTACCAGTTGTCCTTTCAAGTAAGCTGGGAGTTAGTCATTCCAGGACCTGAAATGTTGAAGATGACTTCAGGGCTAGGGTCTGTTTCTCTTTCTCTGAAACTCACATTCCAAAACATTGCATGTTTGATTCTGGCTTAGCATGGTGCCATTGCCTGCCATATCTCCATATCCTCATAGCTGTTGGTGGTCAGTGCTGTTGGACTCAGGGCAAAAAGCCAGAGTGGATCAATGAGTTAAAAAAAAAAAAAGTCCACAGAGGAGTGAGAGAAATAAGGACAGAGAACCTGCTTTTGGGGCACTAGGCTTAGCACACTGGGGCCGCAAGTAACAGTTTATTCTCAGCAGTTTCTAAGAAGCCATGCCCACCCCAGAGGGTGTCTCCAGCTGTTAAGGTCTCCTGTCCTTAGAACATGCGAAGCAGGCATGACTATCCATCCTATTCTTTAACTTGAGCTGGAGTTGACTCTTGAAAAGCCCATTTTGTTTCCTCAGTTGTTTTAGCCTGGACTTCTTGGCCAGCAGTTGTATTTGTCTGTCTCCCTATTGACTGGCTTGTGGATGTTCAGGCTACAATATCACCTCTGGTTGAGGGCAATGACTAGTCGCCTTGAGTTCTATGTCAGCTGGCAACTTTTAAGAAGAGGCACACAGGAAGGGTTATTCCTAACAAAAGCTCCAGGTGGGTTTTGGAGGATGATGCAAAAAAGAAAAGAGAGAAGGAGACCCTAAATAAGTAAATAAATAGTGTCCCAACTGTTCCGAGAACTCAATAAAACAATCACATCAAATATGAAGAGGCATAAATCTTGTGTCTGCACAGGTAACCTACTCAATTGCTTTTATTATCGCTCAGGCTGCCTACATTTATTACCGTCCATGACCCCGGCAAAGGAGACTGCATGGAGGGTCTCCAATGCAATCCTACACCCAGAGAGGCAACAATCAGCCCATACAGCCAGGTATTTCGATGGGAACCCGGGAAAGGCCCGTCTGTCTGCATGAAAACCAATCAATAACTCTGTAACCAGAGCCCTTGTCACAGGGAAATGGATAACACAACAGTTCAATAGAAGGGCCACAAGGGGAATTAGCCAAGTGGAGATGGGGCAGGGCAGGAATGGCTCCTACAGAAGGGAAACAGGGGTGACCAGAGAAGAGAAGATTGGGGAGGCAGTGAGGATGAGGCAAGGGAGAGCAGTAGCCTCATATGCCTATTGACATAAGGTGGGGGCTTGTTGTGCAGAGTAGAGTCAGGGATAGAGAAGCAGTATTGGAAGTTGGGGTGGTGGGAACCTGTTTTGGAGGGCAGTTGGGAAATGGGTATTTTTGGGGGGCACACAGGATGGTGTAATTGTAAATGTGACAGGATATGCTCACGGGCTACATGATAGCTTCTAGACAAAGAGTAGCAATCATAGTAACTGGTGCAGAAGATTAATTACACTTCCCCCAAAGCCTGTATTCTGAAAAGGGGGCTTCTTATAAACCCATGTGGGATGGGGGTCCTGCTCCCTAGTCCTCTTAGCAAGGCTAATGAAGGAACACCTTAATCCAGGTGCCCGTTGTACATTCCCAGCTTCCTAGACCTGCATCTCTAGTTGCATCTCTAGCAGTTTTGCCTCTTGGTGCTCAGGTCTGGCATTACTGCTAACTAGGGCTGCAGTTCTTATATTAAGAGGAAAATTAATATACTAGAAAGAAGTCCTTCTTCACTTCCTGTTCCTTAAAAGAATTCTGTAAAGGATACTCACCTGACCTGCCAATTCTCTGACTCCCTACTTGCTTTCTCATACCTTCTGACCAGCCAAGCCAGTGTCCAGAGCTCAGATTCCTGCAAGGGAGACAGCTGCAGGCACAGCTCACTCACTCTGGGTGCATCTGGAGAAGGCAGAATGAGAACTGAGATCTGAGGAATGGGAAACAGTGTCTCCCAACCAATCTCCATAGCACAGGAGACATACCAGGTGGGGAAAAGTGACATCACCTAGGATTATCTATCTACCACTTAACCTCTGGGTTGAGGTGTTTTCTCCTGTTGGTCATGTTTTCTGTTGTGGTACTACCACTGCACAGCTTGAATATATTCATGATGGATTATAGACATAAAGGTCAATGTCTTCTACGTGTGGGTCTTCTGTGTGCCCACCAGTGTCTGCTGTTAGGTGCAGACCTCTGAGGCCAAAAGGAGGAAAGGGAGGAAGGCCCACAGGACATGACCTATAGTCACAGGCAAAGGCCTGGTACCTTGTACTTGGGCCCAATAAGTCAGTGGGCTGTGGGCAAAGTGGTAGCAGTAATAAGGCTGAGCTAAGGATGCCTCATTTCAGAAAACTGGGACCAGATTTTTTTTTAAATTATTTGCATAGTAATACTCTATAGTTTAATTAGCTCCCAATCAGAGGGAATTTGCTGAACTAATGCCATATCACTGTCTGACATACAATTGTGTGACCAGCTGTCCATCATTGCTTCAACACTCCAGCCCCAGATCCATTGGCAATGCTAGTTAGGGACCAACCACATCAGCAACCAAGAAGACACTCTTCCAGTATAACTCTTCCTCCCAAGCTATGGTCCAGTGACTCACAAGCCAGGTCTTCCAACAGGAGGCATGGCACTGGGACATAGTCATGGGCAGAGCTCTCCCTAGGACAGGCCCAGGCCTAGTCTTCAAAGCCTCCCCCAATAATCCGGGTGCCAAGAAATGAAGAAGAGGCTCTGGGTCAGAAATGCATGATTGGACCTGGCTAAGAGGCCAGGCAGGGCATGGTGGCAGAGGCAGCTGCTTTGGGGCCTCCTGAGGAGGGCTGGGCACAGAGAGCTGATGAGCATATGGGAAATAAGAGGAAAATGGCCTTGCCTGGAGGAAAAGCAGCAGGCCCCACGTACCAGGGAATTTTCTGGTAAGAGAGGAAGGTGTGTAGGAGGCAGATGAGAGTGCTCATAGAGCTAGGATCACCTTATAACTTGTCCTCAATCATAAAAATAGCAGGACCCCTCCCTACATTTCTTGAGAGATGACACGATGAGAAGTTTTGTGTTTAAAGAGAGGAGCAGCACTGAGTCACTGGGCAGCATTCTATTCATTTTATTATCAGGATGTCGGGGAAGGAGGTTAGTGCCCACAAGTCCAGACTGTCAAGACTTTTATTTGCCAAAAGTGGTGAAGGGGCAGCTACTTACAACACAAATGTCTTCCAGATTCTGGCAAGGAGGGTACATGGCTCTGGGAGGATCCATGGCTTATGGGAGCCTGACCTGTAGGCATTGATATAGGAAAGCTTGAGGAGGGTGCTGGGGATGGAACCCAGGGCTTTGCATACATTAAGCAAGCTCTCTCCTGCTGAGCTACATCCCAAACCCAGGAAGACTCTTTTGATAACTCTGTGCTAGACATAGGGCTTGATTCATCCTGGCCCTAGATAGGCAGCCTCTGGTCTATGTAACTCAATACACTGACTAGTCTTTCTGCTTTAGGCCAGAGCAGTAACCTCAGTGCAAGTGCTAGAGGATAGGACATTTTCTGAGCCCCTTAGTCCAGAAGGTCATGGGGAAGGGAGTATGGGAAGGAGAGGAGAAGAGACGTGAATGGGAAGGGGACAGGAGGTGAGGATGTGGACTGCAAGAGTGAGGAGGGAGGTGGGAAGCTGAAAGGTGAAAAAGAGCTGTCTGGGAGCTGCTTTGATCTGGCTGGGGTTCCTTAGGACAGGAGCATGTGGCAGGGTCAGAGAATGCATCCACAGAGCTTGAAAAGGAGAATTGGATCCTGCTCATCTGAGCCAGAGTCCTTGATACCCTTCAAGGTCTCTAAGGTGATTGAAGGGAGCAACAGCTCCAGGCAGCTGGTCCAGGCTGATGAGACATTGAGGAGCAGTTCAGAGGTGATAAAAGAGTAGAGGCCAGGGAAGAGAAAGTAGGAAAGTTTCTGAAAAGAGAGTGGAACAAAAGAAGTGACATTGGGGGGATAAACTTGCAGAGCTGGGAGTGGTGTAGTGCCTTCTGTGAGGGACTCACCGGAGCTCTGGAGGTGGATATTGCCCCCTGCCCCCTCGGCACACTGCACAACACCAACAGTATCCATGGGCTGCTGCAGTGCAGGCGCTCCAGCCTGGTCCCTAGCAGGCTGAGAAGGAAGAGTGAGAGAAAGGCCCGGAAGAAGAGGGGGCAGCCTAGCTTCCTGGGGCTTCCACATTAGAGGCCCCTCAACTCAGAGCCTCTGGTAACTTCTCTCTGGACTTTTGCTCTGCCTGCTTTCAGTCCTGCTCCACTCATAGCCATCTCCCTTTGCAGCGATCAGGAACAGAGGAAGCCAGCTGATATGCTGGGCAGCTCCTGGAGGGAGGCAAGACAGGGCAGCAGGCTGAGAAGGGAAAAGTGGAGTTAAGAAATCAGAGAGGAAGGAGAAGAGAGAACTGGGAGAGAACGAAGGGGTAAAAAGGAAGAACAAAGAATCCCCAGAGCTCAAGCAAATAGAAGCAAGTGCTGGGGACAGCGCTCCATAATACTGGTGCTCCCTCTTGACCCTGGAGTCTTGGCTGGGCTCTGCTGCCCTGCCCGTGTCTGGTAGGTGAATGAAGGAAGCTGAAGAGGCCAGGAGCTTTATGGACAGTACTGGCCTGATGGACCATGGAGATGGTCAGGGAGGAGCCCCTCATTTGGCCCCTTATTCTGCCAGCTCTCATTATAATTCTAGAGGGTGAGCTCTGGTGTGTGCCTTAGTGTGTTACCCTGAGAGAAGCTGGTGAACATGTGGTGGGGGCCTCTGTGTAGCTCTGATGTAGAAAATGTATATGGGCTGGTGGCATCTAGCCAAGCTTGGCTTTTGTGCCCATGTCTAAATGGCCTAGCATTCCAGGGAGCTCCTGGAAGGAGTCACTCTGGTCAGCCCAAGTGGTCTACTATTCAGGTTTCCAGTTGATAGGATTATTTGGTTCCCAAACAAGAGTCCTTGCCATCACTTGGAGGGCCTGCTTGTTTGGGTGTTAGCAAATGCAATACAGAGAGCACAGGGTCAAAAGGACAGTAGACATCCTGATGGGTCAATAGGTAAGGGTCAGGGCAGGTCCACATAGGGTCCTGACACTGTTAGTCTGTGGACATGCACATGTCTGGGGATGTCCACTGGTGAGCAGCATGTGTTTTCTTCATTAGAGGTGAGAGTGTCAAGTTGTGTATGACGGCTGGAGTGGTAAGTGTGTATAATATCCTGCTAGGTAAACTGGTAGCAGTTGTATTATTTTATCTGCCGTGTCACCTCAAAGGGAGACAGTGCTTTGGACAAGGGCTGGGATAGTTATCTCCTTCTAACATCAGCAGAGTGAACACCCCCTTTCCACAGTTCCTTCCCTCTCCTTCCTCTCTCTCCTTCTCTACACTCAGGAGCCAATCTCGGTAGATTCTAATTGAAGAGTGAGGAGAACTTGATAAGATAAGGAAGGCCATCCTTCCTCTAGGGACCAACAGAGGTTTCATGTTCCCTCTCCCCTCTGCTTCTCTAAGGGCAGACAGCCTTCCGACTGACTGTGACTGTCCGGCCTCGGGGAGAACCAGAGGGACAGAGGTATACTGAGGTTGAGGCTTGGCTTTCTGACCCCAATCACTGTGGTTTTTGGAAGGAAAGCCTAACAGGATCCTGAATAAGGGTTGGGGGAGGTAGAAGACAAACAGCAGAAGACAGGGAGAGAGAAGTGAGAGCCTGCTTGGAGCGACACTGACCAGCCACACTGTCAGTTTGGGCCACAAAAATAGACTGGGAAGGGGGAAGCATGCACACTCTGAAAGCTTTCACCTAGATTTCAGAACTAAGCACTCAGCTCCCTATAGAGGGGACAACCCCAGTTCAGGGCCAGCTGCTCCTTAGAACAGTGTTGGCCCTCATTCTCAGCCTCCTGCCTCCCACTCAGCAGATGACATCTGCCTCTTCCTCCACTCTCATCACCCGTTAACTTGACTGTTAAGAGACAGCTCGGAAGGTCATGCGGACTCCTTAAGAGATGACCTCCCAGGGCAGGTACAAAAAAAGTTGAGAGAAATTCATTTCATGGCTAGTGGCTGCTTAGAAAAGGCGATTCCAGCAGACGAATGTGATAAATGTTAACTGAGCATTAATCGCATTAAAGAGGGCCCTATAAACTTTTCATTTCTAATTAAATTCGTCCAGTGATGCTGCCCAAGCGAGTACTCTGGCCTTTGTTTATGTGGAAAATTAGAATGCAAATACAATGGGATTTATTTCCAGGAGTGATGGGCTGGCCTCTCTGGCTACTGGTCTCCAGGCCTGTCAGGCCAGGTAACTGCTTCTCTGGAGGTATTGTGCCCCTTGTGACAGATTTTTGTGTGAAGGGAAAGACCAGAATCCAAGGTCAAATAGAGTTAGGAAAGGGGAAAAGGTGTAAAACGAATTAAAGAGAAGGAAAAAGGGCAATAAGTGGCCCAGGATAAAGAGAATCATGGTCCTGTTTTCCCTCCAACTCACACCTGTAGAATAAAATCCCAACACCTTGCTTGTGAATAATGTCATTGCAAGCCTTCTCTGAGATGAAGGAGTGCATGGGGGAATTTGGAGGAAGTGGCCCTATAAGCTATATGTGGATCCCCTCCTAAGAGGACTCAGTGGTCATCTATAGGATGGGCCCACCACCTGGATTTGTCTCTGGAATTTTGGGGCTCCTGTCTACATCATGGTTTTGCTGGGCTCTTCCTGCCAGTGCCAAGTGGCATTGACACGGAGCAGTGGAGCATAGAGGCACAAACTGAAGAGGACATTGTGCATGCACACTCGCACGCACTCAGCCTTCTTACACGTAGGGAGAGCCAGTTGCTCATGAGAATAAACAAATGTCCCTTGAAAGGAGTCTTTTAGTGCCATAACCCCTTTGATAAAAGCAGTAACCCTAAATGTTATTGAATAGAACAATCTAAAGTTCCTATTTGCAAAAACATAAATTAAGTCCAGGGGAGAAAAAACCCGAGTAAGAAAAATCATTTGGCTGTATCAGAGATACCGAAAGATAGCTCTGCTGCTCTATGATTAGGGAAGTTGTAAACAGCATTAAAACACAGAGGAGAAGGAAATGGAGGTAGGAGAAGTGATAAAAGGCAGAACACTAAATCACAAATAGAGGTACATATACAAAGTCACAAACCAGATTTACGCCAAGCTTTGCAAAATCTACAGCCTGGACTGCCAATGCGTAGAGACACCGAGTACACAGACACACAGGCATTTGGAGAAGAGGCAGTGTGGAGAGGGTGGATTGGTTGCACCGTGGGCAGGCTGCTTGCTGTGCTGGATTCTGGGATTGATCCATCAGCTTTGCTGTGCAGGGATCTGATTGATATGGTTCTTTAGACAGCCAAGGATACAGCTGTATGAGGTTTTTAAAGGTCTTTAAGCACATGAGTCTCTTGTGAGCTAGATCCATGTTCTAATGGATCTCCAAGGTAGCAACCCATTCCCACAATGCCATTTGCCTGACTGATTTTTCGAATAGCTGCTACCCCTGTCCTCTTTAGTCTGTTTTATTCTGGGTTATTCTTTTCCTCTTTAGTGTTCACTTACGTGTCTTGGAAATGCATGAGCACTTGCTGACAAACAGGTTAATGACTGTGGCAACTCTCAAACATCTGGATGAAAACCAAAAACTTTAGTCAATCATCTATAAAGGTTGTCCATATGATGCCAAAGATCTGGTATATTAGAAATATTCACCTAATTGATTGGATTTCCCAGTTTTTATGCAGGCACAGAAACAACACATTGGGAAACACCTGTTTTCAGAGAAAAATGTTCTAGGAAACTAAGTGTTGTGGTTAGTTTTTCTCCCCCCAGTTCTGGGCATGGAATCCTAGGACTCAAGCATGCTACCCAAGAGCTCTACCACTGAGTTACACCCCAGCCTGATTTTATTTTATTTTGAGATTCAGTCTAAGTTTCTGAGGCTGGCCTCAAACTTGCTATCCTTCTGCCTAAGCCTCCTGAATAGCTGGGATTACAGATATGCCCCCAATGTGCCCAGCTAGAAAGTATCTTTGCTGCATTTGGGTCTGATTTCTGGTTTGAAAGTAGGCTGGCATTTACTGGGTAGTGGAAGAAGTTAGTGGGGGCAGCTGAGAGGAACTTTGCTTCCCCAAATATTTTGGTCAGGAAGATCACTTTGTACACATAAGCTGAAGCTTATTTGTCATTCATCAGGGGGTCCACTTTGCCATCTTAAGGAGACAATCAGGTTTTTAATAGATTTGATTTTTTATTGATTTATTCTTTCATTTATACATTCAGAAAACCTTTGCTAAGCACCTACTATATGCTAGGCAATTCACATACAGTTGTGTGGCATAAAGTAAGAAAGGAAGCTCTGGGGAAAACTTTGAATCTAACTTCATTACTCCATGGCTACATGGTTTTGAGCAATTTCATTTCCTCTCTAGACCTCAGCTTTCTCATTCATATATCATGGGTATAATCATGTAGGTCTCTCATAGGTTGTCATGAGGGTTAAATAAACTAATCTACATAAACCTGCTTAGACTTGCACTTGGCCGATATTAAGGGCTTGACAAATGTTATTCTTACTGTAGTAGTAATTGTTAAGTGTGTGTTTCTTTCCTTTTATTATAAGTTTTTTCTTTTCTTGGTACCAGGGATTGAACCCATGAGCACTTAACCACTGAGTCACATCCCCAGCCCATTTTATGTTTGTATTTTGAGACAGGGTCTTCTTTCTAAGTTTCTTAGGAACTTGCTAAGTTGCTGAGGCTAACCTTGAACTTATGATCCTCCCAAGTCAGCCTCCCAAGTTGCTAGGATTACAGGCATGTGCTGCCTCACCCAGCTAGTGTGTATTTCTTGTTATGTGTCTATATCAGTGTGTGTGCATTCTGGTTTGTATTTGCATAAACACTGAAATCTTTTTAAAAAGAAAACTTGAAGAACCACAAGGATATTCTATGAATAGTGTTGTGTATCATAAAGGCCAGTGAGAATTATGGTATCCTGTGAGCCCAGTAGATTTAAGAAGCAGATCTGTTCTGTGTGCTTTTTAATGGCAGGAAGTGGGGGGGGTCTCTGCAATTCAGTTCTCTGACCATTGAACAGAATTGGGCAGGTAATTGTCCCCTTTGTTCACTTTGTGAGCTCAACCTGTGTGTGTGTGTATGTGTGTGTGTGTGTGTGTGTGAGTGTGTACTGTGTACAAGTGCACACTCCTCCTCTGGATGAACCTGCTGTGGCTTGAGGAGTTGAAGGTTGGCATTTTCCCAACTGCATGGCATTTTCATGGGTTGTGGTGTTTTGCATTTTGTAGGGTGTTTTTTTTTCTTTTAAAGATAAAATGAAATGATAGTAGGAAAAAAATCCTCTTGTGATGGGTTTGAACGGTTTCTATGATTCTTAAATGTCACAGACAGGAGAGGAGAGGGAGGTAAACAGGAAGAGTAGGGGATTAGAGGGCCGAAATGGAGATAAGAGAAAGGATGAAAAGGGAGAGGAAGCAGCAAACAAATATTTGATGAATTCAAGCTAAATCTGTCAACGAGGGTCTTGCATATCTGGATATTCCCAGGGAGCGTGGGAATCTGATAATCATTGTAGTTATTTTCATTGCTAAGGAGTAAATAATTTTAAGAAAAAAAGTCAAGAGCCAGGTGCACCTATAATCACCTCAACTCAGGAAGCTGAGGCAAGAGGATTGCAAGTTCAAGGCCTGCCTCGCAACTTAGTGAGAACCACAGCAACTTAGCAAGACCGTCTCAAAATAAAAAAAAACAAGAAGAGCTTCAATGTAGCTCAATGGTAAAGTGTGCCTGGGTTCAATCCTCAGTACCACCACCACCAAAAAAAAAAGAGTTCAAGAAACAAAATTTAATTTGGACTTAATCTATTTGCTATGCCTATTTACTCTGTGTCTGGCAAGAATAAAGATCAAAACAAAGGTTTCCCAAATACACAATGATGTTTCTTCCAGCTCCATGGGAAATTCTATAGAATGAGTCTGAGTTCTAGTTTCATTCTTGCCTGAAATTCTCCTTGCCCCTTTGGCTTAGTTAACCAAGTTCAACTTGGGGAACTTCCAAGGATCCTAACAGCTCTAATGGTCATTTGTCTGATGTCTTAATGGTTACTTTATTACCCTTTTATTTGTTGTCAAATTTAATACCTACATTCTACTATCTCTCATTTATACCCATTAACTGGTGAAAGTTCAGATTTTTTTAATTAGAAAAAATTTTAAATGAGCTGAATTGGAATTGTGAGAGCTGAATTATCCTCAAAGTATATTTTTTATACGTGTAAAATCTGCATGAGGGCTGTCATCTTCCTTTCAGCCTATTCATCACCAAAGGGCTGGCTGCCACCTCAAGACGGAGATGGGCAATGGTGGCCTCCACCAACCCCTAGCCCCTGCATTGCCCAAATAGACCAGAAACCAGAAAGGAGCTGCTTCCTTTTCCCATGCTACCTGACTGCTTTTTTATTGAACTTCTCTGCTTAAAACACACACACACACACACACACACACACACACACACACACACACATTCTCTCTCTTTCTTCTTGATTTGCCTTAGGATCTTATGTACATCAACACACTTGTAAACCTCTTTGTATATGTGCATTGGCTAATCTTAGGGCTGATTTACTCAATTTACTCAAGCCCTAATATTGACCCTCCTCCTCCTCCTCACAGTCATAGCTAACCAGTGATTACTGCAGTAGGAACTGTTCTAACCATGTTGCTTGTATTAATTGATTTAAGCCTCATGAACAACCCCACAGGGCTTTGTGGGATTGTTTACAGATGATGTAACTGGAGAACAGAGAAGTTAATAACTTGCTGGAGGTCACCAGTTGCATTGCAGAACTAGGACTTGAACCCATGAAGTACTCATTTGTCTGCCATGTCACACTTCATATGCACTCAGAATAAATGGAAGTGCAGGCATGGGTAATTTCTTGGAAAGCTCTGTATATTTTGTATAATTTTGCAGTCTTTTTTTAATTTTTAGAAGTAGTTGGACACAATACCTTTATTTCATTTATTTATTTTTATGTGAGACTGAGGTTCAAACCAGGGCCTTGCACGTGCTAGATGAGTGCTCTACCGCTGAGCCACAACCCCAGTCCATATTTTTGTAGTCTTAAGTCCCATTTGTACTTTTACTTACAAGCTCAGAACAAGGACCCTGTGCCCTATTAGAAGGTCACACCTACTATATGTACCTGTAACCTCCCTTTGTGTGCAAGCTGCTGCTAAGCCACATCATCTGGGGATACTAGGAAGGAAGAAGATGCTGCTGGCCATGGCCACAGAATGGAGAGGAATGGAGTTCTTGGAACTAGAATTCATTTTATCCTCATTAGGTCTGAAGAGTTGACTCCCATCCATTCTCCTCTAGCCCCCGCTGGGACTTAGACTTTGAACAGGCATAGGGGTTCACCTAAGGGCTTCGCTCTCCAATTTAGGCAGACATAGGGAGGGTGGCATCAGGACCTCAGCCTGTGGTAAAGTCAGACCTGTTCAGTGGAGCAGAAGCAGTTTGTTTCAAGAAGAACAGAACTTTATATTTGATCATCAAGAAGAGATTTGTGGCTGGGTGTGGTGGTGTTCACCTGTAATCCCAGAGGCTCAGGAGGCTGAGGCAGGAGGATCGTGAGTTCAAAGCTTCAGCAAAAGTAAGGTGATAAGCAACTCAATGAGACTCTCTCTCTAAATAAAATACAAAATAGGGCTGGGTATTTGGCTCAGTAGTTGAGTGCCTCTGAGTTCAATCCCCAGTACCCTCCCCCAAAAAGAGATTTTTTTTTTCATTTCTAGAATCTTCCCTTTGGAAAGGAGCAGCACAAATGACCAGGCCTGAGTAGGCTAAAAAAGCCAAAGGATGGGCCCTTTCACCCACAACCACACCAAGAAGGCAATTAGAGCAATTACCTAATCATGTACCACCACCCAGCTCCAATATCATTACTCAACCCACATCACCAAGGAGACACCCATTAACCTAATCTCTGAGACATACTTTATGAATAAAAAGATGCCGATATGATCAATGAACACAATAATTCAAAACAGAAACACAGACACTGCCACCAAACAATACTCGAATTCCTTCGACTCAGTGTTACACAAAGTACAGTCACCTTGATACAACACCACGTAATGAACCTTCCACCACCTGCCAGAATGCGTCAACACATTTCAATACACAGTAACACACAGCACATTTCAAACTCTCAGTCCCACCCCACAGGCACTCTGTACACAAAAGCTAGAGTCAGGTGGCCACCAGAGCAATGGTAAACATTGGTCAGACATACACAGAGGAGAGCCAGCATTGCAACACCCAGCCCCTCTGCACACCCTGCAGAAAATGGTCACAGTTGCAGTCTTCTGAAGCTCGGGAGCAGCCTGCTAGAGAGCAGCAGCACCATCCTGTCTCTCCAGCAGGTGGATGTGTCTAGACCATCACCTCCAGTAAGGCCTCCGGGCTCTCATTGCTAGTAAGAGAGTGAACTGTCCCCTGAGCCTCCTTCCTGAGACAGGACAAATCAGCTCTATCCTGGTTGGGGTTTAATAAGACTTGGCTTTTACTGAAAATGACAGAGCTCCAGGGATGGAGGGAAAGGTGGGGGTGGGGGTGGCTCGCCAAGCTGGGTGCAGGAATTCCCCTCTGACTCCTGCCTTCTGTGGCCATTCCAGAGCTGAAGCCCTCTTGCTGGGTGTTCACTGAGTATCGATTCAGTCTGCAAGCAATTTTAATATTTCTTCAGGGACTTTCCAGCAACAGCACAAGTCATTAATTCACCCTCCCAAATTGCTTATTCAATAGCAGGAACATGGCTCCTGAATAAAGTCCCAGAATTTAAGTGACTTGCACGAGTCAGGAGGTCAAACAACTGTTATGGAGCGAAGTTAAAAATCCAAATAAAATATTGACACTTTTTTGGGTGGGGGAGGGTTGAAGCCAAGGTATTTAAAATAGGTTTTTGTTGCAGTGCCCCCAGGATAAAGAATGGAAGGAGACTGAAGACAAGTTGGAGTTTATAAAATCAATGGCATTTATTGCACATCTACTTGGCATTTAATAATTCTCTCATTTCCACATCCCCCACCCCACCCCATCCTGGCCATAGACATAGAGATACACAGGTATACAAATACACATTTATGCACGTCAATACCGATGCACAGACCAGTATAAAAACACAGTTGTGATGTGAGAATCTCAGATGCCCTGAGAAGAGAGCAGTGATGGGCGTGGAGTCTCACCATGGCTAACATATTTAACAGAAATAGACACAACTTGGCAGATATTCATGAAGTAGATTTTGATAAAGATATCTACTGTTATAAATCTTGGATCAATGCATTAGAGCCAACAGGAATATAAAGATACACTAATCATAGAAATAGTTTCTAAAAGCACAGAAACCAAGAAACACATCTATATGTGGTATTATGCAATCATATTAATGATTCATAAATTATGATTCATTTGTGACAAATGTGATTCTTATTGAATGAACTATGGCACACATAAAGAGCAAGCATGTTTAGAATCATAGCCAAATGCATCCGATGCTAATTGTCTACAGATACATTTGCTTAGTTGTGCAGATCATGCATGTGGAAAGACTTAAAAAAATGTGTTTGTGCTCAAATAATTAATAAACACAAAAATTATTAACATGGAAATTTCCCAGAGGTCCTATCATTCAGCCTTCAGATACTAGAGACACAGACCTGAATCTAAAGTCTGGCTACCGTGCCATTAAGCATGTGACCTTGGGCAAGTTGCTTAGCCTCTCTGTTGTTGTAAAATAGAGAGCAGACCTATTTAAGAGAGTTGTGGTTAAACTGGGCATGGTGGTGCACACCTATAATCCCAGTAACTTCAGAGGCTGAGGCAGGAGGATTGCAAGTTCAAAGCTAGCCTTAGTGAGGCCCTAAGCAACTTAGAAAGACTCTATCTCAAAATTAAAAATAATAATAATAATAATAATAATAATAATAATAATAATAATAATAAAAAGATCTGGGGATATGGATCAGTGGTTAAGTGCCCCTGGTTTCAATCCCTGACACCAAAAAGAGAAGAAGAAAGTTGTATTACTTAAGATTTGAATGAGAAAATACACTGATAGCAATACCTATCAGATAGTGAATATGAATAAAGAATAGTTATTATTTTACCGTTATTATATGCACCTCTTCAGTGAGGCCTACTTTCTCATGAATTCTAGCATCTGTTCCTGATATGGCTGATTTATTCTACCTAGTGGTTAGTAGCACGAGTGCGGGAGAGATACACCTAGGTTTAAATTCTAGTTCTGGGCTGGGGATGTAAATCTGTAGTTGAGCACTTGCCTAGCATGCACAAAACCCTGAGTTTGATCCCCAACACAAATCTGGTTCTGTTATTTAACAGCTGTGTAGTGTTATGCAAATTACCTAACCTCTCTGAGCCTTAGTTTCCATGTCTATAGAACAGAGATAATAATCTCCATAGGTAATTGTGAAAATTAGTATCATTGTGTTTTGTACAGTGTTTAGCACAGTGCCTGGTACATGGTGAGATTATGTTAACTCACTATATCCCTTTAGATTCTATTATTGTTGTTATTGATATTAATAGCATCCATTTGTTATTCAACAAATAATTATTAAGTATTATGTTCAGTTGGGGCCTTGGTGCTAGGTGGGGACATCTGCCCTTGTAGAGCTCAGAGTCCAAGGGAGGACTTAATGTGAGCTGAGTAGGCAGGGCATCAGGACTCAGTTCTGTGTGGAGCCCAAGGGGAAGAGGGAAATAGGGAGAAATAGATGGGAAATCTCAGGGGAAGCCAGATTGGGGAATGTTTTGAAGACTAGATTGAGGAATTCTGAATTTATCCTGTAGGTAATAAGAAACAATTGTGGGATTTAGCCACATCACTTTCTTTCAGAGGGAGTCAGAGAGGGGCTGATGGATTGCTTTTGAGTACCTGAGTAACAAGATGAGAGGTGAAAAGGGTTAGAGGCAGGGAGACCAGGCAGTCACTAGTGGGTCTATACCTACTGCTGCCAAGGTAAACACCCCTCCAGGTTTCCTTCTGCTTGCACATGGAGGTGGACTGGCTTGTGGAGAAGGATGGAGAGGAACAGAATGGGTGCCCATGCCCAGCAGCAGCCCCCACTCTCCATTATACTGTGGAGTCCTCAAGCCTCCTGAATCTTCCAAGCAGGACCATGGAGTGGACAGCCGGTAGACCCCAGCTCCAGCTAGAAGCCTTGACAGATGAGGGCAGGGCCTGTGGCCAGAGGAGCTAGTCTGGTCACGCTCTGGGCTTGGCATGCACCGCAGACTGGTTTCCAAATGGTTAGTTAAACACATTGCCCCTTAATTTTTAAACCTATGCATATCTTGAAGTTAAATCAATCCATATGCTTACCATTCATCATATAAACCATCACTATTGCCCCCTTGGGCCAGGCCCATGGCCCATCTAGCCCGGTAAATTGTCTCTGGCCTGGGCTCCAAGGGACATGTGGTAGAAGGATTATTGCCCTTAGTGCCAGTCTGAGAAGGCTAAGTTGATGCATAGAATATGCCTGGTATCAAGGAAACCACTGGGAATATATCAACCTGAAATGTACAAAAACTATTTTGAAATGATTTTTACTTTTGACCAATAGCTTAGTTTCTACAGAGGGCCTGGTAGTTTCTTGAATTTGGATGACAGCATCAGTCAGAGTCAGGTTTAACAAATGGTAAGAAATGTATATGGATAGGAGTATGGAACTTTCTTCACTCACTAAGATTTCCTCCTAACTCTCTCAAGGACCCCATGTAGAACCAGTAGGGTGGTTCCCTCACCCCCTGGATTAAGCTTGTCTCAAATATTAGAGTACATAAATTTGAATTCAGGCTGGGTGGGGTGGCCTGTAATCCCAGTTGCTCCAGAGACTGAGGCATGAGGATTGGGAGTTCAAAGCTAGCCTCAGCAATTTAACAAGGCCCTAAGCAACTTAGTGACATCGTGTCTCAAAATAAGATTTTAAAAAAAAATGGCCGGGTGCAATGGCACACGCCTGTAATCCCAGCAGCTCCAGAGGCTGAG
Organism: Callospermophilus lateralis; assembly: GCF_048772815.1. Classification (NCBI taxonomy): domain Eukaryota; kingdom Metazoa; phylum Chordata; class Mammalia; order Rodentia; family Sciuridae; genus Callospermophilus; species Callospermophilus lateralis. The sequence goes on along the minus strand of NW_027514398.1, from coordinate 4,463,817 downwards.
ACAGGAGGATGATGAGTTCAAAGCCAGCCTCAGCAATGGTGAGGTGCTAAGCAATTCAGTGAGACTCTGTCTCTAAATGAAATATATAGGGCTGGGGATGTGGCTCAGTGGTCAGGTGCCCCTGGGTTCAATCCCTGGTTTAAAAAATAAAAATGATTAAAAAAAAAAAAAAGAAACTTGAATTCAGGATGTCAGAGGAGGGATCAGAGGTTTGTGTTTTAGTAAGTGTGCTAGGAGATTCTAATGCAGGTAGTTCAAGTTAATACTTTGAGGACACCCTTCTGCAAGCTTTTTGGTAGAGTTCTCATTTCTTGGAGTTTAATTTTGACTTCTGAGAGCTGATGAAAGTGGCAGAAGGTCTTGACACATTTGGGAGAAATCTTAGCAACCTGTGTATCCCAGCTGAGTCCTGCTACTGCCAGAAAATAAGGAGCCCAAAAGAAACTAAATTTCAGTTTTCAGTTTCTGGGATATGAAAAAAGGAATGTTCTCATTCCTTAGAGTTCTCTGAGCAGGGACCATTTTCAGGAGAGGTGAAAACTTTCTGGGTGATCTATGATATCTCCCTTGAGATTCTGCTATGAGAAGTCTCCAGCTGTTTGTGTTATTGACTTGCCTCAGGACCAGGCCTGAGATCCACGCCTGATACAGGCAGCTCTCAAAGACTCCAGTCCTAGCTATTATCAGCATTAGTCAGGCAAAATATCCTTTGCTGAAGTAAATGTAGTTGAGTTCTCTAGAACGATCCCGCTTATAATGCATACTCAGGCAACTTGAAGTCACTGATGGAAGCCTCACCAACAGCTTGTCTGGCTCAGTGGATAGTGGGGCCATCTAGCCTAAAACATTCTCTACCTTGGAGTTCCTCTGATTTACCAAATCAGGGAAAATTTTTCCCATACTAGGGTTTAAGTATTTTTTGCAGACTCTAAACCCCTGGACAATTTATGCTGATTCATACATGTATATAACACATGTATGTAGATAGCTGACATTTTTCTTCTAAGGCTCTTTGAACAAAATCCAATGATATGACCAGGCTTGAGACCAACCTACTGTTTCTCTAGAAAATATTTCCAAAGTTGGGACAGCAGACTGTTCTAAGTACCTGGACAAGATTTCATAGAGACATGTGGCAGATCCCATGTACACATATTTTCAGCGCTGGTTCCATTTTCTACTGAGGAATACTGAGGTTTAGAGGTGTCCCTTGCCTTCATTTCTTAGAACATGGGATTAGAAATAGAATCCAGGAGTTTGGATTCTGGGCTTTGGGATTCTTTTTCTGGAAGCAGTATAATTTAGTGGTGAAGATGTTAGGGTCCCTAAATTCAAATCCAAGATTTGCCACTTGTAAAATGAATGCCCTCAGGCAAGTTATAATATGCTGCATCTGAAAAATGGGTTGTTGTGAGGATTCAGAGACCCACTTGTTGGAAGCACTGAGAGCATTGCCTAGCACACAGTAAACATGCAGTAGACTGGTTTTATTACTGAAGTCCTGCTGAGGAAGCATCACTCCTAGAAATCTTGACCAACATAGTCCTGGAAATGCTGCCACCTCACTCCTGCCAAGGTGAGCTATCTGAGGTTGCCTCAATGCTAATAGGACGTCTTCCTGTCTCCACCTCAGGGGAAGTTTTTGCACACCATTTATTATCATATAATATAATGCAATATAATATCATACATAACATAACATAATATCATGGGTAGGTTAACTTGAAAACCCTGAGGCAGACTGTGGATGGATGGATAGATGAATAGATACATTTGTACTAAGTATACATACATTATATCATTCTATTGATTTGTAAAAAGTTCCCGGTCTGCCTGGCTGTAATGAGATTTTTGAACTTTGCGTGGCGATCAATGAGAGGAATATTATTGGCCTGGAGAATTGATATACCTGCTCTCAGTGGCTTGTTCTGCTCCCAGGCTGCCCCAGCCCCCCAGGTGTGTGATTCCAGCAGACACTTAACCTTTTTTTACAGTGTCATCAGGCAAAAAGGAATCTAATAGTGACACAGGACTTGTGCTCAGCACTCTGACACTATTGCTTTCCTGTCACAAATAATTTATAGCCTTCTATTTCCATCCCTGAGCCTGCACCCCAGCCCTGCCTCCTGCTTTTCCCCAGCTCCCAGGAATCAATAAACTCACATAGCCATAGTGGGACTTCAGGGTGCAAGGACTGGACAGATGGACAAAGAGAGGGAAAGTGAGAATGTGGCAGAGAAAGAGAGGGAAAGAGAGAGAAAGAAGGAAATAGGAAGCAATGAGAGGAAGAGGAAGAGGGGGTAGAAGTAAAAGAGCATTGGGGGGGGGTCTCCATATGCTTTCCTGGAGATGGAGGAGAGTGTCTCTCCTCATTCAGGAGTCTAACAGACTGTTGCTGAAGACCCATTCTGACTCACATAGCCCATGCAAATTGTTTTGATCTCCAAGTAGTGGGAGGTGGAGGCCCCTGGGAACCAAATAGAGAGTGACCTCACCACCTGCACCTGCCTCACCATCCTTTCCTCTAGAGCTCTGCCTCAAACCCCTATCATCTCTTTGGTCCTCTGTGGATCCCTCCTCGTATCCCCAAATGGGGCTTTATCTGGCCCCTACCCTGTCTGAAAGTCTTTCAGTGCAACATCTTTTGGGGTCAACCTGTGGTCTCAGCTGCTGCTGTTTCCTGTCTTCACAGTACTCTTTCCCAGTTCTTGTAGCTTGCAGCATTGACCAAACTGGAATATGTTGCATGGGAAGGTCTCCTGCCTGCAGCTGGATCAGCCCCTAAATTGAAAGCAGCCAGGCCTAGGGGTCACCTATAGAAATAATAATACTATTGGGCACTATTGTCATGGCTATCATATATGGGGTCAGCCATCATATTAATCACTTTTCGTAGATTATTCTTATTGTAGTTCCAGAAAGTGCCTAGTAGTATTATCTTATATTACTGATAAGTGAATAAAAAACAACTGAATTTTCCAGGCAATAAGTAATAGAGCTAGTATTCCACTTTAGGTAAACTAAGCTCATTGTGCAAATTCCCTTGCTCTACTTCCATCCTTGTGAGTGTGGGAGACTCTGAGTGCTCAGAAGCCCTGCACTAGGCACAAGTGAAAACCCTGGGAAAAGCAAGCCCTCATTTGAAATGGAAAGGAAAGAGCTTCCTATGGAGGAAAGCCTACTAGAAAAGGAAGTGGGGGACCATACCCTGTCTCTCCATGAAAATGGGAAATGACACCTCCTAGCTGTGCCTTCCAGGGTCCTGTCCACATCCTCCAAGGATTCATATCCTGGGACTTGACCTTTCTGGATAAACCTTCCTGGGGCCATTGAGGAGATTGGCATGTCTTGATGACTTGTGGAGCCAAGGATGGAAAAGAATTGGAGGAAGAGGAGGAGGCATGGGGAGGAGAAATGTCAGGCAGCCACCCTGCTTTACCTCTTGTTTTCAGCCCTAGTGCCATTCCTATGAGTTACTGGGTTGTATACAGGATACAGGAGTGCACTGGATGACCTTCAGATTTCCACTATTCTAATTCTTAAATTCCCTGTGATTAGCTCTGGGGACTGGCAAGGGCCTACTGCTTGGGGTCATAGATAGACACCAAGAACATTAGTAACTCGCAGCAGGCACCCTGCCTAAGTCCTCTCCCCTGCACCAAGCCGCTGTCAGGGAGTAGTGATTTTCCATCACTTGCTGCCTCAGCTAAATCTGCACCAGTGCCCCAGGGGTCAGAGGCTCTGGGTAACAAAGACAGAAACTCCACAAGCCCATCCAGTTATCTGTCTCACCCAGCCCCAGCCCTGGGACTCCCTTAGTCCAGAGCCTATCAGTTCTCAAGTAGAGCCACTCACAGGATCCGGGAGGCTCTAGACACTTGTGCTGTAATGAATCTGCGGCAGCTTCTCTGAGCTGCTCAGCATCCTTCTAGACTTTTCTTGTTAGATCAGCCTATGCTGCCCTCACCTACTTTCTGATCTTTCCTATTGTGGTTAGGCTCCAAACCTTCTCCTAACTCTCAGCTTTGATGAGAAATAAAAGCCACCGAAGTTCATTTTTGAAGCTTTTGAGCCCACCTGGAAGAATGCTTTTTCTTGCTTACTCCTCCCTGTGCCCTTCACTCCATCTCTTCCTTGTTCTGCCTTGCCCTCTGTCATGCACAGTCTCTCTGGCAACTTCGGTCTCTCCCTCTTCACTTGTTCTTCTTCCTCAGCCCACAAACTTATTCAGGTATTTCCTACCCTGAAACCCTCTCCTTCCACTTGGTAGACAGTTCCATTCTCTGATTTCCACACAGGAGTCTCCTTTCACTGCCTCCCTCTCCTCCTGACCACTCCTCCATTCATTCTACCTGACTCTACTCCAGACACTATGCCGAGACTACTGTTCTCCCCAGGATCACTAATGTTCACCCAAACACCCAAATCCCCATTTTATTCTATTTTTGGTGCTGGGGATAGAACCCAGCACCAAAAATAAAATAAAACCCAGCTACACAAGTAATTTTCCAGGGAGCTACACCCCCAACCTAAATTATATTATTCTTAAAACATTCTTCTCCGTGGGCTGCCTACAAGGCCCAGGTTCCACCTGTATCTATCCTGAGGCCTCTCCTTCCCCTCAGCACTCGTTTCCCCAACAGACTCCCCAATCCCTTTCTGCCACATCAGCAATGCATGGATGTGTGCACCTCACATGCTGCATGTCTAGAGTAAACATCACCACTTTCCTCCAAAACCAGTTACCTCCCTGCAGCCTGTTTTTAACAATGACATGGACTACAGAGCTCCCAGTGGCATAGCACTGAGGTTTTAGAGCCATGGTTACCTCCAGTTAATTGCTAAATTCTGTCCACAGTGTCTTGCAAATCCTTGCCTCTCTTTCCTAAGACCAGCTCCTTATCACGTCATGCCCAGATGTCACCTTCCTGGGATTGTTTTTACATGCCATTTCTAGTTTGAGAAATTACTCATGGCTGGAGACCCTCTAAACCTGGCTCCCACATGTTGGAAGGATGGCAGAATAGCAAAAGACACAGGTTTGGGAGACTGAATTCAGACTCTGCTCTAGCTGACAGTGGTGTGATCTTAAGTAAGCTATGTAACCCTGATCAGCTTGGTTTTCAATCTGCAAAATGAGTATCCCAATATTGACTTCAGAGGTTGCTGTGAGACTTAACAGGTACATATAAGTAATATAAATTGTGTAATATTAGCACATAATAGATGTTCAATAAGTGGGAAATAACTATTTTAATCATTGCATCCAAGTTTTCAGCCTTATTTCCTCTTGTCTCTTTTATGAATCCATAAATGGCGTCTGTCAGGTGTAGGCATTAACCCCTGAAGCCTCATGCTCCCCTGGCTTCCCTGCTATACTTCTGCCCTCCTCCAGCTCCTCATACAACACCCTTTCTTCTGCTTGTTGATTCATCTTAGAATTGTGTTATCTTTCCGGGAAAGAGATTGTAACAATCCTGTAGACCAGACCAGGCCATGGGGATAAGGCTCCTCCTCCTAATGCTAGAAAGTTGGGGAAGGAAGATTTATATTCAAAGAAAGTGAGTAGCCCAAGAGGATCAGGCAGTCAGTGCCAGAGGATGCAGAGCAAGAACAACCCCCTTACAGGTGAGGGAACTAGGGAAAAAGTGACAAGGTGATGGATTTCATGCATCCACAGGCCTTTCATTGGACCCACAGATGGAGTCCTCAGTCCTGGCCCCTGAGTTGGTCTTTTGTATCATTGAGCCCCAAGTTTTGTAGATCACCAAAAGGTAGGCTCATTCCAGCCCCTGATTGTTTGACTTGACCCTCTGCCCCCAGGGGTGTGTGGGGAGGGCAACAGTCTTCTCAGCCAGGCTGATAAAGAGGTGATGGAGCCAGTCAGCCAGGTGGAGGCAAGGCTCTGGCTGGTTTGAGAGCAGTGAGTGGGCTCAGGAAGAGGTTGTGCAGGCCTGACATCTGTCAAAGGGACCATGTGGTATCCTTGGAATTCTGGGGACAAAAGGGTTACCTGTTACCCAGCCATTTCCTGCCTGTTGCCTTACTTCAGGATATCGATAAAACATGCCACCTCACCTGGGCTCTGGAGGACTATGACATGCTCCCAGTAGGAAAGCCAGCTCCAAAATCTCTCCAGATTCAGGGGGTTCTGGTACTAGAAAGTGCACATATATGGTTGAGGAGGCAAAGGTAGAAAACCAGTCACCTGGCTCTGCCAACCCCCAGAAGAGAAGACTCTGTGCTCTAATCCTTGCTAGCAAAAATCAAGATACAATTCAGATGACGCTTGTGGCAGAACAGGAGCAGAGCCTCCATCCAGAGCTATAGTAGTAGTGATCCACAGAGCTGACAGGAGAGAAAACTCATGCAGTTGGTGAGAGCAGGAGAACAAGGAGCAGACAGGCAAGGACGGAGCTGAGGAGCTTGGGAGGGCCCCTCTGCCGGGCTGGACTGGCGCTGGTCAGACCAAGATGGGCATAGGATTCATAATGCTGTTGTGATGCTGTTGCAGGATCATCCGGACCAAAGTTCAGCAACCTTTCCACCCAACGCCGGATGGGGCAGGGACAGGAGTGACCACCCCTGGCCATACCATTGGTAAGAGGGCTCAGGGAATGGGGGAAGCCTGCCCCCGACCCAGGGAAAGCCAGGAAACAAAGACCAGCCCTGGGAATTGCCCCCTCCCAGTGAGGTTCAGGACCTGCCATGTTTCCCATCTCCTAGAGGCTCAGGGTCTCCTAAATATGATTAGTTCACTACACTTGGTCTCTGTTCCCACCTGGTACCCTGCCTCAGTCTGTCTATGTTCTCCTTTTCCTCCTTTCTCACTCTTAAGTCAGCATTTTTCTTCTAGCATTTCTTCTTCTTTTTCTTCTTCCTCTCTTCTTCTCTATCACCTTTTATTTATGTGACTCTATCTCCCTACCTGTCCCTCTTTCTTTCTTGTCTACGTTCTTATCCCATCTTTGTTTTTGCTTTTAATTTTCAAAATTATCCTTCTCTCTTCTCCTATTTTTTCCTCTCTCTGAGTTTTCCTTTCTCTCCTCTCCTTTCTTCTTCTGTGTTTAGCTCTGGATCTTTCCCTCTTCCTCACCTTCCCTCCTAATGGCCTCTTTTCTCTTCGCCTGTATCCCTGATCTCTGTCTCTATCTTATCTACTTTGTAGCTCTCTGCCTCTTTCCAACCTCCTCAGTTCTCTGCCTGTACTTAGGGTCTTTCATAGACATGGCCTAGGCCTACCAGAACACCTCCTGACACTCTCCTGTCCCCTGACACACGTAGACTGGCTCCTTTATGGCCCGTGGACAATTTGTGTTCTTGTGGCCATAGATGAGATCTGGGGTTCGAGGACTAGGATATGGTTAAATTTTTCCTGCTGCCTCTTTGGCAGCTGTCCTTTTCTTGACCAGCAGGAAGTAGAAGAGGCTGATCCCAGCCCTCCTAGAGTTGGCAGGAACCCTTGTTTTCCAGACCTGGGTTACAACCTGTGCTAGGAGGGAGGGTGGGGCTGGGCTGGGCCTGAGCTGGTTACTGTGGAGTGAATGTGCTCACTAGTCTGTGCCTGAGGGGAAACTGAGGAACTTCTCAAGTGATTTTAACACCAAAGTAACGGGAAATAGAACTGAGTACTCCTGGGAACCTCAAGACCATCCTGTATCTCCACAGAATCACAGTGCTCTTAGAAAGCCCCAGGCTGTAAATCACAGTTAGTAAAGACTGCCCTGGAGACTAAGGAAAATGAGATGGGGTTTGTCTGGAAGGATTTGCCCAGCTCTGGGGATTGGTCGAGCTGTGCCAGAAGGCACCCCAGGAGCTGTGCTTTCTGGAGGGCTACAAGGTACCTTGTAGAGAAGTCAGCCTTGGTGATTCCTGGGCCTGTCACCATCCATCCATGGTGGAAAGAGTTTGAGGCACCCACTGAAACCCACAGGTCTGCAGAGAAGGCCTAGGTTGACTGCTCATCACTAAAGCTGGACAGAAGTAATAACAGCCTGAACTGTATGTGTAACACATTTCCCCCCTTAAACCTCAGAGGAAGAGAGGAATATGGGCTCCTCATCCCTCCTTCTGTCCTCTGCTTCTCTCTGCCCCCAGCCTTGGGGCTTTGGCCTATGATCACGACTGCTATCTTGATGGCATTTCCTCCTTACTCTCGCCCAGTTCCCAGCACGGCCTCCCCTCCTGTTTCCAGCGCCTCCAATGACCCAGTGGGATCCTACTACATCAATGGGATCCTGGGGATTCCTCACTCCAATGGTGAGAAGAGGAAACGTGATGAAGGTAGGGAGGAGGGAAGAGGTTTGGCTTCCCCTTCGCATGCTTTGTCCTTGGACTCAGATCTCCGGTTTCTGCCTGGCCTTGCAGCTGCTCTGCTGTGAGATCAGTTTTAGTAGCAAAACCCAGGTCCCCCCACTGCCCTGCTGGCTCCTGGAGAGAGGGAGGGAGGTTACTGGTGGGGCCACCAGCTTAACCATCTGCTCAGCCCTGACTGCCTCACCTTCAGCTGAGACTCACCCCAGCTGTCCCTGTGGGGTTTCAGGAAAGGCATGAACCATTTACCTAGGGAAGGTTTTGGAGGTATGGGGAACAGTTGGTCTCTGACCCAAAGATGAATGGTGAGCCTACTTTATTCTCACTTGATCCCAACCCATAAGAAGGTATGGGTGATGGCAGGTGCAGCTGACCCTGGTGTCCTTTCTCTGTAACACAAGGACATTGCCTCATTAAAACCACTTGTGTCACTGGACATGGGATCTTCCTTCTTCTCCATGGGAGAAAACACCACTCCACTTTCTTGCTGGCTCTTCCCCTCATGCCCTTGGAGCACTCCAGAAATAGCCAGACCATCAGGTTGGGAAGAGTTCAAGGGAAGGGGGATAAAGAGAAACAGCGGGGGAAGGAAGGAAGGAAAGAAAGAAGGAAGGAAGGGACGGAGGGAGGGACAGAGTGGTAGGGGTGAGCTTGAAATGAAGTGGCAATAGGGTTCCTTTGGTGACCATCTGGTTTTGTTCTGAAGCACAAGGCCAGGGCACAGGACTGACAGGTCCAGACAAACAGAGAGCCCAGTGTCTCAGGCCTGCTTCCTGCCCCAATTTTCTCATGGTCCTAGCTGGGGAAGTGGCTTTGGTAGAAGGCAGTAGTTAAAGGAATCTCCCATGAAATTCTGAGACAGAATCCTCCAAAGATGAGCATAAAGGGTGACCATATATATTCCATTAGCCCAAGAAGTTCCAAATTTATGTCTTTGTCTCTTCATCTTGACCCAGCAACACCTCCCTTTCTCTCAAGAATGCACTGTTTGGACAGTTTGTCCTGTGGTTACCCCAAGCATAGACAAGCCCTTGAGCAAGTGAAGAATAGAGAAGAGGGACAAAGCTGATATTCCATGGGCCACAGCCTGGATTTCCTGAGCCCAGGCAGAGGGAAGAAAGAGTGTGAGGCCGGGCCTCTAGCAGACGGGATGGAGTGTAGGAGAGGCCTAGGTCTGGCAAGACAGTGATGACCTGGTGCTGGCCTCTTTCCAGAAGCCCTAATAGCCTCGTTTCACAGGGAAACAGCTTGTCTGGCTCTATTTCTCCTTCTTCCAAAATATCCAAACCCATTTGGCTGCCACGGCCTTTGCCACTCACTAAATTTCATTGTGGTTGTTTTGGCGGCAGCCCCTGATGGGCAGTGGGAGGCAGCGTGAAAGGCCCTAAGTCCCAGCTCTCCCTGGGACTTCCCATACTCAGGCCTTAGCCAAGCTCCCTGGCACCCTGAGTGCTTTGGTAGAATCTGCCTCTCAAACCCTAAGCGTTTCTCTTTAGCTACCAACCCCTGTGTTATTCAGAGTATGAGATGTCCAGGGGCCAGGGAGGCACCACTTCTGTCCACCCTACCCCGTTACCCCCTTGGCCTGAGGTTGGGGGCATGCATGCCCTCTGCGGACATCCCATGAAGGGAGGCTGGGGTAGGAAGGCACTGGCCTGAGGCTTTAGCCACCCAGGGCTAGCCCTGGCAGGCCCAGGACAGAGTGCTGTCCTCTCAGAGCAGTTGCGCACATTCATTGTTCTGAGTTAATTTAATTCAGTGAAACTTCCTGCACATCAGCTGCAAGAAAAGCTTGGTGCAGAGAATCCCCAAGTAAAAGAAGATATGATTCTTGTCCTTAAAGAGCTTATTTTCCAGTGGGGCATATAAACACTGAGTCCAAAGAACAGAAAGGTCCATCAGATATGGTACATGTTAGAGGTCTTGCCACCTGGGAGCTGGGAGTGAGAAGGAGGTGGGGAGGGAGGTCACTGCCAGGTAGGGCTGCTCTTTGAGGAGAGGCCTTGACCATGGCTGAGGAAGATGTTACATACAATGGCAGCCTGAAATCATATCTAATAGAGCAAACCTTGTCACCAGCAAATGCAGGGCAGCTTTGGCAGGAATGAACAGGCATGAAGGGAAATGGTGCAAGGTAAGGCTCAGTAGGTGGGTTCAGGTAGCAGGAGAGCAGGGCAAGCCTGAGCTGTGTAAGGAGGGAGGACCTTTCTCCTGAAAGCAGGAGTAGCCACTGAAGGTGTCTGGGCAGGAAGGACAGAAGCACAGCTGGATTTGAGAAACTCCTCTTCCCAGCAATGTGACAGTGATGGTGGCAGGAAGACAGTGAGGAAGCAGTTGAAATCTTCAGGTGAGAGATAATGGGGACCTTGAAGTTTCCTCTTAAACACTTACCTAGCCAGGTGGCAAGAAGGAGCAGAGGCCCTGTCCTTTTTTAGCAGGGGTTCTTTTGTCCTGAATCCCTCTTCTCTTGACCAACCTCAGGCCAGATACAGCTGTCCTTTCCCTGGAGGCCAGGACTGTGGGGGAGGCCAGCTTCTCCTGACCACTGCCCTGCTCTTGATCCATGGGACCCAGGTGGGAAGGGAGAGGAGGGAGAGAAGAGCAAAGGTAGATCTTTGGCAGCCCTCCTCCCCCTCCCCCACTCCTGATGCCTCCAAGCAGCCAGACCCAGTTTGCATTAGGGAGCAGCTCAGATGATTAAGAATAGGGGAGATAATTATGTGTCAAGATGATGTAGCCCAACTCTGCAGTCAGGCCAAGGTAGCAAAGCAGCTGGCAGGCCGGTCGCAGGAGGCAGCCTCGGGCACAGGCTGCGCAGACACCCAGTATGTCCTTCAGCTCTTGGGCCAATACTGCAGGCGAAAGAGAAACTGACTTGGGGGCCCTGAGGAATGTTGGGATGGGACTGAGGATGCATGTCCAGGGACTAGACCCTAGAGGGAATGGAAGGCCAGGCACATCTCCCTCCAGGAGGACCTTGGATGCCCCTTGCCAAACTGGTTCTCCTTTGGCCTCAGGCACTGTGGCATCTCCCTGAAAGTGGCATATCCTGAGGGCAAGCTGGGTACTTCTCTGCCCTCCAGGAAGCTGCTCCGGTTCCTGCCTCTGGGTACAGTGCGGCCCATTCTTCAACTCTAACAATGTCACGGTGGTGGGCATTAGCGAGGACAATGACTGCAGCATGTGCTGGCATTAGTGGAGACAATCTCAGCAGTAGTTACTGGTGTTCACAGTGATAATACCCAGAGCGTTATTGGCACTGGCACTCAGAATATGGACAGCATTATTAGTATCTGCAGCAATCATATCCATGGGGATATTAGTAAAGGACCAATCAGCTGTGACTCTGGGGAAAAGCTGATGGTGACTGTGGGCTGCTTGAGACTTCTTGCCATGTCCTGGCCTGTGGGAGTGTGGAAAACCCCAGATTTTCCCTGGAGAAATATGCCACTTTAGAAGCTGTGACTCTCCTTCAGGAGTCCAGAAACTCCCAGGAGATAGACAGACCAGCGATAGATGAGGAAGTCATGTCATGAAGTCCCCAGAAGACAGGCTATGCTTCAGTCTAAGAGGGAAGAATCATCATTCAGTACCCTGCTAAATTCCTTACTTCTTAACTAAAATTATGGGTGGGTGCATTAGGTCTGGATTCCCTGGAACTTTGAAGGGACATTGATCTTCAGAAGGTTGAAGCTGGAATACAGAGATTTGAACTTTCCTATCCTTAATCAGCCTAAAACCGACGTATGGGCTAGGACTGTAGCTCAGCGGTAGAGTGTTTACCTAGCAAGCATGAGGACCTGAGTTCCAACCTCAGCACTGCGGGGGGGGGGGACCTGATGCCCTTTGTTTTCTGCTGTGGCCCAGAGCATTGCTGTCCATCGGCAGCCATGTTGAAGCATAGAGCAGTTACATAACTTGTCCAAAAATCAAAATAAAGTCATGGCGAGTCTGTTGATCGGTGTAAGGGAGGTGTGTTGGTGTCATCCTTTGATGTGTGGGATTGCAGGGAGGCTGTGGGTTTGCATTCCATTAATTAGATGCACAATGATTTGTGCAGCTAAGTGGTGCCAAGCTGGTACAGTTGTGCATTTTTAGACAGGGCAGGTTGTGTGACTACAAATGGCCTAGTCCTGTGACTGCCTTTAATAACTCCCTTCTGATTTGGATGAAGCTGTAAGTGAAAAAAGCAGTTTATTTCCTTAGTTAGTTTCCCTCCTATAAGTCCCAAAGAGTGTTGCTCAGGTTAGTCTTGGAACAAAGAAGGGGAATAAGTTGTGGAAATGAGCAGCACCTACCCTTGTCTAGGAGCCCTGGATGGAGGCAAGAGAAAGCTGCAAAGATCCACTAGGAAAGAGGGTGCAGGGTGGAGGTCAGCATGCAGCCCAGGAGCTTAGCATGGATGGGCAGAGTGCTCAGGGGGGACGATGTGAGCTCTGGGGCGAGCATAGCTTGGCATGAATTTTAGCGCCCCTTACTATCAGTGTGACCTTGGGCAAGTCACTTAACATGCATCACCTCAGTTTTCTCCTCTATAAAATGGACATGGTAACAATTCTTTCTTCACAAGTACTATGGAGAAGATTCCATGAGATCATGGATATAGAGTGTTGCACCAACTCCATATTGGAAGATGGATTGATTTGCATCTGGGAAAGAAAGCCTCGTTATGGGTTTTGATTTCATGGGGAAATGAAGTTGTGTCAGAAAGAAACTGATTTGGACACAGGCTCCATAACCTTGGTGTAGCTTCTTATTACTACGGCAGCCTCTGGCTGATGCTGGATAAGCTAACCTGGATGTGACCAGTGCAGTTGGCCTCACCTGTGTAACTGGGATAACCTTTGTCCATCTCTACCTATTCATTTGCTCTATGGTTACCTGTTGGTGTTTTCTATGTATATAAATAAAGCCCCTTTTCCCCCTTAATATGAGGGCATCACTCCCTCTATCCATCTAATATATTTCTGCTCCTACATGCAAATTGATTTATTTACCTTGGAAAAATGTATGCTTGTTTTAGAGACCATATGTAATTTTCCCCACAGTTCATGCAAGTATGAGTCTCTGTGTGTGTGTGTGTTCTACCTCCTCTGAGATCTTTGGGTGTAAGGAGATATGATATGTCACGTGTTGGAAAGGTATTCAGTTTTCTAGGTAGTGTGCATGCTTAGAGAGAGTACCAGTATAACCATATGTGTGTCTACCAGCACCAATGACTGAGGAGAGCTCTAAGCTAGGCCTGAATTAGTTGAGTGTCCATGGTCCTGGGTACAGACATGCAAATAGAGTTTGGCCCATAGAACCTTCTCTACATCTGTTGGCAAATGGATGGGATGTCTTGAGTTTGCCTCCAGGGATGGCTGGGGCCAACCCTAGGGAGACTGAAGCTGGCAACCCTCACTGGCTCAGGCTGTGTGGGAGTTGCAGCTCAGAACCCTTGCAGCCCTTTGAAGAGGAGTCTGGTCTTCCAGTCTCAGGGAATAGCCCCCAATCTTCTACCTGCCTGTCTTTCAAGATCTCTCAGTGTTTGTCTCTTATTTGCTCTAGTCGAGGTATACACTGATCCTGCCCATGTTAGAGGAGGTGGGGGTTTGCATCTGGTCTGGACTTTAAGAGGTATGAGGGCCAGAGGGATCATGGTGTGGGGGTCAAGGGAAATAGCTAAGGGTGGTGGTTAGAGAACATTGAAAAAGTGGGTTCCTAAGGACAGAGAACAGAAAAGAGGCAGCTGTTCAGGCTTCCACTGGGCACCTAAGAGGCTAACAGAGTCTCAGGGCCTGGATCGGCTTCCACCGTGGGCCACTGAGGGGGTGTAGGACTGAGGCCCTGGTGGCCTGGAGGGTCAGGCACTCAGTGCATGGGGGGCAGTTTTTCCAGCCCTTGGAAAAACAAAGAGCAGATCGGGTAGTAAAACAAAAGCAAAGGAGACCTGGAAGCACCTGACAGCCCTAATTCATCACGGCCCAAGTTTTTTCCTGTGTTCCCATTATATTTGTTTGTAAAAGTGGAAATCAATTTTGAAGGTAATTTTCTGGAAAGAATGGAAGGGAGGTGGGAGGGCCGGATAAGGCAGAGATGGTAAAAGGAAAAATTTAGGCCAGGCACAGCCCAGGGGCAGCTCTTGGCAAGGTGAAAGAAAATTGCATATTCAATCTCCATCCATGAATCTCCCTCACTGCTGCCCGCCTCCTGCTTGAAAACAATGAAGGCTTTTTCCCAACGCTGGGCAGGGCCTCAGTATCAGCCTCACTTTAACTTTAGGGTCATTAATTCCCTGATTATTGAAGGAGAAGAGAGGGTTGCAGCATTGTCAATTCCAAAGGCACCCCCCATGTGATCAGGCACTGGCTGGGTGGGGTGGGGGCCAGCCAGGGTTAGGTGAGGTGTTGTCTCAGAAGGGGTTGGGGAGAGAGGAAATGGGGGAGCCACCTGGACTGGGGGGCAGGAAGCCAGGAGGAGGGTGGAAGCAGGCAGTCATTACTGCATACCTCTGTTGTGTTGTTATTGCAAATTAAAAGTAGCATGTTCCACTCCACAGCTATCTTTGGGGAGGGAGGGGCACCAAGGGAGGTGGGGGATCTTATCATTGCTTCTTCAGCAGACCAGCCATGGTGTCACCGTGTGAGGTGACATTTGAATTTACAATTCCGCTGAGAAAAGCCATTAATTCACAAATTAACATTTCTTTCTCTCCCTCTCTCTTTAACACTCTCTCCCTCTCTCACATGGATGTGCAAGCAATTGAAAAGACAAAGGAAATAGCCTTAAGGAAGAGACTTTACTGCTAGTCTGTCTGTGCTGAGATTGCTCCCCCTGCTTCCAGATAGATAAACCAATTACCTGAGCAGCTCGGCTCCTGGCCACCCGATCGCCTCCTTTTGTAGGTTGCCTCCATGGCTGGCTTGCGCTCCGTGTATCTCATTAATGGAAACCAGGCATGCCCTGGTCACTAAGCTGTCTTCCCGGCTCTCCCTTGGAGGAGCAGTGGGAGGAGAGTCAGTATCAGAAAAGGCAGGTGAGGAGACCCCAGGGAAGAGGAAAATCTGCCACTGCCCTGCCACCTGGGGGGCCCTGGGTCTGGGTCTTTGGGCGCAGCTTGCTGTGTTGGCCAAGGCTGGTGGGGGAAGTGTGCAGGTGAGCCCTGCTTGGTAGGTGAGCCTGCTCTGAACTGAGAGGGAAAGGGCATGGAGTGGGCACTTAGAAACAGAGGCTACAACACTAACCTAAACTCCTGGTGGCCTTTGGTCCCAGTGCAGGGAGCTGGTGGAACCAGAGAGGGACCTAAGCTCACCCTGAATGAGAAGAGCGTGGGGAAGTTTTGCTGAGTCTGCACTATTTTAGTGGGATGGGATTCAGCTTGAAGGAGCTGAGAGGTTGCTAAGGAGGGCCCAGGAGACATGATGAGGTTGCACTGTATTGGGTAAACAAAATGACGTTTCACTGATTTCTTAAACTAAACCCAGCACTTGGACACGAATATGTCTGTTTACTGCCTAATACACACACACACACACACACACACACACACACACACACACACACCACTCTGATTTCCTTCTTAGAGAACACAGCAGCCCCCCCTTTATCCACTAGATATGTTTCAGGATCCACAGTGAGTACTTGAAACCAAGGTTAGTACCCAGTCCTACACATACTTTGTTTTTTCTCTATATATACACAGGACAAAGTTTAATTTATAGATAAGGCTCAATAAGAGATTAACGACAACTAATAATAAGATAGAATAATTGTAGCCATACATTGATACCATGACAGTTAATCTGATAACTGAGATGGCTACTAAGTGACTAACAGGTACAGCATAGATATGCCAAACAAAAGGATGATTCACATACCAGGTGGGATAGAGGGGGCTGCTCAATATTTCTTCTTGCTACTCAGAAAGGCATGCAATTTAAAACTTATGAATTGTGTATTTCTGGAATTTTCCATTTAATAGACTATACTTGACTGTAGGTAACTGAAACCTTGAAAAGTAAAATTTGGATAAGTAGGGACTAAGGTGCCTTATGAATTACTGTTAGGATTATATGTCTTCACATGTTCTATACTGCCTAGCACATGTCACAGACCCTGCCCCTATGTGACAGGTCCTATGAAAGTCCAGAAAGGAAAGCTACACAAAGGGAACCATCTATCTAAACAAGCTCCTGAATTTAACTGCATTAACAAAGCTCAGCCTGTGTTCATTTTCCAACTAATATTATAAACCTAGCTAACATCTACTCCAGTTCAAGAAAAAGTTAAGGTTCAAAGGTCAACATTCACTAAGACACCAGAAAAAAAAACCCACTTATGAACACATTTGTGGTCATGAGTATATCTTTATAGTAACCAGGGAAATTCGACTGGTCATACCTGAGAGGGGAATTTTCCTATCTTAGTTGAATCACATATTTTAGCCAAACTCTCTGGGTAATATTGGCCATGAGACTGTTGAACACACTATGTCACTCTACAGAGGTAGATGTAGAATGCTTTTGGAGGTTATGTTGATGTTCTATTAAGACTTTTACTGAGGGCCCTGCATGCAGGTGACTGTATTTTTCTGTGGGTAAGTACCCAGGTTTATCCATGGCTGTGTGAGACTGACAGGCTCATGAATTTATCTATAAAACCGTGCATTTGTACCAGAGATCAATCAAATTATTAACTACCTTTGTTTCCCAACTAGTTCATACTACTATGGATAAAGAGTAGATTGTTTGAGGAAGTATTTTGAGGTTTAGTACAAATGAGCATATATTTTTTCATATAGTGTCAGAAGCCAGAATAGATAGGTGGACCATCCCTAGGAAAAAATGCACAGATTTGTTGTAGAGGGGGGTACATGTGTCTCTCCACCCCCAGACATTTGGGTAGGTTCAACACAGGTATTACAAATTCCTCAGCAAAGGCCAGGAGGTTCTCCATCCCGCTGCCCTGTTTTCACCCTCTCATGAGCACCCATCATGTTAGAATCCGTCTTCACCTCTTGGTCATCCCTTGGCAACTGTCTTCCAGCACTGCAGGTAGGCATCATTCTCCTTTCCCTTCCTGGCAAGGGCACCAAGCGAGAAATCCGCTGCCTCAGCTCTGCCCTTCTCCCCCAGAGCAGGCTGTGCACACAGGAGGGAGGAGCCAGGCCCAGGGCTGTCCCCCAGGCCCTGCTGCTTGTGGGCTTGCCTCCCAGAGCACCTCCTCCTCTGCGGACCAGTGGGCAGTGAGAAGGGCAGATAGCTGGCATGAGGACCCCTTGGAAAATGGGTTTGGAGATATTAAAGGGGAAGGGAGACCCCGGGATCATGCCCACCGAAGAATGGGTCCTGGCAGGCTCCTGAACCACTGAGCCCAGAGAGGGACCCCTTCCCACCCTGCCTTTCTCAGGCCTTCAGGCTCTTTGGGACCCTCTCACTCTGCCTGTGGGGGTAGAAAGGCCAGGAGGGTTGGGGGAGGGTGGGGCCTGGTGCAGGGGCTGGAAGATAGTCACGAGCCTCAGAGCCGGAGTTGCAGCAGAGCCAGTAATTCAAACCATCCTGACCCTTCGGTGAACCTGAACCTGCTGACCTTGACAGCAGCAGACAAGAGAGGCCTCACAAACCTCAACCTGGCAGAGGCCCTGCCTTCTCTCCCTTCCTTTCTTGAAAGCCTGTGGCCCAGCCTCCAGGTGGCTCCTCATTTGGCCATCCCCAAGAAATGTCAGCATCCCCTCCCTCCCTGAGGCTGCCTGCTTGCTTCAAAGCACCCTTTGTGCTCATCTCCACTGGAGACAGGGTGTAGGCATCTCCTGGGGCCTGTCCAGGACTGCCGTGAGAGTTCTCCTATGAGTGGAGCTCATACTCATACCCCTTCTCTGCCCCAGGCTTCGTCTTTTCAAGAGGTCTGGCTATAGCATGTAATCTGGGTGCACACGGGATCGGGGATAGAATGTGATGGAGATGTAGTAGACGGGGAGGGAAAACAAGCTGGAGGAAAGCAGCCTCAGGAACCTGCATTAAAGTAAATGCAGTTTATGAAGTTTATGCCTTCTTCCTCAGGAGAACTGGATTCCTTCCAGTAGCCTCTCCGAGGCTGCCAAACAGCTCCTGAAGCAGAAAGTGTGGGCAGGAGAGCAAGCAAGCCAGTGACATAGGGAGAGATGTGTGGACACCAGCAAGCACACACACATATACATCACCCTAGGCCACAGCAGCCTGAGAAGCCTGGGATGGGAGAATGCAGATGGTGTGTTTAGGAGGAGTGGCTCCAGGAGCTACTTTCCCCCTTCTTCCCTGCCCACCTGCCATCTCTACCCACTCAGGCAGTGTGGCCATCAGTATGAGTGCTGGGAAGACTGGTGGTATAGTAAAGCTAAGCTGGGGGCCGTGTGAACTGCCTGGGGTAGCCGGATCATGGAAGCTGCTCTGGGTGAGAGATGGTATGGGTGGTCTTGGGGCAATGGGTACAAGCCCCTATGTAGGAAAAGGAATCAGAATATTGTACCATTGAAATCAAGTGTGGTGGCACACACGTGTAATCTCAGCTACTTAGGAGCCTGAGGCAGAAATATTACAAGTTCAAGGGTAGGCGGCAGCTTCATAAGACCCTGTCTTGACATAAAATAAAAAAGGTCTGGGGATGTAACCCAGTGGTAGAGTCCTTCCCTAGCATGATCCAGGCCCTGGGTTCCAACCCCCAGTACCACAAAAAACAAAACCAGAATGTGGTACTCTTGGATCTTCCAGGAACCTCTCTTTTCTCTTAATACTGATCAAGTGGATATTGTGGCTACTGACCAAGTGGGTATTGTGGCTGCTGAGGACAGCCATTGGAGTTTCTTTTAAAGAGAAATAACTTGAGACCTTTTTCCTTTTTCTGAGAATTCAAGGGAAATAAATGACCAACAGGGCTATAGCATGGGAACTCTCAGAGGGACTTGTAAGCAAGTTGGAGGATCTTCCTTTCCAGACTCTTCTTCCTGTGCATGAGAATATGGGTGTGTGCATGTGTGCACCGGTAATGTGTAAGTGGGCCAGGATCCTTGGCTTTTGAGGAATGGGAATGTGGAAGAGAGAATGACCCAAAGTGAAGTGTGCAGCAAGAGCTTTCTCTTAGTATGGCAGCATCTGTCTCTTGTCCCTGTGGCTTCTGTGAAATGCCTCAACTGGGAACAGACAGTAAGGAGAAGTCTGTCTCCTGCTTCTTCCTGGAGACTTCATGTCTTTCTCTGTTCAGGAGCTGGGACACAGGACTACAGACAGAGAATGAAGGGAAGTGGGAGAGTGAAGGGTGGGCAGAAATTGCTGATCGTGGAGAATGCCCTAGGCAGCCAGGAGATACTAGGCACAGAGGAAGGCAGAAACTGGTGGAGGATAGCCTTGGCCCTTTCGGTCCCCTGCTCTCTCCTCTGCCCTCCCTCCCTCTGCCCTCCCCTCTTCCCTCCACACATCTTTATTGGTTCTGGTAATAGCGTTGATTTGCATGTCAGGCAAAGCCTTGCTACACACACACAAAAGAAAACCCTAGCCGTGGCAGTGTGGCAGTGTCAGCTCTCGCTGTTGTTCGACAGTGTAAAATTAAATTAATAAAGCCCCCAACACAGGAAAACATAACAGGAAATTAATGGCCTTTACTGTTGCTCTGATGCAGTCATTTGCAACCCTGCTTTCCGCACCAAAGACTTCATAAATGCAAGCAGTTTCTCTAAACAAGCATACTTAGGGTGGCCTGGTATGTAATTTTTCACCTTGCTTGTGTCCTTTGAGCTAACAAAGCCCCCTTCCCTCCTGGCTCCAGAGAGGTTTCTAACTGTTTCTGGCCTGGGCTGGAGCCCAGCTTTGAGGGGGGCAGTGCAGGACCAGGTAGAAAGCCCCACCCCCTACTTGCCAGCCCAAGGAGGGCAAAAGGAGATCTGGGGACTCTGCAGACTTTCAGTGAGCCCTCCTTGCCCTCCAGCTTTGTGGGCATGCCTGCAGGACTGCACATAGGGTGCTTCCAAGCGGGAAGTTGATCACCCAGGGACTCCCCTCCCTTTCCTCCCATGAGTCTCTTTTCTCTCTCCCACCACCCCTGGGTTCCCTTCCCATTGCCTCTGGCCTTTGTCTCCTCCTCCCCCATCTCTGCTCTCAGCATCTTCCACTATTCCACACATAGGTCACACATTAGGACTGGCTATGCCTCAGCAGTGGGTAACCTGGGGGCTTTGGGGGAGAGAGAGAGCTAACTTATTCAAAATGGGAAAGTAACTCTGCTGGTAAATTTCCTGGACTCTCCCTCTTCCCTACATGAGGGCCCTAATAGTCATTCAGGCCATTCTTCTGTCCTCAAGTGCATTTCAGACTGAGAAACTTGACTTTGGAGTGTAAGCTGGTGGAATGTTAAGAACATGTAGCTTTCCTCTCGGGATTTTTGTGTCAGTGTGGGCCTGAGCACCCACTGTGTTTGACTGTGTGCAGGGATCTCAGGAGCTTCCAGTCTACTGGGGACAGGAACTGGCTAGAATAGACAGCAAGAAATGGACTTCAGCCTGGTGGGGGGCGCTGCTAAGATGGGGAGGGACCATCTCCAGGGATACCTCCTGGATGGAAAGAGACCAGGGGCTGGCCTGAGAGTGGAAACGAGGCACAGTCTCAGATTCTTGAGGGTCATCAGATCTTACCTGCTCCTTACCATGGAACTCTCCTTTCCGGTAGTTCTGCCTAATAGGCACAGCTCCTGCCTGGATATAAAGCGTAAATGGACAGTTGCTATTGTTTGTAGCTTTGCTGTTATACTGAACCACTGTGGGATTGAGGGAAGAACACAGGGGTTGGAATCCAAATGGACTCCACTTCCACTTCCTGTTTGCTTTGGGAACTTTAGCTAATTATATAATTTCAAAATCTCAATTTCCTCAAGTACATATAGACCATGAAGTTTGCCACTGAAGTGATAGATGGTGGTCAAGATCTCCATTTGACTTCCTCCATCCTTCCTTTCTTTCCATTCATTCAACTCTATTTACTGACCACTTTGCTAAGTCCTGTATGGATTTTAGCTTCTCACGTGACGTGTTCCTGCCCTTGCCGGAGTTCCTTCACCATCCTAGTTGCCCATCTTGGAATTTATTCTTGAAGGTTAAAGTCACTCTTGAAGGAACACTGAACCCTAGAGACAGTTTAGCCAATGCCAAGTACAGTGGAACCATTGCCCCTCTCCGTCTGGAGACTCTACATCCATAATGTAGCCTAAGATTACATTCGATTTTTTAGCAGCCGTGTCAGACTCGAGCTCATATTGAGTTCGTGGTCAACTAAAACCTCGACATCTTTTTCACATCAATTGCTATCAAGCCAGGCCTACCCCATTCTGCCTTGTGGAATTGATTTTTTTTTAACCTAAACATAGGGCATTCCATTTATCCCTGTTGAATTTCATCTTGTTGGTTTGGGTTCTTAATTCTACCCGATTAAGGTCATAAGGATGTCTTCTGTATCACCACCCAAGTAGCTCCTTTTCTTTTCCTTTAGCTATTTTTCCTTGAAAATAAAGGAAAGTGCATGGCCAACCAGTAGATACCTCCCTCCTGGTTGCAATAAACGAATGCTTTAGGTATTATTGAGCCTACCCAATAGCCATTAACCATTTCACTTCTCTTCACCTCGCCCATAAAACTAAGAAGGAGATTCTTTGCCAGATGTTAACATTTACTACACCCTCAGAATTTCCTTAATCAATCAATAAGAATCAATTTAAGTTGATGAGCAAATAGCCTGCTTTGTAAATCAGTTTACAAAGGTAAAATAGAACAGTCTTTGACCTCAAGAAGCTTGTAATCTAGGGAAGAGATGTGTACTTCATTATACCAGCAGAATGTGGTCAATGCTCTGATTAAGGCTTGAGAGACTGTGATAAATGTTGAGAGAAGGGTGAGGGGAGAAAGAGAGAAAGAAAAAAAAACAGTTGCTTCCAATTTTGGGAAAGTCTCAAGGTAGCATTTGATCTTAGCATTGATACTGAGTTAATGTGCCACATCTTAGTGAGTGTGCGCAGGCTCTGGAGTACCAAGTTTTCTTCTTTAGTGTCCACAAATTAGCTGTATAATAATTTCTTCTAAAAGATATTCAGAGCCTGATACTGAATTTATTGTAGTGTAGTTTGCCTACCCTTACCTTTCCCCATTTCCTGCAAGGCAGGATGGCATTGGGTTTGTCACTGCTTCACTCTTTCCTTATCATTTCTTGGCTCAAGTATTATCAACAGCAGGGTCCTGACATACAAATGATCTGGGGAAGTTAACTCAATTGGCATGGCTCAGGGTTACCTGCCAGGCCCTCCCACCAGGGCACCAGGACCTTCCTGCTGATTGCCTTTTGAAGATTCAGCCTTTGGTGCAGAAGACAAAGGCAAGCTAGAGATCTAGAAATTCTGCCTCCTCCCTGTCCTCTCTCAGTATTGCCTCTTCCCAAGGACTGAACTTAAACTCATCTTCTTTTTTTGTTCTTTGCCCCATACATAGCAACAAAGGTCCTTTTTTGTTGTCTCATCTTATTCCAAGTTTTTGTCTTCCTGACAGGTGCATGCTACTTTCATGCCATCTTTAGTTTGGTCTCTCCTTTCATCTGTTCTTTTTTGTCTTTTCTTTTTTTTAGTACCAGGGATTAAATCCAGGGGTGCTTAACTACTTAGCCACTTCCACAGGCCCTTTTTAAAATATCTTATTTAGAGACAGGGTCTTGCTGAGTTGCCTAGGGCCTCACTAAGTTGCTGAAGCTGGCTTTGAACTTGCAATCCTTCTGCCTCAGCCTCAAAGCTGCTGGGATTACAGGCATGTGCCATCACACCCAGCTGTTCTGTCTTTTATAAGAGAAAAAAAAAATACATAGCTTTTGTTTGATCATAAGTGCAATACATATTTATTGTAAAATGTTTGGAAAAAACAATAAAGCTCTAAAGAAAATCAACCATGATCTCATCACTAAGTGATAACTACTGTTAGAATTTGATACATTTTTCCAGGCTTTTTTTCCTGTGCATATTTAACTTTATACATATATATCATTATTAATCAAAATTAAAATGGTACTGTATACACAGCCTTATGTCTTGCTATTTTCACTTAACTTTATATAGGAGCATTTTCACATATCATTGCATATTCTTTGAAAACATGATTTTTTAATGGCTGCATAATCTTCCACTGTTCAATGTACATGTCCTTTTAAAATCTAAGCTCATCATATTTTAAAGCTTAGTCGTGTGCAACAGTGGTGATTTTCCTTAAATGTCCTTCTCTTTCCACCCCTCCCCCATTCTTACTCTCTTTACTTGGTCAGGTTGATTGTTTGAGCTTATGAAAGCAGACTTTCATTTTTAGAGCATCCTGTCCTTATGGAGTTATATTCTCTTTTAGACTCTCTTGCTGTGGGGTCCCTTGCCTATTCTTTTCCTCTACATAGAGCAGTTTGCTTTCCTCAGATTGGATTCTGCCAGTGCCCCTTTCCTTTACTACTGTCAACTCTAGACATGGTTGCTTTGCCCCCAGATACCCATCACTTCCCTTTTATCCATTTTTCTTCCTTGGTCAGAATTAAGTGACCTGAAATAGTGAAAAGGACCTTGGGTTAGGAGTTCTAATTCTAGGAATGCCTAGCTCTGTGACATGGGAGCATTATGTACCCTCTCTGAGCCTGCTTTTGTTGTTTCGTTTTTTTTTTTTTTGTTGTTGTTTGTTTGTTTGTTGTTGTTGTTGTTGTTGTTGTTTTCTGTTTGGTTTAAATTTTAAATCTCTAAGAGGGAATCAGATTAAATTATCTCCATGAAACTTTCCAACTATAAAATGTGAATGACACGGAATCCAGAGCAGTAGTTTCTCTTCTTTCTTTTTCCTTCTGAAAGGTAAAACGTTAAGAAAGTCAAGTTAAGAATTCATCAGGCTTTTGTTTTTAGAAATCTATTCAATGAATTGGCCAATGTTTGTGATCACCTATCATGTATCAGCCTCCATGCTGTTCTTAAAGATGAAAAATATGGTGTCCTTGCCTTCAAAATTCACAGTTTAATGAAGAAACAAGCATTTTTTAAAAATATGGCACATATAGAATTTACTTTTGACTGTGCCACTTATTTGCTGTAGGAAGTTATTTCTCCTCATGAGCCTTCACTTTCTCAGGAGTGCACTCAGCTGCCGGAAGCTGATTGCCTGGCCTTCCTCTGTCACTCCTTAATTGTGCCTGTGTGACCTTGGGAACGTTCCATAACCTCTGCACTTTCATTTCTGAGATAAGAAGCTTCCTGCTTAAGTTTTTCTTGTGAAAATTAGATGAGTTGATTTGTAAAAAATTCTTAGACAAGTGCCTGGTGTGTGGTAAACAATAAATGTTAGTTGCTGTTATTCTAAGAATTAAATCAGTGCTATAATAGGGGTCTGGTACTGTAATAGGAACTGGATTTGCTTTAGTCATTATTGTTATTATTTCTGCAGTATAGGTTTGAAGAGATGGCTATTGGACACAGAGAAAGGAAAAATTAATATTGCTGAGGGAGGCTCTAGCATCACTTGTGTATATCTAAGGACACTCAGTCCAGAGAAGCCCACAGGACTTGTCCAAGGTCACACAGCAAGTGAGCAACAAACTAGGATTCAACCCAGGAGATGTTACTCTTAGTCCAGCCTTATGTTAGGTCCCTAAAGCAGTTACTGCCCCCAGAGGCAAGTGGTTGTGAATGGGCACAGCAAGCTTGAGGTCAGACAGGCTGCAGCCACCCCCAGCCTCTCACCCTAGCAGTGAACATTTAGAAGCTGGGCTTGGTGAAGGATAGCAGGTGGTTTGCCAAGGTTAGTGGAATGGGCAGACCTGGTCTTGCCCCGAGCCAAAGATTTGAGCCAGATTTCTGAGGGCTTCTTCATGCCTGCCAAGGTTGGCTTGGGGTTCATGGTCAGGCCAGACTCATAGGTTGTCCAGTTTATCTGGGAGGCAATGGGGGTATGTCATCTATCTCCTAGGACAAGCGGCATTCCACAACTCTTTCCTCAGCCTGGCCCTCTGGGCCCCCTTTCAGAATGCTGTGGCATCTTAGCACCCCTTCCCTCCTCTCTCGCCCTTACTCCCCCCTCATCCTTCCCCTACCCTGCCCCATCTTCCCTTCATCTTTTTTCCAGTCTCCCTCCCTCTCTCCTAATTCCCTCATGCTCCTTCCCTTCATTTTTCTTCCCTCCTCCATCCTCTCTTCTGCCCCCTCCTCTTCCCATTCCATCAATCTCTGTCTGGAAGGCACCCCAGCTCTGGGGAGTAGCCCCATTCCTCAGCGTCTTAAACCTCACTCCCTGTTCCCAATCAGATGGGAGGCCCCGGGTGGCAGCTCAGACCTCCGGGTCCTGCCTTGCTGCTGCTGTGGGGGTGGGGCTGGGGCTGCACAGGCGGGCTGCCCTGAATGACAAGCGGGGATATTGATCACATTCTGAACTCAGCCCAGCCAATAGAAGGTAATTAATGACTCCATTTGCCTCAGTACCGGGGAGAACAATTGAGTTTGAAACTGCAACAACTGGCAGCTGGGGAGACTGGGGGTCAGCACTGGGGTGACCCCCTCCGAGGGGGAAGGTAGTGTGGAGAGGTGCCTAGGTGGAGAGGCCACCGCCCACCCACTGCTTCCACTTCCTCCGTGATTTTTTTTTTCTTCCCAAGCCACTTTTTGAGGTCATTTTCTGCCTGTGGATGAAGATTTACTTTCCCCGAGATCGTGTCTTGTCAGCTGCGGGATCTTGCGCATATTTTGGACCCTTCCTGAGTGTGTTTCCTCATTTGTAAAATTGAGTGAATGGCATCTTTTTTGTAAGTGCTCTGTGAGTTCTAAGCGTAATGTGTGTGAAGTACCTCAAGCCTGCCTGGACACAGGAAGTGTGCAATAAATGATGGCCACATGGTGAAGACATGGGAGGAAGGCAAATTTGACCAAATAGAGAGCGCTTTGGAGTCAGACATACTGTATTAGTTATAGGATGTCAGGCAAATCATTTTATTTCTCTGAGACTGTTACTTCAACTGAAAAAAAATTTGTTAAATAATAAGTGCCTCATAAAGTTGAACAGGTTTAATGAATATAGGTGAAAGCCCAGATAGTGTTAGTTTCCCCATAGACTAGTAGATATTTGTATTTGGGCTTAGAAAACTGAAGTTAGAATGTGTTTTGTTTTGTTTTGCTTTGTTTTGAGCTACCAGGGATTGAACTCAGGGGCACTCGACCACTGAGCTACATACCAGCCCTATTCTGTATTTTATTTAGAGATAGGGTCTCACTAGGGCCTCTGCTAAGTTGCTGAGGCTGGCTTTGAACTCATGATCCTTCTGCCTCAGCCTCCCAAGCAGCTGGGATTACAGGCATATACCACCACACCTGACAGTATGGTTTTTTGGTATACTTTTTAAAAGTTCTTCTCAAATGCCTAATCATACTTCCTGGGATTCAGTGGGCAGGCCCTGCTCATCTCATCCAGATTTTTTAAACATTGAGGGGTTCTCATGCTTTCTGAATAAGGAAATAGCATTATTTCATTCTGTGTATTCCCACCACTCTACCTACCTTTTGGCCAGTGCTTGATCCCTATCTGTACCTCTCTCTCTCTCTTTCTCTCTCTCTCTTTCTCTGTACTAGGAATCGAACCTGGGGGCTCTCTACCACTGAGTTACATCCGTGGCTCCTTTTTATTTTTATTTTGAGATAGGGTCTCACTAAATTGCTGATGCTGGCTGACCTTGAACTTGTGATCCTTCTACCCCAGCTCCCAAATCACTGGGATTAGAGGTGTGCACCACCATGCCCAACCCCATCTATCTCTTCACCTTTGCAGTGATCACTTTGGAAATCCACAGAAGATGTAAATGCACAAGAAATAATACTTATGTCCCTTTTCCTTAGCCTTAGACCAAGACATGGTGTTCAGTGACTACCCTTTTCCCTGAGCTGCTGAGACCTCTCTAGACAACCCCATTTATGATTGGCCAGTGCAAGGGTTCTGGCCTAGAGTGAAAGGTGTGAAGAGGGTTCTGCTCCAGGGCAACCTAGGAACAGACGGGGGGTAACTGAGAAGATCAGATCTTTTTATCAACATTAAAAGACATTTTCTTTTCTTGGTGCTGGGAATTGAACCCAAGGCTTTTAGTATGCTAAGCACATACTCGTGACTGAACTACACCCCCAGCCCCAAGACATTTTTAATAAACGATTCTAGAAGTAGTACATGCTTATTGAACAAAGTCTGGACAACATGGAAAACTTAGACAAGAAGAGAATAAAAATTGCTTCTGGAATCAGAGTACTTAACTCATAGGGTTGTTGGAAGGATTCAATGAGCTCTGAAGTCTGGCCATGGCATGTAAGAGGCTCTTGATACTTGTGTGCTGCTAGTGTAGATGGGCAGAGGGCAGAAGGAAGTAACCACAGTCACCATGTTGGTGGTAGTTCTTTCAGTCAAGATGATCTTTGGTCTTATGTTCTTTTTGTTTGCATGAAGTCTGGGGCCCCACTGCTGGGAGCCCCGGCTCTGGATATTGCTGTGTGGGCAGTGCTGTTGTCCACCAGTTCAGCCCACAGCTGTTTACCAAGCACCTTTCCTGTGTCAGGCTCCCTAGCAGATATGCCCTCGAGTCAGACATTTACCCTCACCTAATCTGCACTTCAGGTATTCTGAGTCTTAGTTTTCTCACCATAAAAAAGGAATTTTAATTCCTACTTACTGTGAAGAATGGTTGGGACCAAATAAGATAAGATCTATGAAGACTGCATTAAGTACTAAGTGAATATGAAGTGGTCAGAGAAGAAAATGTGAGCTTTAACTCAGCAATTTGTTTAATTTAATTAATTTAATGTAATTATATCCTGTCAATGTTCCAAAAAGGACTTGTGGTAGCTCACCCTCCTTGAGTGGGCTCACACTGGTGTGGACAGAGCACCTAGACTGGGCTCCAGTCCCGAGTGTCCTGCTACCCAGTTGTGTGACCTTGGATAAGTGGCCCACCCACCTCACACTCACCTAGTTAGTTTTCTTTACTATAGCATGAAGAATTTGAGCCAGATGTCCCCTAATCATCTGGGCAGTCTGTACTCAGCCAGCACACATGCCACAGGTTTCAGCCTCAGTATAGGGAGGTGGCCAGCCAGAGAACTGGGGATGCCATGAGGAAGGCTGTGCCCAGATAAGGCCAGTGGCCCTCAGCCGTGGCCCTGAGTTTGACAGCAGCAGCAGCAGAGCACAGTAATTTAGAAGGCAGGCTCTGGAATCGAACAGATCAGGATTCAAATCCTAGCTATCATTTACTAGCTCCGTGGCCTTAGACAAGCTACTTAACCTCTCTGTGCCTAAGTTTTCTTATCTTTAAAATGGGTATCAGAGTACTTATCTCATAGGGTTGTTGGAAAGATTAAATGAGTTCTGGTATCTCGCCATGGCATGTAAGAGGCTCTTGATACTTGGGTGCTGCTAGTGTAGATGGGCAGGGGGCAGAAGGAGAGCAGAGCCAAGTCCTCCACGGCTGGAGACAGTTATTCCAGCACATGGTCCCTTCCTAGCTCTATGGGGTCTTTCTAAACCTATAGCAGCCACATTTTCTGACTGCAACTTGAAAATATGGCCTAAGAGTAGGAAACAGTATCAGAAATAGGAATTGTTCCAGACAGGAACATATGGCCACCTTACTCTAGCCCTCTTGGTGTAGGGAGTACAAATATAGAGGGCTTCTCAGGGCCCTTTCCTTAAGCAGCCTCTGCCACCCACTTTGGTTGGCAGCTCTGATGCTCCAAGGCTAAGTTCTGCTCCTGAGAGCATAATGTTCTTTGTCCATTGGCTTGAGGCACCATAGGTGGGCCAGATGGTGTTGTTCAGAGTGAGAAGGGCCTCCAGGGGACCCG
Source organism: Callospermophilus lateralis (assembly GCF_048772815.1). Classification (NCBI taxonomy): domain Eukaryota; kingdom Metazoa; phylum Chordata; class Mammalia; order Rodentia; family Sciuridae; genus Callospermophilus; species Callospermophilus lateralis. The sequence continues at coordinate 4,434,636 of NW_027514398.1, read as the reverse complement.
AGTTGATGCTGTTTTAGGCTAACAGGCAGTGGGATGAGTGCAAAAGAGGAACAAGTCTACCAGGGACCTGATGCAGGAACTTCTGCATCCCCTGAAAGCCAGGGATGCATGGAACTTGCCTGACAAATGACCGAGTATCCTAGATGCCACAAGTCGGATGGCCAGTTCTGAAACCTTCTTCCAGGTTCTGGTTATGAATGCCACCCAGGAAAGTCTCATTCATTCAATCAATCATTTATTGAAGACCAACCATGTGCCATGTCTGGCACTGGACCTATAGAAATGCATTAGTGATGATCCCTGCTCGCCAGCAGCTCACAGCCTGGCTCCTCAGCACTGAGGCTGTCAGGTGAGGAATCTTTCGGAGTGGATGTTATCTACTCCCACACATTCCCTCCCTGCCCACTCTGAAACCCAGATCCAGACCTCCATTTGCCTGCGCCTTTATTTTATCCCAACTCTGCCAGAGAGCCCTTCAACATCTGGGGATAGCACCGTCTCTTCCTCTCCCTTACTGTCCCTCTGAAAGTGCCACTCTGAGCTCTTTCTCCATCATCCTGGGAAGACCTGCCAGGTGGTCAGCACTGTCAACTGCTTCATTTTGTTTTCCTTTTCTGTTCTTTCTGTCCTTGTTTTCTTTCTTTCCTTATCCTTCCCTGCTCCTGTCTTCTCCTTTTCCTCCTCCAACCTGTACCTCCCAACCCACCCTGTCCAGGCCCCAGGCTGCCCTCTGTAGCTGAACACCAGGCGTCAGCACAAGCAGGGCCAGCTGGTGTCATTCCTGCGCCAAGTGTCCTCACCCAACCAGTGCCTCCTCAGCTTCTGGTGTGGAAGCCTTCTTTCTCCTCCTCTCCTTTCTCCTGCTCTTCCTCTGCTTTGGACCTTCTCCTCCCAGAGCTTCAGCTCCTGGCACCTCTGACCCAGGGCCTCTCCCTCCCTCCCCCTGCCCTTCCTACCCTCTCCCCTCACCTTACTTCCTTCCTCCTCTCCCTAGCTGAGGATAGGGCATCACCCCCTCCTCTAGAGAGAGCCCCTGACAGCCTGTGGGACCTGTGGCTGAGTGGGGGGCTGAGTCCCTGTCCCCCACCAGTAGTGCCACTGCCCTTTCCTCACCCTGGGGCTCACCTCCTTGTCCCCCCATAACTTTCTTTGTGCTCCTTCCCCATTCATCATGACTGCTGCCTTCCCCCTTGGGAGTTTCTAGGCCGCCTCTAGTCTCTGCGCAGATTCTCTGCAGGCTTTCATCAGCCACTTTGTTGTTGTGCTCTCTAGCACCTTCTCGCTACCCACCACCCCCCACCTTCCTTCTCCTCTTCTTCCTGCCTCCGCCTCCCAGGGCCACCTCTTCCTTCTGCTTCCCCTCCTACCCTCCCCTTCCCTGCACTGCCGCCTCTGTAACCTGTCTTACCACCAGGGCCTGAGTGCACAAAAAAATAAATAAATAAAAAGGTCAGTGAGTGGAGGGAGCAGCAATAACCCCTAAAACAGTACTATCAGTGGAACATGATTGATCAATTGAATTCCATAGCGGCTGAAAAATGTGGGATTAAGTAGTGTATTATACGCACAATGAGTTGAGGCATGATGTTCATTTCAAGTTCATTTCGCCGGCCTCTGCCACCAGATCAGGCAATCAATAGGGGCAGCAGATATCATATATCACCTCTCTGCGGGCTGGGGAGAGAGCACCATAATCTCTCGCAAATTTAGAGTGACAGATTTGTTAAGATCTGAAGGGCCCCTGAATAAATGAAGGCAAAGAGACTCCTCCAGCCAGTGACCTGAGGACAAAGCTTCAGTTCAGCCCTTTACACACACACACACACACACACACACACACACACATACATACACACACACACACACAGGCATGGGGTGAGACAAGCTACACTCAGGCATGTACGCAAACCTCAGAGAGGCAGGAATTGAATCCTGCCACACATGTACATAGAAACACCCCCACACATAATGCATAAACAGGCTCACAGACAAATGCTCATTCTACTCCCTAGGATGCAGTTGGTGACACTGCACTCACCAATACACAAAGACCCTCAAAGCCTCCCTTGGCCTTGGCAGCAGGGCTTCCCCAAAAGGTAGGAGGGCTCCGGGAAGAGAGAATTAGACACAATGGAACATGCAAATAGCTACAGTGAGTCAAATTAGGGTGATGCACATCCTGGTGGAAGAAGCAGTCACAGGAGAAAAGGGCAACATGAGCTCCCGCTCCCATGCGGTCACATACATCCTTTCAAAAGGGTTCTTATTCTGTCACTTAAACGCAAAGAGACCCTTATTTATCCAGATGTTTATTATATACAAGTGCACACATGGCAAATACTCACAAGAGGGAAAAATAAATATTTTCCGCACCCCAACTCACACACAGAAATGCCTACACCCTCGAAGACTGAATACTATTCCAGAACTACACACAGAAAAAGCACAACTACCAGATTTTGTGTCCACAGGGAACATAGGCAGACTATCAAAGCTGCCTCTGCCTGCCTCCGACTTGATCTTGGTCTTGCTTTCTCATATTTCTCTCCCTCTCTCTTACCTGCCCTGCCCCTCACATACACACAGTTTCTTCGCTTTCCCATCTTCTCCAGAGTAGAGTGTGGAGGGAAGATAGGAGATCCCTTTAGGAAAGCAGAGCCCCAAGCTCCATCTGGAAGGCCAGCCAGGGAGGATGGCTGCAGGTTGAGGTTAATCAATATGTAATATTTTCTATGGTCTCCCAAATGATACTGTACGGTGTTACTGTATATAATGCAATATTGATTATATCATATCATATAATCACCTATAAACTGATATATATAACAGTCCCAGAGGAATACCCTGGGGACTACAGCATGGGCTGGCTCCAGGCTCAAGGCTTATCAGCTGGTCTTGGGCTAAGGAAGCCAAGGAGTGACTGGGGAGTTTCTGGGTCAGGGTTCAGGGAGAGGCATTTGGTCCACATACACTTTAAAAGCTCCAAGAGACCTGGAAGGAAGGGACAGAGGAGGCATGGATAACAGCATGGTGATAACAGCATGGTGATAACACCAGGTAGAGTTTGACACAGAGACAGGACTGACCTGTGGCCCCTAGGGAGCAGACACCAGTGGGACACCACCAGCCCTTCTTTCATGGAACAGATCTCAGCTCCCTGTGGAAACCCACAGCAAGTACCACGTGACCCAGGAGCTGGCTCCTGATGGAGGCCAGAACCAGAATTCTCTAGGGGAAAGTGGCCAGGGCACAGCAGCAACCACATAATCTCTGTGGTCTACCCACGTGATTGCTCTGAAGCCCACATGTCTCCTCTTTCCTCCTGCTTGGTCTCCAGCCCTGCCCAACCCAACCTGAGCCAAGCACCTTAGCTCTCAGAGCCCCTCCTCCCTCAGGGGGCAGTTAATTACTTCACCCAGTCTCCGCGTTACACTCGGCCTGAGAGATTTGATGATTTTCAACCCTTGGAATCAGTGGAACTGAAATTCATCTTGGAGCCGAGTTCAATTCTCCACAGGCTCAGTAACACGGATCTGAGAGCCAGCTCCTCCCCTACGCTCTCCCAGGCTGGGGAACAGAGTGGGGGCCCAGGAAAACATACCCTGGGAGACAGCCCTCTCTTGCTCCACCTCTACCAAGTCCTCCTGCCTCCCTTTCTCTTCCCAGCTTCTTTAGGTTCTGGTTTCCTTAGCCAGACCTCTGAGGCAGCCCCTTTCAATCTATAAGCTGGAAATAAGGGGTTCTGGCAGGGATGCAGAGCCCTGAGGGCCAGAGCCAGGTACCCACCCATTTTTTCCCCTCTTCCTGGGCTTCTGCTGGCCTGATGCTAATGCCCTGAGTATCCCTGTGTTTCTCAGATGTTTCTGAGGGCTCGGTCCCCAATGGAGACTCCCAGAGTGGTGTGGACAGTTTGCGGAAGCACTTGCGAGCTGACACCTTCACCCAGCAGCAGCTGGAGGCTTTGGATCGAGTCTTTGAGCGTCCTTCCTACCCTGACGTCTTCCAGGCATCAGAGCACATCAAATCAGAACAGGTGAGGAAGGCGCTTCCTGCTTGCAGAAGTGGAAGGGAACTGAGCAGAACAGGGCCTCCCAAGAACTCACACCGAACACCCAGCACCGCATGTGCTCATGGGAGGCACCGTGTGTGTGCTGCATAAAATGCTCACACAAGGACACCGGGATATAGTTAAGAAAAATCATTGTGTTATGCAGTAAATAGAAATGATAAGTTCTGGGTGCAAGGTTACCCAGAAAATCTTCTCCCTTTTTTGCGCCTCAGTTTCCCCATCTATGTAGGGGGAAGGGCTTCAGTGTATGGTCTATCAGGTCCCTTCCAGCTCTACCATTCTGTGGTCCTGGCCCAGGCACCCAGGAATGCCCTCTTGCCATGTCCTTTGCCTGTCTCCTCCAAGGGTCCTACAGAAAGTCTGTGCAAATCTGTGGAGCTCCTCTTTCCCAGGATCAGGAAGAGAGCCCACCTGTGCCTGGCTCCTGTTTCCAGCCATTCAGTGTGATTCCTGCCCTGACACCTGACACCTCCTACAGAGAGCAGACCAAAACCCAGCATGGGATGCAACATAAACACATTAGCCAAACACACCACACCGAAACATATTTCTAACTCTTCACATTTTACAGTTGCTTACCCACCACCACTGTCCACTTGTTCCCTTTCCCCCAGAGCCCACAGTCCTTATCCATAACCCCAGCAGCCCCATGAAGCCACGTTTAGCACACACCTCCGCCCACATACCAGTGTATCCCCTAGTGCAATCACCCACACACAAAGCACACAACCATCCCTCCCATACATGGCCTAGGCCAGACTCACGCCTGCAACACAGTATAGCCTGCCATGCTTGCACATGTACACGCACACACACGTGCATGTACACCCATACACATGTACATCCACGAAGACTCACAGTCTCCACACAGCACAGTTCTACTCTAAGACTCCAACAGCTCCTAGCCATTCGCCTTTCTCCCCGCCCGTCCTTTCATCCCATAAGCTGTTTGTCTTCATAAAACAAAAATCAAAAGTCTTTTTAAGGTGCCCTGAGCCATAAACCAACAAAGGAGGAGGCAGTCGAGGCGGGCGGCTCGGTGCACCCTCCCTGAGTCCCCGGCTGTATTACAATGAATAACCTTTATTTACTTTCATTAGACTATTAAACACCAGCACAGTCATTTTTCCCCCTGAAACTCGGAGCAGGGCCCATAAAGCAAATCCGAAGCCTAATTGAGTTCATTTTAATTTCTCTCCGATCACAGCGAATTACTCTGGTGATAAATCAGGGGGCAGCTTCACCCCCAGTAGAAGGCCTAATTTGCAGCTAATTACAAAACTGATTTCTACAGGAAGATCAATATGAGAAGGAATTGGAAATGACGAGGCAATCCCGTCCAGCCTGGGAGGGGAGGGGGTCCTCTGGGGGGGCCAGGAAGCGGAAGGGAAAAAAACGGACCCGAAAGAGCAGAAAATCAGTTTTAATTTAACGTAATATTAATCAGAGCAACTTTTCCTGCTTTGTGCAGGCTCCTGGTCTGCCCAACTCCAGGATCTGGCTTGGCGGTGGCTGCAATAAAAAGGCAATTACCCGAGTGTTTCGGGCAGGACACCCTTTCAGAGTCAATGACTGGCCCCCTCCCACCCTTCTGTTAGCCATGTGGACTCTCCCCCTCCCCAATTTCATACCCCAGTGCACAGGCAGAGAGCGAGGGGCCTGTGGGGCTGCCTTTGTTTGTTTTTAAAAAAGGGGCACCTATACCCTATCAGCCAGCCCACCAGTGCCAGGCTGGAGGTCCCACTAGGCCCTTCCCCAACTGCTGCCTCTGCCGTCATGTCAAGGTTTGCCCCTCCTCCCACAGGGTCCCCACCCCAGGAGGATCCGAACACCCCATGTCTCTCAGCAAGGAGATTCCCCATTGCTGTACTTCCCCTGGGGTTTCTTAGGCAGGTGGTGCTAGAGAAGACTAAAGGGCACAGGGAAAACCACCCACAATGGGTAGGTGGCACCTAAGGCTCACCATGTCAGGTCTACTCCACCCTCACAGAACTCCCCATCACTGCAGTGTCTGCCCCTCCCAATACCCCCCCTCCCACCCGGCTATCTCCTTCCACCCCATCTGGGAGGGCTCCCCGTTCCTCCTTCCCATCTGCACACCGAGCCCTTTCTCTATGTGTGCTCATCAATAGAGAGCTGTCGCTGTTCTCTCTCCTCCCAGGGGAATGAGTACTCCCTCCCAGCCCTGACCCCTGGGCTTGATGAAGTCAAGTTGAGTCTATCTGCATCCACCAACCCTGAGCTGGGCAGCAACGTGTCAGGCACACAGACATATCCTGTGGTGACTGGTAAGGGGGCTTCTGGGAGGGTGGGGGTTACTCAGCCCATGCCATCTGGGGCCCAGTGTGATAAGTGGGCCTCCTGCCATGGCATCTGGAGAGAAAGCCTTCAAAAATCAGGGTGCTTCCTAAACAGATGTGTGCAGATGTGGGGAGAAAACACGGTGGTCAAAGGGTCTGGACTTCAGCCTGGAAAGGTGGAAACTAGGGGCTTGCTTCCCATTCTCTCTGCCTGTTTTCCTGTCCTCCCTCTGTCTTTTCTCTTGTCTCCCCCAAGGTGTCCAGACTGAGCCTCTTGTTAGGATTGTGCAGAAAAATGCAGAGGGTAATAGGCCAGGCTGTTGAGAATGGATATCATGGGTGCCCAGTATCCAGTCTCTACACTTCTCTGTCCCCAAGGCTCCTAGGGGATCCACTTTCCTCACCCTCCAGGCAGAACAGGTGGCTGTGGCTTTGGGCTTGAGCTACAGAGGAGCACAATTATCACAACCTTTCTCTTGCTTCCTGGAGAAATCACTGAGACTAAGGTCAAGTAGGGTCACATGCAGGGGAAGGGCTCTCTGACCAGGAGCCCCCATGAATCAGGAGCCACAGAGGCAGCTGGAGTGATCATGAAGGGGAGGGCCAGCATATGAAGTTCCAGGCTGCAGAATTGTAGGCTACAGAAGACTCTTGGCACTGCAAAGGGTTTCCAGGCCAGGAGACTGCCCAAGTGGGAGAGACACACATTGAGGTGTTATTAAAATTCACCTAATTATTCTGGAGACACTAAAGCCAATGTGCCGTTTGTTCCTTGGGAGACAGAATGATTGAGAAGGATCTCAGTGGGGATTGGAAGACACTGAGGCGTTACCTGCCGAGTGAGTGGAGGAGGCATAGGGACCTGGCAGCAGGGATACAGGCAGCCAGCATCACAGCCCAAGCAAAGACAGGGAGCAGGGGTGGCCCTGCTCCAGGACAGGGCCTGGTTGTGACTTAGAGCTGATCTGAGCTTGGCTCAGGTTGATATGGGTTTGGAGTAGCCATCCAGCCTCCTGTTATGAGCTTTCCCAGGCCTTACTGAAGGGGTGTCCTGGTACACCTGTGTCCAACCTATAAGAAGTTGCAGTCTTTGGCTATGGGCTCAGTGGCTGAGTTCTGGAAGTGCTGCAGAGGTGACTTTTGGGAATGAGGACCTTAGCTGTGCCAGCTGAGTCAGGACATAGCCTATATTAACTGGCCTTCAGCATGAGCCCTCTGTAGCCCAACTTGGGAGCTCTCTGACCCACTGAATCTTCTGACCCAGGCCAGACCACCTTTTTGGTCAGTGGTCACTTCCCAAAGGTGGCCCACTCCAGGCAATTGGTGAAAGAGTGTGCAAGAAACTTTTCTCTAATCCCAGCACACTTCCCTATGCTCAAGGCAACAGTCTAAAAGGCAGGGACTTCCTAGGAGGGTAAAGATGTGGATCTTCAGGGCAAGGGCTCCTGCCGCAGGGGACACTGGGACTGGTACAGAAAAGTGCCTCCACCTTGAGCAGCCCCCACCCGCCTCCCCCCCATGGCCCTGGAACAGTCCCAGCTCAGCCTGGGAACATCTCCGGCTGATCCATCTGGATCCAAGTGTGAGAAAAGTTCATTTCAGACCCAGCTTGACATTCCCAGGTGGCAAGTTAGCACTAACATCTCAATCTGTATGCGACATTTCAATCAAGCGAGGAGTAACAACAGCAGAACCATTAACATTCGGAGCTGTTCACCAGTGGTAATGACGGGGAAACTCGCTCAGAAACTGGAAATTACCAAAAAGAGAAAAGTGTGTGGAAGGGTGGGGGAGGGGAGGTGGAGTTGGGGGCAGGGAATGATTTTTTTCACACTTAGGCCAAGATCCAATGTTTGGATTAATAGTGCCATTACCCGAGAAAGGGCTGCAGATTATGCTCATTCTTAAAATGTTTTTGCTGGCAATTAAATGACTGCAGCTATTGATCTTTGTTGATTTTATGTCCTCCTAATTTGCATAATCTATTAAAGATGAATGATTCATGATGTGTTTATTATGGGGACAAACAGAATTTGCTGGAAGTACTGTCAAGGTGAGAAACTGGGCATTGCCCAGGGACTTGATAGGCCATCTCAGAGTGGCTTTCAGGCAGGACTCTGTGGGTAGCAATGAGCAATAATGCAAGGACACCCAGGAGAGGTAGACTTTAGGTGAGTTCTTCTAGAAAGATTTCATTGGCATCTGTGAGAACTAGGCTCCAAACAGGGCTGGGGTGTGGGAGAGGTTCTTGGTGTATTTGTAGAATTTCCCCTCAAAGATTCTTTAAAAACTTATTTCATAGGAGAAAGTACTAAGGACTTCAGTGGTGGAAGGGAAAGGGAGGCCCTTTCTGGTTGGCAGGTGATTGTGGGCAGGTGGGTGCTGAGGTAAGGAAGCAGCAAGATCATCCTGTGCCCACAGCCTGGCTTGGATGTGCCAAGGTATTCAAGGAGCCCTCTTTATCCCCAACATCACAGCTCTCAGCTCATCTTTCTCCCCGAGCACAGCCAGCAGAGGCCACAAACCTCTGGGGATGGGTCCTGAGGGAAATGGCCCAGGAAGGCATTGGCCCAACCTGAAAAGCAGACCTTATTGATATTCCTGCTGCCTCCTGGCACTGGAGGCTGATTTCAAACTTCACCAGCCACTTGATGCAGCTGTTCCACAAGGTCAGGACTGAGAGGAGAGAGGAGCCTGCACTATTGTGTGGAGGGGAGAGTGGGGCCCAGTGGGCCAGGACAGAGCTAATCACATTGCAAGCAAGGGTGGCTGCCAGAGGCTAGGGCTCAGTCCGATAGCCTCCCCCACCCGCTCTTCCATCATGGAACTAAGGCGAAGACTGATTTTTCAGAGTGGTGTTTGCAAGTTCTGCCGAGATTTTAATTTCACTGCATCACAACTCAGCAAGCTGCCAAGTCAAGCTGGTTATTTAAATTTATCACCCACTCTCCCTTCCGCCGCTGGGCTGCTTTAGCTTGGCGGCATCTCTTCTCTCCAGCCCACTGCTCTAGGCTGCTGGTCTGGAACGGAGTCTCTCCTAAGTGATAAGGAAGAAGAGACCTGCTAGATGAGAGAATGTGTCGGGGGCACTCTGGCCCAGGCTTCCTCAAGTTGGCAGCCTGCTGCTGCCTTCCACCACCTTCCTACTCTTGCAAGGGACCCTGCAGGGGACTGCCACTAACCCCTCAGCAGTTCCAGGACCCTTTGGGTCAGGGCCTCTACAGTGAGAACTGTGGCTGCAACTTAAAATCTCCCATCACTAGTAAAAATGAGAGCCCATCTTCCACACGATTTTCTCACCTTACCCTCACCCTACCTGGGCCTGGCCAGGGCTGTAGTGATGGAGAGCCTACAGAGAGACCCTGGCAGTAATGTTGATCTGAGTAAAGATGAAAACTAGTTTTAGAATTCCCAAAGTTCCTGGAGATGTTTTGGAGCATTTAGACTCCTTTGGCTTGGGGAAGTACAGCTGGGAGGAGAGACCAGGCTTCCTACTTTGGACCCGTATGAGCCAAGAGGGTGCTAAGGGAAGTCAGTGATTGTATAGCTCCATGCTCATTCTTTTTTTTTTAATAGTTTTTTTTAGTTGTTGATAGACCTTTATTTTATTTATGTATATGTGGTGCTGAGAATCAAACCCAGGGCCTCACACACACCAGGAAAGTGAGTTACTGCTGAGCCCCAGCCCCAGCCCTCTATGCTCATTCTTGAAGCTGAGGAACACACCTGTCCCGAGCTGCTGCACAGAGTGGGCTTCACTGGCCTCTAGTGGGCATTGCTGCCAAGCATTGGGAGAGCCTTGTATAGTGTAGGTTTCACCTCCCTCATTTTAGTGGCATAGAGGTAATGGAAGAATGAGGTAGATGTCCAGAAGCCATCCACCAAGGCAAGCTAACCTTGGCCAAACATGGCTGGGTAAAACATAACACAAAATCTGTTAATACACAGCCAAACCTCACTTTCTGGTGCCAGAAAAGTCAATGCCAGAGCAGTATGTGGGAGACTGCTGGTATCATGCTGGAGGGAGACCCTAATTAGGGGAAGTTGGGTTTGTAACACACTTGATGGGAAACATGACCTTGGGCTCAAGAGAAGCAGGAAGCTAGAAACTGAGTATTATCCTGTATAAAGTCAGAGACAGAAGAGAAACAACTCTGTCCAGGAAAGTACAGACCAATGGCCCAGGGAAGCAAGGGATGGAGGGGGTTGCGGGGGAGATGTCACCATAAGAAATAAAGACCCCAAGCCTGAGCCTGGATCAGAATCCACATTTATGCAATGAGTGTGTTGCAGGAACCCCAAGCCAAGAACTTATATTAAAAATTTTCCATGATAGTAACCCACTCAGAAATCCCAGCAGAAATGCTGCTGGCAAACCTTTATCGGGCTGGGGATGTGGCTCAAGCGGTAGCGCACTCGCCTGGCATGCGTGCAGCCCGGGTTCGATCCTCAGCACCAAATACAAACAAAGATGTTGTGTCCCCTGAGAACTAAAAAAAACCAAACAAACAAACAAACAAAAAAAAACAACCTTCTTTATCAGGACCTTTTACAATCCAGGGCACAAGGAACTCCCACAAAGAAAAAAAATAATTACAATTAAAGATGAGCTCACCATAAAAAATTACACATCCCATGTGAATGCCAACTATCATAAGTGAAAGTTAGCCAAAGCAATACATAGGAGAAATATTACCCCCAAGAACTGGAGATCATAGAATTATCCAAAAGCAACTATAAATTAAGCATGTTTCATATTCTAGAAAGGATCAAAAGAGGTATAAGTTTTGCCTTTATTACAGAACCAGGGTCCCTTCCTCACCACTGCCCAACAAGTTGTGTGATAATGGAGATCAAAAAGGACCAAGAATGAAGGCCACACCTATAGCTCATTATTTTGGGGTCTTGGAGGAACTGAGAGAGTTGAGTCTCAGGCATCTCTGAGAGTAGAGCCTGTTTTCTGTCTTATCCAAGCTCCTAGACTGCTAGTCCTCAGCAGAGAATCTTAACTTTTCTTTGGGAAAATGTCTGAACATTGAAGAGTTAGGGACAAGGACAGTGTTTTCTTCCCAGTGTGTGGTGATTTTTTTTGGGGGGGGACAGTTTACACCCCCACCATGGCAGGAGGAAGGTGGTTTGGTTCAAGAGCTAGGGAGAAACTTCTCTTAATGCCTAGAGACTGCAACTCTGATGGAAGCTCTAAGGTCCAAGGGGATCTGTGGATTCTGTGCAGGAGGGAAATGCCCAAGGCAGGGAGAACAGCAGAAGTGCTGGTCTCCTGGAACCGGCAAGTTTAAGCAGAGGTAGGGAGGCGGGTGAGCCAAAGTTCAAAGTTGAGCAGCACCATTGGCCCCTGTATCCTGGAGGCCAGGGAAAGGGATATAGGCTCAGCTTCAGAGAGAGGGTGTCAACTCTCAGCAGCCCCAGCTCAGACTTCTTGCCCCCATCTGCAATGAGCAGCAAAGTGGCCTTTTAGTAGATAGAGGTGTGGACCCTGGGAAACCTCCTCCTCCTGCTCAGGGAGTCCTGAGGACCTCCAGGAACTGCCTCTTTCCTGTAGTTAACAACCCCCTTCCAATGCAACTGCATTTCCCTCCATAAAACACTTAGCCCTTGGCCAGCCCCTCAGGGGAGGAGAGGGCAATAAAGGCCAAGAAGTATTTCTGAAGGAGGCTGGGAGTCTCCTAGTCTTGTCTGTCGGCTCAAAGCCCCTGATTAGCTGGAGGAATTTAGGGCACACACATCAGAGTTCCTCTCCAACCTTGAAAGGAGAGGGTGAGGGCAACTTGGGACATGTGGCAAGTCAGAGAGCCCTTACTGCAGAGGCCAAACCAAGATAGAGGGCTTCTCCTCTGCACCCATAGGCCCCAGGTCCTTCATTTAGGCTAAGAATACCCAAAGAGAAGAGGCTGTCTTCCTCCAGACATCCCCGAGGCCTCCAGACACATCCCCAAGGACCTACAGCCCCCAGATCTCACTCTGATTTAATTATAGGGGCATTTCCATAGCAATGAGACATTTACAGATATTGCGGGTGCCCTGGGCCTGCAGCCTAGGGAGTTATTGGATCAGGCCCTTTTCTCTCCTCCTTTATCCAGTCCACCTCTAGAGAGAAAGGATGTTGAAAAGAAGAGGCACCAACCCATTCTAGAACTATGGACAGCAGTCAACTTTGAGCAGAATGAAAACTGTACCACCCCTACCTCCTGCCCCCATCCCACCCCACATCCCTATCTGTGTCTTCTAGCTAGCCCAGCAATGACCAACTGCCCTTCCCAGGGTAGAGCAGCATGCAGGCTGATAATGGGGTTACCCAGAGGAGGAAAGTCACAGGGAGGATGAGGAAGGGATGAAAGTTTGGGGGCCTTTTAGTAAAGATGCAGTTCTGTGGTCTTCTTTTTTTTTTTTAAGAGAGAGTGAGAGAGGAGAGAGAGAGAGAGAGAGAGAGAGAGAGAGAGAGAGAGAGCGAGCATTTTTTTAATATTTATTTTTTAGTTATCAGCGGACACAACATCTTTGTTTGTACGTGGTGCTGAGAATCGAACCCAGGCCGCACGCATGCCAGGCGAGCGCGCTACCACTTGAGCCACATCCCCAGCCCCTGGTCTTCTAAGCCCAAATTTGGACCATATCCTGGTCCTTTCTTCTACTTCCTCCCTTCATCTTTCCTCCTGCCACCTCATCCATGAGACCCTAGAGGCAGAGCACTCCAAATGGACTGCTTTTTCCTTCACAGTAGTCTTAATTCATTTAGAGGTCAGGGAGAGAGACCAGTCTGAATTTGATCAAAATATTTTCATTCAACAATGCCCAGCACCACAAATTTTTTAAAAATTAATAATCTTTAAGTGTCTATAATAGCCAACTCAGGCTAAAAAAGGGTAGTGTCTGAGCACACTGGACACTGCTTTTGTGATTTGCTAGGTGAGAAGGAACTTCTCAGCTGCTATAGATGCTGTTTAGACATGCTTGGGGTTTCCCAAAGAGTCCTGCAAAACGGGGATCCTCCAGCACAAGACCATTTACTCCATTATTTGACGTGTTCTAAGAAGAAAAGGAAAGTAAGATCCACTACCAACCCAATCTTTTCTGAATTACCAAAAATTCTCAATAGTGGTGTCAGAATGAATGTTACAGGTATAAACTGGGAACAAGGACTCAGAAATGTCTTGGTAGCCTCAAAGCCATCTAAGCAAGACCCCCAGAGAGCCAGCCACCCCCAGGTGACAGGAAGACCCCTCCTCCTCCTTCCCCAGGGTTCTCAGAATCCCTTCTTCCCCCACTCTTAGCTGTAGCCTCAGGACAAACGAGCCAGTGCTTTTTTAACCCTGAGCTTTGGAAGGCAGCTCTGCCACTATTGTCACTTCTGAGAGGGCTTTGCATGCCTTCAGCCTGGAATCCTCCCCTCTTCTCCCCGGTGGCGGCTGGGCTGGCAGGCAGGGAGGGAGGAAATCCTGCAGTGGCTCTGAGAGCAGACTAATGCTCCAGCAGCTTAAGTGGCCGTTTTCCTTGGGATTAGGGTTTCACTTACACAGAGCGCCTGAAAAACGCTGCGCTTTCAGAAGGATTAGAGCTGAAAATTCAGTGCTCTCAGAGAACAAAATAAAGCCAGAGAGGAACTGGGAGACCTGGAGTATCAGGAGACTGTGCAAACAGGCTTAACCTCTGCCCACCCAGCATGAGGGTCTCTTATGTGCTGAGCCCATCTGTGAGCCTGGGCCCAATCGCCTAGGTACCAGCACCTGCCCAGCTCTACTCTTCACTTGTGACTTGCTGATGGAGCCAGAGAAGGCAGCATCAGGAAGTGAATGGAGGACAGCACTGGAGATTTCTTCTCCCTCCCTGAGCCTAGTTTCCTCTTCTGTAAATCAGGGAGTTGGCCTAGGGGATGGATAGTTAAGTTCCCTTTGAGCCCTTTGAAATTGTCCTCTTTCCATTGCTCCCTAGTCTTATCCCAGGATCTTGAGATCACAGCACCATCCTTGGTCCAGCTGAGTTAGAAGGAAAAATCTCCCATGAGGCCCTGGACCAGTCACCTCAACAGCTGTGTGCTAAGGGAAACAGGATGACTGGTTGTGTCCAGCTGTTTGGTGGTCAAGGATCAGACCTCACTTAGCCCATGCAGATCCAGGCAGCATCCCCATCTAGGACACCCCAGGGACTAAAGGTCCAACTGTCAGTGGGCTTCAAGATCAGCCAGAGCAGCTACCCTGAGCTGTGGGCACAGCCCCCTCTGCTGGAACTTTGAGCCTCCTGTTTAATGTGGGACCAAAACAGAGCCAGGGCCAGGGATCTTCACTCTGGCAGCTGTGTCCCAGGGGACAATCCTTGGGAGGATTTGGAAATGAGAAATAAAAATAAAAAACATGAAATATGTAAAAACCCTTTCCCTTTCCTCTTAAAGCACCTTTTACAGATTCAAATTGTTACTTTAGGGTATTATATATAACTTGGATTGGTCATAAAGGGCCATAATGATATAGCAAATATAAAGGTAGGGGATATTTAGGCAGTAATTACAAATTTAATAACTGTATTATTGTAAGTATTATAAATGTTTGTGTCAGATGCAGGCACAGATTGCCAACCTCGAAGAAATCTAATGTCTTCATTTTTGCCACCTTATGAGAAGGAGACAAAACTTGAGCATAGGATAGTAAAACAAGAGTTATGTTTTCTGGCCTTAGGGTCCTCCACAGTGTCAAGTGGATAGCAAAAGTGCTCATTTTCAGAGAAAGATGCTGAGGAAACGCATCTCTAAACGCATGGGATATAACTTTTGCTGTATAAATCTGTGTCTAATAAGTCTTGTTGCCAAAGCCATCACGAGCAGCAGTTTCTGCTTCTTGGGCAGCTTTCTCTTTATTATTTCCTCTGTCCTCTGAGTGCTGACATTTGCTAGGACTTGAGATAAGCCTCCCTGCTACTCCACATTTTGCTGTTTTCTTGTTGTTGCTGTTTGTTATTTGCTGGGGATTGAACCCATGTCCTTGTATATGATAGGCAAGTGCTCTACCACTAAGATACATTGCCAGCCCACACTGTGCTGTTTTCTGTATGATCTTGTTTATTGCTATCATTCAAGCAATTGCAAGCAAACCAGCTTCACCAGAGGTTCTTTTGATTTTTTTTTATAAATGCTGATTATTAATCTTTGAATCAGGAATACATCTGAACTATCTACCTAGAAAGATATGCATGTAGAATGTCTATAACATTTTATAAATAGCTTTCTATAGCCCCCTGAAATGCATCTATGGGTCATTTCAGGCCATGAGCCCCAATTGAAAGCCCCCACTGTTAAAAAAGTGAAAGAAGCTTAGACATGAAAGAAACAAGCAATGAAGGGATGTTCTCATCTAGGAAGGATTAGTTTGGCATGATCCTAGGTTACTTTCCTGGACTAAATACCTAGGTCTACAGTATTTGAGAATATCATTCCAAAATCAGTTCCCAAGTGTACATACAGTTTGCTTTGTAGTCTAGGTTCTACTGTCTACTAACTGTGAATCTTGGACATATCTCCTCTGGGTTTCAATTTCTCATCTATTAAGTAGGGATTAAAAACAGGTCATCATAGGTTTTATATAAGGATCAAATGAGATAATATAAAATATCAAGGACGGAACTTAGCATATTGTAGGTGCTCAGTGAATGCTATGGAACCTAGGTACAAGGAAAAATATAACTCTGGCCTTGGATCTTATACTTGACAAAGTAGCAAATTATCTGATAACTAAAAATTTCCAATTTCTTAATAAAGTCTCTCGCTTTGCTTTTCTCTGTATTTGTAAGAGAGGTTGCTCTTAGATTCTCCAAAACAGTTGATTTGCTCTGGCCCATTTGCTAAGGAATGTCTGACAAAAGCGCACTGTCTGATTCAGATGTGGTGATTGTTGTAGAAATTGGCTTTAGAATCTTCAGGGACTCTGCAGTTGAACTGAGAAGGCATCCTCATCCAGTACAGTGCATCTAACAGTTTTGAGTACTTTAAAATTCTCAACTACTACTGTTTCTTGAAGAGCCTCTTTGTTTTTTTCAGAAAACTCTCAAAGGAGATTAATACTACACCCCATGGAGTTTTATTACAGACCTTTCATGTCAGTTATTTATTCTTTGTGTCCCTTTTTTTTTCCTGTCTCATCTTAATGACAGCATGATGGTATGAGACTTGCCTGTCAGGTGACTTCTTTTCCTTTTCTTTGGCTCTTTGGGGGATTATTTGGCTGCATGTTGTCATTAAAAGCAGTGTGGCATAGATATGGCTTCAAACTTTGGCTCCACCATTTACTAGCTATGTAACTGGAGGAAAGTCATTGTGCCTCTCTGTGCCTCCATTTTCTCACCTTTAAAACAAGGCTGTTAAACTAATCATCTGGAAGATTCTTGTCTTTAAAAGCTTAGAAAGCAAGCAGCAACATGAAAACCCCATTCTCTCTTAGTAACATGTGAGTTTTTATCCATTTGTGATTCCTGGTGCTGTTTTCATATTACTGGCATTGTCAGTGAGCAAAGCAAATACTTTACTGCTTCCTGTCTCCTGTTGGATAGCACATATTTTATAACCATTCCATTCTGCAGTGTAGCCATTTTCTCCTATTTCTCAGTTTTTGTTTGTTTGTGTAAAGGAGGTGGCTGTGCTGTCTTATAGAGGGTTTTGGTTTTGTTTGTTTATTTGTTTGTTTGTGGTACTGAAGATTGAACCCAGGGGCACTCTACCACCAAGCTATATCCCCAGCCCTTTTTATTTTTTATTTGGAGACATGGTCTCTCTAAGTTACCCAGGCTGGCCTCAATCTCATGATCCTCCTACCTTGAGGCAATCTCAAGTTTCTGGGATTACCTGTGTGCACCACTGTACCCAGCCCATCTACAGTTTTAGAGTCTGTCTTCACTCCTGTCTGTCCATCATTCTAGTACTGCATCATTGTAGTACTGCAATACCAGGTGCTCGGTGGATTCCTCCTTGCACAGGTTCCATTACTCACTTATATTCCCTCACTAAAGGAGACTTTCTCAGAGAATGCTGCTGGGCAAATGGTTTGATGATCTTAGTAATTTGAAAACTTCCTGCAATATGTGTTTTTCATTATTGACAATGGTGTTCCAGAGGAATATATGGCTCTGGGAAGAGTTTGGTCAATTTTTTCCTGCTCTTCAGGTGTCACCTGTGTACTAATGAAGCCATTGAAAGTGCTTTGTATGCAGCGGCTTGCACTTTTGTTGGCTCAGGGGTCCTGAACAGACACCTCTTTGTAGTGACAATGTGTGACAGAATGGAGCACAGCTATATGCCAAACGCTAGGAAGCTGGAATGCTTTTTCCATTGTGGGCCTCTTCTCTCACATTTTAAAAACTGCTGCCTGGTGCTTCCCAAATTCAGTTTTTTAAAATAGAATTTGGAAATGTGCCTTATAATTAATAGTTTAGTATGTGACTTTCAGCAAGCTAGCTGTACCACTTTTTCTTTTGGGGAGAGGGGCAGTGCTGAAGATTGAACCCAGGGCCTTGTACATGCAAGGCAAGTACTCTACCAACTGAGCTATATCCCAAGCCCAATTTTTTCACTTTTTTTTTAAAGAATTTAACCTTTATTTTATGTATTTGTTGTTGTTTATTTGTTTGTATGTGGTGCTGAGGATTGAACCCAGAGCCTCACCCATCCTAGGCAATTGTTCTACCACTGAGCTATACCCCCAGCCCCTGGCTGTACCACTTTGCAAAAGAGAAAAAGGAATAAACTTTGCAATTGAAGTACCTCTGGGTTAGTTGGGGACAGCTTTCAAGTCACCCAGCTTTTCTTCTCTCTCCTGAAGCTTGGGAGGAGATTTTCTGACAAAACCTTAGATTTTGAGCAATTCATCTGCAACAGGTTGTGAGAACCATGCAGTTGAAAACCCAGAACTCAGATACATTTAAATTTCTGTTTGTTAAGATGAAGCCTTACTCCTTTTTCTGGCTGCTTTGTAGACATGCACATCATAGGGACAGGAGGAATTTGTTTCCTATGACTACCTAGCTTCAAAACCTCCACATCTTCCCTAGTTCTCTTCTATTTCAGGCTTTTTGTGACCAGTAAGTTCCATATTATTAATCTCTTTACAAAGTGAATGTTGCTGTCATTGTCCACTTCAGGTCTACTCACTGAAAGGTGGTCAAGAGATATATACTTTTTATTGACAATCAAAGTGAATAAAAGAAAATCCAAAACAAAAGCAAACACAGATTCTTCTACCTCCCTGGGAGTCATAAGTGATCTCTTGTTTGGCAGTTCTTCTCTATTTGTTCTTGAATTTTAAGAAATGTGAGATATCAGTTATATTAGGTAGGGATATAGGAAAAACATTCTATGACATGATAAAATTGAATCACAACAACAGATGAGCCTCTCCCTACAAATCTTTCACCATCCTATAAGAATTCATAAACAATTGTTTAAATTGTCTTTAAAGAAAAAAAGATAAAAACATTACATTTTGCCCAGCTTTACCCCTTTGTAGGAGATTAATATATTTGAAACAGTTTTAAAACAATCATAACCTTATTAGGAATTGGCTATAAATGCAATGGAAAGACAGAGAACTAAAAAACAATTATTCATTGAGTATTTACCATGTTCCCAACTATGTAGGAGAGAGCAGAAGACAGGTCCTGCCCTTGGGTTGCATATGATCTATTTGAAGAAACAAACCAGGATATGTAATAACAGGGATGACACATTTATATAATGTAATGATGTGGTAAACCATGGAAAGAAATGGTTCCTTGATGAGTAGAATAGTAGGAATTTTGAGGCTTGAGCAGGAAGAAGAGGGAAACTGTGAATGAGGAAGAAGAAAAGGGGATGGCAAAAGCACAGAGGTTTCATAGCACACAATGAAAACAGTCCAACTAAAATGGTAGTTTTAGAGTCAGAGCTGAGAGAGTTGGGTGGAGAGAGTTCCTGGGAGGCTCTGACAGTCTGCAGAGGTTCCATTCCAATTGTAGCCTACGGGAATCAACGATGGCTTTTACAGGGGAAGTGGTGTGATGAAAGCAACATTTCATGAGGGCTGGCCAAGAAGCCACATGTGGGGTGGCTAGGAGGGATAAGAATATAGAGACAAGGGATACAAGCAAAGGAAAACCACTGGGCAAGTGCAAACCAAAATCAAGTGCTTAGCTGAGTTTTAAAAGTGGTAGAGGAAATGGAAATGGGCAAATGTAACAAACTTGGCTAAGGAAAATCAACCACACCTGGTATCTGACTTCATGTAGAGAGGGCAAGAAGAAGGCTATGTCAATGACCCCAGAGTTGCTGGTCTTCAAAAGGATTTGAATAAGTTCAAGGCCAGCCTGGGAAAATTGCAAGTCAATTCTCAAAATAAAAAGGGCTGGGGATGTAGAGCACCCTTGGGTTTAATTCCTAGTATTACAAAAAATAAAAGGGTTGCTAGAACTGATTGGGGATAATATGAATCAGCCTTGATTCCTGTTAGATTTGAGGTAACAGTGGGACAGCTACTGAAAATGTTCAGTAGGAAGCTGGAAATTAAAAATCCTGAGCTGTAACTCTGTTCTTAGAGAAGAATGAATCACTCAGTTGTGTCAAGGTAGGGGTAGGAAAACACACACCTCAGCAACACAGGAGGTGAGGTCATCTTCAAGGGGACAGTAGCAAAGAAAGATGCTTTGACTCTGCTTTAATATTTCTTCCCCCTGTGATGCCTCACACATGCCAGGCAGATGTTCTACACTGAACTACATTCCCAGCCCCAGAAATATGCTTTAGAATAGCCATGGGAAGGATGACAACTAAGGCCCAACTGAGGGAAAGAAAGTGAACTGGGAGAAGTACATGCCTTGCCTTCCAAGGTCTGGACAGAGGCATGAGGCACTGGATGATGAGGATAAGGAGAATCTGCAGGGGACAAATGAACCCCAGGAGAGCATAGAGCAGTCTGGCATGTGGGAGTATGGGGGAGGGAAGAAGCAAATATTGTCATTAATGATTGGAACACATTAAGTTGCCATGAGTGCAGCATTACCTTCATAGCAATGGAGGAGGAAAACCAGTCCATGCAGCCGTGTTCCAGGGGAACCGTCTATGGACCAGAGATGTTTCCCTAACATTGACTCACTTTACCTCCACACCAGGACACTGGCAAGGAAAGTCCTGCTTCCCATTCTCCAGGCCCTAGCTAATAGAGGACTCTAGGGAAGAAGTCCAAGAAGCCCAGCAGTTGGTAGGGAAGCAGATTTTGCTCATTGGAACTTGATCTGATCCACTTGCACTATTGACTCAAAGCTCTTGATCCAAATTGGGATAATTTTCTCTCATTTAACTGCCATAAACAATAACAGCAAAATAGCTCACTTGCTGGTCCTGGGCCCTCCATACCTGTCAGATCCAGCACCTGCAGCCCCATTTGTAGAAGACAAGGAAGGTCCATCAGCCCCTGTAAGGTTGGTGATGGGATGTCCTCAAAACCTGAAGGAAAGATGGTGTGTTAGGGAAGGGAGATAGAAGACATTTGGCTACTGGAGAGACCACAACTTAATATCTTGCAGAGAAGGAGGAGTAAAACCAGGTCATCTCCTCCCATCTCCATCTGGGTTTGGAACACAGAGACACAGGCAAAGGCAGACACACAAATGCATAGAGAAAGACACAAAGAGCTACATAGAGGTGTACACCTGGCCGCTTGTACATACACACACCCATTCAAAGGCACTCCGGTACCTGCACATTCAGGTGCATGTTTGCACAAAGGTCCTTCCTCTCCAGGAATTCTTCTTCCTGGAGTGCCTGGGTGCAAGCATAGGCAGGCCCCTTTCTTCCAGGCCTCACCCCTTCCCCTTTGTGTTTTTCCAGGTCGTGACATGGCGAGCACCACTCTGTCTGGTTATCCCCCTCACGTGCCCCCCACTGGCCAGGGAGCTACCCCACCTCCACCCTGGCAGGAATGGTGCCTGGTAGGTGACAATACTGCAGCTGCCTAATCTAGGTGAGGGTAATTAAATTGTGAGTGAGCTGCTGAGTGGTCTA
The DNA here is from genome assembly GCF_048772815.1 of Callospermophilus lateralis. Classification (NCBI taxonomy): domain Eukaryota; kingdom Metazoa; phylum Chordata; class Mammalia; order Rodentia; family Sciuridae; genus Callospermophilus; species Callospermophilus lateralis. The sequence continues at coordinate 4,413,239 of NW_027514398.1, read as the reverse complement.
TAGTCTGAGACTGGGGGTGAGGTAAGACCCAAGATCCCCTCCCTGCAAATCACTGTTATTCTGTTCCCCTCTCTCCCTAGAGGGTGCAGTTGGCACCTCATCCTCCCTCATGAGTAACCCAGGGAGGAAGCTTGCAAAAATTCCCCCTTTGTGCACCCCACTTTATGTCATGGCCCCTCCTCAGCACCCACCCATCTGAGCCTGTGCCCCAGGAGCACTCAGTCTCAGCTTTTCCCTCAGTGCCCCAGCCAGCTGATACTGCTTGGAAGAGCCTGTCCTGGTTTCCATGGAAACTTGGAGCCAAGAACCATTTCCAGGGGCATGTCAGTCATTCAGACAAAGCCACCCTGGTCTACACCAAACCACAGGGTAAGACCAGTGAGGAGAACCAACCCAAACCAGAGGAAGGAGGGATATAGTCCCTAAGAGGGACAGAGGACAGGAACAAATGACTTTGGCTTTGGAGAGGCAAGCTAGATACCACCACATCTCTTCAAGAACCCAGGTCCTTATTGTTCCAGGGCTGATCTACCCCTTGCCGGAGAGGCATCAGGTTCAGCTTTGTGGATCAGGGAGGCAAAGGCTGTATTTAGGGCTAGGGCCAAGACTACAGCTGGAGGTCATGCTGTTCAGACCCCTCACCCCAGATTGGGAGCAGGGCTTGAAGCCAAAGAGAGTAGAAGTTCCTATCTGCAGAAACACCAAAAAAAAAAAACTCTTAAAGAGAGAAATCCTTACCCAGGCCTGTAATCCACTGCCTCTAGCAACTCTCTTGTGTGCCCTGTCCCTGAAGTTCAACTCTTGCTGGTAGGGGGAGAGGGAGAGGATAGAAGAGGGTGATTGACCTCAGCATTTCAGGGGTAGCCCTGGGTAAGCAGAGTTTAGGGTGGGGGTAAGGCAAAGGGAGATTGTTGCTGCAGAGTGTTACAGAATAGACAGGAGTAGGAGTGTGGGTGAAGGTATTCCTGCCCAGATTTTGGAAAGTAGAAGTATTGCTGGGGAAAAGAAAATTTGGGGGGCAAGGTGCTAGCAAAGAGCAGGTGGAGGCTGGAGGAGGTCTTAGAGAGGTGGGGTGAAGAAAGAGTGGGGAGATGGAGGTGGGGAGTCTGCAGGGAGGTGGGGATGAGGGGAGCCCAGCAGCAGAGAGCTCATGGTGGCAAGGGGGGAGTCGTTAAACAGAATCTAGAGCTGATGAGGAAATTACACTTGTTTCATTAGCGATGGGGAAGGAGATAGCTCAGTTCCTCTTGGTCACAGTTGAGCTCAGAAGCTCATTATCCTGCTGCACGCATGCTTTCCCTCCTCGTCAATAAACAGGCTTTCCAGTGGCTGCATCCCCCACCCCCACCCCAGCTCCCTCTCAGAGAGGGGCCCCTTCTCCTCTACTTAACCGGTTAGGGATCACTGTAAACAGTCTGGGGTCATCACACAGGAGAAAGGGCGAGGTGGAAACCCAGAGGCCTGGCCTTTCTTCTCCAGAGGGAGGGAGGAAGCTTCCGATGGCTCCCAGCCCACCTACGCTCACTGCTCTTGGACCAGTGGGCAGCCCACCTGCTCCTACAGTGTCCTTCCCCTGCCGCTTGGCCCATGTATAGAACCTCTATAGGCAAAGGAAGCAAGCGCACGCGCGAACACACGCACACTCACACACACCACCTTGCACTGGCATATGCTGAGATGCCTTTCTTAGGACTTGCTGGGACAAAATGTCCCAGTGGCCTTTCTTCACCACTCTCCTGTACTCTTCTAACCTCTGGGACTATGGCTCCTAGAACCGGAGTGTCCACTTGAAAAGCGCTTGACCCCCAAGTTAGTCGCATGAGCTCTCCCGAGGCCAGAACAAGCCTTTCCTGGATGTCCCGAAGCGCCTGGGCTGGAGAGCATGGGTACTTCCCGCCTCCTCTAGCCCCACGTGGACCCAGTGGATTGTCCCGCCTCCGACCGGCCTGCACCAGCCATTGCCTTGCCTGCCACACCTGCGGCCCAGAACTGGGGGGAAGGGCAAAAACACCTGCAGGGCTCGTCGGGGGTCCACCCCAGCATGCTCGAGTCTGACCCCCACTCCCCCGACCTCCCGCAGGGAGCGAGTTCTCCGGCAACCCGTACAGCCACCCCCAATACACCGCCTACAACGAGGCTTGGAGATTCAGCAACCCTGCCTTACTAAGTGAGTACCTCACCTAGCTGGCCGGCGGCTCTGAGCGTCCGCCTGCCCGCCCGCCAGCTCCGCAGGGTCGCTTCGGGACTCTGGTCCCACTCCCGGCAACCCAACCTCCGGGTGCTGGGTTGCCAAGGGGATAGGCTCCTTAGTGCAACACTAACTCCCTGGGATCCCTCAAGGACGCCAGCGCCTCCTGCATCTTCCCTTCCTCCCCCTCCCTCCCGGGTCACTAGAAGGCTATGCACCAACGTCACTCTCCCTGGAGGGTCCTCAGCCTGGCGTCACCTCTCCCGACCGGTGAACGCAGCTTCCCTCAAGGCCGTGCAGCCCAGCCACGGTCTCCCAGCCCTGATCCCGCTGGACCCCAGCTCGGGGAAATCTTTGCTTTGCTTTTCTTTCCTTTTTTGTTCTCCTGTTTGTCCTCTCACCCAGCCCATTCTTCTCCTGTGTTAACTTCCAGGTTCCCCTTATTATTATAGTGCCGCCCCCCGGGGCTCCGCCCCTGCCGCTGCTGCCCCTGCCTATGACCGCCACTAGTTACCGCGGGGACCACATCAAGCTTCAGGCCGACAGCTTCGGCCTCCACATCGTCCCGGTCTGACCACCCACCCTGGAGGGAGGGAGGACCGACGCGACGCGATGCCTCTCGGCTACCATTCCAACCCCACCCCAAGATCCCCGCAGCCCTTCACGTCACCCCGTCGAAGACCGGACAGGACGAGTGGAGCCCGAGTGGAGCCGCCGGCGGGACCCTCAGGCCCGGGTCCGCTGCCCCCAACCCCGCCTGCCGCCCCTCCCCGCCTGCCTGGACTGTGCGGCGCCTTGAGGAGGGTCGGGCCCAGCTCGCTTGGGTTTCGCCCAGCGGTCTCAGAGCCCGCCTGCTATCCCGCAGGTTCTGGCCCGGCCCGCCGCCGCACACGCCGGACAAATTTCTGTGACACACAATCAGCGCGGACTGCAGCGCGGCCCAGCCCCGGAGCAGCCTGTCTTAGACGCTTGGTCGCCGGGAGGCTTGGCTGGAGGGGCTGGGCAAAAGAAATAATGAACAAAACGGATTTTCTGCAAAAGAAGGGAAAACCGCCGGCCCAACCCTGGGAGAAAATTCCTTACCCCCTGAGCCAGCCGGACTGCCCCCTGCTTTCTGGGTGTGCTTAGCCCTAGAAGGTGGAAAAGGGGGCGTGAGGGGGCTCTAGGAATGGCGCTTGGGGGTGTCAAGTCTTCCAAGACTGGGATCTAAGGCATGCAGCCCCAGCGGCCTGCGCCAACCAAGCCCCACTCTAGGATGCGCTTCCTCTACCTGGACTGCCTGCTTCCCCAGGGCCCAGGCATCTCCTGCTACGTGACTCGACTCGGCCTCGCCTTGCCCCTACCTCAGCGTCACTTCCATCTCACATCCTCCCAATTTTCCCTCCTGAGGTTCCTTTGCCCATCCCTCAACGTCCTGAGGTCCCTGGTCCCCAACTTGCCGCCCCGTGGGACGCTCTCCCCGACCCGCCGCGGGACCAGTTTCCATCGGCAGTGGGCACTGGTCTTCCCGAGCAGTCTCTTAGTGCCCCCCGACCCCGACACAGACTCCCAATCTGCCGGCGGCAGGAGCCGGTTCTGAGCTGAAGTCCGAGCTGCCGTGGAGTGGAAGTGGGGGCTGCCTACTCCCCACCCCGCCCCTAGCCTCCTTTCCCACAAGAACTGAACAGAACCGCAAAAGTCTACAATTATTTAATATGATCTTTGCAAAAAGGAACAAAACAAAAATACCAACAGGCTGCTGCTTTGTAGAAAGATGGTGTGTGTCGCGTGAAGGCGAACCCCGGTGTATATAACCCCTCCCCCTCCGTCCCGCCCCGTAGAGTTCCTGTCGCCCGCCCTGCCTGTAGATACGCCCCGCTGTCTGTGCTGTGAGAGTCGCCGCTCCCTGGGGGGAGGGGGGACACAGCTACACGCCCACTAAAGCACAGCACGTCCAGGAAGGGGGGCATTTTTATGTTACAAAAAAAAAAATTACCAAAGAAAAGAAATCTCTATGCAAAATGACGAACATGGTCCCGTGGACTCCTCTCGCCTGTTTTGTTGGCTATTTCTCTGTAATTCCGTGTTTTCGCTTTCAACCCCAGTGCATCTCTCCCCTCTCTTCACCACCTTCCTCTTTCTGCTTTTCTCCCCTCCTCTCTGTCTCTGTCTGTCCTTGCCTCGCTTGTCTCCCTCTCTGCCCCTCCCTGGGCTCTCTCCCCAGCCCCGGCCGTCCTGCCCTCGCAGGCTAGATCAGAGGTGGCAGCCCCAGTCCCCCCGCTGGCCCCTTGCGGCTGGGCCGGGCCGGACTGGGCCGCCCCCCGCCCCGCCCTGTAGTGCTCTCTCAGTAGCGGCGATGCGCCCTGCATGTCTCCTCACCCGTGGATCGTGACAACTCGAAATAACAGAAACAAAAGTCAATAAAAGTGAAAATAAATAAATAAATAAAAATCCTTGAACAAATCCGAAAAGGCTTGGAGTCCTCGCCCAGATCTCTCTCCCCTTCGAGCCTTTCTATTTGAAAGGGAAAGCGAGAAAAGAAAATAATTTAAGGGAATTGCCGGCGCCCAGCCTGGCTCCTGTGGCCCGAGAAGGACGGTGAGGGCGCCCAGGTCCCAACTCCGAGGTCTAGCCCATCCCAGTCCTTGTAAGGCTGGCCGGGCAGAAGCTCCCGGGACTAAGGACCAGGCTTAATCTTTGAAAGGTCCCCCGAAGGTTCTGGTCTCCTTGGCCACTTTCAATGCGTCGGTTCGTTTTGATTATTTTTTTCTTTTTTTTGTCCCTTTACTTTCTTTTTCTTTCTTTCTTTTCTCTCTTTTTTTTTGTGCACATGAGAAATAATAATAATAATAATAATAATAATAATAAAATTTTGTATGTCATTCCCCATGGCTCCAGGTTTCTCTCTCCCTGTCTCTGGGACCAGCCTCCCCTCGCCTAGGTTGATCCCCAATAATCCTCTCAATGATCCCCGCAACTCCTCTCTGTGACTCCAACCAAACTATTGGCTCCTCTAGGCGACAGCTGAGAGCAGGCTGGCCAAGACAAGCCTGCCCCTCAGCATCTGCACTCCTCCACCCACCCAGGCCCTCAGGTCAAGGAGTGTTTCTGAAACTTCAGAGATAACTTGGAAGTTGTGCATCTGTACCAGGCCAACTCTGTGCTCCTGCCACTGTCCCTGCATCCGGAACTAGGGTGCAGGATCTCCGAACGCTACATCTGAGGCCCTCAAAACGTGGGCGGGGGTAGTCTTGGGTGCTGCGTGTCTCCTCCCTCCGCTCGTCAGCCGGCCAATTGCTGCCGCGCAGCCGCAATTCTATCTCGGTAGTCTGCGTGGAGACCGCGGAGACCCGGTTCTCCTGCCTCTCTCTGCATTCACTTCTACACCAGGAGAGCGCCAGCCGGGCGGAGAACCCCGGAGCCTGCTAACGGACCTTGCGCGACCCCAGTGTCTTGCCGAGTCTCAGGCCCTGGCGAACAACCTCTGGGAGTGGTGGTCCTGTATTGAGGTCTGGGTGTGTCCCTGAGAGCATGTACAGACGCCTGTGTCGGGTAGGAGGGTGGTGGTGGGTGATGAGTGGATGTCTTACTGCATGTGAATAGATTTTTGTTTGTCCCTGTGGACCTATGAGTCCCTGGGGTGGATCTGAGGTTGTCGTAGGAGGAGACTGTCTTTTTAGACACCTTGTTCTTGTGCCAGATGACAGTGAAGGATCTGTATGTCTGTCCTTGTGTCTATTCCTGTTTGGGAAAAGGATGTCACGATTGTCCAAGATTGTCCTGTTGCAACAAAGATTTCTTAGAGGCCCTTCAGCAACCTCTCAGATCTATCCTACCCCATTCTTGCCAACACAGAGGCCCCAGCTTTCATCTGCTCTCCACACTGGGAGACTTTCCTTCTTCACCCCAAGAAATCTCCCCAGCAGTTTCCCTCTCAGTCTCCTTCCACTTGAAACATTCTTGAAACTCTGAGCTGCCAGGTTAAAGGGCTGTAAGCAGGGCCTCTGCTGGACAGGTTCAGGAGTGACCTTCCTTCTTGCCTGGGGCAGTGACTCCCAGATGCCTCCTTCCCACCAAGATGCAGAAGCCTTGTTTTTCCCAAACTTACCCATGTCACCTCAGGAATATGCAGAACAAATCAGCAGAAACTCAACCTCTTCCTTCTCCCTCCTCATTTGTGACTCCTCTTTATTCTCCCTCTCAGCAAATGGCAGCCCCACCTTCCACCCTCTTTACCAAAGAGGGGTCTTATATCTGCAATAAAATTCTGTTCATGTCGTTCCAATATATATTTACTCATTCACACATTCCATAAATGTACTAGACAAACACATTAGGAATTTTGTAAAACATAAAAATAGAAATAGAGGTTCTAGGGGCTGGAGTGGTGGCTCAGTGGTAGAGTGCTCACCTAGCATGCATGAGGCACTGGGTTCTATCCTTGGCACCACATAAAACTAATGTAACCACCTAAAACTAAAGATACATAAATAAATAAATATTTTTGAAAAAGAAATAGAGGTTCTAATATATTTTTCTCACACCCAGTTGGATTTTCTTGCATCCCTGAAAGGCATGCACTCCACTTTGGAGAACCTCCTCAGAATTCAGCTCACAAAAACCCAGCATGACTCCCATTGCTTGGTATGCATCAAGAGAATTCCCAGAAGTTCCAGGGCACTGGGTTAGGCCAGAGTAGCCCATTGAACACCACCTTCATAATATGTAGCAGGCATCTGGTCTCCAGCACCTGACTTTGCCTCCAGGTCTCCCCAGACAGGTAGCTCTGCCCTGCCCAATCCAGCAAACTGGGACCCAAAGGTACTTTTGTGGGTCCCCTGGGAACCTCTTCTTCTGTGTCACTTCTGGTCTCCCTCCTTCCTGGGAGAAAACTAAAACATAAACAGAACCAGACACAAGTATAACATCATCTTTGGCACATGGGTATTCCAGAAATGGACTTTGTATGGTATTGGCCGAAAGATAATGGGTTTTCTCAGGTCAGATTTGGGACAATTTTTGACTTTTTATTTGTAATTTATATTTTAGTTAATATTTTTAAATTTTTTTAGTTGTAGATGGACATAATACCTTTATTTTATTTATTTTATTTTTATGTGGTGCTGAGGATCAAACCCAGTGTCTCACACATTCAGGACTAGTATGCTACCACTGAGCCACAACTCCAGCCCACTTTGGTGAATTTTTTGATGGTAAATGTGACTCATTTTTACAAAAAAAAAAAAAGTAATTTAAAAGAAAAGGACCCACGATGAAATGGAACATTTTTTTTTCTTTTTTTCTCTCTTTTTTCAATAGGGCATTTTGGTTCTACATAATCATGGAGTTCATTTTGGCATACTGGAAAATGCACATAACATCATTTGCTCTTTTTCAATTCCCAGTACTATCATCTTTCCCTTACTCCCCCTGATCGCTCCCCTTGGCTCTACTGCTCTTCTTTCTATTAATTTATTTATTAAATGGTGCATTATAGTCATACATAGAAGTGGAGTTCATTGTGATATAGTCATACATGCACATACTTCAGTGATTTTTATTCTACATTTCCTCTCCTTTCCCATTCCTCCCCTTTCCCACCTGATTTCCTTTCTCTCCTCCACTATTCTCCCTTCTATTTCCCTGAGATTCCCCTTTTTAAATTCTTTATTTCCCTCTTAGCTTCTACCTAGGAAAGCGAACAGTCAACCATGACCTTTTGAGTCTGGCTTATTTGCCTCAGCATAATGTTCTACAGTTCCATCCACTTAACAGAAAATGAATTCCATCTTTATTTATAGGCTAAAACTCTACCATGTCTATATACCACATTTTCTTTATCCATTCACCTGCTTAGGAACACCTAGTCTGGATCCATCATTTGGCTGTTACGAATTACAGTCCTAAACATTCGTATGTACGCATGTATCACTGTAGTATGTGGATGTTAGTTCTTTTGAATAAATACTGAGGAATAGGATAGCTGTCTCATATGGTACTTTCATTTGGGTCTTTTGAGGAATATCCATACTGCTTCCCAGAGTGGTTGCACTAATTTGCAGTCCCATCACCAATGCATGAATTACCTTTCTCCATACAGCCTCACCAGCAATTATGGTTATCTGTATTCTTTTTTTTAAATATACCTTCATTGTATTTATTTATTTTTATGTGGTGTTGAGGATTGAACCCAGGGTCTCGCCTGTGCTAGGTGAGCACTCTGTCACTGAGCCATAACCCCAGCCCCACTATTTGTGTTCTTGATGGTGCCATCCTAATGGGAGTGAGATGAAATATCAGTGAAGTTTTCATTTGATATGTTTTTTTGTATTCAATTTGCCAAAATTTTATTGAGAATTTTTGCATCTGTGTTCATTAGAGATATTGATCAGAAGTTTTCTTTCTTTGATGTGTCTTTGCCTGGTTTTAAAATCAGGGTGATATTGGCCTCGTAGAATGAGTTTGGAAGTGCTGCCTCTTTTTCTATTTCCTGAAACAAATGGAAGAGTATTGGTATTAGTTCTTCCTTAAAGGTCTTGTAGTACTTGGCTGTGTGTCCATCAAGTCCTGGGGTTTTCTTGGTTGGTAGACTTTTGATGGCGTTTTCTATTTTATACTTGAAATTGATCTGTTTAAATTGAGTATGTCATCCTGATTCAATTTGGGCAAATTATATGACTCTAGAAATTTTTCAATGCCTTCAATATCTTCTATTTTATTGGAGGACAAGTTTTCAAAGTAATTTCTAATTATCTTCTGTATTTATCTAGTGTCTGTCGTGATATTTCCTTTTTCATCATGTATGTTAGTGATTTGAGTTTTCTCTCTCCTTCTCTTCCTTAGCATGACTAAGGGTCTGTCAATTTTATTTATTTTTTCAAAAGAACCAACTTTTTGTTCTGTCAATTTTTTCAATTGTTTCTTTTGTTTCAATTTCATTAATTTAAGCTCTAATTTTAATTATTTCCTGTCTTCTACTGCTTTTGCTGTTGATTTGTTCTTTTTCTAGGGCTTTGAGTTGTAATGTTAAGTCATTTATTTGTTTACTTTTTCTTTTTTTAAGGAATTAACTCCATTAAATGAACTTTCCTGTTAGAACTGCCTTCATAATGTCCAAAAGATATTGATATGTTGTATCTGTGTTCTCATTCACCTCTAAAAAATTTTTAATCTCCTCCTTGATGTCTTCTGCAACTCAGTGTTCATTCAGTAGCATATTATTTAGCTTTTATTTCTTATTTTATCATTGGTTTCTAATTTCATTCCATTATGATCTGATAGAATGCAGGGTAGTATCTCTACATTTTTATATTTGCTAAGAGTTGCTTTTGGCATAATATATGGTCTATTTTAGAGAAGGATCCATGTGCTGCTGAGAGGAAAGTGTATTCTCTAGTCAAAGGATGAAACATTCTATATATGTTAGTTAAGTTTAAGTTGTTAATTGTATTATTGAGTTCTGTAGTTTCTTTGTTCAGTTTCTTTTGTTTGGAAGATCTATCTAGTAGTGAAAGAGGTGTGTTGAAGTCACAAACAATTATTGTGTTGTGGTGTATTTGACTCTTTAACTTGAGAAGAGTTTATAGGATGAACATAGATGCTCCATTGTGTGGGGCATATATATTTATAATTGTTAAGACTTGTTGGTATATGGTTCCCTTGAGAGATATATAGTGTCCTTCTTTATCCTTTTTAATTGATTTTAGCTTGAAGTCTACTTTATTTGATATGAAGATGGAAACCCCTGCTTGCTTCTACAGTCCATGTGAATGGTATGATTTTTCCTAACCCTTCACCTTCAGTCTGTGGATGTCTTTTCCTATGAGATGAGTCTCTTGGAGGAAGCATGTTGTTGGTTTTTCTTCTGTTTGTTTGTTTATCTAATCTGCTAGTCTATGTCTTTTGATTGGTGAGCCTAGGCTATCAACATTCAGGGTTATTATTGAAACATGATTTGTGTTCCCAGCAATTTTTGTTTATTTTTGGTATTTAAAGTGACTTGGTTTCTCTTCTGATTAGATTTTCCTTTAGTGTAATACCTCCCTCTGCTGATTTTCATCATTGTTTTTCATTTCCTTTTTTTGAAATATTTTGCTGAGGATGTTCTGTAGTGCCGGCTTTCTAGTTATAAATTCTTTTAACTTTTGTTTATCATAGAAGGTATTTATTTCATTATCACATCTAAAGCTTAGTTTTGCTGAATATAAGATTCTTGGTTGGCATCCATTTTCTTCAGAGCTTGGTATATGTTGTTCCAGGATCTTTTGGCTTTGAGAGTCTGGTTTGAAAAATCTGCTGAGATACGAATTGGTCTCCCCCTATATGTGATTTGATTCCTCTCTCTTGAGGCTTTTAAGATTCTATCCTTATTCTGTAGCTAGGCATTTATTTTCATTATAACATGCCTTGGTGTGATCTGTTGTAATTTTGTATATTTGGTGTCCTGTAAGCCTCTTGTATTTGGTTTTCCAATTTGTTCTTCATGCTTGGGAAGTTTTCTGATATTATCTCATTGAGGAGATTGTGCATTCCTTTGGTTTGAAACTCGGTGCCTTCCTCTATCCCAATAACTCTTAGATTTGTCCTTTTGATGCTGTCCCATAATTCTTGAATGTTCATGGTTTCTTACTATCTTCACTGTGTGATCAACTTTATTTTCCAGATTGTATACTTTGACTCCGTTATTTGACGTTCTTTCTTCCAAGTTTTCTAGTCTTTTGGTGACGCTTTCTATTGAGTTTTTTATTTGGTTTATTGTATCCTTCATTTCAAGGATTTCTGTGTGAAAGTTTTTTGTTTGTTTTTTGAGAGTATCTCTCTCTTGAAGTAATCTTTTGCTACCTTTATTTGCTCTCTTATCTCTTTGCCTGTATTTGCTCATTTAGGTCATTCTTTAATTCACAGATCATCTTATTTATGAACCTTCTTAACTCCTTCTCTGACATTTCATCAACTTCACAGTCCATGGGTTCTATTATTATAGTGTCCTGGTTTGTTTGGGGCACTTTCCTCCCTTGTGTTTTCATGTTGTCTATGTGTCTTCCTTTCTTGAAGCATGGATCTGAGATATTATAGTTTTTTCCCTGTGTTCTTGTAGTACCTGTGCAGATTGTCTGTACCTCACCTTGATGTTGGGCTTCCGGACCCTGCTGGTGTCCCTCAATGTATGCTACTGCATCTAAATGTGGTGATAGCAATAGCTGAGGTAACTCGAAGTAATATTTAAGGTTCCCCAAGATGGAAGCAATGTCTTACAGAGATGGGGCTGAAAGGGTGGGCCTCACACTCTTTGGGATGCCTGCTCTCAGATGCATCTGCTTCTAGGCCCTGTCTGGGGTCAAAAAGTTAGGGTCTACTGCATGGGGAAGGCTATGGCAATGACTGCCATGTTCCAAGATGGAAGTGGGTTAGGCTTAGATTCCCAGGTGAGGGGGAGGGGTGAACTTGAACCTACCCTGGACCTGGGTCCTGTACAAGTTGGTGTGGGCAGATCTGGGCTGGGCCTGGGCTCCTGCAATAGTCTGCTGGTGGTGAGAGGCAGTCCTGTGCCCGAGGCTGGGCTCCAGTGGGTGTCTGCCCCATCAGTAAAGGGGTAGACCCAGGCCTACTGTGAGCCTGGGTTCCGCACAGGCTGCTGTGGGTGGATCTGCAACATTAGTTCTTCTTTAAAGGTCTGATAAAACTTGGCTGATCATCCATCTGGTCCTGGGCTTTTCTTTGTTGGAAGGCTTTTAATTGTCACTTCAATCTCATTGCTTGATATTGGTCTGTTTAAGATTTCCATATCCTATTGGTTCAATTTGGGCAAGTCATGTGTGTCTATAAATCTGTCAATATTCCCTAGATTTTCCAACTTACTGGAATGTAAGTTTTCAAAATGAGTTCCTAAAGACCTTCTGGATTCCAGCAATGTTTATGGTGTTATCTCCTGTTTTATCTCTAATTATGTTGATTTGGGACTTCTCTTTTTCTTTGGATTTGGTTGGCTAAGATTTGTTTATCTTTTCAAAGAACCAATTCTGTTGCATTGATCCTTTATATTTTTTTTATTCTCAATTTTATTAAATTTGCCTCTAATCTTAATTCTTTTCGGACTTCTTTAATTATTTCCTGGTTCTGATTTTAATTATTTCCTTTTGGAATTGGTTTGTTCTTGCTTTCCTAGGACCTTAAGATGTAACAACTGTAATCTCAGAAACCCCGGAAGCTGAGGCAGGATGATCACATGTTTAATACCAGCCTCAGCATCTTAGTGAGTCCCTAAGCAACTTAGTGAGACTCTGTCCCCAAAATAAAAAATAGAACAGATCTGGGATGTAGCTTAGTTGTAAAGGAGCCCTGCATTCAAATACTGCCCCCCCACCCCCGCAAAGTGTATCATTCAAGCTCCATGTGTTAAAACATTTTCTGTTATAATTTCATTTCTTTATGGCTTGATAAAATGCAAGAAATTATTTCAATAATTTGTATTTCCTAAAACTTGTTTTGTGTCCTAAAATATGGTCTATTTTGGAGAAGGTTCCATGTATAGCTGAGAAGATAGTAAATTCATTTGTCAATGGATGAAATATTCTATACATGTCTGTTAGGTTCATTTGACTGACAGTATTTTTCAGATCTGAAAACTCTTTACTTAGTTTATATCTGAATGATCTATGACCTATCTATTAGTGAGAGGGGGTGTGTTGAACTCACTCAATATTATTTTATCAGAGTCTATCTGGGAGTTTATGTCAAGTAATGTTGGTTTTATGTAATTAGGTGCAACAATATTTGGGGTACAAACATTTGTAATCATTACATCTTCTTGTTGATAGAACCCTTTATCACTATGACTTTCCTTGTCTCTTCTGATCGATTTTGGCTTGTGGACTCCTTTGTCAGATCTGAGAATAGCTACTCTGGCTTGTTTTCAGTCTTTGTTTTATGGTATATCTTTTCCAACCTTTCATCTCCAGTCTGTGAATGTGTTTTCCTGTTATGTGAGTCTCTTGTGAACACCATATTTTTGGGTCCTGTTTTTTAATCCATTCTGCCAGTCTCTTTTAAATGGAGTGTTTAGACTATTTACATTCAGTAGAAAGAGATGATTATTATTTCCTGACATTTTGATTTATTTCTAATGTTTTATTCAGACTTGGCTCTCCTTTTCTAAGCTACTCTTCTAGTGAGATTCATTCATTTGCTGGCTCTGAAGTTTGACTTACATTACCTCTACATAAAATATTTCTTTAAATATTTACTGTAGTGCTGGTTTAGTAGTCATGAATTATTTTAGCTTATGCTTATATGGGAAGGTTTCTATTTTATCTTCAATTCTGAAGGATAGCTTTGTTGGATGAAGCAATCTTTGTTAGCAAACATTATCTTTCATAGCTTGGTATATATTATTCTAAGACTTTCTGGCTTTTAAAAAATCTGGTCTGAGATATCAATGGTGATTCATATTGGCTTACTTGTAAATGTGACCAGTTGTTTTCCTCTTGAACATCTAAAAATACTACTACCCTTATTCGATATATTAGACATTTAATTATAAGGTGTAGATGTCATAGAGATTACCTTTTTTGATCTTGTCTATTTGGAGTTCTGAATGTCTCCTGTATTTGAATATACATCTCAATCCCAAGATCTGGAAATTTTTCTGATTTAATTTCAATGAAAAGGATATACATGTTCTTGGTTTTTAATCTTACTGTTTTCTTCAATGCCAATGATCCTTATATTTTGTCTCTTCATGTAGTCCTGGATTTCTTGAATATTTTGGTCATGGTCTCTTATCATTTTTATTGTTAAGTTTTCAAGATTGTATGTCTTGTCTTCAAGATGTGAAAATTTGTCTTCTGCATGTTCTTTTTTTTAATTGATTTTTAAAAATAAAGTGAAATGCATGACAGTGAAATGCATTGCAATTCTTATTACACATATATGCTACAATTTTTCATATACCTATTTGATCTACTAGTGATACTTTCCACTGAATTTTTAATTTGACTTATTGATTTATTTAGTTCCAGGATATCTGTTTAGTTCTCTTTCAGGATATCTATGTCTTTATTGAAATTATCTTTTACCTCCTGTATTATCTCTCTTAGTTCATTATATCTTTTAGTTTGTTGTTCATTTTAACCATCAACTTTTTAAATCCTTTCCTAGCATTTCGTCTACTTTGATATCTGAGGATTCAATTGTTGCTGGGTTATAGACTTTTGGAGGCATTTTATTTCCTTGATTTCTCAAGTTTTCTGTATATCTAAGTTAAGATTTGCCAAATCTTCTGGGATAGATCATTCTCCCACTGTTAATTAGAGGACTCTCTAGTAGGATGCTTTTACTTTATTATGTGTTACTAGTCAGGCAAATAAGTCTGTCAAAGGGTCCAATGTGTTCTCAGTATTTAATCAATCACCCCATTTTAAGGAGAGCTAATAATCATCTATAAATACAACTACAGAGTTTTTTTCTTCTTCTTGGAAATGCCTAGGGCACTTCAGAAGCCTAGATTCAGGGCCAAAGATCCAATCCCAGAGCCTGCAGAAAAGTGATGTGGCAACTGCAGGGTCTGGGTTTTCTGAGTGGAAGATGGCAGAATTAAAATGGCACTTTATGAGTGAATCTAATTTGAGTAGTAAAATTTAACCCCACTCTATAGCCTTTGGAAGTCATTATAGGAAGAAAGGCACCTCTTCCATAAACCTGGACAAATTCACAACTCCCTGCTTCTTATTCTTAATTATTCTGTCAGTGAAGTCCAAGAACATGCAAAAGCATAAAAGCCAAGGGTCTTTTTAGATCACCTGACCCAATGGGCAGATTATAGGAGGAGGGTACACAGGAGGAAGTATTTTGAGAAACACTATTTGCCAAAGAGAGAAATGTCTGCTAGCAAGTACTAGCTTGTGGCTCCAACCAGCCTGAAAGTGTCCCTTCACTTGATAGTCATTGAAGCTGATGGAATGATGTCTTCTTAGAGGAAATAATTCACCTCTACTACAGAGAATGTGCAGAGGAAGGTGCATGCAATGAAACTCTCCCAGACACAGATCCCTAGAAGAATATATGCTGATATAAAACAAAAGCTTTCCCAGAACCAAGGCAAAAGGATGAAGTAGATTGAGAAACTGAACACTTAAATTTCTTCCTGATTTTGGCACTTAGACAATGTGTGATCCAGGGAGCCGCTGTCAGGTTTAATTAGCAATATGGCTGTGTATGTTGGAAATATGATCACCTTGACAAGGTTAGATTTTAACTCTTGTTAAAGTTCTTAATACCTTGCAAAAGCATATGGTTCATCCCTAGAGATGAGACAAACATATGAGGAGAGTGCCTTTATTCTTTAAAATGTCAATCCTAGCTTTCCCTGCTTTCAACATAAACAGGCCATGTTTCAAAAAAAGAATCTCAAATCTTCAAGTGTCCACAAGTCAGTGAAATGAAATTTGCACATTATATGTCTTAATTCATCCATTCAAGAAATAGGCATTGCCTGTCCATGCTCCGTGTATCCATTCTCTGTATATAGAAGATAGAAGATTAATTCTATAACAAAGACTCAGAAATAGATTAGGCATAAACCAACCACTTGAGTAATAAGGGCCCCATCAAATAGGGGAGCTGAAACATAGTTTTGGGGCACTGAGTGATTATTGCAAATGTGATGAGATCAAGAACACAAGTTTCATAGGAGTCCAGGTAGAAAACAATGTATGGGACTGGAAAGGATTACCTAATGAACTTCTTTGTGTGCTCTGTGAATCTCACAAAGACATAGCCAAAATGTCTGCTTCCTATGAAGGGTAGATTTGAGGAGCTCAAAGTGTGATTTTTGCCAACTGGACCATATACATTTGGGGGCTAGCACTTAGACAACAAAGATTAAGTTGGGGGTTGTCACTAGTGTGGATCTTTCTTCATCCTTACCCCATGCACAGCTCAAACTCTAAACGAACAAATACTCAAGTACATTTGTTAAAGAAGCATCAAGTTGTTAGCCTGAAACAGACACTCCCAGGTCTTGTTAAGTTATCAACAGTCTCTTTTGTCACATTCCTGAAGTCCCAAGAACCCTAAGAGAACCACAGCCCATTCTCCCAGTCATTGAATCCTCCCCATGTTCTCTGCCCTTCTCTTAGACCACCTGGGACAGGACCAATGTCACATGACAACATGTGGAAAACAAGAACGCTAAAGAGACTTTGGGTTCTTTTTCTACTTTGTTCTCCTAATTTGTTTTCAATTAAAGAATTACATGCAACTTTTTATTAATTTATTATTTTAATCAGGTAGATATGATAGCAGAATGCATTTCAATTCATTGTACACAATTGCAGCACAACTTTTCATTTCTCTGGTTGTGTACCATGTAGCAATATAGTGTCACACCATATGTGCAGTCATTCATGTACCTGGGGTAATGATGTCCATCTCATTCTACCTGATCCCGTACACCCTCCCCATCCCTTTCTCCCCTTTGCTCAACCAAAGGTCTTCCATTTTACCCATGCCCTCCACCCCCATTATGGATCACCATCCATTTATCAGAGAGAACATTCAGCCTTTGGTTTTTTGGGATTGGCTTAGTTTGCTTAGCATGATATTCTCCAACTTCATTTATTTACCTGCAAATGCCATAATTTTAGTCTCTTTTAATGCTGACTTATATTCCATTGTGTATATATACCACAGTTTCTTTATCCATTCATCTATTAAAGGGCATCTAGGTTGCTTCCACAGTTTAGCGATGTCGAATTGAGCTGCTATGAACATTGATGTAGCTATGTGCTGTGACCAGTGCAGCCAAACTAGCAGGTTCCAGTGAGAGGCGGTGGGAGATTGGAAAAATAAAGACTAACATAATCAAATCTGTTTAGCTGGGATGGGGTGGAGTGTTGCTCTCTGATGAAGCAGTGGATCTAAAGAATTATGCCAGCAATATTTATCACATATGTCTCATTAATTAGATTAAAGACTATGCAAGCATTATTCTCTGTCTTTGTGAAAGTTACAGGGTTAGCAACATTATGCAGCTTATTCCCCAGTTACATTCTACAGTTGCAATGTACAATGTTAGGAGCATTGTGTAGTTCTCAAGAAAGCCCATTGTTTAAAATTACTATTATGGGGGCAGGTTCAGGAACAGCAGAGCCAGTGAAATAT
The DNA here is from genome assembly GCF_048772815.1 of Callospermophilus lateralis. Classification (NCBI taxonomy): domain Eukaryota; kingdom Metazoa; phylum Chordata; class Mammalia; order Rodentia; family Sciuridae; genus Callospermophilus; species Callospermophilus lateralis. Next base: position 4,395,913 of record NW_027514398.1, on the reverse strand, counting down.
TGTGGTTGTCTTAGCAAGAGAATTCCTTCATTCCCAGGAGCTGTGTGCCTGAGAACAAGGTCAAGGCTGATAAGACTCTAGCACAGAGCCTCCTCATGAAGGGCATTACCATAGCAACCAGGCATCCTGCATCTTTGCACAGAAATTTTCCCAGACACCAAGCATGCCACAGCCATGAAAACATTATGGACCCCAATCTTAGACACTGATCTCCCAATCACTGTCACTGCTCTCCACAGCTACATTACTATAGTATGCTGACATGCAACTGTTTTAATATAAAGCCCCAAAGAGGATAGAAATATTATTTTTAGACAGTGAATTGTATGTCTTTCTTACAGAAAAAGAAAATGCTCCAAAAATGCTCCATCAGTGATATTGATACCAATCATTCCTTCCCTCCTCTTTCTCTCTCTCCAAACAAACAAATATACATACTACAGAATCTAACACAAAAAAGTACATAAAATTGAAACTTGCAAGCATCTGAGGTAAAGTTCAGTCCTGAGAAACAATCAGTGTATCCCCTGGTGCAAGTTAACGCCTATTGCCTCCAACAAGATCCACAACTCAATGAGGCTGAGGATTTAAACACCAAGAACACAGGAACAAGGGTCATTAAACAGCCTAAGCTGATTAGGCAAAATGCACATCACTGAACCCGTGATATTTAAAACACTAAAACAATAGCTCTGCCATGTGTATACAACCCAGAATCAGAAGGAAGTACAATTATCTTCATTAAACTAGAGTACACAAAAACCTGTAACAAAGAAACCAAAAGAATCCTCCAAATCACACTTACTATTTAAGCTTCTTCTGCACCTTGTTCAGGTCCTCTGTGCCCTTGGAAAGTCAATTCACCTCTCTGGAACTCATTTTCCTCTATGAAATTAAGAGGTTAGATTAGATAATATTTACAATGCCAAACAGCTGCAAAATACAACACAAGAGACTTAATCGCCCTGGCCTCTACACCTGCTCTGTCATGAATGGCTAGGAAAGTCATTTAACCTTCCCTGAGCCCCAGAATTCCTCATCTATTAAAGGAGACAAAATCACCTTCTCTGCTTTTTTTATGGGCTAAACACCATCATATTGAAAGTGGCTAGAGAACTATCAGATTGAAAGTGGTCAGATAAATATATGAACAAGAATTATTGTGATTGGGATATTAGAATTAAATAGAAAAGATCATATCTGCCCCCCCCCCTTAATTTCCAATGGGAAATCACAAGGTGAAGAATGGTTGATGAAGTTACTGGAAAGCCAAAGTAGGGTAGTGAGAATCAGGAGACAACTTCCAATAGATGCTCCAATAGCAACTTTACAATAGCAACTTTCCAATAGACTTCCAACTTCCAATAGACTTTCTGTGTGACCTCAGGCAAGGCACTCCGTCTGATGACCTCAGCCTCCTCATCTCACTGATATGGAGCTGGGCAAATTAAGATAGAGAAGCTTCACTGAAAGCTTACAATTGACCATGCTCTGCTTTCCCAGGCCTTCACTCAGTCACATCTCTAGGAGTCACAGCTCGAGGAGGCAGGAAAGATGACCACTCCTGCTTCACAGGTGACGTATCTGGCGTTGCACAGGTATCTATCTTGATGAAGTCACCTGATGCTCAGTGACAAGCAGTAGGTCTGATTCTGTGCCCATGTGCTCCACCTCTAATCAGCAATTCTCAAATATGTTGGCCTGAGGACTCCTAAAAATCATTGAGGACACTAAAGATCCTTGGCTTAGAGTTACACCTCCTGATACTTATTATATTAGAAATAAAAATTTTAAAAATCAAATACTGAATTCATTTAAAAACAATAATAAACCATTATCTGGATTATTACTCAGCCATGAAGAAGAATGAAATTATGGCATTTGCCAATAAATGGATGGAACTAGAGAATATTGTGCTAAGTGAAATAAGCCAATCCCCAAAAACCAGATGCCAAATGTTCTCTCTGATATGTGGATGTTAGCCCACAATGAGGGAGGGTAAGGAGGGGAAGAATAAAAGTCCATTGTATTAGACAAAAGGTTAATGAAGGGAAGGGAGAGGGTAATTAATCAGACATAAATCTCCTACATTCATATATGAATACACAACCAGTGTAACTCCACACCCTGTACAACTACAAGAATGCAAAATACATTATGCTGTAATATATAACTAAAAAAAACCCAAATTTTTAAAAATTCTTTTAACATTAACAACATGTTTTTTGGGAAAAAACTATATTTTTCTCAAAAGTAATATAGTCATTACAATGTCGTTATTTTGGTTTTACAACCCTCTTTAATGTCCAGCTTTATACAATGTAATGAGAACATACAATGTACAGGCAGTTATTTCCCCACCCCATCCCCCAAATCCAATAAAAACAAATATGATATAAGGAAACTAGAAAAAAAAGACAATTACAATTATACCAGCACCATTTTAACATTTATCTAATGAGCATCTTAAATTTCTAAATTAGAAGGTCACCATGTTTAGTGAGTGAAATGGAATACTAATCATAATGGGATTCTAAATTGCATTTCATACTTCAGTGATAATCCCAGACAAATCAACGATTACTGGCAATTGCTGATCATTAATTTTTTGTTAATTTTTTTTAATTTTTTAATTTTTTGTTAATTTTTTGTTAATGATCAGGAGCTTGACTCGGGGGAAAAAAATGCATATGCCTCTCTGATTCTAAGAAGGTGGAAAACAAATCTTCCTAAGCAGAAGTAAGACCTCAGGGAGAAAAGTGATGACTGAATTGGATAGACCAGCCCGCAGGGTTTGGTTTGGCTTCTAGGTGACCTTTGAACTCAGTATTAGGTACGGGTCTCCCTGAACACCTGTGGCTGACTCCCATCACTTCCTCCCTAAGCCTGTGCCAGACCATCCCTTCTTCTCATCTCTTCCTTCCATACTCCATCCTCAGGCAGAATAAGTCTGCTTTTTTTTTGGGGGGGGGGTGTTTTATTTTCTTAAATTTATTTGTTCCTTTTAGAGATACATGACAATAGAGTGCATTTTGACATATTATACGTGCATGGAGTATCACTTATTCTAATTAGGATGCCATTCTTGTGGCTGTACGTGATGTGGAGTTACCCTGGTTGTGTCATACGTGAACATACAAAAATCAGGGGCAATTCATTCTACTGTCTCCCTATTCCCATCCCCCTCACTCCCCTTTATTCTCCTTTCTTTAATCCAATGAACTTCTATTCTTCCCTCCCCACCCTTTATTTTGTGATAGCATCCACACAGAGAAAACATCTGGCCTCTGATTTTGGGGGGGATTGGCTTATTTCACTTAGCATGATACTCTGTAGTTCCATTCATTTAATGGCAAAGGACCACATGTCATTCTTCTTTTTGGCTGAGTAATAGTCCATCATGTGTAATTACCACATTCTCTTTATCCATTCATCTGTTGAAGGGCTTCTAGGTTGGTTCCATCGTTTGGCTATTGTGAATTGAGTTGCTATAAACACTAATGTGACTGTGTCACTGTAGTATGCTGATTTTAAGTCCTTTGGGTGTAAACCAAGGAGTAGGGATAACTGGGTCAAACGGTGGTTCCACTTCAAGTTTTCTAAGGAATCTCCATACTGCTTTCCAGGTAGTTGCCCCAATTTTCATTCCCAACAGCAATATGAGTGAACCTATTTCCCCCTACATCCTTATCAACATTGTTACTTGTATTCTTCATAATTGCCATTCTGACTGGAGTGAGATAAAATCTCATTGTAGTTTTAATTTGCATTTCTCTAAAGACAAGAGATGTTGAACATTTTTTTTCATATATTTGTTGACCATTTTGCTTTTTGCAGCACCATGAAATTGACATTGAACCTCAGGGAACAGGCAAAAATAATATTCTAGTTTCCTTTCCCTCTGAGATCCACGTTCACTGAAAGAGCATTTATTCACCCAACAAATGTTTTCTGAACAACTATCAAGTATTTTTATCTCCTCCAGGTCTTATGAAAATATCACTTATTAAGCAAGGTCCAGAGTCATGCATTGATCACTGTGAACACCACCCACATCACACTTCCCTATTAATTCCCCCTTTCTTTTTGCTATAATATTTTCTGATGGATCTGGTCTGTTCTGCTCTACCTCCTCTCTTGGTGGAGAGTAGTTAACTTTTCCTTAGTGAAGAGAATTTGACAAGAGAGTCTTCAACTTAGCTAACCATGCAGACTCCCAGCCTGACTCCAATCTGAAAGAGACTGGTGCAGGGGAAAATGAGAACATACAATGTACAGTCAAGAGCTTTATGTTCAAGTTGTAGGACCTGTCCAGAACTCTAGTTAAATGTGTGTCTCACGGGATGGGGCAGAATGTCAATTAAAAAGAGAACACAATTCAAGTCTAGAGTGAGTCAAGAAGTGGACTACGAAAATCATGCACGTCAGGCCACTGATGTTAAGTTGATAAACTTTATGACACAAGTGGCCAAATGAGTGGATATAGAATAAGATATGGCTGATATAATCCTGGAAGAAATAATCAGGAAGTAAATTTGGGCCTATGCCTTCAAATTCTTCCATGAATAAGCCAAGATTTAGAGATAGATATTGATGAACATAGGCAGTACTTTGCAATTTCATAGCTTGGTTTCTGGCCCTGATTCTGTCATCCAAAGTTGTACTCCTTGGATAAGTTACTACTGAGTCTGTACATTTCCTCTGTGTAGAACAGAGATATTATGGATTTCTTTGTCAGATGCCAATCACGGTGATTAAATTAAATTAGATTGAACAAGGTGATACCTAACACATAGCAAGTTTTCAATAAGTGTGTGCCCAAATTGATATCTGTTAAGAATTTATTATATACTAATTAATACTTGTTAAGAATTTATTATATACTAATCACTCTTAGGCCCAATAAAAGAGTGCAAAAAAAAGTCCCTGGCCTCAAGAAATTCTCAACGTGGAAGAGAAGCAGACTAGTCAATAATTCACTGGGATACATATAGTACCAGAACTTTACAAACACAGAGAGCAAATTGCTAAGAGTGGTTGAAGAAAGAATAATGAAAAAAATTGCAAAGATAGCAAGCAATATTATGATAAATCTAAAGGAATGAGTTAGAATATGCAGTATTAATAAAAAGAAGTTCTCTAAGCAGAATGAATATCACTTGCAAAAGTATGGATATTTAAGGAACAATCTGGGAATTGCATAGTTCAGTGGTAGACGGAGTATAGACTATAAAGGGAAAAAAAACAGCAGAAGAAATAAATGGCTGGAAAAGTAAGAAAGAACCAGATTTTGAACTTCATTATCATCTCCTCCTCCTCCTCCTCCTCCTCCTCCTCCTCCTCCTCCTCCTCCTCCTCCTCATCTTCCTCGGTCCTTCATCTTCTTTTCCCCCCCTTTGCTGTACTGGTGATTAAATTCACAGTCTAAAACATGCTTAGCAAGTAGTAAGTGCTCTGCCACTGAGCTATATCTCTACCCTAAAGAACTGGTTTTTCACATAAGAGAATCAGATGAAGACAATTAATTCTAAAGAAGAGGAAAAAATTTCAAAAGGTTGAATTTATAAATTATAAATAATATTCTGTTAATTAAGTGGCCTTCGATGCCAGTTCAAGGAGTTCAAATTTCACCACAGGGGCTATTGCAAAGGTTACTTGGCTCTAAAATAGGGGAAAAACATTGAAATTCCACTGCAGGTAAAGTGGGCAGGTATAGGTTCAAAATGGGAATTGAGAAGAAATTCAAAACAAGGTAAAGAGCTATGAAGCTAGTGTACATCCAAGAAGAACAGAGTAAAGCCTTGGGCCTGAATTGTGACCACAGGAATGAAGAAGACACAAATCCAATAGACACCTGAACAGATCTGATATTGAAAATAAATAAGAAAGAGAGAAAATTGCCTGTAGGACATAAGGTTTATGAAAGATGTGTGATGATGAGATCACATTGAGGGTAGACCATTTGTTAAGGGGGAAAAAACAGTAGAGTTGAGAAGGGTACCAGACTTTTGGTGCTGAGATTTTTATTCATCCATTCACTCAAACAACAGTATTCATTTGTACTCACCATGACAGGCTAATATGAAAGGGTGCTATAGACAGACAGACAGAAGGCATAAATACAGATCATGAGTCTGAACTTGGAGCCTAATAGGGGGGATACAGGAGGTACCTAAGTAATTATTAAGACAAAGTAGAACATTACACATTTAATAAAAGAGATTTCCATGTTGTGAAAAAAATGTCTTCCAATTGGGAAAATCAGAAAGGCATTATGGAAAAGTTATGATGTAAGCTGGGCTCTGAGGTTCATCAGACTTGGGGTGACTCTATGCCCTACTTTATCCAACGCAGTCCCAATTATGCCTTTTGTCAAGCATAATGATCAAAAGCACCCCCCCTTTTCACTCTCTAAATTGTGGTTAGTTTAAATAATAGATTATGTGGTTGCCCTAGGCATAGTTAAGGGGTACCAGCCTGTGCTCCTAATAAATGTCAATCAGGTTGAAAACTAAACTCAAAAGTCTGTTAGCAACATATTGTCTACAGCTAGGGAGATAATGGCACTGCTCTTCTTGGTCCTGTTATCTACGATTTCTCTGTTCTCCTGTAGGATAGGAAACTAGATTCAAAGAGAGATCAAGTTGTGAGCTGACTCCAAGCTGGGTTAATGCTCATTTCAACCCAGAACCCTACTTTGAGAAAGCATCCGTAGAACCAATGGTCTACAGAACACACTTCAAGAAACATAGGACCTCATAACCAACTGACAGTTGGGGTGTGTACGTGTGTGTGTGCACATGTGTGTGATGAGGTATTGATCATTAGTTAGGTGGTTCTATGTATAACAGGGTCTAGGTTAATTCTGTATCACCCACCATGTAAAGTACTTATGTGAGCTAAATCTGTCTAAAAAGCAACTCTTAATACTTTCTTGGTTCCTCGATGAAATAGGTATGGAATCAAAACTGTAAGATTTTATACAGCCTCTAGTGTATCCATGGTCCTAAACTCTACATTTAAAACTCTACAATGGCTTAAAAAATCCTGACCATGGGATACCATAAGTAATGGAACAAATAGTGTTCTGCTTTCTGGTTGAAAAAGATTATTGTCCAACCCGTGTCTATGAATGTAAATGCGAGAAATCTTAGCAGCTATAGAAAACCTAGTGCCTTTGAAAGTTTTCTTTTGAAAGCTCTGAAGAATGAGATTGATGATAGAATCTCTAATATCTCTCTCTCTCTCTCTCTCTCTCTCTCTCTCTCTCTCTCTCTCTCTCTCTCTTACTCTTTTTTTTAAAGTCACACCATACAAGATTTAAGAGCTAAGCCAGAAAACATCAAATGACATGTTCAGAATTGTTCAAGGAGAAACACTGATTTTTTTTCTTTTGCCACCAACAAGAAACACTAAAATTTTTACAAAAGGTAAAATGAGATAGGACTAGCAGAACATCTGCTAAAACATGCTGTTATACCAACTGCCATAAGCAGATCAATAAAAAACAAATTCGTATTCCTGACTGCCTGGAAAGAAAAAGACCCTCACAAATCCATAGCACATGAAAGGAAAATAGTGTTAGCAAATAATGAATATAAAACTGGATCCCAGTGACCTCTGAGCCTATAAAAATCAAACACATTTTTATATAACCATTATTTCTTAGTGGAGCTGGTAGTAGGTGACTCTGGTATTCACTGAACAAAAAGATAGCAAGATATTCTTTTATCATTTTAAGGCTCGACTTGGCCAATACAGATATCTTTTGTGGTAACAGAATTTTCAGTCTTTAAAGGGGGAAACTACCTCACCATCAGCAACTACCACTGCTAAGCATATAAATGTATTGGGGATTCTATTGTTCACATTGCAAAGGCACAGCCCACCTTTCATGGGAACGTGTTATCTTAGATTTGTAATGTTCTTATGATCTTCTAAGCGAATTCATTGACATTATTACATTGGAGCTTCTCAGAAAGCTTGTGAGGTAGTCAAGGCTCAGGAGACAAGAGCCACATCAGAGAAGAAGCCATGCATGACCAACTCAATCCCATGCCTGAGAATGGACAGCAGGTGCAGTCAGGATGGCCACTCAGGGCCCCTAATTCCCCATCCGAGTCTTTCTCCAACACGAAAGCCGCCAAGCAACCGAGTTCTCTACACTTTCTCCCCAGTACCAAAATTGCTGCCTGCCTCTGTCATAATAAGTTCTAAAATGAATAATATTTAAAGGATTATCTTCACCTCATCCAACACTGGGTGAAAGTAGAGATGGGCAGCTTTTTGTAGGTCTCTGATACCAATGTAGCAAACACCAGTGTCTGGGCTGAGTCTTCACACAGTCAGATACATGCAGCTTGTCTGTGTACTGTTAGATCAAGACCCAAGAACTAGGCCTCAGAATACAAAGAATCCAGATATTAGGCTACCATGAGAGCCAAGGTCATCAGGAAGCCACATGACCACATGAGAAAGAGGGGTAATTGCTATAAAGATTAGACCACAGGAAAAACTCTGGAGGTATCTCAGCTGAGGGAGGGATCACTGGTAGGAAGTGTCTACAGAGACCAGGCAGCTAAGCTAGTGAGAGAAGCAGCCTGGCTTGTCACTCACAGTGAACCAAGCAGCTCCAGCTAAGTGTTGCCATGCAAGATCCCAGGCTTCCTGCTGCCAAACCTTCCCCACCATTTTTTTAAGAGAAACTAGATTATTAGGAGGAATTTGATTTACAAATATTAGCAACTAACTTTTAAAAAATTAACACAGCATAGACCACACTAAACGTGCTGTTGATTAAATCTGGCCTGTGCGTCAGACTCAGCCTGTGGACTGACAATTTTCAACTTCAAGTTTCAGTTTAAAGCTTCTGTTTTAATAAACAAAACGTCCTTAATCCCTTTTGGGTTCATGCTGGATTATATCTAATTGCTCAAAAATGTCCAATGCAGGGCTGATAAATGCACACTACAGCTTTTACCTGTTCACTGGGATGGGGGGATAGGGGAGGCAGCAGGAATCTATCTACTAGAAATTAATTTTTTCTTTAAAATACCTGAATTTATATTTAAAGTTCACACAGTTTTTGCCTTCTATTTCACAATGCCTTTGTTGATCCTTTTAGCTTCAAGGAAGACCGTTTTCACCCCAAATCTTCTAGTAAAATTGACTACTAAGAAAAATGTGCCACATTTATTTTATGGCTACCCAAACCTCTGTTTTCAGAAAAACAGTCCTAGATTAAACCAGAATTCTCTCAAAAGTGCCACCCTTCCCCACCTCCAGCTGTCTTTGCACCTACAGCGTTAGCTCCAGCTATCCATCAGAGTGACAACAAGGCCCAGGGGCTGATGTGGCATACACAAAGACAGACACATTCCCAAGCATTCTCAGGGCTCACTCAAAATGCAGCCTGCTGGCCTTGCTTTATCTGATCAACACCCCTGCTGTTGTCAGAAACAATGACCATGATTTTTCAGGCCTTGGCTGGCCTTTTGCCTTTCAAAACAATGCCACTGCCAAAACAAAGTCTGGAAGAATAACTCCTCTTGGCCCCAGGGTTCAGATTATAAAACTTCCTTTCTCTCACATGGCCTCACACCACTTTGATCTTTAATGCTGATGTTTGCCAGGAAGTGGGCTTTAGAATAACTCAGTGGGAGAGCTTCAGATGGAAGGTGAGGCTCCCCCCACCCCCCCCCAACAGTGTCCCTCAGGGCAGGTGCTGAGGGATGGCCCTTGCCAAGCCACACTTGGAGTCCTCTGGTCAGAGGAGCAAGAGAATTAGGAAATATTGTAAATACTTAAAAGCCCTGTCACTCCTAAATCAGATGATGCCTCTAACAAGGTAAATTATGGACCAGCATACACACACATGTCAAGGCGACAGACATACACGAACACACAACATGCTACATTCAAATCTGGCACGCCTGAAATATTATTTGTCTGCTCCACTTAAACTTTGCTTTTCAGTCTTCTACTTCTGAGCAGATTCTTTAAAATATTCCCCTTGTTATTCTCTATCTCCTAACACCAGAAATGCCCTTTGTGTGGCAATGACTGATGAATCCCAAAAGCAAAGAAACCTGTCTCCTAGGAAAGCTTTCTGGGCTCTTATTTTATTATTATTATTATTATTATTATTATTTAGAGAGAGAGAGAGAGAGAGAGAGAGAGAGAGAGAGAATTTTTTTTTAATATTTATTTTTTAGTTATTGGCGGACACAACATCTTTGTTTGTATGTGGTGCTGAGGATCGAACCCGGGCTGCACACATGCCAGGCGAGTGCGCTGCCGCTTGAGCCACATCCCCAGCCCTTATTATTATTTTTTTAATGCACAGTATTCTTTACCCTTGGAAGTTGCATGATCATGCTAGCTATATGTTGGTACAGAATTTTTACTTTGAGACCTTTGGGATGCTTCCCCTCCATCTGCCAAAAGCATTCAGCAGATAATTTATCCTTCATGGTTTTAAACCAAAAGAAAACAAAATTATATATTAGAGATTAAAAGTGCCAGAAAAACAGAGTTAACTTACCTCCATTCACAGGCTAGAGGGGAAACCACAAAGGAATTTCTGACAATTGCAATGTGTCTTAAATATGCCAATACACTGTTCACATTCAAGACTCATTAAGCAGTTTTGTAGCATTCACTTCACATCTGATGTACTAGAATTCGAGAAAATAGATTTTTTCACCCATTTGTGACAATGAAGCAGACTTCAACCATTGCAGACCTGGGCAAAAAGAAAATCAAGCCTATTCTCTAGGAGTCTGGAGGCAATGTAAGAAGAGATGAGAATCCGTCCTGATATAGTATCCAGGTAATAGTGACTAGAATTTCTGCTTCCCAATCAGGAGATAGATGAAAACAGATAATTGAAGACCTTAAACACCTCCTTATTATACATTTCCCCACCCCTTCCCCCAGTAAGATAATTGTAAGAGGTGGTAGGGGATGATAATCTGTGATTTGGAGTCAAAGACTAGATTCTGTACTGATATCATATGGGGGGAGTTACTTTACTTCTCTGGGCTTAAATTTTTTCACCTTTAGAAGGAACATAATATTACACACTTCGTAGGATTGTTATGAAGATAAAATAAGATGGTGTACAATTAGCATCTGACATGTAGTAAATGCCCTGCAAATGTTTTTGTTATTGTGTGTGTTAACGGAGGGTTACTGAGGTTCAAATGCTCTTCCAGGCTCCTAGGAACAATCTAGCTTTCTTCTGCAGCCTTCTCTCAAAAGTCTAACCAGGAGCCTCCCGTCCACATTTTTCTGATTTGAGGGAATATCAGTATTGTGCTAGGAGCCAATAAACGGACATTAAATCCTTTAGTGACCCTGTTAGATACTGCTTGGGTCACGTGAACAACCTGTGCCTGTGTTGCACAGGTGAGAAGTAAAAGAAAGTGCATCTTACACACTTTCATCTTCTTCTACTATCTTTTCTTTCACTCCCAGCCAAACTTCTCAGGAGTTGCTCATATTCATAACTTGTCCTCATTTCTCAACCAACTGCTACTTAAGGTGGAACTGTCTCAATAATCAACTAGAGGCCATTACGTGTGTGAGTCGACACACAGAAAGTGCATAAATGTTGATGACTGATATCACTCACAGGCAGAAAGAAACCACTTTATAAATTATGGACAACAACACAGGATCCACCCTTCCTCCATTCATGGTTGCAGACATGTTTTATGCTGAGTATTACATGCCGTTTTTCAAGTAGGCCTCAGGATATTTTCCAGAAAGTGTCGACTGCTGTTTTCTCCTCTGTTCTGATTTCCTTTGATACTGCTTCATTGGCTAATTATTTTCTACCTATAATAACCATATCAGTACTGTTCAACACATAACCAACCACATGACTCTCTCCCATCTTTTTTGAATCCATAGAACTTTGATACAGATTTTTTTTCAGAGAGAAGTGGAAAATATGGCCAGGTGTGATGGCACGAGCTAGTAATCCCAGCAGCTTGGGAGGCTGAGGCAGGAGGATCGTGAATTCAAAGCCAGCCTTAGCCAAAATGAGGTGCTAAGCAACTCAGTGAGACCCTGTCTCTAAATAAAATACAAAATAGGGCTGGGGATGTGGCTCAGTGGTCAAGTGCCCCTGAATTCAATCCCCAGTACCAAAAAAAAAATTAAAAAGAAGTGGAAAAAATGGGTTTTTCTGGAAAATTGAGTTTTACTTAAGATGTGTCTTGCATATCATCATTTCTGGTCTGTGCATCTTTTTTTTTTTTTCAGCAGGAAGATTCTTTTATGATGGCGAATTTGATAATACACAGTTCAAGTAGGGCCTCAGTCGCTGGTCCACAGGAGACAGGAAGGCGCAGGTCTGAGACTAACTCACTCTGGGGCTCATATCCCACAGATACTCAAGCCAGGAATGGCCGCCCAATGCACCTCCCCAAAGCTCCACCCACCAGCCAGCTCAGTCAGGAACTATGTTGCTTTAATTCTTTTTTTGGCCACTGAAGATAAACTCCGCCCGATGACAGGATTTCGGCACAACAGTCTCTTTCCAGTCATGATAGGTATAAATGTCCAAGCTCTTGATGAGAAACATTCATTTGACTTCCCTTGCATGGACCAAAGACATAGAATTTTTCTTTTATGATCTGTTGAAATATTTATATATACTTTTAAAAAAACAACTAACAGTCCATTCTGTGCTCTGTTTCCCTGGAAGGTTACTTATGATTACCCCTCCAATAGCTAGAGGGGTTGTGTGTCTGAAAACAAAGAATTAAGACACTTTATGCAATAAAAATTCTAGTGTGAAACTCAGAAGCAGACGATAGGCACAAGGGGGAGGAGGGTAGCAGGTGCTTTGATTTAGGAGCAAAAGTGCGGCCTTCCAGAATAGCCTGGTGGAAACAGAAGCATTAAGGAGCAGGAAAGGCTGCTGGGGAAGACCCAAGTCCTTTGGGACTCTCCCCAACTACAAGGGACATCACAGCACCTGAACTTGACTTCTCAGGACTGAAGACCCAACTTCTGACCTTCCATACACCCCTAAGACCCGCACAATAAGCTGGTTGGTCTCTAAAACAGGCTTAACAGGCTTAATCCAAGAATTGGGATTCAGCTCCCTGAGGGCCCAAGCAGAATTCCCTTCAGGCTGCCTCAAGTAGGCATTGCTGGGAGACCCACCAATCAGTCAGCTGGGGGGCCGGAAGGGAAAAGTCAGGAAAGGGAGGCTGCCAAGGCTTGCAGAGAAGCAGCAAAAGGCGACCAGCAACGCAGTGGCTCTGGACCTGGCTTGGCTTTGTGGGGAAGACCTGCTGCCACTGCCATCCCATCCCTGTAGTGGGGACAGACTGGGGTAAGTCTTCACAGCCAGCAGCAGCCTCAATACACTCCCAAGTTCCTTTCATATGTATATGTCTATATATATATATATATATATATATATATATATATATATATATATATATATATACATATATATATATTATTTTTAGCTGAAATAAATGCAACAGATTTGGGTTCACCACCCTTTGCTTAGAGCTGCTCGGTCCCTTGCCCTGAGGGGTTTATGCCTTCGGGCCTGCCGTCAGGCTCACCCCCACAGAGGGAAAGTGGCCCAAGGATGAGGAGAGGAGAGAACACATACCACAACAGGTGACTGGGAGGAGGGCCTACCTCAATGAAACTTTTGTTTCTAACCCTGAGAACCTAAGGAATTGTGAAGGACTTGGAAAGAGGGAGCTGGGGTTAAAGGTCACCGGGCTTTTTATTGCAGTTGAAGCAGACTCGGACAGGATGGTCCCAGCCACGAGAGGGAACAGCCCGGCTTTCATGGGAGCACTCATCACAGAAGCCCTGTCCGCAGGCGCGGCAGTGGTGCTTGGAGAGCTTGATGCTGAACTCCTTGCGGCAGTTGTGGCAGTGCAGGATCTCATGATCGGGCACCCAGTAGGCAGGCCTGGCCGCGTCCTTCACCAGGCCTAGTGGTATGTCAATGGCTGTCTCCACGGCTCCCAAGGTGTTCTGCACAGCCTCTCCCACCTTCTGAGCAATGAGTGTTCCGCCTTCATCGTCTACCTGTGCCTCAGTAACATCTAACTGGACATTCCTGGAATCGTAGCAGTTGTCACACACCCTCATGGGTGCAGGCCCCCAGCCCCGCTCGGGCACTGGCCGGGTCTTAGATGAACAGCTGTCGCAGAAGCCCTCCCCACAGGCCCGGCAGTGATGCTTAGTGTCATTGTCTTTAAAGGATGTCGCACACTTGTTGCAGCTCAGGATTTGGGAATTGGGCCTCCAGTAGGCAGGGGCAATCTGGTCTGTCAGCCAGGAAGTCATAGCTTTGGTGGGCCCAAGACTTAGCTCAGACACAGACTAAGCCATGAAGTTCATCCCATCCAACAAGCGCTGGGCAGCATTGTTGTTGTCCTTCAGAAACCCATCAGTTCCAGGCCACACATGCACAATCTCTGTTCGCACCACTGTATCCACAGGATCTTGGTTCCCAAACCAGTACTGCCGGCTACGATAGACCACGCCACAGTTTGGACACTCGATCACATATCCAGACCAGGCATATTTTGCAAGACCCATCCAGGGAGAGTCGGTGGAGGCAGATGTTTTGGGCACTACGCTGACTTCCTTGCCTCTCTCATAGCAGGCCTTGCAGGTATAAACTCGGTTGTCATACTGGTGAGAATACCTGCAACGGCTCTTGGCTTCGTGAGGCACTCCTTCCTTCCCATGGTTCATGCTGTTCTTACATCCAACCCCACAGCTGAGGCACAAGGAGGAGCAGGTGAAGTACTCATCTGGAAAAAAGGAGCTGTGTGCCATCTGGTCATCAGGGATCTCACCGCTGAAACGGTCACTCAGTGCCTTCAGGGCTTTGAAGATGACCCCAGGATGTCGGGGTGAACGGGTGGTGTTGTTCTCTAGCTGCTGCTCCAAAGCACGACGAAGCCCAGAAAAGTCTGTGGGGGGATTGTAAGTCCTCGTTCCCTTGTAGTGAATGGAGCTAAAAGCTTCAGGGAAGCGACCCAGCTTCCGGAACCAGTCCTGGATGAGCTTCTCTGGCACCTCTGACAGGTGATACTATAAAAGTCATAGCCAGGCACACTGGTGCAAATCTGTAATCCCAACAACTCTGGAGGCTAAGGCAGGAGCATCACAAGTTCAAAGCCAGTCTTAGCAGCTTTCTAAAAAGAAAAATCTAGCCAGGGATGTTGGCAAATGCCCAAAATTCCAGCTATTCAGGAGGCTGAAGAAGGAGGATTATCGGGCTGGGGATGTGGCTCAAGCGGTAGCACGCTCGACTGGCATGCGTGCGGCCTGGGTTCGATCCTCAGCACCACATACAAACAAAGATGTTGTGACCGCCGAAAACTAAAAATAAAATGGTCTGTGCATCTTAATGTCATTAAATCTATGCAAAGACATTCACTGGTGCCAGGCTGTCATTCCAAACTTGATTCTGAAAGACCAGGTGCTTGTCAGAAACATCAATGAATTATGTTAGAAAGAGCTTCATACTTGTAGGTGTTGATCTGGAAAGCTGTGATAAACAGCTCAGGGCGGAGATGTCTTCAAGAAACCCTTAACTGAAGTAAGATTCTCCAGACTGACCTTTTGCAGGTTATGGAAACCCCACAGTGGTAATAGCAGAGTCCAGCCTTCCCTTTGCCTACGTGGCCCACTCCCACCATAGTAAGAAGTGAGGGTGAATTCTTAATTTCTAGTCATTCATAAAAGTCCTCCTTGATAAGGTCTTGCTCCTTCTTCAAAGTTCATCTCACTCAAGTCTAAATAAGAAGAGGACTTAAACTATGGTTTTCTAATAGTTCTCACTATGTTCTCTATTGTGTAGCGTCATTGATGGTGTACTTACCATTATGGTTAGCATGTTTATCTGCCCGACCTTTGCAACTCTACCTTAAACTCTGGGAGGTTAGAGTTCACGTGCTGTCCATCCATGTGCACTCAGCACAGGATCTGGTAAATCCTCAATAAATTAATGTGGCTTAACTGATACAGTAAAGAAAGGAAGTAGGGGAGAAGAAGACAGCAAGGAAGGAAAGAAAGCAGAATGGGAGGAATGGAGGGAGGAAGGGACAGAAGGAAAAATGGATTAACATGCAATTCTAAGAATTTTTCAGAAAATTTTGTCTGTCCTCTGAAAGTACGTGACCTAGTTGAGTAAAGAGTAACATGTCTCTATAACAGGAGCCTCATACAAGGTGATATATAATCACACAGTCTAGTGTCTGGTCTCTAAGAGGAGTGAAGGTGAAGGTCTATGGGGCTGCAGAACTCAAAGAAGACTTTATAAAAAGAAGATAATTTTTTGCCAAACTTGAAAGAAGTGGAGAATGTCAAGTTCTACAATGCTCCTTGACTCTTTACCTCACCTCTTGTATAAGACATTAATAATTAATGACTGTTAATTCATGTGCTATAAATGAAAAGCATGGTAACTGCGGCTTGGTTTTCGTGGACTTGAAGAATAACTTTCAACATGATAGAGAATACACTCTAACTTTTAATGGATATGCTTATGACATGTCATGCTCTGTGCTGGAGGTTGAACAAGAATAATGTAATCTCATCCGTAGACAAACGATGATGATCATGTCTACTCTACAGGTAAGAAAATTGAACAGAGAGGCTAAGTACTTTGCTCCAGATCACATCACTGGAAACAGTTGATGTAAGAATAAACTCCTGATGCTTGGAAAATCTGAAAAAACAGAACCAGATCCTCCGCTCTCCTCACACATTTTTTTCATTCCAGTGATGAGAAGATGAGAGAGGGCGCCAGTATTTCCATTAAGGCCTCCAGATCCACTCTCCACTCTTTGTGTTGCTCTGTACCCCAGCACCTGACCTATGGAAAGTGCAGCTCTGTACCTGCTTTTGGCTTCTCGTTGTATCATCCAGTAGAATGCATGGACAGAGGATTGGACAAAAGAGAGGCCAGGATGTGCATTCCCCAGGTCCCTGGGCATCCTCTACTAAGGTACAGAATTCTGCTAGTCAGTCTCTCTACGTATATACAGCTCTCTTTCTCCCTCCCAACATGGCCTTACTCCCTGTCTCCCATGTCTCCCTGCTTTTACAATGCTCAAATGTTTACTAAGAGTCCATTAATACCATTATGATCCAGCAATCCCACTTCTGTGTAAACATCCAAAGGAAGTGAAATGAGTATACCAAAGAGATCCCTACACCCGTGTTCACTGTGGCAGGCTGCAAAAGGCAAGATATGAAAACCACCTAAGAATCCACCAGATGGATAAAAGAATAAGGAAAATGTGGCCCACATACACGATGGATCATTCAGCTTTAAGAACGAAAGTAAATACAATTATTTGTGACTACATGGAAGTCATTATGATGGGTGAAATAAGCCAGACACAGACAGACAAATTTGGCACCATCTTAATTGTGTGTACAATTCAAAACAGTCAAACTCATAGAAGCAGAGGGTAGGATGGTGATTAACAGAGATGGGGGTGGAGGGGATCAAAGGGTACAAAGTTTCTACTAGTAGGAATAAGTTTTTGAGGTCTGTTGCACAGCACAATCACTATAGTTTATAACAAGGTAAGGTGTACTTCTTTAAAAAAAATCCCTTTATTATGCTTCCTCAATTACACAACTTAAGTGTGCCATCGTTTTTGTAGGTACCCTGACTGATATGGGTGATGATATAGGAATTGAAATATTAATTTCCAGATTTG
This sequence comes from Callospermophilus lateralis, assembly GCF_048772815.1. NCBI lineage: Eukaryota > Metazoa > Chordata > Mammalia > Rodentia > Sciuridae > Callospermophilus > Callospermophilus lateralis. The sequence continues at coordinate 4,378,178 of NW_027514398.1, read as the reverse complement.
GGACACATTTTAAAAGATGTGACACACCAAGAGTAAAGGCTGACATAGAAAAGAGAATAACATTTTTTTAAAAAGGTCATTCTGAGATTTTCAGGCCTAGATAATCTGAAAAATGATGATATTGACAGAAATAGTGGCATTTTCAATGGGGGTTAGTAATTTCTAGTAATTTCTTTTCATTTGAATGTTTGTTTCAGAACTACAATTCTTCTGTTAAAAAGAAATATAATAATGCAGAAAATAATTGAAATATCCACATTCTAGTTCTATAGAAGGTTTTTATTTCATTATCAAATCTAAAGCTTAATTTTGCTGGATACAAGATTTTTGGTTGTCATCCATTTTCTTTCAGAGCTTGATACATGTTGATCTAGGATCTTCTAGCTTTCAGGGCCTGGTTTGAAAAAAAAAAAACCCAATTGGTTTCCCCATATATGCAATCTGATTCCTTTCCTGTGTGGCTTTTAATATTCTCTCCTTATTCTGTATATTAGGCATTTTCATTATAATGGGACTTGGTGTGAATCTGTTGTGATTTTGTACATTTGGTATCCTGTAAGCCTCTTAAAGTTGGTTTTCCCATTCATTCTTTGTGTTGGGGAAATTATCTGACATTATTTCTTTGAATAAAATGTCATTCCTTTGGTTTGGAACTATATGCCTTCCTCTATCTCAATAATTTTTTTATTTGGTCTTTTTATGCTCTCCCATATTTCTTGAATATTCTGCTCATGGTTTCTTAGCATTTGCACTGTGTGATCTACATTCTTTTCAAGATAATATATTTTGTCTTCATTGTCTGATATCCTGTCTTCACAGTGGTCTAATCTGTTGGTGGTGCTTTCAATTGAACTTTTAATTTGGTTTATTGTTTCTTTCATTTCAAGGATTTCTGTTTTTTTTTTTAAACTGTCATCTCCCTATTGAAGTCATCTTTTGCTTCCTATATTTGTTTACATAGCTTTGTTGAAACAATTTTTGCTGCCTGTATTTGCTCTCTTACATCATCCTTTAAATCACAGAACATTTTAATTATGTACATCTTGACCTCCTTCTCTGTAATTTCTTCTGCTGCTCTGGCCAATGATTCTAATAATGTGGTGTCTTGATTTGTTTGGGTCACTTTCCTCCCTTGTCTTTCATGTTGCTTATATGTCTTCCCTTCTAGAACTGTGGATCCAAGGATTCTGTTTTTACCCTGTAGGCTTATAGAGTCCCTGTAGGGTTCCACTACCTCTCCTTTGAGGGTAAGGACAATGTTAACAGATCCCAACATAAACAATATACAACCTTAAAAACAATTAGTTGCTATTAAGGTGTTTACACTTTGGTCACAATGTAAAGCAATGGTTAATTTAATTATTATCTACAATATAATTAATAAACTATAAAAGGGTTTATAGTTTCTGATGGTGGACAAAGAACCAAGAGTAAGGTATAGGATGATATGCTGAGCGGGTAGGAGGTGAGGATATAGAGTTATTATATCTTAGGAAGTGTGGAAGAGAAATCTAAAGAAGAAGGTTAGTAGCAGGAGAATAGAGAGGAAGTATTTTGGGTAGACAGGTAAATGGGAGGGCAGTAGAGTACATAAAACAAACACACATGTATATTAAGAAAAATAAAAAATGTTAAAATAGCAAAAATTGGAGGGAAAAAAAAGAATATACAACATAACTATAATCCCATTTTTGTGTAATCCCTTTTGTGTCCCAGTTCTCAAAATCCTAATTCACGCAAAGTACTTAGTTTTGCATATGTTGGGGATGTAGGTGTGGGAGAATAGGGAAGAAGAAGAAGAAAAAATCTTAAAACAAGGATTGTTTTGGTTGAAGAACAGTATCTTTCCTGCTTCCCTTCTCATTCAATAGATGGGATTGTCTGTTATTAGCTGCTATCTCTGCCCTCTGGATGGTGAAGGTAATCAGAGTGTCACTGTGCTGGGTTAGTGGCTAATGGGGAAAGGCAGGAGTTAAAAACTGGGTACCTGGCCAGCCAGAATTCCAAAGTGGGAATTGCCCCACTAAAGATGGTGATGAAGGTGGCCCAAGATGGAGGTGTCTGCTTTCAGTGGTGGGGTGTTGGGTCAGGTGGAGGGAGCCAGGTGATGGTGTTGGATGTGGATGATGTGTTCAGAGACAACTCTGTGGCATGCAGTGTGTGGTTTTGGCTGTGTGAAGTTCCCAGATTAAGGCAGGCTAACACCCATAGGGGACTATCTTTGTTGCTGCAGAGTCCCAAGATGGAGGCAACAAGGGTAGCCCCACGTTGGTAGATGGAGGTCCACACAGGAGTGGGGCCAGAGTTCCTGAATGTGGGTAGCTGCTGTGTGTCCTGCGTGGAAGCAGCACCTGGGATTTTTGCTCAGGTGGGTGGCCAAAAGCTCTGCATGAGTGCTGATGCTGATGCTCCTACTTGGGCACCCAGTAGTGCTGCATGGGCGAGTAGTTGGGAGACCTACTCTGATGCTGAGGCCTAGAGCTCTGCATGGGCACAGTGGCTGTAATTCCTGTGCGGGAGCAGGAATATCACTTGCAGAGAAGCAATAGTCTCACTACTTGAGTCCCAGGTCATGGAGTGACACAGAATGCTGCCTCCCTCTGGCCCGCCATCTTGGATCCCCTCTTCACATTCTAGTTCTATTCTACCCACCTCTTTTACCAAAGAAACATCTATCATGAATTTAACATATATCCTTAAAGTCTTTTTTTTTAAAGAGAGAGAGTGTGTGTGTGTGTGTGTGTGAGAGAGAGAGAGAGAGAGAGAGAGAGAGAGAGAATTTTTTAATATTTATTTTTTAGTTATCGGCGGACACAACATCTTTGTACGTGGTGCTGAGAATCGAACCCGGGCCGCACACATGCCAGGCACTTGAGCCACATCCCCAGCCCAATCCTTAAAGTCTTTTAATTCTTTATATAAATACATGTATGCTAGTTCAATATTATTACTCATAATAATATGATTATAAAAACTTATGCATTAGATTAATATATGGGTAAATTACTATTTCTGTAATTTGAAAACTTGAGATTTTCACTTAAAATTGTGTGTTAGAGCTCTAGTCAAGTGAACATATACATTTATTTCCTTTCTTTTAACAGTTATGCAATAATCCAATATGAGTGTCATGTTTTCCTTGCTCTTCCACAGACTGATTTTTCACTTCAAAAAACAATACTTCACAAGCTGGCATTGTGGCTCAGTTAGCAGAGCACTTGCCTGGCACATGTGAGGCACTGAGTTCAATTGTTGGCACCACAAAAAAATGAAAATAAAGGCATTAGGTCCGTCTACTAGGAAAAAAAAATTAAAAATTTAGTGAACCTCCTTGAAATAAGTTTCCTCAGGAAAATTTCTCCAGAGTTCTTGAGTCATTGTTGTACCAAAAGGTACAAAATAAGTTTAGAAATCTTGATTTTGAGGTGCTATACTCTTAGGCATCAAAATGTGATTTAAAAAGTAATTAGAAGATATCAGTTCCCCAGAAGATAAAAGGACAAAGAACAGAAGATAAGGGTATTTGTGTTTGTAGTAATATTTTTTTCCAACCAATGGATCAGAATATCTCTTTATCAGGTGGTAAACTTGGACCCTTACAATTATTATCTCATTTAATCCTCATCTCTACCCTTCATGAGATAACTGGAATTCACTAATGCCTTATTATAAATAATAGTCACTACTCCACTACAATTTCCATTTTTATCAGAAAAGTCAGGTAGGAAATTCCAAATGTTTGCAGTGAATTCTTTTACAAAATCATCTTCTGCATTGTAAACACAAAGTAAAGCCAATGATAAATAAATAAATAACAAGTGAGATGTAATATGTGGAAAAAGTAAAAGCTAGATAACCCACAAACTAGTCAATCCCAGGAAAGATCAGATATTGACTGTACTTGAACTTTTAACATTAATTTGTCCTCACAATGAGAGTTTCCTGATCTGAAGCAAAAATGTCTTTTCCACCATTGACCAGAGATGTCAACTTTCATCAGAAACCCTCAATAACTCCAAACAGTGAAATAAATCAAAATTACCCTAGGTAAACACGGGCCACATGTATTAGAATCCCAACAATAATGCTACATTTTCCCAGAACATGATAGTTTTAGGACAAATGCAAAATATTTAAAAAAAATACACACATGTCCCTCCAATGCATTCAGAAAGAAGGTCAATATTACTTAGAGGGGCTTTATGAGTTTTCATTTGCTTTCTGATGAATTATTTCTTCAGTTCATTCTTCTGCCAGTTCTTAGCTTGGCACCCCAGTGGGGGGAACAAAAGAGCATCACCTTAGGACCACCAGCATCAGCCAATGCCTCAGGAGTTGGGAATCATTCCCAGTCTGTGAACATGGAGAAAGCTGTAAAGGAGCTATGATTTGCCCAATTTTTCTCTGCTGCCCCAAGGACTATATGGGGAAGAGAATTTTCCTTAGGAGAGCGGTGTCCAGACTTAGCCTTAAGGATAGAGGCAGTGATAATAAAGCAATAACTAACATTTTTCAGTGGGTTATTACTTTATTTACTACTCACAGCAGCCCAGGGAGGGAGCTTTCATTGAGGTTCGTGGAGCTGCCCAAGGATGCAAAACCAGCAAATGTCAAAGTTGAGATTGACACCGAGGGCTCTGACTCTGATCCTTCTCACATAACACTTTCCTGCCCAGCCAGCCATTATGAGGTGTCTGGTAGATGTCTGTAAAAATAGGTCTTTCTGTATTGAAAATCTACCTGACTCCTACCCACCCATATGAACTGCTTGCATTCTGTGATTAGCCATTCAGCCCTCTCATGGAAGAAATACTCTCTACTCAACTGCACAAATAAAGGGCCCATACTTGAAAAAAAAATCTTCAACCTAGTAATTCCATTCTTAGGATTATTTAAATAAACAATAATGAGATATTTGGTGTAACATTTGTAGCACTATGTTCTGTAATAACAAAAAGAAGAGCCAGGAACACACTGGGAAGGCCAGGAATGGGATGAAAGGAAGAAGAAACAACTGCTGGAAATAACCCAAATGCCCAACAAGAGGGGATGGACTTCAGTATAGCAAAAGATAGAACAGTATTCTCCAAGCCACAAGTTATAATTCATAAGGGGTGAAAATATTACGGTGGGTCAAAGTCAGAAGGGTTTTTTTTCTTCACAAAAGAAAATAGTATGAAATAGGAAAAAAAAACAGAAGAGAAAATAATCAAAGTGCATCACACCTTGTGAGGTAAGAATTATCTCAAGAATCCTCTCTCTTTGTAAATCCACCTGTGCATGTATACATCAACAACTTTGTGGGTAAACATCAATAACTCTTCGTGTCTAAGAACACACATTGTTCTCACTTTATGGAATAGTGGGCTGGAGGGAATGAGAAGACATCTCAAGTTCACTCTTCTCTTTCTCCAGATGTTTCTATTCATGCTCATGGGACTGTTACCTCCTGCCCCCTTTTGTTTCTTCCTTTCACTGTCAAACCCCCCAAGTTTAGCTTCTTCTTACCCAAAGTAACTCAGACTAGCTAAGGTGACTTCATGAAGTGTGTTCACTTGACATGGGTCTCATCCATCTTTATGTGGGTCACTTAAGGTGTTCTCCATGAAGCACAGCCAATTTTAAGCAAAATCATGGAGGGAAAAAACTAAATTATAAAACCAAGTACAATATAAAATATATATATATATATATATATACATATATATATATATATATATGTATATATATATATATATATTTAGTGTGGGACACAGGCAAAAAAAAACAACTAAATATGTTGGCCTAGGTTGTTATTCATTCATTAAAATTTACTTGCAAGAAATCCTGGAGGATGTATAACAATCTTAAGGAAAAAGTAGGTCACCACGTGGTACAAATATTACAATGGGAATTATTTAAAATATGAATGTATGTAGGTAGGTAGATGGGAGGAAAGGCATAAGCAAACAGAAAACTGCAGCTGTCCTGAAGAGACGTATGTGAGTATTACCCCTGGTTGTATATTTTATTTCTAACTTGAGACCAATAGATCTTTCCATAATTAACTCCAGTTCAAATTTGCCTTAGACTCTGTCAATAATTCTAGTAAATACAACAAATCAGAATGCACTCCAAGCAGACCAAGAGCCAATCTGCTTAAGGAAACTTACATATGGAACTGGAATGCTAAAAACATAAAATCTGCTTGGTGGATGAAACATAACATTTCTAGAAGCAACAACATGTTTCTGTTCAAACATACGGCTCTGGACATATGCAAATGCTGGGAGAGAGGACCAGTGGAGCTATCCATTGTTCATTTACACTTTAGTATGAGCTAGTGTACCTGGTCCCTTCCAATAAAAATGTTAGCATGCGTCAAGAATGGATGAAACTTCTAACGGCTCCTAAAATAGTGAAAAGAAATTGTGAAAACAGGCACTGGAAGGTACTGAGATGTTTGTTTTCAGTGCCTACTCCTCCTTCTTTTCATTTTATAATTTTTCCTCCATGATTTTTTTTTTTTGCTTAAAATCGGCTGTGCTTCATGGAGAACACCTTAAGTGACCCACATAAAGATGGATGAGACCCATGTCAAGTGAACACACTTCATGAAGTCACCTTAGCTAGTCTGGAGTTACTTTGGGTAAAAAGAAGCTAAACTTTGGGGGTCTGACGGTGAAAGGAAGAAACAAAAGGGGGCAGAAAGTAACAGGCCCATGAGCAGCATGAGTAGAAACATCTGAAGAAAGAGAAGAGTGAACTTGAAATGTCTTCTCATCCCCTCCACCTGACTACTCAATAAACTGAGAACGATAATAGTTACTGATGTTTCCTAGGAAGCGGTTGATGTTTACCATGAACTCAAGTCATTGTAAGACTGTTATGGTTCTTGCTACCCCACAGGATCTGGGTGAATCTTCTTATCAAGCAACTGAACACCAACCTGCAGAGTTCCAATAGCTAATGTACGCGGCAGGATGAGGTCTTCCAGCCTCACATCCACTTATTTCCTTCTGGTCCTCATCACTGATGAAGAAGATATAATTTAGTAAAGCTGATTAAAAAGGAAGAATTCTGAAAAAGGGCCAATAACTAAGAGAAGACATGAAAGGCTGGTTTGGAAGATGTGCCACTCTGAAAACAACATGGAGTCAGTAGTCTCTCTTCATGTGGGACAATTAAATCTACCCCCATTCCTGGATCAGGATCGGGGGGGGGGAGGGAAAGGTCATCATGACCTTGATTTAGGGTGGGAGGATGGGAAAAAGCCACTGAAAACTACTTCAAGATTCAAACACCTCCCCCAAAGCTAAGGTAACATACAAAACATATTTTCCTTCTCTAAATTTTCTTTAGACATGTGGAATATGGATGTTTTAAAAGTAACATATATATATATATATATATATATATATATATATATATATATATATATACAAACATTAAAGGTCATCCTTGTATAAAAGCTACTATTAAAAAATGCTAAATGTACTTTTCCAGATCCAACCTCATCTGTTGATTCTTAGTGGAAATTTTATAAGCTGAATTTCTTGGGTGGAGACGGGGAGACGTCCCTGATTTAAATTGAGGAACTAAATATCTGAATTCAAGGCCTAGCTTTCCTTGTTACACCTTGAACTTCTTGATCTAGGACAGATACTACCAAAGAATAAAGAGAAAATTACTCACATTGGGGAAGGGCATTAAGTCTTTTGAGTGAGTGAGGTACCATGCAGAGATCTCAAAGGCAGAATCAAGGCTTTTATATTCTCTGTCGCACCCTATGTCACCTATAGTACAAACCCCTGGTGCAAAAAGAAAGAGGAAATGAGCCTAGATACTCACGAAATGAAAGTACCTTTAAATTCTAAGTGTAATTTCCCACAGTTTAAGAAAGATGATTTTTAAAAAATTTAGTTTTGATGGAAGTGTACGTGTTCATGTGATCTCACCATCCTTAAGGAATAGCCCTCAGTGACCAAGACACCAACTAGTCAATGTAAACTGCTGTTTACATTTTATAATACCTTACATTTTAGAAATATATTAAATGACCATCATAAAGATTAATAAGACCCCTATCAAGCTAAACCACCTGATGAAGCTACGTCAGCCGGTCTGGAGTTACTTTGGAAAAGAAGAGCCTGAAAAGAGGAGGAGGGGCTGGAAGAAGTGTTTAACTTCTTGGTTAATATACATGACACAGAAATATTAAAGAAATCATGTGCATTAATCACACACAGACACATGTGCATTATACACACACAGTCACACACACTCACACACGTTTAGTTCATAAAAATATCAACCGCTTCTAAAATATTTTCCACCTATTTTAAAATATGTAGCCTTTGTTTATGGAAATAATCTAGTCCTTGGACTAGCTGAGCAGAATGTTCATTTACTTCTTGCCAATTTTTTTTTATGTTTTAGCTAACTACATTCTTTCCATTTTTGAGACCATTTTTGAATGAAATGGTCTTATGTTTTACTATAAATACCTTGATGCTATAAATTTTCTAGACATGAAACTATATTTTAAAAAAAACACTGAAAATCCATTTTTTAGACAAATAACTAAATCTGGAGAGATTTACCATTTGGGCTGGCAGATCTTCAATTGCAGAGCTCCAGCATGGAAAACAGTTTCTGGTGTTTAAATATTGAATTTGGTGAACAAGAGACCCTGGCATTTATCGGATTGAGTGGAAACAAAAGAAGGTTGTTGTTATTTTTCACAATCGCCTCATCTTCAGAGCTCTCAAAGTCTTTCCAAACCCCTTATAGCATTACGTCATTTGATTCTCAACTTTTGTCCATAATGTAGGTCAAGCCAGGGTTAGCATCATTTCCAATTTATACATGAAGATACTGAAATACCAAGAGGATAGGTGACCCGTACAAGGTCACACAGAAAGTCAGAGAAAGGATCAACCCAGCTCCCCTGGTTACTAATTTAACTGGTCTTCTATTACATTGCTTCCTTTCTCCCACATCAAGGACTACCTCTCTTAAACGTACTTAAGAAATGTAAGTAAGAACAGTGATTATCATTCCCCTGGATTCATCCTTCTCCTTTGCTCAGAATAAGTAATTTCCAGCTACTAACAGACCTGCAAATTTTCCCACGGATGCCCTGAAATTTTCAAAAGAGATATCCATTGCACAGGGAGGCCTGAGGATGCTTTTGATTTTATCTTCCCATGTCCTCGTTTGATCTATTAAATTTTGAACTCAATGTGTCTCTCAAGGTGTTTAAGATTCAGTGCTCAAATCCCAAATTTCTCAAGGGTCAGTGAGTCAAATTCATTTACACTTTATCCCTGAGTTTCTTTCCTTTTTATTTCCACTTTTATATGAAAAGCAATAAACCAGTGACCCATGCTTTTCACTCAGAGACACTTTGGTCTGTACTTTAATCATTCCTTATCCGGTGCTTCACTGTAGGGCATCGTGCTGGAAATAAGTATTACACAACTATTTACTTCTCTCTGGACTATTCCAGAAATTTCTATCAAGTCAGCTCAATACTAAGGTAGTTGGCAGTTATGAAATCATGAATCCAAATCTGCTACCACTTGGAAGGCAAATAAGGTCAAATATGCAGGATCGCAAAGGACAAAACAAAATCTACTTGGGGTTTTGTGTAAAACAAAGTTTAGGAACACCTAATAAATGCTGGGTGAGAAAAAAACTTATATGATTCTATATTTATGATTCTATATTTAGAATCATAAAATGGAAAAGTATACAGTCATTAGAAAGAAAGATATGAATCTAAGTTTACTGACCCAGAGGGTTGACAACTTTACAAAACTGCATATAGTGACTTCATCTTAAATGTTACCGTGCCTAAAAGAAAAATCTGGAATTTTTAATCCTCTCCTAGTAGGGGTAGTATGGATTGCTTTTATATGTTTAAATTTTTATTTATACTTTCTAGTTCTTCTCTAATGAATTTATTCTTTATTAGTTTGTAAAAATGGGAAGATGAAAGCCAAGCTCTGGAAATTTAACTAAATCAAAGGTGAACCAGGACATGGACTTCCCTTCCCCATCTTTCAGACATGGGAAGAGTTACAGACCAAAACAGATGTACAGGGAATGATTTCATAGCACAAAATAAAAACTTATTGCTGGGGAGCAATTTTAATTTCTGATCCATGCTAATTAACACTCAAGAAAATATAAATAAGTGAGCAGGAAGTTAAGGGGAGCTTCTTCCTTATCTTTTCTGCAACTTATTTTCTTGGTCATTTCTTGATCTACTTTAGGAGCAAAGAGGTGGCTCAACAGACAGAGCTCTGGACATGGATTCAGAAGGCCTTTGTCACTCTATCAGCCTCTCTTCTTCGTTGGGGAAACACTTACTACCTCTCTGAGTTTTTATTTCTTTATCAAGAATGAGGACAATAACACCTAATTCTTGAAACTTATATAAGAACTCCCTGAGAAAACATGAGAAATTTCAGAACATGTAGCTAGAACTCCAAAGTGTAACTTACAGCTGGGCGCAGTGGCACATGCCTGTAATCCCAGCAGCTCACGAGGCTGAGGTAGGAGGATCACAAGTTCAAAGTCAGCCTCAGCAACTTAGTGAGGCTCTAAGAAACTCAGAAAGATCCTATCTCTAAATAAGACATTTAAAAGGGCGGGGGTGGCTGGGGATATGGCAAAGTGGTTAAGCACCCCTGGTATCAATCCCCAGTATCAAAAAAAAGTAATGATTACATATGTTTCTTTCTCCCGATTTTACTTTAGTTTTCTGCTCTGTGTGAAACAGAAATTAAGATATCAAGCCATGACTATTATTAAATACATCAATTCTTTCTCAGTTTCTAGGAGAGCATTGTCCTCTACTTCTCTTGGAGTTCAACACCAACATCTCCACTGCTGGCTTTTCTTCTATATTACATTAAACTTTGATGTTCCCTCTTCAGTTATTCTCTTTTTACTCCTCGTCTTCTTGATGGATGACCTTGCTCCCAAGTTTCAGCTGCCACTCTGTGAGCCAATGACTGCCAAATCTCCATCCTGTGAGCTACAGTTCCATTTGTTCCTATCTTCATCCAAAATCCTATAAACACCTCAAACTAAGCACCTGCAAAATTCTACTCATTATTTGCATATTACCCTCCACCCCCAAATCCAATCAGTCTCCTACATTTTTCATCCAACGTAATGACTGACAGCCCAGCTAGAATCCATGGGATCACTGTCAACTCTTTCCTCGACCTCCAGATCAGACAGAGCTTTCGACCCAGCCTGCCCTCTCTGCCGTAGCTTAGACCTGTCTGTTTTCTTCCCATGCTATTCTCTTCCTCCCCAATCCATCCTCTGCATTGCTGCCTGCAATCCCTCTAACAGTCAAATCTCATCTCATTCTCTCCTGCCTAAAACTATTCATTGGCTCCTTATCAGTACAATTTTCTTCTCTGGCCTTCATCATCTGATTCTAACCTATATTCCACACAATCTCTCCCAGGCACAATGGATGTGTTGGGCCTTTTTATCACTCTCTTCTGGTTACACTGCCTAGAATTCTCCCCTCCGACTTCTACAACTACAAACTCTTTCATCGAGGCCTGGATGAGATGTTATTTATTCTATAAAGTCATGCAAAGAACATCCCCCATGGCCCTGTGTCCTCATTCCCTGCAGGACAGGCTCTGGATCCATGGGCTGAGCCCTACCACCACACACACCATTAATTTCTCAAAGTATTAGGTAATGGCTAAATACAGAACTTAACGGAAGTGGCTACACAAAAAAGGAACCCATTCAGCATATTCTCAAACAGTTCTCCCTTGTTGCTGACTTCCCACAGGTTGTACAGCTATATCCTGATGCTACATCCTCTCGGGGAGTTGTATTCTAGAAAGAAGCTGCCATCTTGCCACATGGTCGCCGTCCTATACTTGGGCTGACATCACCATCTAGCTATGAGCAGGCTCTTCTGGTTCACAAACCAAACAGCCCCTGGGTAGGCATGTCCTCAAGAAGGGAGAACGCTGAGTCAGGGAGCAATGCTCCTGAGTAATGTCTCGCCTTCAGATTTCCAGTCACAAAAAGTCCATTTTCCGATACCACTCATATAAAGTTGCCAGTTTTGTATCATAACATATATTTATATCTGTCTTTGCCACTGAACTGTGAGCTTTCTGAAATCAAAGGGCATCTATTATTCATATTGGCACACTCTGGGACAAGCCCAGCATTTGGCACCTAGTAGGACACAATAAATTTTGTTGGAAGAGCAAACCTCATCATACACACTCCTTTCTGGAAAATGTGTTAGGTCTCAAAGTCTATTCATAATTCTAGCTTTCTATAATTCAGTGAAGGATATAGGCTTTAGAAAAAGGTATTTCAAAGAGATAATCTTAGGCAGCTAAAATTACAGGATACTTGTGATGGTCTTGCACCGCCCAGGGCCTGGAATACCATCTTATGTGTGTTTCCTAGTGGGAAAATAATCATGATACTGCCTGACCACCTGGAGTCACAATTACACCTGTGGGACACTCAGGTGAAAGAGTCAGTCAAAGAAGGCAAGGGTCCCTCTCCCACAGCAGGTTTTGGGTGGAGATGTCTATAGGAGGGAATTTCCAGGATGCTCTAAGGAGGATGTTTGGGCAAGGTGAGTCTGAAGAGGTCACTCTAGCTGGGCTCTCTGGGCTGCTGGCCCTATACTCAGGCCTCAAACCTGTGACATCAGGAACAGTCACAGTTTGAAGTCAGACATTCTTGGGTTCTAATTTTGGTTTCATTTACTAAGGATATGACAAGGGCACTCTGCCAAAAATCTGTGAACTTCTATATTTTTTTAATTAGGAAAATGCAGAATTATTATGAGGTCACGAGATGAAGAATCTTACACACCTAGCATTTATTGGGTAATCAGTAGATGATAACGTAAGAAATATCTGAACTAGAAGAAGAACATATGTTATGGAAAAACACTGGAACAGACTTCAGACCCAGGTTACATACAGGAACACTGTGACCCTGGGCCTCTCACAAGATCATGAAGCAGGTGGCTCTCTCAACTGTATATTCAAGACATTAGTCTTGACTATTAAGGTTTGTGTTCCATCCATCACCTAGCATTACAGATTCCATATATTTAATTTTCTTTCTAATTTCATAAAGAACATAATTTTTAACAATGAAACAACTGAGGTCAGAATGATTAACTGACTTAGCCAAGCTCAAACAGCTAGGGAATTCCAAAAGATGGGAAGTAACATCAATTAATCTTTACAACGCACTAGGTTCCATGCACAATTCTTGGATCCCAATGGTCTCAAAATGGGAATTGTAGTCTGTTTCATTTTGTTTTTAGTAAAAGTAACTACCTTTCAGAAATGGTCGTGTATATGTTGAGCTGATATTTAGTGGAGACCCTCATCTTCAGAGCCAGGACGGGGTGCAGAAGTGATACCACACTATAGCAGAGACTATATTAATAGAGGCACGCTATCCCATTACTCCTAGCTCCCTGCAAAGCTAAGTTCCGTATTCCGCATTCAGTGGCCACTGAATATATATTGCTGATGATCAGACAAAGATGGAGGAGTTAAATGGCATCCAAAAGTTTTACTAAATTCGGTTTTGCCTTTTTTTTATTTTTGTTTCCAGTCTTATCTGTAGAAGCAAGGCATTGGCCATAAAACATCCTTTCTGTTTCTCAGCTATAACTGCCGATAGGCTTGAAATGAAACACCTGTATAGTAGTTGTTGTATTGATCAAAGAGCTGGAAGGAAGAATTAAGGCATTTTCAAACTTTTGTGGTAAGCAGAAGTAGGAAAATAGCAGAGCGGAGGGGAAACACCCCTGAACTGGCCCTTATGAGACCGCCATTCTGGTCCCACCCTTGTCCTAACATTCTGTACAAATGTGGGGAAGTCACCGCCACTGTTTGCACCTCAGTTTTCTCTGTACACTGTGGAAATGGACTACAGGCTCTCTGAGGGCTTTTTCTGGTTTGTGGTGTACAAGGGATAGAAGAGGCTGGGATCCGAGTGGGAGTTTCAGCCACACAGCAGACATGCATCAGACATGGGGGACACAGCCAATGGCTGACCATGTGGTGATGGTTTCTCTGGGATCTAGACCTGCTTTCCCCATTTTTACATCCATGCTGGCACTTTTCAGATTCTGTTCCTTTTCTAGAAGATCTGATTTTCTCATTTATTCAAGGGAATGATTAAGACTCCTGCTGATATATTAAATAAGAAACTTTGGATTAAACAATAACCCCTCATAAACCACATTAATTTCTCTTTCCCCCCCCCCCCTTTTCATTCTGAAAAATAAAAATCCCACTTCTGATCACATTAGCTTTACAGATCGCCTCCCTTGCACTTACGGAGACAGAATAAACAGATTTTTCTTTAAAACAGCATCAAGACTGTACAATTCCACCCTTAAGAAATTCATAAAAGCATGCATATGCCTGTTTAATTCCATGCTAGAAGGAGGATTTTTGCCTATGTCTTGAGAAGTAGGAGAAGATAATGAGTTCAGTTTGGTACAAATAACATTTGAAACACACTGTTGTTCTCCTTCCTATAAATACAGATTGCAAATCTCATTAATCAGACTTCATTTCCTCCCTTTGTGAATCTAAGATTTTAATTGTTCTAATCCCTTCCCTGTTGATTTCTTGCTGTAATTTTATGCAGCAGCAGGTCACCTCTTTCTTTTTTTCAGAAATACATTAACACTGTGCCGGAGTCCTAAATAATATATTTTTTTAATTGGATGGAGAAAACAGAAAAAAAGAAAAAAAAGAGGAAATCAACTCTGAAGTTCAGGGACCTAAAAATAGGCTTATCCAAAAGGATACACGTTTATTCATTGAGAACTGATGTTAATTAGCTTTGGCCTTGACAACCAAAAAGAAAACCTCAAGATTCCATATTTATGAATATCTCTCCACAAAGAATCACTGTATTAAAAATTCTACATCTGTTTATTTAGTATCCAAAAATATGAGAACAATGCTTAGTGTTTGTCTAATGGAAGGTAATACCTTTTACCCACTCATACCCATAAAGGGTTATTCTGTATAATAAGGAATACATGAAAATTGCATTGACTGCAATTCCAACAACCATAATTTTCAGTTCTTATTCTGCTGATAACTGTGTGATGCTGAACAAATCATTCAGTTCCTTTAGGCCTCATTTTTCTCATCTGTAAATAGCTATAAAGCAGTAAAAGATCATCTTAGTAAACAATTTTATGATTTGCTCAAATGCGACTTTAAATACCTCTTAGCAAAATAGATGCTTTCCGTGTGTGTCGTGAAAAAAATTGGAGACGGTACAAAGTTATGCTAGACAACAGTCACAGCCATCTGAGGCTATTTAAGCTTAAAAAGATTAAAAAGAAAACAGAATAAATTCAGTGCCTCTGAGGTACTCACCACATTTCATGTGCTTGGATAACTGCCGGTGATCAGTGAACAGAGCAGATGTTGAACATGTCCATCACTGCAGATACCTCCATTGGACAGCGGCTGGTATGAAATGACAGAGAAGGTACTGGGCTTTATTATCTTTACACAATCCTGGAAGAAATGCTTCTTTCAGTCCTTCAACTGAGTATTCCAATAGACATTAATCCACTGATGAATACCCACTTGGACATTGGACCAGTTACACATCTGCCCAAACTTTACTTCTAATCTGCCAGCTTCCTCCTTCATATTCTTCAGAATGTCATGAGAGATATTATCAAATCCCCTCTTGAAATTCAAGTGCCCAATGTATGTTGTCAAAGGCTTTTGTAACTCTATTTTTAAAAATAAATAAATACAGAGTATCTTCTGCACTTATTATGAAGCTATTCCAGGGTCTCACGCCCAACTTCTATGAAGGCACAAACCATCCCTAGAACTAGTTCTCCCACTGTCTTCCTCTGGTGAATACCGTGCTGACCAAATGTCTTTCAAAACTGTTTTTAAATCTGAACTATAAATACGTCTATTCCCTTTCCAGTTTCCCTCGTGTCCCAGGGCTCCTCACTGACAATCGTCCAGCCATTCCTTTGTACCCAGAGACATGATTTGTTGATTCTAGACCATTTTAAACTCAGTTAAAATTATGTGCGCCTTTGTGGATTTCAGCTATTTCTTCTCCATGACTGTTCAAGTTTGAAAATAATATTCCTTCACATTTATTTTCTCTTCCCCATTAGTTTAGGTTTTCCTAAATTTTTCTGTCACTGATGTACAGTGATTCCCTTCCTTACTCTTCTCCCTCTAAATACAAGGATAAATAGAATTTTTTTTATTCTTATACTTAGAACGCTTTGCAAATCTTGGTAAGTCTCAGCCTCGAACCCATCTGCCAGATTTCTTAGGTTCAATTCTTTGTTAATAAGCCTGTGTTTGTTAAAATCATGGTTGCAAAAAATAGATGTTCACTTGAGCTATCTTTCACAACAAGATTGTAAGAATAAGGAACAAACACTTCACAGGAGAAGAAATACAAATGGTCAAAAAATATATAAAACAGTTCAACTACTTAAAACAAATTTTTTTAAAAAAAGCAATGGCCAAAATAATAATCTTCAACATTTCTGGCAATTAAAGAAATGCAAACTAATACTATACTGAGATTTCATCTCACTCTAGTCAGAATGGCAATTATCAAGAATATAAGTAAAAATAAATGTTGGTGAGGATGTAGGGAAAAAAAAGTCTACTCATACATTGGGACTGCAAATTAGTGCAATCACTCTGGAAAGTAGTCTGGAGATTCCTGAGAATATTTGAAATGGAACCACTATTTGACCCAGTGATCCTACTCCTCAGTCTATACACAAAAGACTTAAAAACCAGCATACTACAGTGACACAGCCACATCAATGTTTATAATGTTTATAACAGCTTAACTCACAATAGCCAAGCTATGGAACCTAGGTGTCCTTAAACAGATGAATGGATAAAGAAAGTGTGGTACATATACACAATGGAACATTACTCAGCCATAAAGAAGAATGAGATTATGGTATTTGCCAGTAAATGATGGAACTGGAGGCTATTATGCTAAGTGAAATAAGCCACTCCAAAAAAAAAAAAAAACAAAGGCTGAATGTTCTCTGATTTGTGGATGCTAACCCAAAACAAGGGAGGTTGGGTAGAGGAATAATAGAAATCCACTGGACTAGACAAAGGGAAATGAAGGGAAGGGAGGGGCAGGGGAATAGGAAAGACAGTAGAATTAATGGGATATAATTTTGGAGCCTTGTATTTGAATACATGAGCAGGGCAACTCCACATCATGTACAGCCACAAGAGTGTGAACCTAAATAGAATAAGTTATATTCTATGTATGCATAATTTGCCAAAATACATTCCACTGTTATGTATAACTAAAAAGAAATAATAAATATAAGAGTGTAGGAATACATGGATATTTCCCCCTCCACCTCCTAACAAGGCGAAGAATACAACTACTTCTCAGGGAGGACAAAAACAGATGAATAGGGGTCAGATTTCAAAAAGGGCAAAAAGTCCTGCTTGTTTAAAGTACAATATAAAGAATATAAGAGACAAGTTAAATTAAAACTCTGAATTCATCATCATTAAAAGAAATATTTTTTTCAGTCCTGTCAATATCAAAAGTGACTCACCAGCCCAGCATGGTGGCACGTACCTAAAATTCCAGCTGCTGGGGAGGCTGAGGCAGGAGGACAGCAGTTCAAAGTCAGCCTCAGCAATTTAGCAAGTTCCTGAGCAACTTAGCAAGACTCTGTCTCAAAATTTAAAAAATTAAAAAGAAGGGTTAGAGATATAACTCAGCGGTAAAGTGCCTATGGGTTAAGTACCCAGCACCAAAAAATATAGTGACTCACCAAAAGTGGCAGTACTCTGACCCCTTAAGGTCCCATGTGTACTCACACTTTTATCTCTGGTATTCCTCCCTTAGAGATGAAAGGTCACCAACACTTACAAGAGGCTAATTGATTCCACATCTTAAGGAAGACCAAAGTTATAATTAGTTTGGAAATACACTGTTACAGAAGTGTAAGAATTCCTTTCAAGAATTCCAGAGGGCAAAGGAGCCAATTTTAAGAGGCTTATTACTGAAAATTTTGAATACATAATAATAATAACTAATTGAAACAGGTTGGGAGGTATAAAGGGCCTTGAGGTGGATTTGTCAAAGGCCTTTCCTGCATCTATCGAGATGATCATTTGATTCTTGTCCTTGATTCTGTTTTATGTAGTGAAATACATTTACTGATTTGCATATGTTGAACCAAACTTAGCTCCTTGCAATAAAACCCACTTGACCATCTTGTACTCTTTTCTTCAGAAAAATGTGGCTAAGATTTTATCTTTAAAAAAAATTGGTATCAGAGATTATTCAACCCCGGGGTGCTTAACCACTGAGTCTTATCCCCAGCCCTTTTTATATTTTATTTAGAGACACAGTATCACTGTGTTGCTTGGGCCTCACTAAGTTGCTGAGGCTGGCTTTGAACTCGTGATCTTCCTGCCTCAGCCTCCTGAGTCACTGGAATTACAGGTGTGAGCCACTTCCCCCAGCTTATTCAGGATTTTTACAACTATCCATCAGGATTTCTGGTCTGTAACTTTGTTTCCTTGATGTGTCTGTTTCTGGTTTTGTCATCTGGGTGGCCCTGGCTTTTCTAGAATGTACTTGGGAGTGTTCCTTGCCTTTCAACTCCATGGTGAGGAAGATGCCATGGTGTTAGTCTTTTAAAGGTCTGGTGGAATTCTAGCTGAGACTCCCTCTGGTCCTGGGCTTTTCTTTGTTGAAAAGCTTTTAGTTGTTGCATCAATCTCACTGCTGGATATTGGTCTGCTTAGGTTTTCTCTATCTTCCAGGTTTAATTCGGACGGGTGACATGTACCTAGAAATCTGTCAATGTCGTCTAGATTTTGCAGTTTATTGGAGTATAATTTTCAAAATACTTTCCACTGATTCTCTGGATTTCTGAAGTGTCTGCGACGATGTCTCCTTGTTCATCTCCCAATTTTGTTGATTTGAGTCTTCTCTCTCTCTCTCTCTCTCTCTCTCTCTCTCTCTCTCTTTCTCTCTCTCTTTCTCTCTCTACCCCCCTCTCTCTCTCTGTAAGTCGACTAAGGGTTCATCAATCTTGTTTATCTTTCAAAGATATATCAAGAAATATAACCAAGAATCAATAAGTGGAACAACATCAACAACTCTTTGCTGCATTGATCCTTTGTACATTTTCTTTTATTCTCAGTTTCATTAATTTTGTTTCTGATCTTATTTATTCATTTTTTCTACTGATTCCACAGAGACAAACTAACAGAGTTAAAGTCATATGATACTTGACAAAAGTGTCAAAAATATATGTTGGAGGGAAGATAGCTTTTTTAACAAATGGTGCTGAGAAAACCAGATATTCATATGTGGAAGAGTGAAACTAGGTCCCTGTTTCTCACCCTGAACAAAAGTCAACTCAAGGTGGATCAAAGACTTAGGAAATAGACCAGAAACTTTTCAACTACTGGAAAAAAAACAGGGTCAACCATCCAACATAGTGGTATAGGCACTAACTTTCTGAACAAGATCTCTAATGCTCAAGAAATATAACCAAGAATGAATAAGTGGGACAGCATCAAATTTAAAAGCTTCTATATAAAAAAGGAAACAATTAAGAACACGAAAAGAACCTACAGAATGGGAGGAAATCTTTGCCAGCTACTCTTCCAACAGAGGAAGAGAATATTTAAAGAACTCAATAATAGGGGCTGGGGTTGTGGCTCAGTGGTAGAGTGCTTGCCTAGCACATGTGAGACACTGGGTTCTATCCTCAGCACCACATAAAAATAAATAAATAAAATATTGGTATTGTGTTCATCTACAACTGAAAAAAAAAACCTCAAAAATATCCAGAATTTTTAAAGAACTCAAAAACATAAAATTAAGTAACCCAGTCAATAAGTGGGCAAAAGAGCTAAATGACATTTCTTAAAATAAATACAAATGGCCAACTAATACATGAAAAAATGTTCAGCTGGGCATGGTTGTGCATGCCTGTAATCCCAGCAGCTTAGGATACTGAGGCTGGATCACAAGTTCACGGCCAGTCTCAGCAATGTAGAGTTGCCCTAAGCAACCTAGTGAGGCCCTATCACAAAATAAAAGGTAAAAAAGGGCTGGACATGTGGCTCAATTGGTAAAAGCACCTCAGGTTCAAATACCACTACCAAAAAGAAAAAAGAAAAAATGCTCAATATCCTTAGCAAATCAAAACTACAGAGATTCCATCTCATCCCTGTTGGGATGGCAATCATCAATAATACAAATAATAATAAGTGTTGGCAAGGATGTTGGGGAAAAGTCCACTCATACATTGTTGGTATAATTGCAAATCAGTACAACCAATTTGGAAAGTGGTATGTAGATTCTTCAAAAGACCAGAAATAGAAGTACCATATGGCCCAGGTATACCACTCCTCAGTATTTATCCGAAAGAACTAAAATCAGCAAACTATAGTGATACAGACACATCAATATTTATACCAGCACAATTCACAACGCCAAATTATGGAACCAGCCCGGGTGCCCATCAACAGATGAATACATTAAGAAAATATGGTGTATATACACAATGGAGATCTACTCAGCCGTGAGAAGAAAAAAGTTATGGCATTTGCTAGTAAATTGATGGAAGTGGAGAACATCATGCCAAGTGAAATAAGCCAGGCTCAAGAAGTCAAAGTTGAATGTTTTCTCTCATATGTGAAGGCTAGAGTAAAGTAAGGGGGGAAAGGGGGTGACTTCTAGCTCACAAAAATAAAAAAATAAAAAGATCAGTGGAGTACAGAAAGAAGATTGAGGGGGAAGGAAGAGGGGCAAGAAAAGGGAAGAGATGAAGAATGAACTTGACAAAACACTATGCACATGTAGAAATATACTGCAGTGAATTTCACCTTTATACATATACACATGTGTGAATGTACACACACACACACACACACACGTATGGTACCAATTTAAAACACAATAAATAGAAGGAAGACCAGTAAAGTAGAGGAAGGGAAATAGTCCCAGAAGGTAGAGGTCAGGGGAAGAGGAAACCCTGGAATTGGAATGGAAGAAATGAAATTCCTTGCACGTAGGACTGTGTCAGATGAAACCCACTATTATGTATCCCTATAATGCACTAATAAAAGCATTTTTAAAAAAGAATGAAAAGACAAAAAAAGGCCATGGGTACATAATGATGCTCAAGCAATAAAAATTAAGGTAAAGAATGCTAAAACGGGGCTGGGGTTGTGGCTCAGTAGCAGAGCACTTGCCTGGCAGGTATGAGGCACTGGGTTCGATTCTCAGCACCACATATCAATAAACATTTTTTTTAAAAAAATGCAAAAACATAGTGATACAAATCTAGAGGGCTGAGATGGATGACAATCAAAACCAGAATTTCACCCACAGAGTGGCTGATTTCAAGGTAAATGGAATATCTGACCTCACAGGGTGCCCACTTCTATAGTGAGAGCATTAGTTCAGAAGCAGTGGGATCCTGAAATTGGAATGGGAACATATGGGAGGACCCTGATGAAACCAGGGACATTGAACCCTAAGCTCTTCATCACTAGTAGAAACAGTCTCTGCACAACTCTCTCTCTCTCTCTCTCTCTCTCTCTCTCTCTCTCTCTCTCTCTCTCACACACACACACACACACACACACACACACACACACACACACCTATTCTGAGGAGATTAACCATACATTGTCCAACAAAACTTAAAGGCCTCTCCCAAGGAAGTCAAATTGCAAGACAGGGCTAATTCTCCCCTGGATCCAGACCCACCACTCTTCTCAGTTTCTAAATCTATAACTAGACTCAAGACCCAGGAGATCCCTAAAGAAGATGTACAGAGCAGACATGGTGGTGCATACCTGTAATCCCAAGGAATTGGGAGCCTGAGGCAGAAGGATCATGAATTTGGGGCATCAACAATTTAGCAAGACCCTTTCTCAACATTTAAAAAGCTGGGGGGCGAGGGATGTGGCTCAAGTGGTAGTGTGCTGGCCTGGCATGTGCGAGGCACTGGGTTCGATCCTCAGCACCACATAAAAATAAATAAAGATACTGTGTACCTAATTCAAAAAAATAAATATATTTTTTAAAAAGCTGGGGATGTAGCTCAACTCAGTTGTAGAGTACCCATGGATTCAATCTCCAGTACCAAAAAAGAGAGAGAGAGAAAGACAGAGAGCGTGCAAAGTGTGACCATCTATTAATATAAGGCCACCAAGCAGAGATTCTGCATTTAATGTTGCAGCTCAGGGAATCAGAAAGGATAGTGAACGACTGGTCAATTGGCTAAAACCTGGACCAAAGTGTGCTCCATGTCAATGAATTTGAAATGTCAGGGCTGCCTAGGACGAGAGGAAGAGATTCTAAGGCTTAGAAAGATTAGACTGGTGGAGTCCATTTGTCTGTAAAGATCTACTCACTCACTCTGAGAGGGTCCAGGGGACACATGCTTCATCAATACTTTGAGAGAAAATTTGTGAGGGGAGCCCCAACATGCAGGAAGAACTTTATGATTCTCTTCCATGGAGGCCAAAGCTTACAGCAGGCATTTCTGCCACTGAATTAGGAAACCTAAGTATCATGTGAATAACTGGGTCCCAGGGTGGGAAGGACCACATAATGGCACTCCCTTTCAAAGGTAAGGTAGGCATGGTTATTGTAATAGACGACAGGGTCAAAAGAGCAATCAGCCTCGTCTGACCTATGGTGTTGGCTGAGTTGGTCGCTGTGTTCCTAGAAGTGAAATAGATGGGAATCTGGAAGCACATGTTGTAGATGGCTTCGCCAAACTCCCTGTTCCAGATTCTCTCACAGATCATTGTCTAGGGGAAAAGATTCTCACAGATTGGCTCAGATCGCCTTCTCTGTTCCAACTTGCCAGGCCCACAAAACAGAACCACTGAGGAATGAAATCGACAAATTATTCTACGTGCGTGTATAGATGTATCACAGTGAATCCCACAATTATGTAGAATCACAATGCATCAATAAAAAAAGAAAAAGAAAAAAAACAGAATCACATGTATAAAGAGTGTTGCTAGGAAGCCGTGTCCATAGTTTTGAGAAAAAGTTAAGGTCTTCAGAATAAGGAAAGGTACCCTCTCACAATACAGCTACTTTCTCTGTACGAGCCTAAATTACTAAAAGTATTCCACGCAGTTTGCCTCTTTCCTTTAGATACTGAGACCACTATATTATAATTACAAGCTGTCTTTGAGAACTGTCATCCCTCTTGAGCCATTGTTTAGCATCTCAAAATCCTTTTACCAAGGATTCTTTATATCGGACTTCTTAAATTCTGGGGTTCAAATCTGGCTCTGACTAAACTCCTCTTGTCTATGGTAAACTCAAAGGAGGGTGAATAGATTTTTCCCAAGGATTCTGCTCTGTGCCTAAAAGGCAACTTAATTTCAATAAGAATATAAAACGAGCAAATATGTCAATAACTGAACAACACTTGGAAAACTAGATGATGGAGATATAAAGCCCAAATGCCTTTGTTTAACTAATTCACATCATTAAATTGATGGCATAATAAAACCTAGCAACAGAAAACAGTTAAGTACAAGTGGAGACCATAAATGACACAGTCCAACGTTAGCAATGCCTTTCCCCCCATGTCCCATGGAAATAATAGGGTTAGCCATTGTAGAGTTCCATTAATGTATTTTGATTTTGTGACAGAGTGCGATATTCAAACTTACTTTTTCTGCAAATGTTTTAAGTTGATTAAACTTCTTAAAGATGATTGGGATAAAGGAAAGCAGAAAACATCTTTTTCTTATTGTTTATGTGGTTTTTACTGAGACCTTTCTACCAGATATAGTATTGATGCTTTTATTGTTATTAGTAGGTATCACTCTGCGGTTACTATTTTTTATAAGCACAGAAACTTCCTTGATCAAAACAGACAGGTGTTCATCAAAAGTATTTTTGCAAATTAAATTGAGTTGAGGGGCTGGAGATATGGCTCAAGCGGTAGCATGCTCGCCTGGAATGTGTGCAGCCCAGGTTCGATCCTTAGCACCACATACAAAGATGTGGTGTCTGCCAAAAACTGAAAAATAAATACTAAAAAATTCTCTCTCAAAAAAATATTGAGTTAAGACAGCCAGGATTCTAGGTACTGAATCAGTTTATTTTACCTAGCATCTCACTAAAATTACAAAATTGATATAGTTGACACTTGAAAATTTTTAGTCTCAGAGTAACCTACCTACTTAACATAACATAACATGTTGTCAAAATTTATGTTATAAGTGGGTTTTGCTATGGAAATGAATTTTTTGTAGTCATGTCATTTTAAAGGAACTTGTTAGCAATTATAGTCATGTTATTCCTCATTCAGTTGGCATCTAGAAGACTTTGTTTGCCCTAGTTGAAGATGGTATACTGCTGTAAAAGAAAAGGACCATCTTGACAGTGGTGTGCCAGAGCTTGAATGTACTGTCTCAACAGGGACAATGGTTAAATTTCTAGGAATTTTGAAAGACTGATGTTAAACACAACTTTAATTAAAACAAACAAGAAATAGAACTTCCTCAATTTGATAAAGGACATATCCATAAAAACTGCACATTCTTACTCCAAAAAATATCATCCTTATTTAAAGAATGAAATTTGCCCCCTAACATCAAAAATAAGACAAAATGTTCACTTTCCCTTAACTGCTTCTATTCAACATTGTACTAGAAGTTCTATCCAGGACAATTTGGCAAGAAAAAGACATAAAAGGATTCAGATTATAAAGAAAGAAGTAAAACTATCTCTATTTGCAAACAATATGATTCTGCACATAGAAAATCCTAGGAAATACACATATACACAAAATTAGAACTAATAAGCAAATTCAGTTCTATACACAAAAACTAATTGTATGTCAGTACACTAGCAATGAACAATCCCAACACAGAATTGAGAAAACTTCTTACTTCAAATAGCATCAAAAAGAATAAATACTTAACCTATTTTGTCTCATCATCCCAGATGTAGAATATCTATAAAAACTTAATTTGAGCAACAAATATACCACTTATGGTAAATTCGAAGTACTTGAGTATTTATAATGCTTGCAGAACTGAAAAAGTGGGTCTTGATGAGTTAAGAATAAATCTTTGGCACATGTCTATAATCCCAGCAACTGGAGAGGCTGAGGCAGGAGGATTGTGGAGGCCAGCCTAGACAACTTAACAAGACCATCTCAAAATAAAAATTTTTATAAAGTTCTGGAGACATAGCTCAGCAGTAGAGTGCCCCTGGGGTTTAATCCCAAGTATCACAAAATAAACAAACAAACAAACTTTAAAAATTTTTAAGTCTTTGCAATGAAACATGTTAGAAAGAAATTAAAGACCTAATATATGGAAAAATGCCCTGTTTTCGTTAATCAGAAGATTTAATATTATTAAGATACTAGTACTACCTAAAGTGACCTACAGTTTCAACATAATCTCTATCAAAATCTGCGTGGTAAGAAGTTAACTTTATTCACAAAAAGGTCTAATCTTTATCCTCGGGTACAGGAAGTTCATCTTTATACGTCTGGAATGTTCTACCTATTAGGAGCATCTCTGTTTGCCTGGGGTTTGACTAATGGGCTGTCTGTTATTGTGATTTGTGGTGGGGATATACTATTATCGGTTCCAAACAACAGAGAAAATGGAGACTAAAGGTATCGGCCTGAACCTCCAGAAGGGGCTGCAGAACAGAAGTTAACAAAAGCATGTGATCAAGCCCCAGTAAAAACTCTGGACACCAAAGACTCAGTGATGAGCTTCATCGGTGGCAAGACCCTCTGAACACTGCATTCATACATTATAGTGGGAAGAAAGTAATGCTCTCTGAGACTCTAGAGGGAGAAGATGGCAAGAGATTTCATATGTGCACTCCTCCTAGATTACTCATCTCTTCCTTTGGCTGGTCCTAGTTTTTATCTTTTTGCTATAATAAAATGTAACCATAAGAACTTTCCTAAGTTCTATGCATCATTATTGAATTATAAAATCTGAGGCAGATATAGAAAACCCTGAACTTTTAGCCAGCTTGTGTGCTATTCTTAAGGCTCTTTATGTGCATTGTTTGGCATGTTGGGTTTATTATGTCATGGTATGATAACGAATACCTCTTCCCAACCTCTGTGTTGGTTAATTTTCTTTTATTACTTGAAATTGACTGTATATTTATATTACAGAAATCAGCAAATGGCATGAATTTGATCTTAATTTTTTTTTGCTGATAGTGAAGTCATTAACAATACAAATTATACATAAAATCTTAGTTCATGTTTGGTATCGACTATAATGATACAGATCATTACATCTGTGAATAGCATCAAAAGTCAGGAAATTCTCTTATTTTTTTAATTTTTTTATTGGTTGTTCAAAACCTTACAAAGCTCTTGACATATCATATTTCATACATTAGCATACATTAGCTTCAAGTGAGTTATGAACTCCCATTTTTACCCCAAATACAGCTTGCAGAATCACATGGGTTACACATCCACATTTTTACATAATGCCATACTAGTAACTGTTGTATTCTGCTACCTTTCCTATCCTCTACTATCCCCCCTCCCCTCCCCTCCCATCTTCTCTCTCTACCCCATCTACTGTAATTCATTTCTCACCTTGTTTATTTTCCCATTCCACTCACAACCTCTTATATGTAATTTAGTATAACAATGAGGGTCTCCCTCCGTTTCCATGCAATTCCCCTTTTCTCTCCCTTTCCCTCCCACCTCATGTCTCTCTTTAATGTTAATCTCTTCTTCCTGCTCTTCCTCCCTGCTCTATTCTTAGTTGAAAAAAAAAGAGAGACAAACAATCAAACATGGCTGGAAGTACAAACCATATAGCAATAGTAACTCTAAACGTTAATGGTTTAAACTCTCCAATAAAGCGACATAGACTGGTAACATGGATTAAAAAAACAAATCCAATAATATGCTGCCTCCAGGAGACACATCTGACTGGAAAAGACATACACAGGCTGAAGGTGAAATGTTGGGAAAAAATATACCATGCACACGGTCCTCGCAAGCAAGCAGGGGTGGCCATCCTCATATCGAATAAAATCGACTTCAAGACTAAGTTAATCCAAAGGGATAAGGAAGGACATTATATACTGTTAAAAGGAACCACTCACCAACAAGATATAACAATTATCAATATTTATGCACCAAATATGGTGCTGCAACATTCATAAAACAAATTCTCCTCAAGTTCAAGAATCAAATAGACCACAACACAATAATTATGGGTGACTTCAACACACCTCTCTCACCATTGGACAGATCCTCCAAACAAAAGTTGCATAAAGAAACTATAGATCTCAATATCACAATCAATAACCTAGACTTAACTGACATATATAGAATATATCAACCATCATCAAGTGGATATACTTTTTTCTCAGCAGCACATGGATCCTTCTCAAAAATAGACCATATATAATGCCATAGGGCAACCCTCAGTAAATATAAAGGAGTGGAGATAATACCATGCATTTTATCTGATCATAATGGAAGGAAATTCTCTTATTGACATTCAAAAATTATTATCCACAAAGGGGAATGAAGGAAAAGGAGGGAGGATGAGTTTAGGAAAGACTGTAAAATGAATGGAACCTAACTTTCCTATGACCATAAATGAATACACGACCAGTGAAACTCCACGTCATGTACAACCACAAGAATGGGTTCGAATTAAAATAACTCACACTCCATGTATGTGTGTCAGAATATACTCTACTGTCGTGTATATCTAAAAAGAATGAATTAAAAAAATTAATTATTATCGAATTCAAGCAAAGAAATCACTGACATCATGACAAAAGAATAAATTTCAAACATTTCACTGTTTAAATTTCACATTACTCATTATTGTAAATGAAAATATCAACCAATGTTCAAGTCAGAACTGCACTCATTCATCAACTGCAATCATAGCTTTGATTCAGAAAAAATCAACAACAGCATTCTGTGAGAATCAATTGGCTATATAAAATTTATAGTAGAGTATTATACATCTTATTATTAACTGTAAATTATATTCTGCACATATTTTATGTTAGCAAAATGCAAAGTAATTTTACATATGTGCATATACATTTAATACACACATGCACGCACACATAATTTTGGGGGAGAGAGTCAGTTGTTAATCGTTTACAAGCATATTTTAGTGTTATTTTCCTGGAGGAAATAGGTCTAGTCGTTTGATAAACAATTGCACAATAAGTTTAATTGCACAATTGCCTTTAATAATTTTAAGATGTAGAAGACAGACTGACAAGTAAAACATTCACCCTTGATGTCTCCAAGTTCTCCAACTTTTCTGAAAGATAATGATAGACTAGTTCTGCAATGACTTCAGCCTGCTTTTTAGACAGACTATAGAATTTATTGAATTATCTGAACTTGTGCATGTGGTATATGTACTTCAAAAACAAGAAATATTCTGTCTCTTTTAGCCACTCAGACATATCCCCTTTGCAGGAGTCAAAGATAACTGAGTCATAAATGACCTAAGGCATTTCTGAAATTTCTCAATTCATTTTTCTCTCACCTCTTGCTAGGCCACTATTTTTACCTACTTTAAAACTCTTGGCTCTATGTCTTAATTTTAGCCTGATTCCAGTCCTTGGGCTGAAATTTATCCTAATTGAGATGGTTAGCAATCTGTAAAGACTAAAGTCAAAAACCATATTAGGAGTAGTGGAGAGGGGAAAAAATCCAAACCCTAGAAAACAGAAAACTTGCATTTCTTGAATTTTCTTTTTACCTGATAAGCAAATAAGGGACTATTTTAATACATTCTCCTGCTGACCTTTAAAACCATTCATCCTTATGTATGGCATTAGAAGCACATAATGATATTAGTATTTAGAGATTTATGAGAATAGGTCAAGTTAGTCACAAGCACATTTTCATTTTGTTTCACTGTATTTTCCGCCTTGGCATTTTGCAAAGCAAAATCTGTGTACTGGTTTCAAAGAAATGCAGCAGTGAGAGTATTGTGCTGACCTTTTATCTCATTTTTCCCCTAGTGTGGAGGTAACCATCAATAAGCATTGTATATATTGGAATTAGGCATGTGTGTAAACAAAAGGTCTCCTGAAATGGCCAAGAGGGAAAAGAAATTGAAATCCAATTCAGATGGTCTTTAAGATGACCCTCCTGAAAGGCAACCAGGATTATGACCTTGCCACTTCCCAGAGGAAAACTGACCACAATGGAAGACAGCCACCCAGGACAGGAAGAACAGGATGTGCCTCATCTGACTCTTCATCAAGGGTTACTTAAATGCCAACTCAATTCAGGAAGCTGACATTGATGATGGCAGCTGAAGAGATCTCTCCTTCCTTGGAACATACTATCCTGCTTCTAGGGCACTTGGGGCACCAAAGGCCAAAAGTGTTTGGGTGACCAGAAAAGTCCCCCCGTTTTTTTTTTTTTTTAATTTGAGGGTATTTGCAAATTAAACCATGCAGAAATCTACCTTAAGTAACCACTAGAGTGGTTTTTCTCAAAAAACTTCCGACTCTAAATAAAGATCCACAATCTCAAACAAGGGAGGCTATTCCTTAGCCAATATCAAGTCCTAAGAACGCAGAGATTCAACCAGTAAAAATGTGAAAGACAGTCACCTCTTGCTCTGATAAACTTGGGGACTCTGGAGGTAAGGGCATCTCTGCACAGAGGTTATTTGTGTCCCTGAGCCTAGATCAGCTGTTTGTGCAAGGCTGGTAGAAGGGGGAATCATGTTTGCCTCAGGAGTTTATTGCAGGCAAATTATCCCTGGAAAAGACTGTGAGGAAAAGTGCTGACCAAACAACATCTATATTTACACAGTTAGATATTCATTAAAGCAGAAAATGCCCACAAAATTTAGAGAGATGCTAAGTGCCAGATTCAAGAACACACCAGTGCAGAAAAGTTGGCTCAAATTTGCCCCCAGAGTGTACCAGGGATGAATAAGTCAGGTTGCATGGCAATAACTTTTCCCAGGTGACCCTGACTACAAGATTGTCAAATGTACCTTGCAGAAAACAAGCTTTGTTTTTTTCCCAAGGAACATAATGACGTCAGATAGTAGGATTTTAGGCAAGGGTAGTACCAATTATGTCTGAACTGCTGCTATTTCGATGGGTGGGCCTCGACGAGAGTAATCTTCTAGTATCTGATATTCTCAATTATTTTGACATATTATGTGGCCAAATGGTATTTGCAAGCCCTTTCTATGAAAGAAGCAGTCATTTTGTGTATGTAGACTAGCTGAATCTTAGATTTGAGAACATGCAGAGAAAAGAAGCACTGATGTGTCTTCTTCCTTCTACATAAGAGAAAACTAGGCCCAGGGAGGTAGGTAATTTCCCCAAGATCATAAAGTGAGAGTGTTCACAATTCCTCAACCGTCAAACTCTTTCTACTTAATTTATGATTCACGAAGCAGTAGCAGCTGTATATGGGAGCTTGTTTATAATGCAGGATTTCACGTCCCACCCCAAACCTGCTGAATATTTAATCCACAGCCTAAAGAGACCCACAGTGATGTGCACATACAATAAAGCTCAAGACGCATCAGACCAAGCTGTATTGCCTCTTTCATGTGAACCCTGCTCTTACTATGTTGATAGTTTGGGAATCAGGTCCAAAGAAAAGAATGTTTGTGTTGAAGATGCGAGGCAATAGAAATAGAAGACTCTGGAGATCCTGAGACACTTTAGAAAGGTAAAGAAAGATAAAAGATAAAGAGAACCATGGGAAATATGGGCCCTGAGGGCACCATCACATTTTAAATCCTATAAGAGAAGAAAATTCTAGATCTGGGCAAAGAAGGTAAAAATGGAATAAAGGGACCAGAGATAAATTTTCTCTTCTTTTTCAATTTTTTTCTACAGGCCTTATCATTAAAAATACAACTGTATTTCCATATTAAACCTTAAGAAAAACTAATGAGATCGGCAAATGCCTACTTCTCTCTAAGCCACTTGAGGCCATAACCAGCCAGCTTTCTTCTGAGTTTTATAACTGATATTTAGAATGATGATTCTATAGCGTGCAAAATCTACAAAGTCATCTGGCCATTATGTTTAGTATAATTCAATTATAAGTAAGTTTTGTTTTAATTCTAGAAAATCAGATATGTGTGACAGCTTCATTTATTTTCAGCTAATTAAAATCCCTGTTCCAAAAAACCTAACAAACCATGGAATTTTTTTTTTTTTGGTACTTATGATTGAATCGAAGAATGATTTACCATTGAGCTACATCCTCTCCCCTCCCCCTCCCTCCCTCTCTCTTAATTTTGAGACAGGGTCTTCGTAAGTTGCTGAGACTGACCTCAAACTTGCAATCCTCCTGCCTCAGCCTCCTAAGTCACTGGGATTAAAGGCATATGTCACCATGCCTGGCCATGGAATGATATGAGCAATCTTAAAAGACATTGATTATAGTCCCACATGTGATACCCGAATCCTCCAGACACATGTTCATTGCCGGGCCTCAGAACAGGAGAGTGCTTGACATTGAATGGGTACTCAGTAAGTATTAGCTGAGTGAATGAATAAATCCCTCGAAGCTATCTTCCTCCCAGCTTCCCCTGAAATTGAAACTACATGATTCTGATACTTTGTGGGGAAAATCTGCTTATCAGAAATTCCTCCTTGACATTCTGAAAATTCCTTCCTTCTTGCAGCTCATCTCTAATCACTCTGGTTCTGGACAGAACAAATCTGTTCCCTTGCCTATGTGACTACCTTGGGCTATATGCAATTACAATGCCTGCCCAATCCACACCTAGACCACTTTTGGGTTACTTCCATCTCTGTGTATCATGCACGGTTGACTCTTGATAGATATGAGGTTCATGGTCAATTTTTGCCTCAAGTCTTCTATGATTTCTTCATCCATGCACCAAAAACTAATGGAATATATTCAAACCTGGATCCAGGAGTTTTGGAGTTTTGGGTCTCTTGATGAATGGTTTCTGGTTGTTCCATATACAATATGGACAGAGGACAAGCATGAATCAGCAGGGGAGAAATATTTTATGATCCTTCCCTTAAAAGGCTGCCCAGCCCCATTCATCTCTCCCTTTTTCCCCTTCTGCAGCATTAGGCACAGTTACAAAGAACCTCACTGATTCCAATTCCCTGAGTTCCATTTTCAGGAAGGCATACTATGATTGATCTCACTGTGGCTAACTGAGAGGGAAAATCCACTGGGTCTCCCTGGGCTGCCAATTGGGTCTCACTGTGAAGCCCTATTATTTCAGCAGACAGGTACTTGACCTTCCCAGGTCCTGAGACTGTCTAGCATTCTGCCTGAAACCACAAAGGTATTTCACCTGAGGACCTCAGCACAGCTGAGAGAAAACAAAGTCATACGTGAACTCTGGGAGGGTTTTTAAACAAACTAGAGGAAAAGAAATGGAGCAAATGAGAGAGAGGAAAGAAACAAGAAAGGAAGACCATGGTGGAAACACACAGAGAATGAAGGGAGAGAGAAAATGAAGGGGGAGCAAAAATTGAAGGAACCCTTATGGGAAGGAACAAGAGAGAGATGGGAGCTACAGTCTAAGAGGGAGAGTGACAGTATCTCCAATGGAGAGAGGGGTGGGGAAAAGACACACAGTAGAAGTCTAGCATTTTCCAGCCTTTGCAATGGAATCAACATGTCAGCATATGAAAAATTGGCCTAGAAAATTTGATAGTTGTAAATAGCGCCCAGGCTCTTGGGAGATCAGAAATCAAGACCCACATAAATCATCTGCCTAATCTCTTACTTTATAGGCAAGGAATCTTGAGACGTAGACAAAGGAAATCCCTTAACTCAGCCAGCAGCTGCTTGGTATCAGCACAGACATAATAAATGACTCACCTAAAAAATTGCTTGTGGCCAGAATTTATAGCCTTTTCCTAGCCTTTCTGAACATGACCAGAGCTATGTGCCAAGGCTACCCAGAAATTATTTTAGAAAATAAACTACAGCCACATAGAGTGACTAACTTACTGCTGTGTGGAACCAGATGCTTCCTGATTATGGTTGTGATATAGGATGTAGATAAAAAGAACCACCATTACCTCTTTTTCCTGTGCTCTGAAGCCAGCAGAATGATCACACCAATAAGGACTTGAATCAGAGATGGAAATAGTCCTATAATAAGCAATGATTTCCCCTCCCCTGATCATAAGTTAGCCAGCTAACCATGAGGCTTCTAAATTCGATGCCTCAGCAGGAATCAGCTAATGACATTTTTTTTCCACCTCAAGATAAGCAGCCTGCACTATACTAGGAAATCTCACTCAACTCTATTCAGGGAAATTGAGGTCAGATGAAATATAAGCCTCCTATGGCACTTTTTTTTAATGAAGCATTTTTTTTAAGTTTAATCACAAGGTTCAATATCAGCATCTCCACACATAGGTATGGCTTCTACCCGCTTCTTTGAACAACCATTTCTTTTAATCTAATCTGGTATCTTTGAATGCAGAATTAAATTTCCCCCTAGCTAATCAGGCAGAGAAAGGCTACTGTTGAGACAAGAGTTCAGACAACTATCTTTCTCTGTAGCCATAATCATTTGCAGAATTTCTCACCCAAGAGACAGGGGTTGATTTTTATGGGCCGTTTTGATATGGTTATAAGTAGTGTTTCATGGGTTATTTTTATAAGTTCTTGACTTCAGTGTATTTGGTGAAAAACAAGTATAAGGAACTAAGGTCAGAGTGATTAGGCAGATGAACTATTTCCCCAGAATCATCCAGAGAACTCCTGCCTCACAGAAAGTCATTCTATATGTAAGTGGATATGTATACACATAGTCTTATAAAATAATGATAATAATAATACAATAAAGCAGCTGGGTGCAATGACACATGCCTATAATCCCAGCAGTTCAGGAGGCTGAGGCAGGAGGATGGCGAGTTCAAAGCCAGCCTCAGCAAAAGTGAGGTGCTAAGCAATTCAGTGAGACCCCATCTCTAAATAAAATACACAATAGGGCTGGGTATGTGGTTCATGGCCAAGTGCCCCTGAGTTCAGTCCCCAGGACCCCACAAAACATACAATAAAATAAAATGATAATAACAATAAAAGAGATGAGCAAACTGCTTCTTGTATCAGGCCAGATAGTAAATATATGAGCCATTTGGGGCCATGTGGGCCCAGTGAACCCAGGGGCACTGTACCACTGAGCTGCAGTCCCAGCCTTTTTTTAAAAAAAATTTATTTTGAGATAGAGTCTCACTAAATTGCCCCGGGCAGCTTCAAACTTGAGATCCTCCTACCTTAGTCTCCTGGAATTAGAGGCTTATGCCACACTGATCCAAGTAAGAGTTAACAATTTCTTAATCTGTATTACCATAGATCCACTTGGCAGAAACCACAAAATTTCATGTTTTAAAGGACCCTGACACAGGTAACACATCAAAGCTGAATTTACTTACCCAAAATTAACTCTACATGCTATAAATTCAAAAAGAGAGAAGGAAAGGAAAAAAAAACTAACAAAGAGTATAGAAATTAACCTGTCATTCCATTTAGTTCAACCTAAGCCTCGGGCAAGACGGAAACCCAAGATATACAGGAGTGAGCTCTCCTGTTTGCTCAGTCACTAACTTTTCCTGATTCTACCCCTTGAGTTCCTCAGGAACTCTGGAACTCTCTAGAACTTTCATCCTGTGAGTACTGTGTCCCCACAATTCTCTAGTTGCAGGGTTTAAGAATGCTATGTCACTTTCTTAGTGTGGGGCCCATGAACTACTTAATCTGGTGTTAAGCTGAAGAAACAAACATCCATCATCTCCAAGGCTGGAAGGGAAGGGAGAATCACTGATCTCTCTGAAAAAGTTCAGGGCTCCCCAAAATGGTGTCTCCTCAAAGGATTTTCAAGAGCAATTCTGACTCAACCTCATTTTCTCCATCAGTGATTTTAAAGCCTACTCAGCATAAGATGCAATGCCCAGCTCTGTTCAATGCCTAAAACCTCTCTACCAAATCCCCACCCAGCTCACTGGGCTCATATAATGAGATAACAACCATAATAGGAAGCAAAAGACTTCTGGAGGCCATGTGTTCCTTTGGTGACCCACTTCATGGGGAATTTATTTCTCAGACTAATCACACATCTCTATGCTCCCAAAGCTTTGGTGGTACTACAAAAAATCCCCAAACAGGAAGCAACTGCCCCTGGCTTGGCACCATTGAAGTCTAAGGCTATATATATATATTGCTATTTCCAAAATTTGCTGATAATAACACTATTTGGGGGTAAGGAAGGCTGGGAGCTCCCCACATATGGTATTGCTCCCTGGCCTGGGGATCTGCAGCTCTACTGTGGGCTTAGAGGAAAAACAGAGTTATGATAGCTGGAGGCCAATCGAGTTCTTACTTCGGTTGATGCTAGGTCTCAACTGATTTATTTGTTCTGTGAGAAACTCATCTCTTCAGTAGGCCCACATTTATAACAGCGGATTTCCTGGGAGAGCTGAGATAGTTAAAAGTTAGCTTCTGGATATTTGCTCTACTGATTTGTACGTTTAAATACCAAAGGAAGACTGCAGTGCATTCTGCAGCTGAACAGATGTCTGTAGATTAGGAACTGCTCTTGTGATTATCCCAATGTTATATCTAATAAGGAAAGAAAGCAACAGAGATGCCCATTCATCTATGCCTGATCAAAAGACGCACTTAGACTAGGGTTGGAGAACTCTAAGAAGAACAGGCCTTCCCAGGTAATCATGTTGATCATATCACAGTCACTGTTATCTATTACCCTCAAAATAGTCCTCTATTTGCTAGATGGTTTCTGAAGCTCTATTGATGAGGAAAATGTTTTTCCCCCTAATTTAAAGTATTAATGAAATGGAAATGCAAGCATTCGTGATCCAAGTTCACATATGAAATGCGTGAGATCCCTGCCCACTCCTCATGCCCAGCCCTACCCTCTCTAACCAAACCTCAGGAACTCCACCCAAAAGCACTACTGAGTAATGTCACTGTTGCTGGTGGACTTATGAGTACACAGAACATATTTCTAGAATTTCCTCTAAACCTCAAGCTCTCTCCCTAAAAATTTACTGAATTTCTCCAGCTTGCCTTTCCCTCAGAAATAAAAATCCTGTCAGTTTGCAATCTCCACCCAACATAATAAAAGTTAGTTATAGGCATAAGCTAAGCAAAAATCTCATTTTTAACCTGATCTTCTGAATACTTTAAGCGAGCTCCTGGGACCCTGGGAGGTTATAGCTATACTCACGTTTGATGCTCAGAAGTCAGGTGTATATGAACAATTCACCCTTTATTCTCACAGGGTATTGGCTCCAAGACCTCCAAACATAGCAGACCACAGATGCCCAAGTCCTTTATATAAAATGGTGTAGTATTTAAATTACATCCTCACATATACTTTCAATCATCTCTAGATTGCTTATACCACCTTATACGATATAAATATTGTGTAAATAGTTGTCATCTTGTACTGTTTAGGGAATAATGACAAAGGGAAAAGTCCATGCATGTTCAATATAGATGCAATTTTTTTAAAATATTTTTGATCTCCAGATAGTTACTCACAGCCATGGAGGGTCAACTGTATATCAAAACATCATGTTATACACTTGAAATAAATCAAATGCATTTTTTTCTGGTTTGTGCAGTTAACTTCACCCCAGATTTCTCCTTCATAGGCAAACATACTCGGTCAGTTACTTTAAGATTTTCCTTTAGTAAGTCACTGTTCAATAGTAAAGGAATTTCCTATGAATAAAAATTACAATCCAGCCCTAAAAACATATTTTTTACCATCTTTGTTTATTTTAATCATTTCCTATAAATTCAAGTTAAGACTAATGCCATTTCCTTATTCAAATGTAACTACAGTACTATGCAACTTCTGTGTACAGTTACTGTCAAACATGTGCCATTTTTGTATGTTACAGCCAATCAGTATGATTTCATAGGTGTTGGAGGGGAGGGCTGTTTGTTTGGGTTTGTTTTTTAGAGAGAAAACATCAGACCCACAGGATTTTATTAAGCAATTTTGAATTTAAAAGAATATGGTGTTCTACATCAGATAGAACACTAATCTCCAGGATATATAAAGAACTCAAAAAACTTAACACCAAGAAAACAAACAAACCAATCAATAAATGGGCTAAGGAGCTGGACAGGACATTTCTCAGAAGAAGATATACATTCGATCAACAAATATGTGAAAAATGTTCAACATCTCTACTAATTATAGAAATGCAAATCAAAACTATTCTAAGATTTTATCTCATACCAGTCAGAATGGCAGTTATCAAGAATACAGTCAACAATAAATGTTGGTGAGGAGAAGACACACTCATACATTGCTGGTGGGACTGCAGATTGGTGTAACCAATATGGAAAACAGTATGGAGATTCCTTAGAAAACTTGGAATGAAACTACCATTTGACCCAGCTATGCCCTCCTCGGTCTATACCCAAATAACTTAAAAACAACATGCTTATACTAATGCAGCTACATGAATATTTATAGCAGTTCAATTCACAATAGCAAAATTGTGGAAGCAAGCTAGATGACCCTCAATTGAAGAATAGATAAAGAAACTGTGCAATATATACATAATGAAATATTACTCAACATTAAAGAGAATAAAATTATGGCATTTGCAGGTCAATGGATGGAGTTGGAGATTACTGTGCTAAGCAAAGTAAGCCTATCTCAAAAAATCAAAGGCCAAAAGTTCTCTCTGAAAAGTGGATGCTGATGCATAATGGGGAGAGGGGAGGCATGGGGAAATGGAGGAACTGTGATTGGGCAAAGGGGATGGAGGGTGGGGAGGGTGCATGAAGGCAGGAAAGATGGTGGAATGAGATGGACATCATTACCCTAGGTACGTGTGTGACTGCATATATTGTGCAATACCACATCATGAACAACCACTGAAATGAAAAGTTGTGCTGCAGTTGTGTACAATAAATCAAAATCCATTCTGCTGTCATATATACCTTATTAAAATAAATAAATTTTTTAAAAAAGAATATGGTGTTCTTAGGTATTGTCACTGAAATTATTTTCTAAATAATTTGATGTATATTAAATTAATATCATTCTTAAAAAAAGTAATGTGTGGAAAAAAATAATTCTAATGGGAGGCAGGGTGTTCAAGTTCCATCCTCATCTTATCACTGAGGAAAGTGGAGCCTGGGTAAGCCATTTGCGGAGGCTCTCAGCTCTGGTTATACAATTTGGACAGTAGTCTTTTCATTCATTCCTTTAACTTGCAAAGATCAGGTAGTACAGTGGGTTGCTAGTGGCACAAGCCTAGCAGAGCCCTGTGACCGTGCTATGACTGAAGTAAATGACAGGGCACAGTGCCAACCCGGTCTGAGGAGTCAGGGAAGCTTTCTCAGAGGTAGAGGTGACTCCTGAGTGAGCCGTGTAGAATGTACAGAGGCACCCAGATGAAAAGTGGGCCAATTCTATAGAGAATTGGCACTCTGTGGGAAGGCATGAGGTGGAGATTCTGGGCCCAGCTTCAAGTGTTTCTGTTTTCCTTCACTAAGAATCACAGTGAATGACGCTAGTCCCTGGGAATCCCAACCAACCTGGAACCCATGAGGGGGCTCTCCAGTCATCAGCAGAATTTCTCACAGTACTCATTCATTCCTTCATTTATTCACCCAACCATGCACTGGTCATTCGACATATATTATCTTTTCTGATCCTTGCCACAAACCGGCAAGGTACAGGATATCTTCATTTTTCAAATAAACAAAAGAGTTTTATCACCATTAAGTTAGTTGTCAAAGATCCCACAGCTATGAAGTAGATGAAACAGAATTCTACCTATCCCCCTGACGTGGGTTCTTTCCAGGACTCCACACTGCCTCCTTCATTTATTTAAAATATATACACTTATTCTTTGCCTACTGTGTCCTTTCTGTTGTGGAAAACAGGTCCACAGATTCAGATTTTTTTTTTAAGCAAGAGAGAAACACAGATTTCACTCGACCATCCTTCCTATTCCCACATCCCCTTCCCCCCCCTCCCTTCACTTCCCTTTACCCAATCTAAGGTAACTCTTTTCTTCCCTAGTGTCCCCTTCCTTATTGTAAATTAGCATCCGCATATTGGAGTAAACATTCGGCCTTTGGTTTCCAGGGGGGATTGGCTTATTTTGATTAGCATGATATTCTCCAACTCCAACCATTTTAAAACGAAAGTTTTGCTGGGGATATAAGTCAGTGGTAGTGCACATGGTAAGCATGCACATGCCCCTGGGTTTGATTCGCAGGAACTTAGAAAGTAAAGAAAGGAAAAAATAGAATTGGTATTTTTCTAAGAATTGCATAGTAGGTAGGAAGGAAAGTGAAGGATGCTCACTAACCAATAGCTGGGCAACCACTACATCCCAGTTCCAGAACACGGCAAAATTACAGCTCTTCTGAAGGGTGAGCACAACTTAACAAAGACTCTGAAAACCGCCCTGCGGTCAACAGGGAGGGAAGTAGCTGAGAACCCTGGAAGGAGAAAGAAGACTTCTGGGGCTCAGGAGAGAAGGGAAGTGAACTTTTTAGTTCCTATTGACAAACTTCAAAAAAGGCTATTTGAAAAGAACACAGGTGATATTCACTCAAAGGGGTACACGGCGTTGGTCCAGGGAAACATTGAGGACTTAATCTTTTTTGCTAAGACCTCAACTAAGTCTCTGTAGCTCCTGACATGAAACCTATGAGGGAGAGGCTTTTACCTCACTCCAGAGGCTAAGGTCCATGCCAAGCACAGCACCAAGTGAGGGCTCAGAGGGAGAGGAGGACATTCTCTGGGGTCATAAGACACGTAACAGGTGTAGGAGATGGTGGTTGTTCCTTTCCAGAACTCCTTCCTGTGTTTGAGGAATCTCCATTTAAGAGGTTTTATTGGGGGTCAAGGAGAAAAAAAAATCCTCATTTCTAAGAGCTAAAAATGCTTGGTACTTGCTTCCTCCGAATCCCTTGCCACAGGCAGGTGATGTGCACATATCAGACACTGTCTTAGGATCTTTTGAAGTAAAAGAAAAGAGATGAGAGACGGCACCTCCACTCCTGGCTACAATACATTAAAAAAAGTCACATCCATGAAGTGAAGAAAAAACAGCAGTGCAAACTGTGACTTCCAAGATTTAGTGGCGGCGGCAGGGGGTTTTCTCTTCAGAGCCACACTATAGCATGATTTGGGTCTTTACAACAAATGCTCTTCAACATTGATTTAGTAATCTAATTCCTTTTATATGCAAGCCTGGAATTCTCTGTCGCTGACATATGAAACCCTAGAGGATGCAATGGGTATTTGCAGATCTGGTCTGTTTCACGTCTCTGAGCTGCTTCTGGTATCCTTATCCCTTTCCTGGAAGGGATTTGCTGTAACCCCCAATTAAACAGGAGATCAAAACCGGTGTACCTACCACAGAGGCTCTGCCTGTCCCTGCCCTCCACATATACTCTCCACATCTGAACAGTCGGCGCATCACAGATGTCATTCCCCTAACATGGTGAAGTCTACAATATGACACATGACCAAAGCTGAGCCCAACAGTCCAAACTCAGATTCTGTTTCTTACTTCCAGTTATGAAGGGAAACTTGTACGACAGAGAACTCTAGCAGTTTGCCTTGTGAACTATAAAATGGCCTAGCACCTTTGCCTTCTCATCACCATGAAGTAACCTGCTTCTAATATTTCTGACACATAGATTCCTACAGAAAGGAAGAAAATGAGATTCATGGGAATTTTAAACTAGCTTTCTTCTCTCATTTGACAGATGAAGAACTTTAGACCCAGAGAGAGGAAGTGATTTCCCAAAGGCTACACATCCTTTAGACACCAGAACTCAAATCGTCTCTACCTCCTGTCAACACCTACATACTCTTTCTATCCCCTGGTATGCTGTAACCTTGCAGCACTATTTAATACATAATCTAATTATATATATAATTATATAATGATAATATATAATATATAATATAATATACACATAATCAATATAATCTAATTCTATATTATAGAATTAGATTATATATCATATTATATAATAATATATAATTATATAATAAATATTATATAATTTTATAATGTATAATTATATAATAATATATAATGATATAATTTAATCTAATTCTATAATATATAATTAGATTATGTATTTATTATAAGTATATATATGTATATATATATATATATATATATATATATATATATATATATATATGCTAGAATAAAGTCTTTCTGAGGGGAAGGGTACTCTTGTTTTTTTCTACCCTGTATCTCTAGTGCATAGCAGTATCCATCACAGAGTAGACACTCAAAAAACTTTTAAAATAAATTAATGGGTTTATTTTTTCCACCTCCTAGGTAAAATAGTGCAAACATGAGTGATTAAGACCACTAATTATAAAATGCATGTTTCACATGCAAATGAATTATATCACTAAAATACTTCGAGAGTCTCTCATGTTTTTCAGAGTTCATCCAGAGAGAAGCCTTAGACACGTTTTGCCTGCATATGTCAGTGCTGTGGCACCCTCCCATGTCTAGAAAGCAACTCAAACCTTCATCCTGGTCGCTTGAAATCAGTAACTCATCCCCTGTCCGGTGGGCCCACACCCACCCACTTAATTGCCTGGTGTTTGGTTGTGTCAAAGGGATAATTCAGGGAAAATAGTAAGTTGTTCAGCACCGTAAACATCTCCAACCTACATTCCTTACTTCCCTACCTCCCCACTGGGCCGATTCCTTGGGGTGCTCTTCATTCCCTTTAAATTAGGAGCCACTTCAGTGAAGGGGACTTTATCTTCTCTCCCCATTTCCTATAGTGTTACCCCTTGAAAGTCACTCAATGTTGCTTTCTAAGTGGACTGTTTGTTATGCATGAGCTATGGTGGAGTATTTCTCAACATTTTGGTCATTATCCTCTCTCCACTTCATACTGGAAAAAGTGATTTACTCTTCTTTCCCCAAAATATTCTTAATCAATGGTTTTATTCTTTGTTTTTGTTTTTGCTTTTGTTTTTGCCTTTTTTACTGTATCTCATTTAATATTTATGTCTTAAATTTATTCTAATTTGTTATACATGACAGAATGTGTTTCAATTCATATTACACATGTATGGCACAATTTTTCATATCTCTGGTTATACACATTGTAGAGTCACACCAGAGCACTAATCTCTAAGATATTAAAGAATTCAAAAATCTTTTTTTTAAGAAAGAGTGAGAGAGAGAGAGAGAGAGAGAGAGAGAGAGAGAGAATTTTAATATTTTTATTTTTTTAGTTCTTGGCGGACACAACATCTTTGTTTGTATGTGGTGCTGAGGATCGAACCTGGGTCGCACGCATGCCTGACAAGTGCGCTACCGCTTGAGCCACATCCCCAGCCCAAGAATTCAAAAATCTTAACACCAAAAAAATAAATAACCCAATTAATAAATGAGCCAAGGAGCTGAACAGACACTTCTCAGAAGATAATATACAATC
This sequence comes from Callospermophilus lateralis, assembly GCF_048772815.1. Classification (NCBI taxonomy): domain Eukaryota; kingdom Metazoa; phylum Chordata; class Mammalia; order Rodentia; family Sciuridae; genus Callospermophilus; species Callospermophilus lateralis. The sequence continues at coordinate 4,335,619 of NW_027514398.1, read as the reverse complement.
GATCAACAAATATATGAAAAAAATATTCATCATTGCTAGCAATTAGAGAAATGCAAATCAAAACTACTCTTAAGATTTCATCTCACTCCAGTCAGAATGGCAGCTATTATGAAGACAAACAAGTGTTGGCGAGGATGTGCGGGAAAAGGCACACTCATACATTGCTGGTGGGACTGCAAATTGGTGCAGCCAATATGGAAAGCAGTGTGGAGATTCCTCAGAAAACTGGGAATGGAACCACAGTTTGACCCAGCTATCCCTCTCCTCCATCTATACCCAAAGGACTTAGAAACAGCAAACTACAGGGACACAGCGACATCAATGTTTATAGCAGCACAATTCACAATAGCTAATTTGTAAAACCAACCTAGATGCCCTTCAGTAGAAGAATGGATAAAGAAACTGGTATATATACACAATGGAATATTACTCAGCATTAAAAGAGAATAAAATCATGGCATTTGCAGGTAAATGGGTGGAGTTTGAGAACATAATGCTAAGTAAAATAAGCCAATCCCCCAAAAATCAAATGCTGAATATTTTCTCTGATATAAGGATGCTAATTCATAAAGGGGATGGGGGTGGAGCATGGGAGGAATGGACGAATTCTAGATAGGGCAAAGGGGAGGGAGGGGGAGGAAGGGGGAAATGGGAATAGAAAAGACAGTAAAATCAGATGGACATCATTACTCTTCTTTGTTTTAAGTCATTGTATTTTATCTTCAGAGTCACTGTCTCAGAATCGCTCACAACAAAGAGAGGTCAATGTTGACTTGTAGATCATCCTGTTATAATTGGCCCAATGAGTTCCTCCTCCCCGCATCCTACCCTCTGATCCTCAGGATGATTTATGTTCTAGTTCCACATGCCTCTGCTTATCCCTACACACTCCTCCAATCATTCCCTTTCCCAGCATAAGGCAATAAGGATGATACGTCCCTGGTGTATAAATGAGATAGAAAAGCATCAATTAGCAGTAGTTTTTGTTACAACAGGCCTACATTCTAGAAATGACCACTTTTACCTTGTTATAAGCCCAAAACTATGTATCCTTCTGGGCATTAAGCTCACAGCATATTTTCATATTCAAGTCATATATCCCATACTGTATTCTCTATCTGCACTCTCTGGGCCTGGCAGCCCTGCCCAGTTCCTGGAATGAAGGAAATTGAATATATCACCAAAAAGCATTGATTTCATTTTGGCTAATGTCTAATTGCTAGACAACCCAGGAGAATTCAATCCAATTGAGTTCAACTCAAGAAGCATCAATAGAATGTACCAGGTATCGAATTCAACATCCATTGCAATTATCAGGGGTGCCTGCAGGGAGCTTATTCTGGTCTACACATATACATACATAGCCAAGCTGCTGAGATACCCAGAAGAATGTGGCAAGTTACAATGGAGATATACACAAAGGTTCTGAAGGTAGTGAAGGAAAATTGAAAAATGGGGCTGCTTCACAAAGCTGCAGACTCACCACTTTAGAGAACACTTCTGGCACTCCACAACTGTGAAGATATTATTTAGCCCGAGTGGGCCAGCCCAAAGGGGAAGAATGCCCAGGATGGATCATAAATGTACAAGTGTCTGATGTAAAGTCACTGGGTATTGAGCTGAGAAACAATCTGGAAAAATTCACTGCCTATCTCTCTGCCAAGGAAATAAAGCCTCCACCCTCCCTCTCCAGCAGACTGTGAGGGTTTCCAAACCACGTCTGTTAGCTCACTGAATAGAAGATCACAAACACTAACAAACAGTTCTCTCTCCTTGTTGTCATCACACCTAAGAAATGGACTCAATCTTCCTCCTGCATTTTTTTCAACTTTTCTTTTCATGCAAACAAGATAGAAACTGAGGGAGGGAGCAAAGGAGGAGAAAGAGGGAAGGAAGAGAAGAAGGAAGGAGGAAGAGTTTATAGACTTTGTAGAGATGTAAGAAAATCTATTTAGTGATCTATGTAGCTCTCAAAGACCTTTTATGGGGCCTTACTTCATTTTTCTTTGGTGATACTTGGTGTTCTTTTATTGGTATCATGAAGCCACTTTCTGAAACATTTCTGTGAAACGACAGTCCTGCAGCTCCTTCATATGTGAGGAAACGGAAGACTTAGGAAGGTAAGTGTAGGCTGGGGTGGAGTCCAAACAAGGACCAAGTTTTCCAGACTCCCCCATCTACGCTGCTCCAACTCCATGGCTCCATATTATACAGGGACATTAAGATATGGTTGTGCTAAATTGTTTCTTAGCTTTTAGGATCAGTCTTCCAACAGAGAGCTGTCATTCTTGTATTTCTCTATCCTGAATCATTTCCATCCTGAATTTTTCTATCCTGAATTATTCTCTAAAGAGATGGGAATAGCCATATTTATTCCACGTCGGAGACCACCTTGCCATGGAACACACACACACACACACACACACACACAAGTCTGTACAGATTGAGTACACCTTACCTGAAATGTTTTGGCCAAATTTTAGGGTTTGTTGGTTGGTTGGTTAAGGGTTTTTTTTTTCCAGATTTTTTAAGAGTATTTGCATATATATTATGAGACATGATGGACATGAGAACCAAGTCAGAACATGTAATTCATTCACATTTCATATACACTTAAATACAAAGCCAGAAGGTCATTAATTTTACATAGTATTTTAGGGTGGCTGCAGTTTGATATCAACATCAAGTTCAATGTGAAATTTTCCACTTGTGATGTCATGTCAGTGCACAACAGGTTTCAGATTTTAGAGCATCTAGAGATTATATTTTGGGGCTAGGGATGCTGGACCTGTGGCCAGAACCAGCTGTGAGAGACCAAGTAAAAGTCTGCAACACTCTCAGAACCCATGGTACTCTGATGGATGGTACCAGTGGCAAACCAGAGAATATACTCTGCTCGTTTCTTCTACAGGGAGCACAGCAAAAAGGTCAAATAACGAAGATCTGGGATTTGGCTTGCATTTCTAAGGAAGAAAAGGCATAAGTCCCTTGGTAAGGACTATTTTTGATGTTGGGGAGTGGCAGACAGGGCATCTGCTGATCATTTTCTTCTCAGAAAGCCCAGTGTAGGACTGGGGTTGTAACTCAATGGTAGAGCACTTGCCCAGCATGTGTGAGGCACTGGGTTTAATTCTCAGCACCACGTTAAAAAAGAAAGACAGAAAAGTCCATCAACAACTAAAAAATAAATAAATAGAAAAGAAAGAAAGAAAGCCCAGCATAAAAGGAAGCCTTCCAATAACAGAGAACTAGAATTCTGTGCCCAGTTCTACCCAGAGTCTCTCAATGAGTATTTGTGGGGCTCACAGAGGTTTAGAACACTCTCGGATGTTTGGCAGGTACCATTATCCAACAGACAGAGCCTCTACTTTTGGGGAGTTGTACAGTGTAGTAGATTATATTCCTTCAACCAGAGAGAGATTGACTGCTAACAAGAACTAGGAATGCCTCCCTTTCCAAATGTGATTGTAACCATCATATGCTCTAAATATAAAGTGCTAGATTTTGGAACTAGTATATAAAAACCTCTGGTTATTACTGTCCCAGTCTGTCCCAAACACTCCAAACTTCAATTTAATCATGCCTCTACCCTACTTAAATATCTCCAGAAATGCTGATTTGCCCAAGGATGAATATAAAACTTTATAGCCTGGAGTTCAGACCTTTTATGATGTGACGAAAGTTGGGACAAGATCTGTCCTCTCTAGCATCAGCTCTGCTCAAGAGCAAGACTGTTTTCTACACTACTAATCATTAATCTGTTATAGAGTAGGTAGCCAATAAATATTATATGCAAATGAATTGCAGAACGAGATAAAAAACAGAACAGTAGTTAGAAACACAGGACTTCTCTTCACTTACAATATATGCATTTTTTGTGTGCATACCACAGTTAAATAAAAGAAAAAGTTTTAATGAGCTTCCAAACTAGTCTGAGATAAAGTCCCTGCACTGCCATTTTCTGACACTGAGCAAGTAGCTTCATATTTTACCCTTCTAAACTTCATGTGTTAAAAAGAAGACATGTTAGTATCCAGAGTTGTGGTAAGGATTTAAGGAGATACATGTGAAGCATTTAGCACAGTAAGAGCTTAGCAAATAAAGGCCATAGTTAACATGCATGAATGAATGTTAATCTCCATCTTGACTGTGGATACGTCTTCCACTTACTAAACACACACTGTGTCTCAGCAATTCTATTAGATACTGTTCCAGCAACTTTTGTTAAATTCTTACTGATAGCTTTAGGCTCTCCTAATATTTTCTATGCAAATAATGATCTTTTTCTCCCTTTTCCCCAAAATAAACAAACAAAATAGATTATCAAATTGAAGCTGTTGACTGTTTTACTGAAGGAGGGCAAAGAAATCTCTGTGCACCTTCCCCAGAGGTAAATAGTACATCTTGTACCAAGGAAAAAAGATAGTGCTTGCAAATTCATATGGGAAGTTTCTATCTAGAAGAACTACTGTTAAAACTTAGTCCCTTCTTTCATCACTGATAAGTGTTTCGTTTCAATAAGACATTGGGTTTCTAACCCCCAGAACATGTCAATGCCACTTCATAAAAAATATGGGTTCACAGATGATCAGGTTAAGGGGATCCCAGGGTGAGTCTTAATTCAATATTACCAGTGTCCTGATGAAAAGGGAAGTTTTGAACATAGGGAAATACTCAAAAGGAAGACAATGTAAAGACACACAGGGAGAAGGGGCCACGTGACCAGAGGCATCTATAAGATAAGGAACAACAATGACTTCCTAAAAACACCAGAAGCTATAAGGGGAAAGAAAAAAAAATCCCCAGTAATATTCCAAAGGCATTTTCACAGAAATATAAAATGTAGTTGCAAAATGTATATGTAACCACACACATACACAAATAAATAAATAAATAACCAAAGCAATCTTTAGCAAAAGAAACCAAATTGGAAGAATCACACCACCTGATGTCAAAATATACTACAAAGCTACAATAATCAAAATGGCATGATACTAAGATTGAACACACAGATCAATGAAACAGAGCAGAGAGCCTAGAAATAAATCAGGGTCAACTAATTGTTGAGAAGGGTATCAAGGACACACAACAGGGAAAGAAGAGTCTCCAATAACGGTGCTGGGAAAACTGGAGATCCCATGTAGAAGAATGAAATGAGACTCTATCTCACCACAGATACAAAAATTAACTCAAAATGGATCAAAGACTTTAACACTGAAACTGTAAAAATGACTAAAAGAAAGCAGAAGAGAAAAACTGCATGACATTGTTCATCTATGGTAGTTCTACTACTATAGATGAACTAGCAATCCCACTAATCATTACATATCCAAAGGAAATTAGATCAGCATGTCAAAGAGGTGTCTGCATTGTATGTTCCTGGCAGCATCAATCACAACAGCCAAAATTGCAATCAGCCTAAGTTTCCACCAACAGATGAACAGATAAAGAAAATATGGTGGTGTACATACACAGTGGAATATTGTTCTGCCTTAAAAAAAGAAACTGTGTCACTTTCAATAACATGGGATGAAGTCTATATATTTATTTGTGTATGTCAAAGGACACAAACTTTCAGTTAGATAGAAAGAATAAACTCTCAAGAGATCTATTTTATAACATGCTGACTATAATTAATAACAATGTTTACATCTAGAAATAGCTAACTGAGGATAAGTTAAGTGCACCCCAAAAACTATGTGAAGTTATTTATATAATAATTACCTCATTTAATCATTTTATGTATTTTTTTCTTGTGGAACTAGAGAATAAACCCAAGATTGCTCTACCACTGAACCACATCCCCAGCCCTTTCAATTTTGTTTTTGTCTTGAGATAGGGTCTTGCTAAGTTGCCCAGACTGGCCTTGTGCCGCAGTCTGGCTGGGCACAAAATCACGAGCCACTCACAGCTTTGTAGATTCAAACAGCAATTCTTTATTCCCAATCTCACACTGGCCCTCTACAAACACGTTCTGGGGAAATCCATGTTCTCTGCCCAAATACTCTCTGAATCCCGGGAGAACTCAAGGGGAACACAGGCAGCAGGATAAGCCCTATTCCCAGCAGGAATAATCTTAAACCTGGAACCGCCCTAAATCCGGATTGTCCTAAACCGGGAATGCCCTAAATCCAAGGAGAGCCTAAAACCCTGATCCGCCCTAAACCCAGATTCGCCCCTGGTCCTTGAGCAAGGTCACCTTACATGCAATGTCACTGCAAAATGTCTAAGGCAAGTCCTATTTCCACGAGTCCTTCCACTAAGCAACATGGGGTACGCTGGCAAGGAAATTGTCATACCTACTTGGCTAATGGCTCTCAGCAGCCTTGCCCTTGTGATGCTCCTGCCTCAGCCTCCCAGGTAGCTGGGATTACAGGTGTGCACCACCACACTCAGCCATAATGTGTACATATTTTAAAACATCATTTTACACAGATAGATACAATTTTTTATTCATCAATTTAAAAAAATTAAGTGAAGAGGAAGAAAAGATTCTTCTACAACTATCAGAGAAATCATAGCCTTGCAGTCATCTTAATTTTGGACTTTCAATTTCTAAAAGTGTGAGATAAATTTCTATTTCTTTCTTTTTTTGCATTACATTCATAATTTTTTGCATTATAATTCTTAATACACCTTAAAACCACAAATTTCTATTTTTTTAAGCCACATATTTCAGGGTACTTTTTCATGGTAACCCTAACAAACTAATATACTCACCATTATGAATATCTTCTTTGGGGCTGATAATCTGCAGAGATTGAAAAGCTCCTATAGAATATGTCAAAAGCATAAGGGCTCACACAGGTGGCACACTCAAGAATGAGGCTAAATGACAAACAACAGCTTTTAAAGTAAATAACGGGCATTAAAGGCGAGCTAAAGTGAGGTGAGAATCTGACTTTACCATCAAAATGCACTGATAAAAGAATCTATCAGGATTTATTAACTAAGCCAGTCTCCTTTAGAAATTTTAAAGAAGGTATAAAATGATAAACCAGATCTCCAAGAGGAATGAAACAAACACCAAGTATGCCAGAGAGCTGAGATCAGAACCCAACAGAGGTTGGCAATATGGCCTACAGGACCAAAGCTGCTCACCAACTGTTATTATAAATAAAGTTTTATTGGAACACAGCTATGCTTATTTATTAATGTATTGTGGATGTCTGTTTCCAAGCTACCATGATAGAACTGAGTTATTGTGAGGGAGACTGTGACCTGCAAAGTCTGAAGTATACTCTCTGCCTCTTTACAGAAAGAGTTTGCTGAAAAATGATATCAGTCAAATGGGCACCAGAATCAGCAGGAGGAATTGTTCAAATTCAGATTGTGGGAGGTTTCAAGATGGTGGAATAGAGAAGGTTGCTTTACTGGCTACTCCACAGCATGAAATTAAGAAAACAGATTGGCAGCCTCTCAGTAAGTGAGGTACTGGAGACCTTCAGGGACACTATAAGTCCACGGGGTAGAAACTAATGCCTCATATCCATATTGTTAGATGGAAAGATGATGGAGTTGTCTGAGATCTCAAGGACTGTGGTGGAGCTGCAGATGTTAAGGAGTTAATATCCTCCGACCTCTTGGCAGGACAGATCAAGCAACAACAGTAGACTGTTCTTGGGACACACTCAGTTGACATGGTCAGACTTGCCATAAGTTCCTCTTGAGACTGTGGATTTGTTTCATGATTTTCCCTGTGGTGTAGTTATTTTAGGGAGTGTTCCTGTTATCTTCTGCTTAGCTGCTAGCATAGATCTAGAGTAAAGATTAAGAAAATAAGTGTAAACATAGCATTGTTTTTAAAAAAGATATTTTAGTATTTTGTCTGCCTAACCTCAAGGTTGCATTCCACAGTTGGAAACGTATTGTAAACTATAATATGCTGTGCTTGCCAATAATAAACGTCCTTAGCTGCACCAAGCTTTGGAACCCTTGTGTCCCTTCTTTCATCTCACTTGGCTCTTCAGTCCACATCAACAAGTAGATAAAATACAAACAATATGAAGTAGCAAGAGAAAAAACAAACCAAGATAATGCAAATAATAGAATACATTGGCACCACAGTGGAAGAAATGTCAGAGAAGGAGTTTAGAATGTACATAGTTAAGCAGATTTGCAAAGTAAAGGACAATGTAAGGTCTGAAATCAGAAAGAAAATACAGAAAGTGAAAGATCACCTCAATGAAGAAACAGAGATTATGTAAAAAAAAATCAAGCAGAAATAATCAAAATGAAGGAATCAATAAACCAAATTAAAACTTCAATGGAAAGTATGTATCACCAACAGAGAAGATCACTTAGAAAACAGAGTTTCAGGCAATAAAGAGAAAATATATAATTTTGAAAACAAAGTTGACCATGGAGAAAAAATATTAAAAGACCATGAACAGAACTTCTAAGAAACAATCTGAAAAGACCAAGTTTAAGATTCATTGGGATAGATGAAGGCTAGGAGATACAAACCAAAGGAATGCACAATCTTTTCAATGAAATGATATTGGAAAATTTCCCAAATCTAAAGAATAAAATGGAAAATAAAATACAGGAGAATTACAGGACCTCAGCTATTCAAAATTACAACAGACCCACAGTAAGGCATATTTTTATGAAAATGCCTAAAATACAGAATAAGGATAGATTTTTAAAACCTGCCAGAGAAAAATTGCAGGTTACATTTAGAGGGAATACAATCTGAAGCTCAGCTGATTTCTCAACTCACACCCTCAAAGCTAAGAGGTCTTGGAAAAATATATGCCAAGTTCTGAAAGAAAATGGATTCTAGCCAAGAATATTATGCCCAGCAAAATTAAGCTTCAGAATTGACAATAAAATAAAGATCTTTCATGATTAAAAAAAAGTTAAAGAATTCACAACTAGAAATCCTGTTCTACAAAACATAGTCAGTAATATATTTCATGAAGAAAAAATAAAAAGTAAAACTGAAAACAAGCAAAGGGAGTAACTACACTAGAATAATAGTCCATCAAAGGAAACTAATTCAAATTAAAAACCAGATAAATCTAAGTAACAGGGAATTTATTAAGAATAATAATTTATTAAGAATAATATTTCTCAATAATAACATTGAATATAAGTGGCCTAAACTCATCAATCAAAAGACATAGGCTGGCAAATTGGAATAAAAACCAAGACCCAACAACATTCTGTCTCTAAGAGACTTACCTCATAGGCAAAGACATCCACAGATTGAAGGTAAAAAGATGGGGAAAAAAACATATCACTCACATGGATCATGTAAATAAGCAGGTGCTCTTAGCCTCACATCAGATAAAGTGGACTTCAAGTCAAAGTTAATCACAAGGGACAAAGAAGGACATTTCATACTGCTTAAGGGAATTATACATCAACAAGACATAATAATCATAAATATTTTTGCCCCAAACAATGGAGCATTTACATATATCAATCAAACCCTTCTCGATTTCAAGACTCAAATAGACCTCAACACAACTATACTGGGTGATTTTAATACACCTCTCTCACCACTGGATAGATCCTTAAAACAAAAACTAAATAAAGCAATAAAACTAAAAAATACAATGAATAATTTAGACATAACAGTTATACATACAGAATATTTCTTCCATCAATGACTGAATACACTTTCTTCTCAGTGGCACACAGATTCTTCTCTAAAACACACCATATCTTATGCCACAAAGCAATTCTTAGTAAATACAAAAAAAATAGAGATGATAACTTGCATTCTATCGGGTCATAAGGGAATAAAATAAGAAATCAATAATAAAATAAGAAACAGAAGCTAAACTAACACCTGGAGACTATATAACATACTATTGAGGGACCAATGAATAGCAGAAGAAATCAGGGATGAGGTAAATGAGAACACTGATACAATAAAGAAAAATCTCTGGGACACTATAAAGGTATTGCTGAGAAGAAAGTTCATCACATTGAGCTCATTCATTAAAAATAAAGAAAGTAAACAAATGACCTAATATTACATCTCAAGGCCCTAGAAAAAGAAGAACAAATCAACACCAAAAGCAGTAGAACACAATTAAAATCAGAGCTAAAAATCAATGAAATTAAAACAAAAGAAATAATCCAAAAAATTGAACAAAACAGAAAGTAGGTTCATCTAAAAAATAAATACAATTGATAAACCCTTAGCCAAGCTAATGAAGAGAGAGAGAACTCAAATTACTAAAATTCATGATGAAAAAGGAAATATCATAACAGATACTACTCAAACACAGATGATAATCAGAAACTATTTTGAAAATTTATACTGTAATAATACAAAATTTAAGGGGCTGGGGATGTGGCTCAAGTGGTAGCGCGCTCGCCTGGCACTGGGTTCAATCCTCAGCACCACATAAAAATAAAATAAAGATGTTGTGTCCACCGAAAAACTAAAAAATAAATATTAAAAAAATTTTTCTCTCTCTCTCTCTCAAAAAAATACAAAATTTGAAGACAGATAAATTTCTAGAGACATATGACCTACCCTAATTGAATAAGGAGGACATAGAAAAGATCAATTTCAAGCAGTGAAATTGAAAATCCATCAAAAGCCTACCAACAAAGAAATGCCCAGGACTAGACAGCTGAGTTCTACCAGACCTTTAAAGAAGAACTAACCACCAATCCTCTGAAATTATTCCACGAAATAGAAAAGGAGGGAACCCTTCCAAACTCATTCTACGAAGCAAGTATCACCCTGATACCAAAACCAAACATACATCAAGGAAAGAAAACTTTAGACCAATATCCCTGATGAACACAGATGTAAAAATTCTTCATAAAATACTGTCAAATCACATACAAAAACATATTTTAAAAATAGTGCACACAATCAAGTCGGGTTCATCCCACAGAGGCAAGGTTGGTTCAAAATACAGAAATCAATAAACGTAATTCATCACATCAATAGATTTAAAGACAAGAATCACATGATTCTCTCAATAGATGCAGAAAAAGCATTTGACAAAACACAGCATCCATTCATGTTCAAAACACTAGAAAAACTTGGGATAGTAGGAACATACCTCCACATTGTAAAACCAATATATGTCAAACCTAAGGCCAACATAATTCTAAATGAAGAAAAAAATGAAAGCACTCCCTCTAAAAACTGAAACAAGACAGGGATGCCTTCTTTTACCACTTCTTTTCAACATACTCCTGGAAATTCTAGCCCAAGCAATTAGGCTAAAGAACAAAATTAAAGAAATTTAATTTAAATTTAAATTTAAAGGAATTATAATTTAATAAATTATAGGAAAGAAAGAGCTCAAAATACCCCTATTTGCTGATGACATAATTCTATATTTAGAAGACCCAAAATCTCCATTCAAGAACTTCTAGAACTCATCAATGAATTCAGCAAAGTAGCAGGGTAAAAAATTAACACCCATAAATGAATTGTGATCCTATACATCAGTGATGAACCAGCTGAAAGAGAAATTAGAAAAATTATCCCATTCACAATAGCCTTTAAAAATAAAATATTTGGGAATCAATCTACAAAAGAGGCGAAAGACTTCTTCAGTGAAAACTACAAAACACTAAAGAAATAAGTTGAAGAAGATGGAAAAATCTCCCAATCTTGGGTTGTCAAAATGGCCATACTACCAAAAATCTATACAGATTTAATATAATTCCTATTAAAATTCCAATGAAGTTCTTCATAGAAATAGAAAAGGCAGTCATGAGATTCATTTATAAAAATAAGAGATAAATCCATTTGATGGAGTAATAATTTGAATGGAATAATGCATGGTCACTGTAAGCAGGTAGCATGTGGCAAGAGGCAGTAGGTTGGTGGGGATGTGTCCTTGAGGGTAATATTGTGCCCCGTGTTCCTCCCTGTCTTTCTTTGCTTGTAGACGGCCATGAGCTAAGTAGCTTCCTTCTGCTGTGATGTTCTGCCTCATCTTGGGCCTAGAGCAATGGACTCAACTGACTATGGACTGAGGCCTCTGAAACTGGGAACCAAATTAAACTTTTCCTCTTCTCAGTGGTTCGTAGTAAGCATTTTGGTCACAGCAACAAAAAGCTTACTAACACAAGATCCAAGTGTAAACACAAAACCACTGATGTGCATGTGCACCTCATACTGATAGCTTAAAGGCAATTGTATACAGTCTTTTTACTGTGGCTGCATTTTAACTGTGACCTGTCTCATAAGGTAAGGAGTGAAATGTATCCCTTGTGGCAGCCTGTTAGTGCCTATAGATTTGGATTTTGGAGCATTTCTGATTTCTGATTTTCAGTTAGGGATACTTAACCCATACTCTGATATCCTGAAGGAGAGAGGCTATCCTGTATTCACATATTGCTGAATGAACACCTTGATCCATGTGACCCACTTCCTCCATCACCATGCACAATTTTTGCCAACTACTAAAGATTTTGCCACAGTCAGCAACAAGGAGTATTTGCAGATGCTTTGCAATCTATTCTGGGATTCTCTAACTCACAGGGAAGTCCTCTCATCATGCATTTGACAAAATGTTGATCAGCACCCAGGAGTCTGTAAGAAGTAGGTCCCCAGAACAGGAGATAAAGCAAAAATTAAAAGGTAAATCATCTTTGATGTGTTGGTTAGTTGATTGTTAGACTTGAGTTTCATAGATGTGTCTAGATGGACCAAACAAATTATAGGCAAAATCATCAGAATGATTCAGGATGAATGATTTCATCTAAATAAGGCAAGACAAAGAACTGAGTTGAAAATCACAAAAACAATTTTACTATTTACTTTCCTGAACGATGCAATTCGAGAAGTGATCTCTCGCTCTGAAGAGAACCCAAATGAACTTGGGGAGAGTATATCATCCTATGACATGGTAGCAACAGGAAGCGGAACAAAGCTCTGCTCGTGCCCAGGAGGGCTTCCCACTGAACTAGGTCTTGAAGAGGGACTGGTGTTTCAGGTAGATGGACTTGTGGGGTGAAGATGACATGGAGTCAGAAGAGTGGTCAGAAATGAGACTGGGGTCAGATTATGACGTCCTTCCGGGCCAGGCTGATGACAGCACACTCTGCCCTTTAAAAGCACCTTGAGGTCATTTTAAAAGAGTGACGTTTGTCAAGTGTGTATTTTAGAAAGATCACAGTGAAGGCAAATCATGGGTTGAATGTGGCAAGGACGGAGGCTGGGAGGCCAGTTAGAAGTTTCCTATAGGAAATAAGATTTCAAAGAGGACAGTGGCAATGTAAGGTTGGAGGGTACTTAAATTGAATGTTGATGTAATTTTAAATATTTGGGAAATTCAATCAGTAATATTTAGTAATTGCTTAGACTTAAGGAACAAGAGGAAAGGGGAGTTGTTAAAGATGATTCTCAGATTTCTGGCTTGGAGAAATTGAATAGTGGCATCAGAACCAAGACCATGCAGCTCACATAATCTGCATAACAACTCTGAGACACACATGATCATGAGCTGTTTCACAGATGAAAACGTGAGATTCAGACAGATTAAGTGATTTGCCTAAGGTCATACAGCTAAGAGTGAGTTTTATAGCCCACAGTCTTCATAATGATAGTTAGCCTAAATTTCTTATTTTACTAATAAGAAATTGTGACTCATGTGAAATTGTGTAGGCAGTTAGTATTAGGCAGGATCAAATTATGGTTACATAGTCTAGAAATTAAACTCAGCTTCCCCATGTGGATGGTAAGAATTCCAGTAAATTTAGTTCTCTTCAAGTATACAGGGAAAAAGAAGCTTGTAGTTCTCAACAAAAAATAATAATACATTTAATGCATTAATGCATTTAGTTAGTTCTGGAGGTTAGAAAATCAAGTATAAGAGTAAACGTGTATTTTATGTAACTGCTATCCACATCACAAGATGACACAGGGAGTTCTTTCTTCACAGAGAATACTGGGAGAAAAAAACTAGGGTGCTGCCAAGAGTGTCTTCCTTTAGTGCTCCCAGTGGAGGGTGGTCCTCTGACTTGTGCTTGGTAAATGTATTAGCCAGGGTTCTCTAGAGGAACAGAATCAACGGGAAGTGTAATCACGAAAAGGGAGTTTTATTAGACTGGCTTATGCAACCAGAAGCTGGAGAGTTCACAGTGGCCGTGTGCAGGCTGCAGAGCTGGAGGAACCAGCAGCTGCGCAGTCCAAGAGGCTGAAGCCCCAGAACTAGAGGGGTCAGTGGTGCTACCCTAGTCGGAGACCAAAGGCTTCTGGAGGATCACTGGCAGAGTCCACTTTAGAGGAGTGAAGAAGCCAGAGTCTTATATCCTCAGAGGATCCCAGCAGCAATCAAGAACCCCTTCAAGAAGAATCAAGCTTGCATCTGCTCTGCTTCCTTGTTTTTCCAACTTTCCAAGCCATCATCCTACTGGACAGCACTGCCCATGCTTAGGGAGTGTCTCCATTTCAGTTGGCTATCCCAATGCCAATCATTCCTGGACACACTCTCATTGACATAAGCCTCTTAATCATTGGCATCTCTTAATCCAATCAAGTTGACAATTCGAATCATTACAGTAAATAAGACCCTTTAATTCATGCTTTCCTTCATTTTATGTCATCAGTTAGAGCATTTGTTGCAGGGAGCCCCCTCCTCCCCACCTCCACTCCCTTACTCATTCCTGGTTAGCACCATGCCAGGACAAAACCACTGCCACCAGGGTTCCCAGCTAAAAAACACTAACTAGTGATTGAAAAGACTGCCTGAACAACACTCTGAAATCTAAGAAGCAATACAACATAATCTTCATGTTTGGGGATTTCACTATATCTAAAGCAGCTGGACAGAAAGGAAAGGAAAATCTGAGCCCCAGTTTTAGCTCTGCCACTGGCTAGGGGTGGACCTTGGGATAAGCACATAAATTCTCTGCATCTCAATTGCTTTGCTTGTAAAATGAAGGTCTGGACCAAATGATGTCCAAATTCCCTTCCAGTTTTTAATTCTATGATTCATGAGATTCCCAATATCTCTCTTTATTTCTATACAAAAGGGTCACCTATCCTGGGTCCCATATTTAAATGGCCCTGGTACTAACTGAATGAGCCTACACTTGGACCTGCTCCAAACAGCTAGGACTCCAGAAGTCTCTGGTGGTGTAGGCTCAAATTTCCACATGCATGCATATGAGGGCCTCAGAGGACCAGGTAGACTGGGATTGGGAAGCACAGACCACTGACTCTGCTACTGAATGGTACCCTATGGAGCTCAGAACTCAATTTTCCAGGTCATTACAACATCTATTAATGGAAGAGAATAGAATGTATTTAATAGCCCAATTTTCAACTTTGAAATATTTAGGAATACAGTGAATGGGCTTCCATTTGTATTTTTACCTAGGGCTCTGAAAATGTTAAAGATTGCCCCAGAAATCTGTATTCAACTGTCTTCCTCCTAAACGTGGCACCATGGTACACCCCTGTATCCCCAGCTACTTGGGAGGCTGAAGTAAGAGGATCACTTGAGCCCAGGAGTGCAAAGCCAGCCTGTGTGACATAATGAGACCCTATATCTAAATAAAATAAAATAAAGAGACTGGCTTTCCAGAGTTCTGAAAGTTTTAGTCAGTACAAGGTATGAATAAATTTGCAGGATGTGGTGGGCACAGGGTAGATGGGGTATACATACATTAACTCAGAGTCTCAAATGGTCATGTATCTTTCAAAAATAAAATATTATGTGTTATGGTTTAGATATGAGGTGTTCCCCAAAAGCCTGTGTATGAGACAATGCAGGAAAGTTTCAAAGTAGTAATCCCTGATAAGGATTCAAGAACTGGTAACTGTAGGCAGGAAGGGTGCCACTGGAGGAGGTGGATCATTGGGGGTGTGTCTTTGGGGTATATATTTTTTTAGCTGAGCTTAGACTCTCTCTGGTTCCTGGTA
Organism: Callospermophilus lateralis; assembly: GCF_048772815.1. NCBI lineage: Eukaryota > Metazoa > Chordata > Mammalia > Rodentia > Sciuridae > Callospermophilus > Callospermophilus lateralis. The sequence continues at coordinate 4,319,760 of NW_027514398.1, read as the reverse complement.
CCATGTCCCCAGCTGCTTTCCTCTACCACACACTTCTTCCATAGTAGTCAGCCTCATCCTGGGCCCCAAAGAATGGAATCAGCTGTTTATGGACTGAAATCGGGAGCCCCCAATAAACTGTTCTTCCTCTAAAATTGTTCTTCTCTGGTTGTTTGGTCACAGAAATGAAAAACCTGACTGCAACACTCTGCTTATTCTTAAACCCCCTAAGTTATTTTATGGCCTTTACACAGAACTCACTGTAAATCACTAATCTGTGCATTGTAAATCTAACCTCAGAGTAGTATCATTAATGAAGTGTTGAAAGCTATTTATACAATTATTCTCTTTCCCACTCCCTTTGTCAAAAGGCAAACAGAAAATTGAGTTCAGTGGGTGAAATCTGGGGCTCCAGACATGCACTAAATGATAAGAAAATCCTAAGGATCCCAAGGAACAAGAATGAATTCAACAGGCTTTGTTTTGTAATATACTCTCCTCCAACTCCCCAAATACCCATCTTCATATTCTTCTCACTTTTGCTCTCATTCTGACTTTTACATTCTTTTCATACCTTAGACATCAGCCTCTAAGCAGAGAAGATTCGCCTGAGAAACTCCTTAATGCTACCTGGTCCCAACATCTTATCCTGGCTCTCAAATGACTCCAGCTACAGTCAGTCCTCCATATCCTCTGGTACAATAAATGTGTATTCAATCAACCTTGGTTCAAAAATATGTGAAGAAATAACTGCATCTGTACCAAACATGGACATATTTTGTTCTTTTTATTATTTCATAAATAACAACTATTTATATAGTATTTACTTTGTATTAGGCATTGTAAGTAATCTAGAGGTTTAAGTATACAGGAGGATGTGCATAGATCATATGCAAATACCCATTTTACATGAGGGATTTGAGCTTACACATAGTTTGGTACAAAGGAGGCCCTGGAACCAATCCACCAAGGATACCAATGGACTATGTTAGATTATGTCCGTAGCTCTCAGCCTTACTCTGTACACCTTTCTGCCCATCCTCCTACCCCCATTTTTTATTTTATTTTCTTCCTGGGCTACTCCCTGCTCCCTGTAATCTTAAGTATTTCATTATATTCACTAATATTAAAATGTTAAGGGCCAATAGTAATGCTATCACACCACTGATATTTTTCAACAGAAGTTCCAATACCTCATTTGGGTGTTCTCAACATTAGTGTGCTGAAAAGTTGCCAAGAGAGTTTGTTAAAATTCAGATTTCCTAACTGGGAATGGAACCACCATTTGACCCAGCTATCCCTCTCCTCAATCTATACCCAAAGGACTTAAAATCAGCAAACTACAGAGACACAGTCATATCAATGTTTGTGGCAGCACAATTCACAATAGCTAAGTTGTGGAACCAACCTAGATGCCCTTCAGTAGATTAAAGGATAAAAAAAAAATATGGTATATATATACACAATGGAACATTACTTATCAATAAAAGAGAATAAAATCATGGCATTTGCAGGTAAATGGATGGAGTTAGAGAAGACAATGCTAAATGAAGTTGGTCAATCCCAAAAAACCAAATGCCAAATATTTTCTCTGATATAAGGAGACTGATTCATAGTAGGGAGGGGGAACAGGGGAGAAATAGATGAACTCTAGATAGGGCAAAGGAGTGAGAAGGTAAGGGAGGGAGCATGGGGTTAGAAATGATGGTGGAATGAGATGGACATCATTATCCAAAGTACATGTATGAAAACAGGAATGGTGTGAATATACTTTATATACAAGTGAAGATATGAAAAATTGCGCTGTATATGTGTAATATGAATCGTAATGCATTCTGCTGCCATATGTAACAAATTAGAATTTAATTTTTTTAAAAAAAAAATTCAGATTTCCTCACTCCCAGTATATAGGTTCTATTATTGAAGGCCAGGGGCAAGATCTAGGGGTCTGTATGTTCTATAAAGTATCGGAAAGGGCTCAATGAGAAATAATAACTTATAGAAATTATTTTTATAGTGCAAATTTCAACATGATGGCAAATGGCAAGACAATGGGAAGATTTTCAGTGTTTTTATTAGTGCATTGTAGTGACACATAAAAGTGGAGTTCATTTTGACATAATAATACATGCATCAAATATCACTTGCCCCACTTCAATCCCCAGTATTTCCACTTTCCCTCCCCTGTTTCCTTTCCTCTACTCTAGTGATCTTTCTCCTATTTATTTATTGTTAGATATACATAAAGGTGGGATTCACTATGGTATGTTTGCATGTGTACAAAGCATGCCTTGGTCAATTTCACTCCACAGTCTTCATATCTCTCATCCCCTTCCTCCATGTCACTGATCTCCCTTCTATTTTCAAGGGATCCTCCACACCCCATTCCCCCCACCGCCCGTTGATCTCATGTTTTCTGCATATGAGAGAAAACATTCCACTTTTGACTTTCTGAGTCTTATGTCACTTAGCATGATGTTCTCCAGTTCCATCCACTTACTGGCAAATGACATAATTTCAGTCTTTTCATGACTGAGTAAAATCCTCTTGTGTACATATACCACATTTTTTACCCATTTTTTGTATTGATGGGCATATGGGATGATTTGATAACTTGGCTGTGTGAATTGGGCTGCTATAAAATTGCCTATATCACTGTAGTGTACTGATTTTAGTTCATTTAGGTAAACATCAAGGGGTGAAATAGCTGGGTCATATGGTAGTGCCATTTCTTATCTTTTGAGGAATTTCCATACTGATTTCCAAAGTGGTTGTACTACCCCCCAAATCCTCTACAACACTTATTATCATCTGTATTCTTAATGATTGCTATTCCAAATGGAGTGAAATAAAATCTCAATGTAGTTTTGATATAAAATTTCTGATTGCTAAGTACATTTAACTTTTTTTTATATATTTTTGGCCATTTCTTCTTTTGAGTAATGTCTGTTTAGTTATCCCCCCCCCTTTTTTAAAATTGGGTTGTTTGTTCTTGTGTATGTGTGTGTGTGTGTGTGTGTGTGTGTGTGTATGTGCGTGCATGTGCATGTGTGTGTTAAGTATTTTGAGTTTTTTTAATAAATTCTGGATTTAATCCCCTGTTGGAGAAGCAGCTGGCATAGATCTTCTCTCATTCTGTAGGCTCTTTCTTCACATTCTTGTTTCCTTTGCTGTGAATAATCTTTTAAATTTGACATCTTCCTGCGTATTGTTTCTTGGTTTATTTCTTGAACATTAGGAATCTCATTAAGGAAATCAGTGGCTGTGCCAATAGGTCAGAGTGTTGATTCTATGTTTCTTCCCAACAGTTGCAAAGTTTCTGGTCTAATTTCTAAGTCTTTGAACCACTCTGATTTGAGTCTTATTCAGGGTGAGAGATAGAAATCTAGTTTCATTCTTCTACATATGGATATCCATTTTTGCCAGAACCATTTGTTAAAAAATAAAACTATCTTTTTGAGGCTGGGATTGTGTCTCAATGATAGAGTACTCACCTAGAATGGGTGGGACCCAGGTTCCATCCTCAGCACCACATAAAAATAAAGGCATTGTGTTGTGTCCATCTACACCTAAAAATATATATTTTAAAAATAAAAAATAAAAAAGCTATCTTTTCTACAGTGTATGATCTTAGCTCCTTTGTTGAGATGACTATATGGGTTGGTCACTGTGTGTTCTGTTCTATTACATTGATTTTCATATCTGTTTTTTGGATGCCTCTTGCATGGGTTCTTCTTACTCAGGATTGTATTAGCTATATTTTTTTTTCTTTCATATGAAATTTAGGACCTCTTTTAGTTCTGTGAAGAATTTCATTGGTATCTTGATGGGGTCTGCATTGAATATGTGTATCATTTTCAGTACTATGGCCATTTTGAGAGGTGTCTACCCAAGAATGTGAGAGGTCTCTTGGTCTTCTAAGGCCTTCATCAATATCTTTCTTCAATATTCAATTATTCCACTGTAGAGATCTTTTACCTCCTTAGTTAGCTTTATTTATTCCCAATTATTTTTTTAATGTTATGGTGAACAGATAGTTTTCCTGAGTTCTTTCTCAGCAAGATCATCACTGGAGTATAGTGAACCCATTGATTTATGTATGGGTTAATCTTATATCCTGCTATTTTGCTGAATTTATCATTTCTAGAAGTCTTCTAGTGGAGTTTTTTTGGGGGGTCTTCTAGATATAGAATCATGTCATCAGCAAACAGAGATAAGTTGATGACTTCTTTTTCCATTTATCCCTTTAATTTCTTTCCCTTGCCTGATTGCCCCGGGGATTTTTGAGACCAATTTATTGAGTAGGAATGGTGAGAGTGAACATCCTTATCTTGTTCCTGACTTTTGAGAAAATTCTTTTAGCTTTTCTTCATTCAATGTGATGTTGGCTTTGGGTTTGTCATATATAGGAGGGAAACATTAACGAAATAAGCCTTCATTTTGGCATCTGGTGACATCGGAGAAGTGTCACGTGCCTTCTGTTCACCCAGGTCCTCTCTGTAGGTAATTTCCCATCACCTTCCTCCTCTTGTCATCACACTCACCAAGAAACATGCGTTGGTGCCAAAGACCCATCTGGCACTACTCAGAGGGACAAGACAGGCTCCTTCCCTTCCTATACAGCCAGCTAGAGACATGGGGACAGTGATAGAAGAAGGTGGTTTAAGTTTCCATAAATCCTAACAGACAAAATGTTTCCCAAAATGCAACTTTTCACAAAGTTAAAAGAAGCAAACAGTTTAGGGGGCTTTGTTTTGCTTGCTTGCTTTGCATGTTTTGTTTTTAATGCATTGACATGAAACATACATAAGCAAAGATCTCTCACCTGTGTCCAGAGGTCTCAGCGTCCTGTCTCAGCTCCCAGCAATTACAGCCTACTGTCTCCTGATCAAGATCCATCACAGATTTGACCTGCCATGCACTCATTCTATAAACAATTACTAAATGAATGCTTACTATATGCTTTCCTGAACACTAGGACACAGTCTCTCTCCTCATGATGCTTAAATTTCTGTGAGGGGAGGGTGGTTGAGACTGTGTTTTCCTTTGGTGCTGGGCATTGAACTCAGGGCCTTGAGCATGCCGAGTACCCCTCCACCACTTAGCTGCACCCCCAGCTGGGTGTGAGATAGTAATCAGATGTCTATGAGTATAACATGTAATATGTTACATATATATGTTTTACATACATACACTTGGGGAAAAGTCAGAGGTATACACACTCAAATGAAAATGGTAAGAATTGCTGAGGAATAGAATTATGGATTTCTTTTCTTCTTTCTAATGTTTTGTATATTCTCTGATATTTTTTGCAAGCTTTGCAATTTCATAATGAGGAAAAAAGCAATTTTCATCATAAAGACTGTATGCTTTTGAAGATTTATTGACACAGGAAAATGTCATATATTGCTAAAAACAAAATCTAAGATTGCAAAACAGCATGTATAATATGATTTCATTTTGAGTACATGATGCAAATAAGAAACTGAAAGAGCATATACCAAAATACTAATAGCAATTATCTCTGATAGAGTAAGAGACAATTTTTAATTTCATGCTTTTTTTAATTACCCAAGATTTCTGCATCGAGCATGTACATTTTTATTTCTTGAAATCGCACCACCTCTGGGAAGCCTTCTCTGATCACCACCATCTACTGAAACTCCCAGAAAACTTGTTGAATTTTTTGCCTCCCTAACATCAAGCAGGAGATGCTGCTCATCATTATTTCTCTCATGAGCTCTGAGAGGAAGGCCTTAGGTGTTTGATTTCTTTCACCCACGCCAACATTTGATCATGTTCAGCAAACGCAAGTAGCTTCATTGATTACTCTCAAATGCTACAATGGCTTTCTGCTTCCCAGGTTTAGGGTTGGGCTGTAAGGTATGCAGGCAGCAGAACTGCCCCCAGCAGCCCTTACACTCTGTTCCAACTCTCTCTCAGAGCCAATGAGTGAATGTCGCTTCCTCTTCCCATGCAGAGTGCACCTTGGAGAGATTCAAGCTCATTTCTAAACACTTTTTCATCCTCAGCCCATCAAGGTTTGCTGTGAAAAGTAGACCCACCAGATGGAACAAAAGGAGAGAGCTCATTATTACAGAACATAATTTATTACCCACAGGATCCCTGAGTCACTGCCACAGAGCGTGGAAGTAGAGATTCGGAGACTGTTGAGCCTGGAGGGGAGTCCGCAGAAGCTCAGGCTTACCCATGCTGACACTGGGTGCAGAGATAAAAAGCGACACCCCCACAAGAAGTTGGTGACGGACTCATTTCTCCCACTGCCACAGCCCAAGAGATAAATGAAATACAAAATCATCTGCACAGAATGATGGAACAAGGATAGGAGGGAGAAAGTTCCACATTTGGCTCTGAGTCTGTATGGCTTGCATATTTAAAGGGAAACTGAACAATGTTTACAAATGGATGACTAATGTCTGAACCTAACAAAGATATACCATTTTAAAATTAAAAAAAAAATCTGCCAAACCGAATGACTTTTACTAAGAGCTTGGCTTCTGAGCAGATTTCTGGGACCACCTGTATGGCCTTATCACGTTCATGTCATACCCTCCAGCATAGAAGCATGTGGTTAAAGAATAGATTTTGTGGTCAGAGAGACTCAAGTTTCAATGTAAACTTTATATCTTACCAAAAAAAGTCTTACTGTGTGACTTTGGAAAATCAATTAACCCACTGTGTTCTGTTTCCACGGCAGTGGAGAACGGAGCTCACAGGGTCACCATAAGAATTGAGATACTGTGACAGTCCTGGGAACCTAGCCTTGGAGCCTAGAAGCTACTCACTTTTCTGGCTCATTTTTTTTTGCATAATCTCTCTGGTTGTGGCTGGTTTCTGCTACCACTTGTCTAGGCTGCTTTTGTGATGCAGGACAGAAGATAAGCCACTTGTCATTCAGCCACTTTACTCAGGTGGCTCCTGATCCCTTGGAAGGGCCTCCTCTCTTCTTTTGCCCCCTTAAAGGCCTGAATTTTCTTCCAGAATCAACTCAAGGTTTGCCTCTCTAAATTTATTCTCAAAGCACCATCACATAAATACTCCTTTCTCCAAGTTGTGACAGAGTGTTGGGAGAGTGGCGATGATATTTAAATGTAAGAGGACATACAGGGAGAGAAAACAGGCAAGAGGAAAGACTCTGAGCTTCAGGGTCAAGAGGCTGTGACTAGAAGCTGGTCATCTGCAATGACCAGCTGTGTGACCCAGAACAAATCACCTTGAACCCTGAGCTCCCATCTCTTCATCTGTTAAATAAGCATAATAATTCCTCTAGCCATTTCTTCTGCCAAGAAGAGTCCAGTAAGTTAGGAATAAGGATAAGGAGGAAGGGGGAAGGAAGAATCAAGGTAGAAAATGGGATCATGATAAAAAGGACACGGGGACTTTGGGCAGATGAAGATGGAAGAGATTAGTGGAGAGGAAGAATGCAGGGACCCCATGTCCACATCAAGAGCAAGATTGGTTGTGATGCCTGTGGGTAGAGTCAGAGGGGCCTCGTGCCACCAGATTAGTGAAGACAATACTCTCTATCCTAGAACAAAGCAGTAGGTTTGGCATTAGTTAGGACATGGAAGGACATAGAAGGACATACAAGGCAACCACTCACCCTTACAAGTGGCAATAGGTAGCCTGTCTGGGATGCTTAGTTGCCAACGGTGTGGCCAGGGACTGTTGTATACTAAATTCAACCACAGAATGTTCAAGGCCTATTTCAATGGTGATAATGTTGGGATCACTAGCACATTTCCCCCCATCTCCACAGCAATGTCATGTGTCCTACCACCCGCGCTTGGCTCACAGAAAAGAGAGATGACCCAGATCTGGTCCATCAGAACAGCACATTTTCAGGGCTGCTACTCAAAATATTTCACAACTAGAACAGCAAAAATGCCACTTGTCAGGATGGGCTCCTGCCACAGATAACTAGTACAGCCAGGCTGGACGCCGGCCTTCCCACTCCTGTGGGCTTAGGATGAGGCTGGCGGTGGACCCAAAACCAAGTAAGGTCAATCAGGTCCTCCTCTAGGAATGAAAAATGGACCTTAGGAAAAAGAAGGAAGGTTCTCTTTTTTTTAAATATTGTTTTAGTTGTAGATGGACACAATGCCTTTATGTTATTTATTTATTTTTATGTGGTGCTGAGGATCAAACCCAGTACCTCAGACACACAGGGCAAGCCCTCCACCACTGAGTCACAACACCAGCCCCAAAGGGAAGGTTCTTGACATTCAGAGAGCCAGGATATGAAACCTGAGACAAGAGAGCAAAATGAAACCAGAGTAACAGAAATGGGAAAGAAGATGGTGGTAAATGGTATCCCTGGTCCTGTAGTTCTTTCTTGAATTCCATGGTCTATACCACCTTCCATCCCAGTTACCTGAGCCAATCAACTCTATTTTTTTCTTCAGCTTGGGCTTTGTCATGTACAATCAAGGGTCATGACAAAAACTCCTTTGTTCACAGTGGCAAACCTTAACTGTGTACAAGAAGGAGCCATGTGCCAAATTAATCATAATAGAGAGATAAGAGATCATTAGGAGAAAGGAAGGAAAGGCCCTGGGGACTCACCTCTGGATGAAGAAATCTCTACCCTCGCTCGGCTCCTCTGATCTCTGGTGATGGCTAACTTCAGACAAGCATCTGCTGAAAACTGAGCTGGGGGCCCCAGGCACCCCTGCTTGTCACAGGCTAACTCCTCCGACCTCAGGTGTTTGGTCTGCTTCAAGTTAATGCACTTTCTCCTGTGCTGGGATATCCCTGGCCCCAGGTTGTCTCAAATTCCACTGTGGCCATCTATTATTCTCTGAGCATTCCCCAGGAATACAGTCTCTGGGCTTGCGTACGGTTAACACCCAGTAAGTGCTCACACCATGAAAGAGAGTGGCGATGTACAATGACATCAAGTTCCTGGTCTCCCACCTAACCAGGCAGGACAGCTGTCTCTTCATGCAGTTTGAGCCCAGCAGAATAAACATACAGGAAAATATCACTGGCTACTCTTCTAATTCCTTTGCGACCAGAGCACAAGTGACCGAAGCTTGTGGGTTTTGTCAGATCCACATATGAGTGACCTTGACCATGAACAGTGAATGGAGAAGGACACCTGAGGTTATAAAACTTTCAGTAGGCTCTTTACATTTAAGAAAAATCCCTGAAGTGCAAATACTCAAAAATGCAGAACTCAGTAAAAGACTAAATAGAGAACACCTATAACTAATCTTACCTAAAAAAAAAGTTAATCAAAATGGTCAGAAAGCCCTTGACAGACATCATGAGGCTTACAGTGCTTGGGGCTTTCTATTCAGCTATGCATGATAGGCAGCCAGGAAGATAGGAACATGTGGGACGGACAGCTCATCAGAGGACAGGAAGGTGGGAGCAGGCACAGAGTAGCAGGCAGGACACATAAACCTTTTTCCAGGTCATACACATGTCTGCTCAACCTCACGGTCCCCTTACCCAGGGAAGCTTTTGGCCCACTCCAAATAAACAGGATCTATTCACTCTCCGTTGTAAGCAATAATAGACATTCAATAACTGCTAGCTGGGTAACAGGCACCATACTAGACACTTTGTATGCATTAGACAACTTAACACTTGGTAAAAAAAGCTAGACTATGGAAGCAACCTAGATGCCCTTCAATAAATGAATGAATAAAGAAACTGTGGTATATATACACAATGGAATATTACTCAGAATTAAAAGAGAATAAAATCACGACATTTGCAGGTAAATGGATGGAGTTGGAGAATATCATGCTAAGCGAAGTAAGCCAATCCCAAAATAACCAAAGGCTGAATGTATTCTCTGATATGCGGTTGCTGATCCATAAGGGATGGGGGGGGAGTGTGGGAGGAATGGAGGAACTTTGAATAGGGCAAACAGGAGGGAGGAGAAGGGAAGGGGCAGAGGGTAGAAAAGATGGTGAAATGAGATGGACATCATTACCCTGAGTACATGTATGAAGACAGGAATGGTGTGGCTCTACTTTGTGTACAATTAGAGAAATGAAAAATTGTGCTCCATTTGTGTACTATGAACTGTAATGCATTCTGCTGACATGTAGAACAAATTAGAAAAATAAATAATTTTTTTAAAAAAATCTGACACAAGTGTTTAGATACATAGTAAGGGGTTCCTAGATGTTAAGTATCATTATCACCATTTTTAATCTTCACAGTATTTCCATGAGGTAGGTACTATCTGTTAGTAGTTATTTTATAGATCATAAATCAGAAGCTGCTATAGTTTGGAACTTGAATGTCCCCCAAAGACCTATGTCTTGAAGGCTTGGTTCTCAGCCTGTGGTGCTACTAAGAGGTGGTGGAACATTTAGGGGGTCTAATGGAAGGAAACTAAATCATTGGGAAATGTTCCCTGGAAGGAGATGTCAGGACCCCAGCCCCTTCCTGTCTCTCTTACTTCCCAGCCTACATGAGGTAAGTCACAGTACCATTATGATGTAGTCCCATCACAGGCTCAGAAGCAAGGAGGCCAATCAACCATGAACTAAAACCTTCAAAACTGTGAACCACAATAAACCTTTCCTCCTTATAAGTTGATTATCTCAGATATTTTGTCACAGTGAACAAAAGCTGACTAATACAGAGACTTAAGAGAGATTGAGTGAGTAGTATGAAGTTACTCAATAAGCAGAGAGGTCAGGATTATAAACCAGACAACCTAGTTCAAGAGCTCTTAAACCACAAAGCATGGTGGCACACCTGTAATGCTAGTTACTCCTGAGGCTGAGGAAAGAGGATCACAATTTGAAGGCCAGTCTGAGCAACTTAGAGAGAACTCATGTTAAAATACGATTTTAAAATGGCTAGGGATGTAGCTTGGTAATATAATGTTTGCCTGGCATGCACAAGGTTTGATCCCCAGCTCCTGGAGGAAACAAAAACTCTTAAACATTAAGCTCCAGCACAAAGTACATGTATGAAGACTTGAATTGGGTGTCAACATACCTTATATACAGAGATATGAAAAACTGTGGTATATATGTGTATTAAGAATTGTAATGCAAAAAAGTACATGTATAATGGCATAAATTAATGTGAACATACTTTATATACAGAGATATGAAAAAGTGTGTTCTATATGTGTAATAAGGATTGTAATGCATTCTACTGTTGTCATGTACTTAAGAAAATAATGAAATCAATTTTTTAAAAAAGGAGTCTCAGAAGAGATAGGGAACAGTTTTCTGACAGTAATTTTCATATGCTACAAATGTGTAAGCTTGACCTTCTCACTCCTTCCTATCTGGTACTCCAGTGGTTCTCAAGTATTATCATGCATCAAAATCACCTTGCAGACTTATTGAAATAGAGATTTCTGAGTCCTGTCCCCAGAGTTTCTGAGGCAGGAGATGCAAGGTTGGAGCTGAGAACCTGCAGTTCTAGCAAGTTCCTTGGTGATGCTAATGTCGCTAGTATAGGCACCATACATTAATAAACACTGCCAAGTTCTTGCTTTCAGTTCATGGGTCTATGGATCATTGAAATGGTCAACTTCCCCCAAGAAACACTCTAAAGTTTCTTCCTATGTGAGGATCTGTTCACAAAACAGTCTTCTCCCACATTTTCATTTTGTTGCCTAATTCACTCATTCATTGTACACATAATTACCAAACTCCTACTATGCTCCACCTACAGACACTGGGAATAGAGCCATGAATGGTGCAGAATTGATTTTCAACCTGGAGGAGCACACAGCAGATATGTACCAAATAAAGACACAAAATATACTAAATTTCAACTTGGACAAGTGCTACACAGATGAGGAGCTGGGTTCTTTAAGAGAAAACCACAGGGGAGGCTACAGTGGAGGCTCTTGGCTTTTGTCTATTCAGTATGCATTCCTCCATTCCACCCCACCACAGCCTCCCACCTCCTGTTGTCCACATTGCTCTGGAAGCATGATCTCAAACGTAGGGTTCCATGCCCTCCCCTCACCCAGGTTAAGCCAAGACAGCAAAGAAAGACATGAGATGGTCTCCAACCAGGCCTCCCTTTTGCCCTGCCTCATGATGTAAATCAGTTCCCAGGTGGGAAAAAAATGGGCACAATGAGTGACAAAGGTAAGAGGTAGGAGGGAAAAATCAGAGCTAGAATGCAGTTGGCATTGTTGGGAATTCCTGGATCCAGTCACACCTAAGGTCAGCTGCTTCCCTGGCCAACTCAAAGACCAACTGAGTCCTTATTCTGCTGAATTTTCAGTATTTTATTGAAGATAACAATGATAAGCACAGGAATCTAACTTATTGAGAGGGATACTTTGGGGGACAAGTAATGGTTAGATGGAGGCCTAAAGACTGAGTAGGAGTAGCCAAGAGGCGAGTTGGAATTATAGTTCCAACAAAGAAAACAAGAGATACAAAGGACCCGGAGTGGGAAAAACACTTCCTGCAGGACTTGGAAGCAGAGGCAGTCTGGGGGGGCCAGCGTGCTGGGAGAGGAGGTGGAAGAAGTAGTCAGATCATGCAGGCTATGTAAAAGCCTTTGTAACTCATTTTAAATAAATGGACCATAACAATCAATCTACAGTTAATCTTCCAACTTAAAACTAAAATAATTTTCCTTTAACCAAAGTTTTCCTCCACACCTACTCCAACTCAAAACAGAGCTATACATACACCCTACCACCCTATGACATCTCCTTCACCTCTTTTTTTTTATTAAGTATTTCCTACTGCATTCAAATGACTCTGGGCCCAAATCCTTCTCTCCTAGACTAGAAAAAAAAAGCAGACATCCTCTGATAGCAGATGGCAGGGGACAGAATTCTCTGGGTAACACTGCTGTTTTGATAACTAAGTCATGGAAAGCAGACCCCATGGGGCCAAGTAGCACCAATTCTAACTACCAGCAGAGGCCCCGTTCTCAGATTTGCTCTTCCCTTTATAGAGCTTTGCTTACTACTTCACGACCTCAGATAGAAGGGCACTTGGGGAGGTGGAAAGCGTCCTTACTGAGGAGTTCAAACACCTGCTCCCTCTGAGGAAGGACATTTACTCTTCCTTCCTCCAGCATTCCAAGGTCCCAATCCTAAAAACGACACTGTAAATTCTTAGAACCCTTACATATGAGTTCTTTTAAATGGATTACTTTAGTTACTAATGGACATCTCAGGGGCAGCAGCAGTGGCAGCAGATGTCTCGGGCACCCATCACTAGATGTCAAACATCAAGAAGTACCCCTGTGTGTGAATTTACTCTGTTTTTCCAAATTACCTAGGACTGAGGCTCAGAAAGGTGAGTGGTGACTAAAGATGGCCAACAGTTAAAGGTAGTAAATGAGAATGGAAACTGAGTGCCAAAGCATGGGCCCATAACCACTGTGCTATGCGACCTTCATCATCAGGAAACTATGCGGACTGGTCTACAGAGCTATTAGATCAAGACAACCAGTGTCTTCCAGTAGTGTGAACACCCAGTAAAATAAAACAAGGTCACACAAAGAGATAAGCAAAATGCCAAGCCAATAAACACAACTGTGTTTCTCACTGGCTGGTTCAAACCTAGAGCTCAAGAGAATCCATAGTTTTTCCTGCACTCTCCCCTGGTTGTCACATGGATCTACTGCCCACCTGGCCAATCATCCTCTATAATGTGCTAGCATCTGGCTGCATAAATTTCATTTCTCTGAAATCCTCTGACAATCCACCTTTTTCATAAATATCCACAGTGCCAAAAATCAAGAAGAGAAATCACTGTAACTTATCTTAATCACGTTGTTTCTCCTTAGAGTTTGGTTCCACTCTGTATTAACTGGGTAATTTAAGGCAAAGTATTTAACCTTTGTGAGCCTTAGTTCTCTCATCTATGAAATTACCTTCCTTCTGGGGCTGCTGCAAGGAATATGAGAAATAATTCATACACAGCATTTGGCTTAGGGCACAGTGCCTGACATGTAATAAACACTTAATAAATTTCAACTATTTGGGCAATATTAGTATGTATAATCTGATATGGATATTATTATGTATAATGTGATGTCTAAAAATTCATAATTTTCAAATAGATAAAGATCATGGATTATATTAAAAGAAACCATTTTACAAGAATTTATCATAGAACCTTTCCTTTCTTCTTTCCTTCCTTCCTTCCTTTTCTCTTATTTCTTTTCTTGTTGTTGTTGTTTTTATTTTTAATTATTTTTTTATTTGTTTTCCTCTTGTTTCTATTTATAACACTTCGACATCAAATTTGTTGGGTTATTCCTCACACCAACCAATTCTCCCACTCTCCAGGACTGAACGTCCTACAATTTAATCCAATTCTGACACCAACTAACCAGAGCTAGTGTCAGACTCCACAGGCCTAAGGGTTCAGTCTTGTAGGGCTGCATTGACTTCAGATTCCAATCCCAACTACTTGACTTGGCAACTGTATTGGTTAGCTTTCCGTTAGTGAAACAAAATACCTCAGATCTATCCTTTACAAAGAAGAAAGGTTCATTTGGGCTCACAGTTTTGGAGGTTTCAGTCCATGGCCAACTGGGTCCATTGCTTGGGGCCTGTGGTGGCACATCATGGAACCATCACATGGGGGAGAAAGCCCATGTGTCTCATGGCTAGGTACCACACTCTCTGTGGTAGTGATCAGAGTCCCACAGTCCCCTCCAAGGTCATGGCCTTAAGGACTGAAAGACCTTCTACTCGGCCCCACCTCTTAAAGCTTACATCACCTCCCAACAGTACCACCTAGAAACTCCGCCTTCAACACATGGGCCTGGAGAGGACATTCCTGATCTAAACTATAGCAACTACAGACGGGAAGGTTCCTCAGGACCTAGGTTCCTTTTTTTAATAAAAGATACAATTCAGAAACAGAGAAAAGAGATACAGAAAGGAAGAGGAAAGGTGCATAGAGTTTCCCAGGCCCTCTCCAATCGCTCTAGCCTCTCAGCACCTCAATGAGTTCCCCAACCCAGAAGCTCTCTGAACACCATCACTTAGGAGTTTTTCTAGAGGTTTCACTCCTAGGTATTATTGACTAAGTTATCTTGGTCACCAGTGATTATGTCAATTTCCAGCCACTCTCTCCTCCACAGAGGTTGGAGTGGTGAGGCTGAAAGTTGCAACCTTCTAATCATCATGCCTCAGGCTTTCTGGTGACTATCTCTGATGCTGAAGCTCTCTAGGGGTTGCCAGCCACCAGACATCTCATTAGTACACAAAAGACACTCTCGTCACTTGGAGTTTCCAAGGATTTTAGGAGCTATATGCCAAAAACAAGGGGCAAAAACTGAATACACATTTCGTAGTATACCTAAAAGTTAAATAACTACAACTTAGAAAAATGTCTATGATGCAATGCAGGGTACATTTGAATCATAGGGCTTAATAACCTCCGTATCCATTAAAAATAAATTCTAGAAGGAAAAAGAAAGTCATTTAAAAAAAAAAACCTGCCCATTTCTGGAGAAAGCAAGCCAGCTAAAAGTAATTCCCAAACAATTCACCAGGAAGGAGAATAACAGAAGCAAATCCTTCCTAGAGATCTGACCTGTTCACAGCTAGGCACCACCTGGTTCTGAGAGGTGGAATAAGTTTCTTACAAGAAGTTAAGGAAGTGGAGTGTGATGTAACCAATGATGTAACCTCAGCCAGCTCACATAATCTCTATAGACTTCAGTTTTCTTGTTGATGAAATGAGATAAGTACACACCAGTAATTTCTCAGGCCATTTTTTGCTTTCAAATGCCATGACCCAAGAAAGACTACCATTGCCTGTGTAAGATGATACAGGGAACTTTTTTCAAATAACACCATTCTTCAAATCGAAAACATGCTATTATATTTTAACATCTAACCTTGATCCCTGATGGTACCCAAACCAGGTAATGATTAAATCTGTCAAAAACAAAACTTGAAGATGATACTGAGGAGTAGGTTACAGGTGTTTGCCACCCTGACTGGACATCCCAGTGATATGCCCTTTCCTGCTCATACTGGCAAAGAAAGGGACATCCTCCTGAGCAGCCGGAGTCAGGGATAACAGCCTTCTCCTAAGAAATCACCATACCTTCATAACATATAGCTCTTCATGTTGGAAATATCATAACATTTATCCAAGGAGTATGCCAATAGCAGCACGCTATTCTCCAAACAAGGGAGAATCCTGGCAAAGGGAGGTAAATAGGTAAGCTACATGGGAATATAGGATATAAAAATAATTCTACTTTTATGCCACAGTCACAAGGAATTTATCACCTCTCAGAGTGACCTTATTACAGAGGAATGCATTGCATGTTTTATTGAGTCTAGCAAAGATAGGCATTTCTTAATCTGACAAGTATCAAAGGGTACAGGACATTAGAACTGGCTTAGTAATTAGTACAAGTGACAAAAACTAGAGAGTGTCTCAGTTACATTCCTCCTGGAGCCTCACTGGTCGATGTAAATGGAGTCCATTTTAGGCTGCTAGAGTGAGACGTCAAAGCTCTTAGTTATAAGCAAACAGCACTGATCACTTCATCAGAAGCAAACATTTTGGGGAGAGAGAATATCACAGAGCTAATGGGAGCCTGGAGGAGCAGGCTGAATACCATGAATCAACCCTGGGAACTCCAGGGATGCAGAAGTGGCAAGTCCCACGAGCACATTGGCGACCAAGGGGTGACTGCAGCTGCTCCCCATGATTGGTGATATCCAGGTATCGTTATGTCCTTCAATCACTTGCTCAAGATTCAAAGTACCAAGAAAGAGAATCCAATTGCTAGAGTTGGCACATGCCAGTCTCCTGAGATCAGAGAGTAAAAAGGCTCTGGTTTCTTCCAGTTTCATGGAGGGAGATGGCCACTGAACATTGACCCTGCCAGAAATGCCACACAAAATCGTGAAGGTCAGTCTCTCAGAGGAAATCCGTGTGCTATGAAGGAAGATTTCATGCTTGCTTGCAACCAAAAGAAAAAGAAAGTTGAAAACAACAGAGCTATGCATGTGTTTATTTATCATTTAATAAGCACGTCATATGATTCTATTGTGAAGGAAATCCTGGGGCATAGAAGATCACATCAGCCAAAAAGTGTGATATCTAACACACTCTCAGGGCCTTGGATATCCTAAGCTATTGTACATTAAGAAAGAAAGAGATTCCAAATTCCAATAAGATTGATAGGCCTATGACTCAAAATACAATGCCCAAGGACTTGGTGGCTGAACAATTTCCCATAATGTCACTGGGTTATTTTTCTCCTTTTCCTCCTTTTTTTTGGTACTGGGAATTGAACTCAGTGGCACTCAACCACTGGGTCACATCCCCATCCCTATTTTGTATTTTATTTAGAGACAGGGTCTCACTGAGTTGCTGAGGCTGGCTTTGAACTTGTGATCCTCCTGCCTCAGCCTCCTGAGTCACTGGGATTCCTCCCTCTTTTAAAGAGGGGTTTGAAAAAAAAAACTCAGGTTTCACCATAAGTACCTGATTTTCTAATTCAGATACCTCCTAGGTGCAGCTGCAGATAACAAAAGCCTGTGGTTTTAAGGAAGGCAAATATCTGTACCCTCTCCTAAGCCAGGTTTTCAACAGTGAGTCCAAAACAAATGGTCCTGACTTAGAAGTCTCATCCTTATATCCCAGGCAAAAAGCAGGGTTTGGCAGCAGCACACTCTTTGTAGATTAGTAGGCAAATGCTACACCTTCTGTGGAAGTGTGGTCAGCGATCATTCTGAGATCTGCAGGTGGCATCATGAGAAATGTCACCATGGCTTATCACATCAATGTGATTTGATGTGTATTGAAAACCACCTACTTTGAATCTCCCTACTCTGCTGAATGATGAGGTAAGGGGTTCAGAGAAAAAAACTTCTTTTAGGGAATTTTGACCTGTAGAAGGCAATTGCCTTATTTTTTATAAGCCGCATTCATTTTTTTTTAACATAAAATTCTCACAAGCTCTTCTTCCTATTCCATGAGGAAAGAGTTGATCTGGGTGTTTTCACTGAGTAACTACTAAATTATTAAATAGTAATTATAATGATAAGCACCACCAAGCTCTTTTGGTATATGTACATTTTTTAAAACAACCACTAAAGGTTACCCTGTTCTACTAAGAAAACACACAATGAATTTGAATTCTCTAAAGTAAGCTTTCAATTCAGCAAAGCCTTGAAATACCACACTATGATTTCAAAATATTTGAGCCATGAGAGACTTTGGACACAGATGAGCAGACATGAAATGCTGCAATAGATGTTTCTCAAAAGAGTGCCTGAACCTGAAAAGTTAGGTGAGGATGTGAGTTATAAAACAAAGTCAATGCTAAATATGCTCACAAAAGAAAGTTAAGTGGTCAAAAGCAGGGCACTACTTTTCCCCAAAATAAAAGCATCCATTTTATGTCCACTGATGTACTAAGTAAATGCTCAGTTGTGGCCAGAGGTGCCCCAACATTTGCTAGGTTCCCCCAGGAACTGGGTCAATCCTGCCTAATTAGTAATGAACTCTTTGCAGCTCATTGGTAGCCCATATGTACTGTACTACCTCCTGTCCTGAAGAATCTGATCATTTTTCTAAAGGTACGCAAATTGGGAACCTGGCTCATCTTGCACAGGATGCCCAATGCTAACGGTTCCATGGTGTTTAGTTCATACACAGCAACCCAGAGTCAACAGGCCAGGATCTGGTCCTGACTGTTTCTAGAACAAGTCACGTAAACTTTCTGACCCACCGTTCCTCAGTTTCAAAGTCAAGAATTGAATACAGGGATGAATTTTATCATAAAATATTTCTATTTTATAGAAGTAAATTAGCACTGGAAAAAGGGAACCGAATTATCTAAAGTCAAAGGAGACATGAATTATCACCTGTCTTCCTTACTTCCAGGGAACTTCACCTTCAGGTATTAAATGTCTTCTTTCATGCAGCTGCTGTTATTTGTTTTTCCTGCAAATGACCCCTATGTAGCTGAATGGAGTGTTTCCATTTCTCATGCTCACTCATGTATTCATTCACAGATGCTGGTGTGTATGTGCATGTGTTTCAATGCATATGTGTACATACACACACACATACACACATACACATATATATTCATACATATCACATACATAAAACTCAGTTTAGTAGAGTCATTTGTGCAAATAAGATTTACTCCAGCCTGAGACATGCCCTGATAGAAGAAGTAAAAATTGACCTGTGAGTGGTACCTAACCCAAACTTTAGTGATCAAAGAAAGACAGGGAGAAAGAAATATTCAAGTCAAATATAGTTGCAGAAAACAAGAATGAGTTACCAGTTGAAGAGGGGTAGAGGGAATATTTCAGGCCAAACAAATAGTTTCTATGACATTCCAGAAGCCAATGAGAGCAACTGGTGTAGTCAGGGAAAATAAATTCTAGCAGAAGATGAGGTTAATTAGGTCAGTAGGTACATCATAAAAAGGCATTTGTATGGATATATTTACATACATGTATGCACATATGTGTGTCCATATATCCATACACACACATAATGTGTGTGCATGTACAAAAGACTTAAGCAAGAGAGTAACATTAATCAGATATGTATTTTCAAAAGATCACTCTGGCCTCAGCTCACTGAGTGAATTTGGAGAGAGGATCACAGGAGACATAGAAACCAGACAGAAAGCAGTTGCAATAATCCAGCTAAGGAAACATGGCGTTAATATACTTTATATACAACCAGAGATATGAAAAAATGTGCTCTATATGTGTAATAAGAATTGCAATGCATTCTGTTGTCATATATAAATTTTAAAAAGAAAGAAAATTATGTAACCCAAAAAAAGAAGAAAACATGGTGTCCCATAAGAACAACATAGCAGCAGAGACAGACAAAAATGAATGGAACTATAAAAAAATGTATCAGAGAGCTTCAGTAGAATTTGACGATTGATTGGACATGAGGGAATGAGTGAAAGGGAGGTGTCAAGGTTGATGCCCCATTTTCTTGCCTGACCCATTGCTTGGTGGTGGTGGTGTTCATTGTAATTTTAAAGATTAACAAGTTTTGAAAGAAACTTGAATTTCATAAATTTGAGGCACCTGCTCAGGAGAGTAATTACGAGGCTAGATTGGAAGTACAGATTTAGGTATCACCCACATATTGAAAGTGAGATCACCTTGGGAGAATGTGCCAGGAAAGGAGGGCCTATATGGGAAGAAGACCCTAAATGATAAACTATTGGTAAATGGCCAAATTAATTGTTACACAACTTTACAGAAATTATGAGTAGTAAAAATTGTAATTAGGAAAAAAGCTTTATTATACTGTGTTGCATTTAAGAGGTCAATCATAAAGACAAAACCTATTAGTATTATGTTCTTATGGGGCACCCTGGGTCCTTCTCTGGGAATTGTTAGGAACCTTATGCCCTCGTGTTTCTTCTGACAGTGCAAGTCTGGAGCAGGTAGCAACAAGTGCTAGCTGCTTACTGTTTTTTATTTGTGAGCAGCTCAGATCCTTTTAAACTGACATCCCGTTGTCTGGTTGCCTTACTCGGGTTGCCCTGAATTGGAATGTACCTCCCTGCCTCCTCATCTCTGAGCTGGTTTCCATGGCAATGACAAAAAACTGAGGAGAAAAAAAAACACACCACTATCCCAAGGCATACAACACATTAAAATGAAGATATCAAAAATATAGTTTGAAAGCTACAAAGAAAACTTAGTAGAAAACCCATATATCCAACAAAAAATTGACAGGGGATAATAAATGTGAGCTAAATTCCTCATCATTTTTTTTCTTTTAAAAGGTTTCAGTCAAACTTACCAAAGCTGAGAAATCAAGGACTGGAGATAAAAATATCTTACCAACTACCAAAACTAAAAAGAGAAATGAGGAATGGCAAAGATGGATTATTTTCTAAAGAGTGGGCCTAAAAAAACAGGAAAAAAGGGGCATGTTTTAAAAACTATACTTTATTTTCTAAAGGAGTTTTAGATTCACTGCAAAACAGTGTAGAAAGCGGAGTTCTCATACATCCCATGTCCCCCACATATGAAGTGTCTCCAGCACTGAAACATCCTATACCAGAGTGGTACCTCTGACAGTTGTTGAGCCCCCACACACACTCCCTTAAATCCTAGTCCACAGTTTACGTAAGGGTTCACGCGTTGGTGTTTTGCATCTCATGGATTTTGACAAATATATAATGACATACATCCAACATTATGACATAATACAGAATGGTTTTTGCTACTCTCAAAATTTCTCTGTGTTTAGCCAGGTACAGTGGCACATGCCTGTAATCCTATTGACTTGAGAGGCTAAGGCAGGAGGCTGTCAAATTCAAGGTCAACCTCAGCAACTTTTAGTCTCAAAATAAAAAAATAAAAATGGCTAGGGATGTAGCTGAGTAGCAGCTACACACCCCTGGGTCCAAAACCCAGTAACACAATAAGTAATAATAATAATAAAACACTCTCTGGGTTCTACTGAACCCTCCTTCCCCACTAAACCCTAACGATCACTGATCTTTATACCATCCATCTCCACAGTTTTTGTTTTGCCAGAATGACATACAATTAGAATTAAACAGCATGTAGCCATTTCAGATTGACCTCTTTCACATCATAACATAAACTTAAAATCTTCCCATGTCTCTTCATGCATGGCTTGGTAGCTCATTTATTTATATGGCAGAATAATATTCCATTATATAAGTGTATTATAGTTTATTGATCCATCCACCAACTAAAGAACATCTTGGTTGCTTCCAAGTTTTTAAATTATGACATAATATAGAATAGTTTTGCTACTCTAAAAATTTATCGGTGTTTAGTCAGGTTTTAATAAAAACATCTGTGGGCCAGTTTGGGTGAACATAATTTTCAACTCATTTAGGTAAATACTAAGGAGTGAGGTTGTTGAATGGTATAGTAAAAGTTTTGTAAGCAACTGCCAAATTGTCTTCAAAGTGACTGTAGCATTTTGCATTTCTACCAATAAGAAGTGGAAAGTTCCTGTTGCTCTACATCCTTACCAGCATTTTATACTGTCTATGCTCTAAATTTTACCACCCCAGTAGATGTGTATTGATATCACATTGTTTTAATGTATAATTTCCTAGTGACATATGACAATTAATTTTTGTTTGCTATCTCTATATTTTCTTGGGTCTTTTATCTTCCGATCTTTTGCTTGTTTTTATTTGGATTGTTCCTTATTTTATTGTTTCAGTTTGAGTCCCTAATACATCTGGATAACATTCCTTTACCAGAAATTCTGCAACTTGCAAATACTGTGACTTTTATTGTCATTCTGACAGCATCATTGGCAGAGTAGATGATTTAATTTTAATGTAGTGTAACTTATCAATTATTTCTTTCATAGACTATGCCTTTGGTGTTGAATATAAAAAGTCTTCACCAAATCCACGGTTATCCAGATTTTCTTCTGTTATCTTCTAGAGGTTTTACAATTGTGCATTTTACATGTAGATCCATGACCCATTTTTCAAGTAGTTTTGTGACAATATAAAAAAAAGTTTTTAATGTTTATTTTGAATGCTTTGTTACTTGTCTGTTTCCAACTGCTTATCTTATTTTTAGATAATTTTCAAAAATCAATATCCAAGAGCCTGATAATTTTTAAATAAATAAGTTTATTTTCATTGACTTATTTGACCAGGAGCCAAGAAAAGGAGTACAAAATTGTTGAGAAGAAGTTTGAATCTATTACCTCTGAAACTCTAAAGAAATTTATTCAGGTTCTGCTCTGGGTTTGACACTGGGTTACAGAAATGTGCTCTACAAGGACCCCAATCAAGGTATCAGGAGAGCAAACCTCATGTTCCAGAACAACTGGAACCCGAGCCAATGTAATGTCAGATGTGGGCTGACAACTTCATGAGTCAGTCATTCATCCAGAGGCAAAATGTTGAGAAAATGGGAAACTGGTTCTTCATGAGTAATTTCAGACAAATGAAGTCAGAAGAAGTCAGTGCACCGCACAGATGGTGCTCAGCATGCCACAGGATCAGGACCAGGACCAGAGAGCACCCCGATGTCCTTTGCTTCTTTTCAGATTGCTGTTGTATTGACCGTCCTACTGTTACAGGTTGGGGTCTTCCAGGAAACTGAGGCAGTACAAGGGCTCCATACAAGCCCCAATTCATGCAATCAAGTCAGAAAAATTTCAGACATGTCCGCCAGAGTAGCAGGAATTCATAAATTCTAATGAATTTATTAGAAGGATGGGAAAGAGGCGATGGGGGGGGTACACTCTCATGGCTCGGTAGCTCATTTATTTATATGGCTGAATAATATTCCATTAAATGAATGTATTATAGTCTTCTAAGAGGGGAGAGGGATGGTGTGCTTCTCTTGCCCTCCAGTTTTATTTGGGGGCGTGGGTCCCTGATTTTTCTAGAAAGTTGCTAGAGTCACACCCAAGTCCACCTTTTGACTTTTGACTGACAGCCTCAGAGCTGCATGGACCACCTCCAAGAGAGGATGCTGTGACCCTCTTAGAGTAGGATAAACCTAACATTTTAACTTCTAAGAATTTACCCTAAGAAAATTTGGATAAGCTGTTTATCCAACACCATTTATGACAGTGGGAAAAGTACATGAATAGTTCAAATAGATTATATCCATACGATAGAATGTTATGAACCTATTTAAAATAATGCCTTAAAATAACTTTTATTTTCCTGGAAAGAATTACACCAAATATTATCAGTAGGATATTTATACTTTATTCCTCGTACCTTTTCATATGATGTATATTAGTTTTATAATCAGAAAAAAAAATAAATTTTTTTCCTCAGGGACTTGAAGTATCAAGTAACCTTTTAAAAGAGTTACATTAAAGGGTCCACAAAATAACTAGTGACAATTTTCCAGATTCTGGACCAAAACAAAGATATGATGTCCAGTCTTCCTGCTATCACAAAATAGGTTTAAGCACTGAAAGCACACATAAAACTTTCCAGCAGAAATCAGCGAGACATAATTAGTAAAGGTTGGTTTACTAGAAAGAAAATTTAGATGATTAGAAGGGAGATCTGGGGGTTTCAGAATTACAGGGGAAGGATAAATGATAGAATTATAGCCAGGAACCAGAAAAGGCTCTTCAAATATTTCTGTGAAAGGCAATCTGTTAGCAGACAGAAAGGAATCTTCAACAACTGTGTGGTAAGCTATTACTGCATCTAGTCCATCCTGATGTCTGTCTTTCTCTTCGTCATGGGACAGGGAGCTAACACATGAAATTTTGCAGATCATTTTCTCCCAAATAATATGTCTACTTTCAGAAGAAACATCTTGTTATTTGTGGTGTAGGTCCTGGACTGAAGGACCAAGTTTAAGTCACAACTCAATGGGTATGATGTGGATAAGTCACAGAGCCAATGTGAGATAGCTGTCTTATTTATTATGATACCAGCTCTGTCTCTATCACAGAGTCATCATGAAGATCAAGAGAGATCATGTACTTGACAGTAAAGATGTGCCAAACAAACAGGATGTCTTTTATAGTAAGATGATTCTCATCCTATCAACAATTCATTGTTTGGCCTCTAGTAGCAATTCAAGAAGAACAAAAATTAAAGCCATCATTGAAAGGGCAACTGACTAATGTGGCTGCCTAGCAAAGCAACCTCTCACCCCTGGTTACTGTGTGTGCTGTACTCCTGAATCTGGGTCCAGGGTCCACAGTGTCAGATGACTTTCTGCATTCAGGTAGACAAGGGTCATTCTTCAACTGCAGTTAACATGTGGCTATGCTTCCAAACTAGACCTACCAAACTAGACCTGCCTCTCGAATGCACCACCAGCCACCACTTCTATGTTGCATTGCTATGTCTGTTCATTCATCTATCCATTGAGAAAAGATTATGTGCCGAGCTTCGGCAAAAAAAAAAAAAAAAAAAAGAACAGAAGTCAGACAAAACCCTGTCCACATGGAACCCACACCAAGGGGGAAAGCAAATATTAATCACAGAATATGTACATAAATATGAAATGAAAGTTGTGATGATAAATAAAAGAGATATTAAGAGCTTGTAAGAATATTTAGTTAGAAGGGTTTATCTGGGCCAATGGGTATGGAGAAGTCTTTCCTGAGTGGTGATGGAAGAGATGAATAAATGGGGAGATAAGACTAAATAGGTCATGTAGAAGGATCAGCATGATAAAAGATCCTGTGGCATAAAATACATTCAAGAAAATGAATAGAAGACAGTATCTCTAGAACAGAGATCAGGAAAAGGAATGGAATACAAGATGACAGAGGAAGGTAGACTACACTAAGGTTTGCTATCTTTAATTTGAGAGTAATGGCAGCCATTGAAAGATTCTGATCAGAGAAGTGACCAAATTCAATTTGTATTTTGAAAGATAATTCTGACCATAATGTATCAGGATGCCAGGTCACTTCATATGAGATTTACATACAATTTTTTCCACATACACAGTTATATATAGGGTCCTACAGTTGAAAAATTTCTATTAAAGTTCTAACTGTAAAAGACCACAATATGCCAAATGTAGTGGGGAACACCTGTAATCCCAGCAGCTCAGGAGGTTTAGACAGGAGGATCAAAAGTTCAAGACCAGCCTCAGCAACTTAGCAAGGCCCTAAGCAACTTAGTGAGTCCTTATCTTAAAATAAAAATTAAAAAAGCTAGGGATGTGGCTCAGTTGTAAAAGTGCCTCTGGGTTCAATCCCCAATAGTCCCCTCCTTGCAAAAAAGACCACACTATTTTCTTAACCCTATTTCCAAAAGACAATATTGATGACCAAAACAACAAGACATTATTGACAAATCCTACCTTAAGCAATACTGCCTGGGAGGAAATAATAAAAGGTAATGAGTTTCAGCCTCATTTTCCTCATCCTTTTCCAACATGGCATATCAACATGTTTTGGTTAATGAAAAAGATAAAATAGATTAAAACAGGCAAAATCCAAGTCTAGAAAAGCTGGAAAATTCTGACAAGCATTGTGAAGTTAAGCCACAACATCTAGAATAAATCTTACCCACATTATGCAATATGCTAACATGCAGATCAACAGCAAGATATCCAAAGTATCCAGTTCTAATAATATCAAAATAACCCAAGTACTGAAGTTAGTGGGTGATTGACTTCTTTGTAGATATCCCTGCAATCACTTCACTGTCTCTCGAAATCATCCTGAAAGATTTTCTTGACTGAAAGAAAGGCACTGTGACATTAAGCCTGCACAGTTCACAGACTCTCATTTGTGCTAGAAATTTCACTGACTTAGCACTAAAATATCATTGGTTGTTGAAACTATGTATGTAACCCATAGTTTTGTTTTTCACTTTTTTCTTACATAGGCATACATATTTAGTAATAAAGTTAGCACAAATTAAGAACATGTGAATAATAATGATACACATTTATCCAGCGATAAACAATAATGATCCTAAGGGCATTTCTGCGAGTAACAACATAACAATTAAAATTTCTAGGTCAAAAACTGCATGACAGTAGAAGTGAACTTTGTAGTGATGTTAGTCATGCAAATAATATACTTTAAAACTTAAAACTGTAAGTTTTATAATCATAACAAGGTATTTTCTGCTTATTTGTTGATGGGATGTACTGGCTTATTTCATTACCTAGTAAAGCATAACTCCTAAAGTAAAGATGAAAATGAGATTATTCATGTGAATTGATTTTCCTATATAAATTATAATTTGACATTATAAAATTGGCAAATATATTGTTGACATGCCAGCAAATTAGGGCAATGAATGCCATGCCAGATGGATATAAATTAGTGACACTATATGCTTGCTTTGGATTTCATCTAACTCTGAATGCACTTGTAGAAGGGTGAGATGCATGGCAGCAACATCTGTCTTATGCATCCTGTCACAATAAAGTATGACATCCGGGAGCCTTGACAAGGCAGAGTGAAGAAGGCAGTCCAGGTTAGAGATACAGAAGATCAGCACACATTAAGAAGGAATAAGCAGGCATCCAAGGGTCACAGAGTTCTGGCTGTTAGCACAATGAACACATAGCGAGAGACCAGAGATGTCAGCCAGGAGCAAGAATGTCAGTTAGAAAACAGGGAACACAGAAGCAGTTATCCAGGCAGCCAGAGTGACCAAATGAAATGGGAAGCTCAATGAAGTAAACTGGAACCAGAGACCAAATTCTGAGAAGCAGAGCAGAGGAAGGGAGTGGTGAGGAATCTGACTTGAGCCTTGATTGTGGGCTCCTATCTCAATGCCTAAGGACAAAGCTGTGTGCTGGTAGCCTCGGAGGGACATGTGCTTCTTATAACCAAAGAACTTAACCTCCTAAGAAAATCTAACGTAGAGGCCCAGAAAAGTCAGGAGAACTCTACAAAGAACAGAGCCCTAACTAGAAAATTTCCATTGTGTGAGGCAGGATGAGGAATGAGAATCACCCCTGGGTTCAAATTCTGGCTCTATACCAACAGTTTGCATTTAGGACAGTTATTTAATCTCCATGCACTTTGGTTTCCTTCTCTATACAAGATAGTTAGGCCTACTAAATCTCATTTCTCAAAGCTGTTGAGAAGATTAAATAGGAGACTGTATGTGAAAGAACCATGGACCCTGGCAAAATAAATGTCCACTTCTGGATCTTCTCCCTCATATCTGCCAGCACCTCTTACCTTTCTCCAACAGGGTGACTCTGCTGCTTTCTGTTCCACATGCACAGGGTGGCCTTTTCTACATGACTTTGTTAATCCCTCCCTTATTTTACACAATGCTCCTTTCCTTTCTACGTGTGACCATTGAACAATATTCTTAGTCTTAGGGATGAGTGCTTATTGTTTTAAATAATCTCTTCACTATGACAACAGTGTGGTTATGGGGGTGGGGGGGACAACTGAAAATGCCCCCTGGTCCACAACTCTCCTTTTGGCCAAGCTGACCTCAGTGCTGGAGCAGTTAATTTGCTCCAGCGGCCTTGTTTCAAATGAGAGGCAAAAGAAGCAACTAGATCATACCAACTCCAAACCCTGTCATTTCTTAAAAAAAAAAAAAAAACTCTGCTAATTTTTGTATAAGTGGCATCAAATGCAAATAAGCAGAGCTCACTGATAATGTCAAGTGAATACTGGCATTGTCTAAAGTTATCCACTTGGGAACAGCAGATTTCCGGAATGCATTTAGAAAATGAGGGATTTTTTTTTTCTGGTACTAAGGATTGAACACACAGATGCTCTACCATTGAGCTACATCCTCAGCCCCTTTTATTTTTTTATTTTGATTTGGAGTCTCACTGAAGTTGCCAGGATTGTCCTCAAACTTGTGACCCAACTGCCTTAGCCTCCCAAATTGCAGGATTACAGGGATGCTCCAAATGTACCCAGAAAAAAATGGGAGATTAAATTTAAAAAGGTTAATTGTAACAGTGTTTAGGTGACTACAACCTATATATTTTAGAAGTAAATATATCCCTTTTTCCACAACTATCATTTTAAAATATCAAACCTTAAAATCAGTTCTGAAAGTTCTATCACTTTCATCAATTTGTGCTCTGAACCTAGCCAGCCAACAAGGGATCAAAGCAAATGTAAAACTACAGGTATTACAATAACAAATCCCTGTATTTCCATTGTAATTATTGACTGATTCAGTCAGTCATTCAATTTAACAAACAGTTATTGAGTGCCTGCCACATATACAACCTTATGATACATAACAGATAGTAAATTTTGTCCTTCAAATTAAAAGATGAAACATAAAAGCAAAGACATTGAGAGTCTAAAGGGAGAAAATGGGAAACACAGTATCCCAAGGAATCAAATTATTTTAAATTACTTTATCTTAAGTGACAGTGTATCTCTCTCTCATCCATACTCTATTTCAAATCGCTAACTCTTATAAGACTTAAATAATTCTGAAAACCAATTTACTGAAATCTTGATCCCATTCTCTTAGCAAAGTTTTATCTTTTTCTAGGGTCTCTTCACATTTTTGGTAATTATCAGAACCTTCTCTGTTCTGGAATATACTGGGAACAAACTCTTGATTTGTATTATTTCTGCTGAAGACATCTGACTTTCTTTCTATCGGCATAAACAGACAATAATTAAAACACTATTAAATTAAGTTGAAATAATGACAAATACTTCTTCTATACCCCACAATTTTTTAAAACAAAAATTTTGTCCACTTAAATTATGAGATTTTCCTATCTTTGGCTACAACTATATGAGTTCTGGCCTTGGTATGTGATCTTATGATGTAGGGATTCATTAGAAACTCCTGGACTCATTCAACTCTCTTTTTAAATGCCATTGTCACATAAGCGTTTTGATTTTCTGTGTTTCCTGGTATCTATTATTTGAAGATATTTCACAAAATGCCAAGAAAAGTGGTTGAGATACCAGATTTAAATACTTATCCCCAAATCTGACATTTCCATGTTCCCATGATACAAGAATAAGAAAATAAATAACAGTAACCTGAAGTAGTAGAGCTCTAATTCTGTAGGTCACGCATCCATTTCTTTTAATTACATATTTTTTAACACATAAATTTTTTTTGGTGGGGGAGAGAGTACTGGGGATTGAATTCAGGGTCACTCGATCACTGAGCCCCATCCCCAGCCCTATTTTGTATTTTATTTAGAGGCAGGGTCTCACTGAGTTGCTTAGGGCCTCACTTTTGCTGAGGCTGGCTTTGAACTCAACATCCTCCTGCCTCAGCCTCCCAAGTCACTGGGATTATAGGTGTGCATAACACATAAATTCTTTTTGTTAAGTTCAATCAATGTTTTTCAGGGATTATGAGTCCCTAACAATTATGCACTTCTAAGCATATATCATGTGCAATTGATTTCAAAGCATATCCATGATGTGACTTCATGTTTTAAGTATTAATTTCTACCCTTCTATTTTAATGAATTCTGTGCAAAGATAAAACTATAGGACATCACATGGCACAGTAAGTGTATATTTTGCACTGCCCCATTGCTTAGATGGTCAAACAGTGAATCAGCAGCAGAAAGTGGGATTCGAGTCAAGGCCAACCAAATAATCCACTGTGCAATTTCCAATGCATAAAGGTGGTAGAATTTAGGAGCATGTGTTCTACAATTTTCACTTGTGTCCCTATCTACTCAGAGCTAATACATCCTTGATATTTCCAAGAACAGCAAAAACCATTAATTCAAATCTTCAACTATATGCTAAACTGAAATCAACAGGCCCCAAAATACCAATAAAGATTTCTATGTAAAGCTATTAAATTAGGTTCTGAAATTAGAATTCAAGATTTTGCAAAGTGGAAGTGTTCACTATTCACTACATTAATCATTCAGGAAATCTGATTATAATCTACCAGAGTACATTAGTACTATATGAAGGAGGAGCAGAGGGAGTGAGAAACCCAGCTGGAGAGCTGGAATACTGGGGGAGGCCGGGCAGGAGACTGGCTTAGATTTATTGGAGACTGAGTAAGAAATGAGTCTGATCAAGCAGCTGACATCCAGACTAAAATTAGAGGAGCAAGCTTCATTACAGACAGAGGGACTCGGCCAAACACCAAAGGAAGAATAGCAGTCCGCTAGCCACACAAGGATATCAAGCAGAAAAATGCAATGACCCACACAAGTCTATGTAAGACCTATTGATCCAGAAACCAAGACTCCAATTAAGTGCAAAGAGTGCTTGGGATCACTCAGTTCTCGTCTGGAATCGAAAACTCAAGATATGTTTCCTAGGGATATCTCCTTGATCTGAGTCCTAACCCTTCATACAAAGTAGGAATTTTTAAAAATTACCTTATAAAGTTATGAACAGAATTATTTCCATCAGAAAATGGTTTGTGAAAAGCAAATTGACACACAAATGTTATTAAGTTTTGGCGGTGTTATTATCATGGCTTTTGATATTTCTAGTGTTAACTGAGTGGAAAAACATTTGAATAAGGACTGACAAACTTTCATTCGGGTCATTTTGTTGCCCCATGATCCCTTGCCACTGAGGCTGAAGCATCTACTGCTGGCTGGCAGAACCAACTTGAAAACAAAAAGTCATTGCTCAGCCCTGACTTTCAAAACAGACGATTTTAAATAATAAAAGGCATAGCACACAGGACAGTAAATGTTTTAACTATAAGAATCATGAGTCTCTGCTTCTTGATCACCACAATGTGAGCTGCTTCCCGCTACCACATTCTTCCACCATAATGTTCAGTCTCCAGCCCTGAGAAATGGAGCCAGCCTTCTATAGACTAAGATCTCTGAAATTGTGAGCTCCCAAATAAAATTTTTCTCCTTACAAAAAAAGAAATCATGAACTTAAGAGGAAGGGGGTTGTTTTCTGAATTCCAGAAGCTTCCCTTTATATTAAAAACCAGAGCCTAATTAAAGACATAGAGCTTTGTTTGTTTGTTTCCTATCAGAAGTATAAGAGAAAAGATAGAGGACACAAAAGGAAAGATCCTCAGAACTACTCCTAGGCTGGATTAAAGAACTGCAAGAAAAAAAAAACAGTAGAAGTTAGATGTGCCAGGGCTTCTGCCACTTCCTCCACATCCCCACACACCTGAGGTTTCACTCCTGGAATTGGAGAAAGGGAACTAGAAATGCCTCTTCCCCTCCCCTGTGCTTTGAGGTCTCAGGAGTGGGAGGGACATTTTTCCTGCTTCTCCCTGGAATCCCAGGAGGATGCAATCTTTTAGAGTACACCCCACCACCACGGGGTAGCTGCAGCAAAGAAGAGGCAAGTAGGTACAGGCAGAGAAAGGGTCCCTGAGAGCAACATGGAGTGTGCAGGGAAAGCAGCCATTCCCAACTGCCCCGCTGGAGCCTGGAGACTCACTGAGCGAGTCAGTGGACCCAGAGGAACCCAACATGGGATCAAGGAGAAAGACAGAACACCAGGGGCCATGGCAGATCATGAGCATGGGCTTTCATCCCTTCTCCCCTTCTCACTGAGTGGCAGCTGCTGGTGTGCCTGGAACCACCCATGCAGGTAGGAAAGGAGGTCTCCCGCCTCTGCCTCGGGAGATGTCTTCCTAATGGACTGGCAGACAAAAACCAACAAGGAAAATAGGCTGTGTCCTCTAGCAGACTCAGTGCCATTTGTCTTTGACATTTAGCAAACCCAATATCAAAGGAATTCTTGGCATTGTACCAAGCTTCAAACCCAAATATAATATATGTACATATATATATACACATATATGTCCATGTATATACACATACAAGTACATATAGCATACATACATACATTATACATATATTTTATCTATATAACATATGTACATATATTATATTTGGGTTTGGAGCTCAATACAATAAATACATAAATATATCTTTCTGTGGCTCCTTCCTGACCCCCCATCTGTTGATCCCTTTCCGCCTCTAGGCCCTTCCCCCATGATGTGCTGCTGCATGGTGGATCCAGAGCAGGGGAGCCAGTTATCTATGACGTCTGAAGACGTCAGCCCCAAATAAACTTTTCCTTCTCTAAAGTGTTCTTGATGTATACTTTGGTCACAATGGCACAAAAAAATAACTAAAGCAAGGGGAGGGGTCCTTTGGTTTTCTATCCCCCTTTTTTTCCCTCCACACTTGGGGTTCTAATTTGTTCCTCTATTGCCACAGTAGCCAACAGTCACAGAACACAGACTTCTGACAGTTGGCCCTTCTTAGGTACTGGATTTGGGATCCGAAGGACTTCAGACATCCTGTTTATGCCTCAGGAGTTGGCAGCATCTCTTTCACAAGGGCCAGGTGTGACAAAGCCTGCAAATGTGAGTGTGAATGTGTGTGTGTGTGTGTGTGTGTGTGTGTGTGCGAGAGAGAGAGAGAGAGAGAGAGAGAGAGAGAGAGAGAGAGAGAAAGATTGAGAGAGAGAAAGAGAAAGTGATTGTGTATTCTCTTCCCTATTGATTTGCTGGAGCATCGTGCGAAATGCTGGACTAAGGATATCATCAGATGATGGGGGGATGGGTATTTAAATATCTGTATTTGTTCTAGAAAGAAATTAAGTATCAAATAGCATAACTTTAATATATTTGTAATCTTTGATCCAATAATCCAACCTATAGGACTATGTAAAGACAGAAATTTTCAGATAAGGGGGTTTACTAACATTAATAAGACCATTATTAGTGGTCTTAATCATCTAAGAGTCATTGATCACCTAACTTAATGGTCATTAATAGGTAATCACCAAAAAGAGTTAATGAAAAAGTGGTTAAAAATTAGAGAAGCAGGGTGCAGTGACGCACATCTGTAATTCTAGCAGCTTGGGAGGCTGAGGCAGGAAGATCAGGAGTTCAAAGTCAGCTTCAGCAACTTAGCAAGGCCCTAAGCAACTCAGTGAGACCCTGTCTTTAAATAAAATACAAAAATATAAAAGGAGCCAGGCATGGTGGCGCATACCTGTAATCCCAACAGCTAAGGCAGGAGGATCACAAGTTCAAAGCTGTCCTCAGCAATGGCATGGCACTAACAAGAAACTCAGTGAGACCCTGTCTCTAAATAAAATACAAAATAGGGCTCGGGATGTGGCTCAGTGGTCGACAGCCCCTGAGTTCAATCCCTGGTACCTCCCCCTGAAAAAAAGGGTTACATGTTTTCTGTAAGCTGTGCCATAAGATTTAGTAATCTCACTTTCTTTGATGTGACATCTACATTTTTAAGGATGTGCACATACATGTACAATCCATTGATTGATAGTTGGATGGATGGATGGATAGATAGAAGATATAAAGAAAGAGAAGATTATAAAGAAATTTATCAAACTCTTTTGCTGCTGGTTATAATTCCCCTGGAGATGCTCATTGCAGAGGGTTATTACACAATAGAAAAAGTTTTTAAAGAGAAAGAACTGCCTCTTGTGTCCTTGACTAGGGAGTACAAATACAGGATGCACTTCTGCCTCAGTGAGATAGTTGTGAATGGAAAAAAGGAATGGGTATTATTTGCTAAAGTACATGACTCTCTTCCCAATATCAGCTATTATTGTTTTTCTTTTGAAGTTTCCAGTGTTGAAGGACACTGGGCATTTGAGCCCTTGAACTCCATGGAAGACTCATCTTCCAGAAGCAACTGCCCTGACATGGAGCACAGCATTTCGAAATCCATATCCAACCAGAGTGTCTCAGTGAGCTATTTCCCTCATGAGGACAGCATTGAGTGTGAGGATACCGTACCCTGTGAAGAGTTGACTTCTGAGGGTTTTCCCTGCCACTTCCTCCCTCCTGTCCAAGGGGGATGGGGAACCAAAAGTGTAAAGAGACCCATGGGGAGGCGAAATCAAATTCAGGACAACCCAGAGGAACTTGGCGAAGAAGCCATCATTGAGGTCTTGGATGCCTATCTGGGCTGCCACCATGAAGACTCAGTAGGTAATGCTATGAGTGAAGACAACCAGAGGATGGACCAGTGCCCACAGAGGAGGACCAACCAGACCCTCTGGGACCTAGATGATCTAATGAAAAATCTTAAGGCCTTTCTAGACAATGAGAAAGATGACAAGGACCATGAAACTGTGGTCTCTAATTCTCAGGAGGAAGATCTCCAGCTGTCCAACAGGATCTCTCCCCATATGGATCAGGTCAGTCATCAAGAACATGAAGCTTGTCAGGACTTACCCCCGTGTTGCCCACCAGAAGACAGAGACATTGACCAGTTTCTGGAAATGCCTCCTGGGCTTGAGGATGATGAAATTGTTGAGGTGAGCACAGAGCTGCCTCACTGCAGAGCAAGGCATGGGCCCAGTGTGGGGTGCCAGGTTGGACAGCATGGAGTCCCCGCACCTGCTGTGAAGCAGAGGTGGACCCCAGTGTCTGCGCAGATTTGCAATAGGAGAAGGATGACAGTAAGGAAAGGAGCCGAGCCGGGGAAGAGGTGTGGGGAAAATGCCAAGGAGCAGTGAGAGAGGCAAGAGAGGGGAGGAGCAGAGAAGGAGTAATGATTATACAAATGTGTGTGTGTTTAATGATTAATGAGTAATGAAACTTTGCATTTACAGTTGGCTAGTTTGGGTAAAAAATTAAATTACATATCCATGAATGACTAAGAATTGACTCCGTTGCTGCTGACATGGTATGTCTCTAACTCATCCTCTTCGCCTTGACATATGCAAAGCCAGGAGACTGGCACGGCAGCGACGGCCTCAATCTCCTCCAAGCAGTCAAAGGAAGGGAACAAGGGGGACGTGTCCTCAGATAAGGAAACCACGTTCAGTGGGAATTTCCAGTTCAGCTTCCAGTGGTTCAGAAAGCAACTGGGCTCCTGCCTGCCAGGGAGGAAGCACCCTGAGAGGGCCAACAAGGGGCTCATTCTGCTGGCACTAAAGAGAAGACATTTGGGGGGAAGCAACAGAATCCTACCTCAAGACTCGCCCTAGTTAGGAAACCCTACATATCCAGAATTTTAATAGTTTTGATAGACCCTATTGTACATTACCATGATTTTATGTTTTCCCAATAAACAAATATATATGTATGTATATCCCAATTTCCTCACAGTTTTCACTGTCACCAACACTGGTGGACTGTGAGGAAATTGGGATATCCCTAAGTAAAAAAGAGAAATGGGTTGGGCCGGGGGTACAACTCAGTTGGTAGAGTGCTTGTCTTGCATGGACAAGGCCCTGGGTTCAATCCCCCACCCCCCCCAAAAAAGAAATGTGTGATACTGAAAAAATTATCACCAGTTTCTGAGAATTATCTTAATCTCCTACAAAATATGTAGAATCTAGAAAATGGACACAGATGAAGTGTGTGAACTATATCCCTTTCTTCCCTTTGGGCTACATAAGTGTTGCTTCTAGGATACCCCAAGTCCCTAAAAAGTCAATTAGAAAGTAGCAAATAATAGTTTTGCAGAAGGTTTTGGATTCCTCTTGAAATGCATGCATGTGCGTACGCACATACACACACACACACACACACACACACACCCCACAGGCCGTTTAAAAACATTTGCACAACCTGCCCAAATTGCCTATCATCCCAAAATAGAAAAATAAAGTAATTCCTAAATAGATTCACCCTTTGAAACTTCTGAACTTTTGAATATTGAAAAATAAAACCCTGAGTGGCAGGAGTGGGGAATGAAGGGAGCCAAGCTCATTACCAGCCTTCCTTTTACCTTTTTTACAGGTACAATGAAACTTAAAGGTCTCAGGGAGAGAACAAAAACTAGGAAAATTGAAAGTTACAACCTCAAGCAGTTTTTGTCAAACTACTTTCTTACCAATTTGCTATGTGCATCCACCCAACCCCTTCAATGAAGGGGGAAATCCATTCTTTTGCCAGATACAGGGAAATAGTGGCAAAGCAAAAAATTCTCCCTCCAAGAATAAATACTGCAAACTGCCTGACTTGGTGAAAGTAAAGGCAATCAGTAGATAAGCCAAAATTGTACCTCGTTTTTATTTTTAAGCAAAAAAATACACCTCAAAACAAACATGCTCATGGTGTGTATCCTTAACTAAAATGACACTAATCATTTCAGAAGAGCAATGGCTCTTCTGAAACCAGCTACGGAGGACATTTGACTCAGATCCTGTAACTTTGATTGCAATTTATCACCAACTAGATTTTATGATGTGCTTCTCCACAAAGGTTTCTAGACTTTTAAAAAATGAGCTAAAGGACTGGGGTTGTAGTGTTGCGGCCCTGGGTTTGATTCTCAGCAGCACATGGGAACAGATAAAGAAAATAAAGATATTTTTTAAAAAGCTCTATAATTTGTTCAACACGTTGGAATGTAATATTTAAAAAAAGACATGAGTTCCATTGTATAACTAACACTTGGTTTGCTTCAAAAAGTATCTTAATTTGAATATGAACCTTCTTATCTCTAACAATGCTTCTCCCCAATATTCTTGAACTTTCATGGCTACTGCAATTTTAATTTAAATTAATGTCATCCTATTTGATCTATATATTATAAAAGGTATAAACAATTTCCAGGGAATCTGCAATTGCAGATTAAGATGATGTGATCGTTCAACACATTACGAAAATTTCAAAAGTGACTTTTGTTTATGATTTTCAGACTTTGCATTGAAGTAATATTT
Organism: Callospermophilus lateralis; assembly: GCF_048772815.1. Taxonomy (NCBI): domain Eukaryota; kingdom Metazoa; phylum Chordata; class Mammalia; order Rodentia; family Sciuridae; genus Callospermophilus; species Callospermophilus lateralis. The sequence continues at coordinate 4,282,780 of NW_027514398.1, read as the reverse complement.
GAATTAGATATAGGTTATCTGTCTTTTCTAGACTGTAGTTTGATTTTTATTTTCCTTTTTTTCCTATCAAATCTCAGCAGCTTGCCTTCTGGTTTATAAGCAGGTCTGAACAATCTAAGAAGGGAATTGCATGTCTCAAAATACCAAGCAAGGAATAATTCTCCATTCAACTCTCTTTTCAGTAATAGTAGCACAAAGCCTAACAGAAAAATAAAAGATGTTTTCAAAATAAATAATTTCTATTACATTTTTTTTCAGATTGTAGAAGTGTCATTTAGACTAAGGATAACTGGAAGAATCATTTCCAAAAGGAAGACATTAAAACAACCCTAAATTCACTACCTAAAAACTGGAGTAAATGTACGTTTTAATGTCATTATTTTTAAGCCCTGATTATTGCAGATTGAGATGCATCTGGGTTGCACCTAGGCGACGTTCTTAATTTGTAAAATGGTTCTGGATAGATACTAAGCCTCCACAAACAGAATCTAATAATGATAGAGGCTTAGGATTCACTATATGGTAGGCAGATTAATGCTACCCCTGCCCCCCACACCACACACATACATAAAGATGCACATGGCCTCATCATCAGTACCTATGAATATGTTACCTTACATGGCAAAAGGGACTTAACAGATATCATTAAAAACTTCAAGATGGGAAGATGCAAAAGGGACTTAACAGATATCATTAAAAACTTCAAGATGGGAAGATCATCCTGGATCAACCTGATGATCTCAATCTAATCACGTGATTCCTTAAAAACAGAAGAGGAAGGCAGAATAGTAGAAAGTTGAGACATAAGAAGAACTTTTCCCTCCCTCCATTACTGGCTTTGAAGATGGAAGAAGGGGTAGACAAGCCAAGGGACAGTGACCTCTAGAAACTGGAAAAGCCTAATAATGAACTCTTTTCTAGAGCTTCCCGGAAGGAACATGGTCTCACCGACAACACCCTGATTTTAGCCCAGTGGACCAAGATCATGCTGGACTTCTGATCTACAGAACTTTCAGGGGGAAAAAAATTGTGCACTGAGTCACAAATTTGTTATAATTTGTTACTGGAAACAATAACAAACTAACACACAGACCATAGTCTGACATTTTACATATGGGAAACTCAGGTCCACAGAGTATGAAGATAAAGCTACAAAGAGAGTACTTCTCAAGATTCCATCCCAGTGATTGTCCCACTGTGCCAGTCTGCCTTGATTGCTTTTGTGTTTGTCTTTATGTAATTTTCTCATATGGGTGGAATGAATAGCATTCAGAGAAAGAGAGGGATTCTGTTTAACTAGGACTTAACTTGAAATCATAATGTTTGGATAGAGATTCAGAGCTAGATAAGAGGAAGAGTAAGGAAAAGAAAGGAGGAGATATGTATTTATATGAAAAGCAAAAAGCTGCTCTCCTATGTAAAATCAGCCTACCTTTTTATTGTTATTTAAATGCCTGTCTTTGATCCTTTACTGTCTAACTAGTTTGGAATTTGCAGAAATTAAAACAGCTTGGGTATGGGTTGCATGTCCTGCTGTCTCTGGAGGATGTGTAAGGATCTGTTATCCCAGGGATTATGCACATTTTCTGTTGGCTTAGGTGTCAACCATCTGCAGTATAACTAGAGCTGTGATATGCCTGCTGAGATCATGATTACAATCACAGCTCCATGGCAACAGCAATGCCAGAGTCAGCAGCGTGAAGGACATCAGAGCTCAAGCTTGCTTCAAAAATCTCTCCACGTTCACTCCAGCTTCCCTTTCTGGTGTGTAACAGAAGACCAGCATCAACGCCACAAAGAGACTTCTCCCACAGGTCTCACAACGATGGTCCGTCCTATGGTCAAAAAGACAACTGGTAGGAAGAGGAGATGCCTCTGTCTTTTTGTCCTAAAAGTCCACAAGAATCCCATTCCATTTCTATAAACAGCCCACAGGCTGACCTTTCAGGATGTCTTTGTTGCTCATGTTAGCTGGGTTTCATCAGGAAAAAAAAAACTGGGATGACAATAAAGCACAAGCATATAACATGATCTGCGCTCTTCTCAAAAATAGCCAAAATGGACCACAACTTTAATCTGATCTGTGCACATGCAAAGTCTATAATCAAAAGTGTATCTGCAGTCATGCCTCATCCAAGGAAAACAGCTGAAAGGTAGGGCAGCTCCTCCCACCCTCCATTTATAAATGGAGGACCTGGAGGATACCTGGAACTGCCCATTCCTTTGGCCAAGGAGGGAGAAGCACACTGCTCTCAGCACAACCTCCAGGGTGTGACAGGGAGAGATATGCCTAATATCACAAAACAACCAAGCCGTCCTGCAAAGCTCTTCAGAAATCCCATCTCCAGTGTTATGACTTCCCAGGCCATGTCAGCTCAGTGACTGCCTCCTTCCTCTGAGTTTAAGCCCTAACACCCCCAAGCATTTCTCTCTATGCATCTGTCAGTGACAGAAACACAATCCAAAATAGCTAAAGCAAGACATAATTATTGGCCGACAAAACTAAAACATCCGGGACCATAAGACTAACTTCAGGTATAGCTGGTGCTCAAACAAGGCCATCAGAAAGCTATGTTTCTCTGGCTCTTGGGTCAATTTTCCCACATAGCCTGAGAGGAAGTTTTGTAGGGCTAGGGATGTAGCTTGGTCAAGCACGTGCTTAGCCACGCACAAAGCACTGGATTCAATCCTCAGCACCAGAAAAAGGAAAAAAAAAAAGAACATTTCTTTAATTTTGCTGCTAGGCATCTGTCTTTTTTTTAATACCTTTATTTTGTTTATTTAGTTTTCTTATGTGGTGCTGAGGATCGAACCCAGCGCCTCAGGTGTGCTAGGCAAGCCCTCTGCCACTGAGCCACAATCCAGCCCTAGGCATCTGTCTTTTAATAATCAGAGACGGCAATGCAGCTCCATATTTATGTATGAGATACTCACTGTATGTTTTACCCCCTCAAAAAAAAACAGTAATAACCTAAATCTGCAACAATCAGAGCTAAATAAAATTTATTTCTTTGACTGTTTATCCAGCTGCTGAAAGAAATGTATTGGTGACAACTATTCATGTAAAAAAAAAGAAAGAAAGAAAGAAAAAAAATGTTCACTCTATTATGTAGATAAAAACAAGATTTTAAATATTGTGTCCAGTGTGATCCAAATGCGATATGTAAAAAAAAAAATCTATGATGTATATATACCAGAAACACGTATGCCAGCCAATATGGTAGTTCAGAGCAGGAGCTTTGGAAACAAACTGACCTGGTTCAAATCCCAGCTGTGCCACTTTCCAGCTGTGTAACCCTGTGCAAATTAGTTAACCTCTCTATGCCTCAGAATGCTCTCCTGAAAAATGGGGATAATAGTACCTACCTTACAGAATTGAATCAACAGTAAATGAGATAATTCATGAAAATGGCTAAGCACTATGCCTGGCACACTGAAAGCACTCAACATCCACTAGCCAAGAATGAACAGAAAGGAAATGCACTAAAATGCTACCAAGAATTCTCTCTGGGTGGCACAATATGAGATCAATTTAGCTTTCTCTTTACAGTGGTCTTTTTTTTCTAAAATTTGTACAAGAATACCTTATTAAGGGATCAGGGGGAAAATACACTATAAAAGTAGGGGCTATTGGCGAATGGCCCCCACTACTAGGGAGGCTGAGGCAGGAGGATTGTAAGTTCAAGCCCAGGCTCAGCAACTGAAAGAAAACTCAGCAACTTAGCAAGTCCCTGTCTCAAAATAAAATTAAAAGGTCTGAGGATGTATCTCAGTGGTAAAGCATGCCTGGGTTCAATCCCCAGTACAAAAGAGAGAGAGAGAGAGAGAGAGAGAGAGAGAGAGAGAGAGAGAGAGAGAACATCAGATTAAATACTGATGTTGGCCTGTAAAATATCCATTGTGGGCCCCCTGTGACAGCGATGAATGCAGTCCGCGGCCACCCTCCTTCACGGGGTCACTACTCACGGGTGCAGTTCCTTGGAAGCCGTCCTCGGCAGTGTTGGTCACTGGGAACTCGCCCTGCCAAATGTTGGCATAATGTTGGCCTCTCGGCTGCAGCTTGTTGCCCCAGGGGAAAAGTCTGTTGGAAAAGACACGGGCATCAGCCTGCCAAGAGGAACGGGCTTCTGGGTTAAAGTCAAGGGACTGAGGGAACGACACTCTTGCTCTGAGTGAGCTTTTAAAATATACATATATAAAGATAGAAGAGCTTTTAATCAGTTTTTCCTAGTTTTCTTGTAACAGCTCATGTCAAGTTACCAACAACCTCAGTCCTTCCTGAGCACTCGGAAGGCTGGAGGCCAATCCCATCACTAACAGCAGGACTTGTGAGAGCCGGGGAAGGAGGCCTCATCCTGGACTTATTTGGTAGCGTGATCAGGCAGCGCCACACCACACTTTTTTATAAAGCCGTGGCTATTTTAAGGAGCTTTTCCTAGAAGATGTGTCCCAAACATGAGTTTTCTGTCTCATAGCTCTAGAAGCGAAGAAATACCACTGCTTCAGAAGATGCCTAAAATAAGAAAATGCTAACAGCGAGGCGGCCTACCAAGCCGCTCCAGGGACTAACAAGCAACACGTGAACCGCTGGAAGTTGCTTCAGGGCTGCAGGGAGCCCTGTTGGCCAGAAACCTGGCTTTGGGGACTGCAAAAAGTCAGGGGGTCACTCACCAGTGTCACCTAAGTAACCTCACAGGGAAGAGGAAAACCCTGTAAGAACAAGAGCTGCTTGTGTTCAACTTTCTGAGCAAAGAAAGTTCCATGGAGTTAAACAAAAAAGGTTTGGGCAACATGAGGCCATCAATACTTATCTGCAGCCCTCCTCGACAGCTGTACTCCTACTCAGCTTCCGTAGGCAACCGCTTTCTTGCCCACGTGCAGTAGGCAACCGCTTCCCTGCCCACGTGCACTAGGCCACTGCGTCATTCCAGGAGACGTGGAGCACCGGGTGATTCGGCCTGGGGAGGAGGGAGAGCAGAGTGAACAGACACTCCAACCTGAACAGGAAACAGAAACTGGCATGTCTACTCATCTCAGTTTGGTTGGTGACCCTGTGATGAAAACCATGGCCATGCACACCCCAGGGCTCCATGCACTTATTGGGCCTGCATTGGAGTTTCTGTTCCCTCCACGGGGGACCCACAGTGGACATTCTACAGGTCAACTCTATCAGCCTCAGTTTCCAGAGAACCCAACCTAGGACATCCAGCTTCAAACTCTGCATCTTTTCTACGTTTCCACAAAGGACCGACTCGTCATATCTGTGTGGCTGGAGCAGATCCCAACTCGTTCTCCCTTTTCCCCAAGGGACAGAGGGATGGGGATGGCATCTTGGATTGAATCCCCTGCTCACTTTGTCTTTAAGTGGTCTACACATTCTGAGTTCCTTCCACATACATCTTTGAGTTTTCCACAGTAATTACACCAGGACTTTCATGTATTCTTTCAACGAATGTTTGCTGAGTAGCTATTATGTGCCAGATACTATTCCCAGCACTGATAAAAGATGCACTTTTCTCAGAAGACTGACTCAGCCAGCCATTCAGTTTACTACATGAATTTAAAAATACATCCCATGGGGAGGCAGCACCACGGTAGAGCACGTACTTAGTATGCATGAGGCCCTGGCTTTGATCCCCAACACTGCAAAAAATAATCCTCTTCGGATTTTTCTGCCTCCCTTCTGCCTGCTTTTTCCTCTCCCCATAAACTCAGGAAAGAAGTTATGAATAGGGAGCTCAGGGGCCGGCCCTCCTGAAAGATATCTGACTTTTGTCAAGGGGCCTATCCCTAAAACTGAACTCATGTCTTCCCAGCTTCTGACAATCAGGGGAGCAACCAGGAATGCTGTGAAGATAGACACTTGAAAATGCCACCTGAAAAATGAGGTTAGGAGAGCAGTCTGCTTGGGCTGTAGAGGGACGAATCCTCACCCAAACCCTCTCCACCTCCGGGCTTAAAGTCGACTCTATTTTTGCTTGAGATAATTACTTCCTTGCCACCCTGGAGACTGGCTGATCGACTTGCTGCTCTGTGGTTTTGGAGTCAGATGGTAGCTCCAAAGTATGTCAGCCCGGAACTACAGAGCTCATGGATCCTACACTCAAGGGCCACCTGGCAGGACACAAGTGCCCATCCATGAGACAGACAGTCCTTCCTCATAAAGATGCACTCACAAGGCAGAACAAATGGACAGACTGGAAAGATTAAACATGACATGAGATCTATAAGAGGCCTGTCAAAGGGGGAAATCTGCAAGAAGATAACTCTTTGACAGGCCAAATGAGGAAGGAAAGAGGCCATCTATTAAGAGCCTTCTGGGAGGCCACAGTGTTTAGGTCATCACAGACATTATTTCCTGTCATCTCATTTTCCTACCAATCACTGATGGTTTGTCACTCTTGCCATTATCTTATAGCTGAAGATGGCCACTGGGTTCTTTCTCAAGAGCACAAGAATCTGTATGGAATGAAGCGTGTCACCTGGGCCTCACCTGACTCACCTGTGCAGAACAGTAGAGTCGGGCCCCTCTGGGTGTCTCCAGTTAGCGCCTTTAACAGGTAACCACCAGGGAGCGGCTGCAACCTCAAAGCAACCCAGAAGAGGCTGATGTTAGCCACTGTGACGGTCGAACACTGCACTCGGCACCAAAGCCCCATCTGGGTTACCAAACATATACCTCTACCAAAATATCAAAAGATTGTTTGTAAATAAGTCTTCAATGAAAGTATCAATTTATATTATAAAATGTCACAGTGGTGAAATAAGTATGTATTTAACTGATGTGTGGTTCTAAGATTTTATATATATATATCTGGCATGAACCCAGGGGCACTGTACCACTGAGCTACATGCCCAGCTTTTTATTTGTTTGTTTGTTTATTTGTTTGGAATAGGATCTTGCTAAGTTGCAAGACTATCCTCAAACTTGTGATTCTCCTGCCTCAGCCTCCCAAGTTGTTGGGATTACAGGTGTGCGCCACAGTGCCCAGCTTCTAAGAATTTTTAAAAGATGCACAACTGGGGCTGGGGATATGGCTCAAGCAGTAGAGTGCTCGCCCGGCATGTGCGGGGTGCTGGGTTCCATGCTCAGCACCACATGAAAATAAAAATAAAGATGTTATGTCCACCGAAAACTAAAAGATAAATATTAAAAAATTCTCTCTCTCTCTCTTAGGAAAAAAAATGCACTGCTGACTAATCCTCTGTGATCTCTGACAAATGTAAGATAGCCTGTACTTCTCCTTTTTAAAACATGGAGAGACAGCTAAACTTACCATTAAGTGTGGGGCCAAAGTGAACCAAGGTGGTCAGAAATCAAGTTGAATCACTGAGGAAAAATGGAGTATGTTTTTAAAAGACCTTGATTTGATTTCTAGCCCCACATGGGCTGTGTGAGCTGGGGTAAATTCTCTACTTAGCTAGCCAGCCTGAGAGCCTCATCTGTGAAATGCTTCCCCTAACTCAGAATACCAGAGGAGGTCAGATCTTGGAAAGGCTCAGTAAACTTTTACTTGGATCTTTAAGGTTCTGTTCATCTTCTTAACAAAAATAATAACAGCAAGGGTCCTCAGTTAGTGAGTGGTGAAGAACAAGTCTTTGAAGCCATCAAAACTAGATTTGAATCTTGGCTTTGCAGTTTACAGTGTGGCCCTTGGCAACATCTTTAAACTTGAGATAGCAGGCACCTACGTCTTGAGTTTTAGCAAAGAAGAAATACAGCAAAAAGGGCTTAGGAACTTGGCTCTTAGCAGCTTAGGCTAATGACTCAAGGAGCAGTCAATAAAGGGAACCATTCTCACATGATCTTCCCCATGACAATCAGTGACAAGGACAGGCTCAAAAGATAGTAAGTGAAGAACAGAAGTTTGCAAAGGATTCTTCTAATATAAACTCCAGCGGTCAAGGTCATCTCCATGACAATGGTACTCTCCATCCACAGCATCCTGCTGAGCATGGCTGAGTGGAATTGACAGGAGCTGTGTCCCTGCTACCAGCAATAGCTATAACTGGAAGCCCAGACTCCAGTCTCACTCATCCTTTCTCAGAGCTGGGATCTTCAAAGAAACAGAGGCAACATGAAGACCCCCTTCAAACCCCGATTCTTGAGAGCAAGTCAGAAAGATTTAGACATGACACTCAGAGTAAGAGGAATGAGTTTATTCAGGGAAAGCAAAAGGGAAAGGGGACACTCTCAAGGGAGAGAGTGGGTTCTCTCAGAGAACCTGCACACCAGGTTTATTGGTGATCCCAGAGAAGTTTCCAGACAGTTCCACCCAGGTTCACCTCTTGACACAACAGGGTGACTTTCAAGTCCCCACTGTCATGGCAACTGTAGGTCACCTTGGCACATGCTGACCAGTTCTAATTGGATTTTTAAAAAATATATTTATTTTAGTTGTATACAATACCTTTGTTTTTATTTATTCATTTATATGTGGTGCTGAGGATTGAACCCAGGGCCTCGCGTGCGCTAAGCGGGCACTCTACCGCTGAGCCACAATCCCAGCCCTCTAATTGGATTTTTGACTATACATTCTTGTAGATTTTATGGTTAAGAGGAACTATCCTTATGTCCTAGAGTTTCAGGATCTGGTCACAAGAGTCTCCTGGGTTCCTCCCATCAGCATTATCTTGGGCCTGCATTTCTCTTGCAGTGAACAGGTAGTTTGCTGAGGAATGTAACATAGCTTGTCCACTTAGGCCAGGCAGGACTGCAGGTAAATGGCTTCTTGGAAAACCAAGCACATGGGCCCATTCTATAGAATTATTCTCTTCATCTCATGTTCCCACTATCCTCATCGGTCTGATCCCTAACAACATCAACAAGCTCAGGACATGCAAGGTCTCGATCACAATGTGATGGCAAAGTCTATTTCAACACAGAAGGCATTTTGTCCTTAAACAGCACTACTGCACGGGTCTCACCCCAGAGAGCACAGGGTGCAAAGGCAGGGTTTCTTTCTGTTTCATTTGTGGCACTGCAGAGACTCATCTGAGACATTTTCCTTGACTGGACCACTCCATGTTCAGGTGCCAGTGACAGACAGTTTGCCACATGTCAAGGGAAGATGTGCACAGAGAGCCGCAGTCACTCCACTCTTGTGTTTCAATGCGACCTTCAGATCACTCACCCAACCCAGCTCCATGCCCAGCACTAAGCACCCCACAGGAAGTTCTAGTCTTAAGTTTAAAAAAGAAAAAGAAAAAAGGCTAGCATAAATAAAAATGGCAAAATACAGAAACATATAAACCTTTGTTAAATTTGGGGTAGCTTTTCTCCTCAGACCCTTTTATGTTTTGAAATATTTCCTCATTAGCAATTAAAAAAAAAAGACTCACAGCTGGATGTGGTGGCCCAAGTCTGTAAGCAGAGCTACTCCAGAGGCTGAGGCAGGAGGATCACAAGTTCTAGGCCAGCCCTCGCAACTTAGTGAAACCCTGTCTTTAACTAAAAAGGTTTTCTAAAAGGATTGGGATTGTAGTTGCAGTGACAGAACACCCATCTGGTTCAATCCCCAGTACACAGAAGAGAAAAAAAAAAAATCTCAAAGGGTTTATCTTTCCTACTACTAATGGGCATTTGGGCATTTCCAGTTTGGAGCTATTTTGAATTGTGCTGCTTCCCTGAATATTCTTCAAGGAGTCTGTGACCTTTAATAAACATGCGCATGCCTTTCCATGGTCTGTACACTGTGGAGAGCAACTGCTGGATCGTGACACCCACACCCAGCTTCAGCAGAGACAAACACAAGCCTACCAGGCAGAAGCCCCCGCAGGGTTTCAGGACCTTTTTAAAAGGGGAGCTTCCATGGCTTACCAACAGAAGGCCTGGGCCTGTGCTCCAGGGGCCAGTCAGGCCATTCTTATCTTTTTCCCCTAATTCAAACTGGTTACAAATACTTATTGAGTATTTGTATTGAACCACCATTTGACCCAGCTATTGCCCTTCTCGGACTATTCCCTGAAGACCTTAAAAGAGCGTACTATAGGGATACTGCCACATGGATGTTCATAGCAGCACAGTTCACAATAGCTAGACTGTGGAACCAACCTAGATGGCCTTCAATAGATGAATGGATAAAAAAAAATGTGGCATTTATACACAATGGAGTATTACGCAGCACTAAAAATGACAAAATCATGGCATTTGCAGGGAAATGGATGGCATTAGAGCAGATTATGCTAAGTGAAACTAGCCAATCCCTAAAAAACAAATGCCAAATGTCTTCTTTGATATAAGGACAGCAACTAAGAACAGAGCAGGGAGGAAGAGCAGGAGGAAAAGATTAACATTAAACAGGGAGGAGAGGTGGGAGGAAAAGGGAGAGAGAAGGGAAACTGCATGGAAATGGAAGGAGACCCTCATTGTTATACAAAATTACATACAAGAGGTTGTGAGGGGAAAGGAAAAAAAACAAGGGAGAGAACTGAATTACAGCAGATGGGGTAGAGAGAGAAGATGGGAGGGGAGGGGAGGGGAGGGGGGGATAGTAGAGGATAGGAAAGGTAGCAGAATACAACAGTCACTAGTATGGCATTATGTAAAAATGTGGATGTGTAACCGATGTGATTCTGCAATCTGTATACGGGGTAAAAATGGGAGTTCATAACCCACTTGAATCAAATGTATGAAATATGATGTCAAGAGCTTTGTAATATTTTGAACAACCGATAAAAAAATAAAAAAAATAAAATAGTTATTGAGTGCTAGTGTATGCCAGTCCCAGAGTCTAATCCCTGAAGGAGATCTCAAAATCCCAGAAAACCTCAGAGTACCACTCAGGACAGTTGGCACAGTCACAATTTTTACAATTATTTGTTTTACATAAAATAATTAATTCTGTGATTGCAAAAAGTGGAATATAAGTGTGAACCTAATAAACTCTTTTTTCCTTCAAATACATGTCCAAAATTCAAATTGGTGGGTCTCTCTTGCCTCTCTCTCACTCTAGACGTCTGCTTTCCATTGCCCCCGGTATTTTTCAGAAATTTATCACATTGCTCTAGCAACCCATCTGAAACAGACTGTTAGCTCAAAAGTCACACAGTCACAGAGCCATGAGATCCTTGGCAATCTCAGTGATGTGCACAGAGAAACAGGGCACAGCCTGGCTTGGGCATAGGGAAGCCAGGACACCACTGTGCCTGACCAAGTATCAAAACCTAGTTCTTTGGTTCAAAACACTGAGATCTGAAGCAAGTATGCAGAGACATGTGCACAGCATATGAAAGTGTTATAAACAAAAATTACAAAATAACCCAACTGTCCCTGGTGTTCATCCATACCAAACATACTGCTCAGCTAGTCACCCAAGAATGCTCTGACATGGGAACACACATATTGTGTATTAAAGGTGACATGTACCATACACATTGATTCTGTTTCTACAAATACATACGTAAAATGATAGTGGCAAGACCAGAAGAAAAAGATTCTAGAAGAATATACATGCATTTTGCAGGGGTGAAGGACTGGGAGAGGAATACTTTTTAGGAATGCAGGAATGCACATGCAACACCAAAAGGTTTTCTCAACCTTGGCATTACCGACTTTGGTTTATTTGTTTGTTTTTCTGGTACTGGGTCTGAACCCAGTGGTGTTCCACCACTGAGTGACATCCCCAGCCCCGTTTTTATTTCATTTTGAGACAGGGTAGCCCCCTGTCTGAATCACCCTGTTGACCTTGACCTTGTGATACTCCTGCATCAACCTCCCAAGTCACTAGGGTTACAGGCATCCATAGTGCTACAGGGCATGATGGCACACATTTTAGGCCACATACTCCCTTGGTGCAGAGGGGTGCCTGTGCACTCTAGGAAGGTCAGCAGCATCTCTGACCTCCACCCACTAGATACCAGTTGTAGCACAAAACTGCAGAACACAAAAAAATATCTCCATTGTTGCCAGATGTTCCCTGAAAGGAGCAAATCACCAGCTGGACCAATAATCAGGGGAAGAGATTACTCTTCTTAAGTGTTAACATACAGTTCATAGTAACAGAGGGTCAAAGCATCTTACCCAGAGTCAGCTGCCTGGAGTTTAAGCACAGTAGTTCATTTACAAGACACAGGCTCCTCTGGCTCTTTGCCCTCTCCAGGCCCCAGCTCACTCATCTGTGAAACAGATGTAAAAATACTACCATCTACTTCCTAGGCTCACTATGAAGACTAAATAAGGAAACCTATGTAAAGCACTTGGCCAGGTAAAGAGGAAGAATCGCAGCAGTATCAGCGTCATTATTGATATTTTTTGTTTACATTACTACAGGGTGCAACATTCTTTTGGAGCTTTCAATGAACAAGATCCTACTAGTCAAAAGCCTACCCCAGCAGTTCTTCAGCGAGGCTCGCCCACCCACCACTTCACCCTTTCAGAATATTGACAGGCTGAGAAAAGTGCCGGAGAAGAGGAGGTGGTCAAGGATGTGCTGAAGAACATTGGTCACTTGCAAAGAACTCTTGGGAAGAGTATGGAGTGGTGTCTTCCACTGAACTCATGATGTGAGAGCCATGTTCAGGGAAACTGACCCACTCCCTGAAACAAAATGGACAATGAGGGTGTCGGTGATGCTTGGGCACCAAACCATCTGTGAGACAGACCACAAGTCACCACTGGAACAGTCAGATGCAGAATCCCAGTCCCCTCTGACACATGCAGAAAGGAAGTCAAGTAATCAGAATCTGACCGGAAGGACTGGTGGGAATGGAGGCAGGGCCTCCCTCATCCTCAACAGCAGGCCCTGGAAGAGCCAAGGAATTTTCTGGTCAAATTCATGCAACTCCCATCTGATGACACCAGACATCTTTCTTTTCTTAATGTCACTGTTTCTTAACTCAGCATTTAAAAAAAATGTTCTTGAACACCTGGTTCTGTCTTGAAAAATGAATGTTATTCTAATACGTTTAGGAACTTGTGAACAACTTTTGAGTTGTATATTAGCTAATTTATCAAGATTACATGCAAACAATGACATTTTCCATTCTTTTTCCTTTTCAGGAATAATCTTCAGGTGTTTTCTTTACAGAGCAGAAGCAACATGAGTAGACTGACATATATGCTCCAACACATCCTAAAAAAGAGAAGTATTTTTTTGTGGGTTTTTTTTTTGTGTGTGTGTGTGTGTGTGTGTGTGTGTGTGTGTGTGTGTGATGTGATTGTCCACCTACACATTTTCTGCTCAACTGAGACAACTTCCAGAGTTACAGACTCCCTTATATCCAGGAGGAAAAGGACTTTAACATGACTTATTTCTAGTCAAATCTCCATAGCAACTGTCTTGGGTTTTAAGTTGAAACAGCTGTAGCAGCCAGTGACCAATCACAGTGTAAATGGGATCTGCGTGGGCACTGATGTCCCCTTGAGACATGGACTTGAGAGAGCAAAGACATCCTTCCCCACCTCTCCCAAAAGACATACCCAGATCTGTGGTAACAGCTCAAAGGAAAGGAAAGGGGAGACAGCAAAGGTGCCTTCATTCTTGCCAGAGGTGATGAATTATGCTTCTTAAACATACACAGCCCAGAATAAAAATGGCACTGGAAAAAGACAGAGTGTAGTGTGATTATGCAATGTCGGGTGTAAAGATGTCAAGTTCACAACTTTACAACTGCTCTCTTAAAAATTTAATGCTTTTAGACAAGCAAATTAAAAAGATGGACGTTTCTTGAAATGTAGTATAAACATGACAGTTACCCCTATAAAAACAGCCTGCGAGAATTTTTCAACTGGCACCAGTGAACAATGAGAAATTACAGATCCATTCAAATTCATGAAGTATAAATAAAACTGGAGGGGAATCTAACAACTGAAAGAATCAAATGGAACAGTGAACACCCAATACAATGCAGAAGGTTGGAGAGGAGCCTTAAATAAACGAAAGAGTGAATTCATCATCAAAACAGATAGGTAGTTGAGTCTGACAGCTTATTTCAAATTAAATCTTAAATTGGGTACCTTGACAACTTGATACACTCTATGGAAAGAAAAATGCATGCTTTTTCAGATAGGCCAACACAGTCATTAAAATTATATGCAGAAAACCACTTCTAGGGCTGGGGTTGTGGCTCAATGGCAGAGTGCCTGCCTCACACATGTGAGGCCCTGGGTTTGAACCTCAGCATCACATAAAAATAAATAAATAAAATAAAGGTGTCATGTTCATATATAACTAAAAAAAGAATATTTAAAAAATATTTAAAAAGGAAAAAATTAAAACACCCAAGTAAAAAAATATGCTAACTCAAAATAATTCAGATACTTAAAATGGCCTAAAAAATTCCGTTAGACATCATCTCCAATCTCATCACCCAGAAATAATGATTACAAAAATTTCCATATATAGGCTACTAATAATTTTGTGATGTGTCTCTCTACATGTTGATATATCTTTTACTGAATTTTTACCATACAGACATTTTTATAATTGGCTATTTTACTTTTAGTAAATGGTGAAGATTTATACAAGTAATTAACATTGAAAAACAAAAGCAGGCAATATTAAATGTTCATTAAAAATTACTAATTTACTAATTACTAATTTACTAATATAAAATTTCACTTTTATATTCACCTTCCAGTTTCACCAATAAGCATATACGTTTTACACAGTTTTCTCAAATTATATATGGATCATTTTCATTGGTCTTACTAAATATTTCTCTAGGTTTTAAGTGGACTCACAACAATCATTTTTTAGTGATTTCATAGTATTTCTGAAGACAATCTATCACAAATTACCAATCTCTAAACATTGAACCACTCAGTTATATTCAGGTTTGTCCTCGCCTTTTTGCTTTATCAATTACATGACAGTGAACATCTTCAAAAGTCTTCATTTCCTTCTGCTGAATTTAAAGACGCAGGGACTGGGGTTGTGGCTCAGTGGTAGAGCACTTGCCTCACACATGTGAGGCACTGGCTTTGATCCTCAGCACCACATAAAAATAAATAAACAAAATGAAGGTATTGTGTACATCTACAACTAAAAAAAGAAAATTAAAAAAAAATTTAAAGAAGCAGCATGAGGACTGGGGTTGTGGCTCAGTGGCAGAGTGCTTCTCTAGCATGTGCGAGGCCCTGGGTTCAATCCTCAGCACCATATAAAAATAAATAAATAAAATAAAGGTATTGTGTCCAACTACAACTACAACTACATTTTGTTTATTTATTTTTATGTGGTGCTGAGGGTCAAAGTTATAAAGACACACTCTTAGGTATAGTCATGCTGCTGCATGACTATACCTAAGTCATGACTATACCTAAGAGTGTGTCTTTATAACTCTTGCTAAAAAAATCTTCATCTTTAAAAACTCATCACATTAATTTATGGCATAGGTAATTTCCCTCTGGAAAGAGAACTGAGTATATATGTATTAATCATGGCATCCCAGATGAAGGTATTTATTAGAACTCTTTAGAAGGAGGATCTATTTAGGATATTTAAATTGCTAATGGCTTACTTGTACATTTTTTTCCAATGTATGAGACAGGGAAATTAAATACAGTCTGAATGCCATTTGATTGCATCTGAGTTATTTCTTGATGCTTTACAAACACCGAAGCTTCTGAGAAGAAGGGCCAAACAGAAAGCAAAACATAGACAAGGTGATCCAAGAAGAGAAGATTCTCCTACACAGGTTGCCTTTAGAGTAAACAACCAAATAAGTAATCCCAGGTGTCTTAGTCCGTTTTTTGTGTTGCTATAACAACAGACTACCCAACGCTGGATAATAAATAAAGAAGCTTACTGGGCTCTTGATTCTGTGGCTAGAAAGTCCAAATGGCATGGCTCTGGGTGTAATGAGGGTCACTGGGCTGCATCACAACATGTAGGGAAGAGGAAAGGAAACTGGATGCATGCAGAAGGGGCCAAGCATGTGTGGTAGCCTCACACAGTAACAACCAGCTCTCTTGGGAATTAATCCAGGCACATGAGATCTCACCCACTCCCTAAAAGATGGGCACTAAACCCTCCCAAGAGCAGTGCCATCATGATCTGATCACCTACTAGGACCCATCTCTTAAAGTTTCCAACACCTTATTCCCCGGGGCCCAAGCTTCCACTAGGTGAACTTTCCTATTAAACCATATCCAAACCATAGCAGCACCTATTATTTGAAAAACAATGAAAAAAAAGCATCCTCACCCCACACAGCACTATAATAAAAGAAGACAGGCACTCTTGTTGCAAAGGCAACACAGGCTCACATTTGGAGATGACTTACTTCTGTCACATGGTTAGAGACAGGCATCTGCAGAAAGCCATATAATGCCATGGATCAACTGCTGCCCCTTTAAACAAGAGTCTGCTACTGTATCAGCTAGTCTCAGCCAAGCCTGCAAGGATAGAGAACAGGCTGTGAGCACTTCACAGCTGACCTCCTAGGTTGCCAGGCTGGCAAATACTATTTCTCCCTACAGCTGGATGCTATGCACCAGTGGCAGAAGGGTGACTCCCTGGGGAGCACACTGTGCAGGAAATACCTGTATACTTTTCATGATACTGTGCATTTTGCAAACTTCTGCAAGAATAGGGGAACAAATAGGCTTGGTGAGAGTGGAAACCTGGACCCAGAAGGCCAGGTATTGAGTGAAGTTCCAACACTGCTACATGCTTAACACATAACTGCTTACAATGCCACAGGATTTTAAAGGTAGAAAGGATGTAGGACACATTCTACTGAAAGTCCCTCATTTTACAGATGGAAACATAAGTGCTGGAAACTTTGTAGTGGCAGAACTATGGACACAGGCTTTCAGTTCATAACTCTTTCCACTATTCAAACATCTCCCAAGGGCTATTTGTAAGTATCTTCCATAAGATGTTAAGGGAGGGTGGGGAGGCTATAGCTCAGTGGCAGAGTGCTTGCCTCGCACCTGTGAGGCACTGGGTTTGATCCTCAGCACCACATAAAAATAAACAAATAAAATAAAGGTATGTTGTCCATCTACAACTACAAAAATAATTAAAAAAAAAGATGTTGGTGGGGAGAAATGGTTTACCATGAAAGTAGTCACAGTGGGTAGAAAGGTCCTAGGTTAATCAAAGTTAAACTATTTTTAACTACAGGACTTCTGTGAGTCTTTAAAATGCTAATGTAGTGTGGGCTAAGTCTTGGTCAAATGCAGGATGTGGTTTGCACTTGAGTGGAGAAGTGAAGCATTCCTGGTCCCCATCCTGACTCTCCTATTACAGGATTAACCACGTGAGGTTGGCTTGGCAGTTTACTTAGAAGTCTCAGAGCCTCTGTTTTCTCAATCAGTAATGTCAGTATTCCAAGAAAACTTACTTAATTGGCTTGCTGTGAGGACTGAGCCAGGTGTTGGTACATTACTGGACATCTACAGAATGGATTCATGATGTTACTCTGTGCTCAGCCCTGGGGGTACAGTATATGATCTAGAAATGGAGCAGACAAATAAGCAAATAATTGCAAGTCTGTGATAAGTGAGGCCAAGAAGAGCTCAGTGAGCCATAGAAGTCCAAGGAAAGGCACCCAATCAATGTCAGGGGATGATCCCGTGGATTCTTCCCATTGTAGGTGAGGAGGTGGAGAAAGTAGAGGTGGTGGTGGGGGGTGCACCCAGGGCTTTCCACATGGGAGTCCATCCACCACTATATACGTGGTCCAGCAAAGGTGGACATTGATTTTTCTTGTCAAGTAAAATGTACCAAAGATCTTTAGAACCTCAGCTCTGGAGGGTGTGGGGAGATCAACTAGATTCAACCAGCACTCAAAGGCATCCCCTCTACCATGTTTCTGGGAAGAATAGGGATGAGGTAGGATGGATACTGGTTCCTATGTGACCTGGTAATTCAGATTTACACCTGTTACCCAAGAAGAATTAAAAACATTTCATTTCACTCCCAAAAGTACCAAGTCTGGCCTTTACAGTCACTCAACCAACAGTTGGTCCCCCCAGTCTCAGTATGAACAATCTATCAGACATCACTTCCTGATGGGCAGCCCATCACATGCAGATCCTTCTAAGAAACAGAGTTCTAATTTACAGCTAAACTGATATTCCTCCCAGAGACCTCCCACCTGCTGGCCCTGATTAGGTTTCCAAGGCCCACACAGCATGAATCAAATTCCTCTTTCATTCGCCTTTCAAACATCTGTAGAATAAACTACACTCATTCACCTCTTAGGTCTTCTTTAGGTTTGGGAGCCCATTCAACCTTCTCTAAGCTCTCCCATCTCAAAGTTAAGGGCATCCCCATCTCTCCCCAGTTTCTCAAGTCAAAATCCAAAAGTCATTAGATTCCTCTTTCCTTTTCTAGGTTCTCAGAAGTTATTTTCAAATATCAGACCACTTTTTAGCATCTCTACTCCAACCACCCTGCCTCCCAGC
The DNA here is from genome assembly GCF_048772815.1 of Callospermophilus lateralis. Classification (NCBI taxonomy): domain Eukaryota; kingdom Metazoa; phylum Chordata; class Mammalia; order Rodentia; family Sciuridae; genus Callospermophilus; species Callospermophilus lateralis. Next base: position 4,264,422 of record NW_027514398.1, on the reverse strand, counting down.
ACCATCACCTCTCCCCTAGACTATCACAAAAACCACACAAAGCCAGGTAGTCTCTCTAAAACGTCAGTTAGATCCAATGGCTTCTAACTGATGTTAAGATGACATTCAGACTCCTCTTAACCCACTACCTGGCTCAAGCCCCACCTCATCTTGGGTGGCCCTCTTCTGGATAAACACCAATTTTAAATACAGTCTTTTCAGTAAAATATCTTTTTGTAGTGAGAGAGAATCAACTCCTGGCTTAAGGGTTGAAGCAGAAGTCTGTGGTGGGAAGAGTGAGGCTGGCTCTAAGGCACCTCCAGGTGCCCCCTCAGATGGATCTGGAACTGACTAAAACCATTTCCCCTTCCTGGGCCACAGCTCACCTGTAAGAGGAAGGCTTTTCTGCTGGGTCATTTTGGAAGTTCTATTCATTCTAAATACTTATTTCTTCTTAAGTTGATCTTGAAGCAGGCCAGGCTTTCTGATCAACAGTCTATCTGTTTCTCTAGGGAGGTGGATGGTACAAACCCCAACAATTGGGGCCAGGAGATATCAGCACCATTTTTCTTTCTTTCTTTCTTTCTTTTTTTTCCTTAACTTTTAAAAATTTAAGCTTTCATTGTTTATTTAATTTGTTTTTATGTGGTGCTGAAGATCAAACCCAGTGCCTCACCACACTAGGCACACAACCCCAGCCCACCATTTTTATTTCTTAATTCCAGTTAAGCATCAAAAGACCCATGACTTTAAAAGAAATTTATGGATACCTTACACAGGCATTTCTAATCTGAACCTCTGGGGCTCAGCATGTCTCAAATATATTAATTGTGATCAAGGGCCTTGGAATGGGTTGGGGAAAAGAAGAACCTGTGTCTGTTATCGTCTCGTATGGGGCTCTCTTCCTCTAACCTTATCATGGTTCACTTCCTGAGCTCATGCCACACTGACTGCTAAGTCAAGCGAACAAATGCTCTCTTTAGAAAGGCACAAGAGACAGTGTTACCTTCTTATCTTATCCAATCGGCCAGGCCTGGACTGCCTCCCCCAGAACTCAGTTACCGTGAACCCACCTTAACCCTGATGACAGACCAGTGTCTCTCGCCAAGGAAAAACTGACTGTGTAACCGACACAGGTCACATCAGGTCTGAGTCCTGCGGCTTTCAAAAACTAAATGCCTGGCAGATGATACCCAATTGGCATGCTTTCATTATTTTTTGAGAAATACATATTAAGTGCTTATTAAGTGACAGTTTTTGTGCTGAGGACATAATGGTGAATACAACATGTGAATTCCCACCTACCCTCACAGAATGAATCTAAGAGAGGGTAAAGTATTCAAGAAATATCTACACAAATAAGTGTCATCACAAATAAGTGGATGAACACTGTGAAAGGAAGGCATGAGGAGCCACAGGAACACACCTGGGGAATGTGGATGTCAGGAGGGTGTTCTGACTGACAGCCCAGGGCGGTCAGCTGAGACCTGACCACACAGGGCTGAAGGGGGGAGTTAGTGATGGGCGCAGGAGGCCCTCTGCTGCAGGCTCTGCCCTGTGGTTTCCAAAATGCGTTCCTCCTCATCTGCAAGGGTCCCTTCAAATACCTCTTCCTCACTCAGACCTTCTCAGAGCAAAAAGCATGGAAAATCCCCAGTAGCCAACAAGTGTCACAGAAAAGCACAGGACAGTTTGAGAAGAACAGCACAACCGGAGGAACTGTGCCCACCAATAACAAGTGAGGGGGAGCCCACAGGAAGAAGGAGTGAACACGCTTCAATAGTCCTGCCCCAGGAACCCCCTCACAGTGCTGGAGGCCCCAGAACTCAGCACCACTATCTGCTGACACTGGGGAGGGCTCCCTTGGATATACCATGTCATGGCAGATGGGATCATGGTGGGAGCACACTCAAGAGGAAGGAATTATGTGGCAAGACGGGAAGCGAGAGGGGGGGTTCAGAGGTGAGGCCTACATCTTCCTCACAGTTCACCTCAGTGAGACCAGCAGCAATCCTTCCAGTGGCAGCTCCTGCAATGATCTAATGACCTCCCAATAGGCTCCACCTCTTATTATATTTAACAATTTTATATTTATTTATTCATTTGTTTTCATACTAGGGATTGAACTCAGGGCTACTGACCTACTGAGCCACATCCCCAGCCCTTTATATTTTTGAGACAGGATCTTGCTAAATTGCTTAGGACCCTGTTTAGTCACGAGGCTGGCATCTCAGGCCTGCACAAAGGAGCTAGCTAGGATCTGCTGCCAAAAGGTCTACCACCTCTCTATACTGCCACTCTGGGGACCAAGTTTCTAGCACATAAAACTTTGGGGACAAACCATATCCAAACCAGAGCAGAAGATGAGTTCAATTTAAAAAAAAAAATCCAACACACAGTTTCAAAATGATGGGAATGGCATTAAGAAAATGATAAGTGAATAATAAAATAAATCCTAATCTGTGAACTCAGATGAGGTACGGAAATTAAAAAAAAAAAAAAACTGAAAATAAAACAAAAAGTCTTTTCAGAAATATTGCTTAAGAGGCAAAAGACAAAAAGAAGAATATGTAAAAGAAAAAGATATAAATTGTTTAAAAGAAAATGAACACTGAAAACAGGTAAAAAGAATCCTATGTGGGCTGGGGCTGGGGCTCAATGGTGGAGCACTCGCCTAGTGAGGGTGAGGCACTGGTTCAATCCTCAGCATCACGTAAAAACAAATAAATATAAATAAAGGCATTGTGTCCATCTACAACTAAAAAAAAATCTAAAAAAAAAATCCTACAAATTCCTGAAGACAGGACACAAAAACAGCAATTTATTTAAAATTCTCTTAATGTTTAAAAATTGTGAAAGTACAACACATAGAAAAAGCAAACTGTAAGTGAAAAACACTAACCACAAGGACCAACAGCAAGATACTAGATAATAAAGAAAAATAAATCGTTGGGTTCTCAGGCAAAAGTAATGAGTAACTTCAAAGATAAAGAAAATGAGATAATCATTGAACCTTTGAAGAACAGTACTTCAATCCAAAAGAAAAATAAGTATGTACAACCTGAAGGAAAACATATGTGAATTAAAGATTTCATGTCCAACAAAAGTGACTGTGAAGTAGAAAGAGTACTAACAAAGCACTGTCAATATGTGAAAGTCTGGAGAAGAATGTCCCCTGGCCATTACTTGAAGAACCTGGTGCAGAAGAGTTTTGCCAAGTCAAATGACTAGGGCAACAATGTCACAAAGCACCAACCATGTGCTTCCTTGGATAGATAAGCTTCAACAGGAGCTAAAAAGCAGAGAGTACTCTATGCATGGACATATGTTCCGATAATACAGATCAAGTGCGACTATTTTAAAACTGGGGAGAAACAGGAAAAGCATATATAAAAGTCTGGGTTTTTTTTTTTAAACCTGTTCTCGGTAATTACACTGGTGATGATAGCATTGGTGTTGTTATTTTGAGACTGTTATGTATGTAATCTGGGATAAAACAAATGAGTAATTATGGACTACTCTAATTCTATCCCCTATGTCCTTGGGAATCAGGATTACCGGTGTCGGGAAAAGAAAAGAAAAAAAAAAGGAGGAAAAGATGTCATGCAGAACAGGTTTAAAAACCTGAAGTACAATGTGGACTCACAGGGCACTGTATCTTAGCTCTGTCCACTGGGAGATCTAGAAACAACCACAAACCTAACAGCAGCAAGTTCACCTGGAACCTGGAGAAGGTTCTAGAAACACTATTCTCTACAAAAAGTAGTGTCTGCTTAGAGTAATGGGCAATTCCAGGCAGGGGAGGGTGATATATCCTGCCTTAGAAAAAGCAAAGAAGCTACAAAGGGTTCCTAGGGTCAGTTCAAAAGGGATCAGGATCAGCTGTCCAAAGCAGAACGTCAGAATGGGGAGTAATGTGCAAATGGACAAAGGGTTTCTTTCTTGGCGGATGAAAATGTCCTATTCCATTCTGTGATGATGGCACATACATGGCAAAACAACTCCATACATACATGGTAAAACAACCCAGGAACTGTTTGCTTTAAAAGGTGTATTTCAAAGCATGTAGATTATATCTCAGTATAGCTGTTAAAAAAGAGAGAGAGAGAGAGAGAGAGAGAGAGAGAGAGAGAGAGAAAGGATTCCCAAGAACTTGAAATGGCATCCAGTGTTCAAAAGTCAAGGGATCATGATTCCAAGTGAATCAAACCCACAACATGTATTTAAATTCTGAGTTCATAAAGATGATTTTAAAAATCTGGTTCCAAGTACATAAATCTACATTTATGATAAAACTGCACAGAACTGTATACACACAGAGAATGAATACATATAAAACTGGTGAAATCAGATGAAGACAAGTGGGTTGGACTAATTTCCAATTTTCTGGTTGTGAAAATATAGTATAATTATTTACTATGAGAACAATAGAGGAAACACAGAAAGGGGTATACAGGATCTCCCTGTATTATTTCTTTGCAACTGCATGTGCATCTATAATTACCTGAAAAATGAAAAGTTCAATTAAAAAAAAAGAAAGAAATAAAACCCATCACCTATACAGAGTAATGGGAAATCAACTCATTTTTTTAAAAGCTAGTAAAGATTCATTTACCTATTTTTCTTCTATGACCCATATGAATGGTTAAGAAAATAGTAAGAGGAGTGAGCTTACCTCTTTATTATTATTATTATTATTATTATTATTATTATTATTATTATTATTAGTTGTAAAAGGACACAATATCTTTTTATATATTTATTTTTATGTGGTGCTAAGGATCGAACCCAGTGCCTCAGTGAGGTACAGCCCCAGCCTGAGAACTGAGCTCTTTATGAAAATATCCTCATTAATAAATGAGAAGAGGGGCTGGGTATGTGGCTCAAGCGGTAGCGCGCTTGCCTGGCATGCGTGCGGCCCGGGTTCGATCCTCAGCACCACATACAAACAAAGATGTTGTGTCCACCGGAAACTAAAAAATAAATATTAAAAAAATCTCTCTCTCTCTCCTCTCTCTATCTTAAAAAATAAAAATAAAAAATAAAGGCATGTACCACCACACCTTTTAAAAAATAAATAAATAAATGAAAAGAGTAGATAAATAAATGAAAAAGAACTATTTAGATAATCACTCTTACAACCCCAAATAAACTCCTGGAGTTAGCCACCAGGCATTATCAACAGCTAGCATGAAGAGAAGCAGAAGGAACACGTATCTGATGCCTCCTATGGGGGAAGACACAACTTTAATGTCTTGCCATGGAGTGAACATGGGTCTGATCAGACTTGAGGATGTAGTTACCAATTAGCAGGTCACCAATGACAGAGAGAAGAGCTGAACTGCACTGTCAGAGCACAATCAGCAACATTCAGATGTGGGCCAGTCTGCAGGTCCTGTATTCTTCCAGGGATAAACCAGGAGGAAAGACAGGGGGATGGGGCAACGGAAAGGAAACCTACAGATTATAAGAGTCTCAAAAGACACAGGTTTCCTTAAAATGGGTAAGGTTAAACTTGGGACATAACCTGGGCGATAATACTAGAAAAAAACTTAAGGGTGCATCTGCTTTAAAAAGCAAGATAGGGCTACCTTAGGGACAGTAGGGGCTGCTGGACTAGGCAGCCAAATTCTAATCCCTGACCTGTGTGATGGTCACAGACATGTCTGCCCTAGGATAACTCAGAAAGCTACCCCTCTGTTATGTCACCTTTCTCCATTTTTATTTTATTTTGCAATAAAAAGATCTTCAAAAGTGTGTGGGGGGCATTGTATCACTAGCATAACCTGCATAAATGCAAGGCAACATTTAAAATAAATAATGAAAATAAGTAATACTATTTAATTTTTAGCTACAACTATAGCCTGAGAAAGATTCCAAGCCCTGTTTTCATCTCTGGGATATATAAGGAACTCAAAAAACTTACCATCAAAAACAAAAACAAACAAAAAAAAAAACAACCAACCCAATCAATAAATGGGTCAAGGAACTGAACAGACACTTCTCAGAAGAAGATATTCAATCAATCAACAAATGCCAGGTGTCATTCTGACCGGCTCTCAACACAACATCTCTAGTAATTAGAGAAATGAAAATCAAAACTACTCTAAGATTTTATCTCACACCAGTCAGAATGGCAGTTATCAAGAATAAAACAAAAATAAATGTTGGTGAGGATGTGGGGGAAAAGGCACACTCATACATTGCTGATGGGACTGCAAATTAGTGCAAGCAATCTAGAATGCAGTATGGAGATTCCTTAGAAAACTTGGAATGAAACCACCACTGGACCCAGCTATCCCACTCCTGGGTCTATACTCAAAGGACTTAAAATCAGCATAATATAGTGAGACAACTACATCAATGTTCATACCAGCTCAATTCAGAATAGCTGAACTGTGGAACCAATCTAGATGCCCTTCAGTTGATGAATGGATAAAGAAACTATAGTATATATACACAATGGAATATTACTCAGCATTAAAAGAGAATAAAATTATGACATTTGCAGGTAAATGGATGGAGTTGGAGAATATCATGCTAAGCAAAGTAAGCTAATCCCCAGAATCCAAAGACTGAATATTCTCTCATAAGTGGACACTGATCCATAACAGCAGGGACAGAGACAGGGAAAGAATAGAGGAACTGTGATAGGGCAAAGGGGAGGGGGGAAGGGGAGGGGGTATGGAGGCAGGAAAGATGGCAGAATGAGATGCATATCATTACCCTAGGTGCATGCATGACTGCACATATGGTGCGACGCTACATCCTGTACAACTAGAGAAATGAAAAGCTGTGCTGCAACTGTGGACAATGAATCAAAATGCATTCTACTGTCATATATACCTAATTAGAATAAATAAATAAATATATTTTTCATGTCGTATGCTTCTAGAAACACTGAATTTATAAATGATCTAGTGCCAGGCATGATGGGGCATACCTACAATTCCAGCGACTGGGAGGCTGAGGCAGGAGAACTACAAGTTTAAAGCTAGCCTCAGCAACTTAATGAGATCTTAAGAAACTTAGGGAGACTCTGTCTCAAAATTTTAGAAAAGGGCTGGAGTGTAGCTCAGTGGTACAGCCCTTGGGTTCAACCCCACTACTGAGATGAGGAGAGATCTGATGCATCAAACTAAGTCAGGCCTCAGGAGATGAAGAAAACAAACCCGAGCTCTTCTATAACTCACAGATTGTATTCATTCAGCCTTCTCCAAACAAGCTTAAAAGGTTTGCTTTTCCATTATGAGCATTTAAGCAAGTGACAACACTGAGTCCCAGTAAGAGGTACTTGTCCTCATCCTGGTTACAGGTGCCCAGACTTCCCTAAAAGGGAAGTGCCCACTTAAAAGGGCACCTTTGGAGCCCAGCAATAATTCACCTCTCCCTTCATGCCCAATGTGTTTGTAGGTTCTCCAGGGACAAGATGTCCTGTATCTGAATGCACAAAGAACAGAAATAAGCACATTTGCCCTCCCTCGCCCCAACTCTGTATCTTAAAACAAGATACCATATCCCAAGCTGCTGGGTCATCAACACCAGCCAGAATTGACCACCAAGCCCTTGGAAAAAAAAAGATGGGGAGATCAGATTACATAACAGACCTGTAATATAAACTTGCAAAGAGCAAAGAAAATGTGAAATTCAAATGGAGCCAAATCACATTTTTCAAACACTTATCTCAAATACAGAAAAAGTGACCTGACTCACTAAAACATGGTTTGAGACTAAGTCTTGTTTTACTTTATTCCCCTCCCACATCAACTGCTACATTAGTTTGAAATGAAAGAAAATGTGGAATGCACTAGCTCAAAAAGAAAGAAAGAAAGGAAATGTGAGCCAGGATAGCTCAATTTTTCGGGTAGTGCTGCTCTCCAGAGAGGACAAAATGCCGGCAACACATAAAGTTCAGGAGTGGGACTGTGGAGCTCAGTGGTAGAGCGCTTGTCTAGCATGCACAAGATGCTGGGCTCCAAACCCAGCACTGAGAATAATAAAAAGATGAAATGCAGGCAATAATTCAAAGGAAACTATAGGCAGGTTGAAACTAGATTCATCTTCAGATCTGTTTGTTTGTTTGGTACTGTGGATTGAACCCAGGGGTGCTTAACTACTGAGCAAACCCCCAGTCTTGTTTCCTTTTTATTCTGAGACAGGCTCTAAGTTGCTTAGGGCCTCCCTAAGTTGCTAAGGCTGGCCTCAAACTTGCGATCCTCCTGCCTCAGCCTCTGGAGCCGCTGAGATTACAGGCCCATGCCACCATACGCAATACATCTGCATCTTAGTCAGTCTCCCTTGAGTAGACTAACCCCTCCCTCACTGTCTGCTGTTGCCTCTGCGTTCTCTGCACATTTTTCTGTGTGACTTTCCAGCCTGGCCTCATACCTTCCCTTGTTCTTAAATTTTTGTGAGAGATGTACACAAGCAAGCCCATAAACGCCACGACCCTGCTGAAATGGCTGGAACAGGAATCTAAATTAACTATGATATAATTACATACATAATGTCTATATATACACTTCAGTTGAACAGCTAACATAAAATTGAATCTTCTCTAATTTTGATCAACATTCAAAAGAACAAGGAGGTAATTATTTAAATAGTGCTGTGAATTCACCTGTCCACCCAATGTATGAAATACTTCTATTATTATGGAAGCACACTGCACCATTTCCAGTTAAGAGAAACACACCTAGTTCAAATTCCATGGGTCCTCCCTATGACACAGTATACCCCTGCCTGTAAGGACCAGTTCCCAGCCTTCATTATGAACATTTGCAGCAAAGGGGCCCTCCACGGAAACTGCTCTGACCATGTGAGTTCATGAATGTCAGAACAGGAAGCTCCGTCTCCACCTGGCCCCTGATGATATCAAGAGCATGGAAACGAACATTCAGTTAACTCTCCATTCTCCACATACCTATGATAAAGGACACCCACCAGTGTTTGGAGCTGTACTTAGGAACACAATGCATAACTGGGACGCCCAGGACAGAAGGCAGACAGAAACTTCCTCAGATACCATCCACCTGTGGGCCTGGTTCTCTGGGCAAATCTGTAGCCACAGAATTGCCAGGTGTTAGGAGGAAGAGGAAGGGGGTCCTTGAGTTTGGATTTCTCACCCAGACCTTTTCCAAGGAGCCATGAGCAGTACGAGAGCCTGTTAAAGGTTACTTACTGCTTGCTGGATGCCAGTCTTCACCTGCTCGCTCAACATGCCTTCAAAGACAAAGGAGTCACCAAACTCCTCAGCCTACAGGGAAGGTAAGAAATAGAAACCCAGAGAAGGTTGCAGTGATGTGGTGTATGCATGCCATCTTCTTTGGACACTGCTAACGGGATTCTTCTCCCAATGAACCTGAGTTTTTCCTACATCTTCCCACAAGACCCAGAAATGACTTATAGTCATCTGTGTCCCTCTTAAAACAGGTTAATGTTGCTCTTTGAACCTGTTTTCATTTAGTTGTTAAGAGTGCTTTACCACTGAGCTATATCCCCAGCCCTTTTTCCAATTCTGAGACAGGGTCTTGCTAAGTTACCCAGGCTAGACTCAAACTTGCAATCCTCCTGCCTCAGCCTCCCCAGTCTCTGGAATTACAGGCATGCACCCCTGCACAGGGTGCTGAGATTAGCTTTTCAGAACAAACTGTTCACATTTACCCAAGTTTACAAATAGCCCAGGGAAATAACAGAAATCTATACATATGAGATTGTGTAACCCAGCCTGTCCTTTGTCCTCCTCCTGGAATTCAGCAAAAATAACTAAATGCCACTGCTGATATTCTGACACATTCTGGCTCCACCGAGGTATTAAATGTGTTTATAAATATCAAGTGGTTAATTTAAGCACTAGATGGAAACCTGAACTTTAATAATTCTATTTAATATGAACATCTCAATTCTTCACAGACCTGGTTCTCTTCCTTGCGTGAGATCTGGTTCTGAAAACCGGGTCCTCTGTCCCTTGGCATCCGTGACTCTACTCCTCCTCTAGTTTTCTTCCATATATCTGACTATTCATCCTCATCCCCTGAAATACATGGGCTCTTTCTACGGTTCCTAAGATGCTGCGGTTTCTCAGAGCGCTGTCCCTGCTTTCTGCACTTCTCACACTAGGTCAGCAGCCTCCAGCTCTGTGATCATACCTTGGCCTGTGAAAACCAGAGGCTGCTGCTCCCCATCCCTGGGGAGTCTGATCCTGGGGGCTGTGGCAAGGCTCAAAAACTCTGCCTAGGTCACACCTGTAGTCCTGACACTGGTGGTTCCAGATAAACACACTGGTCAACCGCTGGCAACTTCCCATGTTGTTACTTTAATTACAGCCAGAACTTCCCATGGCTCCAGAGCTCTGCCCCAGTCCCAAGCTGTCCTCACCTGACTGCGGCCTTGCACTTCAGGCCTTACCCTGGCACCTCAAGCTCCCCTTCGGGTGGCGCTTACCATCCTTTCCTCACCCCAGATGTTCTTACTATATTTGCTGGTGACATCACCGTGCCTAACAACCTAAGCCAGTTTATTCATTTCACAAACACTATCTACCCAACACCCACTATGCGCTGGATTTAGAACTAAATGAGGGGACACAAGGTCAATATCAGAAAGGCATGATCCCTGTCTTCATTGTGCTTAAGTGTGCCGATACAGGAAAAAAAAATCATGCCCAATGAAGAAAGAAAAAAATGATTATAACTTCATTTCACCTTGTAAGGTTAAAAAAAAAAGTTAAACACAAGCCTCCTTCTGACAGAGTGAACAGAGGTAGTCTCCTTGAAAAAGTGATAATCAAGCTGAGATGACAAGAACAAGCAGCAGCCAGGCACAGTGGACACATCTGCAATTCCAGCTACTCGGGAGATGGCAGCAGGAGGATCGCAAGTTCAAGGTCAGCCTCAGCAACTTAGCAAAACCCTGACTCCCAAAAAATTAAAAAAGAAAAAGATGGAGAAGGAGACAGCCTTGTAAAAAGAAGATAAGTAAAGCAGCTGTGGATTCCAAGCGGAGGAAAAATACGAACCAAGCTCCCAGGCTGGGAAAGAAGGTCTGGTTCTCAAGGAATAAAAACAAGACCAGTAGGACTGGCAAGGGGCGTGGGATGTAAAATAATGTTGAAGTGGGGGGGAGGAATCTGTAAAGTGCTAGAAAAAAATGAAGCATTTTTTCCAAGTTAGGGCTTCTGAGCCCCCGTGCCCTACACCCTCTGGCATCATACTGAAGCTTAGAAACCTCCTTCTCAGAATGAAACATTTAAATGTATAAAATAAAATCAATAAGACTACTAAAACAATCATTACATAAATATTAATAAAACAAATGGCTGTTAGAGTCACCTGTATGCTTTTTAAAAAAAAATATTTTCTTTAGTTGTTGATGGGCCTTTACTCTATTCTTTTATTTTTATGTGGTGCTGAGAATCAAACCCAGTGCCTCACACCTGCCAGGCAAGTGCTCCACCAAGGAGCCACAACCTGAGTCCCACCTGTATGCTTTTTATTAACATATTAAGTAAGATCTGGTACTAGTTCTCATAATTATCCTATTTCAAAGTGGGATGAATGCAAACAGTATTTCAAAATATCTGGAATAATAACAATAAGAAAGTAAATCTGTGATTTCTTTGTCTTTTTTTTTTTGTACCAGGGATTAAAAACCCAAGGGCACTTAATCACTGAGCCACATCCCCAGCCTTTTTAAATATTTTATTTAGAGAAAGGGTGTTGCTGAGTTGCTTAGGGCTAAGTTGCTGAGGCTGGCTTTGAACTCGCAATCCTCCTACCTCATTCTCCTGAGCCACTGGGATTACAGGTGTGCCCCAATGTACCTGATGAAGTCTGATTTCTATTGGTAACAAAGTCACAGGTACTAAGTTTACCATGGTTTGTTGTCTGTGTGATAATTGAAGGGCATGCTAAATTTCAGGTAGAAATATCCAGATGAAAATTTTTCTCCTCTGTGCTCATGGATGCCTAAATTCTGCTTACTCTATCTAATCTTCATAGAGAACCCTGGTCTAAGGAAAGCCTTCTTCCCACGAAATCTTCTAACTTTAGCAGAGTACTGGCAACTTGACCTTGGAATATTCTTTTCAAACAAAAAGAACACAGATGTTTGCTTCTGACAAATGTTATTAAAAAGATTTATAACCACTTTGTATATTTGGGGAAATTTCAAAGAAATGTGAGAATGCAAAATCCTATCTGACCATTATTTTGCTTTTCACATGCACTCTCAAATTAATGCTTTTAAATTAAGAAAAAAAGATAGTTGGTGCTTTAAAAAGGAAAAAAAGAAAAGAAAACAGGAACTCCACATACTCAAGACAAGGGGAAAGTTTTTGGCAAGAGAAAATGGGATGCGTTTTAGAAAACAAGTCTATTTCAGAGACTCATAGAAACGCTCATTAATTCCAAAGCTTCCCCTTCCTGTTCTCATTTAGGGCAAACATCCAGTTCCAGAGCCCTGCTTGGTGGTTCAGTGACCACGGGATAATGCCAGGAACTGCCACAGAGGAGCCTGTGAACCATTGAGGCACTGGAATAAAGCCACAAAAATGAAAACCTGCACTCTGGCATCTATCATTCCTAAAACATGTAATGCTTCTGGAACATCCAAGTTGCACGTTATTGACAGGGAAGAATGGCCTTACTTTATGTGACATCTGTTATCTCAAAAAGTTGAGTGAACAGTCACCATCTCTGGCATGCTTGAGCATTAACACAACATACCTTTATGTTTAAGAACACAGGCTCTGGGGTCCCACTGTGCAGGTTGGAATCCCAGTTCCATCAGTAACTAGCCACACAACTTAGAGCAAATCACTTTTCTAACCCTCAGTTGCTACCTGAAGAAAAACCCACTGCACAGGGTTTCTGGAGAAATTAAGTGAAATACATAAATAAAGGGCTTATGTTAACTGTGATTTAAAACATTTCTCAGAGCAATGGAAAATAATTAAGTTTCCCCTTTTGTCCCCAACCACATTACCTCTGTCAAATAGCCAGTGGAGTTCACAAACTTCTCGAATTCAGCATTACTGACTTCATAGGCATCCATATAAAAGGCATCAACAGTAACTCTCCTTGCAGGGGCTTCCCCGTCCTGCTTTATCTGAGGATCATCTGTGCCCATTGTAAACACTCCAGCAGGGATGGGGACCATCTGCAGTGAAGACGGAGACACAGAAGTCATGCATCACAAACTGTACCTGGGCAAGGCGTATAGTTCTCAGTCCACAGTAAGCACATATGCTTAGTAACCCCCACCAGGAAATCACCATAAAATTAGCAAAATCACTCCACGCCCCAATGAAGGTGAACCATGAACTGGGGAAAAAAAAAGGTGAAAATTTTTTAGGAAAGTAAGTTTCTTTAGCCCAAATTCTACATGTCCTAAATTTGCGCACAGCATGCAAACAGGATTAATAGAAACCAAATCGTCTAATGGGGAGCCACAGGTGCCGGGAGAGCATGCCATATTTCTTCACTAGATACATGTGTACATATTTTCTTCAATATTTTCATTTCTTTCAAATTAATTTTAAAAACATACATAAAAATGCCATATATAATATCACCAAATACTCACTGCATGATTTTTTTTCTTTTTTGGTTTAAACAATGGAAATTTATTTCTTAGGGATCTAGAGACTAGCAGTCCAAGATCAAGGTGTTAGCAGCTCTGGTTTCTTCCGAGGCCTCTCTCCTGAGATTTTAGATGCCCACCTTCTTACCATGAGCTCACATGGCCTTTTTTCTGTGTGTGCATATCACTGGTATCTCTTTTGTGTGTCCTAATTTCCTCCTCTTATGAAGAAGTCAGATTAGCCAAAGACTTTTTTTGTTTGAGGGTGGGCACTGGGGATTGAACTCAGAGGCATCACTGCATGAATTTTCCCCATTAAAGATAATGGGAAGGGTTTAAATCACTGAAACAGAAAAATCTGAAAAGTTTACTAAGGGATTATGTTTTGTATAATTCCTTACCATATTGCAAGTACATTCTTCCTATCTACCGTCACACATGAACTTAAACTTCCAGGGGAAAGAGACTGGGACTGTTATGTTTACCAGTTCCTAGCTGAGCGGGGTTATGTTTACCAGTTTACCAGGGTTATGTTTACCAGTTCCCAGCCCTGAGCAGAGGGTCTGAGGATGGTACAGTAAGTTTTCAGTTAAAAAATGCAAGTCCAGGAGCTGGGTATGGTGGTTCATACCTATAATACCAGTGGCACTGGAGGCTGAGGTAGGAGGATCTCAAGTTTGAGGCTAGTGTTGCCAACTTAGCAAGGTCCTAAGCAACGTAGTGAGACCCTGTGTCAACATAAAATATGAAAAGGGCTGCAGATGTGATTCAGTGGTTAAGTACCCCTGGGTTCAATCCCTGGTACCCACCCCCCACAAAAAAAGAATGTAAAAATGGTGCAGGCAATACATAAAAAATTCAGCAGGTCCTCAAGAAATGAACAAAGAGTTAACATATGATGCCCCCTTGCACCCCCAGATATTTATCCAAGAGAAATGAAACTATGTCCACACAAAAGGATTCACAGTAGCGTTATTCACAATGGGCAAAAGTGGGAACAACTCAAATATCCATCCTCTGATGCATATGTAGCAAATGTAGTGTACCTTAATTGGAAATAATGCTCAGTCATAAAAAGAATGAAGGGCTGATTCATGTTCCAACATGGATGGACCTCGACAATGAGACTCGAGATGCAAGAATCCATTTCTCAAAGGTCACATATTGTGTGAACTGATTCATGTGAAATATCCAAAATAAAAACACAAACAGAAAGGAGTTGGTGACAATCAGGGGCTGGGGGAGACAGGAATGGGAAATGATTGCTACTGAGTATGGGGTCTCTTTGAGGGGTGATGACATGTTCTAGAATTAGATAGTAATAATGGTGTGACTACACTAAAAAAGCAGTGACTGGTACAGTTTAAGAGTGAATTGTATGATGGGTCAATTATATCTCAATTAAAAGCAGACTCTCAACCATACCATCTGTCAGAAACACACTCTGCAGACGCAATGTCTAACTTTAAAATCACGGGCCCAATGATTCTATACCTAGCAGACCCAAAAGGGTCTACAAAGAAACTATTAGAGCTAATAAATGAATTCAGCAAAGTGGCAGGATATAAAATCAACACGTATAAATCAAAGACATTCCTGTATATCAGGGACAAATCCTCTGAAATGGAAATGAGGACAACCACTCCATTCACAATATCCTCAAAAAAATAAAATACTTGGGAATCAACCTAACAAAAGAGGTGAAAGACTTATACAATGAAAACTACAGAACCCCAAAGAGAGAAATAGAAGAAGATCTTAGAAGATGGAAAAATATACCCTGTTCATGGATAGGCAGAACTAACATCATCAAAATGGCGATATTACCAAAAGTTCTCTATAGGTTTAATGCAATGCCAATCAAAATCCCAATGGCATTTCTTGTAGAAATAGAGAAAGCAATCATGAAATTCATATGGAAAAATAAAAGACCCAGAATAGCAAAAACAATGCTAAGCAGGAAGTGTGAATCAGGCGGTATAGCGATACCAGACTTCAAACTATACTACAGAGCAATAGTAACAAAAACAGCATGGTACTGGTACCAAAACAGGCGGGTGGACCAATGGTACAGAATAGAGGACACAGAAACCAATCCACAAAACTACAACTATCTTATATTTGATAAAGGGGCTAAAAGCATGCAATGGAGGAAGGATAGCATCTTCAACAAATGGTGCTGGGAAAACTGGAAATCCATATGCAACAAAATGAAACTGAATCCATTTCTCTCACCATGCACAAAAGTTAATTCAAAATGGATCAAGGAGCTTGATATCAAATCAGAGACACAGCTTCTGATAGAAGAAAAAGTTGGCTACGATCTACATACTGTGGGGTCGGGCTCCAAATTCCTCAATTGGACACCCATAGCACAAGAGTTAATAACTAGAATCAACAAATGGGACTTACTCAAACTAAAAAGTTTTTTCTCAGCAAAAGAAACAATAAGAGAGGTAAATAGGGAGCCTACATCCTGGGAACAAATCTTTACTCCTCACACTTCATATAGAGCCCTAATATCCAGAGTATACAAAGAACTCAAAAAATTAGACAATAAGATAACAAATAACCCAATCAACAAATGGGCCAAGGACATGAACAGACACTTCTCAGAGGAGGACATACAATCAATCAACAAATACATGAAAAAATGCTCACCATCTCTAGCAGTCAGAGAAATGCAAATCAAAACCACCCTAAGATACCATCTCACTCCAGT
Source organism: Callospermophilus lateralis (assembly GCF_048772815.1). NCBI lineage: Eukaryota > Metazoa > Chordata > Mammalia > Rodentia > Sciuridae > Callospermophilus > Callospermophilus lateralis. Next base: position 4,248,140 of record NW_027514398.1, on the reverse strand, counting down.
AAGATTGGCAGCCATTATGAAGTCAAACAACAACAAGTGCTGGCGAGGATGTGGGGAAAAGGGTACACTTGTTCATTGTTGGTGGGACTGCAAATTGGTGCAGCCAACCTGGAAAGCAGTATGGAGATTTCTTGGAAAGCTGGAAATGGAACCACCATTTGACCCAGCTATTCCCCTTCTCAGCCTATTCCCTAAAGACCTAAAAAAAGCATGCTACTGGGACACTGCTACATCGATGTTCGTAGCAGCACAATTCACAATAGCAAGACTGTGGAACCAACCTAGATACCCTTCAATAGACGAATGGATAAAAAAAATGTGGCATTTATAGACAATGGAGTATTACTCTGCATTAAAAAATGACAAAATCATAGAATTTGGAGGGAAATGGATGGCATTAGAGCCGATTATGCTAAGTGAAGCCAGCCAATCCATAAAAAACAAATGCCAAATGTCTTCTTTGATATAAGGAGAGTAACTAAGTACAGAGTAGGGCCGAAGAGCATGAGAAGATGATTAACATTAAACAGGCATGAGAGGTGGGAGGGAAAGGGAGAGAGAAGGGAAATTGCATGTAAATGGAAGGAGACCCTCAGGGTTATACAAAATTATATACAAGAGGAAGCGAGGGGAAAGGGGAAAATAATACAAGGGGGAGATATGAACTACAGTAGAGGGGGTAGAGAGAGAAGAGGGAAGGGGAGGGGAGGGGAGGAGGGATAGGAAAGGATAGGAAAGGCAGCAGAATACAACAGACACTAGTATGGCAATATATAAATCAATGGAAGTGTAACTGATGTGATTCTGCAAACTGTATATGGGGTAAAAATGGGAGTTCATAACCCACTTGAATCAAAGTGTGAAATATGATATATCAAGAACTATGTAATGTTTTGAACAACCAACAATTAAAAAAAAGGATAAGGCTAACCTCAAGATAGCTGCATCTTGGGGCTGGGACTGTGGCTCAGCGGTGGAACACTCACCAAGCATGGGCGGGACCCGGGTTCGATCCTGAGCACCCCATAAAAATAAAGGCATTGTGGGCTTGGGATGTGGCTCAAGCAGTAGCACCCTTGCCTGGCATGCACTGGGCACTGGGTTTGATCCTCAGCACCACATAAAAATAAAATAAAGATGTTGTGTCCGCTGAAAACTAAAAAATAAATATTAAAAAAAAATTCTCTCTCAAAAATAAATAAATAAATAAAGACATTGGAAAAAAATAAATAAAAATAAAATCAAGGGTCCAAGTCACCTCAGAGACTGCTTGGCAGCTTAGGAATTGTCAGTCTCTACAAACAGGATTTCAAATCAAAGGGGAAAAAACGAAGAAGTCAAAGAGATAATTAGTTGAGATAAAAAGAAAGAATACAGCTTAGCAATAGGAGTGGGAGAATCACAAAAACAAGATTGGAAGAAACAGAAATCAGGAAATGAATGATTATCTTGATTCTACTTTCCATTCCAATTGATTCTCTTTGCTGTCGTTGCTACAATTCTATGCATGCATTTCCTGATAAAAATGGTACTATTCTCATCTATGTGAGTAATAAACATAGCATTTGCCCAATGTGTTTTACTATTCCAAGAAATCATCCTTGGCTACTTCTGTTCCCTAATCCCACCATATATATGTCACCCAGCCTTTCTGATGCTGCTACACGTATCTCCCTCACATCTCTCCCTCTTTTCTATTCCCAGGTAACTGTGCAGGTTCATATCCCTCCTTACTTCTAAATCATCCACCTTCCATTCAATCATTCATTCAACAAGTATCAAATTCCCATGGATGGCTGGGGTGTTGGGGCTCAGTGGTAGAGCACCTGCCTAGCAGATGTGAAAAACTGGGTTCAATCCTCAATACCACATAAAAACAAATAAATAAAATAAAGGTAAAAAGATCATTAAAAAAAATCCTGCAGTGCTTTCTGCAAAACTCAAGCCTTCTATGTCCAGCACAATTTATAATAGCTCCATAACAGAAACAGGCTGGAATAGTCTCTCTCAGCCTCTTTCCACAACCTAAATGTTCATTAATTGTGGACTAGAAAATGGGAAATTAAGCAGCCTTAAGAAAGAAGAAAACCAGCCACAGTGGTGCACACTTGTAACCCAAGGACTTGGAGGCTGAGGCAGGTGGATTACAAGTTTGAGGTCAGCCTCTGCAACTTACGGAGACCTGCCGGGTTCCAGCCCTAGCAGGGTCTAGGGAGTCCTGAAGGATGAGTGGTATCGTTCTGTTCGAGCAATCTCCAGAGAGAGAGCGCTAAAGCAGCTTTCTCTGGGTCCCCTTTTATTACAATTTTTCTCATTTTTATTGATTCACAATACGTCATTAATTATATAATTTAAAACTTTGCCAAGACATGACATTTCCTTAACCATGATTGATGGTACATTAATTTACATTTTTCCAGGATGTGACCTTCAGATGTGACCATCTGAAATTTAATTTGTTTGGCATTTAACATACTCATGCCTCCTGTGAGAAACATAAGCATGAAAATGCAAAGTCCCAATTACATAAAAAAGGGTCTCATGGTTTCGGTTACCCACCAACCAGCGTGGCTTTGCCAGCATTCATCCTCACTGTGACCCTGTCAAGACAGTGGGAGAGCGGCTTTGCCAACACTTTTTCTCACTGTGACCCTGTCAAGACAGTGAGTGAGGGATCGCCTTCACCAGAGACCCTATCTCAAAATTTTAAAAAAAAATGAAAACAGCTGGGGATGTGGCTCAGTGGTAGAGCAATCCTGGGTTGAATCCCTAGTACCACAGAAGAAGAAAAAAAGTAAATATCTAACATTCTGATAGGAAGCGATCTGACCAAGATAAAGAGCTATGTGAACAAAGCACATTGCACAATCGTATACAGGAAGTGCTGCCATTTGTAAAGAGAGGTTGTGGAAAGAAGCTGAGAGAGAATACAAGACTCATATATTTTTGTATTTGCTCCCATTTGTAGAACACAGCTCTGAAAAAAAATACACAAGAAATGCATGGGGTGGTTGTTGGAGGGGAAGGTTAATAGATAAGGTGAAAATTTATCAGTATTCGCACATATATTTTTAAAAATTTTCAAAGTACCATCTATTTGAAATATAAGTGTCAACCTGATCATATCATTTTCCTATTTAAGTTATTCAGGAATTCCCATGACCTTTCAGGGTAAAATATCTAAACATCAGAGTCTAAGTTCTCTCCACCTTTCTTACTCTGTACTTCAGCTGCACTTCTTGAACCACTCTGCCTCTGTAGATGGTGTCATTGTTCAAGGATTACCCCCAGGAAGACTTGCCTGCCTACCCATCCCTGGCTGCCTGGGTTATGGGTGCCCCATTTAGGTTCCTCTGATCCAAGCCTCTATCTATCCTAACAATTCTCATTCTCTCTCTCTCTCTCTCTCTCTCTCTCTCTCTCTCTCTCTCTCCCCCCCCTCTCTCTCTCTCTCTCTCTCTCTCTCTCTCTCTCTCTCTCTCGGTATCTTAGTTACCCGTTTTCATCCCTCCTAGATCCTAGGCTCACTGGGAACTGGAAGTTAATATTCTCATTTCTATCTTCCCCAACATGTAGCATGGCGTGCAGTTCTTGGTAGACATGCCAAAAATCTTGACTGACTGAATGAGTGAGATCATCTCTCTCTCTCTTGGTATCTTAGTTACCCGTTTTCATCCCTCCTAGATCCTAGGCTCACTGGGAACTGGAAGTTAATATTCTCATTTCTATCTTCCCCAACATGTAGCATGGCGTGCAGTTCTTGGTAGACATGCCAAAAATCTTGACTGACTGAATGAGTGAGATCATGAATATAATGAGGATTTATTATTTGAATTATTCATAACTATAATTATAGAAATTCGATTTCATTTATAACACAGTCCTAGACATGGGTGACATGTCTGTGTCGCAGTGAAACCTGGGTAACAGCCTCAGCTCAGGGACTGAACTGGGCGGCCCCATTATTCTCACTGTTGTCTAAGTGTCTGGAACACAAGATTCCACAGTCCTTAGAAATCAGAATTTTAAGCAGCTCTACAAAGAAGGAGGAAAACTAAAGACCTGAGGCAAAAGTTTCCAGAATAGTCTTAAAATGATTTTTAAGAGGATCTAATAAAAGTTTCCATAAAGGACTTAAGAGAAAAAAAAATCACACTTTCCAGGAGCAGGCAAGTGGGGCCCGGAATGAGAACACTAGTGCACCCCTGGGCTCAGACAAGGCCCACAGGAAGCTCTGCCTGTTGTGCCTAATGGATTTTTACAATTACCTAATTTTTTTCATCCCCTTCTGCCTCAAGGTGAATACCCATAAAGCAAATACCATCGCGACATCCACTGTGGACGACTGGCCTAGTTTCTTTTTCTTATTTCATTAACCGCCACAGCACTGAACAGACTAAGTTTCCATTCCAGAGGCGATATACAAAATAGTTCTGCACTGCTGAAAATTCTAACTTATACTGATAAAGTCAAGTTTTCTGGCCTACAAATATAAAATGTCCCTCTAGTAAAACCCGTAGCAGAGGACCCCAGTCCAAATAAAAAGGCCCTTTGAACTGAGTCTTTATGGAAAGTCCAGGGTCAAGGAACTCATTCTTCCTGGAGTCTAAAGGTGAATTACCTCTTCAGCCACCCACACAGCTTCTCCACTGCCACTCAAGCCAGAAGCCTACCTGAGGTCAAGAGTGACTCTGTTATCACCGTGAATGGGCCACACACTCAGGCTAAGAGCAATGGGCATCTATCTTTATATTTTTTTTTTCAGTGCTAGGGATTGAGCCCACGACCTGACCTCATCACTAAGTCACGCCCCTCGTCCCTACTATTTTTGCCAGTTCCTCTACTTCTTGTGAAAGTACCCAAAGTCCTTTTTGAAAACCACTTTTTGCCAGGCACATGATTCTAATACCAGCTACTCAGGAGGCTGAGGTGGGAGGACCTCAGTTCAAGGCCAACCTAGGCAACTTAGTGATACCTTGCCTCAAGATAAAAGGGAGTTGGGGATATATATCAAGGGTTTGAGGATATAAATTAGCAATAGGATCAACTCTGAGCTCAATCCCTAGTGCTGCAAAACCACCACCACCAAGAAAGCACAGAGAGAGGAAAAAAAAGAAAATCACCTTTTAAACTAAGTACATGTGGCCCAAGTGGGACTGGATGGCCTGACTCCACCTCCTGTGACTCAGGCCTGGCCAATCATAGCATTCTTTTTCTTTTTATTTTTTTTGGGGGGGAATAGGTACTGGAGATTGAACCCAGAAGTATTTTAGTCAGTTTACCACTGAACTACGTCCCCACTCCTTTTTATTTTTTATTTTGAGACAGGGTTTTACTAAGTTGCTTAGGGTCTCACTAAGGTGCTCAGACTGGCCTCAAACTCACAATCCTCCTGCCTCAGCCTCCTGAGTTGCTGGCATGTACCACTGCACATGACTTGTGGTATTCTTTGACCACTAGGAATAAGCCCATGACCCAGGGAAAGTTCACCTTAGAATGTTTCCTGGAGCTACCAGGAAAGAGGAATTCTTTCTCCTCCAACTAGTTTATCAGTAGAAAAAGAGATTACCTGAAGGCAAAGATAACACAAAAAAAAGAGACAGAGAGACTTTCAGAAGTTCCTAATCCTTAAATCTCACTATGTCTGGGGCCACAGAAACTCTTGAACTTCACAAGCTTAAGAAGAGTCCATAAGAGGTCCGCCCAATTTTTTTTTCTGCTTATATCAGTTTGGCTTTTTGCTTTCATTTTTTGTTTGGTTGCCTGGTTTGGTTTGTTATTGGGGATGAAATCCAGTGGCACTTTAACACAGCCATATCCCCAGCCCTTTTTATTTTTCATTTTGAGACAGGGTCTCAGTAAGTTGCTTAGGGCCTCACTAAGTTGCTGAGGCTGGCCTCAAACTTGTGATCCTTCTACCTTAGCCTCCCAAGTGGCTGACATTACAGGCATGGGCCACCACACCTGACTTACACCAGTTTTAATTATCTTTTTTTTTAGTTATTCCTATAAGATTTTTATCTTGTATACAAAAATAAGATCATAAGCCAACTCTTTTGGTGTAGGTCTTATTTCCTTTTCCTTCTTTCCACTGCTCAAACTTAAATCAAATGCTAAAGGCTAAGCAGAAAGTCTGGTAAAAAAAGAAAAGAAATTAGCTCTCCAGATCTGTCTACAAACTGCAGCCTTATCCACCCATACAGAGCTTATTTATTTTTACCACCCTCTCACCCTCCTGCCTCCACAGGCATTAATCATACACGGAATGACATTCAAAGTTTCTTCCATCCCAATGAAGCCTTAGTTGCCTCATCTGTGAAGTGGGAGATACGATAAGTCTCACAGGGTTCTGGGGAAGATAAGTACAGCAAAAGCATATTTTATAAAGATGTCTTTCAAAAGTATCTGATATCCTTTATTCCTCAGGTAATCTTTCAATATTGTATCCACATAAAAGGCAACAGATCATTGGAGGAATTGTTACAGAATGCTTAAAATATGTGAGGTACCTTGGGCATGTGGAGATACAACGGGTCTAAAAATGCCTTCAATGTAGAATGAGATAGACAACTCCGCCAATAAACTAAACTAAATAGATAAGTTGCCATCAGAAAACAAAAAAATATGCTACGGAAATTCAGAGGAAAGAAACCCTACTTTTTGGAAGAAAGGTTTCACAGAAGAGATGGTCATCAATTGTGCTTTTATGCCAAGGCAGTGTCACACCATCAGAAACAGCCTCAGACAAGCCATTAACTGACTTTATGCACAGAAGCACCATACACACTTTCAACACCTCATGACCCTAAATGCCTTATAAGCTCCTCTTCTAAATGATCCATGGAGACTAAAACATCCTGTCACTTTGTTACAAAAGAGTAAGTGATATGAAACATTGTTAGGATAATTTTCCCAGTAAAAACTGTATTTCTTAATCAGAGGGAATCTAAGTCAAATTTTATAATGCATGTTGTTTCCGGGAGATTCTTACTACCATACTTTTCAGTGAAAGTGCAAATTTCTTGAAAGCCTAGTATTACTTGCTTCTTTGTGTCCCCACTTTACCAAGTGCTCATTAAATCAATTAAAATGCAAAAGAGAGGGCTGGGAGTGTAACCCAGTGGTAGAGCCCTTGCCTAGCATGCATGAGACACTGTGTTCAATCCTCAGCACCAAATAAAAACAAAGAAATAAAATAAAGGTATGTGTTCATCTACAACTAAAAAAAATTGTTTTAATGCAAAAGAGAGGAAAAAAAAGGATTTGCACTCCCAGCGGTTTGGGAGATTGAGGCAGGAGGATTGCAAGTTCAAAGTCAGCCTTGAGTTCAAAGCTAGCAATGGCAAGGTGCCTAGCAGCTCAGTGAGATCCTGTCTCTAAATAAAATACAAATAGGGTTGTGATGGGGCTCAGTGGCTGAATGCCCCTGAGTTCAATTCCTGGTACCCAGAAAAAAAAAGTGTGAAAAATGTCACTCCCAGGAAACCTAAAACATTTACATGTCCCAGAACACACAATGCTTCCTACATAATGCTTTGGGCCAAAGCGATTCTCCTTGGAATGTCCTTCAATCTGACCCTCAATCCTCAGCTCCTGAAAATATCTCCTCCAAGACCTAGCTCAAATGACCTTTTCAAAAAGCACCTCTTGACATATTCAAAAAGCAGGAAACCATTTTTCCTCTCTATGTAAAAAGTACATTACTCTGCCTATCACCATATACAAAATTATACTGTTACTATTCACAAAATTATACTTATGTGTAGTTGTGTGTGTGTGTGTGTGTGTATGTGCAAATGTGTTTGTGTGTCTGAAAGAATGAGAGACAGAACCTACCAGAGTGGAAATGCAATGAGGGTGGAGAACAGTTCTCTTTTTGTTCTGTATGCCCAGCACACACAACAGAGTCATATATATATATATATGTACCAAACAAAAATTGGTTGAACCAAACCAAATAAACAGAAAACCAAGAGGAAAAGAAGGACTACCACTATAATATTAGACTCTCCTAAAGTAAATTTTACTTCCTAAAATTTAGAAGAAATGCTGCCAGAATTAAACTAGTCATTTGCATATAAACTATGACATTTAAAACCAAGGAAAACAGGTGAAGAACTACCTCCCATAAAGACATTGGCCTTGATAATAAGGTTACTTTAGGATCAATGATTGGGTGGAAAGTTTGTAAGCTGTGTTCTCATCAACTACTAATTTTATGAATGGCTTGGAATGCCTCCAAATATTATAGAAAGTGAATACAGGACTGGTCAAAGATGACCCAGGCATTATTCAGTGAGGGCACAGAACCACTCTATAGGGACAAAAGATACATATCTTGTAAATTTAATTCAAAAGATGATGGGGACTCACATTCCATTCTGGAACCCACAGAAAGGCAGAGCATATAAAAATGAGAAATGTTCAACACTGGCCACCAGTTTCAAGACAAAATTTTGAGAAAGATCAGTATGCATATGCAAATAAGACAGCTGTCCTGTTAGTTACAAAATAGATTAATAAATAGGCTTTCTCCTTAGAAAGAGAGAGATTACCAGTTAGCATATAACTTAGAGAGGGTTAAAATTAAGTATGATCAATATCAACTAAAAAAAAAAGTAATCAGGACCTCCATAAAAGGTAAACACCAATAATGAGGCCCTTGCCCACATTATCTTAAAAAAAAAAAAAAAAAAACTTTAAAGGCAAAAGTGTACAGAAATAATGAGAAGCCCAGTTGTCAACCTCCTATACTCCATACCTCAAAGACTAAATTATTGTCCTAACTTCCACCACCCTCAGTGTCTAGTTAAAGGAAGAGACAAATATTCTTAGTTATTGTTATGTCAAAATTAACACATAATACTGGGACAGGATATGGAAATAATGATGGGAGGAAAGCAGAGGAGGTCAGGTAAACCAGTAGTGGATGCTACCTCTCACCCAAATCCTGAATATTGTCCAGAAAAAAAAAGAAAAAAAACCAAAGGAAAGAAAACTGAGATGGAAAAAGAATAGGGTACACGAGGTATACAAGAAGGGGCATTAGGTTTGCCTCAGATGTACCAGAATGCAAAATCGCTGGCAGGTAGGATGGGTACCACCAGTTGTTATTGCTGTTTATTCTGTACAAACCCTAGCCCTTTCACAACCAGCCACTGTGCAAGACATAACAGATAAATAAGACAAAATAAAGCAACCAGTTGGCTGAGACCTTCCTAGTGTTCAACGTGACAGAATAAAATGACAAGTCCTTGTCCTCAGGTAGCACACCATACAAGGCAGGCGATTGCAAATCAGTGCAGTGCAAAGTTGGAGACGCTGATCCTAATTTCCCTAGAGTTAGTAAGACAGGAATTGTGGATTTTAACCCGAACTTATCCAACTTAAAATTCACTTGTGGACCTCGGGACGGGGGAGGGAGGAAGGCGGGGAACTGAGTCCAGGGCTCACAACCCGGGAGCCCCAGGACGCAGCCCGCCCTATGGAGGTGCGGGCAGGAGGTGCGCCCGGTCGAATGGGAGGGGAAGGTGCGTGGCGCGGGTGTGGCTATAGCCTCGACTTGCCGTCAGGTAACCTTCCCCTGACCGCGCCCATTGCGACCGGGTCCTAGAGCCCGGCAGCCCCCCCCCACACCCGCCAGAGGGGAGTCGAGGGCGCACCTTGGAGGGAGCCAGCGGCCGCTCTCCTGGGAGCGCGCTGGGGGCGTTCGCCTCCGGCGAGTACCGGTGCGCGGCTGAGGAGCTGCCGGGGCCCCCGGGTCGCTGAGGCATGCCGCAGCCGCAGGAGCCTGCGAGGGACGCTGCGCAGGCACCGGTCTGGCCTCTTCGCCCCGCGCCGCCCCGCACATCAGCAAAAGCAGCGGCAGCAGGAGCTCCCGAACGGGCGCGGGGCGGCGTTCACCAGCCTGCCCTGGCCCAGGCGCAGCTACGTTGCTCCACGAGCCTTGGGTCACGTGGCCACGCTCTCCTTAAAGGGACAGCCCTTTATTTCTCAAAATTTTCTTCTTTCATCCTCACATTTCTCCAGTGATATGGGTTTCACAGAGCCATGGAGTGGTTTTTTGCCCAAAGTCACATGGCAGCAAAGTGTCAAAAGCGAAATTTAAACTTAGGGAATCTAACTTCAAACTCTGAGTTTTAAACCCCAACAGTATCTGTACCACCTGGTGAATCAATATTGTCTTTTTTTTTAAATATTTTTTAGTTCTCAATGGACCTTTATTTTATTTAGTTATATACACTGCTGAGAATGGAACCCAGTGCCTCACATATGCCAGGCAAGCGCTCTACCACTGAGCCGCAACCCCAGCCCTAGAAATGTACTTTTCCCACTGGCAGTGGCGCAGGCCTGTAATCCCAAAAGCTCTGGAGGCTGAGGCAGGAGGATCACGAATTCAAAGCAAGGCACTAAGCCACTCAGTGAGACCCTGTCTCTAAATGAAATACAAAAGCGGGCTGGGGATGTGGCTCAGTGGTTGAGTGCCCCTGGGTTCAATCTCCTTTACCCCCCACCAAAAAGTAAATAAATAAATAAGCAAAGAAATGTAGCCTTGACTGAATCTCTGGAAACAGTAATGGGTGGTTTAACAAAATCTCCAGATGATTCTAATGTACATCAGTTTTAAAAAGCACTGTTCAGTTTTAGGAGCAACAAAATGCAAAATTAAAAGATGAAAAGAGAATCTACTGATTAAAATTGACCTAGCAATCGTCTGCCCTGGTGGCAATGTTTCAGCTACTTAGCCTGCTGAGGTGGGAGGATCCCTTCAGTCCCAGGAGTTGGAGACCAGCTTGGGCAATATAGCCAGACCCTATATCAAAAAACAGGCAAAAAACAAAAACAGCACCCGGATGCAACACGCAAGCCTTATCTAAATAATGATTCAAACTGAAGACATAAAATTTATTTATCTGTATATATTTTTAGTCGCTGATGGACCTTTGTTTTATTTAATTATGGACCCTTATTTTACTTATATGTGGCTCTGAGAATCAAAACTAGTGCCTTACACATGCTAGACAAGCGCTCTATCTCTGAGCTAAAACCCCAGCCCTACTGATATAAAGTTTTTTGAGATAGTTTGAATAAGGGATAGAGTTAGAGAAATCCAGGCTGCAGGACGTGCCAAATCGTACCTCCCAAAGTTTTATCCCACACCAACAGTATCTGTACCACCTGGTGAATCAATAGAAATATTGTCTATTTTTATCTGGAATATTGTCTATTCTTATCTGGAATGCTTGGAACTAAAAGTTTTTGTTTTTCACTTTTTGTTTTTGGCACCAGGGATTGAACTCAGAGGCACTTGATCACTGAGCCACATCCCCAGCCCTATTTTGTATTTTATTTAGAGATATGGCCTCCCTGAGCTGCTTAGCAACTCACTAAATTGCTGAGTCTGACTTTAAACTCCTGATCTTCCTGTCTCAGTGTCCTGAGTCACTGGGATTACAGGTTTGCACCACCATGCCTAGTTGAACTAAAAGTATTTCAAATGTTAGATTTTTTCCAGTTTTGGAGTCCTGGCATAGACTTCACAGGTAAAGCATTTTTAATTTTTAATATAAAAATGCAAAATCCAAAATGGTCCAAACTCCCAAACTTTTTGACCATAACATTAGCACTCAAAAATCTTCCAATTTCACAATCTTAGAATTTATTTTTTTTCCTGCACTGTTGAAGATCAAAGCAAGAGCCTCAAGCATCCTACATCCTTAGCCCTAAATTTTGGATTTTTGAATGGATTTTTAAAATGACATTTAGCCTATAAGAATGGAAATGTGATTCCTGAATTGAATTATGATATTTGAAAAAAATAATTACTGTAAATTTATTTTAGGTTTTTAGGAGTAACAATAGTATTTGTGACTGTGTTTCCTTAAAAATTATTTTCTCAGAAAATAAGAGGGGGCTGGGGTTGTGGCTCAGTGGTAGAGCATATGCCTCACATGTGTGAGACCCTGAGTTCCATTCTCAGCACCACATAAAAATAAATAAATAAATAAATATTTAAGAAAGAAAAAAAAAAGTCCCTTTCTTAGAGGTATATATGTGGAGCAAAAGATATGTCATTGAAAATTTGTCTCCCCCAAAACGGGCAATGAGATGAGTAGCTAAGGAAAAGTATAATTGGCCATCAGTTGATGACTGTTGTAGCTGCTTGATGAGTATCCAGGTGTTTATTTTATTATTCTCTCTTGGCTTTAACATGATTTTTTTTTTAAGAAAAGTCCTTTACTGGGCTGGGGTTATAGCTCAGTTGTAGAGTGCTTGCCTAGCATGTGTGAGGCACAGGGGTTCAAACCTCAGCACCACATAAAACTAAATAAATAAAATACACGTATTGTGCCCTTCTACAACTAAAAAATTTAAAAAAAGAAAGTCCTTTCCTCCTTGTGGGCTATTTTACAGCAGTTTTTACACATTTTCTCATTCAATTGCAACCAGTTGACAAGAGCGAGCTGTGCTCTGCCCATTTCATCATTGATGAGGCTTCAAGATGCATGTATAAACCAAAGTTTTATGTATTTACTGTGCAAAATCTATATTCCACAGTCGAGGTCAAAGGTCATCTTTATTCATCTCTTTCAAATGGTCAGTCTCAGCACACGCTGGGTCAACTGCTTAGCAGAAACCTGAAGGTCTCTGTTCTAGTCCTGTGACAGCATTAAGCTAGAGGCTCCATAAAGGTGAGGACCCCGATATTTTGTTCACGGGTATACTGGCAATGTTGGGTGTGTGGGAGACTGCGTGCTGAAGTATAACTTCCGTCTTGCAAGACGAGATTACATCTCGCGAGAACATCATGGAATCCCTTATCCCTCTCCAAAAGGCGCCAACCGGAAGAGCCTCACCCTGCCAATCAGCATCCGCCACATGGCTTACGCAAGCCTTCTTAAGCGGAAGCTTGCAATCTCATGCTGTCTGCCCTTTTTCCTCTTCTTTCTCTCCTCTCTCTCCTTCTCTCTGCTCTTTCTCTTTCTCTCTGCCTTCCTCTTCTCTCTCTGCCTCTCCTTTTCTTTCCCTTCAGGCAGCCCCCCAATAAATCTCTTGTTTGAAACTCCACCTCAGGTGAGTCACGCGCCTTTCAGGCACAATGTGGCAAAGGTCGGCCCCATGATAGGCCCTCAGGGTGCACATTTCTTGAATTAATGGATATATGAGTAAATGACAGAAATCATTATCTTTCTCCGAAGAGGAAGAAAATTCTTAAGAAAATGATACAGGTTGCAGACTAGCACAGAACTGTGTTCAAAGCTGGTCACTTAGCTGGGCGCAGTGGCTCTCACGTAATTTCAGGTAAGCCATTATAGAAGATAAACTAACTTTACTATTAGGTAAACGATAAGCAGTGTCCAAATAATCTCATTTTTTAACAGGTTATGTCTCAGCAAAATTAGGCGGCTTACTGTGTTGCATATCTGTAATTCCAGCCATTTAGGAGGCTGAAGCAGGAGGATGGCAAGTTCCAGGCCAGCCTCAGCAATTTAGTGAGGCCCTGTATGAAAATAAAAATTAAAAAGGACCCGGGATGTAGCTCAGGGATAAACCAGTAAGGTACTCCTTGGCTCAACCCTCAACACAAACACACACACACACAAATGGCCACTTACTAGAAATATGTGTGCTTAAGAATGATAATACCTCCTTCTTGGGCTAGGAGTGCAGCTCCATGGTAGAGCTCTTCCCTCACATGCCAGAAGTCCTGGTTTATGTTTTGTTTTGTTACTTGGAAGTTGGACACAATACCTTTATTTCTTTATCTTTATGTGGTGTTAAGGATCAAACTCAGTGTCTTGCACTTGCACTAGGCAAGTGCTTTACTGCTGAGCCACAATCAGAGCCCAGGGTCCTAGTTTAATCCCTAGCTCTGCAAACAAACAAACAGACCCCCGTCCTTAGAGGTTTTATGAGGCTTAAAAGAGATCAAGTATGTAAGGCTTAACCTTCATTTAACATATCTCCAAAAACACTTGCTGTTTTTAGGAATCACTGTCAAAGATGGAGCTTTGTGGGTTCCCCAGGAAGAACATTCTTTGTCCATCATAGAACTTCTTTGTGGTCACTAAGTGAAAAATATTAACTGAGAAATGCTTAGGTGAAGAGGCCTCTGCGCAGTCAGCTCTGTATAAATTAGGGTGATATTCTAGATGTTTTCCTGCCTTGTCTCCCACTGAGGTCCTTATGCAAGCTTTGTTTTCCCTTTCTCAGGGCTGGGGATGGAACCCAGGGCCTCAGGCATAAAGGCAAGTCCTCTACCACAGAGCCACATCCCCAACCCAAAAATTCTTATCTGTTTCTATAACCTTTAGATAGAAGTCTTTTGTTTCCTTTGGTTTGTATGTGCATAGGTGTTTGGTTTGGGTGCTACTGATACTGCCGGTTATTGGTGACTGAGTCCTGCTCCCTCACACGTTGAAGTTTGAATGTTAGAGAAGCACAGGGAGGCAAGCAGATAAAGCAGGGTTTATTTAAAAACGGGTAACATAGATTTCTCCCAGGAGGGAGAAGGGGACCATAGCTGGTATCCTGGTATTCCAAGAGGCGAGCTGTTCTGCCCTTTTTATATGTCCTAGGATTCCTTTGTTCTCGGCCTTTTCCCCCTTATCTTTCTCCTTCCCTATGTGACTAGCCCCCCCCCCCCCAATACTCAGTGGGATGGCCAAAAGGTGGGAAACAGGTGGGTGGAAGGGGAAAGGGTGGGATGGAGCAGCCCTGGACACTTTAATTAACAACCTTATAGCTCCCTGTTGGGAGGGGCTATTCCTGGGACGGGTTACCTTAGCAACAGGTTGGAGCAGGGGCAGGTTCTTGATCTGGGGTGGAGGAAGGGCTCTGAAGGAATTAACATTTCAATCCCTCAGGGGACAGTCTCCAACTTCCTGGACTCAGTCAAAATTGGCCTCCTTAATCTACCTGACTCGATTTACCTGTCTAGACTGACTGTCTAATTCTGGCTTCAGTACTGGGGATCACACGATCACGCAGGGCTTCACTCATGTGAGGCAAATGTCTTACCTCTAAGCTACATCCCCTTCTCCTGTCTATAGCCCTGGCTGCCACTTCTCTCTAATGAAGTTAGTTGAAAGACCCTGGGTCTGGAAGTGCCTTGTATATTCACTGAACAGCTAAGAGACTGGTGTGGTGACAGTGGCATCAGCAAGGGTTAGACTATGGGAAAGAGGGTCAGAGGGCCAGGTTGTGTGTTAATGGTAGAGAATTTGCCTCCTGTGGAACTCAGCCCACATGGTTCCTGCATCCCCTTCCAGTTAGCTAGGCCACCTTGGTGGCCACCAAGGTCAAGAGCATGCTAGAACAGGAACTGTGACTAAGCAGAAGCCTCCTTCAGCTGCTGCTAACTGTCTGTTTCCCCATGCAGCTGCCACTGTGGGGAACCCTGGGTTGCCTTGCTCCTCCTCCTCACGCCACCTCCCTCAGAGGAGTCAGGTTGGCCATCTTCTATCCAATCAGTAGGTCATGCAGACATGGTGCTTGCACCAGAATCACAGAGAGGCATCTTTATTTTTTCACAGTACTGGGGAATGAGCCCAGGGGTGCCCTACCATTTTTAGTTTTTCCTATTTGTGTATTTATTTATATTTTAGGAGTAGTTGGACACAATACCTTTATTTTATTTGTTTTTATGTGGTGCTGAGGATCAAACCCAGGGACTTGCATATGCTAGGCAAGCACTCTACCACTGAGCAACAACCCCAGTCCCTAGTTTTTCTTTTGAGGCAGTGTCTCACTAAGCTGCCCAGGCTAGCTTTGAACTTATAAATCCTCCTGCCTAGGGCTACCTGGTAGCTAAGATTGTAGGCTTGAGCCACCCACACCTCACCTGGCACTAGAAAGTCTTTTGAAAGCAATGATTGCTGGGCTTGTCCACAAATGCTTGAAATGGGTCACAAGAATTTGCATGTCTATCATGTCCTCGGGTGATGCTGATTCTACTGATCTGGATATTTTATAACTGCCACTTTCTTAAAGTAAGCCTCCCGCACTAGCCCTCAGTACCTGTGCTGGGTAAGGCTCCCCCCAACCACCTCTTAGCAATGCTGGGGGTGTGGTAGGCTCTGTAATTAACAACTCTAATACAGCTTTAACTTACCCTTCTCCAAACTTACCATGTTTATCTTCTGGATGTTCCTGGACAGTAGTACTTGGAAAGGAAGATGAGAAGAAGTGAGAATGGGACCAAAAGAAATTTAGATCAAGCAAAACATGCTTTATGTATCTTTGGAAAGAAACAGGAAGGAATATTATCAGAAATCCCCATCCTGGGTCCCTGTAACATCCTAGCTTTCACACTGTTCGAAGTCAAGTAACACAAGGGAGAAGGGAGTCCCAGATTTTTCAAGAAACAGAGCTCAATTGTAAAGGCAAGATGGATAGATATTCCAGATGCTTCTATAACAGCATTTTTATTCGTATCCATTTATTAAGAAAACGAAATGTCAAGATGCTGCCATGGAGCCAGTGTATGAGCAAAGGAAACTGCAGAGTAAATCACATCGCCACCTGTATATCTTTAAAAGTCACAAATATGCGTCATACTCTTCCAAGCCTCCACCAATGCTGAGCATATGCACAAATTCTTGTCATTTGGTTTCCTGTGAGTCTGTGACCAAAACTTGGAAGATCAATGACAAAACAACTTTTTTTGGTACTAGGGGCACTTAATCACTGAGCCCCACACCCCAAGCCCTTTTTTATATTTTGTCTGGATTGGGTCTCCCTGAGTTGCTTAAGGAGTCGCTAAGTTGCTGAGGCTAGCTTTGAACTCATGATCTTTTTTTTTTTTTTTTTTTTTTTAGTACTGGGAATTGAATGCAGGCATTCGACCACGAAGCCACATCCCCAGACCTGTTTTGTTTTTTTATTTAGAGACAAGGTCTCACCGAGTTGCTTAGTGCCTTGCCATTGCTGAGGTTGGCTTTGAACTTGGGATCCTCCTGAGCCGCTGGGATTACAGGCGTGCAGAATACCTTCTTTCAAGGCAGATGAAAAGCATCATTCCTATGTGGAGCAGCCTCACCTAATGTGGTGGAACTTGCCACGGAGTTGAGTTGAAAACTGAACTTTGACTCATTGTATACATTAAACTTCCATGAGCCTGAGTTTCTTTGTTTCCTAACAGTGCCTTACTGAGATCAAGTGTGCAAGTATAAGAAGAGACACATGAACACTAGAAGATAATTCTGTGGCATCACGGTGCTTCTAAGAGATGCTTCTTTCCCATTTTATGGTTTCTGAGATCTGGATATATTTTATGAGCTGTCAATACCTATAATTTGGTACAGTTCCATTTCCCTCCTTTTAAAAGGGCACAGTGGCATACAGCTATAATCCCTATGGCTCCAGAGGCTGAGGCAGGAGGATCAAAGTCAGCCTCAGCAAAAGTGAGGTGCTAAGCAACTCAGTGAAACCCTGCCTCTAAATAAAATATAAAATGGGGCTGGAGAATTGGCTCAGTGGTTAAATACCCCTGAGTTCAATCCCTAGTACCCCCCAAAAATAAAAAAAAATAAAATTAGAGGTTTGTATTTTCAGTAAATTAATAAGGGAAAATTCCTTTCCACACTTTGCTAATTGACAAATAAAATATGAGTTCATCTTCTCTTCTTGTTCCTATCGAATTTTGCAAATGTAATCTCTAAGAGAGAAGACTGCCCTATACTATAAGAGAAAATCCTGGCAAGTAGACAAATTGCCTCCAAAGATGTCCATATCCTCTTTTCTAGGACTTACAAATGTATTACTTTACATGGCAAAAAGAGACTTTGGAGATGTGATCAGATTAGATTCCCTGAGATGAGGGGCATTAACATTACCCAATGTCCCACCACAAGGGTCCTCCTAAGCAGGAAAACCAGCCCTGGCGGTGCCTAGAGTGACATGCAGCTGTGGAAGAATGGTCAGGCATGCCACAGTGTGGATTTTGAAGGTGGAGGAAGGGAGCCAAGGCCAGGAATGTGTGAGGGCTCTAGAAGTTGGGAAAGACAAAACAAGAGATTCCTTGAGAGCCCCCCACATGCAGAGAGAAACACAGCCTTGCTAACGTGAATCTTAGCCTAGTGGAACCCAAGTGGGATTCTGATCCTACAGCACTGTAAGGCCATACATTTGTATCATTGAAAGCGAGTTTGTGCGTATTGTACAGCAGCAAGAGGAAACTAGTCAAAATATATATTTCAGTTCCAGCAATTTCACGTGGTGAAGGTTGGAACTTGTGGGCAGAAGGGCCAGCAGATGCATGAGTCTCCATTTTCTTGGCAAACTTGGAAGAGGGAGGTGATGTGCTTCGGCGGGGACACAGCTGGATCACAGAGGAGCTGTGTGCCACTGGAGGGACTCTGTCTATCCCCTTAGCCTCTTCCCCTTGCTACTTTTTTTTTTCCTGGGAGAGGAGAGTAATTGATCTGCATGGGCTAATGATGTTCATAAGCCATGGTGCTTAGAATAGTCTGAGCTCTCTGTTTAAGGGAATTCAGAAGATTGCCAAACTGCCCAGCCCCTGGGGTTCTTGAGGTGGTCCCTGAAACCATGGAAATTCTGCAGCCTCCAACTGAGAAACAGGAAGCATGAGCCCCTGCCTGTTCCTGGCCAGGCAACTCAGAGCTCTGGAGTCATTTTCCAGACAGACTCCATTTCCCTAATTACAAGCATGGTACATAGATCGCATATCCAGGTGCTGCTGATTTTTCAGGATCCATCAGAATGACCTGGAGGGCTAAGTAAAACACAGATTGCTGCCTACCTGTCCCTGCCCCCAACCCCTGGAATTTCAGACTCAGTGGATCTGAGGTGTAGCTTGAGAATTTGTATTTCTAACAACTTCCCAGGTAATGTTGCTGCTGCTGCAGATGTTAAAAACCATAGTTTGAGAATCACAGACAGAGTGAGTGAAAGCTCAGGACTTGGTGCAATGACTCAAGAGGCTGAAGCAGGAGGATCACAAGTTTGAGGCCAGCTTCAACAATTTAGCATGACCCTGTCTCAAGATAAATTAAAAGGGCTGGGGATGTAGTTCAATGATAAAGTGCTCTGGGGTTCAATCCCCAGTATCATAAAAAAAAAAAAAGAAAGAAAAAATAAAGCTCAGGATTCAAAAGAAAAAGAAAAGAAAGCTCAGGTTTCAAGCAACCCGTGCGAGTCCCATCTCTGCTTCTGATTTGCTCTCGGGACAAATGGCGACAGCAGTTCTTGACTTTCCTTCAAACCTGCTCTGAGTTTCCATGAGGTTACTTATGATCTATCTGATTGCATGTGATCACATGAGTACAGACAGCTTTGTGACTAATTTCCCCCAGGCACATTTTTCCACAGGGAACTCATAGAAACATCCCACTTTCCCAATGACCTAACCTGTTCTGTTCCTGTGACCCAGAGAATGAATTCCTCATAATGGAAAGAAAAGGGTGTCCTTCCAGGGGTGACCTCTTTTGTTCACACAATGGTAATATCAATTATCCTAGAATGGGAAGAGAGAGAGAAAAATAATATATATATCCAAACCCTTTCTTTCTTGTTAAATTTCCCAGAGGAGAGAGCCTGGCATAGTTTCTTTTTATTCTCTTCAATTATTTGCAAATTAATTTGCTCCTGGTCCAGTTTACTTCTATTCATTTCTACAGCTATTGCATCACACCTAAATGAATTTCCTTTCTATTGTTGGACACATTTTTTTTTCCACAAAATATGTGAAAACTTTCTGCTTCCTCTTCATTCTGCTTTGGGGGCTAAACATTTTTTTTTCAGACTCTTTCCTCCCAGAGTGCTCTGGAGTAAAAGACGTAAGGTGGAAAATTTGAGTGTTGTGGGGGAGCAGCTTGTGAGGGCACACTTATTGTCTACAAATGGCTTGTCCGTGGGTGTTCTTCTGGTGCCTTGTAGGTTTATTACACTCAGTAGCTTGTCTTTTAATCATCATAATAATGGTAAATGCATTATAATAGAAACTACTTATTAAAATCTTACTATGTGCTCAGTGCTTTGCCTAGACCAACCCTTTTTAAAAAATATTTTTTCTAGTGGTAGGTGGACACAATACCTTTATTTTATTTATATGTGGTGCTGAGGATAGAACCCAGTACCTCACATATACTAGGTGAGTGCTCCACCGCTGAGCCACAACCCCAGCCGCTAGACCAACCTTTTAAATCCTCATTATAAGCTTAAGAGATGTGTTTTATTGAACTCTATTTCTTGGATGAAGAAAGGTGGAAATGTAATAATAGCTTGGCCATTTTGGAAAACAGTGTGGAGGTTCCTCAAAAAACTTAAAAGTATAAATATTAATGATCAAGCAAATCCTCTACTGGCCATATATCCAAAAGAAATGAAATCGGTATATTGAAAAGATATCTGAACTCCTATGTTTATTTCAACACTATTCATAATATTGGAGATTTGGAATAGGCCTAAATGTCCCATAACATATGATTGGATAAAAGAAAAAAACGTGATTGGATAAAGAAAATGTGGTATACACATGTAAAATGGAATACTATTCAGTCATAAAAATGATGAAATCCTGTCATTTGCAACAAAATGAATGGACCTGGAGGACATTATGTTAAACAAAATAAGCTAGACACAAGGAAAAATTCTGAGACTGGCACTGGGGAGACTGAGGCAGGAGCATCATTGAACTAACGAGTTTAAGACCAGCCTAGGCAATGTGGTGAGATTCTGTCTCGAAAAGAAAAGAAAAAAAAAGATTCTGAGTTATCTTGCTCATATGTCAATTTTACAAAAGCTGACCACATAAAAGGAGAGTACAAGAGTAGTTACCAGAGATTGGGGAGGGGAGGATGGAAATGGCTTGATAACAGGTACAAAGTTAGATAGGAGGGTAAATTCAGGTGTTCTGTGGAACAGGAGGAGACCATTAATAATGACAGTATGTTCCAAAATAGCTAGAAGAGAGATTTTTTTCATGCCCTTACCACAAAGAAATGATAAATACATTAGACGACAGATATTCTATTTGCCCTGATTTGATGATTATATAGTATGTGCATGTATCAAATCAACACATTCTGCCCCACAAAGACCTACTATCTGCTATGTGCCAAGCATGTGGTAGAAACAGGGACCCAAGATCAGAAATTAATTTGGAAAAAGGACCCAAGATCAGAAGTTAATTTAAAATTCATCATCAGTTCTACCCAGATCTCTTTATTATCGAGTGTTTGATGGATATTGATATTTGCCAAATACATGTGTCTAAAGGGTATCCCATTCTATATGCAAAAAAGTTTTCTTCTCTTCCTGAGTGGGCTTCTTTCTGGGGGCATGATGGAAGTCGACTTTTAAGGGAAACTTTACGATTCATTTTCTCATTTCCTCAAGAGTCTCTTACACTGTAATTTTTTTTTGGACCATATACCTGGCCCTTTTTTATTTTTTATTTCTTTTGAATTTTGAGACAGAATTTTACTAAGTTTCCCAGGCTGGTCTCAAAGTTGCAATCCTCCTGTCTCCGCCGTCCAAGGACTTGGCATTACTTGTGTGTACCACCACACCCAACTCTACCACATTTTACCTGGAAGGACACAAAACAAGATTCATAGTTTAATGGCTGCAATTCATCAACTTTACTTGCTGATGAAAAGTTATTTCATAGACCACATGAAAAGGTTTTTTTTTTTTTCTATTTACTTTACCTTGCATTGTCGATTAACACATCATCAGTACCATTATTGCTTCAAATCATTGTTCCCAAATAGGTTAGCATTGTAAGAAATCCCATTTTCTTTTAGCATCGGTGTCTCTTCCCTTGTGTTATGCTCTGAAAATAAATAAAAGCCCATTTAATCTGAGAATCTAGTTTCTAATAGTGATTTGGGGTCAGAATGTACAACTTCTTAAAAAAAGAAAGAAAAGAAAAGCCAGGACAAGTGTTGTAATACAACGATTATTCTAATAGTCTCTTCTCATCTCAATTCTCTAACCAAAACCAGATGGCCTTTACAACTTTGCTTTTTCTGAAAGCCAAATAATTGTTCAGTGATGCATAAGTTAAAAATAATTAGTGAATTCTTACCTGAATCATTTTTTGGGAAAAAAAAAACAAATATATTTAGTTGCTACTATATAAAAATTCTTTCATTGAGCCTTGTTTCAATGTTTCTTTCCTCGGGTACAAGACATTGTATTCAGAATCTTAGAAAGAAGGGACTAGCTTTTCCTATGAGAAGGACTCTTTAAGAAGCATTAACTATTTTCTTTTGAATACCTTCTTCTTCTTCTTCTTCTTGTTTTGTACCCATGGCCACTTAGCTACTGAACCACATCCTCAGCTCTATTTATTTATTTTTAATTATTATTATTATTTTTTTAGTTGTAAGTGGACACAATACCTTTTGTTTTTTAGTTATATGTTTTTAAGTGGTTCTGAGGATTGAACCCTGTGCCTCGCATGTGCTAAGCAAGTGCTCTACCACTGAGCTATGACCTTTTTATTTTGAGACAGGACCTCACTAAGTTGCTGAGGCTGCTTTGAACTTACAATCCTCCTGTCTCATCCTCCTGAGCCGCTGGGATTATAGGTGTGCGCCACTGCACTTGGATTGAATACCTTTATTGATTTTTTTTAACTTTATTTAATTTATTTATTTATATGTGGTGCTGAAGATCGAACCCAGGGCCTCACACATGCTAGGTGAGCACTCTACCACTGAGCCACCACCCCAGCCCCCTTTATTGATTTTTGATGATAAAATTTATAGAATTAAAAACAATTTTTTCCTAATGAAAACTGATCTTTACAGAATGGGTTCAAGGATAGTCAGTTTTTTCTGTTTCTTAGGTATTTCAGATGTTGACTCAGACCTAGACTACCTTTAAAATACATTCACTTTCTACTTCCTCATCCTTCTCCTCCTCCTAAAAGGTATCACAATTATCAATGTAAAAAAAAAAGATAGGGGGCTGGGGATATGGCTCAAGTGGTAGCGCGCTCGCCTGGCATGCATGTAGCCCGGGTTCAATACTCAGCACCACATACAAACAAAGATGTTGTGTCCTCCAAGAACTGAAAAAATAAATATTATAAAAAATTCTCTCTCTCTCTCTTAAAAAAAAAAAAAAAAAGATAGGTCAAGGGAACTGTTGATTAGAGAAGCTACTCAGAAGCAACTTTCTTCACTTTCTATGTTCAATATAAATGTTTCAATGACAAAGAATCATCTTTGTCACAGGTACAGTTTTTTGTTTTGTTTTGCTTTGTTTTTGTGGTACTGGGGATTGAACCCAGGAATATGCTAACTCTGAGCCACAGTTTTTAGTTTTTATTTTGAGACAGGGTCTTGCTAAGTTGCTTAGGGCCTTGCTACCTTGCTGAGGCTGGCCTTGAACCTGCCATCTTCTGCCTCTGCATCCTGTTTGTCATCCTCTAAGCATCCTGTCTGAAATTTTTTTTGCAAGGAAAGTAATGACAGCAAAAATAATTTGCATTTTACTCCTTCTTTCCATCTTCCCCAGTACCCAGAGTAGTACCTGCTAGAGTAGGTAGCTACCCATTAAATATCAATCTAATAGTGACAGCCCAGCACTCAAGCAATAAAATGTCCCTGGATGCTTCCTCCTGACCCTCCACCCATCCAATCTCACTTCCCTGGGTTGGACCTACCTTTAAGATTTGTTTCACAGGCCTCCAGCTCTCCACCTGGGCTAGCCTCATGAGTTGCTCATATCCTAAAAATACAACTAGAGGGAAATACTACCTAAAATCTGGGAACAAAATTAATAGGGAACAAAAGGAAGCAGTTAATTATTTTTTGAGTCTCTGTAATTGGTTCGGGAAGTGAAAGAAGTGGTACCCTTGATTGGTAACTGAATTAGGTAGAATTCAGTTCCTGGGTTAGTGACTAAGTCTGTTGATCATTAAGAAGCCAGCAAAAGTTCTCAGGGTTTCCATTAACCCTTCTCAGGGTTTCCATTAACCCTTTCACATACATAATTCCCTTTGCTCTTCTGGTTGATTTGAAAAGACCCTAAGAAGGATGTATTATAGTAATAGAATTATTCATAACTTGGAGGCTATTGATATAAAAAGTTGCTTAGTTAGAGTAACTATCTTGCTTTTTTTTCTTTCTTTTTTAATTTATTTCTTACATACAAAACCCCAAAAGCTAAATAATTACTCTTACAGCCTACCTGTGAAACTCTCACAGAAGGGGGTAGAAATATCTACTAATTTCACAAAGTTCATTTATTCTTTCCTCTTCTTTAGTACTAGGGCCTTGCATATGCTAGACAAGCTCTCTAACACTGAGCTACACACCCCTGCCCTTTCCATTTTATTTCAAAACTGTTTCTCTCTAAGTTGCTGAGGCTGCCCTCAAACTTTTGATCATCTTGTCTAAGCCTTCTCAGTAGCTGGAGCTATTGGTGTGCACCATCATCAAAAGCTACATAGCTTTTTTGAGGAAGATAGACAAGTGTAAATATAAAAAGAAGTAATATTCTATATTCTGTAAATTCTGTAGAGAATTTAGGAAAAAAACATAGAAAATTATTAAATGTTTTGTATTCTATAAATTAAATAGGCATTTTTGCCGAGAGTGAGTTTTAGATAACATGAGATTATACTTTGTGAAATCTTAGTCTAAATAAAGTATTCCACGGGAAGCTACAGAATGGTGATTTTTAGATTTATTATTTCTCCTACATCTACTAGCTGAATTCTTCTGTAATGAAGAGCTTCATGTTTTTCTTTTGACACACAGATTTCACTTCAGTTGGAACAGTAGGATAAGACAATAAGACTCCAAAGCTCTGGATCCAGCTTGTCCACTAGAGCAAATAACAATGACAGTCTTACAGAGGGGAAGCAGGAGACTGGGAAAAGTGACAGAGTTGATAATAAACCCTGGATTCTGCCTATTTCACAAGAAAATAATGTGCAAAAATATTAGCAGCTCTCTTTTTTTGCTTAGGTGACTGTAGACAAGATTGACAATGTTCCCATCAGAGATGGTATAAAGTGTAGCTCTTTCTTTTCCAGTTCTAAGGATCAATGCCTGGGCCATTCACACAATGCTAGGCAATGCTCTACCCACTGAACTATATCCCCAGCCCCAGATTTGCATTCATTTGTAGCTATGAGGCTGCTTTCCAGATGTTAAGTTGTTGATAATTTATCCAAGTTCCCACCACTCACAAGGTGATTGAAGAGCAACCTTTTCTGCACTCCAGAGATAGCACAACACAAATATGACCTGTCCCAGCATCATAGGATGCCAGGACACTGGACTGAGAAAATGTCTTCCTCTTCCTAGCTCCATACCACATGATTCTCTCTCCTGCTCTTGTTTGAATACCAACTACATTCTTCCCATCTCAAGTAGGACTGCAATGTGTTTGTAGCTCATTTCTCCAGTGAACTCTTGTAGCCCTAATAGTTAATTAGCTGCTAAAGCTGAACACACACACTCTATCCAGATCTGACAAAGGTGCTATAAAAGACACATAAATATAGAACCAAGTCCCTGTCTTCAAAGATCTTATCAGGTTGGCAAGATAAAATCACAGAAAGATGGAGCCAGGGCTGGGGTTGTAGCTCAGAGGTAGAGCACTCACCTACCATGCGTGAAGCACTGGGTTCGATCCTCAGCACCACATAAAAATAAAATATTGTGTCCACCTATGACTAAAAATATATATATGGAACTAGAAGATAATCTACTCTTGTGGGTGTTTAGGAAAAAAACTCAGAGTGGCTAAAATTTTGAGTGTCTGTGTTGTGCTGGGACAAACATTCATGAATTTTATAAAATTCTCAAGCTAGACTGACTCCACCCCACCACCACAGGAAATGGGTAAAGTTACCAAGAAAGACCATATAGGTATTGGCTGTATAGTAGCTATTTCTCTTTGCTGACACTTCTCACGGTCAATGGCAATCTATCAAACCAGGTAATAAGTTAGCACCAAAAAATAGATAGAGTGTTATGACTTGAGTATTATAAGTTCTGTCTTGCCATTTAAGAGTGACTTAAAGAAGCTATTAACTAAAGCACGTGAGGCTTATTGTGATATTCACAGGCAATGGAAGTCTCCTGCCTGGGGAAAAAATTGGGAATAGTGCTGTCCCGAGAAGCAGAGGTTTAGTTTGGAAGGGAGTAATGAATCAGAACACATCAGTTTCTCTGTACTAGTTGATAATTCTCTTATTCTTGTGCAGCTCAGGTGAACTTTGAGAGTCCTTTCCTGTCCTATAACACATTGATTCATTGGATTTGCAGGGGAAGGATTAGAGGTATCACCCAGTCAATCAACTCGGCAACATAAACCTGGATATTAAGAGTGCTACTATGTGTTAAGTCCATGTTTTTCCCCCTGAGTCCCCCTTTTTCCAGCACATCTTGCCCTTTTAATCAGGGCAACACTTGAGGGTGGGCATCTTGGCAGATGAATTCAGCCGCAGTTTTCAGCCATAGACTGCTAATGAAACCTGTTTCTATTTGTAGGGCTTCCCTGGGGGTAGGCTGATGTGCTAGTTTTGAGCCTTCTTCAGACTTTGGCTCACTCTATAACACTATACTGACTCTGCGAAGCTGTCTACTTCCCTGAATGGGCATTTCAAGGGCAGTCATGAACAGCAATTTTCGTGGCTGCTCATCATCTTAAATTTTAATCTTGAGAATCAGGTTTTTAGTTTTCTAGATCTTTATGTTCCCAAAGCATATAATATGAACTTCATATGTAATTTTAAATTTTCTAGTAGCCATGGTAAAAAAAAAATTAAAAAGAAATGGGCAAAATTAACTTGAATAATCTATTTTATTTAACCCAATATATTCAAAATATTATAATTTCAACATGTAATCAATATATAAATTATTGAGATATGTTGTTCTTTTTGACACTATCTTTGAAATTTAATGTGTACTTTACACGTTGAATAGTGTGCAAATGACCCTTTTATTCTGATATTCATCAATCATACGACGTCACAGAGAATCTCTTGCATCACAGCAAAATTTAATAAAATTACTTCCTAGTGACTTAGCAGCTTCCAGAACTTGCAAAATGATGAAAAGAACTGCATGCACAAACAGCCAGAGAAAGCAGGCCATGATATGAGTGGGCTGGGAGATTTCCATTGCTCAAAAATACAGTCATGCTGCCTGCCATATGCCTGACACACCTTTCCTTTAAAGGCTTCAACAATTTTTTTTTTACATCTGCCAAAATGTGAAAGTAGAAGACTAAGTATTGCTGGGTCGGGGAAAGTGGGATATGTGAGCATAAGTGAGACAAGGTCCCGGACTTTAATGAAACTTGTGAACTTGGAGGAAAAACAGTGGTAAAGCAAACAGGGGACAAATGTCCACTGTACAGCCAAGATGAAAGCTGTCTAACTCCAGCTCGTAAATATATGGGAATATTCTTTGGAAAACTCACACATGAATTTCATTGCATTTCTGAGTTAGAAGCATGTGAAATGAATACCCTTCTTGATTTACTTGTTACATTTTCATAGACTTGTTTTCTTTGCTAGCAAATAGAATTGACAATCCTTTGAAAATGGAACAGGTGCTTTTCACTAGAACAGATAAAGCTCTGTACTCCTTTGTTGTGGCAGTTGGGAGGTGTTCTTGATGATGGGGAAGGATAGGGGAGACATTGGCATTAGACTCTTGTGCCCAATAACTGAGGGATTGTGCTGAGAGGAGGGGCGGGAGGAAACCTAATGAACCTAAATTGGTTTTAAGAGCTTTGCCTTAAATAATACATTGCATATGTTTAAACTCTCTGAGCCAGTTGAGGGCAGTAAGAAAGGTCAAGGTTTTGGGAGTTCAGCTCAGCCACCTGTGTGACTTTGGGAACGTGATGTAATTTCTCTGTGCCTGTTTTCTCACGGATTAAAAAAAAAAAAAAAAAAGAAAGAAAAAGGGGGAAAAAAGTCACTAATAGGATTTGGTGAGGTGCTATACATAAACAGTTTAAAACAATGAGTGGCACGTGGCATGCACCCAATAAATGCCACTAATTATTAGTTTTGGCATTATTATCACAGTAATAATTTGTTACCGGTGGTGCATTTCTAATCTGTACCTAAAACTTCACAAGGCTCTTCTGTCAAGTGATCCAGATAGAAAGTAGGCAAATTCTAATGAGTAATTGCCTCTCTGGTGGCAGAACAGGAGCAAACAGATGAAAATGACTTGCTTAAGGGCTCAAAGACTGCTGCTAAAATGTGGAGGGAGACCGTTTAAGGAACTGGTGATGGAGAAAGACTCTAGGCTGCAAGCATGCAAGGATTTAACTTTCTGTGAGTGACATCTTGGGATGTTACCTGATTTTTCTGAGCCCTCAGTTGTGCACCTGCCAGACAAAGATAATAAAATACACTTAGAGATGGTAAAACTTTCCATGCAAGATGCATGGAAAGCGCACGTGGTCTGGGGCTCGATAAAATAGCCGCTTTTTAATCATTATTATTATTACTGTTGTTATTTGCAGGTCTTACGCAGCAGCAGGCAGCGCCTGTCTGGGATGCCATATTGCATTTTGGCTCCCCACTGTGCCCCAGCTCCTGGCACCCAGTAGACACTCAGGAAACGTTTGTGGAATGAATACACGTCATCTGAGGTAGGGAGCAAAGCCCTTCCTCTCTTTCCAAAACCCAGAGCCCACGCCATCTCATAGCCTGAGACCTCAAACACTATTTGGCAGTGGGCTGAAATCCATTTCGCCCCTTTTGGAGATGCTGGGAGGGCGCCTCACCTGGACGCGCATCTCTGTGCGAGCGGCTCTGTTCAAAGCCCTTATTTTTCTGGTTTGCGGCTTATTTACTTAAGCATTTACAGCTTCCAGGAGCAGGGGGTCTGCTAGAAGCAGGCTCAGAAAGGAGATTGCTGTTTCTATTTGTTTTCTGCGTTTCAATCCCTGCGCTGGAAAGTCACAACACGGTTCCTTTATTTGCGCACAGGAGAGGTCTGCGTTCCTTTACCTCCTGCCGGGCGACGAAAGGCGCATGCAGTTCAGAAAAGTGCTCTCAGGCGACCCGCCTCTGTTCCCGGTTGCGTGGACCATCGCTTCCAGACTTAGAATTTTTTGTGTTTTGTTTTTTCAAGAAACACTAGCAGGGCAGAGCAGATTAAATAAAGACAACCTCGCGCCTTTAATCCTTGACCGCAAACACTGGCGTTTCTGTGCCCCGGATTTCTGAAATTCTTGGCTTAGGGACCCAAAGAGGGGGTGGTGGGGGTAAGGGTGGACAACAGCTTGTTTAAAAAAAAAAAAAAAAAACTTCCCAAAGCAGAAATTCAAGCCCCTCCCCGCTTCCTGGTCCCCTGTGTCACCTGGATTCAGAGTAAGGGACACAGCCACAGGAGAAAAGTCCCCAGGGGTTGGGGGCGTCCCGGGATGGGTGTCCAGGGGGATCGCGAGCTGCAAGTCCGACGGGTCCCGGAGCAGAGTCGACTTTGCAGCGCGGCAGCCCAGCAGGACGTTTCCCCCCGCCGCGCTCCCCCCCCCCCGCCGCGCTCCCCCCCCCCCCGCCGCGCTCCCCCCCCCCCCGCCGCGCTCCCCCCCCCCCGCCGCGCTCCCCCCCCCCCCCGCCGCGCTCCCCCCCCCCCGCCGCGCTCCCCCCCCCGCCGCGCTCCCCCCCCCCCCGCCGCGCTCCCCCCCCCCCGCCGCGCTCCCCCCCCCCGCCGCGCTCCCCCCCCCGCCGCGCTCCCCCCCCCCCGCCGCGCTCCCCCCCCCCCCCCGCCGCGCTCCCCCCCCCCCCGCGCTCCCCCCCCCCCCCGCGCTCCCCCCCCCCGCCGCGCATCTATTTAGAGCCCAGCCCGGGAGCCCAGGGGATTCTGGGACTTGCAGTTCCTCCCAGGAGCCCGGGCGCCGGCACGACCAGGCACTCGGACTGCATTGCCCAGGGAGCTTCCCGGCCTATATAAAGCGCCGGGAGCCACTTCAAAGTGCTGTAACCACGTGGATGTTCTGCTGAAGCGTTTCCTCAAGCTTGCTGGGGTGGGAGGAGTGGAGGAGGAGGTGGTGGTGGAGGAAGAGGAGGCAGGGGGTGGAGAGAGAGAGAAAGCGCACGCCGAGAGGAGGTGTGGGTGTTCCGCTTCCATGCTAACGGAATGAGCTCCCTTTTCGCAGACATGGGATTACCTAGCGGCTGCTAACCCCTCTCCTCGTCCTGCTCCCCCAAGTCGGAGTGGCTCCCTGGGCACCAAGGTAGAGGCTGGGGCCAGGCAGAGGGTGCAGGGAGTTGGCATCGGCTCCCCAGGCGCAGAAGTTTTTGCCCCACTTTCTGGGAGTTCTTGCATGCACTTGGCATGTATGTGGGGGTTCTTTTACTGCCGGCAGTTTATTTGGAGGTCTCATTTCAGGCTTTAAAAAACCCAAGCAAACCCAGATATCCTCCCTGGACTCCTGTGCCTGGCTTTTGAGGGCTCCCCATTCTGCACCTAAATGGCATTCCCCCAAGTTGGAAACTGTTGGAGCAGCTGCAGGAAATAGCTTTTTTTTTTGGAGGGGGGTTGAGGGGGTGTCTTAAGTGAGTCTGCTCAAGGAAGCAATCTTTCTAAAAATGTAGCCCTCGCGCTGCATGGTTTGGAGAATAATGCATGCGTGGGGGCCCCCGCGGGGAGGGTTTTTTTAAAAAAAGGAAGAAAACTGGGGGAGCGGTGAGGGCAGAAGTCTGGACTGAGCTCCTGTCCAATGAGGGTGCGGGTTTCCGATACTTATCATCCGCGTGGGGAATCCAGTGCTTTGGGATCTGCCAAACACTTCGCTTAGACCCAGCTTCATGCACGTTCGAAGTTTGTGCGTGTCCGGTCTCACTTGTCAGTTATGCCCTGGAAATAAACAAGCGAAGTTACCTATAATCTTTGCCAGGTGATCCCACCAACCTTTCTGCCAAGTTTGGAGGAGAGAGCATCCCTCCAGGGAAGGGGTCTAAAGAGGGTAAACAGGTGAAATTAGGAAGAGCATTTCTGTTAAGAGACCCAGAGAGTTTCATACTTGGTGGTCTTTCTTTCTAAATATCTAGGCGCTGACTACTGGAGGAGCAGGATTCGCATTCCTGGCTGGGCGTACTTTGGTAACAGAGGGGCTGACCCGGGGTCAGGTGAGTGTGGAAGCCTGAGTGCTATAGTCAATAATGAGTTTTTTGTTGTTAGTCTGTTTAGTTTTCTCTAAGCAGCCATGGGGGTGGGGAGTAGGAAAGAAAAGGTAACTCCATGGCTGGGTCTTCAAAATTTGTCACTGCCTTTAATGAGGGCTTTAGGGAGCTGAAAGCTGGTGGATAGCTTTGCACTATTTATTTATTTGTACTGGAGATTGAACCCAGGGGTGACTTCACTTTGAGCCATATCCTCAGTGTTTTCTTTTTATTCCTTGTTTTGAGACAGGGTCTCACGAAGTTGCTTAGGGTCTTACTAAGTTGCTGAGCCTGGCCTCAAACTTGCAAACCTCCTGCCTCGGCGTCCAAATGGCTGTGTAGAAGTGACACAGCATGAGAGCTTTTGAGGGTGTAGAGAATTAAATGGAGCTGTAAAGAGGGCGGGGGACACCACTGACCTGAGAAGCAAGCTGATGTTTTAGATTCTGATGATTGCAGTGTGTTTCATCTGCCAAGATATGTGAGCAAAAATTTAATGCCTCTCTTTCAAAAACAGTCACTTTTGTTTTGTTAGTGTGAACATGTGTTTAATTAGAATAGGTTGAATTCCAAGAAATGAAAGTGGTTGCTGGCAAGTTGAGAGAATTAGAACTTTAAAATGGGAAGTTAGTTCTTGAAGAATATCCTGACTGAAACTACCTGCATGTCAAGGAATCTGATGTGTCTCTACTGTTTTGGTGCTTCTTGTGGGATAGGAGCCAGGGCAGCGTTTATCTGTAAACACAACAGCTCCTATTTTTTTTTCCCCAAAATGGTCAGACTGCACTTCAAGCGAGGGAGGTCTCAACCGGTGCACGTACATCCCCATTGCTGCAGATTTGGCCAACAAAAGTTTTTTCTTCTGAAATGGTCTAGAGCAGGGTAAACAACAGGGCCATGGGGGTGGGGAGGGCAGAGGGCACCTGGGTCTTGGTAACTTCTTTAACATTCTAAATATTTAGCTGTTCCCTGGGCTACAATCTTTGGGCTTTTCTAATTAGAAAATAAAAGCCAGACGCTTCATTATAGCAGTATAGCGCTTTTGTTTCCTGTTGATAAGATCCTCAGGAGTGCTGGGGGAGTGAAAAGCATTTGGATGTGTAAGGTCTAGTTCATTCTTGGAGTTTAATTGACTCATGACTCTGTGAGAGCTCATAGGGCCAAAGACAAGGTAGAGTTCTTCCCTTTAGAATGAGGTGCAGACGAGGAGAAACTGGTCCCTAGACTGTCCACCACAAGATTGCTAAAATATCAAGAGTGGCACTTTACATTCTTGTAACCTAGATGTACAGCCATGTGTCATGTGACTCTATTATATATAATATATATATATGTTATATATCATAGCTCTTTACCTGTATCTTTGAGCCAGGTATGTAAAGAAAAGGTATAGAGTGTGAAATCTCTCGGAAGCAACATGTGACCCCAAACATTGGAGCAGTATTGCAGGAGTGGCTGGACGGGAATAAACTGACTGCTGTTAATGAAATGATTCTTATGTCGTACTGATGATGAGCTACTATACTTGGTAGAAGGAGGAAATGACGTAGCCATAGATGTGGATAAAAGAATGGATATTTGAGGAGGCCTTCAATAACGGACAAGTTCATTTGGAAAACTATATGTCAAAAGTCTGAATCGGAGTACCACACAAAATCACCAGGAACATTGTCCACATTCAGCATTAGGCTCCTCTGAAGTCGATGTGTACCTGAGGTAGACGTTTTTTGTTTTTGTGAGGGTGCTGAAATTGAACCTAAGGCCTTTCTCATGCTAGGCAACTGCTAAGCTACATCTCCAACCTTTTATTTTTATTTATTTATTTAGGGAATTGAACTCAGGAGCACTGAACCACTGAGTCACATCCCCAGCCCTATTTTGTATTTTATTTAGAGACAGGGTCTCACTGAGTTGCTAAGTGCCTTTCCATTGCTGAGGCTGGCTTTGAACTCATGATCCTCCTGCCTCAGCCTCCTGAGCTGCTGGAATTACAGGTGTGAGCAGCTCAACCCTTTTTATTTAAAGACAGGGTCTCACTAAATTGCCCAGGCTGGCCTGGAACTTGAAATCCTCCTGCCTTAGCCTCCCTAGTTACTGGAAATACAGCGTGCACCACTGTGCCCACCTGAACTACATATTGATCATTTACAACAAGGTGTCCACGAAGGTTGAAAGGGTCAGGTGTTTCTCCATTCGGAGAATTTAAGAGTTTAAACCGCATTTAGTCCGATCTGTTAAATACTGGTCGTTTCTCATCTACCCTCCTGTTTAGCTCGTCACCGACTGTGCAGAATATTTCAGTTTTTCATCTCTCTTTCAAGTGTGCAAATTTGCGCATGTGAGTGTGCACATTGAAAGAACAACTTGTTCTTTGACTAATTCAGTTCAGTACATAATTTCTCATCAAGATTTTCTTTATCATGCTGGGAAAGATCGTCATGTTCCAGATTAATTACTCTTGGTCTTCACATCAAGTCCCGAGAAAGTCTTTAAAGCTTGACAATAGTATCATCCATTTGAAATAGAATGGGTGTTTTTTTGGAGGGAGATGGATTTCTATTTTTTTTTTCTTGGTGCTGGGGAATCGAACCCAGGGCTTCAGGCATAGGCGGTAAGCAAGTGCTCTACTGTTGCATGAAATCTCCAGCCTGAGTGTCTTCTGTTGAAGACTGAGAGATGGGATGGTTGCTTGGAGGAGAATAGACTAGTTCTACAAGAAAGATCTATGACCTTTTCCCTTGAAGTATTTTCAGCTGAGGTAGATCTGGGGGAGAGACTGACTCTGCCTCTGATCCACTGGAATACAACCCACTGACTTCCAGAGAAAAAACTCATGAGGCTTTTTAGCTCATTTATAATGAGCTCATGGAAATTCTGTCTGATTTTTTTTTTTTTACATGCAGCTCTTAAAAAACAAACCAAATGAAACAACAAACACCAAATATGAATGTTAGGGGAAAAATTTTAAAAGTAGACCTAAAGTTAGGTTTCTAGGTCAAGCTGTCCTTGGATACGTCTAATTAAGGAGCCTACCGAAGGCCACTGTCCCATCTCTTTTGCTGTTCGTTTGATCTTTTAAAATAAAGCATATTGCATTTGCAGGCTTTCTATGAACTAAAAGTGCTTTTTTTTCTCCACTTTTGCTGTTTTAAGTTTTGCTGTGGCTCTTTTGGTGACTGTGTGATTAGGTTTGAAGTTAATGACATGAATGACACGATTTTTATGATTCCTTCCAATGGTCACCCTGTCTGTGGTTCACGGATGATTACTAATGAGGATCAGCTGAATATACATCTGACATCATCATCATCACATGTTAGACTTTGAGATTCCCCAAACCGGGTAGAGTTTAATGAATGTGGTGTGGCGAATCTATTTAGCAGATTCAAAAGCCTGTTAAAGTGGTTGTGATTCAAGCATTTTATTTGTTCGGCAGATTTCTTGTGCAGCTCCTATGTGCAAATCCCGTTGTTAGGATAGAGCAGTGAGAAAACAGTCCTGTCCCTAAGAAGTTAAGTTTTAATTGGGGAGGGGGGAGTCAATTTAAATAAGCAGGTAATCGAGTATGATGGGTAGAAGAGGCTAGGGAGAAAATAAGAGAGGGTAAGGGGAGCAGAAAATAACAAGCGTCAACAAGAATGAGGGGGATGCAAAGTGGCACAGCTTCCATGGAAAATGGAATGGTGGGTCCTCAAAAAAGCTGAACATAGATTACCGTGGAATGTGGCACTTCCACTTGTAGGTGTGTATCTAAAAGAATTGAAAACCAGGGAGTTGAGCAGGTATCTGCACACCCTTGTTGACAGGAGTCTTATTCTTGTAGTCAAAGGTTGGAATAACCTGAGTGTCTCTTGATGGAGGAATGGATGAACAAAGCACGTGTGGGTGCAGTGGAAGATTATTTAACCTTAAAAAAGAAGCAAATTCTGACACGTGCTACAACATGGATGTAACTTAAAGACATAATGCTTTGGTGAATTCAGCCAGACACACAAGGACCCATACACATAACTCTATGATCCTGCTTACCTGGGGTACCTAGTAAGGTAGGAATCACAAAGCCAGAATATATTTTGCTGATTGGGGCAAAGGGTGGGATGGTTAGCAGAAAGGAGGGAGTTTGTTCAGTGGATACAGAGTATCAGTTTGGAAAAATGATACAGTTGTGGAAGTGAGTGGCAGTGACGGTTGTACGGTGAGTGCCCCACAGAATTGTGATCCTTAAAAGAAATTATGTGTGCTTTACCACAATAAAAAATAATAATAGCAACAACACAGGGAAAGGTGGGGCCAGCTAAAGGAGTACTTAGGTAGGGGTTGAGATCAGAAAGGGCTACTTACTGTGGTGATGTGTGAGCAAGAGATTTGTTGAAGAAGGTCAACCAGTTAGTCGCGGAGCTATCTTGGAAAAAGGATACCTGTTAAGTCTAGGCAGCCCGTGCAAAGGCCCTGCAGTGGGAGCAAGTGGGACCTGTTGAAGGCAGTGCAAGGGGCCAGGGTGACCACGGCTCAGGGATAGTGACAGGATTTGGGACAGGCAGGAGAGTCGAAGTCCCCTGGTAAAAGGGCCAGATTCCTCAGGCCACCAGTGATTTCCTGAGGAATTCTAGCCCTGACAGAATTCTCAGTGTGGTTTTTCAACATGACTGGATTCCATCATCCTTTCCAAAGAGCCTCTGGAGAGGCCAGCAAGATCCTGTATCAGATGGGAACTCTCTAGGTGGGAAACCCAGACTTCAAGACTTTCTGGTTACTTACATGACTTACCTGGGATTGAAATTCAGTTTTGTAGGAAAAGAATCTTTGTCGATAAATAGGGAAACCTGAATTTGGTTTGCACTTCAATTTTTTTTTTTTTACTTTTTATTAATTTTTTTTTTGTAGTTGTCGATAGACAGATGCCTTTATTTTATTCATTTATTTTTATGTGGTGCTGAGGATCTAACCCAGTGCCTCATGCTCGCTAGGCAAGTGCTCTACCACTGAGACACAACCCCAGCCCTTGCACCTCAGATTCCAAGGATCTAATGGTAACACGGGGGTTTAGCATAAGCCATCTCTGCCCTCCTGCCACCCTGCCTTCTGTCCAGGCTCATTTTAAGTTTACAAGATGAAGACCATCATTGTTCTCTCCAACATTCCTGGGGAATAAGAAACCCCATATCAGTGACTCTTCCTTGTAACCCAAGCGGATATCTTCATAGGTGCAGACCTCAGACTGAGTTATTAGGGAAGAGACACACACACATATTTATTGTAGTGAAACATTAGGAAGATAAGCAATGGGATAGCAACAGTTCCAACCACCCAAGACTAGGTTCCTGGCTTTCTCCTTATTATACATATGTAAAAATTATGTGTGTATTTAAATTTCATAATGAGGGACTCAATTCAGTAGCTTCCATATGGAAACTTATTTTCTGCACCCAGAACATCTTGAATACCTTCTTAATAGACATCTGTGACTTCATTTTTCTGAAAGTTGTCTGTCCTGCTGATGGGATTTCATCTGAGTGATGGCAGGTATGAAATCCCTAAGGTGAGAAAAAAAAATACATCATTCAGATCCGTCACCACCAAGTGCAGCTTTTCTCACTTGGTTTATTCTGTTCTTTTCAGAAAAATAATTGGAAGATAAAACATTACTCATATGTTACTCTCTTATCACAGAGGTCAAGGCTGTATTAAGTATCACATTTCTCGTTTGTTCAAGTAAATTAATTCTGTGAGGTGTTACCAGGGACTCTTTCCTGTTTTCTTGCAACTAAAAGAAAAACTTGACCATAGGAAATTTTAAGACATGTGCCAGTAGCGAGTGGTCTCAGTATAATGAACCCTTTTTATTCATTATGCATCCTGTACCCTCAGCCATGATCAATGGATGACCCGTCTTGTTATCTTCAGACTTCTCTTGAGTCTTGGATTGCTTTGAAGCACACCCCAGATACAGCAGTTCATCTGTATTTTAGTAGGTAACTTTGAGATTCTTTATGTAGACAGAAAGAAATACTTAACAAAACCTACAGTTGTTCTCTCATCCAAATGCTAACCAGACCCCGCCTTGCTTAGCTTCCTAGATTTCAAAACCAATTTTAACTTTACTTGTAATTTAGTTAAAGCCACATTTAATTTTAAATCAGATTTCTTGAGATTATATGCACATAGGTATAAAACACACACAAATAGTAAGAATGCATATAATTTAAGCACACACCAGTCTGAATTAATATCTAAGTAAATACACTTCAAATGGTTATCTCAGTTCATGTGTTTCCACTGCACCTCTTCTTTCCTATGCAGTTTGTGGTTGTGGATGAATAGACTGGGTTTTGTATTTCCTATGGTTTAGATTTTGCCGACTTCATTAGTATGATTTAGCTGTGTTCCTCTGTTCCCTATGTTTGTCGGCATTTGGTAGTTAGATGTGTAGTCCTAATCAGAGTCAGGTCTTGTTTCTTTCTAAGTCTGCTTGGTGAGGTTTACTCGGGAATGATGTCACATTCACTCATAATGAATGTCTCCTATTTTGATGTTGGTGTCTGCTCATTGCCTTAATCCACCAGTTTGTTTCAACTTATAAAACTCCTCATTCTTACTTTTCCTGTTTTCTTTATTAGTTAAAATACTTTGCCTGGCAGGCTGGCGCACGCCTGTAATCCCAGGCTGAGGCAGGAGGATCACGAGTTCAAAGCCATCCTCAGCAAAAGCTAGGCACTATGCAACTCAGTGAGACCCTGTTTCTAAATAAAATGCAAAATAGTGCCCCTGAGGCATTAAAAAAAAAGGTTTTATAAGAATAAATTTTCATGGATACAATGGCACACACCTGTGATCACAGCAGCTCAAGAGGCTGAAGTAGGAGGATTGTGAGTTCAAAGGCAGCCTTAGCCACTCAGGAAGACCCTGTCTCTAAAGAAAATATTTTTTAAAAGGGCTGGGGTTGTGGCTCATTGTTTAAACACTCCTTGGATTCAATCAATCCCTGCTAACAACAAAAATAATAATAATAGTAAATTAAAAAAAAATTTCCACTGAGTTTTTGGTTATTGCAGGATAGAGTTCATATAGGAAAGATAGGACCACTGCTAAATCTCTCTTTTTAATATATATATCTTTATTTTTATGTGGTGCTGAGGATCGAATCCTGGGTCTCACAGGTGGTAGGCAGGCACTCTACCATTGAGCCAAAACCCCAGCCACTTTTTTTTAATGTATTTTTTAATTGTCCATGGACTTTTATTTTATTAATTTATTTATATGTGGTGCTGAGAATCGAATCCAGTGCCTCACACATGCCAGGCAAGTGCTCTATCACTGAGCCACAACCCTAGCCCTGCTGAATCTCTTTATTTTAACAATTTGAAAGATACTGTGAAACCGCCCCCCCCCTTTTTTTTTTGGTACCGGCAGTTGAACCCAGGGGTGCTTTACCACTGAGCTACATCCCTGAACCTTTTTATTTTGAGATAGCATCTTACTAAGTTGCCCAGGCTGTCTGTGAACTTGTGATCCTCTTGCCTCACCTCCCGAGTCTCTGGGATTATAGGTGTGCACCACCACACCCAGTAGGATATCGTTAATTTTTAATGGAAACTGTAGCATGGACCCCTGAATCCGTAGCATCTTCATGACTCTGGTTCCCAACTGAGGCTCATCTGGCAATATCTGGGAAGATATTTGGTAGTCACAGAAGATCTAGGCCGAGTATGCTGCTGGCATTTTATGTTTAGAGGCCTGGCTAGCTACTGGATAGCAGACTGGTCAGCGTTTCCCATTCCACAGGATCAGTAGTGCCACCGTTGAGAACCCTGCACTGAGGTGGCCAATGCACATGGTTATTTGTGAACATCGTGTGAACCATGCATTTAAACATGTGTTCTATGCTTTACTTTGTGTAGTTTCCCCCCACCACCACCCCACTTCCGAGTACCAGGGTTCAACTCAGGGTTAATCACTGAGCCACATCCCAGCCCTTTTTTATTTATTATTTTGAGACAGGGTCTCACTAAGTGGCTTAGGGCCTTGGTAAGTTGCTGAGGCTGGCCTCCAACTTCCGATTGTCCAGCCTCAGTCTCCCGAGCGGCTGGGATTACACTGTGTCATTATCTTGATTAACACTGTGTCATTATCTTGATTGAAGTTCACATTATTTGTCCTTGGTTAAGGAGAGGGATGTCACTCAAATTGGTTCCTGAGACTTTGGATACAGCCCTAAAGGTCTTCAGTATCATTCTTGCGTTGTATATGACAAGATATTCCAAGTTTATCTTCTGTACTTCTCAAATCAGCCATTTCATTAATGGGCCCTCATTGTTTAAGAGAGAAATGGTATTTAGAGACTTCTGCTTATTCAAGAGTACAGACTCAAAGAAGTATACACCTAGTAGTGGTTCACTGATGAGGTTATAAGGCAAAGTAAAACTCTGACTGGGCATCTGGTGTATACATGGAATCCTGATGGCTCAGGAGACTAAGGCAGGAGGATCCCAAGTTTGAGGCCAGCCTCAGCAACTTAATGAGGCCCTAAGTAACTTAGACTCTGAAAATAAATTAATTAATAATTGAAGAAAAACCTGAATTGTTTTTCTTTGTAACTCCCGGGCTCAAGTGATCCTCTTTCCTTAGCCTCCCAGGTAGTGGGGACTATTGGCATGTTCCAATACGCTGTCAAACACCTAAACAGTTTTTTTTCTTTAATTCTTTTTAGTTGTAGATGAACATGATACCTTTATTTATTTTTATGTGGTGCTCAGGATCGAGTCCAGTGCCTCACGCATGCTAGGCAAGTGCTCTACCACTGAGCTAAACCCCAGCCCTACCTAAACATTTTTAATGAAAGCATTTCCACAGAAAATTTGGTACACCTTTGCCTGTTAGAATTCTGACATAATCTCAACTTCCTTAGTAATTGGCCTGAGTTTTAGTAGGAATGTTACCTTTTACCACATGCTTGTTTTTCTAATTGTGTGACACTTTGCTAAGAAGTAGGGAAATCGATTTCATGGGCCTTGATTGACTTTTTAAAGTGGATTAAGTAGAATAGAAAGTATCAAAGAGTGTTGTGTTGATACAGGTTGAATATTCTTTACCTGAAATGCTTGGAACCCGAAGTGTTTTAGATTTCTGATTCTGGAGTACTCGTATACGTGAAATGAGATGTATTGGGATGGGACCTATGTCTTAAAATGAAATTCATTTAATTTCACATGCTCCTTATACACACAGCCTGAAGGTAATTTTATACAATATTTTAAATAATTTTGTGCGTGAAACTTTGTTACAGCAGTGTGGAATTTTCCAGACCCGGCATCACATCATTGCTTGAACAACTTTGAATTCTGTAGCATTTCAGATTCGGGCTTAAGCGTGCTCAACCTGTACTCAAAAAGAATGGTGTATGTGGGGCTGGGTTGTGGCTCAGTGGTAGAGTGCTTGCCCAGCACGTGTGAGGCACTGGGTTTGATCCTCAGCACCACATTAAAGTAAATAAATAAAATAAAGGTTAAAAAAAAAGGAATGCTTTACCTTTGGGGGAAAAAAATGAATGGTATATGTTGCAACAAAATATTCTCCCCCCTCCCTCTTCTCTCTCACCCACAGTGAACGTGGGGTTGTGATTTTAATATTTTTTTCTTACTGTGGGTTGCACCCAAGAGTTCCAACAACACTGTGCTGCATCTGTGCTCCCCACTGTGCAATCCCAGGCCGCCGTTCCTGGCTTTCACCTAGGAACTTGTCAGCAGCTGCAGACTCTTCAGGCCCCACTGAGTCAGAACTGGAGGTTTCCGTACTATCTCCAGGTGATGAGCTCACCCTTGAGATGCTGTGCTGGGGGATGCTTGCTTGCTTGCCAGGTGCTTTTCTAGTACTGTCTTTTTATAGTTCCCTTGTTTTTCAGGGTTACCTCTCACCTGTTGAGACTGACCTTTGAACTTCCCCAGCAGCCTTCTCCTTTTCAGTGAAGTGGAAAGGGAGCCCAAAGCACAGCCCCGAGAGGAGACTGAGCAGGGTGGTCATGTTCCTCCCTGACCAAAATGGAAACTTCATACGTTTAGTGATGCTTTCATTGGCTGTTCAGGTAGCTGTGGAAAGATACGGCCACCTGGGGAACCTACGAGGGCTGCGAGATCTCTCTCTCTCTCTCTCTCTCACACACACACACACACACAACAACAACAACAACAACAACAACAGCAAAACAGCTGCATTTCAACCTGCTGTTTTCAGATACTGTGAGGAATGGACAAATTATGTTTTAGGACCCGTCTCGTCAGCCAGATTCATGGACTCAGTACTGTTAATTACTACTCATCAGGAAAATCTGAACATACGAGAAAATGATCACTAGCCTCCAAGTTCCTTGGTGGTTATTGGTTATTTGCATTTCAAGAAGAGCTTTTTGTCTAGGAAGTGATTTTTGTTTTGCAAAAACAGCCAAGAAGCATGCCAGGCACCTATTTTCTGAACAGAAAAACCTGATAGGACACCCAGACTGAGGGAGGTCCATCTCTTTGCCTTGTGGTGTGTCTGTGCACATTCTGCCTGTTTCTCTCTGCCCGCTGTGTTCTTCCACACCCTCTCTGGGTGCCCTTTGCCATGTCCTTCTGTTCCTTAGCATGCTGCCCAAATAATTTCTCCTCTAAGAAGTTTCCTGATACTTGAAACTCTATTATTTGGAATTCCACAGCACTTGCACTTGATCTCTGTTTTTCTCAAGGACCTTCAAAAAAATCCACAAGTGTACCTCGTACATAGAAAGTACTCATAAAATATTTGTTGAAAGAAGTTTTTTTTTTTTTAATACTGAGGATTGAACTCAGGGGTACTTTATTACTGAGCTACATCCTCAGCCCTTTCTTAAATTTTGAGACAGGGCCTCACTAAGTTGCTCAGGACCTTGCTAAGTTTCTCACGCTGGCCTCAAACATGCTATCCTCCTGCCTCAGCCTCCACTGCTGGACAATGAAGTCATCTATATACATGTTTTTTCTCCTTTTGAAGATTGTAGGCTGTTTCTCAGAAGAATCTAATTGTTTCTCTCTCTGCTGATGAAATGTTTCTTTTGTTGGCATTGGCTTTCAAAAGCCCCTTTGCTATGGATAGCAACGTGGGGACCAGGTAGAGTGGTGTTAAGCTGTTCTTTTTGATGTGTTTTGAGATGTTGCTCAGTACCACTCTCTAGGGCATGTGTGGCTTTGGGGAATTGTCAGTGTTAATAACAGGGGAAGGAATGAGTGCCGGGCTGCAGGACATATACTCCTGGGCCCCCATCGTCGGCTGCTTTGAAGGTACAGGCAAAACCAGAACATCTGTGTGCCTGTTTCCTTTTCTGTAGATGAGGTACAAAAATACCTGCTTCAGGTCATTGGTGCCAAGATGTCTAGTGATAAATGTTTGCAAAAGATCTTAGAGGAAAAAAACAAAGAAAGCTAAATCTGTGTGCCACATCAGTGGCTCTCCACCAGGGCGGTGGTTCTGCCCTCCAGGGGACATTTGGCATTGTCAGGGGACTTTCTGTGGCCCTATCCGGGGTACTAGGTGGAGTGCTGCTGGCATCCAGTAGATAGAGGCCAGGGAGGCTGCTCAGCACACTTCAGTAAACAGAAGTTTCCCCACGACCAAGAACTAGGGCTCCAAAGTGTCAATAGTGGCAGGGTTGAGAAACAGTCCTGGAGTCGATTTTTATCTTTCTGAGGACATTGACCTAATTGGATTTACTGGCTTTTTGTGGTTTAGGCAGAAGGGTATCTTCTTAGGCTGAGATGGACTTAAACTTTCTTTCCTTTTTCTTTTTTTTTTTTTTTGTGGTTTTGGGGATTAAACCTAGGAGTGCTCTACCACTGAGCAACATCCCTGACCCTTTTTATTTATTTATTTTTTTTGTTTTGAGATGGTCTCTCACTAAGATCCTGAGGCTGGCCTCAAACTTGCCATCCTCCATCTTCAGCCTCCCAAATAGCTGAGACTGTACACATGAGCCACTGTACCTTGCTTTTTTTTTTAAAGAAGCTCTCTATCTCTATTTAAAAAAAATTAGTTGTTGATGGACATTTGTTTATTTATATGTGGTGCTGAGAATCGAACCCAGTGCCTCACACATGCTAGGCAAGCGGTCTACACTGAGCCCCAGCCACAGCTCCCTGTATCTTGCTTTTTAAACAAAAAAATAAACATCCTCTTCCCACCTCCCACAAGCACTGGTCTTGGTGTGGGGAGCCCTGTGGTACTGGACTAGCTCTCACCGCTAACGGACCGTGTGACCTGTAAGAAATCACTGGACCTCAACTTGGTTGGTTAGTTGGTTTTTCCACCTATAAAATGAGGAATTTTGGCTCAATGCTGTCTACCCACCAAATCTTAAGGTTGTCTTAGTGGCTAGTTTTGAGCTTTTGATTGACTTCTCTTACTTTGGTTCTGAGAAGTTAAGAGCAGATGTCGGTTTGGGCATCTTTTTCAAGGA
The DNA here is from genome assembly GCF_048772815.1 of Callospermophilus lateralis. Taxonomy (NCBI): domain Eukaryota; kingdom Metazoa; phylum Chordata; class Mammalia; order Rodentia; family Sciuridae; genus Callospermophilus; species Callospermophilus lateralis. The sequence goes on along the minus strand of NW_027514398.1, from coordinate 4,204,551 downwards.
ATAACTTCTGGCAGGAGGTGTCATCTGTTATGAGAACAGACTACTTAGCAGACGTGTATGTGAATAAAAGTAGCTTTGTGTGTCTGGGTGTGTGAGCATGTGTGTGTGTTTATAAGGAGCAACACTGAAGGTAGAGAATTGCTCTGAACTTGAGATTTACAGTGGCTGTTTCTGAGATTGTCGTAAAGGGCCCTGCTTGAAGCCGAAACTTCTGACTTCCTTTCCGACTGGCTGAAAATGAAAGCAGAATATGATGTGTGCTCTGAGAGAAGCGGTTTTTCACCATAGAACCAGTTATGTCGTGGTGGGGACGGGCTGTGTTTCTCAGGATGGTCTGATTGGCAGCTAATGGGACAAGAAGGCCCAGGAGGGGATTGAGTGTGGGTGTGTCTGGTGGGAAGAGGGTGGCACTGTGTCCAGCCCAAAAACGTCCTGCTGCCGATCCTCATTTCATAAAGCAGATGATATTGCCCAAGCATCTCTACTCAAAAGGAAGTTCTGAAAATTAACCCCGAGGGAGCCTAGCAGCAGAAGCCAATGCTATCAAAAGGAAAACCTTTTTCTCCCTCTTGAATGAGTCCAGCATAAATGTGCAGGGTTTGCGCTACCCTGTATTTACAGCTTATGCCCATATATGTACCTGGGCGAGGGCGACTTAAGGAGACTTGTGCTCCTCCAGAGAGGGAGCTTCCTTGGCCCCTTCCCCGGAGGTTGGTCAGACGCCAGTGGCTCTTCCTTCTCATGGGCATGCCTTTCCTTTCTCTTTGACAGACTTCATGGTTTGTCTGCTCTGCCCGTCACGAACCTGCCCCAGTGGCAGATGCTCCACCCCAAAGTGAAGTGGCACCTTTTAGTGTGGGTCCTTATCTGCAGTTCTCAGGGGCCAGCTGCCTGACAACCTTCACGCCTGAGCCCCTGTCTGTGATCGCTGATGTTAAAGAACCTTTTTGATTTTGTTATTTTTAAAGCAAGCAGTAATCAAAACCAGCACTAAAGGACTTTCCCAGGGGCCCTTAGTGTTTCAGAGGATGCGTTAGAATGGAGAGGCCAAGACAGAACAGGGAAGCTGATGGACCTTTACTAGATACATGTTTCCATAGAAGAAAGACCGTCCACCTGCAGGGTGCTTGAGGCCAGGTGGCAGAGCAGTGCTCCCTGAGTGGGATGCAGGCTCCTGTTCCTCACCTGGCTGTGCTTTGGTGGCTCTGGTTATGTTAGGAGGAGAACATTCCAGCTTAATGCATCTTATAATGGGTCCCTTTTCTACTTTCACCCACTTGGACTGGCTGTTGGGTAGGGATGATCCTCAGCTGACTGTGAACCCTGAGATGTTTGGAAAGAGTAGTTTGTGAGAACAGAAGACAGAGCAGGTGAGAAGGCAGAGTGACGGCGACCAGGAGAAACTTGCTCTTTTGGACTTCTGTGTGCTGAATGTGCACGTCACCTTCTCTCGTTTAACCCTCAGCATAACTCCAGGAGGCAGCCCCTCGTCATCTCCATTTCATAGCAGAGAAGTTGCAGGCCAGAAAGGAAGTACCTCGGTCAAGGCTACGAACTGTCCATCTCTCTCTTAGAATAAAAGGAAACCTGTGTTCAGCATGCACAAGGCACTGAACACCATCTCCAACACAAAGCAATAAAATAAGGCGGCAAACATTTCAGGCCTTTGTAAGTTGTCTGGTGAAGTCCTCTGGCCCCAGCTTTCCTCTTCTCTGACCTTACTTTGTACCTTCTTGCTTTCTTCATCAATTCTGCAGACTCTGTGGCCAGTCGTCTTTCTTGAACTTGCCAAGATCTTGCAAAGCCTCTGCCTTTGGGTCTTTGGACTAGCTGTATCGTCTGTTCACAATGCTCTTTTGCCTGAATTTTTAAAAAAAATTTTTTTTGCATAACTTTCTTTGTTTTGACCTTCAGATCTTAGCCTAAATGTCTCATCTAGTTTTTGTTTCTTCCTCCTGACCAGCCAAAATTAAGTTGGTGCTCAATCGTATCACCCCGTTTTAATTTTTTGTATCTACTTCTCATATCTGATCTGCCTTGCTTGTTTTAGCTGGTCTATTTGCTGTCTATCTGTCTTCCATAGTATCAGGAGGGCAGGGACCTTTTCTGGTTTTGTCCTGTACCCCCAGCTACTGCAACAGTGACAGCACTTGGCAGAGATCACTATGTGTGTTGGATGAAACAGAAGATGTAAGTTTCATATTGAGGGTCCCACTCTCTAAACCCCTGACTGTTTAGTGTTTTATGTTTTGTATTTTCCTATACCTAATTTTTCCTATTTGATCAGTATGAGTCCTAAGCACTCAGCCATTGCTAGAGCAAATCCCAGAGGAAAGTTCATAGCAGTGTTTTTCAAATGTTTGGATCTCAGGATGTCTTCACATAATTAAAAACTACTGAGGAACCTCAAAAAAATGTTAATTTTTACATTAGAAATTAACAACACTGTAACTGAGAAAACCCCTGACCAGTTAACTTAGTAACATTTCTCATGAAAAATAATATTTAAAGAAAGTTTTGAGATGAATGACATCATTTTACATTTTTGCAAATCGTCATAAGGTCTGGCTTAATCAGGGATTCGCTCAGTGCATATCTGTACTGCTTTCCGTGTGTCATAACATAGTCTTGCAACCCCTGGAAAAAGCTCCACTGTATGTGTGTAAGACACTGAACAAAAAGGCAGATACCGTCTCGGTGTTTTTAGGAAAAGAGTTTTGACCTTGAAATTCCCCTGAAGGAGTCCCAGGAAGCTTATTGAGAGCCACTGGCTCTTGGGATCCATGAGTCATTAGAAGGCTGGATGGCGGCATGGAACGGGTGAGAGGGAGAAGCTGAAGGCTTTAGTGGCAGGGTGCAGCTGAATGTCCCTGTGTCTGGATATTGTATCAGATCTTTCTGTTCAGGAATACATGTACAAGCAATGCTTTTTAGCTATTTTTTGCAAAATTAAAAAAAAAAAAACTTCCCAGCTAAATCTCCCCTAAAATATAAAGGAACACAGAGAACTTGAATGCCGATGATACTGGTCTCGTGTTCATCTCTTTCCCACAGCAAGATCATATCAAGCAGCCTAGGTGTTCTGCAATGGGAGGGGACATGAGAAAATGATGGAGCATGGGTTCCTCGCTGTGAGAATAGCAGCTTCAAGTGTAAATTCCTTGATGGCTGTTACTCTGCTGTCCCTCCAAAGTTCTTCTTAGAGATTTTGGTCTCAGGTGAGGTGGGTCCTTCTTCTGAAATGAGGTCATCTCACAGCTGCTTTGCACTTGGGTGTCTGTTACAACCGGTGTGGTAGGAATCCAGGTGAAAACTCTATAACAGAGGACATAGCCAAATGAGCCACCTTGACTGTTTAAGAGGGGTCAATGATTCCCATTCGGGCCTCTGGAGACTATGTCTTGGCTGAGATACGACTTTCTCTGGTCATAGGGCCCTAAAGCACCCATGATAAGCTTGGTAGTCAGGAAAGGGTGCAGATGTGGTCAGAGAGTCCTCAGTACCTGACTCCCAGGCCTGCCCATTTCTGAAAGCCAGACTGCTCATCCACAACAGCTAGGTGCCTTCATCTGAATTGAAGGAAGGAAGCTTGCCTCTTGGTGAGTTTCTGCAGGTCTGTGGCTTTGAGGTCCTGGAGCTGGATCTAAGACATCTTACCAATTCTCCCTCGTCTGTCCACCTTTAAAGATGAAGTGACACGTGATACCTTAGGTAATGTCTTAGTTAATGAAAGTGTTCTAATTTAGTCTCAGTTTCAGGAGTTCCTAAACTCTTAAATGCTGCATGGTGTGTAGGCGAAAGTTAAAAAGTTTTTTTTTTTTTTTTCCCTTAGGAAAATGAATATAATGTAATTAAAGTGTGTGCAGGATAAATAAAAGATGAGAAAAAGTACAATAAGTGATTTTTCTGCCACAGTCAAAGCTTTTAGGGGGGAAAAATTTTTCCAAAACTTATCTTGAGCTGTTTAAAAATTAAATGAAGCATTTCTTTTTCAGCAAAGCTATGCTTCTGCCCATTTATAACACCACAATGGGAAAGAGTCTAAATAATTGAATTATCATCCCTTTGAAGATGTCCCCACCCTCCCCACCCCCTGCAGGGGACCCAGTTTGATGTTAAAAGAGGGAGTTGGGTTGTGAATTCGGGTACCAGAAAACTACAGGACTTGGGCCATGCTGTCCCAAGACTAGCTACCCCATAGGCGTCCAGAAGATCTAGAGGTTTCTGGGGTCCATGTTGTCTTAGGGTCAATTTCTAGCAAGTAAGAAATGTAGATCAAGCATAGGAATCACAAGGTAAAGGCAGAGGTGAGTGAAAACTTTGAAGCAACAGAGTAAATGTTTTCATTTCAGTCTCATTCTAGAGTACAAAAATGAGCTCTTAGTAAGGTTCAAGCATGGCATTGAGCACATGATGGTGGTGGTTGATACCTCATAATAAACCCAGGAGAGGTGAAGGATCGCCCCCCTCCACCCTACATATAAGGGAGGTAAGGTTCAGAGAGGCTCTCGAAGTTGTTTAAGGACACACAGCTGGTAGATGATGAAGCTGACAGTCGCACTCAGGGTTCTGAGTCTGTGTCTCTGTGTATGCACACTTGTCAGCATTCATAAGTTGTTTTAGAAGGATGGAGGGGATGGCCAATGGTGTTACTGTGTTAGTCAGCTTTTCTTCTCCACTGATGGGGACGGTGTTAGTCAGCTTTCCCTTGCTGTGATTAAAATACCCCATGAGAACAACTTAAAGGAAGGAAAGTTTTCTTTTGGATCATGAGTTTCAGAAGTTTAATCCGTGATAGGCCAACTCCATTGTTCTGGGCCAAGGTGGAGCAGAGCAAAATGACAGAAGGTTGTGGTACAGAAGTGAAGCTCTGCTCATGGCAGCTGGAAGTAGAAAGGGATGAGAGAAGAAGGGACAGGGCCACAGGGAAGATGCACCCTTCCAGGGCTCGGCCCCCAGTGACCCACCTCCCACCCCGCCCTGCCGGTCTACCATCCCCACCAGTCCATGTATTCAGACTTGGATGGACTGCTGAGGTCACAGCTCTCCCAGTCCCGTCACTTCTCCGGTGACTATTCCTGCATCAACAGGAGCCTTTTGAGCACAGCCCAGATCCGAATCATAACAAGGATGAAAGTTGGAGTAGATTTCCAGGGGTGAAATTTAAGAATTTTTGTTTCTTGCTCCCGTATTTCTCAGAAATTTGCTAAAAAAAAGGCCTGTAGGCTTCCGTTCTCTGTCCTCAATTCAGTGATGTACAACTTGGCTTTTAATTTGCTTTAGAAAACAGACTCCTAAAAAAAAGTCTCAACTCACTTAGGCAGTAGATAGGCTGGTACTACTGTTCCATTGAAACCAGGCTTGGGGGCTGGCTTGGCGCAGGCGCTAGGAAGATGACGCCAGTCCCTGCCCTCACGGGTTTGTATTCAGTGGAGAAGAGAAGTAGGTCAGCAAAGAAGTGAATAAGCCACGCTGGGACAGTGGTAGTGAGCTCAGGTAGGGAGACAGAGTGGGCTTCCTAGAGGTGGTGACATCAAACTGGGGCTGTAAAGATGAGCGGGAGTTAGGGACAAGTCGTGTTGGCATAGGAGGGAGAGAAAGCTCTAATGCCTTGGGGATAGCGTGTGCAAAGCCCAGGGAACAGAGAAGCATCCAGCATGTTGGGGGGGGGGCTTGGAGTATAGAGGATGGAAGGGAAGTAGAGAGATGAGGAGCCAGAGGTGGGCAGAGCCGGATCCTGCAAAGCCCAGAGATTGCAGAGGGCAGTGATGTGGTCTGATTCATGTTTCTAAAAGGTCATTCTGGCTCTTATATGCAGAATAGATTTTGATAGCTTCAAAGAGATGAATAGGAAGGCTGTATAGTGAGTATCCAGTTAAGAAATGGTAGACTCAGGGGGAGGTGAGAAGGGGTTACAAAGAATTGGAAGGTTCAGCAATATTTGAAAGATTAAAATCGGTGAGATCTGATGGTCACTTCAGCTTCTTCATTTTTTCCCCCCATTGGACAGATATTGACTGAGCACCTACTGCGTGCTAGGAATTGGTGTTGGGGATGTGATTTTTGTACAAAACAGATCCTACAGTGAATCTCGAAAATGAGACGTGGGCATTGAGGGTGTCAGGCCAAAGTATCACAAATATGAACCTGGAACTGAAGCTGGGTTGGAGTGATTCCCAGGGCAGAGAGAGTATGAGAGTGGGGTTTGTCTTAATGGGGGTGGGATGGGGGGGTGGGCTGGGGGAGCGTTTCTGGTGGAAATGGCAATTGATGGAGATCTGAAGGGAGACTCAGCCTTCACTAGAGCCAAGGGTAGGGGCAGAGTTGAGAATGCTCTGGGCTCAAAATATGGGCAAAGGCCCTGCAGTAGCCATAAGGAGAGAAGGAAGATTGGAGGTGTCACTTGGCCTTGGTGTAGGCAGCTGAGACAGTGCACAGGTGGAGGAAGAGAAGCAGCTGGGCAGGCAGGTGGGTGCTTTTTTGCAGCTGAGATGCTGTGGGCATCCAGTAGCAGAACCCTGGTATGTACAAGCTGTGAGATGTAGACCTAGGAGCCCTGGACACGCAGAGGTGGCTGGGGCCGGCAGAGTGCACCAGGAGATGCAGGGAAGATACAGAGAGGGCAGAGAGTGACACAAAGGGGAAGCCCACCCATCCCTGGCTTCTGTTTGCCCAGGAGATCTGCGACTGTGTTGTTCTTGCTCCCTGCTTAGGAATGGACTCCCATTTCTCTTTTCTTCAAACATCGCCCAGGGAGACATTTCTCCCAGGGCAAAGGGGAGCTCAGCCAGTGGGCAGGATGGCTGCTGGGGCTACATCTGTGGGATCCCCTCCCAGGGGCAGCACTCCATCTTCCACTGCTCTGGCCATGCCCCTTGGGAATCAACCTATTTTACCAGGGGCTTCAGCCTTCCCAGTGGTAGTGGCTGGTGGCAGCTGTGGTCTCAGAGTCAAAGCTTTTGTAGATAGCATGTCCACTGCATGCAGGGTCCTTTGCCGAGTGCTTGGTGAATGTGATGGTGGGTAAGTGGCAGAGTTGGGTTGGATGCAGTCACTTTGAAGACGTACCATTGGCTCCTTGGGGCAAGGGGTGTGTTCAGAGTTCCAGGAGACGCCTGTCCTTGTGGTTGTGTGTGTGGCGGGGGGACAGTAGAGGTATTCCTATCAAGGTCAGATGCTGAGCCAGAACTTGAGTCCAACCAGAAGGGATGCTGTGGGGGGATTGCCCTGCTGGATGAGAGATGTCACTGCATGCTTTATACCAGCATTTTTTCTGCAAGTCTGTGTATTTTGCAAGGCCAGAATCCTTTGGTAGGGAGCTGCATATAATTCTGTGTTGTTCAGCTTTTTCCCTACAGGGAAATTAAAGAGGATGATTATCTTCCCTGAAGTAAAATACATGTCATGGGTCAGACAGGAGACGATTTGTTAAAATACCCAGCTGACTCTGTATACAGCAAATCCTCACTTTTATGAAGAATATTTGAAACCCTGGAGTCTTCCACAATTTCACTTTTTTTTTCCCTCACTGAAGAGAAAATAAGTAGTGTTGAGCAGTGCAAAGGGCCACTGTCCCGGGCCCTTTGCAAGCATGCTCTCCTCTTTTGCTGAGACACCCCCTTGAAGTTAGCATTATCCCCAAGGCGGAGGAGAGCTAATTGCAACAGCTTACCTATAGAGCACCAGGCTGGCCCTCCCAGACTGATCACCCGGCCTGTTCTCGTGTGTGTCAGAGCTTGTTAGCCAAGAGCCCCGGGTGTGTCCCCAGAGTTGGAGGCACCACAATAATGCAGCTCCATGGCAGGCTGGCTCTGTTTTTCTCCCGTGTGGTCCCCAGGCATTGTGTGAGTGACACCCAGCCCTGAATGCAGCTGCTCCAGGCTTGCAGACACAAATGGTCCAGAATCTGATAAAGAGTCAGGCTAGCCCACCCAGCTTTCCAACAACAGGAAGTCTTCCTAAAGATTGCTCTCAGGGCCTTGCTTCCCACCTCTTCCCCTCAACCCCAGCGGCCTGTTCTCTTGACTTTCCCCGGCCTTTGTTTTTCCTTCCCGGACTTCACTGATAATTGCACCAGCTCCCTCCCTCCTGTGCCCTTCATTAAAGGTAGGCCAGGGGAGACCTCCAGAGGTTTCCAGAGAGACCGGAGCCTTCTTTCTGGTCCTCAGCAAGGGGGATTGTTGCCGATTCCCTTGGGGAAGAATCTGTCTCCTACTGGCTGCTTGCCCGGTTGAGGACTGTGGGGCAGGCAGGGGCCTGTGTTTTCAGGGGAAAATGTAAAATGTGGCTAAAGGTTACTTGTTCAATTATCTTGTCAACTTAATAAGCATATTGGTGAGCGAGAATCTGCTTAATTTTTTCCCTTTGACCTATGGAAATGTACATTGAAAAGTTAGGAGATGTCACAGTAGAAAAATCAGGAAACTGAATTGTGCATAAAGAAGAAAATTGGTCCCCCATAATCTCACCATCCAGGGAAGAAAAATAGTGAACAGTTTGGCCTGTGTTCTAGGGATTGTTGATGAAGACTTCATTTAAGAGTCAGACTCGGGTTAAAAACCCTGGTCCACCTGCTCGCTAATTTTATATGCTTTGGGCATCTTAACCACTTTGGAGGTCATTTGCCCAGCAAAAGATGAGAATAATGGCAGTGCCTGTCCCGGGCTATGGTGGTGAAGATTCAGCGAGAGAACATTTGTGGGCATGAGAGTGCTTGGTTGGCTATGGTTAGCTCTTGCGATCAGGAATGCAAGTCAGGCAGAATCTTGTTGTCGAAATTCAGTATCTAAGCATCTGTTGCCATTATCAGCTGCAGGCGACATTGGTGATGTCACACTTTGTCATTCCAGAATCCTGGATTGTGTCTGCTGCTTCACGTTTTGGGCCCGGAACCTTTCAGTTGGGTACCCAGATGGTGATGAAAGTTCCTAACCCAGCAGTCTCACTGCTCTTTCCTGACCTGGTCCTCACTGGGACCCAATGCCCATTTGAAAGGCAGACCCAGAGGAGAGTGTTAGTCACCCTGGACAAGGAAGGCCCTGGTCGTCTGGCCCAAGCACATATCTGCTCTTTTGCATTTGGCAGTTCCCCCTTGTCCTTCTGGGAGGCTGGTGTGTGTAGACACAGATTTGGTCTGACTCAAAATTCAAGCAAATCGTTTTCCAGTAATTGGACCCAGGGCTGGGAATGTAACTCGGGGACAGAGCACTTGCCTAGCATGTGCAGTCCTGAGTTCATTCCTCAGCGCTGGAAAGAAAAATCATTTTGTGCCTTCATGATACATGATACCCTGTTTTTGTTTTCCTTAAAATATATCAGAATTGACTAGCGGTGTCCCCCACTGGTAAAGTCTTGCCTATCATGTACAGGGCTCTGGGTTTGATCCCTAGTACCATAGCAGGGGGAAAAATTGGTCCCAGAAATAGGCTGACTTTCTGGTCCTTTAAAGATAAAACTTTTAAATATAAACTCATGGGGCAAATATTAATGTCCATTGGTGTTTGTCACTCGTGCCACCAGCAGGGATATTGTTTAAAACCTTCCTGGGGAAGTTATTACTACAGCTACTGGGGAGGCCGAGGCAGGAGGATTGCAAATTAGAGGCCAGTCTGGGCAACTTAGTAAGATCCTGTCTCAAAATAAAGTTCCAAAAGGGCTGAGCACGTAGCTCAGAGATAGAGCACCCCTGGTTCAATTTCCAGTAGTGTAAAAATAAATAAATAAATTAATTAAAAATTCTTAAAAGTTGCCTTGCCCTTTGGTGTAGTATCTAGTTAAGAGGAAACAACCAGTGATTAACAGGATTCTAGAGGGCATCCCTTGGCCAGCCCTCTCTGTATCTTTCCTTCAGGTTCACAGATGCTGGCTCTTTGGTTTGAGTTTATTCTGTATTCTCAGTTGCTCTCTCTCTCTCTCTCTATTAATAAGTTTGTGTCTGGTGAAATGCTCTTTATCTCTCTTGCATGGTCTGCATTGTGTGGAGGGGAAAAATGAGTCCTCCCCTGCTTGCGAGAAGCAACAGGGTTTGAGCTGAAAGGGTTTGCTTTCAGTAGCTGGCATTCCTGCTAAGGGAGGAGAGTGCTTCCCCAAGTTCCATGTTGATCACTGCTGCCTGATTCTTCCTAAAAGAAAACTTGGCACCCAGAGAGCAGTTGAAGGGGAGAGAGCACTTTTCTACACCATTGCAAGTCCCTGGGCTTTGCCAGATAAATGACTCCTGGGAGGGGAGTGGGTGGTAAAGGTGTTTAAAGGGGTCTGGGCTTGGGGTAGCCCTCTGTTTCTCTGTGCATCTACCCACCAGGTGTCTACCGGGAATGAGCTGCTGTCCATAGCAGCCCGCCCTCCTCCCACTCGAAGGAGTTTGTTTGGTCGATGTCAGTTCAGCTTTTTAAAATTGGCTCCCACTCCTCAGTATTCATGGCCCTGATGAAAAGCTGTTTTTATGAATCACTTCAATGTTTTTGTTAATATTTGTGTGTGTGTGTGTGTGTGTGTGTGTGTGTGTGTGTGTGTTTAATGATTTCTGGGTTTTGTAAAGGTTTTGTGGAACTTACGAGTATTTTCAAAAACTGCCTCTGACTAGCTCTGTCACTGGCCTTGGAACCTTCTTATTTTCACCAGAATACTGAAGGGTTTTGGAGCCAGGTGCTGTCCTACGACCTTTCTCTCTCTGGAAGTATTTTTGGTGAAGGAGGCACCACCACCACCAACAACAACAAACCATTTAAGTAACATTTGGGTGAAGGGTGTACAGTTGAATTTTTAATAAGGCAGCTAGGGTTTGGGGGTATTTATGACACCAGGTTTCCTTTTGTTAATATCATTTTGTTCTTTGGTACCTTGGCCCTGGGCTAATAGCTCTGCCAGATTCAAGTTTTATACCAGGTGTTTCCTTCTAACTTAACATTCCCTGAGGCGCATTGACTATGTTAATGTTTCATAAGTCAGACTTTCCAGCCCCTTAATTGCTGCAAGTTCTTGGCCAAGTTCCCACAGTCTTTATAGTCACTGTTTATTATTGAGGGTCTGCAACTTGTAGAATCCGATTCAGGCTGGTTTTGCTAGAGACAAATGTTACTGTGGTTGGAATGTCCTGAGATTAAATAATCTATCTATGAACAAAACTGTGGTGCCTATGTCCTTTCTTGGCTCATGGAATCTCCTGCCTGTCAAAGTCCTATTTAAATTTGGCTTTTAAGTAAGGCACTTTGGAACACTGAACTAAGCCAGCTCTCGGTGACCCCTGCTAGCCCAACCACCTGGCATGGCTTCTAACCATGTTGCATATTTTATTTTGTCTAGGATTTTCAAGGAAGCCATGTCTGACAAAATGGCCAGTTTCCTACATATCGGAGACATTTGTTCTCTGTACGCCGAGGGATCAACAAATGGATTTATCAGCACCTTGGGGTAAGAGCACACGTTTCTTGTGTGGCAGGTTCTTGTTTAAAACATCATAACATCAGCTTAAAAAAAAAAACATGATTTTTTTTTTCCTAAGATAAGCACGTTACTGTTTTACTCGGCTTTTCCAAGGGCGGTTGAAATCACAGATTCCAAATCCCAAGTTAGCCAAGTTTAACCTCTTACACAAGAATACTGTTTTCCATCTGTTTTGAAAGAACAAACCCCTCATTAGTTAAGACTCTATGAATTCAGAACTTCTTGGATGCTTAGGTCTCTTTGAAGCAGAACCTTCCTTAACTTTCCTAATCTAAATTGCCAAATGCATTTGAAAGTTACAAATGGCACCAAGTTGTGTCAATTGGGTTTCTCTGTTTGTGCTTTCTTCAATCTCGATTCCACTTTTTTTCTTTTCAAAATTTTTTTGTAGTTGTAGATGGACAGAATGCCTTTATTTTTGTTTATTTTTATGTGGTGCTGAGGATCGAACCCAGTGCCTCATGCATGCATCCAGTGCTCTGCTTCTAAGCCATGGCCCCAGCCCTTGATTCTACTTTTAAGGATATAAATATATGCCATTATGCCCTCTTTGGATTATCTTCTCCCCTTTCCTCCTATTCCTGTTGTCTGAAAGAGGAAATGAGAAGCCAAGTGGCCCCCAAGGCAGACAAGAGCAGAATGAAGGATCAACATAGTGAACTCCAGACAGTCAGTAATGGTGTGTACTCTGTATGGAGGAGCACTTAGGCCTGGGGAGGCTTTGTTGAATTTGGCAAGAGCTGATCTCAAGTAAATGGGGAGAAGGCAGGTCCATAGTATCTCCAAAAACCTCTATTTTACAGCAGCCAGAGTCTTCCTTTTAATTACAGCTATTATGGAAATCAGGCTTGTTTTCTGGTGCTGATGCCATCAGTATTCCCAAGGCCTCATTCAGCTTACTCCACCCTTAAGGAGGAAAGTATTTCAAATACAGAATTACAGCTCAATTAGACCTGGGTTCTCACTGTACAGAAAGTTTGGTTTCCAGTCATTTGATAAAAAAGAAGTCAATGGGTTTGCCCGGTCACCAGTCTAGTGACTGCTTCTACATTGGATGTCCCTACCTGGTGGACCTCCTCTTCCTCTCTGACCGCCCCTTCTTTCATCTAGGCTGCCTCCTCCTCCTTTCCATCTGCCATGGTTGAATTTTTCACCCTCTTATTTTTCAGCAATGGCGACAGTAATGTACAGCAGCGGTAAGCCCTGCGTGAGCCCCGTGGGTGTTCACTGTGTGCCAGGTGCTGTACTAGGTCCCGTGCCTACACCCTCCTCTTAATCCTCAACACCCACCTCTTCACAGTATCACCATGGTTCATGGAGGCAACACCTCTGCATTTCAGAGAGGTGCAGATGCTTGTCCAAGGAATCACAGTTTGGAAGGCTCTTGTCTCCAAGGCCAGGGGTCCTGACAGTTACCTTCTGTAGGGCAGCCTTTCCCTTCCCAGCTTCCCAGAGCACCCCTCCTCGCTGTCTGCCCACAGCTCTGGTCTGGATGTCAGGGCTGTCAGACTTCTGCCCCACTGTATGCTCACCATTCCTCAGGGTCCCTTGTCCCACCAAGTCATCCAGGCTCACATGCATGCGGGTCAGATGCAGAGTCCCAGTCAGCCTCTGAGATTGTACCTCTTTTTAGGGTCCTACCTCTTAAAACTCCTCCAAGGTTCGAACTCTTTGCTTTATGTTTTCCTATTAAAAAGTATTACAAACTAATTAATGAATGAGTCCCCCTCATCCCCTGAACACACATAAAGTGAAGATATGGATTGATCCCTAGCACTGCAAAATTAGTCTTTAAATAATATTCCTAGTTGTAGTTAGACACAATATCTTTATTTTATTTATTTATTTACTTAATGTGGTGCTGAGAATCGAACCCAGTGCCCCACATACGCTAGGCAAGCGTTTTACCACTGAGCCACAACCCCAACGCTGCAAAAATGTTTTAAAAAATTAAAAAGCAATTAAGAGAGGGTGGCTGTTCTTTAAAATTTGGATCTCTAATACTTTTTTTTTTTAACCTGGGGATTGAACCTAGGGGCACTTTATCACTGTGTCACATCCCCAGACCCTTTTATTTTTTTCATTTTGAGACAGGGTCTCACTATGTTACTGAGGCTTGTGATCCTCCTGCCTTGGCCTCCAGAGTCTGTGGGATTGCAGGCATGTGTCAGTGTGCCCAGCTCTGGTACTTGCTTTGGATGAATACTGTGTTCACCTTTTTATCTGCACATATTGGAGGATAGTTGGCATCAAAATTGATTTGGAAAACTAAGTTTGAGCCCACCTTCTTCCTTTTTGGTATGTTTAATGTTATTTTATGGAGGAGCAGTCATGGGGCTCAGTGGGACTTGGTATCTGGCTCCTTGGCCCCCTCCTGTTGGTGGAGATGGGTGTGCTCACCTCCGAGTGGCTTCATCTGCTCCTTGAGCTTTAGAACTCCAGCCCAAGGAGTCACAGCTCAGAAGAGAGAGAGCCAGTGTGTTCACAGATGCTAACTAGTGACACGCTTCTGAGTCACCTCCAGATCCTGTTGGAAATGAAGGTTCTTGGGTCCCTTCCCTTCCGTAAGCCTGGGGGATGACAGGGTCCTGGGATGAGTGTTATTTAGACAGAGAAAGACTGATGAGCGAAGGTGAGAATCTTTGAGACCAATTCTTCCGTTTTACAGATGAAGAGATTGAGATCAGAAAGGGTGAGAAGGACAGTCACATCTGCAGGTGGCAGAGAGCCTTCAGCAGTCTAGACCTGAACAGGGCCTTTTGTCTTCCTCCTTCCTCCTGGTTTGAGAATTGGATGAATGACAGCCCTGCCTGGGGTTCTGTGCCCACCTTTTCAAGTCTTTTGTTGGCTTTGGTGGTATTACCCCTAACAGGATTGAGGGTGGGTTTGTTTTATTGGTGAATTATGCTGTTGCCTAATGATGGGATTTGCGGTTTCATTTTAGTCCATGAACACAATTTAACAATATAATTTGGTCAATATCCATCCCTTGCACTTCCTCCCTCCGTCCCGCCCCTCCTTCCACCCCCAGGTCAGTTTCCTCTCTTCTGCTGATCTCCATTTGCTTTTCATGTGATTACACCCCAGGGTGGAGTTTTTATAGCCCTTTATACTCTTTTGAGTTTTTGCAAAAATAAGTAAATGAATGAATAAATAAAGAAATAGAAATAATAAAAAAAATGATAGAAAAAGAAACAGAAAGCCTCAGACCCTGGACCATGTTGGTGCTCCTGTTGATGCACAGTGAGGTCTTATGCTCTGAAGCCTGAGGAGGACAGATGCCGGTGGCTACTCTGGACACTGGTTCACTCACCAAATGGACACTGACTTCCAGCCTTGGGCATCTTCTGGGCTGCACACCAGGCTCCCACGGCCTCCATGGAGCTTGTAGCCTAGAGCATCTTTGCTTTCCGCCGGGGAGGTTGGGAGGTTGGTTGTTTATTGGTGACTTATTTTCCTGCTTTGTCCACTCATCACGTTTGAAGCTCCAAATCCTTCCCTCCTAATCTCTGTGGGTTTTCTCAGGGCTTCTGGCACCTAGAGACGTTACCTTCCTTGTCCTCCCACCTCTATTTCAACTCTCCCACTAATTCCAATGTGACTTCCTCTGCCTCCCGCTCTCATGGCCTCAGCCACATTGGGTTTCTGGCTGTATTTTCTTCCTTTTCTTATAGCCTTTTCAGTTACACTGTCCTTATCAGTTTGCTTTTGTGGCTTCTGCAGTAGCCTTAAGCTCACTAAGGGCTGGGGCCAGGCTCGTTTTCACCCTCACATCTCAGGGCCTCGTACAGTGCCTGGCGCAAAGTTGGCACCTCAGCTAACCATTCATTGGATTGCACTTGCCCTTTTTTTGATGTCTTCTGACCTTGGCAATATAGCAGATCGTGTCCACATCTATCACGAATATGGTTCAGGGCAGAGAACAGTCGCCTAATGCATCCAGCATAGAAACAGAACCTTGGGCTTTTGGATTAGATGGAACTCCGTTTCCTTTATTGCAAACAGCTCCCTGGCAGAAGAACACGAAGTCTACATTTTGTGCAGGAAAAGCCCTGGGATATTTAATTTTTTGCATAGCGCCGAAGAGTTTTATTTTCCTAGACTTAGTTTGATCTGGCACTCATCTCTGTTTTCTTTGCAGCCTGGTTGATGATCATTGTGTTGTACAGCCAGAAGCTGGAGACCTTAACACCCACCTAAGAAATTCAGAGGTAAGGTGGTGGCCTTCCCGATAGGTCACCTTGACTTGCTTGAAGGGCATTGGCTCTGTGGGGGCTGGAGGGTGGAAGGTGGTAAAGCAATGATAGGTTTATTTACTTACATATTTCTTCTATATAGTGTGAGGCATTACAGCTTCTTGAATAAGACATAAATAAATTTATTGTCAAGATTTGGATGGGTTCTCCTAGGGCTTTCACATGCCTATTAAAAAATGTTGGTGCTGATTCAGTTTAAAGCTTTTCATTTGTGCATGTATTCCTCCAGCCGAATAGGATGTATGGATCCAGTTACAGGAACATGGGTTATTTCAGTAGATCTCATTGACCCTTTGGGGGGGCCCTGATAGTTTTAGATACCTGACCTGAAATGAGCCACTCTTAATTATTGCGCTTGCTTTTAAAGTGAAAAGATAAAGCCAGGAAGCTTTCCCACCAATGTTGGATTTTCGTTTCTTTTTCTTTTTTTTTTTTTTTTTGCCTCTTGGTGTCGGTGTCTTGAAAGGTAGCTTAGTTGATTGAAGAAGGTGTATAAAATACAGTTGCAATCTTCCATAATAAGCACTTTATTTTTTGATGTGGAGGGGTTCGTTATAACCACCTACTGGAATTATCTGGGGAAACTTTCAAATTCAGTAGATGCTCAGGGCCCCCCTCTAGATCAATTAAGTTAATCCCTAGAGGTTGGGGACTGGGGTACTGGCGTTCTTTGAGGCTTTCTTAAGTGATTGTTTTATGCAGATGGTGTTGAGGACCCCCTGGGTTAAGCATTAGACTTAGGGCCTCCTTTTCAAAGGACTGAAATCTTGCCATTTGCAGATTAGATCCTTTAAGTTATAGGTCCTTATTGCTGAGTGATTTAGAAACTGGCTTTTTGGTTGAAGGCTAAAGAGAGGAGCCTAAGAAGGCAGACATTCAGATCGAAAGAAGCCATTTGAGGCCACTGGTGTTGACCTGTATCCAGTTGGCACGAGGCTGTCAGGAGAATGTTTTTATCTGAAGATGCAGGGGGCGGGGGGACAGGGGGACTTTGAAAAAAGAGTTGTTGAGGCAGGCCCTCAGTAACAGGAGCCAGAGGTGGCTGTTGCCTTGGCTGCCTGTTCAGCCTTAATCTCTGCTCCGTGTCTCCTTCCAAAACAAGACCTTGAGTGCAGAAGGGAGAGATTTGATCCCATGATCGTGATGCAGCCACTTAGAGAATTAATTCCCTGCTCCAAGATTGATTGACAGTGCATGGCAGTGCTGAGGATGCTGCCTGCGTTAGCCTAGGGAGTCCGCCCTGCACCCTGGGAGGGGATAGGTATCCTCAGGTGCAGATACCTTGTCTGGGTCATGTGGATGGAGATGGATGATTCTCAACTTTGGCTGCACAGAGAAAGCACCAGGAGAACTTTTCAAAAATACAGTGTGTGTGAATTACACTCCCAAGGATCCTGTTTCCATGGGCCTAGGGATTTTTAAAAGCTCCTTAGGTGATTCTCTCGTGCAGCCAAAGTTAAGGACCACTGTTAATGGTGCCTGAGCAGTAAGCTGCCAGCTTTATTGCTTGGGGGAAGAGCTCATCCAGGCTCAGCTTTTGTGTTGGGGACTCAGTGGAGCAATGTGCATCAGGAGCCTGTTGCCAGGCTCCACTGTGGGTTCTTGTCCCTTTTCACGCAGGTCTTGGGGGCGGGGAGTGACCCTGGGAGAGATGGCAGTGCAGTGTGGCTGTTTGTTTCTGTTTGTAAAAATAGTGGAGAATACTGTTTCTTTTCTAATTGAGAAATAAAAATTGTGTCTAATTATGATATTTTTAAATATGAGTACATTGTGGAATGGCTAAATGGCTAAATTGAGCTAATTAACACATACATTTCTTCCCATGCCTTTTTTTTAAGTGAGAGCATTTAAAATCTTTGCATGAAAGATTTTTTCAAGTAGATGTTGTATTATTATCTATAGTCACCCTGTTATACAGTGGACCTCTTTTTAAATATTTATTTTTTAATTGTAGGTGGACACAGTATCTTTATTTCATTTTTATGCGTTGCTGAGGTTTGAACCCAGTGCCTCAGGTGTGCTGGGCAAGCACTCTCCCACTGAGCCACAACCTCAGCCCTTATAGTCAACCTCTTGATGGAATCCTTCATAAATGAGATTTTGTATTTTGGACCAACTTCTCCCCAGTCCTTTAGCCCTTCCATGGCCTCTGGTAGCCACCATTCTGCCCTCGGATTCTATGAGCTCCGCTTTTTAAGATTCCACATGTAGCTGGGCTTGGTGGCCCTATAATTCCAGTGGCTCAGGAGGCCGAGGCAGGAGGATTGTGAGTTCACAGCCAATCTCAGCAACTTGGTGAGGTGCTAAGCAACTCAGTAAGACCTGTCTCTAAATAAAATACAAAAAATATGGCTAGGGATGAGGCTCAGTGGTTGAGTGCCCATGAGTTCAATCCCTGGTACCCAAAACAAAGAAATAGGACCATTGTAGGGGAAGTGAGAAGAGAGATGTTTTCCTGGTTCTGGGGGGTAAAAGTCCTCTTGCTTGGATGTCTTTTTTGGTGGCTGACTTGAAGGGACCGTTTTGAGATGAAGGCAGCAGTCTGATAGAGGTCATTTAGAAGAACCAAACTCCTTTCATGGCCTGGCCTGTTTCTACAGGTGGTCACATGGCAGTGGCTCGACTTGTTGACCGCCTTTCTCCATAAATTAAAATAAAGGTTTCAAGGTTGTGAGCTGTTTTGTTCTGGTGGGAAAATGTGGTCCCAAGCTTGCTGTGCAGCGGGCTTTGTGAATGTGGGTCAGGATGTCCTGATGCCACGTGCTAGACCAGAGGCCCCTGAACCTTGGTGAGAGCCCCGGGCACACCTGCCTTTGTAGCTGCTGCGGTTGCTGGGAGGATCGGCTCTTCCAGGTGTGACGTGAGCATTGAGGATTTCGCAGTATCCCTTCGGCTGACTTAAAACTTTTTTTTTTCCCTAAGATGAGGGAAAACCATGTCTCTTTTGGATGAGAATGCTGCCCTTTCAAATATAAGCATATTTTGAGGTTGAAGTCATTTTGATGTTTAGAAATGTCACAGAGGGCAATTTGGAGGCATTTCTAGACCATTTCCGTGCAGTGCTGTTGCTCCCTGGAGTTTAACAATCACATGGAAAAGAGAGACGCTGGCCTCAGCCCAATGGGATGATGGAGCCCTTAGGTCAGCAGTTGAAGGAACTGCCTTTAATCATTGGGGTCCCCTCCACCCATTTTACTGTTTCCTTATCAAATCATTTTCTGCACGGAGAATCAGCGTACCCTGTTCTTAAGTCGATGGGAATCAGGGTCCTGTTTATGCCGTGCTCCCCTGGCCTCACTCTAGGGCCTTGACTTTGGCAGCTCCTCCTGAGGTCTGCAGTGCCATGGTTAATAACACAAGTCCTTGGCCCGGGCTTCCTGGGTTCAAGTCCAGGTCCCACTACTGCTGACCCATGTGGCCCTGGACTAGTGGCATCTGCCCACCTTGGTTTTCTCCTCTGTAAAACAGAAGAGAATTGTCCCTGCCTCATAGATTTACTATGTAGGTTAAATGTGTAAGAACTGATGAAATCCTGTCGTTGGTGACAACGAGGATAAACCCAGAGGACCTTGAGCTTAAGTGAAACAAACCAGACGCAAAAACACAAATACTGCATGATCTCAACTCGTGTGGGGAATCCTAAAAGTTGATCTCTTCAAAGTTGAGAGTAAAATAGTGGGGGATAGAGAGAGAGTGGTCAACAGGTACAGTGTCACTGTTAGGAGAAGTAAGTTCTGAGGTTCTCGGGCACAGTAGGGGCACTCTAGTTAATGGTAATCCATTGTCTATTTCAAAATAGCTATAAGAGAGGATTTTGAATATTATCACAAGGAAGAAATGATAAGGTGCTGGGGATGTAGCTCAGTGAGAGGGCACTTGACTGGCATGCGTGAGTCCTTGGGTTTGATCTCCAGCTCTACAGAAACAGCAGAAGAGCTAGGTACAGAGGCACACACCTGTAATCCCAGCTACTTGGGAGGTTGAGGCAGGAGGATAGCAAGTTCAAGGTCAGCCTGTGCAACTTAGTAAGACCTTGCCTCAAAATAGAAAAATGAAAAGGGCTGGGATGTTGCTCAGTAGTTACGCACTCCAGATATAATCCCTGCTACCGAAAAAAGAAAAATTAAAAAAAAAGAAATGGTAAGTATCATTTAAGGTGATAGGTTAATCATTCTGACTTGAACATTCACAAATGCATAGATGAACTGAAACATCACATTGCATCCCAATCATGTACAATTACTATGTCGATCAAAAGTAAAAATGATTAAAGGTAAAAAAAAAAAGTGCTGAGGAAGCCTTGGCCCTTGTTAAGGACTCAGTAAGCCATAGTTTTTCTTATCTTTTCATTCCCAGTACTTACAACAGTGCCTGGTACTCATAAATGGGAGCAGAAAGAAGGGAACTTTGTAATGATATGGTGAATCCTGTAATGATATGGTGTTATTCTTGTTGTCTTTAAATGGTTTGTGGGTAGGGATGTGCACATAGACCCCAGGGGCCTGGATTTGAGGACCAGTGCTCCCCTATACGAGCTGAATGACCATTAAGAGGTGGTGTAAGTTTTATGAGCTTGTTTTTCCCGTCTGTAGAATGGGAAGAAAAAATTGCTTCCTTACAAAGATAATAGGATTAAAGATAATGTTGATTACAAACATCATAGAGTCCTGGGGACCTGGTATTTCTCAGTGATGGGCAGCTGTCGTCTTTCACAGTAGATGGAGAAGGGTTAAAGTGGAACACACTGGCTTTTCTCTCATGGTTTAAAGTGCCTATCCAGAATGAATTGGTTCTTTTTTTTCCTGATTTCTTTGAATATATCTCCTGCCCCTAACTTTGTTGGAAGAAAAGATTGGCTGCACATCTGTTTTCACATAAGCCAAATCTTTTCCATCATCTGAATGAATTTTGACCAGTGTCATTGCCCTCCAAGTGACAAGGAGAGCTGAGATGTACACTAATTCATTTACTTTCGTTCCTTCGTTAAGGTGTCGTGGAAGATGAGGCAGAATCTCTGCTCTCCCTGATTTGCATCGGCTTTGCCCATGATCTTACGTGAACAGGAAACGCAGACAGATTGAAATTAGGAATAGAAACTCGGTGGTTAGCGAACTCTCTTCTCTACATTATTTTTCTTTCTTCCCACTCCTGCCCACCCCTCCCCCCACCAAGATGCTAAATATAAAAGGTGTCTCCTGCAAGGGAAAGATGGAAACTGACAGCCATCTCCATGTTGATCCCAGAGTCTCTGCTGTTTTATGCAGAAACGCCAGGGGTGTGAGAGTAGAAACGAGGGACTAAGGGGAAATAAAATTGGTTTCAGAGTTGCTCAAGCCATTTGTTGCATGATCTCCTTTTTCAGATTTTTTTGCCCTCAAAAGTTGATCTTTCCAATTTACTTCAAGAGACCAACCCTGGCCCCAAATTGTTGACTTAGGAGAGGTGTTACCATATTCATGTTCAGAAGAAAAGCTGTTTGAAAGGAAGCCGACTTTTAAGTTGGCGAGAGACAGCCAAGGTGACAGGAAGCATGTTCCATCATCAAGTGGTCTCATGAACGGGGAGGACCTGGCATCGGACTTATAGTGCGCGTCTTCTCGGTAAGCGCCTGCCTGGTCACCTGGGTTCCTGCTCTCTTCCAGTGAAACAGGCTTCAAGCACAGTTACCCAGTCTCAGATGGTATGTTGTTGAGGCCCTACTGTGTGCCAGCAGCTTGCCTTTGTGATAGGGGCAGGCACAAGACGTGCACAAATATATCCCTCTGACTTTCAGGAATTTTAGGGAGAGGTCTGTGTTGTAAGTAACAGTAGCTCCCATTTTTAATGTTGATTAAAAAGCTCATAGAGACAGGTAGTTTCTCTGGTCACCTCTAAAGTCTCTAAGTGAGGAAGGGCAAGAGCCGACTTTTCCGCTCTCATCTGCTTCCTAGGTCTTCCTACTTTTGGATTTAGTAGGATGTCTTGATGGAAACAGAGAAGCGTTTCACATCTCATGAGAGTGCTGTGTAATTGGCCTTAAAACCTCCTGATAGCTCCGAGATGAGCCTAACTAAAAGTGACCTTTTTCAGGGTGCAGCAAGAGGAAATATTGGAGTGTCAGTAACCTACTTGTCTGATCATGGTGCTGCCTGAAGTTTAGTTGAAGGCAGGGAATACTTCTCGGCATATGTAAGAAAACTGCCAAGACTGTTGAAGAAGTCAGCTAGAGTCGAGCCCAGTGAGTGCTGCCAACAGTTCTCATACTTTGGGGGAGTCATTTCCTCTCTCTGGGCCTCAGTTTGCCTATCTATTCACTTGAGTTTATGTGAAGTGACCTCCGGCTTGATACTTTGCAGTCGGTGGCAAAAATCAGGCAGGTTGACCTTGCACAATAAAGCACTGGAATTCAGGAGCCTCTTGCTGTCCAGAAGTAGGTTGTATGTTTTTTGGGATTACAGGTTGTCTCTGTCAAGATGAAAGTGAAGGAAACAGCCCTACCAGAGGCCACATGGGGACACAGCCAGGATCTTGGATCATGCAGATCCTCAAGGGTGTCCGTAACCAACTTGCTGGCTTAGCTTGCTTTCAGATCATCCTCCTTGGCTTCACATTGTTTTAATTGTTGCTAAGCAACATTTTCTTTCTTTTTTTTTTTTTCTTTCTTTCTTTTGGCAAGGCCTAGAAGGAATGAACCCATATCTTATTTAGTTTTAAATACCCACATGCAAAGAGGAGGGCCTAACTTAAATGTTGTTTGCTTTTTGGATTCTAATCCTTGAGGGGCCTTTCACAGCAGGGGTACAGGACTTCATTTCTGCCAGTCTTGTTAAATAAGGCAGAAAAATCAGCTATTTAAGGTGCCTGTCAAGCGGATGCCTCGAGGCATATTTAAGGTTTTTGTGCATGCGAGAAGTTGCCTCACTGGAGATTCTTTTGCAACTTCTTCTGTATTCACAAAATCACTTCAAACTTAATAAAAAGATTAGTAGGTTTTTTTTATGATTTCATTTCAGACTTACTAGCGTATCTTGATCTTGCACCAACAGACTCTGTTTAAAGGAAATAAAACTGTAATTTAAATTGATTCCCTGGGCAGCATGGAACGCTCACAGCATGTTACACAGTCACTAGGGATGTTGCTTGATTATTCAGGAGTCTCACACACGCAGTGCGTCCCTTAATAGAGTGCTACCCACTTTCTCAAAGCTGAGATGCATGGCTGGGGCTCTGGGCATGCTGAACGTGGGCTTTATGCGTGGGTCCATTCATTTTTGGTTTAGGCACTGGGGATTGAACCCAGAGGTGCTATTCCACTGAACCATATCCACCACCCTATTTATTTTTTTTATTTAGAGACAGTGTCTTGCAGAGTTCCTGAGGGTCTCAATAAACTGCCGAGGCTGACTTTGAACTTGTGATCCTCCTGCCTCAGCCTCCTGAATTACTGGGATTACATGCATGAGCCACTATACCCTGATTCACATATTTTTTCACTTCCTGTGACACCTTTAGAAAATTGACCTCAGACCTCTGTCTTATGTTGATTTATTCTCTGCTTAACTCAGTGGCGAATGAAGATCGGGTTTCAGCTCTGTTTGCATAAAATACCTGCAGTGCAACAAACACATTTATCTTGTCATCTGATTATATCTCAGAATTGCTGTTGTGCCTTCTTCCAAGGCAAAAATGGATTTGGAAATCCCAACGTCATTGGGTCCCATGTTCATATTGCTACACGGTTCTCCTGACAGCAGCGTGTAGTGGTTGATGAAGGACTTTTCTTTTGGCAGAGGGTTCTTAAGGTCTGCTGAGCATTGACGAAGACGTGCAGTGAATGGCTTGCACTCATGATAACTCTTTCTCTTCCTCATTTGACAAGTGAGGAAATTAGAAAGATTTAGGAAGTCTGCTGGAGTCAAAGAGCAACGCTGGGTCAAAGCTGGGGTTGGGTCATACTTCAAGTTTCCTCATACACTTTTGGATCATGGGTTAAAACAAATATTTCTTGGCCCCATCTCTCTGTGTAACTTATGATAATCTATGATAATCCGTTTCCTATAAATGCATATAATACTGACTATCCAAGTCCTTACAGGCATTACTTAATTTAGTTACTTAATTTGCATAATTTGTTTCTTTTTTCTTTTGTTGCGGGTTTTTTGTTTTTTGGTTTTGTTTTTTTTTTTTTTTAATTTGCTGTGCTGAGGATAGAAGCCAGGGCTTCACAGATGCTAGACAAGCTCTGGACCACTGAACTGAACCACAAGCCCTGAGTAGTTCCCTTTAGTCTGTTTAAGCTCATTACAACCCTGTAAGGAAGGGACCATTTTATGGATGGGGAAACATACAAGATGCTGAGCAATGGGCCCAAGACTGCACAGCTAAGCAGTGGCCAAGTTGGGATGGGAACCTAGAAGCCCTCCTCTTCACACCTGTTCTAAACTTTAGAAGGGAACTGGCTTCAAGAAAAACCTAAACAAAATTACTGGGTTTCTTAATCATTCTCTCCTATAAAACCCCTGAACTTGTCATTCTGAGCTTGCAGGGAGCAGACATCCCTATGCTAGAAATGCATGCTTACTGCTAGCTTAACCTGGAGCATAGCATTTATCACAGCTGGCTTTTATTTTTGTCTCGTGGGCTAGATTTTGAGCACCTGGAGGGATCACATCTTGCCCTGCACTTCTGGCCTGGTGCCTGGCATCATGGTGGTACCTAGTTAAAAGTCAGTGGAAGAGGAATCTGTGTCTTTTCTGATGTCATTTTCATGGTTCCTGGTTCCTAGACATGTTTTGGGGGGCACTAAGTTTTTTACTTGGCTGTCTAACACTTTACCGAATCTTTGTCCAAACTAGTGGAGCCTGGAAGTTCTGAGAAGGCTGCGGGTGTAACAAGCAATTGCCTAGTGTTCCCAGGGCCCTGGGTTGGATCCCTAGTAACTGAAGGTTGGAAGAGAGAAAGAAAGAACAATGTGGATTCTGATTGGCTTCATCCTGGACTATAGGTTGGGTCTTGAATGGCCCCCAAAGACCCGTGTGTTAAAGGATTTGTCACCAGGGTAGTGCTCTTGGAAGGTGGTAGAACCTTTAAGAGGTTGGGCCGAGTGGAAGGTCTTCAGGTCATTGGGGGGATGTGCTCTTGAAGGGGATTGTGGGGCCCTGGCTCCCTCTTCTTTATCTCTCATTTCCTGTTGATGGATTGAGTGGTTTTGCTCCAACACATGCCCCTGCTATAAGGTGCTGCTTTGATCCAGACTCAACGCAACAGGGGCAATTGATCATGGGCTGGGACCTCCAGAACTATGAGCAAAAATAAACCTTTTTTCCCCCATAAGTTGAATATCATGGGTATTTATTATAGTTTTGGAAAGCTGACTAACTCATTCTCTCAGAGCATTTTCTTTTACCCCATTGTGCATGGACAGCATACCTTTATTTTATTTTTTTTATGTGGTGCTAAGGATTGGATTGAACCCAGTGCCTCCCACATTCTAAGCATGTGCTCTATCACTGAGCTACTGCCCCAGCCCCAAGTTTGATCTTGATTTCCTCCTTCATGCATGTAGTTTTGCGATTCCTTGGCTACAGTCAATATCTGATAGTGAAAAAAAAAATTATTAACTACCTTTCTCCTTTGTTCATGGAGTCCTGGGAGGGTCATGCATGCTTTTGCTCTTCATCATCCCCACAGTTGAGCACTCTGAACCCAAAGAGAGTGGGGCTGGACTCAAGTCTGGAGGACTGCAGATTGTCTGCTAGCCACGGGAATTCATAGAGTTGTCCTCCTCAGAAGACATCTGGGGTCTCTTCTCACCTCCTGGGTTGAACATTTACGAAGCATATTGCCCTGTGGTAATAAAGCTAATGAGAGGGTCTCTAGGAAGAAAGGTCTCAGATTGATAATACAGATGAAATTTTAGGGTAGCGGCAGCAGACTCCTCCTTTATTTTTGCATTTCTGCCTTTTTTCCTTGTACCAGAGTGTGGGCATCCCCTGCACCATCCTTCAGTGCACCAGAGCGGTCAGTGCAGAGTTGAAGGTATCACTAGGCCTCCTGGATTCCCTCACAGTCCCCAGTTGTGCTTTGGATTAGAGACATCCTGTGTCACAGGGATCATAGAACTCTGCCCAAGTCACCCCACTTGCCTCTCTTATTTTTTTGGGGGGGTACCAGGGATTAAACTTGGGTCTACTCGACCACTGAGTCACATCCCCAGCCCTATTTTGTGTTTTAAGAGAGATAGGGTCTCACTAAATTGATGAGGCTAGCTTTGAACTTGGCAATTCTCCCGTCTCCGCCTTCTGAGCCACTGGGATTACAGGCGTGTGCCACCACACCCGACTTGACCCCCAGTCTTTCTAATGCCCACTCATCCTTCAACACTAGAAATGTCCTCAGAGCTATCTTGCAGACCACTGCCCTGCCTTGTGCACAGACAGATGCCTAACTCTGTGAATTTGGCTCTGAGATCTGCTTTTTTACTGGTGAAGTCATCTCGGACAACTGTTTAACCTCTTGCTTTCTGAATTTCCTCATCTAAGGATGGAGGAGATTGAGTTAATCTATGTAAAGCTTAGGACAAGTGCCCAGTGTTAAATGTCACAACCCTCTTTTTGCCAAGTCTTATTTTTTAACTTTTGATTGTTGCTTGCTCTTTTTGTGGGGGTAGGGTGGGGGGGGGTACTAGGGCTTGCACCTGAGGCTGCCTCAGCACCCCCTGCCACTGAGTGGGCCTATTGCTGATTTTCCCTTAGTCCTTATTTCACCCCTTTACATTTGAGGGGTTAGTAGCTGTGCCTGTCTCCCTAAAGCTATGCACAGGTCCTGGCCTACAGTAGACACTTGTGGAATAGATGGAGAGACAGCCTTTAGGCATTGCTTCTGAAATGTGTGTGCATGGGAACCTTCTGGGGGCTTGTTAAAATGCAGGTCTCACTTTGGGTCTAATTTAGTAGATCTAATCCAAACAACCTCCTGCTCCTGGGAGTCTCTCAGAGAACCACTGACATTTGTGTTCCCTTATTTTCAGTCTGTCATATAGAAGACAGATGTTCTGAGTCCAGAGCAATAGAGAATGAGGGCCAGTGGATAAAAGTGACCAGAGTTGATATAGGTGACAGGAACTTGATTCTGACTGTAAGTGCTGATTGGTGACCCAAGAAAGAATCCTGCATCAAATTATTGAGTTTCCCCAAGTTTTCTCCTGGTTTGCATGGGACTGACCATCTGTTGGGGATTTTGAGGAGGGAATTTCTGTTCTGGGGCAGAGGTTAGGTGGATGATCCCATTTGACTGTAAGTGTCTGTGTATTCCCACCACAGGACCCAGCTGTTCTGTTCTGGTTTCCGGAGGAAGTCCTATGTTTGGGCCTTTGGGTCACCAAACAGCTGGGGGAGTGCAGATCCAGCACTAGATGAGCAGCTCTCAGGAAACCAAATGTGTTCTGTGCAGTAGGTGGAGAGCATTGCAAAGCAGTGGAAAGATGGAGTTATTGAGTGCTTTGAGAAGATGAGCAAATAGAAAAAAAAGGGTCTTTCCAAGTTGAGGTCCTACCAAGTCTGGTTTTAATGATTAGGTGGGATGCTTTGGGGACACAGGGCACAGTGGTTAGACACACTGGCCCTGGGGTCAGACACAGATCCAGGTCTCTGCCTTGTCTTCTGTTGACTAGATATGTGGCCAAGCACATGTCACTGAATCTTGCAAAGTCTGAGTTTCTTCACCTGATAGTGGTAATGGTTTACAATAGCAGGGAACTGGTGGGAATTATTTCAAGATGAGAGGGTGCATGTGTCACCCACCAACACAGGTAGCACAGCCTAAGCATTCACTGAGTAGTAGCTATTGTGACTGAATTTGCAATTAGCAGCCTTTAGGACATCTCTCAAGAAGACCCATCAAGGATCCTGTTATCTCGTCAAACATTGGTTATGTCTAAGAATTCAGTACTTGGAGGTAGCTAAAGGTATTCATGGGCGGGCTAACTGGATTTCTGAATTTCTTCGATTTTCTCCAGTGTGGCTGGAAATCAGGACATGCTAGGCCTTGTGGCTTTTGGAAGAGAAGCCATCAGACCTTTACTGTCCTCCCACGAGCCTTGTCAGTCTGAGTAAGTGACTGATGGTGAGGCTGCCTTCTGTGTAGAGCTGCAAGCCCAGAGTTAGGAAGTTGTGTTTATCTTACCCAAACAGCAGCCATTCCAGAGACTCCTGACACACACTGAAGATACTGCCAGTCTGCTCTCCTTAGAGCTGCCCATCTCTGCTCACCACATGGGGTGATTTCCCCCCCTCCTTTTTGCAAGTTTGGAGAGGTTCCTGCCAGGCAGGATGCTATTCTCCACCTGACTCTGAGGACAGCTGTGCTCCAAGAAGTGATGTCCAGTGGTTACATCTTCATTGGCATTTGAGGGTGGCAATGTCTCTTCAAGGTGAGAGGTCAGCAAGGCTCCATTAGGTGGCAGAAATTGTGTTCGAGTGATTGACACCGGAGGGGCGGGGGAGATGAATGGGGAGGAAGGAGCCACAGGTATGGAGAAAAGAAGGCATCTCGTCCAAGAGCCAAACCTTTTTCCTTTCCAAAGCAATAAATAGCTGGAGATCTGTGAGGAAAACCTCCAGTTTGAGCAATTGTAATAGTTGGGAAAATAAGTTGGGCAATTATTCCTCTTTCCGAGATTTAAAAGTTCCCTTTTCCCATCTGGTATTTTGCAGGGTACATCTGAGTTCCAATTTGGGTGCCTCTGAAATGTCTGGATGTTTTGTGCTGCTAAAATTATGTGTGTCTAAAAATGTTATTGGTGATGACACATGGATCGGTCGCACTTGGACTTGTGCTAGCAAAATCTCTGCCACCAAGGTTTCCTCCTCCCTCTCCTCACCATCCCCACCAACGTGGCATTTGAGGTAAAGGTAGGAAGTGAAATAATCCAGCCCAGGTTTAGGCATTATGCGGAGCACGCTCTTGAGAACTTGAGTCTTGACAGCAAAGAATACCGGTGTTTTGTTGCCATAGTTTCAGTGAAAATTTTGACCTTCGTTACAATAACATACAGATAGAAAGAACCAGCTAATCAGTTTTCTAAAATTAGTGTTCTCTAGTACATAAACCAGTAGGAACAGAGTATTTAATTAAATATTATACAAGAATACAAAAGCCCAAGGGAATGCAGTGCCCTGGTCTGGGCACGGGGAGGGAAGAAACCCATAATCCTTTTGGGCTGGGGTTTTGCGAGCCTGAAGAACTTTACTTTTTAAAATTTGATGTTAGCATTAATTTTGTTTTCAAATCTGTCAGGAATGAATGTATTACCGCTTTCCCAGAGAGAGAGAGCAAAACAGAACCTCCAACATTATTTCCAGTTGTCCCCCACAGGGTACAAAGTATCGAGTGCAAGACGTGGAGATGATGTGGGGTCAGCGTTCTGACCATGGGCAATTCTTGGTGACTTGCAGGCCGCTTGGTGGGAAGTTCTTTCCTAGCTGAAGTCTGGGCATTGTTCGAGCAAAGTGTTTGTAGACTCTTGATCCTTTGAATGCTTAGTGTGTCATTAAGCAGAGCCAGCATCTCTGCGTCGTGAAAGCAGCTGGGCTCTGCTCCTTCCAGCTCCATGGCCCATTCGTCATCGAGCGCTGATGTAGCCTCAGACAGCGAGCTCTGTGTCAATTACGTAAAACTTGGCATCTCTTGTCAACTACCTATTAAGAACACTTGCAAGAGTTTGTCCTTCTGATGCTGGCTGAAAGTGTCACCAGTCTTGTGTCAGCTTGGAAGCCGTTGGTACTGTTTGTTCTTGGAGTGAAGTGGCTTTCAAGCTTGTGGCTGCAGGACAGTGAGGTTTCTGGTCTTTGATTGACATTCTGCTCTACAAGTTCATCCCATGCCATGAATGCCGTGAAGGCGAGATGTGTTCATCAGTTTTTCTGGTTTAACATGGATGGGAAATGTGGCCCTGGCTTTTCTGGAATCGTCATTCCTATAGCTCCATCTCAATGACATATTGATGAATGTTTCTCTCCAGTTTTATTTTGATGATGTGGCTTCTTGTTTTGCCTTAACATGGTAACTTAGTGGAATTTGGAAGGGTGAGGTATATTTAAAGAAGGCTAAACTTTTTCTCTTCCACTCTTGTACCATTTTGCATGTTTCTGTGGCGACATCTTAACTATGGCCATGGAAAGTATGTTCTTGGCAAGGCTCTCGGAAATGCAGCGCCAGAGTTCGTTGTTGTGCAAACTTGTTGACTGTGTACATGCTCATCCACCTGACGGAACAGAAATGTTCCCTGCCCTTAAGGAATTTGCAATCTTAGGAGAGGAGATGAGTGAGAAGTTCTTTGCAGATGATTCTTGGGAAACGTTGAATTCCAGACACGATTTTACTCCACTGATGTTTGCTGTTTTCATCTGTTCCACCAGGTCCCTGTGCCTAAATAATTTGAATTCATCTAAACGATAGCTTAAGAGGATGCAGATAGAGAGCTCACAGGAAAAGTGACAGCCTGCATTTTGAAGTACTTCTTGTCTCCTTACCCATGCATTCTCAGGCCTCACGTTCCTGATCAGAGGTGGAGTCGGTGCCATTTAGTATATATGATTGGAGAGGTTACATGTGCCAGGCTGGTAGGTGGCATGGTGAACTAGTCAGGACTCTCTGACTTTTTTCACTTTAAGAAAGTGCTTTATATGGGGCTGTAGCTCTGTGGTAGAGCACTTGCCTTGCATGAGGGAGGCACTGGGTTCGACCCTCAGCACTACATAAAAAGAAAATACACAGAATAAAGGCATTGTGTCCAACTACAACTAAAAAAATTGTATGTAAAAAGGTGCTTTATAACTTATTTGTATGTTAGATAGTAGGATCGTTGTTTTATTAGTCCTTTAAAGCATAAGGGACTGGCTTTATAGTCTCATGTAATCAGTTTTTATGCACATTCCACTGTGCTTGGCAGTATTTATTTATGGTCTGGGGTGCAGTATCCACTATGTGATTTCACTTTTTTTTTTTTTTTGGTCGGCTTGATTTATCAGTTGTTGAAAGACATTTGCTAAGATTTTCTGCTGTTAACTTTGTTGTTGCGAGGCTGCTCTATATCCTTATTATGGGAGTGATTACATGAATTTATGTTTGCTTTTAAACTCATGGAACTGTGTTCGGAGGGAAAAAAGTGAATTTTACCATAAGTAAAATGTTGAAAAAGATTAAAAAGTTTTCCACCATGACAGTGGATTTGCTATTTTGCCTTGTAGTTTTAAATTTTTTTTTTTGAAATGTATAATAAGGTTATGTTAGTATTGGCTTAGACTTAGAAAGTTGTTTTAACTTCCCAGTGAAGCAAATGTTTATTATTATGTAGGGAATTTTTATCTCTATTGTCTAATGTCATGAAGTCTGCTTTGTCTGATATTAAAATTAGAATATTTTTAGTTAGTATTTGTTTTTAGATATAACTTTTTAACTTTTCAGTTATCATTATATTTTAGAATATGTATGTGTATAAAGTATGTCATATTTTAGTCACGTACATAAACTGTATGTAACCAGATCTTTAAAAACCATCCTGGCTGACTTTGTCTATTGATTGGAATATTTAGTTCTTTTATATTTGTTGTAATTACTAATGTATTTGGATTTATAATCTTAGTTTATTTTGGACCCCCCCCCCATTTTTTTTGCCTGAAATAAGTTTCATCAAAGGTTGTTTTGGGGCTGGGGTTGAGGCTCAGCGGTAGAACACTTGCTTAGCATGTGTGAGGCACTGGGTTTGATCCTCAGCATCACATATAAAGAAAGAAAGTATTGTGTTCACCTACAACTCAGAAATATTAAAAATAATTTAAGGGGCTGGGGTTGTGGCTGGGGCTGGGTTTGTGGCTCAGTGGTAGAGTGCTCATCTAGCACACATGAGGCACTGGGTTCGATCCTCAGCACCACATAAAAATGAAATAAAGATACTGTGTCCACCTACAACTAAAAAATTAATATTAAAAATTTAAGAAATAAAAAATAGATAGTTTGTCTCTATGATCAGGAGACCATAGAACTAGTTTGGTAAAAGATTGTATTGTCTTGCCACTAAACAAAACAAACAAAAAATGAAAACAAAATTATTATTACTGCTCTCCATTTTGTCCCCTCTCTTAGCTTGGAAGTCATACTGTATCTGTTTATTTTAGCAGTTATCCCACATGTTTTAATTTGTTATTTGATTAAGTCTGAGATTGATAACTATCATTATCTCCTGCAGCATCAGGAATTAGAACATTTATACTCATTTCACCCTCTCTTGGTATAAAACTCTGGTTGTTCATAGTAGAATTGCTTATTAATTTAGACTTTTAAGTTAGATATGATGTTTAATATCATTTTTGAAAATTGACCTACATATTAGTGTTTACTAAGAGCTTTTTCCTTGGATAATTTTTTTTTCCTTCTTTTTTGGTGCTGGGGATTGAATCCAGGGCCTTATGCATGCTAAGGAAGCACTCTGCCTTGGTTGGTATAGAATTAAATTTTGAATTAATTTAGAGTTAAATTAATTTTGCTTGGTATAGAATTAAAAATGGGTACTTTCTCTCAGTATTACTTTGTTTGTATGTTTGTTTTTTGGGTTTTTTTTGGCTACCATTGTACCTGTTAAGAGCAATAGACAGAATATGTACTCTGTATTTTTTTCTCAGGATCTTTTCTCTATCTTTAATTTTTTTTTTGCAATTTTATGAGTATGAATTGAGGTGGTGTTTTCATTTCTTCTGCATAATATCATAATATTTGTTAGATTTCTAGATTTGAGGTATATTTTATTTTTTTTGTTAACAACCATGGAGAATTCTGAACCATTGTGCAAATTCAACCTTTTTCTGTACTCTGTTACCTTCAGGAACTTTAGGCTGTTTTTTTGTCTTTTTTTTTCATCTTTGCTTTCTAGGATGGACTTTCAAGAATCTTTGATCTATTTTTTTTATACCTTTAGTTTATTTATTTATTTTTTATGTGGTGCTAAGGACCAAACCCAGGGCCTCACACATGCTAGGCAAGTGCTCTACCACTGAGCTACAGCCCCAGCCCCCATAATAAGAATTTATTCTTATTTATTAACTCTGTTCTAATCTGCTCTTTATTCTTTGAGAGTTTAATTTGAATTATATTTTTCATTTCTAAACATTCCATTTGAATCTTCTGAAGATGTTCCGTCACTCTTATTCCTCTATATTTTCAAGCCTCTTTTATTTCTTGCTACATAAAAGGCATACTTTCAAAAATGTTCTGTCTCTATAAATTCCAGTGGGTGAAATCTCTGTAGATATCATTCTATTTTCTATCTTGACTGTTTCTAAAAATGATTTTTTATTTTTCTTTCATGTTTTGTGATTTTTATTATCAGCTCATGTTTTTTTGGGAATTTCATCTGTGGGAATTCTTAATTCTTTGAGGCCTGAGTTAAAGCTATGCTCCTTCACAGAAAATTGTTTTCTTTTGCTGGTCGCCTGAGGTTCTGCCAATTCAGGACTTCTTTTAGTTGAATTCTCAGCCTAAGTTTTTGAAGTTTTGTTGTGCTTATTTTCTTCTTGAACTTTCGAGGATTTCCAACAGCATGTGAGCCATGGTGACAGCCCAATATGGGGGCCTGCCCGGGTTATAAATTGTTGATTTTTCTCTCCTAAACCCAGTGCCACATTCAGAAAGAGAAAACTACCTTTCCCTTCCATTGTTCAGGGTGAATTGGGGTGTTATTCACCATTGACTTGAAGGTGTAGTTTTCTGGGGGTCTGAGATAGATACAAGGTTCTCTTAGAGAACTTTGATCTTGAATGGGCTCAGAGCCTCTCATCTTTTCTGCTCGGCATAATATCACAATGGAAGCTGAGGGTCCTTAGGTTTTCCACATGCCCCCAGTGTCAGTGCTAGCTCTAGGACTGACACCCTCCCAGGGTGTCAGTGGTTTAAAGCAAAATGACTTTACTATGCATTAGAAATTCAGTACTATGAATTATAAATTCTGCTTCAGTACTGGCCTCTCCAAATTCCCTACTGGCTCACTCCTTCAACAGATCTTTTTAAAACGTGTTGTAATAGTTCATCCAGCTTTTTGCATTTTTAAAAATATTTTTTAGTTACCAATGGATTTTTTACTTATTTATTTATATGTGGTGCTGAGGATCGAACCCAGGGCCTCACACTACCACTGAGCCACAACCCCAGTCCCTGAGCTTTTTGCATTTTAATTGAGAGTCTCATTCTGGATATCTTCTGTTGCACTAGAAAAAAAATGGAAGTGTATACCTTCTACTCTGTCTCACTGAAAACTCTCATTTTCTGGGTGATAGGAAACATGGCGGCTAGTAGCTGTTGAGGTTTATTGTTTTATAGTTACAATCATGAGAGAGAAACAGAGCTCTTTCATTTGAAAATTTAAATGATAGGATATTGTAAGAAAGGGTTGAGCTTGGGTCAGATTCAGAGTTGAGCTTGGGTCAGATTTCCACATTGGGATTAGCCACCTTAGGGTTACCTGTGTTAATATGGAAGTTCCCATGAAAACCATCTGGGACAGATTCAGTTCCTAACAAAAGAAGGTATGACCCAGATGTCCCCTGTGATGGTAATCAGAGAATTAGGAATAATATTTGAGTATTGTCAGGAATGATTCTGACTGCAGGTGAGAGACGAATCTACCTCACAGTGGTTTAAAGCAAAAGGACATTACTATGCATTAGCAAATCAGAGACGGGCAATAGCAGCACTTGGCTGCATCCCCAGCCCTTCTAAATTATATTTTGAGTCTGGGTTTCACTAAGTTGCCCAAGCTGGCTTCTAACTTGTGATCCTGCTGCCTCAACTTCCTATATAGCTGGGATTGTAGGTGTGTGCCATGATGCCTGGATAGCCCTTAGTAAAAAACTACCTTCATGCTCCGGAAGTCTCCTTTCACGTCATCCATCAGAGCTGTGTATTGCAGGCTGCCAAGAGTTTGTGTGGGAGCAGGGTTTTGTTTTCTTAGGCTCCATGTAAGGAAGCAACCAAAGAGAGAGGTATTGGAAATTGTTTGCACAGACAACAGTTTTCCTATGGTGATGTATTGATTGTACACCGAGGGTTCCTCCTGAGTTTCTATTTCAGAGTGTTGGTGATTGAAGAATACTGGCCTCTGTCAGTCAGCAATATCCATAAGAACAAACAGATCTTTGTCTAGCTCAAGTTACCCCTGAGAAGTACTCTTAAACGGACACAAGCAAACAGTGTGTTCGCAGGTTGCTGGCATATACCATTAGTAGTGTGACTGTTTGTGACAACGGAGAATTTAGTGAGTAATGGCCATTTTATTTGTTTCATTGATTGACATTGGAGAAGTGTGCCCTAAGCTAATAATTTCTGCTTTTTGTTTGTGATTCCTTAGTTGAGTTAAATAAGTCGGGCTAGGTAAAGGGAAGCCTTTCATGTAAGTGACTGGGTTTCCACCCATCAAGTCTGGGAATCATTCATCTCAATAATTTTGGAAGACACTACCAGGTTTGCAAAGGGAAATGGATAGACGAAATCTCCTCTTGGTCTCTTGTCCCTTTGATGTGATGGTCCTTCCTGGGGGGTCATTCTTCAGCTTGCCTGTAGGTTTGCTTGCCCTGGAGCTGCTTTGTTAAAACCAAAGCCTCACTTGCCGTATCCAAATAGTTTGGTTAATAATTTTCATCCTCAAAAAAAAAAATGACAGAAAAACTCCAAGTAAATGAGATAATCTATTTCTAATTCACTGTCTTTGCCATGTCTTCCTGACCAGGAGGTAGTTTTTTTTTTTGTTGTTGTTGTTTTTGTTTTTTTTTTTTTTTTTTTTTTTTGCTGGTGATTGGTAGAGAAGCCTTTCTTTTTTCTATCTATACTTATGTGTAAGTGGATGCATATATTGTACGAGTGACTTTGGTTCTGGAAGCATCTTTTATTGGGTTCCAATCATGACTGGTGAGCTTTCTTGTGCAAAATACCTTTCTGTCTGTACTTACATTTCAGTAAGTGGTAACAATAGCACGACACCTTTTGAGAGCCTGGGAGACTATGGGTATGGGGAATGTTCTTAGAACAATGTGGAGCAGATTTTGAGTGTGCAGTTCCTGTTCAACAGTCTCATGATGATAAGGATGAGGAGTTTTCTTTCAGTCTTCTCTTCTTTGGAAGGATAGAGGAGGAGAGCAAAAAAGATCTTGCCTAGACACTGGAAGAAGACCCAGGAATGAGGGTGCATGGGAATGTGTGTGTGTACACAGACTTCTCATTAATTATTTTTTTCCCCTCCTCTCACCTTGATAAAGTTGGAATACACCCATTTTTCTAGCAGAGGGAAGCTCATGGCCTCCTAGGTGATAGAATCTTCCCTCAACCCCCGCCCCCCCCAAAAAAATTCTAGCAACAGGTAGAGCCTGCACTTGAACTGAAGCTAAGGAATAGTTCCTGAATCTTCCCTCCTCTGCAGAAATGCTTGCCTCAGAATTCACACTCCTCTGGCCTCTCAGAAGCAAGTGTGTTCTCTGCCTTCCCTCATGAATCTACAGGCAGTAGGGTGCTTTTTGTTATCTCCTTGTAAGGATCATCTACTAAAACAAGGGTCTGTCTTCAGAATGGACAGATAATTGAACGGCAGAGGTGTAGGATGCTTATAACTCAGTGGGGAAAAAGAGAAAGGCGTTGAGAGAACTGTGGCTCTTCCCATTAGAATTGCTGGGTGCTGCATTCCGATATGAATCTTGACAATTGGACAATGATGGGAACATGCAATTAGGTCTTATACAATTGATTAGCATGAGTTAAAGAAACAGCATGTTGTTTGTTTGGTTTTGCATGCTGTAATATATTAAAGTGCAAGTATTTAAGAAATCTAATATCTATCTTATAGAAAGCAATGTTGTAAAAGTAGACAATGGAGAATGTTTTTTTTTCTATCTATTCTAGCTTCCAGTCAACTTTTTTCCCCCATATTTCTCTAGAAATTGCTTCAGTTATGGTTAATTTACAGGTAGTTAAGTTTTCAACTCACAGGTATATTTGACTTTAAGGGATAGCATGTAGAACTCTTAAAATATATTGCACATTGCATAACTTTAGTTTATTTGGGGGTATCACAATAGATGTGAATTATTTCCCCCAGGCTCTCATTAGGATATTAAAGGTATGCACTTATTCAGGATGAATTGTTCTTTCCAAAATAACTGCAGTTTATAAAGCTATCTAAGTTTGAGGATCTAAGTTTTGTTGCATTGATTTTTTCCCCAGTTCCATCCAAGCCATAATTCAATCTGCCTACAATTTGTAATCTTCTTTCATTCTTTCTCTGATTTCTTTCTTTAAGAAACCCAACCATCTAGATAGTGCATAGGAGAAGCCCTGAAAGGCACTGAGTGCCTGGGCAATTGGTTTTGATATGTTGCATTGCTAATTAAAGAAGATCATAGAAAAGCACAATGTTTAAAATATAGACTCTGGAGTAAGACAGCTACAAGTCTCAGCCTTATCACTTGTAGCCATAGGACTTTAAGCAAGTTACTAAGCTTCCTAATTTGCCTTATGTATAAAGAGGGATAACAACAGTGTTTAACTGGAGAGATTGGATGAAGGATTAATTAAAATAATGTATGTAAGATCACTGCATAATATCTGTCAAATTAAGACCCCAGAAACAATTCTAGCAGTTGAGGTTGTGGTATGTATGGAGAATGCATAAATTTAAACTCCTCCATACATAAAAATTTTATCCAATTACACATATACTGAAGTCTGATTATTTTATTAACCATTATTTTATTAACTCCATTTTAGAAAATTTGATCTGTGTGTGAGCATATTTAAATATACATTTAAATCCCTGTTTAAATATATATATATAATTTTATATATTATAAATATTATATGCCTTTATATATTATAAATATTATATATACATATTTAAATGTATATTATAAGTATGATACACATATTTAAATATTATGTATTTAAATATATATTTATTTACACAAAGAACAAATTAATTATATTTAAAAATATACATATATATTATAAATTATATATATTTATTTATTTACTTACTTTTAGTTTTTAAGTA
This sequence comes from Callospermophilus lateralis, assembly GCF_048772815.1. Lineage (NCBI taxonomy): Eukaryota > Metazoa > Chordata > Mammalia > Rodentia > Sciuridae > Callospermophilus > Callospermophilus lateralis. The sequence goes on along the minus strand of NW_027514398.1, from coordinate 4,166,790 downwards.
ATTAAATCAATATAGATATGCCCATACTTATAACAAATGGATATGGACGTCAGTATATTCTAACAGTTATGGAACAATTCCAAACATATTTATTTTACTATTTGAATATAGCATATTTAAATACAAACAACTGAAGTATAGAGCTGTTAGAAATGATATAACCATGTAAAACCCCATATGTTGCATTCATTTATTTTTTCAAAAACAGTACGATATTTTTTCCTAGTGTTGGGGATGCAAAGGAAAACAAAATCATTTCTATCAAGGAGCTTATAAATTAGGAGTAAAATATATATAAAAAAAGTGGTCAGACAAAAAGTAATCCCCAATTGTTATTAATCTTATAAAGTAAAAAATGATAGGAAGGGTGTGTTTTGAGGTGGAACCTAATGAAACTGTATCTCCAAAGAGAGAACTTTCCAGAAGAGGTGGCATTGATCCCTGATACCGAGCAAAAGGGAGTAAGAGGAGGAGTACTGGAGCAAAGAGAACCTTGTGTGCAAAGGTCCTATTATGCCAGAGAGCTTCGCTCATCCAAGGAACAGAAGGAATATCTCAATGGCTAGAGGTAAAGTTTAAAAGGGAGGCAAAGGCTGATCCTTTTGGGCCACAGAAACATTGACCTTAGGTTTTAATTCAAATGTTTTGAAAAGCTTTCAAGGTAATTGGGAAAGACACTGAATGGATCTGTTATTCACTCTATGTTTGATGGGTCTGTTGAAGGAACTAATCAGGAACTGACCAGGCAGGTAGTGTTGACATAGAAAATGCTGAAACTAGTTCACAGTGTCTACTATTATATCATCCAAGTAAACGGTCCAAGATGATCACTTAGAACTGAAATATGTTTGAACATAGAATTTACAGGGCATTAACACTAATACTTATAAAAATGAAAAAAAGATCAGCAGTTTTAATTTGCTACAGATATGAGTTAATAGAAACTCACATACACATTGATTAAAAAGTATAATTTGATAACAATATTATGAATAATAACTTGCTGTTTTCTTCCCAAAATGTGCAAACTAAAAGCATTTTATTCAATAATTCTTTTTCTAAAACCCTGAAGAAACTATTACATATTGAGGGTAGAAATAAATATGAACTTCTCAATAGTCTTGTTGTGGTAGAGAAAAGTAAGAAAATGTCAAAATAAAGTAACTATCAACAGAATACGCAACTATTTTTCAGTGTATATTTGTAATAGAATGCCATAGAGTAGTGAAAATGCTTGTCAGTAGCATGCATGGATACAAATAAACTGTGTATATGATAGGGAAGTAAAAGAAAAAAATGACTGAATAATCACAAGAGTCATAATTTATCAAAGTGTAGCACAGGCATATCAGAAATATTTTCATGGCAATACCAAAATGGAAGGGAAAACCAGAGAGATTAAAAGAGGAAAAGAAATCGCACCATAATATCAAAGGTCTCAGCTAGTTAGCATAAAATATTCAGCCTTTAGATGCAAAGCTGGTCCTCAGCTGATAGCCAGCAAGGAAGTTGGACTCAGCCTTACAACCGCAGAAACTGAATTTGGCCATGAACTTGATTGAACTTGAAGTAATTTCTTCCCCAGGGCCCACAATGAGGAATGCAGACCTGCTAACAACCTGATTGTGGTCTAGGAAGAACCCAAGCCCAGGACCCAGCCCAGCCAATCCAGATTTCTAGATTACAGAACCTGGGAAGCAATAATTTTTTTTATATATTTTAAGCTGCTATGTTTATGGTAACTTATGGTTTCAATAGAAAAGTAAAAATTTACCTATAATTATTAATGCAATCTAGTCTTCTACAGTTTAGTGATGAACTCCCCATATAAAGCTATGATCCTGAAGGTCTTCAGTAATTTACACTGACACAAATTAAAATATGAGATTTGATGAGCAATCTTAGCCCCTTTTCCACAGTTGGTGATTGAGGGAATATTTACCCTGAGAAATGTGACCCAAAGACAGACAGTAATTTCTAAGTCTTGCTTCCTAGCCAAAACCAAGGATAAATTTTCTCAGTAGCCAAGATTGAGGTCCAGTCATTTTTGTGAAGCAGGAGAAAAATATGGCTATGAGAACTAGTACAAAAATAAAAATGCATTATGACTCCCAGATGTCAGATCCAGGGTTACCAAAACAGTGAAGAAGCCTAGCAATCCATACCCAAGGTGCTCATCCAAACATTCTCTAAGGATGCTGCCAAATGATACTACTGCACAAAATGTTCTCTTTTGTGGAAATCCCATGCTCTTTTTTAAATATATATAAATTCTTCCACTTCGGAATGCAACTTTTTATTTTGAAGAATGAATACAGGATTGCTACCATTAACATACTTAGACATATTTTTACTCACAAGCAGTTTTCAAAAAAAGACCAAAACAAAGTTGCATATTATATTTTATTTTCTGAGGGGAGGTTGTCTGACTTTTGTAGCACCAACTCATTACCAGGGCTTTCATTTTTCTGCTGTCAATTATGAATAGTAATGTTTCTAGTTATTTAAGTGCAAGTATTGTGATATGCATTTTAGCCTTTTCCCTGACTTTCCACAATACGTACCAACACATCTGAGCCTTTCTAAAGCTTTTAAAAAAATCTATTGTTAAGACACTGCTTGTGTTTCATATGTTAAAGTAAGAATCTCAAATCTATTTGGAAACAAATAGAATACAGAAATTGAAACTAAAAAGTGTATCTGAGCATAAACAAGGCCCTGGATTAAATCCTCAGAATACATAATGAGAAAGGCTATGGGTACATTGACTAGACAACATATTACTAAAATTTGATTGATACAGAGAAAATTAGCATGGCCTGTACACAAGGATGACATACAAATTCATAAGGTTCCACATTTCATACATTTGTCAAAATTAGCAAATATACTCATGATTTGCTTTCATTATGTGTATACCTTGCATCAGAGAAAAACCACAAATGAAAATGGCATATCAGAGCATGTGGAAGAAATATTATAATGCTTTTTTATTTACATTGCAACATATCTAAGTGAATGAAAATAGGTTGGACAGAGAAACACATAAATGAAAGAACATATACCAACAAAGATGTGTTAAAATGTTAATGCTAAAAGGAAGATTGTGAATACTTGAGTATATTCATGGTAAAATTCAATGTTACTTCATTGTTGGTCATTTTATTATGTATTTATTATATGAATCATCATATGTGTGCCTCTGTACATGCATGTATGTATGTGAAAACAGAATATGATAACATGAACATTTGAATAAACTGCATATCCAACTCTGTGAATTTTTACTTTTGTAAAATTCACCAAATGGCCTTCTATCTCTTCTTTGAGCATTTTTTCATCTAAACAAAGAAGGACTAAGATCTTGGTAAGATTAACTAAGATAAATTTGGAGATGCGATAACTGTGGTGAGGTGTAAATAGGTGGTTAGGACGTGGACTTTCACTAAGCCAGGTTGGAACAGATGCTTCTGAGTACAGCTAAAACTGTTGGAAGGGTGACATCATCAGCAAAATCAGAAATGCGAAAAAAATGTTCACATATGAAAAATGAGAAGATGAAAATCCTGTTCACTGCAGCCTCAGTTCCAATGGTACAAATATGTCCACTATAATAATTGGTGAGAGAAACCTGATTTTAGAGAAGGTTGAAATCTGATTTTAAGGTAACTGAAGTGTCTGGAATATCCCAAACCAATCAATTAACTTAAATAGGCCTGAAATTGTAAAAATTCTGATTTATCTTTCAAAAACTAATGGAAATCCTCATTGGAGAGATGAGTCCTCAAAACAAGTCTCAAATGATTCTCAGGGATGAAGTCTGGCAAAACTGGCAATCTAAAGTTCCCATGCAAATAAAAGCTCTGTGTCCATAAATAACATCCACAAAAACTACAAACACTGCAATTAGACCATTATTGACATAAGAAGTTGAAATCATCAGATGCAGAAATTTAATGAATTTTCAATTCATTAAAATGAATGAATTGAAAATATAAGTACAGAACATGAAACAATAAAATGCATGAGGAGAGTATGGCATTACTTTTGTGGTATCCTTTATGGTCTGATTAAATGGTCAAAAAAATCCAAATTAGTAATTATGCTACATAATACCTGAATAGTTCTCTTCAAATTTTTGAGTTAAAAAGATCACAGAAGATAGACTGGGAGACAAGAAAGAATAATGAGCAAAGAAATTGATACACACGTAATTACAACCAAGTTATCTATTAGATAAAGGGGAATAATTGAATTTAGAGAAATGTACATTTGGGGTTTTTTGTGAAAAAAAAGTTTTTCATTTACTTTAGGGTGGATAAGAAAGCATTTCACAGTTCAATGGGGGGTTAGCCTCAACGTGTCTCCTCAAAATTCATATGTTGAATTTGTAGCCCCAAAACAACAATATTAGAATTTAAGTTTGTTTGGGGAGGAGGTCATGGGGTGGAGCCCTCATGAAAAGAATTAGTGTCCTTTTAAAAGAATCTCAAAGCTCCTTTACCCTTTGGCCAAGTAAGGATACAGCAAGAAAGCACCATTATGGACAACAAAATGGGCCAGAGAGGAAAAAGGAAAGACAGACAGACAGATTCAGAAAGAGAGAGAAGAAGCATTCAAAATATAGAAACAAAATTTTTATTGCAGCATTGCTAAAAGAACAAAATATCCATTAAAAGATGAATGAAAAATTCAATTGCAGAAGGGCATATTGACACCACCAGTGATTTCAATCTTTTTTTTTTCTTGAGGTGAGCACTGAATGTATGGTCTATGTTTTCAACCTTTTAGAATTCTAAGGTAATTCATAAGTATTGAAAACACAAAAACAGTAGTTAGCATAAGATGAAGGAGCAGATGACTCATAATGGCATTGAGGAGGGGAGCATGGGAGGAATGAAAGAACTTTAGATAGGGCAAAGGTGAGGGAGGGGAAGGTAGGGGGCAATAGGGTAGGAATGATGGTGGAATGAGTTAGACATCATTACCCTAAGTACATGTATGAAGACACGAATGGTGTGAAAATACTCTGTACAATCAGTCACTTGGAAAATTGTGCTCTATATGTGTAATATGAAATAAATTGCATTCTGCCATTGTCTATAACAAATTAGAATAAATAAATAATTAAAAACAAATATTAAAAAAATATATATATCAAACTGTTTTCCCAAGTGGTTGCATACAGATCAACTGGCAATTCTAGTTTCTCCACATCCTCATTTTCAGTCTATTTGTGTCTATGAATCTAAGGTATGTTTCTTGAAGCTAGAATACTGTTTTTAATCCAATCTGGTTTTAGTGGGATATTTAATCCATTCACACTTAGTGTAATTATTGATGGCTGCTAACAATAATTCTGTCTTTATTTGGGGAAAAAAAGATAAAGAAGCATAGATTCTGACTTTAAACTCATGTTTCCTATTGATAACTTATAGTAATCTGAGGGAAAAAAAATCACCTACCATGTGCATGTTTGTCTTGTCATTTCCCACAGGTGCACTTTGAAATTATCACATCTAGTCTGCTACTAACAGAATTTCTGAAAAACTCAAGAAAAAAATATGTGTAAAAGGACTTTAAAATTTAAAAAGACCTAACAAATATTGATATTTTAAAATTATTTTGTTGTTTTTACAATAAAAATAATTATTGGTAATACCTGAGTAAATCATTTACAAGGTTTAGTGTTTGAAATCAGATTTTTTTTAACCAAATGTCTTTTCATTCTAAACTTGACCTAAGGCCAGAATTAAATGTTGACAAATGATTCCTATTGGTTTGTACAATGCAATGATAAGCACTGATCATGAGTTAAGAGTTAATTTAAACAGGTGATAGTGGCACATTTATTACTAGGCAGAACTAAAATATTATTTCAATATCTAGTCTTAAGAGCTTGAATTGTTTGATGCTTGAAAAATCAATCAAAGAAGTTGGACTTAATTGGTCAATGTGAGAGATATAAAGATACTACTGAATGATGTTGAAGAAGTTCAATGCATTTTAAAAGAACCTCTAATTCATTGATGTCAGAACTTCTAGGATTATTAAGATGTTGGGTGATATACTATTCTTTATCCAAGAGTTAACTATGAATGTTAACAGAACTAAACTTACTCATTGTGGTCAAAAATGAAGACTATCACTACAGAGAGTAGTTTTTCTGACCATTCATTAGGGGGAAAAATTCTTCTCAACAGGTTCTGGAACTTAAATATGAAACCCAGAGGACACATGGTTTCTTTGAACAGTTCATCCAAGAGACACTCTAATGAAGCTCTGCTTTGCATAATTTGATCAAAGTTGACAACCTCTGGTTCTATTTACTAATATATGGCAACCACAAAATACAAACACAACAAACTAGGAATCACAAAGTACTTAAAAGTAAGGGGTCTGGAATGAGTCAAAGTCCAAATCCTGTCACCACCATTTCCTGGCTAGATCGCAGTAACAACAGTGAAAATCCTCCTGTGTATTTCTGCAGAATCTAAAGAGGGCATGTAGGTTGCACATTCAAGCAAGGTTGGGCATATCCTCTCTCTTCAACCTCTCAGAAATAACCAGCTGCAGAATTCACAATAGCTAGACTGTGGAACCAACCTAGATGCCCTTCCATAGATGAATGTATAAAAATAATGTGGCATATATACACAATGGAATATTAGCACTAAAAAATAACAAAATCATGGCATTTGCAGGGAAATGGATGGTATTAGAGCAGATTATGCTAAGTGAAGTCAACCAATCACTAAAAAACTAATTCTGAATGTCTTCTTTGATATTACTTTTGACATGACTCAAAACAGAGCAGGGAGGAAGAGCATGAGAAGAAGATTACCATCAAACATGGATGAGAGGTGGGAGGGAATGGGAGAGAGAAGGGGAATTGCACATAGATGTAAGGAGACCTGAATTGTTATACAAAAATACATATAAGAGGATGTGAGGGAAAGGGGGAAAAAAGAGAGAGAGAGAAATGAGTTAGGGTAGATGGGGTAGAGAGAAGTGAAGGGAGGGGAGAGGAGGAGAGGGGAGGGTGGATAGAAAGGGGATAGGAAGGGCAGCAGAATACAACAGACTCTAGTATGGCAGTATGTATAAACATGGCTGTATAACCAATGTGATCCTGCAATCTGTACATGTGGAAAAATAAGAATTCATACCCCATTTGAATCAAATGTATGATATATGGTATGTCAAGATCAATGAAATGTTTTGAGCATCCAATAAATTTCTGATGTTTAAAAAAAAAAAGAAAGAACCAGCTGCTACCTGTAAAGGGGTGAGAAATTACAAGATAATGTGAAATTTTGCAACTAAAACCCCTTAAAACTCAGAATTCTCCATCATCTATTTAAAAATTGTAAACTTCCTTCCAGGAGCCTCTGAATCACGGATGGTACTGGTTGTAAAATTTAGCGGGTGTTGGGATATGGCTCAAGTGGTAGGGCACTCGCCTGGTATGCGTGCGGCCCAGGTTCAATCCTCAGGACTACAGACAAACAAAGATGTTGTGTCTGCCGAAAACTAAAAAAAAAAAAAAAAAAAAATTAAAATTCTCCTCTCTCTCTCTCTTAAAAAAATAAAAATTAGCGGGTGTCCTAGCAGCTTTCTCTGTAGCCCAAGGCACATAGTACCTTTGTCTTGAAGTACTTAACTAAAATTCTTAAGCTGCATATTTTTTCTTTTTACCTCTATTTTTTTTTTACATCCAACAGTGCTTTCCAGAATTTTTCAATGATCTGTTTTGGAATTTTTTTTTGTCTCTAGATAGACTAGATTTTATTTATTTTTTTATCACTGTTGAAAACATACCTATGTTTCTTCTCCTAATTTCAAATCCCTTTAGCTAGTTTTTCAGTGGTTACACCAGTGTTTAAAATGTATGATTTATTAATGACATTTATGTTCAAAACTAATTTGTGTGTTTTACCACTAAAGATGGTAATGAAAATGAAACACTCTGACACAAGGCAGAGAGATGTAAATGCAATGCTATCCAACTCCACTCCACCCAAATTCCCAGAATTTTTGTTTATCAGCATCAGTTTCAGAATCACTGGCTTTAAAAGTCCAAGAGAACTTAGCAGTCATCTAGACCTCATGTTTGCATAAAAATTTCAAAATCTGCATTACTTAGCTAAGTAATCAAGAGGAGAATGTAAACCACATCTGTGGACCAAATTCTGAGCCATTTCTGCTAAAACACACCTGAATTTCATCATATGAATAAGTTCTTATAAAATATGGAAAGCAAATTGATAAGTAGGAAAGTTTATTTAATAAAGAATATCATACATTATTATTTTAATTTGTTTTAAATTTGCTTTTATTTAGCTAAAATATTGACATAATTTTTTTAAATTAATTTTTATTGTAGGTTGTTCAAAACATTACATAGTTCTTGATATATCATATTTCACACTTTGATTCAAGTGGGATATGAACTCCCATTTTTACCCCGTATGCAGATTGCAGAATCACATCAGTTGCACAACCATTGATTTACATATTGCCATTCTGGTGTCTGTTGTATTCTGCTGCCTTTCCTATCCTCTACTATCCCCCTCCCCCCTCCCCTCCCCTCTTCTCTCTCTACCCCCTCTACTGTAATTCATTTCTCCCCCTTATATTTTCCCCCTTTCCCCTCACTTCCTCTTGTATGTAATTTTGTATACCCCTGAGGGTCTCCTTCCATTTACATGCAATTTCCCTTCTCTCTCCCTTTCCCTCCCACCTCTCATCCCTGTTTAATGTTCATCTTCTTCTCATGCTCTTCGTCCCTACTCTGTTCTTAGTTACTCTCCTTATATCAAAGAAGACATTTGGCATTTGTTTTTAAGGGATTGGCTAGCTTCACTTAGCATAATCTGCTCTAATGCCATCCATTTCCCTCCAAATTCTATGATTTTGTCATTTTTTAATGCAGAGTAATACTCCATTGTTTATAAATGCCACATTTTTTTTATCCATTCATCTATTGAAGGGAATCTAGGTTGGTTCCACAGTCTTGCTATTGTGAATTGTGCTGCTATGAACATGGATGTAGCAGTGTCCCTATAGTGTGCTCTTTTTAGGTCTTTAGGGAATAGACCGAGTAGGGGAATAGCTGGATCAAATGGTGGTTCCATTCCGAGCATTCCAAGATATCTCCATACTGCTTTCCAAATTGGCCGCACCAATTTGCAGTCCCACCAGCAATGTACAAGAGTACCCTTTTCCCCACATCCTCGCCAGCACTTGTTGTTGTTTGACTTCCTAATGGCTGCCAATCTTACTGGAGTGAGATGGTGTCTTAGGGTGGTTTTGATTTGCATTTCTCTGACTGCTAGAGATGGTGAGCATTTTTTCATGTACTTGTTGATTGATTGTATGTCCTCCTCTGAGAAATGTCTGTTCAGGTCCTTGGCCCATTTGTTGATTGGGTCATTTGTTATCTTATTGTCTAATTTTTTTAGTTCTTTGTATATTCTGGATATTAGGGCTCTGTCTGAAGTGTGAGGAGTGAAGATTTGTTCCCAGAACGTAGGCTCCCTATTTACCTCTCTTATTGTTTCTTTTGCTGAGAAAAAACTTTTTAGTTTGAGTAAGTCCCATTTGTTGATTCTAGTTATTAACACTTGTGCTATGGGTGTCCTAATGAGGAATTTGGAGCCCGACCCCACAGTGTGTAGATCATAGCCAACTTTTTTTCTATCAGACGCCATGTCTCTGATTTGATATCAAGTTCCTTGATCCACTTTGAGTTAATTTTTGTGCATGGCGAGAGAAAGGGATTTAACTTCCAGATAGTCCTAATCTCTTTGTTTGACACTTTCTAGAATTTGGACAGTTTCAATTCTAAAGTCATATGTTGTACTCATCTAGAGATCAATGAGATACTTTTGTTTAATGATTCAGTGGAAAATGTCTTCAGAAGATTTTCCAAGCACTAAAAGTTTCTACAAAAAGTTGATTTGCATTTTATGTTCTTTAAAAATTAATCAATGACCACTTGCCCTAGAATATACCCAGTGTTTTAGTAATATGTGCTATTCCTAAAATTCTAATGTTTCAAATGTTTTGGTAATGTGATAGGTTTTAAATTGGGTTGAACTTTGAACTCACAACCATGCAAAGAAGATCAGCAGCTTTATTCCTTCTTTAAATGCAAAGGTGAGGAGGGATTTTATTGCCATATTTTCTAGACAGGAAAATAAATAGGAAAAAACTCCAGGAATAAAGTGTTCTGAACTCTTAATGAAGAAGCATCTTACTGCTGGCATGACTTTTCTTTAGATGGTCATAAAAGAGCAGTATGAGATTCCAAGATTTTCATCTGTCCTTCTGAATGTTCGTAATTCATTGATATAGCCTTTGAAATATTTCATCACTTATTTTCCAAAAAAAAATCTTCAAGTATCAGACTACTTGAAAGTATATAAAGAGTCACAAGTAATGCTCTGAATGAAAGTTTCTAGCTATTCTTCTTCATTTCGGGGCTATTCATACTCTTCAACTTGCAGATCGTTTTGTTTTTAGAAATGCAATATCACCTAAATATTTATTTTTCCATCTATTAAAGAATTGGTTGACAGTGTTTTACATTTATTTTCTACTTATTATTTTTAAATTGCATTCTAAAGGTTATTTCCAAGCAACTTTAAACTCTATTTTTATTATTTTTAAAAAATAGATCCAAAGTGAAACTCTGATTTGAAAGTCATAGACCACTCATCATTAAAGTTGACACATACATAAATCACAAAGATAACACATAATCATCTCTACCAGAACTCCTTGCTGCTGGCTCAAAGGTCTTAAGTCAATGTTGATATCTGTGTTTTGGAAACTGTCAAGCACTGTAAGTGGTTTTTGCCTCTTGCTGCACCCATCCTAGGTGTAGTCTTGGCAGTAAGTTCCCTTTGTGTGAATCACAAATCGATGTTTTAATACTGTTTTGTTTAGTGTGCAGAGGGGGAGTAGAAAGGCAGATGGTGGTAGTGAAGTTAAAAGAAATGGAATTTGTTTTTAAATTTACCCTTAGAAGTGCCAGCAATGTCAATCCACAGCAAGAAAAAACAATATCTTAAATGTCTTTGCCAAATCCTGAAAGTTATAATATGACACCAACACCTGTATAGGTAAGGGTTTTCTTATTTCTCCTGCCTGGGCATTCTTCCTTTGCATTCTGGTATGGTTTGAACATCCTCATCTTTCAGGTCTTAGGTAAAATGTCACTTCTTCAGCTTACTCTAGAGGAGAACAATAAATAAATAAAATAGAAAACCTACTTTTGTGGTTAAATTTCTCTCACATGACTCCAATTTATTTTATTTATAGCTTTCATGATAATCTAAAATTATCATGTTTACAAAATAGACTTATCTACTGTCAGAAATGAGGTCAGGTGCTTTTCTTTGTTTTTGCCATTGTACTCAACAAATTTTACAGTTATAATTTTGCATTTCATTTACATTTTACCATGGGAAAAGGTAATATGTCTGTGTATAACCTTCCTTGTAAATTGAAATTTTGGTATGTGTATGTCAAGGTCATTCTCTCTGGGTTGAAAAGAAAAAATTCAAGCTTGAAACCTGTGAAGTTGAAATATGGTTTCTGTGCTTTCATGGCTTTCCAGGAACTGTGGGTTTCCAGACCTAGCTATCTGCATCTTTGATCTCACTCCGAAAAGTATTTTCTTAATAGGAAATATAAAACTGGACGTCAGCCTTACCTTTGGTTCAGGTCCTACTCTTGACATTTCTGGATGAAGTTGACATTCATTGACTTACCTATTTTCTTCCAGATTTCTTCAATCACTATAGGTTCTTTGAGTCTTACTTTGCTCCATGAATTAATAACCTTCTGCCTAGTTTCACTTTTTCATTATCATAATCCTCTAAGTTTTCTGATTTCAGTAACTCAAAAGGGATTCCCACAGTACTAACTGTATGCTTTACTGTAGTGAGGATGCCAATCAATCCAGCTCCTTTGTTAAGTACTGGGTTCACATTTGGGCAGATATGTAACCAGAAAACATCCTTTGCTTAGAAATAAAGTAAGTGAATTGAACATATATATCATAAGCTAAGATAAGGAATATCAGCTGAAATTGTGACAAATTAATATCATGGTCATATTATGAACTTTATGCAATGCTACTAGGAATCCAAGCACTCACAAGCAAAATTGAACACATCTGTTTTTAGCTTGTGATGAGGAATGTGGGAATACTGGAAGTAAAGGAAACAAGTCAAATGAGATTCTAGCCACCTTCTAAAATATAGACCTCTCCTCGCTGGCATGCAGGCAGCATCGGAGCCGAGTCAAGCTGGTCAGGATGATCACAGACGTGCAGCTTGCCATCTTCGCCAACAAGGTGGGCATGTCTGTCTTCTCACTTGTGGTTCTCTATCACAACGTGACCGTCAACAACCCCCGGAAGCAGGAATGAAAGTGGTGCTTTCTCCACCTCAGGGTTCCAGGACACAGTCTCAGGCAAGATAGAGGGTGTGAGTGGCCTTCACACTTCACTTCATCCCTTCTACCCATCACAACATACAATGCAACTACACCTGGATTCTTCCAAACAACTTTTATTTCTTCAAAGTCTTCCTTAAGCATAAGGAACAAGAAGCTGCTACTGAATAGGGCCCAGTATAGGAGCTGCTTTTCTACTGCCTCTCCTACACCCAATACAAAATGTATATATTATACAAATATATATATATATATATATATATATATATATATATATATATATTATACAAAGTATATATTATAATATATATATATATATATATATATATATATATATATATATATATATATATATGTAAAACAGGTGAAAGAGGATTCCTTATTTTACAGAAAAGGAAAGACCAGGCATTTTTTGGCTGCATTGGAAATTTGAGGAAAAGTTACAAAATAATTAATTTTCAAATTTATAAAACCTTCATAAATGCTAATCTGACTTTATATATTTTAGAGTTGGGGTGAAATTTAGAAGAAAACAGAATATGTGGGATTCATGGAATTCTAATGGTAAAATGCTTTTATGACTTTGTTCCTATTACTTGAAGAAGATCACAAGTGTTAAAATATTATGGCAGCTATTGATAAGGAGAAATGACATTAGCATATCACATATTTTCTAATTTTAGCTATTTTTAGATCAATCACTGTCATTGTCTAACATAGGAGGCACTAATGTCATAACTTGTCTGAGGTCAATTCCATCATGGATTGAAAGATCTCTGTTGTCTTTCTTCTGCTTCTCTGGATCACTTTGATCAGAAAACCAAATAAAACTCCCTTTTACTTTGATCTTGGCCACATGCTTATTTCTAGAATTCTGAAGACATCCATTCGAAATAGAATAATTATACAAATGTATAATCTGTGGTCTTTGATTCACTTTTCCTATGTTGTATTGTGATGTAGTTGCTGTCTTCTCATTTCTTTAACTTGCAAAGGAAAAGCACAGCTATTAATTGAGAAAATTACTACTAAACTATCCTTCCACATGGGCTTTTGTAGCTTAATAACTTACAAATGATGAAGTGGCATGTCCCATCAAGGCAGTTAAGTATGGTTCTTGGTCATTTGTTTGGTCCACCAGAAGCACCAGGCTGGGTTGCACATTTATCTTTCACCATAACTTTCATTGCTCTTTATGGAGATTGGTAAAGCAAAGGTCTTGCTTCACTACTAGAAAGTGACTGTCACAAAGTTCTCAGCACTTATACGATACAAAAATGAATGGAATGGTGATTTCATAATAAAAGCTCTTGATAAATGGACAAATTAACACACAGCAGTGGAAGTATAGAAATAATTAGATGAATCTTCATGCATTGAGGACATCAAAGTCAAAGTAAGAATGAGAAGGCCTGTAAGCAGAAGAAAAATAGCTTCAGAGGAAACACCACCAAAGTAGTCAGGGAGGTAACATATAGGACACAGGTCTTGACAGATGGATAGGCTATGGGTAAGTGTTGTACAAGAAAGGATCCTCACCACAGTGATACTATGAAAAACAATGAGGAAAAGCAAGTCAGCAGGTGAGATGCCCATCAGCAGCCCCAAGAAGTACAATGCAAGGGACCCTAAAATGGAGGAGGAAAGGGAAATTAACACTGGAAAAGCAGATTAGCAAAAGAAGAGAAAATTGTTGCAAATCCAAAAAACTATAGAAGAAAACATCACAAGGAGATGTTTCAACCCAGAGAAAATGAAATGTGTAAACACACAAAGACAAATGCCTTAAATTTACAAGAACCCAAAGGAATACGAATTAAAGTAGCAAGTTTTCTTTGTTATTGTTTTTTTTTGTTTGTTTGTTTGGTTTTTGTTGGTACCAGGGATTGAACTCAGGGGCATTCTACCACTGAGCCACATCCCCAGCCCCATTTTGTATTTTATTTAGGGACAGGGTCTCAATGAATTGTTTAGTGCCTTGCTAAATTGCTGAGGCTGGCTTTAAACTCGTGATCTTCTTTCTCAGCCTCCCCAGGTCCTGGGCTTATAGGTGTGCACCACTATACCTAGCCTAAAGTAGAAAGTTTTTAAAGCATATTTAGGTTTTTGGTTTTTAAAAAAATTCTAAACATATCCTTCATGCCGTAAGAGATTGGCATGTTATTTTTTTTGTCATTTTCAAAGAGTATTGATTTATTTAAAAAAGAAAAAAAGCAGAATTCAAGTAAAATCTTAGAGATGCATTTGGGGGAGCAAGAAGGAAGGGACAGATAAGAGGGTGAGTGGTAATAAAGGAAACATAATTAATGGTGATTAAGCAAACACAAAAGTAAATGGGCATCAGTCTCATATTTGGGTTTCACAAATAAAAGTGTTATCAGAATATTTACAAAGCAAGGAGAAACACATTTTATATATGTTTTTTGTCAATAATGGAATTACCATTTGACAAAAGATGATTTGACTTAGTAAGTCTTCAGTTAGGTTGCCAAGCATATTAGTCATCACAAATAGCAAATCTTTCCCTAACTCAAAGAAAAACTTTACAGTAACTGCCATTTTTTTTCACCATAAAAACCAAGATTTCTTGCTTCTTGCCACTTGCTATAAATCAGCTACTTTTGTAAGTAGTGATATACTCCCTTTGGAAGAGAGACATTGTAAATCGTGATGTTCCATTGCTGACAGCAGAGTTTTTCATACAGCTTAGTTATTATGCACACAAAAAACAATATCGGGTCATGAGAGAGGTTTGTAGCTGAAAGCCCTATTCATTTCTATGATGTTTCCTTGTTACACTGTATCATATTTATGCTAATTAAATTTTTTTCCATTTGAAGAAAAAACTCAAGGAATGTGCTTTCTGAACAAAAAAAATACATAAGAATAATTGCTACCACAGTTTATCAATTTATTTCTCTGTTGAAAAACAAATCATTGTTGTGCTCACCAAGCACTTAAAGCAAAACAAGGCTTGAGTTGTCTCAGAAGTAACAATCTAGAATGTTGGATAACTCTGAGTAATAAAAAGAAAAGAATACAAATTTGCTTTTAAAAGGAGAGAATAGATATAAAGCAAGAAAAAGCAAGAAAGTAACAATTCTTCTAAGTTCCTTCATCACAAGCAGCTTCCTATTGAACAGTCAAAGCAAACTCCTAGTGACTAAAAGGTTCTAAGACTCCACATGGAGCAATCGATAAGGATGGTGACACAAGGCAGTTGCTAACAGAGGCTTTCAGATGTTATGGTTTTTGTTGTTTTCAATGCATTGTTAAAACTATATTTTAGGTGTAGAGCTCATGAGGCACAAAGTTATTTTCAAAAAGTGGCATTTCAGAGCTCTTATTAAGTAGATGAACTTAGTGATGATGTAATATGAAAATAATCTCATAAAATTAAGCCTAATATGAAGAGTCAAACTCCAATAGACTTTTTCATTTGACATTTGAAATTTTAAAAAAACAGAGACAAACGAAGTAAGAAAAACATGCTTTTAAAATCAAAATATGTGACAAAATTCACAGACTAGGAACAGGTTATCGTTTGTGAACCCAATTGTCATCAGAGTGGGGAATGACCTCCACTCAATGCTTTAATGTGTACAGCAGTCACCTGAGGATGTTGTCAGGGTGCAGATTTTTTAAATGCAGATATTTGAAAAGTCCTGACAATCTGAATTTCTAACAAACTTCTAGGCCATCCCAATTCTGCTTTTCTGTGAACCCAATGGTATGAAGAATTTCTTTGTCTAGTGTAAACATTAACCATGGTATGGAATTCATTACTTCAAGAGGAAGCAATTTCATTTGGAGAAAGTCCTAACTGGTGTTTTCCTTGTATTAACTAAAAATTTGCTTCTCAATAGCTTCCATCCATTAATCTTATTTGTAAGCCTCCAGAATTACAATTATGAAATCAATTTTCTCTTTTACATGAAAAATAAAATTTGAAAAAGTATATTCCATTTGAACTTTTTCTTTTAAATTATATATACACACACACACACACACACACACACACACACACACACACACAAATATGTACACATACACACATGCCAAAACAATAAAAGTTTGTGTTCTCTCTGCTGTTCTGATTTTTCTAGTCTGGATTTGCAATATGTGGAATCTGTCTGAAATTGCGACTCCAAGACATGAACACAAGTCTCCATTCCACTTTGGACTGGTGGTATCATGCTTCAATTCATAATCCTATGTTTTCATAAGGCATATCAAATGTCTAAATTGATCAAAATGGACACTTTGCAGGGTTAACAGTTCCTCAGCCTCCACTTCAATAGAAATAATAGGTAATTTCTACCCCTACCCTTTCTTATATACCATGGTTAACACTTATTCCATACTGGCTGATTCCTGCATCACAACCTCATCCTCTCCTTTCCCTGCTACCATACTCACATTGAAGCCTTCATATTTCTTTCAGCCGTTGAACTCCTGTGGCCTCCATATCCACCCATCCACCCACGTGTTGGCATATCCACAGCCTCGTTGCATCATCCTTGGAAACTGCTTTTCTTCAGGTCCTTAGATACTAACTGCTGCTTCAACCTGAGCATCAAATGTTCCTTCATTAGTCAAAAGGACCTCATCTGCACCTTTGTTGGGACCTCGTGCCCTCCATTACCCCCATTCTGCAGCAGCCACCATGCCTCTCTGATTTCACTCTGCATTCAACCCAATTTGCAATTTCTTATTAAAACAGTTTGGGAAGGCTTAGCCAGTGTATCTATAATGCCTCCTGAAGGTTTCACACTTCTTTTCCCAAATTCAAGCCCTGGAAACTTCTTGCTGTTTTCTTCACTCCTTTCTGGGTAAAAGTGCATGCCCGGAGGAAAATGTCTTTTAACTTACTAATTTCATTAGAAATGCCAGTGATTCCAACTTCACTGTTGATTCTGTATCTCATTCCCTATAGCAACAGATCCAAAACATCAACATCCTAAAGTTCCCAAACTCCCCAGGAGCATAAATTTTAACAGATGAACAAATGATCTCACCAACAATTCTCAATTATGACCACAACTAGGCATATGATTTCTTAATCTGCCTCCTCCCTTAAGGTTCTTTATATTTTCTTCATTCACTTTATTCTTTTTTACAAAAAGAGTATCCCTTTTATAAATGGCAAAATCCTCAGATTACCACACAATGTCTTGCTGCCTATAATAATGTTCTATCAGTTGTACAGTTGACCTTGTATTTTCAGTCTCTCTACTAGATTTATATTCTTGACCCACAAACATTCTTGAATTTCTGAACTCTTTAACTAGATTTCTCTTAAGAACAGTTCTTTTATGCTTTCACCCATATACTTGGTGAAACTAGCTTCTTAATACCCACAACAGGCAGTAATACTGACTTTCAGTAAGTGCCTGCAAGCCCCACTCTGGAGCATCAGTTATAGTTGCACATGCCCTTGCTTTTGGTGTCCATTTAGATTCTAACCACCCTGAGAATTTCCATTCTGAAACATGCCTCTGGAATAATCTTTTATCCTTGCTAGATGAATTGAATTGCCTCTTAATGACATTTTATACACTATATGCAACATTCTGAATGTGAAAAATATCCAGAAATAAAAAAAACTGAATATGACTCCAATTCTACCAAAAGAGAAAAAGGTGATAGTTGAAAAGGAAGAAAAGAAAGAAGACAGAGAGGAAGAGAAAATAGGAAGGAAGGGAGTGAGACTGGACACTCAAAAGAGGGAAGGAAGGAAGGAAGATGGGAAGTTAGAAGACAGGCAGAGGAGGACTAAGAATTTGATTTTTCTGAGTGCAGAGATGGAGAGACTGAGGCAGGAGAACTACAAGCTCAAGGAAAAGTTAGCAAGACTCAAAATAAAAAAAATTAAAAGGTGGAGCACCACCTCCACTCAGTGGGAGCATCCCTGGGTTCAATCCCCAGTATCACCAAAAATAAAAAGGTCCAGATGGTGACATTCTTCTTTTTCTTCTTTAAATTATTCATTCAGAAACCTAAAGCCAGATCCCATACTGGTGGAAATACATCTAGAAATGAGAAGTTGCAGAATATGAAACAACTTCAGATAAAACATTAAAAAAGAGGCCAGAAGTTGATTTATTTAGCTTCCCCTACATAATTTCAAATCCTGCTATAGTGAGTCATAGAAGATCCAGGATAAAGAAGGTATGACATCTTTTCTCCCATGAAACAACATGAGCGTTGAATAAGTTTTTTTAGTTGCCAGAGGGTAATAATGATATTGCTTTTACTTTTCATTTTGAAACATCCACATTATTAAGGACAACTCTTACTTACTTTTCTAATGCTATTAACAGAAAATCAATACATCATTGTTTTGTTACTATTCTGCTTAGACCACTTTCTACTCCTCTATTGGAGTCTCACAAATCACACACCTAATGTTGCCTTGTATAAATGGAGGTGGTATATTTCTGCTTCTTCCCACTTCCTCTTAGAATATATAGTGGTGGTACAGGATTCTAGATATATTCTGAAAATGTTGTACTTTAACCATCCCAGAGAGTTCATGCATTTGTGCATATGTGTGTGTGTGTGTTTGCATATGTGTGCATGTGTATATGATTAAATATATAGTAATAAGAAATATAGTAATGAGTGTACTTGAGTTTTTTTAGTGCTCATCAAATTGAAAAATAGAGCTTTCTTGTACCCTGCAGAATGCTTGCCCTCTTGCTGAACAGATTTACCTAGATTTGAGCTAGGAAAAGTCTGATAGACTAATTCACAAGATCCAAATTCATGATTGGCCTTAACCTAAGCTTATTACACTTAACTACACTCCATCAATTATAAATGAGTCTCTGAATCCAGTCCTCTCTCAAAGGGCATGGACACCTACCTGTCTCCCAGGAGTAAGGAGCATGTTGAACCCTCTCAGAAGGCACCTACCTACTCCATAAATCATGTAGTTACTCACAGTCTCTGTGTCAACAGATTCCACAGATTCCTTGAATGCCTCTTCTTTATAAGTTGACTCTTTCAGGAGAAGATCAATTCAACTCAACAGCATCTCTTCTGAAGAAGGGGAACAGAGAAACTGATCTGATGGAGCAAAGGCACCCTGAATCCCATTGTGGTGTCCTTCAAAATCTACATGGACTACTACAGAGTTTATCAAGGGAACTTGACAGGTGAGTTAGTAGTTTCTGTATCATGTGGCAATTTAAACCCCTTAAAAGGCAAAGAGATGTCTGGGGAGGAAAATGCAATGCTTTCACTACATATATTTGAAAGATCAAGTTGATTGACATTTGCTCTATAGAGAATATGAGAGTAAGACACACAATCTGATGAAGGTTGGTGGTGTGGTCCTCTTCAGTTTCTTTCTTCCTAAAGTCATTCTCCATTAACCCTTTTTGTCAAGATAATTGATTTTCTCTGATTCTGGTACAACATATGGTATTACACTTAACTACACTCCATTAACTACAATTAGGATAGGATTATAATTCTAATTATAAATAGGAGAATTTCATGAAAATAAGATTGTAGTCCGTGATGGTTTGTGTTTAGGCTTCAGGATCTTGTCACTGGTTTCTCAATATACTCAGCTGAATTTGTGTGGCAGTGGCTCAGAGACTGATCTGACCTCTGGCTCCTTTTCCTATGACCTGTGTGTCATGCATGTTTCTTGCCACAAGGCCACCCAACCATACTTCCTTTCACTTTATCTGCCAGCCTTCATGATGATTTGCTGATCTCTTTATGTGTGGCTGTATCTACTGAAAGTGAAGTTCCTTGAAAACTTTTATTTATTTGGCTCCGTATGTCTAGTACACAGATTATATATATATATATATATATATATATATATATATATATATATATATATATATATCTCCATTACTTGTAGAATTCAAATATCCAAATGTAGTAAATATTGCTTGCCTAGGTGATAAATATGTCTTTAAAGATTTTTTCCAAAATTAAATACTTGGTGTTAGAGTTTTGATATGAGGTGTCTCTCAAAAGCTCAAATGTCAAACAGTGCAAGAAAGTTGGGTGAAATGACTGGGTTATGAGCATTTTAAACCAGTCAGTGCATTAATCCACTGGAATGAATTGACTTGGGTGGTAATTGTGGCAGGTAGGGTGTGGGTAGAGGATACATATCTTTGGAGTATATTGCCGAAGTCCGGCTGCAGCAAAATAACCAGGGGGTGACGAACAACTTGTGTAGATTGATGCAGCAGGAGTGGAAACCGTTTATTGCAGGATCTGAACGATATTTATACATTCTACACAGCTTATCTAATTAGCATAAAATAGATACAGCAGTCAACCAATAAGGAATCTCCACACTTAATGGCTTGCTTTTGTTACTTTACAAACCACTCCCTCTGGCATTTTGCCAGGCACCATGCAGACTTGTTTACAGACAAACATTTCTCTGGCAAAATACCAGGTGCCATCCTGACTTGTTTACGTACCTTAACATTTCCCCCTTTTGTTTAATTTAAATAAGGACCATAGTGTTTTTTACAGAAACACCATAAATAACCTGCTAGAAACAGAAAAGGAGGATACAAAATGTTACAATACCAAGCTAATTGATGGCTCCATGCAAGAAGCCCTTGGAAAAGTTATACCAGCAATGACACCATTAGCAAAGATATTGAGTTACAATTTGTTGTAGATTACAGTTTGTTGTCTCA
The DNA here is from genome assembly GCF_048772815.1 of Callospermophilus lateralis. Taxonomy (NCBI): domain Eukaryota; kingdom Metazoa; phylum Chordata; class Mammalia; order Rodentia; family Sciuridae; genus Callospermophilus; species Callospermophilus lateralis. The sequence goes on along the minus strand of NW_027514398.1, from coordinate 4,145,638 downwards.
GTCCAGGTAAAACAGTGTATCAATAGATTAACTCACAGTCCAGGTAAATCACAGTCCAGGTAAGTTCTGTAGGCAGCTAGCTTAAATCACAGTTCTGCAGGCAGCTAGCTTGATCTGAAGTTTGACCATTCCTCAGCTGAAGTCTTGTCTGGTTCTCAGCAACACTGTAAATTCTTCCACCTTTGTTTTCACCGGCACTGGGACGAAGGCAGGAACTCCGGATGGCTAAAAAAATCCTGTAGCATTTCACTAAGAAAACAACCTTCTGAACAATTTAGTACATTATCTCAAGGTTTTTTACATTTGAAATAAGCCTTAATAGTACTCATTACTCATCAGCCTCCAGGTGTGGGAGACCCATTGTAGTTTAGTTATTGGCATTGAAAATGACCAAACATCAGGGACGATGTGGTAGCGTCTTCTGCCAGCTGTAGCATCCCAGGCAGCCCCAGATGGCCCTGGAGAGAGTCCCAGATTCAAACTGCTTCCAGGCACAGGGAGCAAAAGCCTGCGAGACTGTGCCTCTAGGTCAGGTCTAGATTTGGGCTCACAGTGGCGATCCGCTCCCCCGGGCAGGGGAGCGGGGTAGAGCTGGCAACTGCCCCTTGGAAAATTCTTGCTGCACCATGATCGGCTTGGGCAGGTGGCAGCCGACTTGTCGATTAACGCACCCTCCGGTATCGAAAAGTATTCAGTAATAGTCTTTTGATGCAACTTTTTTTCTGATAATCCTTCTTCTGAACTTTCTTTTTCTTTCTGACTAGAGTTTCTGGGCTTTTATCAACACATGCCCTAACTATTCTTGGTTCCACTGGGGTGCCTTCTTCCCTTAGTAATTTACTTCTCACCCCTTCCATATTTTCGTCACAAAGAGAATACAACATTTTAAGACAAAATAAGACACAAACATACTGTATCAATCTTCTCCATTTTCTCGAAATGGCCATTTTTCCTCTCGCCCTATCTGCCTAGGGACGAGCAGATTGCTCCCGTCCTATCTATGGATGGGCAGCTTTTTTCGTCACTTACCACCGAGTGTCCCGGGGCTCCCCGTAATGGGCCAACATCTGCCCCAGTCCGGCTACAGCAGAATAAGCGGGGGGGTGACGAACTACTTGTGTACGTTGATGCAGCAGGAATAGGAGCCGTTTATTGTAGGATCTGAGTGATATTTATACATTTTACACAGCTTATCTAATTAGCATAAAATAGATACAGCAGTCAACCAATAAGGAATCTCCACACTTAATGGCTCGCTTTTGTTACTTCACAAACCACTCCCTCTGGCATTTTGCCAGGCGCCATCCAGACCTGTTTATAGACTCTAACATTTCTCTGGCAAAATAACAGGTGCCAGTCTGACTTGTTTACAGACCTTAACAGTATATTTTGTCCCTGGTGAGTGGAGCTTTCCCTCTGCTTCCTGATGGCCATGTTCTGATCTGCTTTACTCCAGCATGCCTTCCACCATGATGTTCTAGCCCACCTAGGGTCCAGAGCTATAGTGTTGGACTACTGTGAGACAAAATAAAAATTTCCTCCTCTAAATTGTTGTTGTCAGATGTTTTGCTCAAGGTGACAAATGACATTTTGCATTTGACTAGTATATTTTTAAGATAGGCCACTAATAGTAATTTCCTTCTTAAATAACCCCTGTGTTAAAGTTTATCTTAGAATTTTCACATCTGTTCCAGCTAGAAACAGAACATAGCAAATAGAACCAGTGCATTAAGTTCTTTAGTTGGTGGCTTCTTGAGTCATCTGAAGGATTTTTAAGAGGATTTTTATTTTATTTTTATTTGTTATTTTTGGCTTTCATGTCATACATTAAAAATATTTGTGAAAACATATTGATTAGAAATCAAACAATTAAACTATTGTATTTACACTTTAGAATAAATATAAATTAATGGTATAAGCAAGTTTTATTCAATATTTTAACTGTATGTAAAGTAGAATGTATAATTTTCCCTAAATAGAGTACTTGTCAATGAGTTCAGTCCTATATACTTAATCAGAAAAATGTTAAAATTGCTTAATAATCCAATAAAATATCGCTGCTAACTTTTTAAAAACCTGTCCAGTTCAAAGAAAGATTTGTCCAAAAGTAGAAATAAACTCTACTTATATTTTATTTCTATGTGAACATGACAGTATCAGCATTACATTTTAAAACTTAAAAACTGCCTCTTTAAACAATTCTCAAATTTTCTGCTTTCAAAAACATATATGCTCAAATAGAGTTTTTATTTATTTTTATTTTTTGGTTCTTGTTTGTTTTTTCTGCCTGAACAATAAGAATATTTGCCACGGAAAGAGACCTTGAATTTAAACTTAAGTGGTTGAAGTAAAATGTACAAAATGGATTATCTACAACCTACAGAGCCTTTTCTTTTTTTTTCTGAAAAATAGCAAGTCTCAGGTTTGCTTCACTTTCCTTCCACATGTACTTTCTTCTGTGCCTGCCCATTTCTAGCTGTTATTTTTCATATTCCCAAGTCTCAATCTTTATTTTTATCTTCAAAAAAATACATTTCCAGAACTCACTAGTAAATGGTTCTCTACTTTTATTAAGTAGAGATATTAAAGAAGAACTTCAGACTCATGCATTCCAATGTGTCATTTGATGGGTAAATCAGGAACTTTGGTTATATTAATGAATTATACAATAAATGAAAACATTGGACCATGCCATGTTTTAATGTTTATTATTAGTTTCTTGAGGTTATTAGAGCAAATTACCGGAAACTAGATGTTGTAAAACAATAGAATTTTGTCCTCTCACAGTTCTGTAAAATCCAAAAGTCTCAAAATGATGTTTCAACAGAAACCTGATGGTTTTGGAGGCTCCAAGGCAGCTGCTCTCCGTTTCTGGTGCTCACTGACGCTGCTGGACTTGGAGAGCACTCCAAGCTCTACTTCTGTCAACATGTCACCTTCCTCCTGTGTGTGTCTTCTCTACATGTCTCTTCAAAGGGTCCATTCAGATAATAGAGAATGATCTCATGTCAAAATCTTTAACTCCATTTCTTTGGCATACCCCCTTTTTTTTTTTCCAGAAATAACTTTATTAGGATCTTAGGATTGATATGTCTCTATACCCATTCTCTGGACCACCATTCAACCTTCAATGGCCTAGATGGAATATAATTGATTACAACCCCCTTTTTGCAATGAGACAATGATACTGAAAAATTTATTTCAGAGTCACAGGATAATTAATGGCAAAACAGTTTTACCACGAAGTTACTGCAAACTTTTTTTTTTTCCAAAATTTTGTTTAGCTTTAAAAAAATAAACTTATTTGTGCAGGAAATATTTTTTCACATTTGCATGTCCATACTAATGTTCTAAAAGAGTTTTCTCTTAGCATTTTGGAAAGAGCTACTGTTTGCAAAACTCTTGAACTTTGGTTGGAAATAAGAGTCATATCATTTATTCAGAGGCATAATCATAGCCAGTGGGTAATGAACTGTGTGTATATGCCAGTCATCAGATTTTGCATGGATTGCCTAATTAAGTATAGTGTAGATAGTGCTGTAAAAACTGGTCAGTGTTGGGCCGCATGGTGGATGCCTATTGTCCCCTGGCTAGGGAGGCTGAATGAGGAGGAGCATGAGTTGAAAGCCAGCCTCAGCAACAACAAAGCACTTAGCAACTCAGTCAGACCCTGTCTCTAGATAAAAAATACAAAATTGGACTGGTAATGTAGCTCAGTGGTTTACTGCCTCTAAGTTCTATCCCCAGTACCACCCCCCCCAAAAAAGGCAGCTATATAACAGTCCTAAGTCTAAATTCAGCAACAGTATTCACTCTTAGGAAATCCTTGTAAAGTCAATTAAATGCTCTAATCTCCATTTTCATAACCTGAATTAGGAAATTAGAATTAGGAGTGATTCTAGACCTTCCCTCACTGGATTGTCCCAAGATATTAGAAAATGGATCCACCCATCCTTTAAAAGTGTGTGGGTCTTTATGTGTCTTCCATTAGTTGTATCTGGACTGTATCTTCTTTGGATCAGAAGACACTGTATTTAACACACTTGCTAATATATTAGGGTTTTAGTTCCCTAGAATGAAAAAAAATCAAAAGCTTCCTTAAAATCAAAAGTAGCCAGACATATACAAAAAAAAATTCCCTAAAAATCTTCAGCTTCATCTCTAACACAATACCCCAAGCACTGGGGAAAGTTGGATCTCTGCTAATATTTCTCCACCATTAACAAAAGCTTCCAGGACCAGTCTTGATAGTTCTGCTGAGGCTGCAACTGTCATGAAGTTGTCTCTTTTGGAAGGATCTTTGAGAATTATAAATCATGAATACAAGACTCTGCAATGTCCAAATAAAAAAGCACTTTAACTGGTATGTTTTTATTGAATACTGTACTTCACAAGCACACATTTGACGTTTTTCAGTAGATTTGCATGTTTTGGTGTTAGCATACTTTGAAAGCTGGAAGAAAGGGAAAAAGTAACTCATGCTAATGACAGAGTGCATAGCTGAGAGGAATGCTCCCAGAGGACCCAGTAAAGATCAGTGTGAAAGCTTCACTTTATAGAACATCTTTATTCATGGCTCTGAAAGGGGAACAAACAGCTCACTAATTACCTTCATCAGGGATGTGATGCAAACATCACTGGGGAAGACAATAATAAAAAAGAGGATATAAATGCTTACAGACCAGAGGAAAAATAGATTGAAGTGGATGTAAAGTATGTGAGCTAATAAATCTGGAGCGAGAAAAAAAAAAAAAAAAACCCAAACCTCAATCTCAATGCATGTAAAAAAAATAAAATAATAAAATAAAATCAGAGTCTGGAAAGTAAAAGGATCGGAAAAGACACAAACTGATCTTAACCTTAAGTGACTGTGTGACCATTCAACAGGAAAAAAAAAAGACTGTTCAAGTGATTTTAAATCAGAACAAAAAGTAATAGGATAAAATTGTGGAAAGAAAATTTGGTAGGACTATCAGAAAAACATTTCCTAGCAGCAAAATCTTTTAAAGCAGGGAATAATTTCCCCAAGGACTTGAAGTTTTTTTCATCTGATTATTTTAAAATTAGACTAGTCAAACCACTGGGAAATGGCTGGTCTGGAGTTTAATCTGTCTTGAATTGGCAAGGAAAGGCATGCAGGATGATTTAAGGAGTTGATCAACCGCATATTCCTAAACTTGTACTAAACATGACTAACCACTTGTTTTGTTCATATCGCCATTTGTCTCCCAGAAACTGACACTAGCACATAGAAATCTGTAATGCACTCAATGTGTTAAATAGAATTCACGTTGAGTGCATTAAATACGTGCTCAAGGGAAAAGATTTTCCCTAGGCACTGAGAGCACAGAGACCTTCATTCCTTGATTTGGATATGATTTGTCCCTCAAAGGTTCATGTGCTAGAAGTTTGGTCCCCACTGTGGCAGTGTTGAGGGGGTGACAACTTTAAGAAGCAGGACCTGGTGGGAGATAGTCACAGGGGCTCCACCTTCTTGAATAGATTAATGATGTCTTGCAAGAGTGAGTTAGGTTCTGGAACTGGATTAATTCTCTTGACAGTGAGATGTTATAAAAGGGAAAGCCCAACCCTTCCCCAGCTCTTGCTTTCCTGTTTCCACAGCAACCCATCTGTATGCAGCTGATTCACTTCTCTGCTTCTCCACCATGTTGTGATGCAGCCAGAAGTCTTCCCCAGAGCTGGCACCATGCTGTGTGAATTTCCCAGCAAATGAACCTCTATTTTTCTGCATTGCCTAGTGGCACATATTCTATGAAAGCAAAACAAAACAGACTAAGATTCTCACTTCCTGTAGGGGGGTCGGGTGGGGGAAACTAACTTATATAAACTGCTTAAAGGAAGGCTACTTACAGTTCATTCCTTCCTTCTCACACCATCTTTGTTGTCTCTAAGTCAAGTCCAAACACATTAACACAGTTAAAAAAGTACGACCTTAGCTAAAGTTCACATAAATCATAAGTCTAGCCCACAGTTTCTCTAATGTTCACCATGCTCTCCATTATCTTCATATAGCTCATTAAGAATTCAATGTCCAGCGATCACTTACATTTTTAACTCTGCCTGAGTGATGCCTAGTCAGCTCTGAATAGGTGAGCAGAGAAAGGAAAATGAAGGGAGACTAAAAACCACAGGAAGTCTTATCTGATGGCCAAACACCTGGAAGATGGGAGTCTGATATTTCAAAACCTCCCCCCAGACATAATTACATCTCTTTAGATTGCTTCAAAATTAGTTCACACCCTACCAAGTGGCCTTATCATCCTTCTCACTGAAACTATCACAAGTTCCAATCACTCTGGCAGCCACAAAGAACACTTGCTGAGGGCCATTCAAAGGATAATGAATTGATTAAGGAGGCAAGAAATTTAAGCAAAACCAGGGGACTCAATTTCCTTAATTTCCAACTCTGTGTCACACCATCCTCTCTTTGATTAGTCAGTGCAGCTCTGTCAATCAGAAGCCAAGAGGTGGACCTAGGTGAGATTCTCTGAAGACTTTCAATAAAAGTGGAGGGCAGGAAGGGCACACCATCCCTCTCCTCTCTGAAAAAAAAACCTTCTCTCTCCCTTGACAGTGTTCTCTTTTCCCTTTTCCTATCCCTAATAAACTCATGCCTGCTACTCTGACTGGTATGTCTGAAGTCTTTCTGGCGGTGCTATCACAAGAATTATGCTGAACAGGGGCTTCTGCAGCTGAATCAGCTTTGTAGTAGGCCTTGTGTCCATCACAATTTCATTACACACTTTGTACAAGAGAAACTTCTGCTGCTTGCACAGTTATTTCCATGGAGAGTTTTAAATGAGAAAACAGCTTCCTATGCTCCCATGGTACATTTCTCTGATCTAAACACTATCCATGGGATATTGTAATTACACACCAACCTATTGCAGTTTATGTGAGTGTGTGTGTGTGTGTGTGTGTGTGTGTGTGTGTGTGTGTGTGTGTCTGCTCTCTTCTCTTACCACCTAGTTCAGTAACTGGTATGCTTTGGATGTGAGGTGTCCCCCCAAAGCTCACATGTGAGATAATGAAGAAGGTTCAGAGGAGAAAAGGTTTACTAGAGGGCTTATGGTTTCAGATATCTTAGTTCATAAGGCCAGCTCCATTTCGTGGGGCTTGAAGTAAGGCTGAACATCATGGCACAGTGATGCAGGGATGCAGCTCACATCATGGTGATCAAGAAGCAGAGATAAGTCTCCATTTGCCAGATACAAATATATATCCCAAAGTCATGCCCTAATTCCTACCTCCTCCAGCCACACCCTAACACTCAGTTACCACTCAGTTAATCCCTATCATGAGATTAATACACTGATTGGATCAAGACTATCCTAACCCAATCATTTCTATTCTGAACCATCTTGCATTGCCTCACGTGTAAGCTTTTGGGGGACACCTCACATGCAAACCATAACAGTGTCTAAGACGCAGAATTTCTAAAGGCATTTTTGAATATGTGTGGATAAACCACCTATTGCTACAATAATGCTATGTAGAAAACTGCCCTAAAATGAAAGAACTATACTAATATTTTATATATACTCTTGTGCAGGCAGGTCATCTGGAAGCAGGCTGAATAAGCAAATGGGCTTGACCAGGCTTGGAAGTAAGCTGCACATAGATACTTTATTCCATGTGTCTCTAATTCTTCTTGGATCAATGGGTCCACCAAGACATGTTCTTCTAATTACAAAAGGCAGAAATGCAAGAAGGGTAAGCACAAATGGGCCCTGCTGCTAAAACTCTAAATTTGGAACTGTCACAGTCATTTTCGCTCATTTTCCAGTGATCAAAAGAAGTCACATCACCATCAATGGGGCAGAGGAATGTACTTCACTACCAGTGAGAAGAAGTGTAAAGGCATATAACAAAGGTAGTAATATGAGGTAGAGTGAAGGATTGAAAATGACAACCCATTCCCCACAATACAAATAAATCATTGTGGTACAATTAAAGCATATGGAAGTCAGAAGACAGAGAAATGTTTCTCATTAAATTGTGCTTTTGCTCCAATGGGATAAGGTAAATGCCTCAGAAAACTGTAGATTACCAGTATGAGCCCCAAAGTCAATCGGGTTATAAACTTGATTGAATATTAGTTGTTTCTGTGTGACTTCAGTATACTAGAGAGTTTGTTAGAAATACTCACCATGTTTAGTATCTTTTTGTCTGAAAAAGTTAAGAGTGAAGACAACATGTAGTATAAGACACTTTTATGGAGTCAACACTGTGATGAAAATCTGTATTAATCAATGGTTTGCTTCAATTCTTTGTAACACAAAACTTATTTAATTTACATCTCTGTGAAAATCAGGGCACATTCCAGGATCTGTACTTAAATCATCCAAAGAATAGGGGAAAAAAACAACAATTCAACTAATTGTTTTGCTGTTTTAGTAAATTGAACTCTAATCACAAAATTAAATGTCCTTTTATGAGGATACATAATAGAGTGACATCTTTAGGTAGTTGTCAATAAAATGACATTTTAATTGAAGAGTTTCAATTAAAATGTGATCTCCTTAAAAAAAAAAAAAACCAACACCTTGACTACTTTCAACCTTGCTCTGTAGAAGAGATGGGAGGAAAATATGGCTGGTGCTCACTGGTCCCATGCTAGAATAAATTTATCTCTTGACCCATTAACCAGAAGAACATAGAGGTTCATTGTGCAGCATTTGGAGATAAACACTTGAAATCATTTATTTACTTATTATGTGGCTAAGTCAAGTTATTCAGCTTCTCTAAATCTCAGAAGATCAGAGCCCAACGTAACTCATACTGTCATAACCATTCAATGATAATAGTGAGAATTTTAAATTTTGCTCTCCTGTTATATGGCACAATTATCTGGCTACTGGTATACTTTTAGGCAATTTTAACTGGATTTATGAATAACTGGCCATGGGATTAGCAATTTTTCAGATATATGGGAGTTTATTCATGGTTATTTTCCTCAGATTTGTGGTAAAAATACACTGGAGGTTCCAATTATGTTGACCATATAATAAACATAAACATGAACATTTCTGAGAGCAGGAATAAGTACTACTTTTTGTTAGTTTTTTGGTTTTTTGTTACTGGGGATTGAACCCAGGGATACTTAACCACTAAGCCATATCTCCAGTCTTTTTTATTTTTTATTTTGAGATAGGTTCTCACTAAGTTTCTTAGGGCCTTGCTAAGTTTCTGAGAATAGCCTCAAACTTGTGATCTTCCTGCCACAGCCTCCCATGTTGCTGGGATTATAGGCATGCTCCACTGCGCCTGGCAAGAACAGGCAATCGTAATAATAATAATGGAACATTGGTCACAAACAGACTGTTCTAGGTTTCCAAGGCATTTTGGGAAACCTTATTCTAGGAGACAGAATATTGTTTGTAAACTGTAGTTATAGCATGCCCTGGTGTCAACTCAAATTCAATACGCCTCAAATTTTGCTAGCTCTGCTTCTCATAATGTTTTCTAATAACTTACAACTTTGTTTTTCACGTGCTAATTGTGTTTCTCCTGAGCCTTAAATCTCACAAACTTATGCAGAAATCTACAGAAGTGTTTTAATTTTTATGTACACCATAGTTATAGATGGGCTGAATGCATTCTCCCAAAAATCACATTCACTATCATTTCCTCGGAATAATACTGCATTTTGGAGATAAGTCTTTTAAAGAGGTAATTAAGGAAAGATGGTGGAATAAGGTGGACATCATTATCCTAGGTACATGTATGACTGCACATATGGTGTGACTCTACATCATGTACAGCCAGAGAAATGAAAAGTTGTGCTCCATTTGTATACAATGAATTGAAAGGCATTCTCCTGCCATATATAACTAATTAGAACAATTTTTAAAAAAAGGATTTAAGGGTGAGGCCATAGGAGCAGGCCCTGATCCACCATGACTGAACCTCTTCTTAGAAGAATTTAGGGTAAAAGCACAGAGGACAGACAGCATGAATATGTGAGGAAAAGATGGCCACATATGTGTCAAGCAGAAGGCTCTGAAGAACCAAAATTGAAGATCTGGTAGTTTTAGAAATGCTTGCTGAATGGTGTTCAGTAGACTATTAGTGTCAAGATACAATTTCCTATGGAAATCCAAAGTAGTTTGAATTGTATATAAGTCAGTGAGAGATTCCTCATAGCATCAGAGTATTGAGATAAATATGTGTTAGCCCATAATTTTCTATTCAGTTATAAGCAGAATAGAAGAGCCAGTGATAAAAATGTAAAAACACTAGCTAATATTGTTGTATTTAGTTGTGGACTTGCATGTACAGTTTACTTTCTACTTGGTATAGTGTTTGACATGCTACATTGCATGTATTTTCCAAAAAAAAAAGCAATTATAAATGCATACATTTATATAAATTTCTAACAATGTTACATTTTGCTTGATAATTCTTTGGATTTTTGTTGGTTTAATTAAATATTTGCAATATTTTCACTCTTTTGAGCTTTTCCTCCTTTCAAGTTATCTCAAGTATTTTGTCACAGTGATAGAAAGCTGAAAATATAGTATAAGGATGTTTATAATCTACATTTGCTTTTTAAAGCAAAACAGATTTTCACATCATGAAGACCTTTTTTCCTTCTTTTTTTTTTCTTTACGTTTTGCTTTAAGTTTCAGATTTATATCAGGTCAATTAAAAGATAACTATTTTTCTGACTTTAGGCTTCACTCACAATTCAAGTTCCAATTTACTACATATAGAATCAGTATGGATAAATACAAGATTACATAAGGTATGCATTATGGTTTGTATTTTAAATGTCACCCAAAGGCCCATATACTAAAAAATAGGTCACTAACTGTGGCATTATTGAGAAGTGGTAGAATATTTAGGAGGTTAGGCCTAGTGAAGGGAAGTTAGGTCAGAGAAGGTGTGCCATTGATAGGGATATAGGGACCCAGGCCTTTTTGATTGCCAGATGCCATGAGGTGAGCAGCTTTGCTTTACCACACAGCTCTCCACCATGATGTTCCGCCTCACCTTAAGTTCAAAAGTGATGGGGTCATCTTACTACGGAAAGAAACCTCTGAAACCATGAGCCAAAATAAACTTCTCCTCCTTATAAGTTCCTTATCTCAAGTATTTTCTCACAAAGACAGAAAACTAATAACAGTATGATAAAGGATGCTTTATAACCCATATTTGATTTTTAGCAGAAGAATATTTACACACCATGAGTAAATACCTTTATTTTTTCCCTTTTAGTAAACTTAAAAAAAATCTCTCTCAGATTTATATTATGTTAATAAAATATGGTTCTATTCTTCTGACCTTGGTGTTTTTTCCCTCTCTCTCACATGCACATACACACACACACACACACACACACACACACACACACACAATAAGTGTATTTATATAATGGATTAAAATTATATTTATTTAAAAAGAAAAATGTCAAACCACATACCTGCCAGTTCATTTTTACTAATACCTAGCAATATTATAAATTTTAAAATTCAGTTTTAGAGTTTCCTTGGAAATTCCCAGAGAGAAATATTTAATGAAGAAATAAAACAAATTTTTATAATTATGATTTAAATTATAAGTTGACATTAAAATTTTGTTACTTTCAATACAATATTATGAATTATTATCTTTTACTTTTTCAAAAGTGTATTTCTTGCTTAAAAAATGGCCTGTAAGAACATGCTGATGCACTTCTTGAAATGCCTTCTATAGTCCTTTGGATGCAATACATTTCTAATAAGTGCTTATGTGCCCGTATATTCTAGTTCTTCATATAGAACAATTGGTGTCCCAGAGAACTACAAGTAAGAGAGCTGCCCAGTTGGCCTAGTTATCAGGAAATGCACTTTTGTCTTGAAGTTCTCATTCAGTTCTTACCAACTTTCACCTGCAGATCTCTGGAAAGTAATTTCTGCCATTATAAATAGTAGTTTCCCCCATGAAGGTTTAGGTTGCTCATACTCCTTAATTTGATTCTCATCCTCTTCTCATTCCCATGACTCCTGAGTTTTCATTTCTACTGGGTGCCCAAGTCCTATTGCCTTCCTGTTTCTTTAGTGCTGTGTTCTTTTCACCTTAGAAGCCAATGTGGCTTGGACTAGTGGATTAGAACCATCATTTCCAAAGGTGTGTGTTTTATAGAAAGCTAACTTCTTATGAGGAAGAGAGGTGGTTTTTGAAGTTGGAAGAGATTCTAAATCCAAAAAATGTGGAAAACCCTGGTATAAGGAAACCAAAAGACTGCCCTTTAACTCAATGCCTTTAATGTGTATATTGTCCATCTTGTAGAAGAGAATAAAGATTTCTCAAAATTTTGCAGAAAGCCTCGCAAACCTTTGCTGATCATCATGTTAAAAAACTCTGTGTCTTCTGAGCAGAGTGACTTTGATAATAAAGTGAAAATTTATGGCGTCTGTACTGAGCAACAATAAAATGTGATTCTATAAAACAAATACTCAACTTCCCTACCTACATACAATTGATACTTTAAATCATATGGAAATTCTATTCTATCTACACATTCACTGAATATTATAATGGATTTAATGACTCGTGATGAAACATCACAATGACATCAGGTTTAGAAGATCTATTTTGTGGAAAACATGATATTTGTTGAGAATACAAGAATAAATATAACTCAATCCTTACTCTTGAGAAGTTCACAAATTACTTGGGGTGACAGTCTGATAAACAGATGAAGCATAATACATTATGTTTAGTGCTATGACAAAAGTGTTTAAACACAATCACATTACTATGGGAACCCAAAAGTCAGGACTTGACCCATTAAGTCAAAATGGTTTGTGGCAAGAACACATGATATACCATATCATGAGGCAATGGAGAGACAAGTAACTTTTATTTTATTTCTAGGCAAGTACTATACCCTTGAGCTTCATCCATAGATATTTTTATTTTATTCAGAGATATGATTCTGCTAAGTTGTCCAGGCTAACCTCAAACTTGAGATCCACCTGCCTCAGCCTCCTAAGTAGCTGGGATTACAGGCATGTGATGAAATGCCTGACTTGATTAAATGACCTTCTGAAGGGCCACATAATTAGGAGATGTCCAAGTCAGAACTCAAATCTAGATGTTTAGGCACATGTTTTATCCATTGTATTATCCTGCTTCCTATTTCAATTGTTCTTCCTACTCTGACTTGCTTCAAAGACATCACTTTGCTAAATTAAGGAATCCTGAGATAGTAGAGGAAAGTTGTAGGTTGTAGAAGTAGAATATGAGTGCTCATCTGTGCTTTAATTGTGTGTGTGTGTCTGTGTGTGTGTGTGTGTGTGTGTGTGTGAGAGAGAGAGAGAGAGAGAGAGAGAGAAAGAGAGAGAGAGAGAGAGAGAGAGAGAGAGAGAGAATGAGATGAAGAGGGAGGGTGTTTCCTTTAATTATTGACAAAACAACAACAGTTATCTGAAGATGTGCTCATTGATTTCATCATAAGATCATCATTGTGATTTGTTCAAAAACTTAGAATCTTACCATAGTGCAATTTCTTACCTACCTGAAATTCTACTGTTAAAATTTGTCTTCTAAAATTCTAATGTAATGCTGTTTATGCTAACATAAATAAATAAAAGTGGATTGATAAACTCTTATACCGACTTTATAAGAAAAATGTAGTTTTGGAGCAGAATGTCGAGACACCTGGGTTTTATAGGTTGAGGTGGATTGTGTCCTGGGAACATGGCAGCGGGTCTTTTGCATAGCATCTCCTGGTGGTGGTATTCTACATTCTGCCTTGTCTCTACATTTGTCTACATTTTTTCAAATAAGAATCAGCTGTAGGAAATTTAAGAAATATCTAGTTCCAAATGATTATGTTCCCTAACTTGTTTAGAACAGTATCATATATAGATATACACACTGAGTAAATATTATTGGATTATAATGTTGGGTTAAACATTCATGTGCATTTGTCAGAAATGAAATTCAGATGTACAAAAGACTTTAAAAATGCACTGTGGGAAATGGGGAATTGCTACTCAATGGGTATAAAATTTCAGTTATGCAAGATGAGAAAGTTCTAGAGATCCAGTGTACTACATTGTGCTTGTAGTTAATGTAGCATACATAGCACACTATAACATACATAAAACGTTGTTCATGTGGTAGATTTCATAATATTATTTTTTTACCACAATACAAAAAAATGAACTGTGTTACCCTTACTTTTTATTAGATTTGAGAAATAAATCTCCACTCCAAATTAAGTGTTTTCCAGTATTAAATATCTTATGGATATTTAATGTGCACAACCTATAACCAGCTTCACCTCATTGAGAGCCGAGAGCATAGTAGAAAAGCAATATATTATACGTTTATTGTCATTTCTGTATCCAGTAAGTTTCTTTTTGCATTTCTTTTTTAAGCACAAACTACCTCAAATTTCAAAATAATCCAAGAAACTGATTTCTGCCTGAATCAAAGTTGGCTGAAATTCATGTCAGTAACAGATGTGCAGAATGTGATAAGAAGGCAAATTCGATGTGTTCAACACATGAGGTCTACTGCAACATGCAGCTGGATGAAAACAGAATCAACAGTAAAAACAATTGACTCAAATTTCCAGATGTTTGACTCTCATGTCCAAATGATTCAATGAAAGCATAGTTCACATTCTAATGTTTATATAGCCAAGATTATTGAAAAAACTATATTTCAAGCTGTAATTAATTTTGACATTTAAAGAAAACATTAATAAACAAAATGATAATTTGCTGACATTTTGTCAACTTCTTCTTTTAATATGCTTTACATAACTTTATATATAAATATTCATTTGTTAAAAAAAGTATGACTTAGAAGAACTGAATGTCCCAAGGTTCCAATTTTGAAATATGTTGTTCTATTTAAAGGGAAAGAAAAAGTCATCAAGAACCACGGTTTCACATAATTGTGACTACTAATCATCAGGAGAAAATTAGTCATTACCCCAGAGATGTGACATTTGAAAACAAGATTATTTTAGAGTAGAGTCATTTTTAGAAGACTTAAATTTTTACTGTGTACCAAATACTTTTACATAGAATATTTCTTAAAATATCTCAATGAAGGGATTTCTCTAATCAATAGGGATTCTCTTCAATCTTACAAAACTAAGTGTGTCAAATGATATTGGAAAAATTTTATTACTAACTTCCAGGAATCAAAAGAATTTAGTTTTTTAGCCAGCAAAAGCTGATTATAGTGTATTTTTCTTCAATAGAATTCTCTGGTCACAAGGTACAACATTGACTTCAACTCTTATCGGTTCATATGGTGGGGAACCTCATATAAACAGTTAAAGCCTGTTTTGGGGAACTCTACTTCAAACAGCCTTAAATACAGTCTTACACACACAAAATTCAACTGAGTAAGTCCTTAGACTGCAAGCTATTTGCCTTACTGTCCATATTTTCTTTCTTTCTGAGAGAATTAAATGTTTTTACATTGGAAACAAAGTATGTAGGATGCTAAAAATTCTGCTAAATGGTAAAGAAGCATCAATTGCTATGCTAATAAAGCAAATTTAAATGAATAAACTGCACTTATGACTCTCTCTATATATATGTGTGGAATTATACCTGGGCAAAGATGTGGATAAAACACTGGGCTTACATATTCAACTTAATTTTATACACTGCCAAACTTGCATTCAGTTTTTTTTTCAATCAATAGCAAATTGTTTTCAGAAGATTTGTTTTATTTCCTCAGAGTTTCCCCAAAATCACTAAAATCCTCTAGTTGAATCAACATGATTCTTCAATAAATACTGGTTGGGAAAAGCAGAGTTTTGTCATCATATAGATTTAAAGATAAATGATGACATCATGTTTTTACCCAATTTTTTGTCTTTGTGTTCTTGAATGATTTCAAACAAATTCAATCTTTTAATATTGATTAGACATTCTGGAAACATCTTTGTGTTCTGGAGATTTGTCCTGTTTCCCCATCTTCGTTTGAGAGTTATCAGCTGTTATGGTTTAGACATGAGATGTACCCTAAAAGCTTCTGTATTTAGGCAGGAGGTGAATTGGTTAATTATAAGAGTTGTAATCTAATTAGACGACTCTCGTTTGAAGGACTAACTGGGTGAATGGTAGGCAGAAGGGGCATGCTCGAGAAGGGAGGTCACTGGGGCATGCCCAAGTGACCACTTTCCTGTGGCCACTTCTCCTCTCTCTGATTCCTGGCTATCATAAACAGCATAGCAGTTTTCCTCTCTCACATCCTTCCACTATAATGCTCTGCTTCACCTCGTTCCTGAGGAATGAATTTGTACTCTCATGCAGTAAGGCTCTGAAATCATGAGCTGAAATAAGCTTTCCTCCTCCAAGTGGTTCTTGTCAGGTATTTTAGTAACAGTGACAAAAACCTAACTAACATACAAGCCCACACTTGAATACTAATGATAAGGCCAAGCTTCATTTCTGGCTTTGTTTTTAGAATTTTTCAACATGTTTTTCACTTTATTTTTCTGGAAACACTTATGTATCTATGCCTTTAGCAAGCTTTTCTTGAAGAACTACTAGGCTGAGGAATAAGATTGGAAAATATTTTTAAAATGTAGGAGCAATTTTAACCTCGTTAATTTAAGTTACTTCTTTCACATGCGGAAACTAATGGTTGAAAAAAAAATATCTGATTACATTTTCTGTTTTCTTGGAGCTTCCTTTATAAAAATACTGCCAGATATATCACCTTAGATCAGAATCCAGAATGCATTACCCGCATTATATGATCAAATTGATTTACAAAGCAGATTAGAAGAACATAAGAGAAAAGAATTCAGGAAAGGTGGTCTTTATCATTAGTGAAGATTTGGAAAATATCTCCAGGAATGGGCACTACGTAAAGAGAATAGTTTCTAATACACTGAAATCTCTTATGGTAAGTCTCAGTTAAGACTTATTACTTCAGAAAGACAGGATATAGCCAGATACTTTCT
This sequence comes from Callospermophilus lateralis, assembly GCF_048772815.1. NCBI lineage: Eukaryota > Metazoa > Chordata > Mammalia > Rodentia > Sciuridae > Callospermophilus > Callospermophilus lateralis. Next base: position 4,128,687 of record NW_027514398.1, on the reverse strand, counting down.
GCACTTCAAAGAGAATTCTACCTAACCAGTAAATATTTATTCATTAAATATACACCCACTCAAAATATATGTACACAAACAACTCTTTAGTTTTTTAAAGCCTAAATAAAATGAAGAAAAACTATTCAAAGCCTATTTTCTTAAAGTTTACTACTTTGGATCTGGGAAAGATAGGCAAACAATTTACAAGAAATCTGTGTCAGAAATTCAAACAATAGAAATACAAACACAAATAATAATTAACTTTGATTTGTGGGAAATATAAACATTTAATAGACAAAATAGAATTTGAATTGTATGTTGGAGACTTTCAGAGTATAATCATGATAGGAATAAAGTAAAGACAGAGCACATAAGCAAACTTACAAGTACTGATGAAATGAAATGATCCAAAGACTGTGAGGATAATTAGGGGAAATGGGAAGAGATACAGCTGTAAATTTGAACTTGAATTTAAGAACTGATTGTAAACAAAATGAACTTTGACATCATTGAAAAGGGATAACAGAAAAAAAAAAACTCTCAGACTTTTTTGATTTGGTAAGGGTTAGAATGTAAAATAAAGAGATGCTGAGTCTAAACAATAGTTCTATTGGGTATGGATATATACACAGGAGGGATGGCAACCAAAGTTACCAAAGATACGAAGACAACTGACAACTTTTATATAGTAGTTAGATGAGAAAACACACCACCTGATTTGGGCAGTGAATACACAGAATGAGAAAAAAAATAATAATTCCAATGAAGAGTAATCCCCTAAAGGTGTGAGACTACAATTGAACACTATTCCTTACTCTCAGGAACTAACTGACACTAAATGCTGTGTATTAAATATGCATTATTCTTTTCACTCATGAAAAGCTGTATGTTGAGATCTGCCCATACCAACCTGTGTGGAACCCAGGACTGGGTCCATCTTGCCACCAGCATACACCTGCCGAAGCTCAGGCTCCAGCACAGAACTGCCTCTTCTGACCAACAGACCACCACCAAAGCAAAGGCCTGGCCCACACCTGCCTACGCCAACATACATGGGACTCTGGCCCAAGGTACGTCTGAGCTGGCCACTCCCCGTACCCTGGGAGCCCAAGCCTAAACCAATTCCATCTTGGGACACTGCAGTCATTTCCATAGCCTTTCCCATGCAGTAGCCCCTACCTTTTGACAACAGACAGGGCCTAGAAGCAGCTGCATCTCAGAGAAGGCATCCCAAAGGCAGGGTAAGTCTCACCCTTTCAGCCCCATCTCTGTAAGAAGTTGTATCCATCTTGGGGCACCTCCACTATTATCTCCAGTTAACTCAGCTATTGCTGCCATCACCATTAGTTGCAGTAGCATCCGCTGAGGGACACCAGCAAGGTTTGGAAGCCTGGCATCAAAGTGAGATATACAATCTGCACAGATACTACAAGAATATATGGTAGAAACTGTAATATCTTAGATCAACACTGCAAGAAAGGAAGACACATAGACAACATGAAAAAACAAGGGAGGAAAGTGCCCCAAACAAACCAGAACACTACAATAACAGAACCCATGGACAGCGAAGTTGATGAAATGACAGAGAAGGAGTTTAGAAGGTTTATAATTAAATGATCTGTGAATTAATGAATGACCTAAATGAGCAAATACAAGCAAAAACTAATCACTCCAACAATGAGATAAGAGAGCAAACACAAGTAGCAAAAGATTACTTCAAGAGAGAGATAGAGACTCTGAAAAAAAAAAAAGAAATTCTTGAAATAAAGGATACAATAAGCCAAATAAAAAACTCAATAGAAAGCATGACTAACAGACTAGATCACTTGGAATAAAGAATGTCAGATAATGAAGACAAAATATACAATTTGGAAAATAAAGTTGACCACACAGTGAAGATAGTAAGAAACTATGAACAGAACATACAAGAATTATGGGACAGCATCAAAAGACTAAATCTAAGAGTTATTGGGATAGAAGAAGGCACAGAGTTTCAAGCCAAAGGAATGCACAATCTCTTCAATGAGATAATATCAGAAAATTTCCCAAGCATGATTAATGAATTGTAAAATGAAATACAAGAGGCTTATAGGACACCAAATGTACAAAATTACAATGGATCTACACCAAGTCACATTATAATAAAAATTCTTTGCATACAGAATTAGGGTAGAATTTTAAAGGTCACAAGAGATCACATATAGGGAGAGGCCAATTCGTGTCTCAGCAGATTTTTCAAACCAGACGCTCAAAGCCAGGAAATCGTGGGACAATATATACCAAGCTCTGAAAGAAAATGTATGCCAATTAAGAATCTTATATCCAGCAAAATTAAGCTTTATATTTGATGATGAAATAAAAATATTCCATGATAAACAAAAGTTAAAAGAATTTACAGCTAGAAGGCCTATACTACAGAACATCCTTGGCAAAGTATTCCATGAAGAGGAAATGAAAAAACAATGATGCAAATCAGCACAAGGAGGTATTACACTAAAGGAAAAACTAATCCGAGGAGAAACAAAGTCAAGGTAAATACCCCAAATAAATAAAAATTGCCTGGAATACAAACAATGTCTCAATAATAACCCTGAATGTTAATGGACTAAACTCACCAATAAGAAGACATAGACTGGTCGACTGAATTAAAAAAAAATACCCAACAATATGCTGCCTCCAAGAGACTCATCTCATAGGAAAAGATATCCACAGACTGAAGGTGAAGGGGTGGGAAAAATCATACTATTCATGTGGACTGCAGAAGCAAGCAGAGGTTTCCATCTTCATACCAAATAGAGTAGACTTCAAGCTAAAGTTAATCAAAGAGATAAAGAAAGACAATACATACTGCTCAAGGGAACCCTACACCAACAAGACTTAACAATTGTAAATATATATGCCACAAACAATGGAGCATCTATGGTCATCAAACAAACTCTACTCAAGTTCAAGAGTCAAATAGACCACAAAACAATATTTTGGGTGACTTTAACACACCTTTTTCACCACTGGATAGATCTTCCAAACAAAAGCTGAACAAAGACACTATAGAACTCAATAATAAAACCAATAACTTAGAATTAACTGATATATATATATATATATATATATATATATATATATATATATATATATATTTTTTTTTTTTTTTCTTCAATGAGCAAATACACTTTCTTCTCAGTGGGACATGAATCCTTCTCTAAAATAGAACATATATTATGCCAAAAAGCAACTCTTCGAAAATATAAGAAAGTAGAGATACATTCTATAAGATTCTATAAGATCTTATAAGAGATGCATTCTATAAGATCATAATGGAATTAAATTAGAAATCGATGATAAATAATAAATAAAAGCTACTTCAACACTTGGAGACTAAATAACATGCTACTGAATGAACAATGGGTTTCAGAAAACAGCAAGGAGGAGATTAAAAAAAAATTAGAGGTGAACAAGAGTACAGATACAACATATCAAAATCTCTGGGACACTATGAAGTCAGTTCTAAGAGGAAAGTTCATTGCATGGAGTTCATTCTTTAAAAGAAGAAAAGATCAACAAATAAATGACCTAACATTACATCTCAAAGCCCTAGAAAAAGAATAATAAATCAACACCCAAAACAGTGGAAGACAGGAAAAAATTATAATCAGAGCTAAAATCAATGAAGTTGTAACAAAAGAAATAATTTAAAAAATTGACAAAACAAAAAGTTGGTTCTTTGAAAAAATAAATAAGATTGACAGACCCTTAGCCATGCTAATAAAGAAAAGGAAAGAGAAAATTCAAATGACTAACATTCATGATTAAAAAGGAAATATCACAACAGACACTACAGAAATACAGCGGATAACTAGAAGTTATTTTGAAAACTTGTACTCCAATAAAATAGAAAATATCAAAGGCATCAACAAATTTCTAGTGTCATATGATTTGTCCAAATTGAATCAGGATAATTTACATAATTCAAACAAATCAATTTCGAGTGATGAAATAGAAAATGCCATCAGAAGCCTACCAACCAAGAAAATCCCAGGACCAGATGAATACATAGCTAAGTTCTATAGACCTTTAAGAAAGAACTAATGACATTACTATTAAATTTATTTCAGGAAATAGAAAAAGAGGGAGCACATCCAAACTCATTCTATGAGGGCAATATCACCCTGATTTCAAAACCACGCAAACACACATCAAAAAAAAAAAGACAACTTCAGACCAATATCTCTAATGAACATAGATACAAAAATTCTCATTAAAATTCTGGCAAATAGAATACAAAAACGTATCAAAAAGATCATGCACCATAATCAAGTGGGATTCATCCCAGGGATGCAAGGTTAGTTCAATATATGGAAAACAATAAATGTGATTCATCATATCGATAGACATAAAGATAAGAATCATATAATCATCTAAGTAGATGCAGAAAAAGCATTTGACAAAATACAGCACTCCTTCATGTTCAAAACACTAGAAAAATTAGGGATGACAGGAACATACCTCAACATCATAAAGGCTATCTATGCTAAGCCCCAGGCCAATATCATTCTAAATGGAGAAAAATTGAAAGCATTCCCTCTAAAACCTGGAACAAGACAGGGATGCCCTCTGTCATGACTTCTGTTTAACATAGCTCTTGAAACACTGGCTAGAGCAATTAGACAGATGAAAGAAATTAAAGGGATATACATAGGAAAAGAAGATCTCATATTGGCACTAGTTGCTGATGATATAATTCTATCCCTAGAAGACCCAAAAAACTCTACCAGAAAACTTCTAGAACTATTAAATCAATTCAGCAAAGTAGCATGATATAAAAATTAATACCCATAAATCAAAGGCATTTTTGTATATTAGTGATAAATCCTCTGAAGGAAAATGAGAAAAACTACCCTATTTACAATAAAATTAAAAAATATAATTAAATACTTTGAAATAAAGTTAACGAAAGAGGTGAAAGACCTCTGAAATTAAAACTACAAAATTCTAAAGAAAGAAATTAAAGAAGACCTTAGAAGATGGACAGGTCGGCTTTGTTCTTGGATAGTCAGAATTAATATTGTCAAAATGACCATACTACCAAAAGCACTCTAAAGATTTAATGCAATTCCAATCAAAATCCCAATGACATTCCTCATAGAAGTAAATAATGCAGTCATGAAATTCATCTGGAAAAATAAGAGACCCAGAATAGCTAAAGCTATACTTATCAAGAAGAGTGAAGTGGGTGGCATCAATATACTAGACCTTAAACAATACTACAGAGCAATAATAACAAAAACAGCATGGTATTGGCACCAAAACAGACAAGTAGACCAATAGTACAGAATAGAGGACACAGAGTCTAATCCGTATAATTACAGTTATCTTATATTAGACAAAAGTGCCCAAAACATGCATTGGAGAAAAGATAGCCTCTTTAACAAATGATGCTGGGGAAACAGAAATCCACATGCAACAAAATGAAATTAAACCCCTATCTCTCACCATGCACAAAACTCAACTCAAAAGTGGATCAAGGACCTAGGAATTATACAAGAGACACTGTGTGTATTAGGGAAAAAAAAAGTAAGCCCAAATCTCCATCATGTTGGATTAGGCCCTAACTTCCTTAATAGGTCTTCTATAGTGCAAGAGTTACTATCAAGAATCAATAAATGGGATGGATTCAAATTAAAAAGCTTCTTAGCAATAGAAACAATCAGTGAGATGAACAGAGAGACTACTGATTGGGAACAAATTTTTACCACGTGCACGTCAGATAGAGCACTAATCTCAAGAATATATAAAAAACTCAAAAATCTTAACACCAAACAAACAAATACCTCAATCAATAAATGGGCCAAGGAACTGAACAGACACTTCTCAGAAGAAGATACACACTCCATCAACAAATATATTAAAAAATGTTCAATATCTCTAGCAACTAGAGAAATGCAAATCAAAACTACCCTAAGGTTTCATTTCACTCCAGTCAGAATGCAGCTATTAAGAATATAAACAATAATCAGTGTTGGTGAGGATGTGGGGGAAAAGGCACACTCAATACATTGCAGGAGGGACTGCAAATTGGTGTAGCCAGTATGGAAAGTGGTATGAAGAATCCCTGGAAAACAAAGAATGGAACCACCAGTTGACCCAGCTATCCCACTCCTGGGTCTATATCCAAAGGACTTAAAAACAGCATATTATAGGGACAAAGCCACATCAATGTTTATAGAAGCTCAATTCACAATAGCTAAACTGTGGAACCAACCTAGATGCCCTTTAGTAGATAACTCAATAAAGAAAATGTGGTACATATACACAATGGAATATTATTCATCATTAAAAGAGAATAAAATCATGGTGTTTGAAGGTAAATGGATGGAGCTAGGAAAGGGGGATGGAAGGGTTAAATGAACTCTAGATAGGGCAAAGGGGAATAGGGGAGGGAGGGGAAGAGAGAGGGCCTAGGGGTAGGAAAGATGGTGCATGCAATGGTCATCATTACCCTAAGTACATGTATGAAGACTTGAAGAATGTGACTCTACTTTGTGTACAACCAGAGATGTGAAAATTTGTGCTCTATATGTGTAATATGAATTATAATGTATTCTGTTGTCATACACAACAAATCAAAAATTTTTTAAAAAGCTGCATTTTTTGCTTATGATTTTTTAGAAAGTATACATATTGACTATAAATACAGAAAACTGTCTATGAAAAATGAATATTTCTCTTTTCGAATTTACTAACATTATGCTCTAATTATATTGAACAGACTCAATTTTGGATTAACTATGAATTTCTCAGAGAAAATATAAATGATGATCCTGAAATAGAGATAATATTTTCTCATTCATAGAATTATTTTTGCAGTTGACAATCCAATTGAGGCAGTTAAGGGACAACATACAACAACAACAAAATATATTCAGTAAATCTTCATTGATATATCAATTTATACATAATAGTGGAATTTGCTGTTACATATTCATACATGCACACAATATAATTTGGTCGACTTCATTCCCAGTACCTTTTCTTTCCTTCTATCCTCCCAACCCTGATCCACTCCCTCTGCTCTACTGGACTCCCTTCTATATTCATGATATCCCCCACTGAAAGTAGGATTTCAAAAAAATAAGGTTTCATCTTCCACTTATTTGTGCTCTTGCTTTCAAATTCTCTTAAACTGTTCATTAAGCTTTAACTGGTTTTACTAGTTCATTCAGTTATCAAGTGGAATGCCTACTGCATACCAGATTCACAAGAAGCCACATTCTGGTAAGGTAACATTATGGTTTAGATGTGTTGTGTCCCCCAAAACACATGTATGAGACAATGCAAGAAATTTCCGAAGTGAAACAATTGCATTAATCTGCTGATAGGAATTAACTGGGAGGTAATTGTAGGCAGGTAGGGTGTGGATGGAGGAGGTGGGACATTGAAGCATGCCTTTGGGGTTGACATTTTGTCCTTGGTGCATAAGAGCTCACTCTCTCTGCTTCCAATTGCCATACCTGAGCTGCTTTCCTTCCTCCATCATGTCTTTCTGCATCCATTTTCTGCTTCATCTCGGGCCCAGAGTTATAGCCATTTGTGGACTGAGACCTCTGAAACTGTGAGCCCCAAGTAAACATTTCCTCTAAAACTTTTCTTGTCAGTCTTTCAGTCACAGCAGTGAAAACACTGAGTAAAACAGGTAGTTAGATAACGTGGGCTGATTTTTACAATGTCCAGTGAGATGTATCGTCTATAATAAAACATTCAACAATGTAAGGAGGTAGGAGAGAGATGCACCCAGGGCTGGTGGCAAAGGGTAACTGTTTTCTGGAAGAAGGTATTCATCTTTGAGTTGAGTTTAATATCGGTTGTGGAAATACAAAAAGAAGACAGCAGACTGAGGCATATTTTCAGAAGTAGAGAAATATAAGAGGGTGTCTATCAAGTGTTCAGCTAAAAAGGAGCGTTTTCTAGAAATGGAGTTAAAAGAATTCAGAACTAAATGGAGAGAGAAATTGATTATGAACTCTAATGGCACAAATTCAAATCCCTACCCAATTTACTTATTCTGTAACTTTCAGAAATTTGTTTTCTGTTTCTTTACATGTACATTTATTTGTGGGAAAGCCTTGTGTGAAGAACAAAATACTGTATCTACTTCATGAAGTTGTTGAGGTGATCAGAAGCCTTAATATTCATCAATACTTGGAATACAATGGGAACTTATTAAATGACCAAAAATTGTAGAATAGCTTTCATCTTTTTTTTCCTCATAAAATTATTTTACCATTGAATTGAAAGAGTCCTTCATATATGGTAAATAATAAAGTCTGTGCCACAAATCTGTGGAAATATTTTTTTCTTTCTATTTTTCTTTTTAAATGTTAGTTTAGTTGAAGTGTCTGGTACTTTAAATTTTAGGTAACTTATTTTATGAATAAACATTTATTTTAATTACATTTATTCTCTTTATCATTAATCACCTTTGCAAATGTTTCTAAACTGTTTTAAAACCATATTCCATGTTTCAAGAATATTGGACTTACGTACTGCAGATGTAAGGAAAATGTAAGTATATAAAATTCTCAATGCATTGAATTTGGTGCAGCATCTTTTTTTTTTTTAATTTAATGCCAAAGAATCAAAGAATTGGAGCCTCTTATAATCGAGATGTATTAATTCCTGTTTTACAAAATGAAAATTATTATACAAAATAAGCAAATGAGGGGCTGGGGATGTGGCTCAAGCGGTAGCGTGCTCGCCTGGCGTGCATGCGGCCCGGGTTCGATCCTCAGCACCATATACAAAGATGTTGTGTCCGCCGAGAACTAAAAAATAAATTAAAAAAAAAGCAAATGAGCTCTATTTATTTTAGATAAGACAGTGATAAATCATGTATTGATATACTAACCATATCAGAGTCCTCTTGGATCTGAGACCCACTCAGTCTGCTCTATGTTTTAATTATTTATTCTCCTTTGACCTTGTCAGTAGAGACCACTTTTAAAGGAAACCTCTTGCAAGAGTAACTTTTAGTTACCTTACAAAACAATTGTAGAGGGGAAAAAGTTTATTTGGAGCTCAGGGTTTCAGAGGTCTCAGTCCATCCATGGCCAACTCCATAGCTCGGGGCCTCAGCTGAGGCAGAAAATCACAGTGGCAGAAGGGAATAGAGAAAGGAGGCATTTCAGGACATGGCAATCCAAAAGCAGAGAAAGAATTCCACTCAACAGGGACAAAATTCATATCCCAAAGGCATGTCCTCCAGGACTCACCTCTTCCTTCCAGACCCTACTGCTTAGAGTTACCACTCAGTTAAACTATATCAGTGGATGAAGTCACAGATTAGGTTACATTTCCTCTAATCAAATCATTTCACCTGTGACTATTCTTGTATTGTGTCTCACATGAGCTTTTGAGGGGACACTCATATATAAATCATAACAATAACCCACCAAAAACTTGGGCACCTGACCCCAGGAGAACTACACACATCTCCCCTCCTCCTTCTAGAGGGTTTTGAAAATCACACGTGAAAGCTGAGTGTGACCAAATGCATGTGGAATCCAAACTCATGGGATATATTTCCCCATCTCTTGTCCCACCACAGACTGTCCTGAGAGATGGAACTTCATGGGGTTTCTTAACAACTAATTCTGAGAGATTGAGCTATCAGTTGTCTCTAATCTGGTCAGAGACCAGTTTGGTGGTTCTTTCTCCTTCATGATCTTCCTCATTTCTCCCCTCAACTCACCTCCCTGGGATGGTGCTCCTAATAAATATTAGCACACAAGCTTACTCTTCAGACTCTTATTTTGAGGAAACCAGCCTGAGAATGAGGAAAAATATCTTGCTCCAAGAAATAACATTCTCAGAGTAATCTCATTTTAGTCCAATTATATGATAATGATTGGGGTGTTGAAGACAGCCATTCTTCTTTGCTCTAATTTCATAATATTGCAGTGGGAATTGAATCAAAGCAAGCTGAGAATATTTCCTTCATCCTCATCATAGAGCACATGTTGAAAACAAAACATTAAATACTTCTCATGGGTCGGTTTCCAAGTATGTACTCTTATCAGATTATTATGTTTTGAGGCTCATTAACACTTTTAGTTTGGGTTTTATCTTGCTTTGCTTTTCTACTTTGACTAAAGTACTAATGTATCGTTATGGTAATCTAAATATCCAAAAAAGGAGAAAAATTGGATCATGAAAACTAGGAAACATAGATAATTAAGTAATTTTAAAAAAACCCTGCAATTTCTTAACTAAATAAAGAATTATTTTTTCATAATCTAAAGTTTATTTAATTTTTAATATAATACGTAAGTAAAATATTCTGCATGAAAAAATTAGAGTGCATCCTTTATAAGAAGATGTATAAATGTATATAAAGAAGGAAACAGTTTGCTGAAGTTATTTCATATATTTTATTTTGAGGCTTTGGTAAATTTTTAAACAGCTTCCCCTGAAATTTTGACAATGCATTATAATCTATGTAATGAATATTTTAGAAAGCTTACTTTAATACCTGATTATATTGAGTAAAATATATATATAATTTAAGAGATTAGGCATTTAAATGAATTGAAATAAATTTGTAATATTTAAAATTAGGATATTTGGGTATTTCACCATAGAAACAAATCAGTGGAGACAAAGTTCATGAGAAACTGCTGTCTAGGACAAAAGGAATGAAAACCCATGGATCAACTCATGAGTATACAATACTTTTATTATAATCTGTGGCATTTTTCTTCTGTGGGAGGTATTGCAACATAACCTTCTCCAACTAAACCATTGTGGTTTAGGAGGTGGTTTGGTGTGAAAATAACAGAAAAAGAAGAAAATACATACTGCTACTTAAGGACTACATCACAGAGGACTTAGGGAAAGTAATTTAAATTCATTTAATCTTAGTCTGGACACTTAAGATAAACAATAACTTTCCCTGAAGTATTTCTGTTTGATTTCTAAAAAGTGTGAAACAATATTTATGAAGCACTCATCATATATTGAAGAAGGCAATTAATGTGAACCTTCCACTCCAGTATAGAGGCTCTGGAAAATACAACACAGTGGGCATCTCATTCATTGTGTTTAGGAAGCAGATTTGTTCAGCTTGAGACTGACATGAAATGACTAGAGAAGGAAGCCACATGCCCGTCCTGCTTTCCCACTGTGTAGGGCTACATGAGACATCTCTCATCCTTCAACACATCCTCCTGGATCAACTTTTCTTCCAGGTTGCAACAGCCACACGTTTTGCACAGGTGTAACGTGGCTACACTTCTTCAGTGTGTCAGAGTATAACACATGTCTGTCACCTTTTGCCCTAGTGCAGTTTGGGTTTATAGGAACGCAACCTTTGATAAATATGTTAAATGCTGTCTTCCTCCAGGAAACAATCGAATAGACAGTTCCTGGAGTGCACAATTCTGTGGCATATTCTGAAAAGTAACCTCAAAAGTACCCAGCAGGATCAGGGCCCAACGGCTCATGGTGGCATCAAGTCAGCTCAAGTCAAGATTGCCTCCTGGCTGGCTTCACTCCCCCTTTCATTCCCCATCCCAGGCCAAAATAAACTACCTGCATTCAAGTCCTAGTTTCAGACTCTGCTTTTCAGGCAATAGGGTGGAGGAACTCTAAGATAAAGAGAGATCACTAATAGCTGAGTTAAAACATGTTAGTAGGAATGGAAACTTACAGTATTCAAAAGAATAAGAAAGCTCATAGAAAGGTGATCACTTTCATATTGAGTAATTTGCATAATTTAAACAGAAATTTAAAAGAAACATTTTAACTCATTATATTTACTGCTTGCCAACCTATTTCAAGGCAGTCCAAAATACAGTCTTCTGAGAGTAAAGGCTATCTGCTGTTTTTCAATATATTCAAATGGAATGACTCCAAAACACTCAGGAGGTATGGAATTTCCTTACTGCTTTGCTTGGCAGAAATTCCTAGTGCAATTCAAATCCACCTACCTCCACTTCTACTTTATCTTTTACATAAATCATGTTCGGAGTTTCAGAAAGATGAAAGCTATTGAAAAACACTGATACATTTTCCATCAAAACTTTCAACATTATAGTTGCTTTGTGATTTTTTTCCTTAATTCTTATGAGACAAAGTTATTTTAATGACTTACAATATGGATTAAATGTACTTTTGTGATTTTCCACAGAAATGGAACTATTTTGCTTTAATACTTTTGTTGCGAGTTATCTCATTTTAAAACCTTTCTCTTTTGATTCCCATGAGCAAATGCAGTATCCCCAGACATTCTTTCCAAGCCAGCTTCAAACCCGTGTCCTGCAGGACTCAGAAGTCATGTGTGTTCAGTGTCCTCTTCACCATTCACCTTAGCTGATTTCTAGCCACATTTTTGGCAGGTGTGTCATGAACTACCTTCACAGCCATGAACATAACTCTGACAGCCATGAACTGCTGAACTTTCAGGTGGCTTTTTCCACCTGCTCCACTCTGTACTTACCAAGATTGTGCAAGCCCAAGAGCTGTTTGAGATTCACACCCTGTGTTTTGAGATGCTGAATCTGTGTTTTTAACCACTTCAACCCTTGCCTGAATAAGAAGAAACATAAACACAGAGGCAAAAAATCAAAATACCAAGTAGAAAATACACAGAGCTTTAAGAGGGGCCCTCCAAAAATACGATGGCCATGCTGTCACTATCTTCTTGCATATTGAATCACACATGATGTCCATGCATGCAGAAATTAAGAGCAAGTTGAAAGGAGTTCCACACTGTGAAAGAAAATAGCATGCTAAGCTGAGATGCCAAGAAGAAGATTGACCTACACATCTATGTCTGCATGATTCATATTTATCACTTGGCCGCTCTATGAAATGAAGACCACCCAAACTTTATGAGATCCTTATAAACATTGGAAGGAATTTGAGACAATTTTATAACTTATATGGAGGGGATTTCTAACATATCTTCTCCCTCATCTTCCAGTAAATTTCTATTTAATATAGACATATAAAACACAATGGCAGTTGGAATATTAGGAAATACCTCTGTCACACTCTGCTGTTTTACAAAAGGATAATGTGCTTATGATCTGACCTTGCCACTACTGTTGAACTTTAATGAGACCACCCAATGTAAGTTCCAGATTTGCACAAAAGATAAGTAAACAGGATTTCACTCTGCCAACTTTTGGGTGAATAGATACAAAAGAACTAGAAAAAAATAGAGAATAAATTCAGCATCTCACCTCAAACAAAGCATGTTTTACTAAAAAATAAGCCATGCAAGAACAGCTTAAAATATGAAATATAATCATTGTCAGGGGAAAAAATATTTTAAGGGAGAAAATTTGGACTGGTACAGTCTGCCAAACAAAATATCAATCTTGTTAAACCAAAGATGAATTGTTACAGCATTGTTTCTTAGCATATATATGCTTAAACTATTAGTTAAATTAAGTATTTGTCTTGAAAAATTAAATAACAAGATCAGCTATGTGCAGATTAAAAATTCCATAAAGGATTTTGGAAAAAAGGCTTACCTTCTGTGGTTTTATTTGTGAATATAGATAGAGATGTAAGCATGAGCTCAGAAATAATATTTGTGTGAATATATGTATATGTGTATATGTCTATGTAATTTTCATGTGACCAGAAATCATGAATTCATAAAATTTTCAGTTGTAGCAAGTATGTTTTCTATTTTTTTTAATTTTATGCACACTTTTATAGTACTTAAATTTGTATTTTGTATACTAATTTAATTTTAAATGTTGAAAAATTTACAATATTTGAATATAAAATTTTCCTTCTTTTTAAAGGATTATTTTGCAGTATGATTTCTGAAGTGTTTGTCCAACTCTATGTGACATAAATATAAAATTTAATATCTTGTTCATTTAAAACTATATATGTTTACCAAACTTTTACTTACTCAATACAGAGATATCTAACATATCAATAATAACAATAATGCCATCTAAATTCTATTTTGCATTCAGTTAAATTCATTCTATTCTTTTGATAAAAGCTTATTGCATACCTACTTACACAAGATATATAGTTTAGAGAGATTTGAGATTTTAGAAATTTAGCCACAAATATGTTGTTCAAAGGAAAAAAAAATATGTACATGGTCAGTAGCAATAAAAACAGTAAAAAACAATGTTTTCAACTGTGTTCATATTCTGGAATATCTACTATGTGCTAGGCACAGTTATAAACACCATGTCTACAGCATTGAAAAACAAAAACAAAAAAAATCCCTCTATAATGGTTATGAGATTCTTTTGGTAAATTTCAGAAAACCAATAACATCTCTAAGTAACATAGTTAGAAGTTTGGAAGGAAATAAATGCTTTGGATAACAAAAAATGGAAACAGAATTAAAGGGGAAGACAGGTTAAATTGTAACACTGCCTTTTAAGTCAAGCTCCTAAGGAGGTGAGAGAAACTATACCTGAGTAGGGGGGCTGGGGAGGGGTGACCAGAAAATTCAAAGGTCCTGTGGCTAGGACTGTACCACTTTCCTGTGTGAATAGAGTGTGAATGGAGCAGAGAGATTCAACTGAGTGACAGAGGTAAAGGACACTGACTCACGTAGTGTCTTAGAGACATTGTAAAGGATGATGTTTTTACTTTGAGTGAGAATGGAAGAATGATAGGCCTGTTTTGAGCCAAAAAGTGCTGTGATCTAATACATGTTATAGAAGGACCACTCAGTTATTCTGTTTACAATAAGACGTACCCCAAAGAACAAGGGAGGAAGGTGGGAGCCTTATTAAAAGGCTCTCACAATAATTCAGAAGATAGTCAACAATGACATGGACCAGGACAGTAACAATGGAAGTTCTGAGAACTGGTTGTATTTTAATGATGAACCTAAGAGAATAACAACGCTTATGGATTTGATAAGACAACTTGTAGAAGACAAGAGTGCTCCTAAATTTTTGTTTGTGTTTTGTTATGGTTGTTTGTTTTATTTTGTTTGTGACTAGGGGAACAGAGAAATAATTGATTGAAATGGAAAATAGTATGGGAGTTTCACATGAGATAACAGAGCTAAGCCTTGAACAGATTGAAGTGCCTTTTGAACATCCAGGACAGATGTTGACCAGGCAGTTGGACAACCAAAAGAAAGATCAGGAGAGTAGACTGTGCAAGAAATATAAACTTCACAGTCGTCAAGGCATGAATGATATTTAAAATTTCCAGACCTGGTGAGGTTACAAAAGAAATGTAGATAAAGACGGGAAAAGGTTGGACAGTCCTGGTATGCAAGGAAGATAAAGACAAAAATATACAAGAAAGCCCAGCACTGCAAACAATGAACAACAAATAAACTAACAGACTGTGGTGTCCTGAAAGACAGGTAGCAAAAGTGATTCCAAAGGGAGGTGTGTGACCTGTAAGAAACATTCCTGAGCTGTCAAACATGACAAGGATTGGCCAGGATCAAAAGATGTACTGACACTCCATCACAGTTGACCTTAAGAAGAAGATGTTCAATGAACACGAAAATTAAAGTCTGATTGGAGTGGGCTGGAAAGAAAGGGAAAAGGTAACTAAATACAGCAAGAAGAGACATCTCTGTTAAGAAAATTTTTGAGGCATAGACAAGCATTAAAATAGTTGGAGGGGATGTAGCATCAAGAAAATAGCATGTTTACATGCTGAAAAACACAATCTAGTTGGGAAGAAAAAATGATGCATGACTCCCCAGAAAACACATGTTTAAAATACCTACTTCAAGGTCTAATCCTAGATTCACCATGCCCATGTATCGAGGGAGTGGCTTGGAAATTGTATTTTCAATAAAAATCAAAACTAATATTTTTCATTCTCTAGGACAAAGGAGGAATATCATTCTGCATATATTTTTTTTAAGAGCAAGATGTTCTGGAAATGGAATACGATCTTATGCTTGGAAAGAGAAGAGACGTGCTGAAAATCAGGTAGAAGAGAATTCCTGGGCAAAGATTTGTGAAGAGAAGAGAATTAAGGAGCATAAGAGATCAGAAGGCTCATTTATGGAGATAGAAGTGGGTGGGTTACGAGTAAAAATAAATAGAAGAAAGTTATGATTCCCTGAGGCATACATGCTACCAATAAATTCTCAATGAGGTGAAGGAAGTCAGTCCTCTGTGGTTGTTACCTTATTTCCAGAGACTCCTAAGTTATTGAGTGGGCTCACATGGTATAGAAAAGTTGTTGAGAGTAGAGAAAACTTGGGATTTATGCTGAAAATGAACCCTCAAACATAAGAGGCTCTGAACAATAGTATTCAGATGGGGTGGGACTATTTTATTTAACCAACTCAGGAACTGTGCTACTGTCTTTAATAATTCTCAGTTTTTATGTGCAAGAGCCAAAAACAGGAATGCCTAACAGTGTTATGATAGAAGGATAAATCCTGAAAGTGTTTAAAAGACTTGATAAAGCTTTTTAATATGCTTGTTTTGCATCAGGAGGTCGGACAGTACAGACAGAGGAGCAGGGAGGTACCGGGAACGCACAGAAGACTCCCACGCATGTGCAGTGTTTTCCTGGATTAGAGGAGTGGCACAGATGGAGAAAATAAGAAGTGTCTATGTATCTGTCTTCAAAAAGCTCACATTTTTCATGATGAAAGGCAAAATAATAGTTATAAAATGACAACGGTTTGCTTAAAAACAAAATACAGGCATGTGTAGGGGACAAAGAGTGGACAAAGAATGGACATAGAGTGTCCATAGAGTGGACAAAGAATGAAAAAATGGCATTTGAGCAGAAACCTACAGACAGCAAGGGTATTAGTGGTTTTATTTACATTCATCAAAGAATTCACTACTCAATAATTGAATGGAAACATTCTAAGAGATCACAAAATGTAGTTTTGGTCATGCCTGTAGTGAAGTGAACCTGATAGCAGAAGTTTAAAAAGTTTTGAAGAGAAAATAACAGATTTTGAAGTCTCTCAATCTGATAGCAGAAAGACCTCTGGGAAGGAGATGGAGAACTGATGCTAATATCCCAAGGTCAAGTTTATGGTCTATATTGTTTGTATAATGAAATTTTCTCTTTGTCACCAGCTATTATCAGTGTATATGGATACATTTAAGGTGGGAATATGAACTGACAATCAATAAAATCCACTTCTATTAACCTAAAACACCTGGACTCTTGTCCGACCCTCTATATAGCACAACCAATTTTCTCAGTAAGTAATGGGGTTCTAATCAGCAATATAACATACAAAGGCTTATATTATTTACTTCACAAAAGTGTCACATCTAATGGGTTACCATTCATACTGGAGAAATTATAACTCAAAATATGCAGTAATTGAAGAGGTTTGAACCCTACTAGCCATGTCCCAGTGAACAAGTAAGAGCCCTCATTTATAAATTCCCACTGGCAACTACCCAACCATATGCACTGTTGAGAGAGTCCATGACACATACTCTTGTTACCAGACATCCCTGACATCCATCCACTGACATCCCTTTTCTAGCATCCCTGCTACCTTAGCCAAGCTATGAACTTAACATGGAAACCCATACTATGATCTGAAAAACTCTGTTCTCTCAGATAGTATATGTTGAAACTTAACCAGGAATATGGTATATGGGGAGGTTAGGCCTGGGGGAGGCTTGAGATGGGATTAATGCCTTTAGAAAAGAGGCCCCGGATAACTGCCTTTCCTGTCCCTCCATGGACACAGTAAGAAGGCACCATCTATGAATCAAAGGGCACTTTAAACAGATACTAAATCTGTTGGTGTCCTAATATTGGAATGTTTAGCTTCCCAAACTTTAAGACATACTTTCCTATTGGTTTTAGGTTACTTAGTTTATGATATTTGACTATAACAAACTGAATGAACAATCATTGCCAATATGGAGGGCAGGGGTACACAGATGGTGAGGCACATGCCTAATATGTGTTGTGTGTATACTTTCTCACCAAGAGGGTGTATGATGTACCTGTGCCCAGCAGCCAAACCCACTGTCCATTAGGAGCTGGGAAGTCACTTTGAGCAGAAGCATCTTTTTTAAAAGATACTGCTTTGTGCATTGTTTAAAACTAATCTTGTATTTTAGGATTATGTATCAGGAAGTTGTATTTGGGTATTTGGCACTATTATTTAAATATTAAATATTAGCACTATTATTTATTTATTTGCCTTTGAATTCAGTCAACAGTGGAGAATTCCTTTATTTTGGTAGACTTTGCTTCAACATCACTAGTCATGCTTTTTGGTTCTCACATTGATCAAATGAGGTAGATACAATGATAATCCTCATGTTATAAACAACAATAACAAAAAATCAGTGATATTCCCAATATCAAAAAGTTAGTATTTGACAGAGTCAGGAGTTAAATCCAGATATTGGGTTTGGAGAGTCCATAAGTTTAGCCACAAAGCTAAGCTGACCCTTTCTGTGGACTATGCTGACCCCATCCCTTATTTGCAAGCTCATAGCACAATGCATTTGCAGGTTACTTGTCAATGAAATTAACTGTGTATAAATATGCTTAAAAACGACTCTACGTTAAATGTTTGACTCCCATTCGGTAAACATTAGATGAGGTGAGAGATGATGTTCCTCCCACTTCAGTGCAGACTAAATCAAGTGCAACATGCTACTTTCATTGAAAAACACAATATTTTAATTAGTAATACTAAATTTAAACCCCAAAACTTCCTAACTTTGCAAGAAGTAATTTATAGATATATTCCCTTGCCCCTCATAAATTCATAGTTGGCTTTCAAGATAGAATGACATACTTAAATAAATCTCCTGCCAATTTCTTGAAAAGAATATAGTGATACACACACATAGTATTCCCTAGTTTTCATTTCAATAGACATGTGGGAATCCACCAAATATTTGCTTGAAGAAAGAAGCTTTTGATATATAGTCCCTTACCCTCAACATATTAGATTCTTGATTTAATGCCTAAAGTAGTAAACCATAAAGGAACATAAAAAAAAGAAGAGAGAAAGTAAGCTCATTGTTATGCAGAATTGAACATATATATGTAGTGCTATTTTTACAAGGCATAAAAAAATGTTCATAAAATGCATTTTGTCACCCACACTTCTTAAAGGCCCAGAAAAATGCAATTCAGCTATATTTTTATATTTATTGAATATAGAGTCTTATGGAATTTTAGTATCAAACAGAAGAAATTACATCATCTAATCCTTCCTCTCAGTTGGAACCAGACGATGGTTCCAACTTTAAAACCTGAATTATTTTCAAGCCCAGCTGTTAAAGATTATAAGTAAACTCCTATAAAACCAGCTTATGTTAGCTTTATGTTGGCAACCTGAGTTGACAGAAATAATATAACACATTTTGGGATTTACATTGCAAAACACAAACTGGATTATAGCAGTGCACTGACATAATAAATATTAATGAGTAACCTTTCTTTTTCTAAGATTTTAGGTATTTAACAATGCTATCTATCTATTTATAATTGTTTTGTGAAAAATATTTAAAAGTGAGTTCAAAAACAAGTTTGTTTGAATAATTTGGGCTAAGAACCAAAATACCCTATATATTTTAAGAAGACAAGTAATAAGGTGAATTTGTTGCTTACAAGTCATTGAAAGGTCTTTCTATGATCTGGTGAATGACTCTCAGAGTTCATCAGAACTGTCCTTATGGGGTAACTACTTAGCCACCATCAGACTACCCTCTAGCAGTACTTATAGTGTATCCAATAACACCACCCTACTGGTGATGAGATAAGGAAATATCCTACATCTGAGTAGAGGATGTAATTCACTTCCAGAAGCCTGGCTGTATAGGTGTCTGGAAAAGGTAAACGCTAATTTTTCAGGCCCTGGAAATAGATCCTGAGTGTAAATTCAGCATAACTATCACAATTTTAATGGAATTTGAATTAGATTAATATGTTATTATTTCAACATAAATTATATGAAATAAAGTTGTGGGTTTCTTCTGACCAAACAGGTAACAGAACTCCTAAAACTGATGCTTTAGTATTAAATAGAACTAATCCCACAGGTTTTTAAATTTCATGGATTCATTAAACTGGAAAAGTTAATTATGTTTATTCAGTAAAACTTAACAAATACTTCAGCCATATCTAGTATCCCAAAGCATAGCTTTTTAAACTGATAGAGAGCATAAGGGGTTGGCTGATATGCAAATGTAAGAAGTGTTTGGCAAACTGTAAGTAATTCCCCTAGCTAATGAGCATGGGGATAGCAAACATGAGTTGGGGTCTGCTTGGTGTCAGCATAAGAAACCATTCTCAACACAGACTTTGGTGATGGGAACTCAACCTTCTGTACCACAACTATAATAGTGCCAACAGTTTGTGTGAACTGAGTAATATAGAAAAATAATAACCCAGATCAATTAAAATGATAATTTCACTCTGGAAAACAATATCCAATCTATCAAAGAGTAATGACTGAAATTGCATTCATATAGAAAACAGAACATTCTGGGTGTCTCATTGGAAAACCAAAAGAAAATTGCAAAACAGCAGCCCATGTGATAAAAAGGTTTAAGGTCTAATGGCATTTGGAAAGGCGTGAAATTCTGAAAAAAAAACGGATTAATAATCATGTTTCACTATGGTAATATTCCTTTTTTTGGGGGGGGAGTCATTTTAATATTTACAAGGAACAAATCAGTAGAACAAGATTATATCAGATAGGCTGTGTACAGTAGCTGCAGCTTATAAAACATACCAGTAATTTGTACCTGGTGAGTATAAAGAGAACCAAGGATTCAGATGACTTTACAACCAAAGGAGTACACAGGGCATTAAGAAATTAGAGGACTAAAAAAAAAATTCACATTTTCTACATTAAAAAAAATTACAGATCTCACAAATGCCTTTGAAGACAAAAAAAAATTCAAAGTCCTTTGAAGGGTGAGAAAGAAGAAATCTGAAATGGAACTCTAAATGTAAAAAGAGTTTTACTTCACAAGACCAATTTTCTTGGCTTCTGTTTCATATATCAATAATCTCCACATTTTGACTATAAAAACTTCTACTTCTTCATCAAGTACCATGGCGACATCATCTAAAATGCTCTGAGGTGAACTATGAGCCATAACCTTAGAACAAACAAAATCAACTAATGTAGCTTCTTCTTCACCTACGTATTCTATGATTTTCTTATTAATCCATGGTCTAATTTGTCATTCCATCAATATAGAATCCACAATAGACCAATCCAAAGGATAAGCAAAGAGCTCAGGTTTGGCTGTAGGAATTTTCTCAATTAGACTCTTAATATGTTTGCGCTTTTCTTCAGTGTTTACAGTGCCTTTGGCAGCATTTTTATCATCTTCACCATAATCCAAGGGAACAAGTTTCCTTTTGCGGGGAACATCATCACTGTCTTCATCCTCAAATTTGTTAAAGACACAATCTACAGGTAGTTTCTTTCTCTTCACAGAATTAGGCTGACCAGGACTATTGGAAGCACCCAGTTTAAGACTTAGTCCTATTTTTGGCCTATGTTCCTCAGGTTGTTGTTGATCTGGTGAGTTTTAGTGAGGAAGAATAATACCACAGGGTGACTCATCCCGAGGAGTGTTGGGCCTTGCATTTCCACTAGCAGAGGAAACAGATGGCGCTGAGTTCATGGGCCTCAGAGTTCGTTTGAGACAAGGCTTTTGCTCTGGTTCTTCTTCCTCTTCCATGGGTTCTCCTTGTTTTTCTTCTTTTTCTTGCTTTTCTTCTTCTTCTTCCTCTGATTCTGGCTCTTGCTTTATTTGTGGTTGTCTACGCCTCTCAGCCTCTTGTTCCATCCTCTGAAGCTCTGCATCTGGATCTGGGTGCCCTTCTGCTAAAAGGCATTGCCTAATTTCCTCCAGTTCTTCCTTTTCTCTCTTCCGATCTCGTTCATCTGCTTCCATTTCCTTTTCTCTATCACGCAACCTTTTCTGAAGAGCACTCCCCCTGTAATATTTGGGATCATCTCTATCATCATCATAGTCTTCTAAGAATTCTTTTAGTCGTTTAGCCTCTTTAGCCATTTCTCTTCTCCTTTCTTCTTCTCTTTCAGCCTCCTTCTCATATTCCCGGGTTTTCTTCCGTTCTCTGATTTCCCAATTCTTAAGACGCTCTTGATAAGCAGCTTCTTTCTCTCTCAGTTTTCTTTCAAGTTTTCTTCTTTCGTAAGCATCTTCCTCATCCTCTTCTCGGTCTCGTTTTTTGTCTTTCTCTCTTTCCCGCTCCCGTTCTCTTTCTCGCTCTCTCTCACGCTCCCTTTCTCGCTCTCTCTCTCTTTTCCGCTCTCGTTCCTTTCAAGATCTCTGCTCTTTTCTCTTGATCGACTCCGATCTTTATTAGGATCTGAGCTGCTTTCCCGATCCCGGTCCCGATCTCTCTCGATCCGGATCTGGCTCTCGCTCCTTTGTACGGTCAGGGTCCCTATCCCGTTCTCGTTCCCGCTCCTGTTCTTTCTCCTTTTCTCGTTCACGTTCTCGTTCCCTTTCTCATTCCCGTTCTCGCCTTT
The DNA here is from genome assembly GCF_048772815.1 of Callospermophilus lateralis. NCBI lineage: Eukaryota > Metazoa > Chordata > Mammalia > Rodentia > Sciuridae > Callospermophilus > Callospermophilus lateralis. Next base: position 4,106,216 of record NW_027514398.1, on the reverse strand, counting down.
CTCGTTCCCTTTCATGCTCCCTCTCTCTTTCTCTCCCTTCTTTCTCAATTTCCTGTCTTTCTTTTTCCTTTTTGCCTTTCTCTTCTTCCAGTTTATCCTATTCCTTGTTACTTTCCAAGCTGAGAGTTTCATCTTGCATTAATCACCATATGATCTCTTGTGTGTGACTCTGAATTTGCTGATCTCTCTCACTATCAGGTCTCTTTTGTCTTCTTCCATTTCTATGGCATTTATATCCTCCTTGGTGATGAGTGGATAAGGGATCAGTGGGGCCACTGGAAATCTGCGGAAAATGTCCTCCTTCTTTTCCTTCTTCTTCTTCCTTGGGTGAGAATCAGACTCCTGTGATGGGGCATTTAGCTCACTGGAATATTCACGTATTAAAACTTCAATGGCCACTTTAATCATCTGATCTCTTCTCTTGATTTCTTCATCTAAGGCTTCTTCATCATCATTAGTGACAGTTTCAGGCTTGGCGTTCCCATTAGAAGCTTTTTTCTTTGCTTTCCATTCGTCCAGTTGTGCTTTTGTCTTTGCATCAACTTTAACAAGTAACTTCTTCTCTCCAATCTGCAGATCATGCAATAATCTAAGTGCACGGAGAGTAGATTCTGGCTCCTTATACTCACAGAATCCAAAAGCTTGAAGTTTTCCAGAAGCACCTTGTACTCTCTTCCAGCTCAAAACCAAACCACATTTAGTTAGGAGCTGTCGTATAAGCAGTCTGAGGCTTTCTCGGATATGTTGCCAACAAAAACCGTACTAGTGGCAACCACAATTTTCATCATTTTCTTTTACCTTTAAACCTGGATGATCCTTCCTTGTTCCCAAATGCTTTCCGACCATGGACACAGTGGGTACTAAGACAGTTGGAGCAGGAGCCATAATGCTCATTAGTACAGGAATCATTGGGGTCCCTGGAGGCACAGGTGGAGGAAAGCCAGGAAACTGTGAGGGTGGGATACCCAGTGGGAGTGCTGGGATTCCCTTGGGAGGGCGATTCAAATGAGGGGGGAAAGACATTCTTACTGCAGCAGTAGAAGCTCTTGTATTATCATTATAATACTCTATCTCAGCACTTTCTTAGGAGGGCAGTTGGTATAGTACCCACCACTGAGAAAACGGTACTGTCTTCACTGCCTTCTGGGCTCCACGTTACAAGTGGGCTCCACCGGTTCAAGGTTTCTGCGCGCTGCTCGCCCAGGAGACTAATTTCGAAGCGCCTATTCGCAGAGGGCGCAAACACAGCCGCGATGCACGGGGAGCTTCTGTGTGGTAATACTCTTATTAGGTAGGTTAGCTAGCCATAAACAGGTGGGTATGAAGCAGGATAGTAACAAGTCTAACTTACAGGGACAAAATCAGATATATGCTTCAAAAAGACGGCATAGGTCACAGGACTGGGGATAACAGAACTTTGTCAAAGCAGATAAGAACCAAGATAATTGTTAGCTGCTAACTCTAATACCCACCCAGGGAGGAAAGAAGCTAAGCCTTACTAAGCCTTAACATTCTCTGCTCCAGAGATATTCAAAGTCAAATTGATAGAAAAGTGGGTTTTGTTGAAAACCAACTTTAGGGGAAGGTGGTGGGGGGACCTTCATTCTTTCAAAAGTTCTATCTCCAGAAGCTCTGGGAGGAAGAGAGACAAAAGATAAGTTTCCCTGATTTTGAACAGGTTTCCATTTCCAGGAATTTCACAGGTATTAACTCCTTCCAACTCCTGGGATTTTCTTTGCCAAGTCAAAGAAAGGGACAAGGACTTTCTGGGGACAGAACCTATTTGTTCGAACTTCAGGGGTAGGGGAGACTTCCAAGTTCAGAATTTTAAAAAACCTAGAATCTATAAGGCCCATGTTGACCTCGCGGGGGTTACCCATTCAGTCTGTCCAGATTCTTGGTCATCTGTATTACACATCTTTCCAATAAGCTCCTGCCTGTTACTCTGCGTGACCCATCTGAAATTCTCCCTGCAAGTTTGCAAGAACCACCAGATGAGAATTCTGACTCTGCCTGGGTTCAGCAAGTGGGTCTCACTCTGCAACAATCTAACTTAATATTTTTCTGTTAGAATGTTATGCATGATACTTTTAAATAGATTATTTCCAGGAATATTTAATACAATTGTACCAGTGTATCAGTGCTTAGATATGAGGTATCCCCCAAGAAACTCTTGGATGACATAATACAAGAATTTTCAGATGTGAAATGACCAGATTATGAGAAATGTGACCTGATCAGAATATTAATTCTCTGATATGGGTTGAATGCTGGAGTTTGGTTAGATATTTTGACCAAATTAGGAGCTAAAAATTAAATGTTATTAAACTACTTGCCTCTAAATTGAAAAGTGAAAGAAAATGAACAAAAAGTATATGTAGTATTTAAAAGAAAAATCTACTATAACAGTACTTGGTGCAACTAAGATCTTTACTGTCTTGAAACTACAGAGTGTCTGCCACTATGGCTAAGTGGGTGTATTTACATCATCTTGTCAAGTGATCCAATAGCAGGTAGAAAAAAACATTTCCTTATCTCTGTGGAAAATAGAAAAATGGATTCAATGGATTTGGCTCTAAACACACTAATAAAAATAACTTCAGTTTATCTAGTGCCTACTATTAATATTGTGCTATAAATATGTTTTAGAAAGCCTTTACAACTACCTTGGAAGACTAGCCTTATGAAGCTCCCACACTGGAGCCAATCTATGCAGCCAAAGAGAAATACTCTAATGCATCTCACGGCCAAGACTTAACTGGCTCCTATGTGGTTTAAAAGCCTCTTGCTAATTTGTATTTTCATGATGTCACTCAAAAATGTTGGTCTTTCCATTTATCTATTTAGGATATTGCTAATTGGTCTTCAAAAATAACACAAATAAAAGTTGTGTCTGAACACCCAGGAAACTGCAAGTCAGAAATACTGTTCCCTCAGGCACCAAAGTAAAATCAAATTAAAATTTAAATCAAAAAGGCCATTAAAGTAATTACTCAGAAAAATAAAGTGGAAAACCTATAAATTCTAAAATCGAAATTCAAAGGTTTTGAAATTACATAGAAAAAAAAAAAGACTTTCTCCTGATTGTATAGGTGAGAGTAAAATGTTTTCAAAATTGATTTGACAATTTGATACAAGAACTGACTGATTCAATGATCTAAGGTATGATTAAAGAGCCTGGGGATGTAGTTCAGTGATAGTGTTACTGCGCCCTGGTCCGCCATGAAGCTGAGGCAGCTGCAGAGATCCTGTCTTCACTCCACTTCTTGCTATTAGGTCACAATTTTTTTTTAACATGTTGCTCAGAGTATCAGACATAATTTCGTTAGAAGAGATAAGAAAAGGGAAAATTAGACACTCTGAATATAAAGAGTGGGTCCTCTCAGAGAGGAGAGGGGTGACGTGGCTCTCCTGCCCTCCAATTTTATGGAGGTTCTAGGAAAAAACTTTTAGTGAGTCCCATGCTGGCCCACCTCTTGACTTTTGACTGACAGCAGGATGACAATAGACTCTCAAATCCCTATTGAACATAGTAACTCTAGATCATTTTGGCTTATACTGACCAGTTCTGTTTGGAACCCGTTCATACAGATTTTATGGGTAGAGGGAATTATCCTTATCTCTGCAAGTTCTGGTGTCTGGTTTATGTAAGGGTCACAAAAGTCCCCCCTTCAGGGTAACTTGTATTCTTTTTATTGGCATATCAGGCCTGCTTTTCTCTTGCAGATTTCAGGTTGTTTGCTGAGGAATGTAATATATCCTGTTGAATGAAGCCAGACAGGTAAATTATTTCCAGGAATATTTAATACAATTGTTTTAAGAAAAAAGAAAGCATGTGGAGATCAGTTCAGTGGGTCCAGTTTATAAAATTGTGCCCTTAACCTCATGTTTCTATCACTCACAGCTCATGTCAGTAGATTAACTGCCTAATATCCACAAAGCCCTAGGTTCAATCTCAGCACCCACACCTACCTCCCAAAAAGACATGACTAGAGGTAGAATAGCTCAATAAAACAGAAAAAATTATGCACAAATATACCCCTCAGTAGAGATAACTGAAAGGTTCCATGAACTAAAGCAGGACAAGATCTTTTCATTTTCCTGACATAATGAGCCATAATAATTAATACAGAGGATTAGTAAATTAGTGCTGCACCTAATTTTATAGAGCCAATAAAACAGAATATTGACAGCAAGCACAGTAAATATAAGTAACATCAATATTGGCATTAATATACACACTTAAAATTAGTAACTTTAGATTTGTTAACATAAATTATATATCTCTATTTTTAACTAAAATATTTCAAGATCCTTTGTCTAGAAGCTTCCATATAACACTTAAAAATTTGTTTTCCTTGGCTGTGGATAATAGACTGGTAGGAGGAGGAATTTCTCCCATTTTTTTCCTTTTACCTGATTATTCAATGTATTGCTTTATAAATGACTCAAAGTCATCTTCCATTTCTTAATCCTATATGCTTTTTTTCCCTAAATCCTGCTATGATTCTGTGACTAAGAGAAACTTAGAAGCTTAACAGGGAAAATAAAATTTTTTTTCCAGGGTCAATCATTTATATTTTTATATTAATATGTTTTAGAAAGCCTTTGCAATAAATTACAAGGTTGATCTTATCTTGCTTACTTGATGGATGAAGAACTTTGTAGATGAACAACAATCTGGTATCTGTCCATGCCTTCCTGAACAGTAAAACATGTAGACCTGTGCATGGAGGTGGGCTTTGAAACATAGAGAATAACATTGAAAAGAACAGTCTTAACCACACTGCTTACTAGTTTAGGCAAGTTTCTTAATCTCTCCATGTCTCTTTTTATCTGTAAAATCCAAGCAGAATCTTGGCCCTGTCCATGGAATGCAGTGGTTTTCTCTAAGACACGGGAATGAATCTCTTCTTCACTTTGCAGTTGCTACAATTAGAGTTCAAAGATATGAGTACTTTCCCCAAACCTTCACTGATAATACCTTCATTTTTTTCTCTATGCAATCTTCTTTATTGCCTTTGTAATGTTACCAGATTTAGCACATAATATAAATAAAGGCTGCCTAGTGAAATTTGAACTTCAGATTAACAATGACTCTTTTAAGTATGGCCTAAATGCTACATTGGACATACTTATAAAAGATAAATAAATTGTTATTTGTTTACTTGAAATTCAAATTTAACTGGACACCCCCTATTTAACTTTCTTCCCTCCTTTTTCTAATGATGGCAAAGAAGATTTATTTACAATTTGTTATATTATTTTTTTTTAATTGGAATTGAAAATATATAGAGTGAAAATTCTATTACCTTAAAGCCAAATTTTACATTAGGAAAACTAAGTTGGCTAGAAAAGATTCTAAATCATAGGCACTGAGACTCTATTTATTTGCTTAAGTTTACTAAGTATGGCAGCCCTTCTTCCTTTCCCCCAACAAAAAGGAAATTATTCCAAATTCTAATTAAAACATAACAATCTTGGCACCACATACAAATCAATAAAATAAAGGTCCATCAACAACTAAAAACCATATTAAAAAATAAAAAAATAGAAAGAATAGTTTTTAAAGTGACCTTTCAAATAATTGGTTGTGGAAATTGATTTTATTTTCAGAGAATACATCAGCCAACTCTGCCAAATCATCTTATTTGATGTCTGCCTGATTCTTCCAGCAAGGGAGAATGATGGGATTTGATAGCTCAATGCATGTGCCAAGCATTCAACAACAGGGAGGCAATTCTGCCAAAGCTGGAACACATCCATTTTGAAAATTTATGTATTTTCAGCAACAACAGGAATTATCTTCATAGATTTGAAGGAATACAGTGAAATTATTTGAAGAGCCCTGTTAGCATTCCATGTTAGAAACAGAAAATGTTTTTTGTTGTTGTTGTTGTTTTTTCCTCCTGACAACTACCTTGGAACAGAAAGGTGGGAGTTAAAAAATCTTGAAAGGCATTGCCTTCCTAAGACAAGGAGGAAATCACATAAATGCTATATTTCTGAGGTGTGTTCCAACAACAGCACTCAATCAAATATTTTACTCAAGTTATTTTCGCAACATCTACATTGTAAGAAAACACATTTCTAAGCCCAGTAAATAGACAGGTTTGGAATACTGTCTTGGAATCCAAAGGCACACCATGTGGAAACCAGGGAGATGGAGAGGACACAGAAGAGACATGAAGCACCCTCTGTAAGCTTGAACTTTTTTTTTCCATGAGCAACCTTCATGAGTTTCACATGTCATTTGATACCAGCTTCAGATACCAATAGGTCAGACAGATAGATCTCAAAATATTTGGAGGAAGCAAAAGCTGGAGAAATTATTTGGAAAGATTTGTTTTTAAACATAAGAGATAGGGAATAGTGTCCTTCTTTTACTACCATTGAGAATGGGGCCATTGAATTCTACCTGAAGTGAAAACAGTATAGATTGAAAAGCAAGCTCATAGGTGCATACCTGGGAATAGACTCCAACCAAATCGCCATTTAATGATCAGGAACTAAGATTATGAAGTAGGACGCTGAAGAGTTTATTGAATATTAGGTCAACAGTTCAGTATAGAAACACAGTAGAGCAGGGATGAGTTGAAGAATCCCAACAAGGAATATTATAAATGTGCTCCCCTTTTCTATCTTACCTAATGATTGCAGACACCACACAAGGCAAGGCTTACAGCCTAAATTAAATTCTCATATGGAATATAAGGTTGAAAAAGAATTCAGTGATTATCCTCTTACCCAAAGGCCTGTAAGTAAATCAAGAGCCACAACCTAGATGTGTTGATGATGCTTACTCAAGAACAACACAAGTTACATTTTTAAAATTATTATTATTATTTTCTTTCTTTCTTTCTTTCTTTCTTTCTTTCTTTATTGGAGAGAGGGCACTGGGGATAACATGGGTGCTCTACCACTGAAATACAGTCTCAGCTCTTTCCAGCTCTTTTTATTTTAAGATAGAGTCCTGCTAAGTTGCTGAGACTGGCCTTGAACTTACCATCTACCTGCCTCAGCCTCCAGAATTTCTGGGATAACAGGTGTGCACCACAATGCCCAGCACAAGTTACATATTTTAAAAATAAAACAAAACAACTAAACAAAAAACTCTTGATGCTGTTAACTGATAGATCTAATGTTGAATGGAAGAGACTAGAGCAATTAGAAGTTTGGGGAAGAAAGGATTTCAAATTCCATTCAGGACTGCAGAGCTCTTCTAGAGTTAAGAAAACCTAGGGGTGAAAACAGACTAGCCATATTTAGCAAATAAATATACAGGATGCTCAATGCAATTTTACTTTCAGAAAAACTTCATTTATGTTAATTTTTTTGATACATTATCCCAGTGTTTTAGTATAAGTACATCCAAGTTAGAGTATAGATGGATCCCAATATTTTCACTATTTTTATACAAATAATAATAATAATAACCCACAGTATTTTGTTTTTCTGAATTTCAAATGGTAACTTACATCCTGTTTGTTATGTGAAAATCCAACTGGAAATAAAGAGGGGCCCCCGGTTGCAGTGGGAAAGTGTCCTTACCTGGGATCATGGACTCAGCAGCATGTTCAGCAAATAATTTCAATTGCTGTCTGTTGTATCAGTCTTGTTGAATTCTCCAGCCTCATCTCTGCTTTAATTTTGAGAGATCAAAAGGTAATTATCCACAGTTTGGACAAAATGGTAATACAGGAAGGAAGGAATGCAGGTAGAAGAAACAAATCAAACCAAGATCACTTGTCTCTTAACAAAAATAGTGAATTAGAGAAAAAAGAAAGGATCATTTAAACCAGACAGCCAGCCAAGAGGGCAGAGAGACATGAAGCATGTAGAAGCCTTCTTTGGGATTTCCACAGTCACAGTAGGGAGAGAAGGATCTATCAGAAGACTGAACTCTCCAAAGCAAAGCATTAAACAATTCTGAACTACTCATCTTTGAGGAACAAAGGAATATAGAATTTAGGAATGAATGAAACGCCCCTTGAGTATTAATTTAGAAAGTCCTCTTTGAATAATATACCATAGTAACAGCATTTGGTCACTATAATTACAGTAATTTCAAGGTGGGTGGATCCGAAGCAGGTAATTAATTATTTGTGCTAATGTTTATTGTCTGTCTTCCTACAGATTCTTAAGCTTCTTTATACATAATACATTTTAGATCTGTGGAATGATATACATTTCTCATAGTTATTTTAATTATCTCTAAGATCAAATTTCCTTATTTGTAAAATGGGAAGACTGTGTCTTAAAGGAATATTAGGAGATTAAATAGGTAATATTTTGAAAGCACTAAGATGGGACCCAACACATGGAGGGCATTCCTCTTTGAATTCTGTTAACCCTTGTATTTCTATCAATCATTTGCTCCATAAATGCAATCAAGTCACTTCAGCTTTATAGCTCTTAGTGTTAGCATAAGTACTGGAAGTAAATGATCCCTCACAACATTGTCTTTATGAATAAGGCATAGGAAACCTTTAGAAAATCCACATTTCACTGTAAAATCAATACCAATGAAACATTCCATCAGAAATTAGAATTTTCTCTGATCTAGGGAATCATCTGTCTCCCTCCCCTGCCTTCTCTTTCATACACACACACAATGAATACAATGTGAAGTTTAATGAATTTTAAACCAAGCTTTAAAATAAAAAATATACATGAAAAGTTTGGATTTAGAGACACAAAAAGAGACACACAATCAAAAAAGTAGTAGTCATTTAGTACACAGGTTCCTATAATATAAACAAAAGAAAAACTCCTGTAATTACCCAATTTTCCCTTGGATTGAAGATTTAAATGGCTTTCAAAGAAAGATATTTCAGTGAAAAGCACATATAAGGGGAAATTTGTTGGATTACTCATGTCATAGTTATGAGCCCTATAAACTCAAAGCTGAACTTGGAAAAGCAAGTTGCTTCATTTAATATTTTAAAATCAAAACAACAACTAAAGTTAAAGCAAATAACTATAAATACATCAAAACTTAACAAGGTATTTCACAACTCTGGTGACTTAAGAATGTAAAATGTTTAAGAAATTAATTTTGATGTTTTATTGCATATATTTTGCATAAGAGAAAATAAGAAATGAAAAAAATAACATCTGATAATTTATTACAATTAAAATAGTTGCAGTATATCAAAGTGAATTATATTCTAAACTTTGAAATTACCTCATTTAATTTACAAAGGCAAGGCCAATTCTATTATTTTTATATCAATTTAGTTATCCATAAACATGCATTTTCCTTGACTAATGTGTTTCTACCATTATAAATGTAGCTTGGTAAATTTGTTCTTTAAAGCAGTTCAAAATGGAAAATTGCTATATGATTTCAAGAGCTATGCTGCAGTATAATAAAACCACTACATGCTCCTTTCCACATATTTTCAACACAAGAGTTTTTTAATGTCTGTTTTAGAAGCCATTAAAATAAACAAGGCCTGAACACTTTACTCGGTATGTATTGCTATAAAACCTTATCCAAAATTTCCAAATGAAACACAAAGCACTTCATACACTTAAAAGGTTTTAATTACTTAAAATTGTGAGTATTTCATTGTTTATGTTATTTTAGTTCCTTTTATGCTATACTCTCTTTCATTATTTGAAATAACATCTGAATCGACAAATATAAAATCATTCATTAAGAATGATACTTTGGTTTAAGCACATATTAATTCAAACTCTGAGTATTAAATTATGTGTCATTGAACTTTTGGACCTTAGCATTAATTGTTCCAACCTATAAATACTTTATAAACAATAATGTCTATGAAGACTGTAGAATGTCAAGGCATTATATCATGAATCTTCTAATAGTATTATACATAGAAATACAATAAAGTTTAAAAATTTTTTAAGTCTTACAAAATAATCATGTTTACCAAGAAAAGTCAAATGAAATTTTTGTTATTACCTCATAACAGCATACTAATGAGTAGCAGACCACCATATATTAAAAAGGACTATTTTGACTGATGTTTGTGGAGATGTAGTATACAGGGATTTCATCTATTGATGAAGCAGGCTATACAGTGAAAACAAAATGACATAGAGAAAAAGATATAACAGTCCATCATTCTTGGAGGTCCATCATTTTAAGATATTTGTCAATATGTTAGGTTACATAGAATAAGAAATTAAACAGCTAAACCAAAGCCACTGGAATGCAAATGAATATTTGTTAATCTTAACGTGCTAAAAAGCCAAAATTGGTGTTCAGTTCTGACCATGGAAAAGGTTTCAATGAACACTGTCAGATCTCAGTTGGGGATCTCGGCTCTTAGAGCAGGGTTGAAACAATTGGAATTAGGTTTACCAGACTGCAAACAGCTCTCTCCCTTATTAGATTAAGGAGACCTGTTCCCAGTTAAATTGCCTGCCAGAATTTAAGGTAAACCTTTTGTGAAAGATGACAAAATTATCCAGATTCCACAATTATCTTGCATGATATTAGTATTACTAAGTAAAGTAAGATACATAAACATGACTAAAAATGTTATAGACTAGAGAAATAGAAGACACAATTATTGGAATAATGAAACAGATTTTACTTAATGACCATGAAAACATGGAGGCAATAACTGTGAAAATAATATGGACAAGAAAAATTAGTAAACGAGGAGAAAGAATAGATATAAGGATGGATTATTTTGACCAGAACTTGGAATCAATAAAAAAAAAATTCCTATGGGCATACAAGAACCAAAAATAGAATATCTAAAATTAAAAATGCAATGGATGGCTTTAATAGAAGGCAGGATAAATTACTTTGGTACTAAAAGTCATCTCAGTATAAAAATAGCTAAATAGAAGCATATGCAGGCAGGAAAAGACTGGGAAGAAATGAAACAAATCAGAGCATAAACAGTATGTGGTAATGTGCTGGACGTGTTCAACATACATATGACTGCAGTGTCCGAATTAGAAGTGGCAGATGGAAAATTTGAATAAATAATAGATGTTCCCTGAATTCCAGATGCCAGATGGACATGGGGATGGACAGTGGTGGAGAAGATAGAAAAAAATGCATGTTATCTGCAAAGAGCAACGATGGCAGAGAATTGAAAGAACAAGAGAAATGGATACTTCGAGCAAGTTTGAATCTCATGATGAGTTTTAAATCTCTTGGTAGACCTGAGTTTAAGTTTCAGTAAATTATTGTAATTCAGAGCAAAGTTTTATCAATTAATTGTGACATTATGTCAAGCAGGTAAGTGTAGGGTCATTTATTGTTACTTAGGGGTCATCAAGTAGAAAGGTTGGTTACCTTACAGGATTACCCAGACGTGTACAAATGGATATTGTCTCATTTCCCACGCCCATCTCTTTCTTGAACTTTTTTTTTTTGCAGTTTTAAATTTTTATAATCCAATCTTTCTTGAACTTTAAATGTCCTCCCTGATTTTTTTTTAATTTGGAAAACTTATTTAAAAAAATGTAGAATAATTTTAAACTGAAAATTACTTTTGCTTTCTAAAATACCATGACTATTACTTTCCATGAAAACTAAAAATAGCCTACCTCATTAAAAAACACGGAGGAGGTTCCTAAATAGGTATACATTAATTATTTAGTCTGGATTATAAAGGAAAAATGATAAATGGGTTTAACAGCACAGTTACATAAATTCTGAAGGTGCCCTCAGTGCTTTTAATGGGAAGGAAGAATTTTAGCCAAGTTTTTCTTTGAGCATAATGGATAGTTAAACGCTTCACTACTTCTTTCCAGCTGTTAACTGCATGTTATTTTAGAAAGACCATTTCCTTTATCTAAAACACTTAGTCCAAGCCATTCAAGTACACTCTGCTGCTTAAGAGAGAAGGATGCTCAGAGTGACCCACTTTTTAAACATTTCAGTTTGCCATCCAAAAAAGGAAAACTTTCGTGGGATTAAACACAAACAGTTCAGTCTAGATTGCTATCTTTTTTCCTAAAATTATAAACATAAAAAATAGACAAAATAAGATGGGTATTGTTTTACATTTTCATAAAACCAACCCTTGGAAATCCAGTGCTCCTTTAATAGAAAAATATTTTTGTTTTTAGTCATAGCATAAATACGATGAACTCTGAATAATATATTCAAGTTGTTTATAACAGATTTCAGCAAAATATTTTATTGTGAATGTTTCTGCTAAGAAGTCCACCATCAAGTCATTTAAAGTCAGTTTATAAATGAGTAGATATTGCATCTTTAAAACTGCTAAATTTAGATAGAGGAACGTAATTGAATATGGATCATGCTTTACTGGAGCCAAGTGCTCATTTTTAAGAGATTGACAAAGAGAGATCTGAAATCAACAGGAAACATTATCATAAGATATGTAGATGCAACTTGGCCTCCAAGGAGAACAACAGAAGTCTCCTTCTCTGTCTCTTGGGAAAAACCTGGGTTGAGTCAAGTCCTATATGGGAAGTAGAGACAATGTCAAGATAATTGGAATCTGTGAAATCTGTCTTTACCTCCTGGAGCTGACGTTTAGGGAGGTACAAGGCACCTGTTTGAATAATCATGATACAAGTGAACTGATACATGCAAATTTGTAAACATCACACAAGTTAGCTTTATTTCAATGGAGTGGAAAGACTGGGGAAATTCAGAAAGATTTCTTGGACAAGGTAAAGTTTAAGCTGGGATTTTAAACTCTAGTGTGCTTAGAAATCCTCTGAGGATCAGGTTAACATTGAGATTCTGATTGACTAAGTCTGATTTGTTAGGTCTGAAATGCTCCAGTTCCTAGGTTCCTTTGCTCTGGTTCAGAAACCACACAAATAAAGTTCTGTTTGTCACTTTTTTTGGATTGGATAAATGTGGTCCAGGGTACAAAATAACTTGAGAAACTCCATAGAGGCAAGAAGTTGCAATATTTATTTAGGAATACCAAATAACAAGTGGGCTGTTGGACCAAGGTGGGTATCATGTAGAATTGTCCTAATTAATCTCAAATCCACCTATGCCTACTCCATGTTATTTCATCAAATTATGCCTTTTTTATCCATCTGAGTTATTGAAAGAGTCCCCTAACTGGATGTCCTTCTCCCAGCTCCTTCCCCCTAGAACACATTGTTCACAGTGTTGCTACATTATTTTTCTAAAACACATATTCTTGGCTGGCTAACTCATCAGGTAAAATTCACATGCAGGGTGTGATGTACTCCAAGGTCTTGTTCTTTCCTGGAACTCTCTGGAGTGTTCCTGTGTCTATCTGTAACTACCCCTCTGAGCCACACCATAATAAGACCAATAATTATCTTCATGGGTCACATGGCTTCACACAATTGTGTATTTGTACATACTTTTCCCCTAAGCTTCCTGTTAGTTTGAAAATGGAGTAACCCTTCTAATTTCTTCAAAATTCAGCTGTTACTCAATGTTTTGGCTTCTCTTTTTTTCTCCTTTGTCCTTGGGCAGCATGGTTCACTTTCTCCTCTGTTCTCTTGTTTTGAGCAACACATTCATTTATCCAAACCTAGTAGGTGCCAGGTGGTGAAAAAGTTGGGTCCCAGATTTCCTGGTGCTGTGAGTCCAATGGGAAATTCAGGTTTTAAATGATTACATCTTTTTTATTCTTAGAAAAGAGGGAAGAAATACATATTCTTTTAGGGAAAAAAAACTGGCTGTCCAGGATATGGCCTATATTCTCATGTGGAACTCACAGCCCAAGCTGAATGGTGACCACCCCTTTAAGAAGGGAGTATTTTATCTCCAGTTTAGTAGTCTTTCTGGTGGGTTTTAGTGCATTTGGGTTCAGAAATTCTCTTCAAAGCAAGAAAGTGACACAAGTAATTTTTTTTTTAAGATCGTGGGCCAAAAGAAGAAAGAATAATTTGAAAGGTGACAAGAATTGATGTAAAATTCATTGATAGATAGTTATATAAACATTACTATAATTGTCTTGGCAACAGAGGAAGTTGGACTAGATGGAGGTGGTAGGAGTAGAGATTGAGACAGAAGGTATTTATTCTGTAGGTTAACCATATTTATCACTTGCATGTAAGGCAATGTAAGAATAGAGAAGTAAATGATGCTCTCAAGAATTATGGTCTTAATATATAGTATCTTAGGATCATTTTTAGAGAAATAAAATATTAAAAATTAACAAGAAGGAAGGGAGTGATACTGAGTCTAGTTTTGTACATATCAAGTTTGGAATATCTATAAGATCACTTTTAGGAGTGGCAGGTAGGCATTTAGACATATATTTAGGCCCAGATATAAGAAAAGAAGTCAAACTGATGGATGTACCTTTGAAATTCATTGGCAAAAACACCATAGCCATATGTATGCAAAAGCATAAAACCACATAAAAATAGGAATTAAAGGAAAAAAAATGAGGAAAGCTAAAGAAGATGAGCAGCATCTTAATATTTGTGGAACAAATTGTGGAACAGACAGAAAAGTTGGTCTAAAAGATCCAGAAAGAATGGGAAACTCTCCTCCTAAAACGGAGAGTACAAAGTCAAATTTTGTTTAAATGCCAAGGAAGCCAAGAGAAGACAGTATTTTAAGGAGAGGCTGCAGATACAAGTGTATTTAAAGAGCAAGTTTAGACTACTTTCCTCTGATGGCTCCAGTTTTCACTGCAAAGTAGGGGGGAGGTGACCTCCCAAGAAGAAGGAAGGTTAGCAAGAGGCAGCAAGGTTTCTCATCAATTCTTATAACAGAATCACTTGGGAAACAGCTGCCTCACTTAATGAAATATCAGCATCTGTATTTTAATAAGCAATGCTAAATGATGTTTAGACACATTGAGGTTTAAACACACAGAGACAAGGGAACGAAATAAATGAGCCATTTTATTCAAAGCTTGCTTAATTTTCCTTAGAAAATGCTCCAAAGATATTGCTTTGAACTTGAGGCCTTACGTCATGCATCCCTCTTTGTGCCCTTTCCAGGTCGTGACAAAAGTGGTAAGTCCTCACTTGTTTCTCAGCTGTCCCTGAGGGCAGCATGTCCAAAAGGAATCTGATAATTGACCATGGTGCTTTCCTCCACCCAGGGAGGCACCCTTCCTTGGCTTCACCATAACTGAAAGCTGAAAGAAAGCATATCTGTCCTTTCCTCTCTTTCCTTTCCTCAGTTTCATTAGGGTTTATTATTATCATTTCTACAGAGTTGACTAGAAGCAATAGGCCATGTTCTGACTGTTCACCATGAAGGAAAGATGGTTTAGCTCTGCAAATGTCCAAGCAATAAAATATCATCTTGTGAATTTTCTTCAACTATGGATATGTCTTCCTTTTAGACACCTTAAAAAAACTTTTAATAGCTACTGCTCTGAAGCTTTTGCAAAATAATACAGTGTATTGTTATTTACATATATCCACATATAAACCATATCCATTGAATCATGAATTATTAGGCTACCATCTTCTTAAGGCTATTTTCAGAGTAGGAATAGCAATGAGAACAAAAAGCCATCTCAACGAATGAGAACTCTTTTTTTAAATTCTTATAGTTAAAATATTCACAGTTCAATAGGCTTTGGGTTGTAATATATGACTAAAAAATTCAATGGTCATACATAAATTTAAAACATGACCAAAAGTTACTAAATATTTATTTGTGTTTACTAAAATTTCTGAATGTCATGCAGTTGGAATGTAGGAAAAAAATAGTTTAAATCATTCTATTTTAGAAAAACCATATGCTATCAGTACAACCTCAGTCTTGCTTTAGGTTGATTGTGATTATCAATTTCAACAGTTTTTATATTAAAAATCATGCTGATTTTATTTGCAATAGTAGCAATTTTGCTTGTGGGTTGTTTAGTCAATGCTAAAGACTAAAGTATGTAATACTATACATTTACTTCTGTATATTTTCTTTTACCTGTGCGTTTTGAATATGTACACTTCAAATTTGTAGGTGTTGTACATTAAAAATGAATCAGCCTTGCCAATAGTTTTAAAGGTGATCTATTGCTAATGTTCCTAAATTCTTATATGATGCTATAAGAGAATTGGACAGTGATGAGTTATCTATGGATAGGTATCATTTAGACAACTCGCAGTATTTTATAAAGAAAATATACAAAATTTTATTTTATTTTTTAGTTGCTTTAAAAATTATAAGGTATTGTTTTAAGATTAAATTCAACTACATTATCCTTTTTTTCTGAAGAAATTATATTATGCATACATCGTACTAGGAAATGGCTTGTTATTACTCTTCTTAAATTGCTTCCCCCTATTTACTATTTATCCTTTTTTCTCAAGAGAAAGTGAAGATAGAATGGCCCTCTATCACCCCCACTGAGGACTGAGAGGACTATATTATGCCACAATATTTTGAAGTCAGAATCCTAGGGATAGTCAAGTTTTGTTCTATTTTATTTGCATACACAACAGACCTTGTAATAATTCTAAACAAACTCTAGGTCTTCTCAAAGTGTTATAAGGTATTAGTATGTGAGTGCATTGTTAATATAACACTTGTCTGTTAAATATCTATGAGTATCTGTGCTGATCACAGAAGCAGCTTTTACATTGAGTTTTTAATTATACTGCAGAGCCATAGTAATAAAAAGAGCATAGTATTGGCACCAAAGCAGACACAAAAACCAATGGTACAGAATAGATGACACAGAGATAAACCCACATAAATACAGTTATCTCATACTAGACAAAATTGCCAAAAACAAAAGATAGCCTATTCAACAAATGGTGCTGGAAAAATTGGAAATCCACATGTAACAAAATAAATTGAACCCCTATCTCTCACTCTGCATGAAATTCAACTCAATGTAGATCAAAGACTTAGTCACTAGAACCTAGGCCCTATGCTTAATAGAAGAAAAAGTAAGCCCAAATCTTTAGCAAGTTGGCCTAGGATCTGATATCCTTAACAAGACTCCTAAAGCAAAATAAGTAAAATCAAGAATCAATAAATGGAATGGATTTAAACTAAAAAGCTTCTTCTATAAACATTGATGTGACTGCATTATTATAGTATGATGATTTTGATTCTTTCTCACATTCTACTGTCATGTGATAACTAATTAGGAAAACATTAAAAAAAAACCCTTCTCAGCAAAGAAAACAATAATGTAAAGAGAGAATCTACAGAATGGGAGAAAATATTTATCACAGGTACCTCAAATAGAGTATTAATCTCCAGGATATATAAAGAGCTAAAAAAATTTAAAAATCATAATAAATAAATAACCCAAAGAATAAATGAGCTAAGGAACTGAACAGATCCTTCACAGAAGAAAAAATACAATCAATCAACAAATACATGAAAAAAATATTCATCTTTAGCAATAAGAGAAATGCAAATCAAAACTAAGATTTCATCTCACCATAGTCAGCAAGGCAATTATCAAGAATACAAACAATGATAAGTTTTGGTAAGGATGTGGGGGAAAAGGTACACTCCTACATTGCTGGTGGGAAGGCAAATTGATGCAACCATATGGAAAGTGGTATGGAGATTCCTCAGAAAACTTGGAAGGAATCACCATTTGACCCAGCTATCCCACTTCTTGGTTTATGTTCAAAATGATTAAAATCAGTATATTACAGAGTTGCAGCTACATAAATGTGTATAAGAAGCTCAACTCACAATAGCTAAACTATGGAACCAAACTATGTGCCCTTCAACAGATGAATGGATCAAGAAAACGTAGCATATATGATGGAATATTACTATATTGTTCATTTATTGTGGTCACTTTGACATCCATCCTTTCACCCAACCCAGCCATGATGCTAGAACCTGGATCATTTTCCCACTTCCTTGTTCCTTCTTCACTCCTACCTAAAATCACGAGAGCAGGAAGAAATACAAAATTGTGACAGGGTGATCACTGCTTAAAGGGGGGTGTGAATAAAACAATGGGGGATTTTTTAGATGTGTACTTGTATTCACGTTTCAATCATCCTCTACTCTTCCAGGGTCTTAGATGTATGTATATTGAAAACTTTCCAACCATGGAGTTAATCACATAGCATGAAAGAGACAATGACTCATAAGCAGTGAGTATGTTTGCATGAAGTTCACAAATCCCTGAAGTGTCTGACAGAAGACATGTATCTTGCTCAGAATTGCCTGATTATTATCTGACACTGTGCTGCATGGTTCAATGGAGGCAATACTTTATTAAACTATGAATCAAAGATCTAACATGGATGTATGTGCATGTGACATTATGGATCAGAAACTCCCTCACAAGAGCTGCTGTCACTTTTATTTCAGAGAATGAACTCATCTAAAGTGAAATAGAGTTGACAAGAAAATGTTGTATACTGCAGTAGATATAAGAAGATCTTGGGTAGGAGAAGAAAACCACTTCAAATAAAGCTGCACATTATAATTAAAATATTTATCCATTCCTATGGATTAGAGGCCAGGAAATGAAGCTAACAGATACTCAAAAATGGTACAGGATCCAGTTAGTGTTCTCTGAAAGCAGTTCTCCTCTGCAATGAATATTCCTTCTACCACTTTTCATTATGTGAGTATTTGAATAAATGTGGTTTTAGTTTTATTATTTTTTTGAATGTGTTAAGTAGTGGTCTAAGGTGAACATTGGTAATTTATAAAGAGCTCATTTGCATTTTATTCTATAAAGTGGAACATAAATTCCTGTACACACAGTCACATATTTATATGTCCACATATCTATATCTCTATAAAATAGTAACTATTTTCATTGAAATACTTCTCTTGTACTTGGAGGATGTGAAACTGTATCACACTTTAAAGTTTAATTTTAGTAATCCTGGCTTCATAAAAGAATGAAGAACTATGCCTTGCTTTAAGTAGGGGGAAGAACACAACCAATAGAATGTTCTCATTGTGGAAGAATAAATGGATCCAAATACATTTGACAGGTGGGAATTACTCTTAGATGTGACTGAATTAGCAACAGCTGCTTTCCATAGAATAAAGCCCATATGCTCAGTAAAAAGGGAGATTAGTTTTTATCATATAGTCATGTTGAGTAATAATATTTAAGGAGCCATGTTAATGCAAGCTAACTCCATTTGTATCTGCTGTACTAAAAATTCAACACAGGAAAAAATGCACCATATGTGAAAGAAATTACGTGCCTAACCTCCTAGAGCTGTTCGAGCGAGTGACATTTCATGGAACATTGATACTTTCTATAAATCCTAATATTTATCTTAATTGTCATGCCTTTATGTGTCTGGAGGACCTGATAATTTACTAATAATAATAACTCAGTTTCAGGAAGTGATTTAGGGATTTACCTTTTTTTTTTTTTTTTTTTTTAGCTAACAAATTCAATGCAAACCCATGGTGTTCACAGTGACAGATATATTTGTTTGGGGAATGTGGCTTTACATTTTTCTTCATTGTTTTCCAAACATTTAGAATGGTTTCATAATGTTAGTCCTGCTTAATCAGTAGGTGTTTAGAAGTATTGTCATTTGCAGACATTCAATGAAAATATGAATTATTACAGAAGGAAGTTCAGATATATTCAACTGAAACCATGTTTGGCTAGCCTTACATGGTATAATTGTGGAATGAAAATAACTTACATCAGGTTGAATGTTATTTGATTTGAATCACTATAAAGGAAAATAGAATGCTTTCTCAAAGACCACCGGTATCAAAAGATCGTATCTGTGATCCCATGAACAAGTGTGCCAACATCCTGGGAACAGCAGAGGGTGGGAGAATGCCTCCAATCAGTGAAGCCAAGTACTTTTAAAATATATACAACAGAGTTATGTTGATAATCACATAAATAATAGTGAAAGGTAAGCGTAAAAGTGAACATATACTATTTTCTTTTTTAAAAAAGTCTTTCTTTCCATTTAAGAAGCTTTTAGGCCAGTGGTGATTATTACATATTTTGTTTTTCCCCAATGGCATTTCTGAGAGCCCATGGGAAGGAGTCAAGCTCCAGGGGGCCGCAGGAAACACTAAAATCAAACAAACAAAGAAAAAAAGGCTTTCCCCTAAGCTTTCCTGGACACCTGAAAAGCTAGAGTCAATGTTTCTCATTGTTATGACCTAAATCTAGCAATAGCAAACACTAGTAGTTTGGTAGTTTAGTTTTATTAAAAAGTATTACTTGCTTTTTGTGGACACATGAGGAGAAACTAAATATGACTTTATCTTTGGTGGATCCCATTAGTTCTGTACTTTCTCCTAAAAATATGCTTATTATGTCAACAATGCAGGAAATGTTATCCAAATCCTAACAGTAATCTCCAAGTCTATATTTTAACTTTGGTACTATTTATTCATTCAGGGAATATGAAGAAAATTTTACTGTTCTAATTAGTGAAACATGAATCCATATCAAAATATTTTGAATTCTGTTCTTTTAACCATGTAAATCCATATATAGAGAAGAAAATTTTAAAATATATGTTTGCATTAATTCCATGTGTTTTGTTCTGTGTTGAAGATTATTTTCCAGGGATCTTTCTAAGTCTTTTAAGTAAAAATAATTTGGCAACACTAAAGGAATGAAACAACTGGTAAACTTTTTGTGCCTAAGAACTTTGTACCACTCTTCAATATCTTCATTGACATCCAAAGAGTTGTACAAAGAGGTCTTCTCTCTCTTCTTCAGGGAGAAAATGGAGAACCAAGAGGAAGTTCAAGACACATTGATTTACTTTGTTTTATGAATAATAAGACACAGCATGGGCACTTTATGTAATTTTATTTAAAAATTCCTTTGCTTGTTCTTCCAACTACTGACTTTGAAGAGAGAACACAAAGCTACAAAATATTTTAACAGTCCTGTGCCTCATCCCCACCTCCCCCCAAAAGGGTGTTAAAATAATCTCAGGAAACTTTCACTGACTTTTGTTTTATAATTTAGTAAGCCAAAATAAAAGTGAAAAAGCAAATCTGCTCCTTATAAAACAGAAAAACAAGGCAAGGATTCACTGAACAGCTTAAAAATCAGAGAGACAACATTAGTAGTGTAAATGTTTATTTGATCTGTTTATAAAACACATTAAATGTGTGAAAATCACTCTCCTTATAGACCACCATGAAATGTCTAAGTGAAATTAGTGTGTGTTTAATAGTAGATACTGGGAGAAAGTTCTGCTGTCTCTGGCAGAGTAACAAATCCATGGCATTATGGTACCATGGTGTCTACAAAGAAGAAGCATCCCTGTATGGGAGACTATAGGCTCTATACATTCAGTGAGGCATGATGCCAGGGAGCCCTTGGCTGTGGGTCAGGCAGTGGAATTTGGATTCTAGTCCTACCAAACATGGATTGTGGTCCTTGGGCACATTGTTTAAAGTTGCTCGGTCATAATTTTCTTGACTTTGAACGCATTATTAATTATACCTCTCTCACAAAGGTGTGGTGCATATTACACAGGATAAGGCAGGTAAAGCACTTAGCTCCCTGTCATATGTACGCAGGGAGCACAGAAAACTTTTTCCATCTTTGTGACCTATATTTTATATCTATCTAGATATTTAGATATACATCTCAAAGTTACATTAGTTGTGAAGATTTTTTTTAAATAAATAGTTTACTTCGGAATAGGTTCAGATTTAGAGAAAACTAAATAGTATAAAATTTCCATACAACCAGCATCTAGGTTTCATTATGGACATATTACATTAGTATGGCATCATTGTTGCAATTAATGAACTGATATTGACACATTATTATTAACTGAAATGCTTTGTTCAGATTGCCTTAGTTTTCATTCAATATCTTTTTTTTTTTTTTTTTTTTTTTTTTTGCCGTAGGATCCCATCTGGGAAATGACATTGCATTTGGTTTGGTTGTCATATCTCCTTACTACTAATGCCTCTCTCCACCATGACTGTTGGTAGTCAGGCACTTTAAAAAAATTATTTATTCATTACATATGGAATCTTGTACAGTTTTAAACATTATTTTTAATTGAAGATGAACACAATACCTTTATTTTATTTATTTATTTTTACGTGGTACTGGAAGATTGAACACAGTGCTTTACACGTGGTAGGCAAGAGTTGTACCACTGAGCTACAACTCCAACCCTGGAATTCTGTACACTTTAAGTGATTCAGAATAAATATACTCAGTCCCAGTTTATATTCGACTGTATCTGTGAACTGCTTACCTGACTAAAAAAAAAAAAATGCATACAATTCAAAAGTGAAAGCTGATTTTCTAAATACATCTTACTTCTGTAATACTCCCCAAAATATAAGCACTTACATCTGAAAGAATTTTATATCATACATGCCTTTTAGATGGAAAGCTTTACAGCTGAACCAAAGGTCTTGAGCCAAGGGCCTTGATACAATGTTTAAAGCAAAGATGATTATACAGGGATCTTTAAAACCATTCAGAGTGCTCTACAAAGCCTTGCCTAATCTGCTGCATTAATAGAACTCTTGAGTGTGTTTTTGATACCATCCCTGGGATGCTCTACAACTCATTTTAAGTCACCCACAAAATCTAAAATTGAATTCCATTAAAGAACACAACTAAGCAGAAGACACTATGTTTAACGTGGTTAACACATAATGCAGTTATATATGTACATGTGAATGTGTGTATATGTACATACACACACACACACACACACACACACACAGATGACTCGTAGTGCTTTGGTGTTTTGGAACATTAACAACTAGCCAAGAGTATTGTTTGTTCTTTAGAATATAAAGGGAAAATCAGTTTCTTCAATCCAGATTTTTGTTTTATTCCCCATACTTCAGTCATATCTGTACAGCTATTTTATAACAGGAAAAATAAATAAATAAATAAATTCAATACCTTTCACTTAGCCAGGTGGTCTGTTCCACTGCTCTTGATGGTGGCAGACTGGTAAGTTTCCGTGAGCCCTACAAAATGCTCTATAATTAAAGAATTTGGGAGAATGCTAGAGAGTCTATTCTCTACAAAATGGTCCTAAAAAATCAGTCCTCATTGTGTTATGGGGATTAAAATTTAAAAAATCTTTATGATCTCAAAGAAAGAGTTTGGAAAATGTCTTTCAGGAGAGTACTAACACACCTATGAGCTTACACATCCCCCGCTTTTTTTTTTTTCCTGAACAGTTGCTCTGGTCACAGGGCATCCTGTGAGATTCCCCAACACTTGGATGTCAGTTGCCCCCAGGACAACTTGAGGACATCGGTTCAAAGTTTTAGCAAAGAAACAACTCTATGAAGATGTCCCATTGAGTTATGTAGTCACTTAAACAATTATGGTGCTCTGGCTTAAAGTATCAGCTGATCAACTCATCTATGACACTATTTGATGCACCAGAATATTTTAGAAAATACATGTTCTTGCATATATAACATAAAAAGGAGCTTGGGGCAGAATTAAGAAAGAAAGACTTTCCAAACTGAAGAAAGCTAGTTCATCCTCTTAACAAAGCAGTTATTATTATCACTTATATAATTAAAGCATTAATATGGAGGAAGGCCATAATAAAAATGAGTTTCATCTGGTCAATATTTCACTACATATTTTACACACACTAATGTAGGTAACAGGACAATCCAAAATCCAAAAGTAAATACACATTAAATATTCAAAAAATCTTATACTTTCTACTTGGCATCATCCTTTAAAAGAAAATGTATGGTCAACTACAAACCTCAGAACAGAAACTATATTTAGAAGACAAAAACCACACTTATTTATTACATATTGACATTTGATCAAACTTGCATAGCTTTTAAAAAAATTTCTTCCTCCTGCTAATTTTAGAGACCTTAAATTATCTGTACCTAAATATATTCCGTTTCTATCATAAGACATCAGAGAAATTCCATAAAACATCTGTGCCAAAATATTTGATATAATAATGAACAAACCCAAAATTTCAAAATAACTAATATTTATTTTTAAATTATTTCTCAAAATTTTTTTTTTTGCCATGTGAATTGCTTAGCTTTAGATACTCTTATTTTGGTACCAGTTTCCTGTTTGGGATTTCCTGAAATGATTCTATTAACATACAATCTGAGGGTGGGGGAAATACAATTTGTTAAATGCAGAGAGAATACATATAATTTTGGGGATTAAGTTTTGAAAGTGGACTCAAGGCACTTAGTGATAAAATTGCCATGGGACAAATTTAACTCTTGCAGCTTAAGAAGCATGCTTTGGCGGAGGCAGTGTGAAAATACATGCCACTTTCTCTCTGGGGATTAATCCCTGTGTTGGACATGATTGGTATTCCATTCAGTTCTTCTGGGGTACATTTCCCAGCCTCTATGTGCTTTACTTATAATCTGTCATTTGCAACTATCTTCAGAAGAATTCCTCTGAGCGACTACATCTCTTAGGGACAAAAAAGCATGGACGTTTTGACTTCATCCCATTCCTTATAGATACCCCATAGCCAAGAGATGAATGGCCTTGGAAAGAAAATAAACTCCCTTGTCCTGAGAAGAGACACATTGCTGTGTGATTTACACTCAGAGCTCCTGGTTGTTGGACAGAGAATGGGACTTAGAAAGCCTCACCATTCCTTGGTTTCTTGCTCTTCCTTCCTTGATTTCCACAATTACTTTTCCTGAGAGACTAACATATGAATCCATATTTCCTTTTTGGCTTCTGGAAACTCTAGTCAAACACTCCCATTGATTTAATAGCTCTTCTAAAGAAGGAAGATCAATTTTACATATAGATGAAAAGTCCTAGTAATTATTAACCATTGGATCTAACAGTATAATTTTAAAAAGAGAGTTGGCAGTAACTTCAGGAAAGCAAACATTATTCCATCACAAACATTTTACTAAATATTAATGATAATGTTAATTTTTAAGGAAAAAAATTATCATTGGGTTTCATATATGAAAAACAAAAACATAGAGTAGGTTAGTTTCTCCCTTACACTGTAAAAATGAGTGTCAACCTCAGGCTTAATTTGAAGTGTCCGGTAGCATTCAATTTATTGGAGACTTCCTAGTTCAGAATTAGCATCTCTGCTCAGTCTTTAATTCCATGATAGCTTCTTCTCATGTACAATGCATAAAAATCTAAGAGAGTATATAAAAGATCTGTATCACAAGACTGTGATATAAGATCATTATAATTATATAAAATGGAAAATATATGAAATTATTGAAAAGCAAGAAATGGTGTTGGGAAAACTGGAAATCCATATGCAACAAAATGAAACTGAATCCCTTCCTCTCACCATGCACAAAAGTTAACTCAAAGTGGATCAAGTAATTAGATATCAAATCAGAGACTCTGTGTCTGATAGAGGAAAAAGTTGGCTCCGATCTACATATTGTGGGGTTGGGATCCAAATTCCTTAATAGGACACCCATAGCACAAGAGTTAATAACAAGAATCAACAAATGGGATTTACTTAAACTGAAAAGTTTTTTCTCAGCAAGAGAAATAATAAGAGGGGTAAATAGGGAGCCTACATCATGGGAACAAATTTTTACTCCCCACACTTCAGATAGAGCTCTAATATCCAGAGTATACAAAGAACTCAAAAAATTAGACAATAATATAACAAATAACCCAATCAATAAATGGGCCAAGAACCTGAACAGACACTTCTCAGAGGAGGACATACAGTCAATCAACAAGTACATGAAAAAATGCTCACCATCTTTAGCAGTCAGAGAAATGCAAATCAAAACCACCCTAAGATACCATCTCACTCCAGTAAGATTGGCAGCCATTATGAAGTCAAACAACAACAAGTGCTGGCGAGGATGTGGGGAAAAGGGTACTCTGGTACATTGCTGGTGGGACTGCAAACTGGTGCTGCCAATTTGGAAAGCAGTATGGAGATTCCTGGGAAAGCTGGGAATGGAACCACCATTTAACCCAGCCATTGCCCTTCTCAGTCTATTCCCTGAAGACCTTAAAAGAGCATACTACAGAGATACTGCCACATCGATGTTCATAGCAGCACAATTCATAATTACTAGACTGTGGAACCAACCCAGATGCCCATCAATAGATGAATGGATAAAAAAAATGTGGCATTTATACACCATGGAGTATTACGCAGCGCTACAAAATGACAAAATCATAGAATTTGAAGGGAAATGGATGGCATTAGAGCAGATTATGCTTAGTGAAGTTAGCCAATCCCTAAAAAACAAATACCAAATGTCTTCTTTGATATAATGAGAGCAACTAAGAACAGAGCAGGGAGGAAGAGTAGGAAGAAAAGATTAACATTATTCAGAGACATGAGGTGGGAGGGATAGGGAGAGAAAAGGGAAATTGCATGGAAATGGAGGGAGACCCTCAATGTTATACAAAATTACATATAAGAAGTTGTGAGGGGAAGGGGAAAATAAACAAGGAGGGAAATGTATTACAGTAGATGGGGGTAGAGAGAGAAGATGGGAGGGGAGGGGAGGGGAGGGAGGATAGTAGAGGATAGGAAAGGTAGTAGAATACAATAGTTACGAATAGGGCATTAAGTAAAAATGTGGATATGTAACCGATGTGATTCTGCAATCTGTATTTGGGGTAAAAATGGGAGTTCATAATCCACTTGAATCTAATTTATGTAATATGAGATGTCAAGAGCTTTGTAATATTTTGAACAACCAATAAAAAAATAAAAAAAGAAAAGAAAAGAAATGCATAAAAAAAGAAAAGCAAGAAATGGAAAGGTTCATGATGACTATATTTTAAAAGAAGTACATCACTCTTTAAGATTGCATTTCTTGGATTTATCAGAGCAAGATTTCAGAAAATATATTTCCTCTCATTATTAGATACCAACCTTTATAACTAGTTTGCTCTTTTATTTTCTGATTATATGAAATTAGCCCCTTTAGAGCTGATGTTCTAACTACTTATCCATGCATATGGCTTAAAACCACACCACAGACAACAAGAAAAACTTTTAAAAGATTTGAAATAAAGGACATCTCCAATATGGACCTGTATGTGTCTTTTCCTTTAAATATCCTGAAATGACATGACTGAAAAATGTTGGTGATCTGGCTATTCATATCTCCTCAGGCACTTACAACCAACAACACAAATGAGGTTTCTAGCCCAGGGAGATTAAACCTGTCTCAGAAGTGATTGAGAATCAGGCAATCTAGTGAGAAATGACTGTTCTTTCTTTAAAATAATAGGTTTTCCACAAACTCACTTACTGAGTGTGTGAGTCAGCATTTTGTTGCTGTGACAAACACCTGAGAAAATCAACTTAGCAGATTTATTGGGGCTCACGGTTCCAGAAGTTTCAGTCTATGGTTGTTGGTTGGTCTCATTGCTTTTACGTGGGTAGCAAGGCAGAAAAATCACGGTGGAAGAGCATGACAGAGGAAAGCTGTTAACCTGGTGCCAGTCAGAAAGCCGAGACAGAGAGCATAAAAGGGACCAGAAACTAGAAAGCCTTTCTAGGGCATGTCCCCAGGTACCTACTTCCTCAAACTCAGTTCCATCTCCTGAAGTTTCCACCATGTCTCACTAACATCATCAGATTTATTAATTCATCAATAGATTCATCCATCCATGCCTTCAGAGCCCTGGTAATTTGATCACTTCCCTCAGACTCCACCTCTGAACATTGTTGCATTGAGGAACAAGCCTTTGGGGCATATTCCAGGTTCAAAGAGTAATATTGAATAAGGAATCAGAGAAGCAAGAGATGGGGAGGGGGTGGTTCTTCCCAAATCACTGAATGATATGGAATGTTTCTCATGTAGTATAACTTAAGAAAAACTGAGATTCACAACAGGAAAAAAAATAAAACCAATTCCAAATTGTAGATATTATAATTTCCATTTTTCAAATCAAGAAAGATAGATTTAGGATCTGGGGCTATAGCTCAGTGGTAGAGTGCTTGCCTAGCATGGGTAAGGCAATGGATTCGATTCTCAGCACCACATTAAAAAAAAGTTAATAAATAAAATAAAGTTATAAGATATTTTTTAAAAAGAGATAGATTTGGAATCGAGGTAACAAATTACAAGCACTGACTCGATAGCTTCTACAGAAGTCTGTAGTCCTGACATTTCACAGGGCTGAAATGAGGCTCCCTGAAAATAACCACATCTGATTTCTTTTTATTTCACTCATAGACAGATGAAGAAGTGGAAGGGCCATCAGAACAGCAGACTGTATTTTAGGAGAGCAAATAAGATCAGTTGTTGTCAACTCTATTAGGTTTTCTTTTAAAATTTATACTCTGGTCACCAGTTTGTATGAACATCTCATAAGGACACATAGGAAAGGCAGAACAGGCCAGACGTTCCAAGGAACATGAATCAACCACCTCACAGAAACTAATACGGGAGCAAAATCTACATAAGACTGCTGCCCTACTATCAACCAGGATCAATCCCTTTTAGACCATATTTAAAAGTGATCACACTTGCAATCCCAGCAGGCTAAAGCACATGGATCAAAAGTTCAGATCCAAGCCAAGCAAGGTGGGGCACACTTGTAATCCCAGCAGCTCTGGAGGTTGAGGTGAATTCAAAGCCAGTCTCCTCCAAAGTGAGGCACTAAGAAACTCAGCAACACGCTGTCTCTAAATAAAATACAAAATAGTGCTGGGAATGTGGCTTAGTGGTCCAGTGCCCCTGAGTTCAATTTCCAGTAACTACTACCCCCAAAATAGTTTAAATCCAGCCTCAGCAACAAGGCCCTAAGCAATCTAGCAAGACCTTGTCTCAAAATTAATTTTTTTAAAGGGCTGGGACTGTAACTCAATGGTTAAGAGCCCCTGAGTTTAAGGGGCTCTAGTACCAAGAAAAAAAAAAAAGTCATCTTTTACTTACTGTACATTGTTTATGTTGGCATGGGTATTTTGTCTTTTAGTCCAAAGTCAAATGGTAAAGATGTTGGCAAATATTTTTTTTTGCAGAGGACCACATAATAAATATTTTAGGCTTTCCAGAGCAAGAGGAAAAATAAAGAACATATGTATATCTACCCTCCATATCTGTAATTCTGCATCCACAGATTCAATCAATATCAAACAGAAATAATATGAAAAAAATTACAATCTACTGAACATGAGCAAACATTTTTTTTTTTTTTGGTCATCAATCCCTAAACAATTCATATAACAATGTACATGATATGGACACTGTATTAGATATCTTAAGCAACCTTCGATGACTTAAAGAATACAGGAGGATATGAATAGATTATATATGGATATTACCCCATTTTATCTAAAGTACTTGGACATAAATGGATTCAATGAAGATTACTGGAACCAATCTCCTATGAATACCAAGGAATGGATGACTGTGTGTGTGTGTGTGTGTATCCTTTTAAAATGTAAATATTTAAAAGTATAAAGATATAATCAGCCCAAGGGTCAACATAAGAACAAGTAGACTAGATTTGGTGAGAGGTCTGTAATTTGCTGAGTTCTGATACAGAATATAAAAAAACTAAGCAGGAATCTGTTAGAGTTTATACATGACCCAGAATATTGGAATTGAACATGTATGTGGCTTTGAGTTGTTTCCAATTGAGGAAGACTGAATATGTTTCATTTTAACATTAGCATTTTAACATAATATGTAAGGAAGGAATTGTGGTGGACATTTTTGATAGACTCTTATTAAATATCCATATTGCAGTGAATGGTTATTCTGTTCCAGCTACGGTGACTCCCTTGTCCTTGACAGTGATAGGGTAAGAAATGGGTCAGGAACACAACTGGAGTCAATGCAATACATGGTTACTTGCAGGTGACTAGGAAAGCTTTTCTTTTTCAGAAGGAGGAAACATAGAAAAGAGATGCTCCCTGCCCCCGCCTTGTTCCTCTAATTATGTTCCTATGTAAATATGAGGCATGATGTCAGGAACCACAGCAGGATTCTTCGAACCAGTATGAATATGAAACCAATATGAAGGATTGCATATCAAAAAGAAAATGTTATTATTTAGCTGTTTTTGCCTATTTCTCTACCCAAACTACAACAAGTATGATCTTTTCTGAACCATTTTACCCTACTTTTTAAAATTTCTTTTTTTTTAATTATTAGTTGTTCAAAACATTACATAGCTCTTGACATATCATATTTCATACATTTAATTCAAGTGGTTATGAACTCCCATTTTTACACCGTATACAGATTGCAGAATCACATCAGTTATACATCCACGTTTTTACATACTGCCATACTAGTGTCTGTTGTATTCTGTTGCTTTTCCTATTCTTTTGTTGTTATTATAGTCAAACTTTACATATTGTAGCTATGAACCTAAGGCACTTTGAAGTCATGCACTATTAAATCATTTTTGTGTTTTTTAATGACTAGGTCTTTCCAATTTTAGCTTTTATCTAGTCTATAAAGTACTAGAAGAGAAGTTGGGAGAACTTCAATGCATGACCTATATGGAAATATTGACCTTACATTATACATATTTTCTGTAGATCTAGCATTCAAATATAGACTTATTGAATTGCTCAGTTAATAGGTAAACATTTTTGGGTTGGATTCTTTGCACCAGGCCATGGCATATACTGTTCAGCCTGTGAATGTTCAACCTGGGAAAGACTGCATCTTTCATGTGCCAGGTCACCTATCTGCCAATCTGTCCTTGGTAGTAGAATTGCATGGTATTATTAGGTGCAATTGTAGTTGAGCAGATAATACAAAGCAAGGAATATAAACAATGTCTGAGTTGCTGTTATCACCAATGCAAACCAGATATGAAAATGTCCCTAAACAGAAGATAAATTGAGGGCCATCTAAAGAAAAGAGAGAGATTCCAATATGGGTAAGACTCCCCTATGACCCTCATACCTAGGGAACACTTCTAATGAGAAAGGTTGTATGACTGGAACTCTCTGGGCCTGAATCCTGGATGTGGGCTTCACAGAATCAGAAGCAGCTAAGACAGAAGGTATGGATCTGT
Source organism: Callospermophilus lateralis (assembly GCF_048772815.1). Taxonomy (NCBI): domain Eukaryota; kingdom Metazoa; phylum Chordata; class Mammalia; order Rodentia; family Sciuridae; genus Callospermophilus; species Callospermophilus lateralis. Next base: position 4,075,398 of record NW_027514398.1, on the reverse strand, counting down.
GGCTACAAAGAAGAAAGTTTAAAAGTTTAAATATGATACCCAAAAAGTAGACTGAAAGTTGGAGAATATACCCTTGGGTTTCACAGGATAATGTGATTTCACCTTAGATATAGATGTGAAGTTAATTTTAATTCCAGTTTTCTCTCCTTTCCTCATAGATTCTGTACCTGTGTGTGCTCTGTAATCATTTTTCTTTAGACTGAACTAAGTACAACCAAAATGAAAGAAAAGTCCCCCACCCTCATTCCTCCTGCCAGGTACGGTATATCACTTCCTGCCAACATTCTCCCAAGTAAATAAAGTGCACTGAGACTGAGCTCTTGTATTTGTACAAACATTTCCAAAACACAACTATCAACCTGTCACTGAACTGGAAGCGAGTAGCCCTTCTTATCTGTCAAGTATTGAAGAATGCTGGATAAATTAATTTTACTACTGCTGTATCTCATGGGAGGAGAGTAGGCTAATAAAACCAAAGTGTGGGCTGATTAGTTCTTTGTGTTTATTGGCAGGGCATTCCTGAGATATTCCACCACATACTCCCTAGGTTTATATTATGTTGGAGGTGTCTAATATGGTTTTAAAATCCATTATTCAGAAATAGAGGGAGAAAAGTCTACATCTTTTATATGCCAGGCCATGACAGAAAGTGATCATTGAAAAAATACAAGCAGCCTTTGTCTTAGGTAAGTTTCACATAAAATTCTGGATACTGGAATTTGGAATTTCTTTGGTGCTCAGCCAGGCAACAACCCATGGGGTGACAGGGAAAATAAAAGGGAATATGTACTGTGTAAGTGTAATAAGTTTAATATGCATTTCTTAAACTAAATCCCATCTAAAAGTAACTCTGAATACTCACAAGATCATGCCAAATTTCTGAAAATACTGTTTATATTTACTAGGTAAAGGATACTTTGTTAAAGATATGACTTAGATTGCATTTTAGGAAGTAAGATAGTAATGGCTGAAAACCCAAATATGATAGCCAACTAAATTGAGTGGAGATATTTCTGCCATTATCATATTATTATAAATAAGTTTAGCTATTAAATTATTCTGGACAAATTGAACAACTGATGGGTATTTTTGGAACAATCATCTCATTCATTCGTTTTATTCATTCATTGATTCTAACAAGACTTGGTGGTTACTGGGGGAAGCTCTATTCTTAATACCGGGAATACAGAGTGACTTTTATGTTCTTGAAGCTGAGGTTTGGAATATACAAAGTAATAAATAGCACATAGATGGTAAGTCAGAACAAAAGCTAGTATTACAAAATTTAGATAAAGAACTCTAGCCTAGGACAAAGTAATTAACATAATAGGATACTATATATTTAGAGAAATACTTTTTTTGACATTTTATTTGTGAATGTTTTGAAAACAGTTTTAATTTCTTCTGTTCCCAATTTTTAATCAAAGCAACAACTATCAGTGATTTTTTTTGTATAAAGGGCTACAAAAGCAATAATTCTTTTATAAAATGAGATTCGTTTGGCTAATAAATTATACTTAGTTTTCATACATTAGGAACCCAAGAATAATCCTTGACTCCCTTTTGTTCCTAATCAGATCCTCAGTCCTCCACAGCATAACCCCCCAAACTATTGATTCTATGTACTTAAGATATATCAATTTTCCATTCTCACTGCCACTATCTTAAACCAGGCCACCATAATTCCCCCCTGGATTAGTGAAGTAGTCACTGTATGTGTTTTTCTGCATCCTTTCTGAAGGTGTGGTGAATTGATCTTCATATGTTATGCAGAGACATCCTGGAGCCACTTGATATTACCTCTCAATGTCTTTTTAGTGCATATAGTGAAACTTCCATATCTTGTTTGAAGGACAAACCAGGCCACTTCTGATCTATTCTCTGCCTGCTTCAGGGACTTCAGTGGCCTAACTGTCCCACCTGATACTCTTCGCTCTTCTCATACTGAGTCACTCTGCACATAATAAGGAATGGTATTCCATTTCCTGATTTCTTTCCTCAACCCTCATCCATCTGATAAAATATTTCCCTTTCTGGGACGTGGTTTAATGACTTTGTTCTCCTCACATCTTTCCAAACAAGGCTCCATGGCTGAAGAAATTACCTTTTTACTCTCTTATGTATCTTTTCACTCTCTTAAGACTCTCTTTTAAAGGGCAGAGAATTTAAATTTTGATTTTGAATTTCAGTTTATCAATATTTAGTTTTGATTCATCATTTAGGTTTTTGTATCTTAGAAATATTTGCCTAACCCAGGGTCAAGAAAGCCTTCTTTTATGTTTTCTTTCTGAAGTTTTGTAGTATTAGGTTTTATATTTAGGTCTAAGATTAATTTTTAAATAATGTGTACTAAGCAGTTTTACTGAGGTATTTTTTAAGTATTTTTTTTTAGTTGTGAATGGACACAATACTTTCATTTTATTTTTGTGTGGTGCTAAAGATTAAACCCAGTGCCTCATGCATGCTAGGCAAACGCTCTGCCACTAATCTACAACCCTAGCCCTTGAGGTATGTTTTATATAACATGAAGTTCACACGTTTTTGGTTTGTATTTCAATGATTTTCAATGATTTTTAAAAATGTTACCAAATGATGCAACTACCCTCAATAAATCAGTTTTATAATGTTTACTGCCTCATTCCGGTCAGATTCTTCATAATAATTTACAGTTAAACGCTATTCCAATCCACACTGGTAGGCAATAAATAAATTAATTCTTTTAAATGTGCTTTTTTAAATAAATATTTGGGATGGAATGGGGGCATGAAGTTCTTGCCCTACTGCACCTAGCTTCATTCTCATGGCATAATGTTTAGGAGAGGAAGCAATCATAGCATGGATCAGTTGAACACTCCTTGGAATGGTTGACTGGCATTCCATTGTATGAACATAACAAACGTCAATCCATTCACCATTTGAGGGATGTTTAGGTCCTTTACAATTGTTGGAAACTAGGAATAGTGCTGCTGTTGACATTCACACACAGGTATTTCAGATGTGGACCTATGTTGAGATATGAATTAGAGTTCATTTGTTTGCACATGAATATTACTATGGGCTAAATCGTATTCTCCAGAAATTGTTAAATTGAAATCTGAAGCCCAGGTGCTTTCCAATGCCACTGGAGATCCTGCCTTTGAAGAGGTGAATAAGATGATATGGGTCATTGGTGCGGATGGTAATCCAAAATGACTGGTTACTTCAAAAGAATTGGTAGAAGATAGATACACACAGAAGGAAAACCAAGAGAAGAACTGAAGAAGACAGCCATCTACAAACTAAAAGATTTCCAGTAATTAAATCTTCAACTTCTATATTCCAGAATTGTGGAGAAAAAAAATGTGTGTCATTTAAGCCAACAGTTTATGACCCAATGAAACCAATAAAGATATTAATATGTTCTAGTAACACTCACTTGAAAAAACAAAGCTGAATTATCTATGTGTCTTTATTCATACCTATATAAACTTATTTCTGAATTCTCTGACCTGTTCCATTGAGTTAGTTGTCTGTATTTAAGATGATAACACATTATATTGATTAATGTAAATTTATGTTGTCTTAAAATCATATAGTATTAGTTCTTAATTTTTCTTTTTCTTTTTTTATAACTGTTTTGATTATTCTAAGCCCCTTGTATTTCTGTATGAACTTTAGAATCAGGTTGTCAATTTCCCACAAAATGATCTTGCTGGGATTTTGATTGGGATCATATTGCATCTATTGATAACTTGGGGAAGAACTGGTATCTTAAAATATCATATCTTTTGAGAAACAAAAAATTATATTTCCCCATCTATTTAGTTCTTCTTCACTTAATCTCAATAATATCTTGTAATTGTTTAGCATACAAATTCTCACATTCTTGCTACCTTTTTTACCAAGCATTTTATATTGTGATATTTTTGTGGTATTTTAAAATTTCATTTCTGAGACTGTTATGAATTTATTTGATTGCATTGTGATGATTTTGAGAGGTGATTGGGCCATGAGAGTTCTGTCCTCATGAACAGATTAATGACATCACTAAATGTTTGGAAATTTATTGGAATGTGCTTGTATTCTATACTTTGGACTATCTCAGCAAACTTTGCCTATACATTTGAAAAGAACAGATATTCTGACCCCAGTTCTTATGTAATTTAATCAGGCTGAATTTTTACCCTATAAGCATTTCAGTTCTCCCAAGTAAGTAACACTTCTGTCCCCATGCTACAGAGGAAACCTCAATATGTTTCAAAATTAAAATGAATTCAACTCCTCCTGCTGTTTTGCCTCAGGGCAGGTACTCATGGGAAATGGAGCACATTATCACACCATTTGCAATTTATAAAAGAAATTACACATACTCATACAGAGAGAGAGAGAGAATAGAACAGAAAAGAGGGGGGAGATTTGTGCAGTTTCCCCTAAATGCCATTGTCCCAGATGTGATTTCAGTGCATATGAAGTTTATAAAATAAAGAGCCCTTAAGAATTTTGCATTCTTACTGTAAAACAGAATATATATCTTCTTCTTTAGATGAATTTAAAAGATTGTCAAAATCAGAAGGGTGTACTAACTCAGAAAATCATACATTTGATTATTATTTTAAAAATAGCTTGTAGCAGAGAACATACTAATTTTTTTCCTGTTTCCTAATAATGAGTTCAAGATGTCTTGACCACGTGTTATGGGATCCTTGCAAATTCAGGATTGTTTGTAGGACAACAGGCATGCCCTTTCAAAGTGTGTTTTCCTTCAAGAGGCCTCAGAAAACTGAAATTTTCCCCACCTTCAGTGAACTTCACTGAGGAATGACTCACAGTGGGTGAGGAGTGGGGAATATCGCCATGAATGAGCCCACCAATAATGTCTCCTCTGTTCCTCGAATACACTGCAAAACAGAATATAGCACAAAGAAACCGTTGCTTTACATCTTTATGCTGCACGGGAACTGGTCTGGTGAAAAAATACTGCAGAGATGCAAAATATCTTAGAAGTACATAAAACATATACTGCTGGTGCCTTCTCTTTTACATGTATGTTGTATATACTTGGAATTTATCAGCAATATCAGTAATAAACTTAATGGGAAATCAGAAGTATCCTCTAAGAATACCATGTCTAAAGACATCATCACATCTTAAATCTTGTCAATTCAATCCATTATACATAAGGGGAAAGGACATTTTCCTAAATATTAGAAGAAAATAGAATCACACAGTGTGATAACCTTTTCTCGTTATTCGTTTTAACTTGCAATAGCGTCAATGTCTAGCCCTGCCATCATTTTGTGATGATAAACAACTCACAAATCTGTAAAAAGAACAAAATTTTATATTCATTCAGTTTACACTCAAAAAGTCAACAGAAACAACTGGCTGCAGCCAAGTATATTTTATGTCAATGAAAAAATAGCCAAATGTGAAGTTTCAGATTGCTCTCTTGGAGATTTTTATGGATTTATGTAAAACTTGGTACGTTTTTATAGAATATGTTTATTAATGGCTTCTGAAGCCTTGAATAGGAAGAAAAAAATTAATAACTGAGTATCTGTTTTGAGTTTAAGTGATAATAACATTCATATTTTTTCTATCAAATGCAGCAGCAGCCAAAAGGGCACAAAAAATCAACAGGAATGTTGGAGAAAATGAGTGAGTATCAATACTGATAAAAAGTAGAGCAGAAGAGATGACTTCCATGTCTGATCATAGTTAAGTTCCTATTTCTGTATTTCTTCTCCTAACTATTGGCTTCCTCCCACAGAAATGTACCTGTCCTGTAAGACTGATGAGAATGGTGATTTCAGAGGAGACTGAACTAAATTTTCTGAGTTTGTTTCATTGTAAAGTATCACAATTTATCACATCACAATTGTGAAGCAGATATTCACTTCCATCTCCATTATGGCAAATTAAATATTTATCCAAAAAGGTTAAAGAACTTCAAGACACATTGCTGCTTTTACCTTAAAACTCCAGTTTTCAATAGCACATAGGGGTCATAAGTCAAGAATAACAATAGAGACATTTAACAGAAATGTATTCACTTGATTTTTTTTCAAAATAAAAAAAATGAAATTTCACAGGAAGAAAGTTCTTTGTAATATAAAATATGAATATATGACCTTAGAAATGCAGCAATATAATCTCAGAAAGGTAAGTGACTTGTCCAAGTTTCCCCAGCGCTAATGGACAGGAGCAGCTCTGGGATGCATGCCTCTTGAGTTACATATTTTATTGAGTGGTTTACCTTAAATTTCTTTTCATATCAACCACTCCACTAGCTTATTCATTAGAGGGAAAAAAGACATTCCTGTGCTTTTAGAATAATGTCTTTGTTGAACTGACCTACTCTTGGCCATATTTCTTTGTATCTACAAAATGTTCATACTTTACAGAGTTCCGATGGGCTGGTTTCCAAACAGTGTTATAAACTTAGGCAAATGGGACTTGCAAAACTGACTGTTCTTAGTACCCATTTCCAAGACAGCTTCAGGCCATTGAAACTAACCAATTCTGTTTTACTGGGCAGACAGCCAGTTGTAGTGCCACAGCTAGTGTGGCACCAAAACCCAGGTCCCAGTTGATACTTTAGGACATTTGCTTCATCTCTTGCTCCACTTCTCTAATCCAAAACTACATTTGAATTTATGGACTGACTATACATAACCATTGATTGGAGAATTAATTTTAAGGCCAGCATTTTATAGATAATAACACTAATCTGGGTTTTATCAAAGCAAAACAAGATACTTAAGCACAAAAACTTATTTATACCTGTGCCATTCGTGTGTGTGTTGAGGGGTGGGTATGTAATTGAACAAAAGCAGAAATGGACACAAATAAAACTTAAACTTCAGGGACATACATGTAACCAGGTCCCTTCCAAGGCCCTGGGAGAAACCTGGCGGGAGATTCACATGACCATGCAATGGGTTCATATGGCCATATGTTTTAGGAAAATCTTCACAGGTCAGTTTACTATGATTTTTAAGAGGGACTTGTATCCTCATCACACTTCACCTTGTGTAGAATGTTGTCAAAGTGATTGCAGGAATACTGGGATTCATCCAGAAGAAGGCAAGTGTCAGGTACCCTTTGTTTAATAGAAAGATATATTTTTGTGCTTTCAAGTCACAGCCACATGTAGACTAGTTATGGTGAGCAAGTATTCTAGGCTAATCATTGATAGGACTCAAACACCATCCCAGGCTTTTCTGACATTAACCATAAGGATCTTAACATTATATGGCAGGGTTAAAATTATGTGTAAAGAGCAGCATAGTAAATGTTGTAGCCATTTGGTCTACATAGGATGCCACATGTTTGGTTTTTTTTTATTGTTGTTGTTTCCCTCCCAACAATTGAAAACTATAATTTGTTCTTATCTCAAAAGAACATGAAGAGTCTGCAGGTGGAATTTTATCCTTGCAATATAACTTGTTTCCCCTGCTCCATGACATTGCATTTCAGGCGCCAATGACCCATTGGTAAGCTTATGGTTTTTTAACTCACAGGTATGTTACATTATATTTAACCACTTACCATCACTTGAAACTACTTTATGTATTCCAAATTTCTGTCTCATAACCCAACATTGACCATATTGTGTTTCTTTTTTTTAATTAATTTTTATTGTAGGTTGTTCAAAACATTACATAGTTCTTGATATATCATATTTCACACTTTGATTCAAGTTTCTTGATATTACCACATCATAATTTCTTTTTTCCTAAAATGACCCTGATAGTCAATTTTATGTTACTGAGACAAAAATACCTGATAAGAACAACTAAGAGGTGAAAAAGGTTATTAAGGGCTCATAATTTCAGAGGTTCAGTTCATGGCCCACCAAGATGTGGCAGAACAACATGGCAGAAGAGCATGAGGAAGGAAAACAGCTCAGATCGTGCCAATGAGAAAGTAAAGAGAGCACAAGGGGTCAGGAACAAGATAAAGTCCCCAAGTGAATATTCTTATTTACCCACTTCTTCCAGCCTCACCCCATCTATCTCATGTACTACCCAGCAATCCATTCAAATTATTGATTCTTCAAATGGATTAATTCACTAATGAATTTCCTGCTCCCATAATCTAATCATTTCACTTCTGAACATTCCTGCATTGCCTAACACATGAGCTTTTGTGGGTAGGAAAGACACCTATATCCAAACCATGATAATGACCTTGCCCCATCACATTTGCACAGTTTTTATGAAATATTTGTTCTTTCATCAGGCATTGGTATTCATGAAAGTAACACAATAATGCTGATTCTGTATCTGGTTAGTGTTTTTTAAATACTATTTAGTCACTTAATCATCACAAAAACAAATATAAAATATCCTGAAACCATTGAAAATTTATACATAAAGAATCATAAAAGGCATTTTCCTAAATTTGCTTTTATTGGAATTTTTTTTATATTTCCTATAATAATTTGTTAAGAACAAAATATTATAGGAAATATAAAATATAAAATAACTTTTATTTTATATAAAATATAAAATATCTTTTATTATTAAACCTTAGAAAGTTCAACTAATTATGTTAAAGGAAAGACTGAATTTTTTTGCTCATTATAAAAGTGGATATTAAAAATTGTGATATAAGAAGCAGCAAAGAGTATATACATTTACAAAATATAAGAATATGTGCTTTATTGATATGTACCTTAGAGTTAATAAATGACTTATGTTGTTATTTTCTGGGTTTATATTCATTGTTTATGGTTTGGATATATGGTATCTCCCAAAAACTTTTGTGGGAAGCAACAAAGGTACAGAGTAACATTGTATGAGTTAAGTATTACTTCATATCACTTTCATCCTTATATCTTTTTTTTTCTTGTCCTCATGTCTTTTCTTTTTACATTGATTTTTCTTTTCTTCTCTTTTTATTTCCCATTTGGTCCTTCAGGCACTAAGATCTTCTTTCTCTTCCAAACTCAGGAAAAAAACATTTTAAAAAATAATAAGAATAATTTTAATTCTGTCTATGAAATTTTCTATAAATACTGTTTATCAGTTCTTTTATTTCTAAATTGCAAATATTTTTAAAATCATAAATGTATGTCGAATTTTCACCTTTTTATGTTATCATAATGAAGTATTTTAATTAGTTTAAAATGGTAAATAACCATTACCAAATATATTATCTTTTACATGTGTCTGCACACAATTTAAGATTTTTTTTTCCATCTCTGTTCATTACAGAGATTAACCTGTAGTTTCTGTATATTGTAATGTATTTTTTCTTGTTGGAGGTGCTAGCTGACTTGACCTTTTGTCTAGATTAAAAGTCAGAAAGTGTTGTCATGTTTCTGTTATTGTTATTTATTGTATGTGACAATCCAAGAACATTATGATTTCTTCCTCCAAGTACTATGAAAAATTACTAACAAACTGTCTGAACACAGAGCTTTCTTTCTGTGCAGAATTTAAAGAAGAGAATCAATCTATTTAATATATCAAAGACAATTTAATTATTTCTTCTTTTGTCATTCGTGGTTGGTTGTGTTTTTAAAGAATTTATTGTTTTAGTTTCCAAGCCTATTGAGATAAATGGTTGATAAGATTTCCTCATTGCCTTTCTTATAACTGTAGGTTTGTTTTTACTTCCTGGTAGTGGTGATTTGCTTATTTTTCTCTCATTTGTCTTCTGACATTTTAATCAATTTTAGTAAACCATCCAATCAATGACTTCAAATAAATAGCACAGGGCATTCACAAGCCTGTGAAGCCAGTTGGTTACATTCAGAGGCCAGCTCCACCACTTAGGAGCTGTGAGACTGTGTTAGTCTACTTTTGTTGCTGTGATCAAAATACCTGACAAGAACACTTAGAGAATGAAAAGTTTATTTGGAGCATACAATTTTAGAGGGTCAGCCCATGTTCCCTTTTTGAGCCTGAGATGAGGCAGAACATCATGGTGGAAGAACATGGCAGAGGGAAGCTTCTCAGATTATAGTAGTCAGTAAACAGAGAGAGTCAGCAATGGAGGATCTGGAGATGAAATATAAACCCCAAAGTCATGCCCTCAGTGACTTACTTTCTTCAGCCACACTCTATCTGCCTGAGTTACCTAACAGTCCTTTCAAATTATTAATCCATCAAATGAATTAATCCACTGATTGTGTTTCGGCTCTCATCATTTAGTTATATCACCTCTGAACATTCCAGCACCGATGCAGGAACGTTTGGACCTGTCATATCCAATCCATAATAGGGATCTTTGGCACATTAATTAATGAGGTGTTGCCTCAGATTTCCCTTCTTTTAAAAGGGAATAATAATAATATATACCTTATAGGACTGCTTTAAAGAATTAATTTGTTTAAAGAATGTTACCTGACATCTACTAAGCACTTACTAAACATTAGCTATTAATGTTTTACTTGCTTTATTCATACCTATTGCTCCAGAATGTAAAGAAAGCCCAAAACATCAAAATAAATGATTCCTAGATATTTGAAGTTAAATCCCCAACCCATCAGCATTACAGAGCCCAAATTTTTAACCAGGATTATTTTCTTATGTTTCTGATTTATTCCTGTAGTATTTGTAACTTCGCTCTAAAGCATTAAAAAGAGATCAAATTTTATGAGAGCAAAAGCTAAGTGCATTTGTGGGAAGCTTATACTCTAGATTCCTGTTGGGCCTCACAGCTCTTTAATCTCATAATGCACTGTGACTTAAGAAAAATGCTCAGATACAATCTCCAAGAGCACTAAGTCTGAATATGAACATCAAGAAAGAAAGCATACTGAATCACCTTACATGATGTTTGATATAGGTGAATTCTGGGTATGCTCAAAGTGGGCAAGTATATGTGCACACATGTGTGCATAGACACACACACACACACATATACTCACATCACACATATATGATAGGCAATATTATAGGCAGCAGTCATACTTATGTGGGTTTTTGGAGGTGCTAGCTGACTTGACCTTTTGTAAAGTATGGAACTTTGATCAGCCTCAGCTTTTTCCACTGTAAAATAGGTATGACATCATTGTAGATCTCAACGCTGTTTGTATTAAGTGGAATAATGCATTTGAAAATTTTAAGGGTTACCCTCTACAATTTAATGACTTAAGTCAGCTGTAAATGAACTGCAATTTTTACCAATAGTCATTTTTTTTCATATTTCATTCTTTTCAGTAGTGCTGAAATTTGCAAAGCCAATCATTATTAAATTCAGTCTTCTGAATATTATTATAATGGGCAAGAAAATTAGTAATTTTCATTATAGAATTATTGTATTAAAATAGTTTGTAAAGTCTCAAAATTTCTAAATAATTTTTATCCACATTAGAGAATTACCTAGATTGGCCTTTCAGAAAATTAATTTCTTCTGGGGAAAATTAATTAGCTTGTATGTTAGTACTGAGGCAAAAAAATATTATTGATTTCTCATTGTTTTCATAAATTAGTATTTAAAATAAATTCAAATGAAATATGCTCTCATTTTAATTCAATGAAGAAGAAACTATTCTTAGCAATTCACAAACTACAACTCAAAATATAAAGTGTACCATTTAATCAGAAAAATACATGGATAGGTACTATTACCTGTTTTCTATTGCATTCATAAAATTATTCACAGTGCTAATCATATTTGCTATGTGAAATTTAAGTACAATTATTGTGATAACAAATAAGAAGAGGCATTATACTAAATTTTAGCTTGAAAAGGCAAGCTATCTCTTGACATTTATATTTTCTCTCTTTACAAAAGATTAGATAGATTTTAAATGTAACATGTATGTCTTGGTTTTAGTTTTTCAGGTAAAATGCAACCTCTAATTTAAAATATGATAAGAAGAATATTGAATTCAGAAAGAAAATCATGACTATAATGCACAGAAATATTTTTCTTCTAAATACACTGCATCTTTGGCAAATATTGATTAATGTTATAGACTAAATTTTTGTGCCCACCCCTCTTAAATTCTTATGTTGAAACTGAATTCTCAGTGTGTTGGAGGCTGGAGGTGGAGCTTTGGAGAGGGGATTGGTCATGATTGCAAAGTCCTCATGAATAGAATAAGTGTATTTGCAAAAGAGACCTCAGGAGCTCCCACTTGTCTTCTTTCTTGTGACTCTAGGAAAAGATGCTGTCTGTGAACAGGAAGCAAGCCCTCATCTGCTGGCTCCTTAACATTGGTCTTCCAGCTTCCAGAACTGTGAGAAATAAATAGTTGTTCCTTATAAGCCACCCAATCTATGATACTCTTACAACAGCTCAAATAGACTAAAACAAAATAATAATAATAATAATAATAATAATAATAATAATAATAATAATTATCAAAAGAACCAGTAGGCTTAGCTTTAGATGTATTATTGCTTATGTTTTTTAATATTTTCTTTACAAAAAAAGAGAAATAGGACAATAATAACAAATACATCAATTTAGAGCACACGCACTCCAAACCAGGACCATTGCTCAGTGTTAGATATGCAATTAAACTTCTCACAGTGGTCAGTGTCCCAAGTTACAGGAACTATAATTAAAGAGGATATGTCATTTATCCAAGATCACCGTACCAGTAAATCTTAGAGCCAGTGAAAACGTTAATTTTTTAGTGCACAATTCCTCTCTTAGTGTTAGAAAGAAGAAAACAAACTATTTAGCAATGAGATTCAAGTAACTTCAAGAAAAAAACAAAAAATAATTTTTTTTATTAGGGAGAATGGAAAATAAACAAAGAATATTGTCAGGTGTTTTGTTCAGTATGGATATGTTTATTTCATATGGTAGTTCTGCCAGTCTTTGATGCCTGTTGTACGCTGAATCATCAACAGGAATTGTCTGAAGGAAGGAAGAAGAGAGAACAAGGAATATGAAAAAGTTAACACCAATACAATGGCAAATGAAGGAACACTGAAAATTCTTACCATTTAGGAATTGAAGCAAGGGCCTCTGCAGTTGGACATTTCCACTACAGTGTACAAATTCAGTTGAGCCTCAGTGCCTCCTGCACCAACCCTGAGGATTTTTTTTCATCACTTGACAGTCATCAGTTCCAGATGCCAATCACACATTTCAATTTGAATTTCTCATTTCATTGCAAAATTAATAAGCTTCAATCAATTTCATCCTAACACTTCTCTAAAACAAAATCACCTTCTAAATCTATATTGAGCAGTGCCTAGCTTTCTAGTCAAAGAGTCTTAAAATTCTTCCTTGTATATTATACATTTCATTCACAAAGTCTAGCTACATTCATTCAGCAACAATTTATTATGAAATAATGTAATTATTATTTTCTTATTACCATTGATCAGCCCCTCTTTACTAATATACTAAATTTAGATTTAATAATTAATGAAGTTGCAGAACTTCACTCAGTTTCAGGGATGCTCAGTTTCAGGGAAACAATCATGGGGAAAAGCAAAATAGCAGTATCTGATATTTACATAGTACTTACTCTGTGCTTTCTGCTCCCAGCATTTAACAGGAACTCATTTATTTCTCATATAAATTTTTTTAGATGAAGAAAGAAGGACCCAAAAACATTCAGTAAAATTTTCATATTTTTACACTAGAACTTAGATGTGAATTTGATATCTGGTTCCAGAATCCATGCTCATATCTAGTAGACTCAATGTTTTTGTCTTATAGAATATTTGATGGAGTACATTAAAGAGTGAATAAGTCATAGATACAAATGGAGTTACAAACAGTGATAATTGCCAGAATGGAGAAATCCAGTGACTACTGGAACTCTTAAAACTATTACCTGAAGAAGTGAGGAAATGGAAAATGAGCAGGAGCTAAACCTTCCAAGCAGAAAGCATAAATGTGCAAGAACCTGAATAGGAAGGGAAGATGCTTTGAGGAACTTAAAAAAATATCATGTGACCATAGCTCAAAACTGAAGAGCTATGTAATTAAGGTTGGAGAGATGCCAAGAGACCAGATTTCACATCTCTTTCTAAGCTGTTTTAAATTTTGCTTTGTTTTGTTTTCATGTGAAGGACAATTGTGGTGATTAATTTTTTGAGGCAGTCTACCTGGGTTGAAGGATGCCTGGATTGCTGGTAACACACTATTTCTGGGTGTGACTGTGAGGATGTTTCAAGAAGACATTAGCATTTGACTCAGTAGAATGAGTAAAGAAGACTCATCCTTACTAATGTGAGTGGGCATTATCCAATCCATTAAGAGTTGGAATAAAACAAAAAGTTACAGGAAGGATGAATATATTTTCTTCTTTTGCTGGGGTATCCATTTTATCCTGCCTTCAGACATTGGTGCCCTTAGTCCTCAGGTCTCTGTTCATAGACTGATTCTGGTGTCCAGTGTCACCAGCTTTTCTGGTTCTCCAATTTGGGTATCTCATAGGGTTTCCTTTCCTCCATAATCACATGAGCCAATTCCAAACTGGTGAACCCTCACTAATACAACAATGAAAAAAAAAATTATGCAAAGGAGTGACACCATTTGATTCAAATGTCAAGATCCCTAAAGTTACTCTGCATATATCAAAGGAGAGTAGTGTGGATGTAGTAGACCTTTTAGGAAAGCTGTGACCCAGAATCAGATGGGAACAGTTTGGATTAACATCATGTTGATGGCACAGATGGAAAAAAGCACATGAAAGAAAGTTAAATTAAGAAGGTAGAATGAGTAGGACTGGTGACTCAGTGAATGGGGGCCTATGACAAGGTGGTGTCAGAAATACTGTCTTGCTCTTACCCTTACATAACACCATTTATAGAGACAAGAAATCCTATCCTGAGTGTCACTAGGTTTTAGAGTCGAGATGATGAGTTCAAATTTGGACTAACTGGATTTGTGGTGTCTTTTAGATATCTGACTGGACAAGTTTTTTGAAAAGTTGGAACATGTGAGTTAGTCTTAAAAAATTAAGAATTATCTGAATACTTTAGCTATAAATTCATGAAAATGGGTAAAATAATATGAAAGAAATATGGAGAGCAATAAAAGGCATAATTCTAAATATTGATTAATGTAATACTGGGTAGGATACATGAAGAAATGCTACAGAGGACTTGTGTAGGAGTCTTCAGAGGGAGAGACATTTCACATGGCCTTTTATATTGTTCAGATATTTAAGCATGAATATGTGTTGGTTGCATTAAAATGAAAACAACAAGATGGATGAGAAGTAATGATATAGTAAAGAAGAAAAGGAAAAAGGAACTGACAACTCATATTTTGATTTAGTGACTAAACCTCCATACTTACGGGTCTTCCTCTATCTTACTCTATGTACTCTTTATACTATGTAACATTGTCAGAATTACCATTGCTCAGCCTTTTGGCTAAGATAAGATTCAGCATAATCTCGTTTCCATGTATCAATGAAATGTAGCCAAACTTGCACATTGCTATTGATTTTATATTATTGTCTCCAATTTTAATAAAATGTAATATTAAATTTCATTAATCATTTTAGAAAAATAATCCAATATAAGAATAATAAAATAATAAATTTTCCTAGCATTCTCATGTCAAAATGTGATAGAATTATCTTTCTTGGTTAAGAAACAGTTAACAGAGAAGAAAACACATTATTTTCTCTTTATTGTTAAAGTTTTCTGTTAAAGCAGATGCATAGAAATTTGATATCACTTTTGTTACAAAAGAGTACCTCATTGAAGCTATTTTTCATTTCTCTTCATCCAGGATTATATTAATGTCTGCATAGATAAAAGACTAGACACTACAAAGAGCAAGCAAAATCATTATGGTAAAAGAAAAGCAATGACACAGAATCTAAATACTGAAGACCCATATGGAATGTTGGAAAGTGCCTATTGACTCAACAGTGCAAGATGTTTGTGTCATTAAAACATTATCTCTTATAAATCTATTCTATCTCAAGCTCACATTACCTGACTGGCTAATTTGCCTTTGTCTAGACTTCATCTAGTTAATCCTTTATAGTATAAAAATCAACTCATTAAACAGATTCAGATTTTATTTTCTCTTGTTAACAGTGCAAGGAAGAGGGAGGTGGGGAGACAATTTCATCTTTTTCTCAGAGGTCTAACAAGGAAGACCAACAAGAAAGCCAATGTTTATTTTTATCTCAAGATATTCTTCAGAGTGTTCACTCAAGTTCATTGAGTTTGCTTGTTAAGCAGAAGTGCTAAAGAAGCACACACTCTTCTCCTTCTCTTTCTATTCCCTTGGCTATTGATGACCTACTAAAATCTTCATCATTTTAAGAATACTTTGATAGACCACCAGCAATGATACATCTCCAAACTGATAGCAAATGCAATAGTCTGTGTTAATCCATTTAAAATGTATATAACGGGAAGTTTGGCAATAGGTGGTCAGGGCTTCTTTTCTGAATCATTATGCTTTTAAGTAAACATTTTCAGTGACTACAAAAGTCATAGAGAAGAGATTTAAGAGGAAAACTCAAGGACAAATTTCCATCATTGTTGTTGCTACTGTTGTTACATTACTGGTTACTATTTTAATATATTATGCTGAATACCAGGTGATTTTAACACTATTCTATAAATCAGGAAAAAAAAACAAATATATTTACTATCACCAGAAATGATGGAAAAACTCAAATTCAAAAGATCTGTATATTCAATTTGAAGCAACTTTTGGTATCAGAAAGCGTATTAAGGGATAATTGTTTTTAACTTCAAGGCAATAGAATAACGGAAGTATCATCTGCTAGAGGAAAAGGGAGGGAAAAGAAAATATTATTTTGCAGATATTGTCAATAAGCAATTTGCTTAAATCTTAGCAGACAGGCATCATGCCTAATGGTCTCAAAATAAAGTTTAATTATGCTTAAAAAGGCTTTTGAAAGTACATGTCTCTCTTATCCAAAATGCAGTACCATGATCAAATGATAAAGGAAGATCTAATTTCACACTAAAAAGGAAGCTCATAATAGGAGAGAGGAAACTCAAATTAGTGAAGACAAAACCATCAACTTAAAATAATAACTTGTCTGGTGTTAGCTGTTATACAAATTAGAAGATGACATGACCCACTGGAAAGGACCTTGAACATGGAAACAGGGGACACTGGTTTGGCCTTTGGGTAAATAACTTAATACTACATCTTTATTTTAGTGCCATATAATGAGAACTTTCTGCGCTAGAAATTGTATATATTCATTTAATTTTCATAATAACCATATGATGCAAAGAATAATATCATTTTTGATCATCATATATATTACATATATATGTAATTAATCATCTCTGGTTGAGAAAACTGACATTGATGAAGTTTAAGAAATGTAAATTCATGGGGCTGGGGTTGTGGCTCTGCGGTTGAGTGCTCACCTGGCATATGTAGGCCCTGGGTTCAATCCTCAGCACCACCTAAAAATAATAAATAAAATGAAGGTATTGTGTCCAACTACAACTAAAAAATAAATATTAAAAAATGTAAATTCATGCAGATAGAATGATTGAGAGTTCAAACTCGGAAGATTCTGCTCTTATATTACTAGTATGTTATAGGGCATAAATATTAAAAATGAACACAAAATTAAATATATATCAGAATATTTTATATATATATAAATTTTTTTCACTTCAATCTGTCTGTGGTAATGTAGTTAAATAATTACATTTTGCTAAATTATGTACCTGTACTTTTATTTTTCTTTATGACAAAACAGAAAGCATGCATACAAAGCACTTTGCAAATTGTTATATCATTGTTGTCTAAAGAGGAAAAAATGTGTTTTATCTGTAAATTGATCCAGCTTATATCTTTCTGTAAATCTGTTTTTACTTAAAAGAATGACTAATAAGGGGCTGGGGTTTTGGCTCATCAGTAGAGTGCTTACCTAGCACATGTGAGGCACTGGTTTGGTTCGATCCTCAGCACCACATAAAAATAAAATAAAGATATTGTGTCCAACTACAACTAATATATATATATATATCATATATACATACATATATACACATACATATACATACACACACACACACACACACACATATATATAAAGAACGACTGATAAATATGATTATTATAACTAGGATATTTGAAAATATTTTCTCAGAAATAAAGTGACTAATGCTTGAATGAAAAATGTCAACAATATTTTCTAAATTTCAAGATTACAAGTAAAAATTTGAACTTTGGGGAATTTGAAAAGGTTATCATAAGCTTGACTCCGTCCCAAAAGTTAAAAATTTTCAGGTGAGATCATTAGGAATATTAAAATTTCGTGGCTTTTTTTGTTGTTGTTGTTAACAAATCACGAACATTTGGAAAGCCTGTCCCAGTGAACTAATAGTATTCAAGTGACCAACCCATGCTGTTAATCCTCTGAAAGTGCAAAATAAGTCAACGGACATTAAAAAGGGTAAAATATTTGCTGATATGCTTTCAGATTCTATGTTGCAAATAATATTTATGAGTCTACAATTTATCTATTGTCCATAACATCAAAGAAGAGTATCACAATCATCACAAAGTGCTACTAAAATAGTGCTTCCCTTTCCAAACATACGTCAAATTCCAGACATATATCAGTGTGAGGCTGGATTTTCTTTACAGGCTTTAATGAAGACAGCAAATTTATAGAAGAATGTGAAACAATTGTAGATTATAATTTTTTTATCAAATTCACTAGAGCGAATTGCTAATATGTAGCACAATGAAATTTTTCATTATTCTTTTTTAAACAAACAGTTAATAGTTATTTTTCATGACAATATGAAACAACAGCATATAACATATTTACTATGGTTATTATTTTTATTTCAATGGTTATTATTTATTACTATGGTTATTATTTTATTTCAATCGTAGTTACAATTCTGAAATAAATTAATACTTGTATATTTTTAAACTTCTTGGTTTTATTCTCTAATATGGCAATATTGATCTCAAATATAAAGCACTGTGCAGTCATTATTAATTCTAATGAATCTGAAGGATTTGTGGACATCATTTATTGTGCATTAAAATATTTATCCTCTAATGCAAAAAAAAATTGTAAGTAAATACAAACTATTATTATGGAGTTGTTCTGATCTGCCTTTTGCAAATGAGGAAACTAAAGTGAGATGAAGTAAAGTTTCAAACACATACAACTTTCTGAGTGATGAATCTTGTTTGGTGTAAAAAGCTAACTTTTTTTTTCCCCTTTCACCAAATTGTGATTGGGTGTATATATCTAAGCCAAGAGGAATAACTGAAGAGTAGAAATGAAAAAATGAGATATTAGTAATAATAAAATATCAAGTCCATTTCAATTGTTTTGCAGAATTCTGACATATAAGTTCTTAGCCCTTGCTTTTATTTGGACCAAACCATGATTTAAGAAACCTTTTGGCTGCTACCACATCTCTTACAGCTCTCATGAATTCATCAGAGCAAGAGAAGTTATCACTTGCAGCTGTAGAGTAAGACTTTACAACACTTAAAACATTCGAACTGAAATCCAACAAATAGAATTTGAACTTGATACAGTATTATGAAATATATCTGTGGTAAGATAACCCAGAATATTTAAAATTCTTTTCATTTTTAAAACTAATTTTTAATATTTTAAGCATCCTATGTATGATCTTAACTTAAAGAGCTCTGGAATTTCTTATATCATTGTTTTAAAAAATTTCATTTAGGCAGTGATATACATACAATCATGAAATTATTCAGGGTTTTTATTTCTGAAATTGTAATGAAAATAAGAAATAAAGAAAATCAACACAGAGAATGCTTACATTAAAAGTTTAACAGAGTGGCTACACATGGTGGCACAAGCCTATAATCCCAGCAGTTCTGAAGGCTGAGGCAGAAGGATCGTGAGTTCAAAGCCAGCGCAGCAATGGTGAGGTGCTAAGCAACTCAGTGAGACCCTGTCTCTAAAAAAAATACCAAATAGGACTGAGGATGTGGCTCAGTGGTTGAGTGCCCTTGAATTCAATTCCCAGTAATCCATCCCCAATCCCCCCAAAAAGTTGACCAAAGTTAATTTCTAGGAATAAATAAAAGCATTATTCTTTATTTTCAAAAAACTATTTCTAAGTGTGCATAAGTATATTCCAATTATTGTACTTGAGATTACATAACTTTAAAAATGCAACTTTTAAAAACAAATCATATCTTTGGACTTGAGTTCTTCATGTATTTACAAATGTTAAATATACTGTGATTCAAAAGTAAAATGTGCCTATTACTAGACCCAGAAATTTCATCTGGGGTATTTGTCTTAAAAGATAATTAAACTGGAACAATAAAGAGAAGATAACATATGTTCACTGCAGCATTGTTTGCATTATCAAAATTTTGGGAATTTAACAAATATCAATTAATACAAGATTATCAAAGAAAATTGATATTGTGTACACAATATTTTCTATTGAAAGAATTTAATTGATCAATAATAGCATTGAATAAATGTGCAGTTTAAAAGGTACAGTAATTTTATTCATATAAATTATCTATGTATGTTTATTCCTCTTCATATTTTCCAAACATAGATGTCAGGAATTACTTCTCAAATATTGAGTGAAGTGGAGATTGGGTCTCCCAATGGTTGAGGCTGTCCTTATCATGAGTGAAGCCCTGTGATCAATCCACAGCATCACAAAAACAAACAAACAAACAAATAAATAAATGAATACTGAAAACTTGCCTATGAGCATGGAGATTTTAGGTTATATATGCTATAGTTTAGAACATTTTTACATTACTCAAACATTGTTCATAACCATAAATTATTTGTATAATAAGATAGTAAAGATGTTTTCATTTTAAAATATTTAAAATTTTAATAAGTATGTAGAAGACATAAAAAAGCATGATATTGGCACGTGGAAATAGAGGCAAATGAATCAGTTTTCTCATTCTAACACACATAAATACTTAAAACTTGTAATCCTGAATATAACAAGCAAATTAATACTATAGATTTTAAATATTTTACATTATTTCCTTTGTTTTCTCATTGTTGTTTCATCAAACTATATTTTATAAGTCCCTTTGCATTAAATTTTTGGAGAGAAATTTTCCATTATGGAATATAATTTTAGTTTTATATTGAAAAATATATAGCCACCAAAGTACAAAGGGTAATGAATTTGTTACTTAAAGGAACTCATAAAAATAGAAGAAGAAGAACAAAAAAAGCTTATCCTCTTTGTTTTCTATATACCTCTGTTTTTCTTGATTCTCAGGTTTCTACTTTATACCACTTTTAGGTACAAGTTTTAAACGTATTTAAAATAATATATGTTTCTCATTTCCTACCTTTGAAGCTTTTAATAACTTTATGTTTATTTTCATAGGGTCTTATATAAGAAGTTTGCAAACAAGACAAAACTTAAATATCATTTTAATAAGTTATTTTGAAACAAAAATGGAAGTGACAACTTTTCTCAAGTAGACACATCCTATTTAATAAATTTTAAAAACACTAATACAGGTTTTAAGGACATGATTTTATCTGAGTAAAGCAGACCACACAAAATTGTTGAATATAAATAATACAGATGAATGTTTTTATTTGAATAAAGTGTATATTGACCCATATTAATTTGCTCTCAATTACCAAAGGCCTAGCCCCAAACCTAGAATAAAGGCTTGTGCCTTTTCATATAGCCCAAGCCTGCCTTTGCCTTGCCTACAAAATTAGATATATAATTTGTGCTTTGAGCATTCTGCCACTTCCGTGATCTTGACCTTGGGCCAATAACATCCATTTCTTCCCTGATCAAACAAGACCTTGTGCATACAATAAAGAGCAGAAGTCCCCCTCCACCCCACTGTAGCCCTGGCACCAGGAGCCAGGACAAACAAGGCACAAGGAGGCACCCAGTCAGACTGTGCTGCTTCCACCCACTTCTGCCTCATCCATGGTGCAATCTTGGACATATTACTCAACTTTTCTAAGCTTCAGTTTTTAAAGCTGTGAAATACAAATAATAAACTCACCTATCTCAGAGTAGACACAGAACTAAGCAATACAATGCATAGAAAGCATTTTACCATATTTGAATTTTTTTTTTCTGAAAAACAAGAATTTGTATACATAAAAATACTGAATCATTTTCCTAACTAAAATTCCATGATTGCCATATATTTACTAGGCATATTAATCTGAGAATTTTTAACTTCTCTGATATTATTTCCCCAAACTGGGCTATTTAAAAAGGGTGAGGGGTTGTGGGGAGGCTAGCAGGGTTGGTGTCATTCTCAATGTCTATCTCCTGACCTCATTATGATCTTGATGAAAGGCTTGCCAATATAAAATCATGACAAAGCTATTTCATGGGTGTGAACCAGGAGAAAACTACTTCAACATCATTTTTTTGGCTTGCTTACTTTCATAAGTCACATTTTTTTTTGGTTATTGTTGTTGGTTTCAAAATTTGATGATATTTCCACTGAATAATCTGGCCTCTGGGTCAGTTATGTCTTTTTGTAAGACCATTGAACTACTAAAGTTTTTCTTTTTTAAAAAAGAATTAGCATTGTTAATTTAAAATTTCCTTTGGTTTCAAAGACCCCTAACCTAAAGTATTGTTTTAACTTCCCTTCAAAATTGTAAGTCAAATCATATTTACCTAGTAGATGATCAATAAAAGATTCTGAAAGAATTATTTTGTTGTAGATAAATAATAGAGCTCTTTTTCCACTGACTTATAAATTTTTTTTTAGTTCCATTTTTTTTAGAAAAGCAATGGTGCAACTCAATATTATTTTTCTTTTAATGTAAAGAAAGAATTTTTAAATCATGATTAAAAGGCCAGAGAATTTTTTTGTATATTCCACTTAAACTAATAAGGTACTTATTTAAATTTATATAGTGTTAGCAAAACTAACAACTTTCTACTCCTTGGGGGATTTGGACAGATGACTTTCTCAAGTTTATGTTTTGAGAAGTTCCATTTTTGCAGCATTAATATGGGGGTTCATCACAATACTTAAGTTTTCAGTCAAAGTTTCCATATTAAAGCAAGATATTAACTCTGTCAGTAATACATTTGCATTTTATACAAGACTGCCTGTCCTGTTCAGTATTTTTAAGGAAAATGATAACAGATGACATTTTTAAAGACTAATTAAAGACAGAATATTTCAACAAGAAAATTCACCATCACACTAAACCCAATCAAGTCCAAGAAGTTAAAAATCTTCTCAAAATTTTAATTTTTACTTCTAGTTATATTTTTTTAAAAAACTATGTTTATGTAGTAGAATTTCATTCCAGAGTTGATATCCATTTAAAAAAACAGATGAACTCAGAATTGATATCAAATTTTTAATGTTGAATAAAATACATACAGGAAACCTGTTACTTCCTGACACAGAACTAATAACAGAGAGAACCAGTCACAAGCAATGCCCTGCCCCGCCTTGCCTGTGGCAGTCCAAGTCAGATGTTTGACGTTGCTCAAACGTGGTGTTTTTTGAATCTTAATTTCCATGCAGTTCCACTTTTGAGAAGAGCAATGGTGCAACTTAGTACTATTGCAACAACACAAAAAAATTCAGCCACATGGTAAAAGTTGATCCAGAAACAAATGAGTAACGTTAAAACCAGGCCAAAAATTATAACCAGGGAACCCAAAAAGAAGAAAAAAATATCGAGCAATTTCAATGGAAACTTCTACACTCCTTAAGATCTTAAACACAAAATTAAGGGTGGGGAAGATCATCATTTTATTAACTCTCTTTAAGCACTGAAATATGGGGCCTAAGGTGAGCTTTCTATTTCCCCACTGGGAAGGCAGAGAATTTATAAATGACAGGAATACATTTTACTACTTTGGTGATCTCTAAAACTATGAGCTATTGAAATTATAGTCATGTTAACCTTCAAGTAACTTCCTGTTTACTTAAATCTTCTGGATTCCCTTTAAACTTCTTAAACCTAAGGAACATCTTTTTTCAATCTTGTTATTATCTACTCCCTCAGGTCATCTAAACATTGGATTGAAGTTAACCTTTGTAGACAGAAAAACACTGATAGTTATGTTTTCATAAGGAATTTTCTTAAATCAATTGTTTAAATATCCAGAGTTTTTAGGCTCTAAGTTAATTTCTGATAAGACATTTGTGTTTTCCTGGTAGGGCAGTGTTCTGACCAGAGCAGACATCCAGTAAGCACTGAGTGACTCACGCAAAATCCTACATTTTATGTACTTAGGGAAGAAGGAAATAAGTACACATGCACCCATGTTGTTCAACAAAAATACAAGAACACTGTATTTTCTCTATCTAAAGAAAAAAAATTAAGCTTTTAGTTTGGGCTCAGATGTCTGTAAAGCTCTGTTTAGACTTTCTGATTCTTAGCTATTTTATGTTTTATCTACCTCCAAATAAATATAGGTTCTTTATACTACATGGGTTCTTAACACTACATTTCAAATATAATAGCGTTAAAGAAAATGAGATACAAACTAAAAGGAAAAAGGCATCTCAGGACACATGTGCGAGCCTGCAGAACTAGAGAAAGCCAGTAGAGCAGGATGGGTCTGAAGGATCTCTATCCCCAGAGAGGTGGATGCACAAGAGAAAGAGGAGGCAACCAACAAGAGCCATGGGTAGGAGGTCCAAACTAGTCAAAGCTAAGAAGACTGAAAGAAGGCCAGATGCAAAGACATCATTCCATCAAATTATTATTGTATTTAAAAAGTGAGGAATACAAAATCTGGAGCTCATTTCCTTCCCTCCCACCCAGGTTGATATTCAAGAAACAGCAGCAAGCAGAATCCTATAACCAGGAACTTGTTTTAAAACCATTTCAACCTTAGGCTATTCAAACAATGTTTTTCTTTTGTTTACTTAACCTACTTGAAGGACTCAGACTAGGAGTAGGGCTTGGAGTGAGATGGACAGGGCCCAGGAGGGGAGTGACTAGAAGGAATTCTGACCATAGGAAATTTCTAACATGTTTTAAAATAAAACTGAAAAGAAAGAAAAAAAACTATTTATGCTATATTTATACTCCACTCACTGACCATATTGTAGTAAATAAATAAAAGCTGTTAGGATTAAGTGTGGTTTTTGATTCCCATCTCATTGGCTAAATGATGATTCTGTTGGGCCAACTAATACCATATTATTCCATTTGAGTTTCAGATGCATAAATAAGTTGAGAAATAAGGTGAGCCAGATGACGTGCTTCCTTCTGTTTGTTAGTTTGTTGTTGTTGTTTTTGTTTTGTTTTGTTTTGGTGCTGGGGATTGAACCTAGGGCCTTGTGCAGACAAGGCAAACACTCTACCAACTGAGCTATATCCCCAGCACCTTCTTGTTAGTTTTGAGGAAAATGTATTTGTAGGGAAAAAAACACACACACATATTTATAAGGGGAGAGAGAGAGAGAGAAAGCGCTAGCGCAGAATTGAATTGATTTGATAGGATTTCTAAAAATTGTTTAACAGAATGAGAAGTTCTGAGAACAAAATAAATAAACAGATCTTCCTGGGAAGAAGTGCTATTCCCAACTACTACTTGTGCTTGATCCCATGGGTCGCAATTCTTCCATTTCTCTGAGGCTCCTGGGGAGTAGGTACTCCTATTCCCATGAATAAGATGTTTCTGAAGGTGAGTAGCGTGACTTCCATGGGAAGTGGGTTGTTGATGAAATTAAAGGAAGACACCTGGATTCCTCAGTGCAGTCTCCTTCTGAGATGACAGGGGAGTAGATTGGCTCTGATCTAGTACCTATCAGTGTGACTATATCTTTATACACTGAGACTGGAATCCCAGCCAACTTGTGATCATTGGTGTTTCAGTTTCATGATTCAGCTATAGGTTTATAAGGAAAATATGCTACTCAGAGTCCACAAAATGCAGAAAACTAACTGACCAGGTGGGTTTTTCCAACCTGCAAATCACCTCCCTCCTTTTTTTTTTTTTTTTGGATCATCTGACATTTCTACATGACAGTTAAAACCTACAACCTTAATGAAAACATTGCCATTGCCCATCAGAACTCTAAATCAAATTAATAAAATTATGTTCTTAAGAATTATTTGTTACTCTCTTAGAACTAGCTCAAAGTGCAGAACACCTACTTTTAGGTATGACTGGTACAAATCAGAATCAGTGACATGATTTATTCAGGCTCCACTCCCACATCCTTTCCCCAACACGTGTTTACTGAAACTGTAGAAAGTAAGGGGCAGACTACACAATTGTGTCCTGGATCTCAAAGGATTTCTGATCTTTCAGAAAGGGCATACTTACCAATTTAGGGAAAAAATAGGAACACATATGTAAATGTACAAACCAGATGAATTTCTGTGCATATAATGGCTAAATGTGGTCTTATTCTTTGATTACAACTGCTTCAGCCTACATGCATAAGCCTTCTCAAAATACATGCACTGAAACTTCACTCCTAAGGTGATGATACTAAAGTTTGAGGCCTCTTGGAGGCAGTTAGCTTAATGTGGGGAGAGTCATCATGGACAAAGAACTTGCTTTAGTTTGGATGTGATTTGTGTGGCCCTAAAAAGTTTGGTGCTAGAAGCTCTGTCCCTAATGTTAACAGTGTTTAGAAATGGTGGAATATTTTACAGATAGGCTCTAATGGAAGATGAAGAGGTTCTTAGAAGCTCAACCTCAGAAGTGAAAAACACATAGTTAACCTTTGAACAAGATGGGTCGGAATTGAATGGGTCAACTTATATATAGTCCTTTTTGAAGATTTGTGATAATTTCAAAAAACTCTTTTAATAAACGTGTAAACTATATTTTAATGACATGAATGAATAGAATATGTATCAGTAGCCTATTGTAAAATATAACCAAAGTATATATAAAGCTATTATAAACAGGTCAAAATTTATCAAAACTTATGTACACAAATACATAGACCATACATGGCACCATTTGAGGCTAACAGGATGATAAAATTAAAGGAGCAATATTAAATCATATCTGTAAAAAATGAACTACAGTGCCTACTGAACTACTGTGATAATTTCATAACCACCTCTTATTACTATTGCTACTAAGGTGAGCTCAAGTGTTGCAAATATCCACTTAAAACACAATGCACTATTGCTAATCATCTCTGCAGCAGCAGTTCAATTTCTTCAGTAAATTACATATTGCAGTAAAATGTCATCATGTGCAAAATATGTGGTATATAATACATAAACAATGAAAAATATATGTTAATCAACTGTCTTTGTGATTAATAAGGTCTCTAGTCAACAAGAGACCATTCAAGGTTAAGTTTGGAAAGACTCAAAAGTTGAACACAAATTTTCAACTTGAAGGTGAGGAGTCTGTGCCCCAACCTCCCAGTTGCTTAGGTCCCTAAAACTCTCAAAAGCTATATATTTCCACCAGAATGAATTGTTTTAAAAAGAACAAGTCTGATCCCTAAATCTCTTGACTTCCTTTTATCACCATGCAATCTCTTCTACGTGTGCTCCTGCCATTGTGGTGCCATCTGTCATGAATTTCTCTCCAGAAGAAGAAGAGATGTAAGCTAAATTATCCTCTTTTCTTTATATAAAAAAGCCACAAGTATTTTGTTACAGTGATATAAAAACAGATTAATATAGAATCATAATAATAAAGATTTGAGGGAGGCTATTTTCCCCTTTAACTATTTGAGGCTGTACCCAGAGAGCTCATCTTGAGTAAACAGCCCTCACCAGACACCAAGTCTGCTGACACCTTAATCTTAGCCTTCAGAACCATCAGAAATAAATGTAGATTACTTATAAATTATTCTGTCTTTTTTTTTTACAGCAACAGGAATACATGAAGAAAGTGCTATGTGAAGAGTCATTCTTCTCCAAATTCCAGAACCCTCAGGACCCAGCCAGGCAGACAGGTATCTCCAGACCCCATTGGCACATATTATCCAGGACTGCAGCTAGATGCTGAACAACCTCTATTTTGTGAGGAACATTATTTTCCTGTTTGTGGTTTCCTTATGTGGCTGGTCATGAAGAAATTAGGGGATACAGGAGAAGAGAATGAGCAGGACAAGTTCCAACTTGTGAGGCATTTCTCTTGCGTGAATCTTTTGCATAGTGTTAGGCAATGTGACCCTTTTCCTGTTGACTCAGAGGGACCAAGATTTTCAAGTTCATTCTCCCAAATATACTCACCAAACTCTGTATTCCCAGAATTTAACATAATTTTTTCCTGAAATATGAATTTAGCCTTCTTTTGACTTTAACTCTCTTACCATAAAATCTTGAGCCAGATTTTTAAGACATTCTGCTCTTCAGGCAAAGGACATGTGAATCCCTTTAAATTCTGCAAAGAATATATTCGGACTTTCATTCTGCAACCTGATTTGACAGTCTCTATTTTCTTCCTTTAGAGTGTATATAGCTACTAACAACAGCTCACCTTTTTTCACAATCTTCATCATTTTGTCCATGTATTTCATATAAAAAGAGGTATTACAAAGCAATGTCTTAGCTTTTCATCTGTACTCTAACCCACGGCAGATGGTAGAAAGCAGATAGATGATAACATCAATCAACTTTTGTGGATGTTGTAAACATTGCATCCCACACTTGGGAATATGGCTTTACCCATGCGATGATTGACTCAAATAGTTATCAGTTTATAATGTGATTCAGAACTGGATGATAATGCAGAATGCTCAGGATCTGGAACAAACAGCACTGCCTCTTCATTCAAATGACTTTGCAGATCCCTCAGTGCAGTAGGTATTTTTGGTACATTTAGACTTTATGGCTAATCTCTAAAGACTCACAGAGAAGAGCACATCTCATACCTGGGAAGTGGAGCAAGCCCTACCATCTTTAGGAAATAAACAAACAAAAAAATGGTCACCTTTTGAAAAGGAATATTTTGTGTGCTCCTTGACCCTACCGAAGACTAAGTACCAGAACACAAACTATGCAGTAACAATGCAATGAGATGCCCATCAATGTCTGGATATTGTCAGAAAGACTAAATATAAGTTATGTCCAACACAGCCACGTTTGTCATACAATAGAATTGGTATTTGGAATTAGACCTCACCAATTCCAAAGAGCATGAAAAAAATATGCAAATACTTCACCCAGACTCCACATCACCAACATCTTTTTCCCTGACATCTATTCTTTAATTTATATCTATGCCTTCCATAGGGAGAGTTTTTTACAACCAGATGACAGAAAAGGTAGAAATCTGATCCTGATTCATGGATGGGTCAGTTTAATATGCTGGCATGAACCAAAATATGGACTGTTCTCACTTCCTAAATGAATCCCACAGCCTCATTTAGGGGCCTCCTTGAAAGATACTGAGAAGGCAGAGCTTTGAGAAATTCATGCAGTCATGGACTTTGCACTGATAAAGTAGAAGACTTGGTTGAAGATGCACATGAAATTTTGATCCCTGCCTAATTTCTTGGCTTCACAGTTGGGTGCCTAAAAGAAACAAAATATGAAACACACTTAAAAAAAATAACATCAGTGCAAAGAGTCATCCAGACAATTGAAGTTAAAAAACTTGTCATCAGCCACCCCAGACTATATAATCAGCCCATCAATAATTAACTTAGATTGAAATAGTTAATTTAAATAAAAAAGAAAGATGATGTGCATATACCCACCAACACAATCCTTTTCACCAAGCTAATCAAGCTGCTTCTGATGTTAATGTTCAAATTATCAGGAGAAAACTAGGGAAAAAAACTGATCTTGAATAATAAAGATAATCCTTGGTGAGGCCAACCAGATCATTCTTATGGGCACTGATATAAAACAGAAAAGATTTGCATACTTACACATGAGAACACTGAGAAGCAGCAGTGTTTCTTTACAGAGATTGATGTAATCTAAGTATGGGTTTTTCTGTCATGTTTATAGTACCTTGGTCAGCACCAAATGCAAAGACACACTAAAAATTATGAGATTCTGTATAACAGTATAGAATTACCATGGACTAAAGGACCAAATATACAGGAAGGACCTGAACCCTTGGTCACTTGTATATAGGACTGATTCCTTATAATGTAGTACAGTTCCATGAAGTTTCTTCCATGTTAGAGAATAAAAGCAGCTTTCAAAGACATAGTTAAGTTGCTGATTAGATATAATAGTCCATGGGATTGGATCTTCTTCCTTCAAAACATGGTATATTCTTAAAACCAGCAGCTATGCCATGGTATAATGACACTAATAGTGAGAGTTCATAAGGTTGGAAAATCAACACGTAAAGGGAAGTGTGGTCTTTCATATCACCTCTCCCACTGGGCTACTGAAGCAAGTGTACTTCCCTTTTCAACTTACATAGGATCTGCTGAAATAGAGATCTGGTTTCTGGTTAGACATGAGGCATAAGAAGCCTTCTTTATCAAGAGAAATAGTTAACTTTCAACTTAAGATAAAACTACAATTGCCACTTGATTATTTTGTACTCTTCATTTTTGTATACAAAAAAATTACCAAATATTACTGCACTGGGAATTGAGCTTATTATTAAAAAAATATATATAGGGGCATAAGCATAAGGGAATTGGCTGGGGCCGGTTAAGGGCTTCCAAATTAATTGATAAATTTGAACAGGCAAGATAGTAATTTCAGTTTAATAAGAAAAGAGTGAACAGATATTTACTCAAAAATGAAATATACCCCCATATCATTGTGAGGGCCACCCCACTATGAACAGGGTTGTGGGGGCACAAATGGGTGTGTTGGACAACTCAGGAAGCTATAACAAAATACCATAGACTGAATGGCTTAAATAACAGACTTCTATTTTTCACAGTTTGAAGATTTGGCAAGATACAGGTACCTGTAGATTCAGCTTTTGGTGCCGGCTTCTTCATTGGCTGGAAGATGGCACATTATACGAGGGTGAGAAGCAGCTGTGGAGTCTCTTATAAGAACGTCTAAGAACTCTCAGAATCTCATCTGGCATACTCTGCTCTCATGTTTCGGCTAAACCTAATTACTTCTCAGAGGCTCCACTTCCAAACACCATCGTATTGGGCATTTGGGTTTCAACACAAAAATTTTGGAGTGACACAAAATCACTTCATAATAGTGGGTCTATACTCCATTTTTGGCCCTCACCAACAAACAAAGGGCTGATCCATGAATCAGCCTAAGGTATTATTCTACTCTATTACTCAATGTGGGGAAAAAAAATCCCAATGTCCCAATAATACCTCTGGTTATCAAGTTCTGCTTCCTCACATGTTGATGTTTGAACGGTAGAGAAGCACCCGAAGCAAGCATATAAAGCAGGGTTCATTTAAAAAGTAGTAACACAGACTTCTCCAGGGAGGGATTAGGGGGCCATAGCTGGTATTCAGGCATTCCCAGAAGTGAATGTACTTCTGTACTTCAAAAAAAAGCAAGTGTACTTCCCTTTTCACCTTATATAGGATCTGCTGAAATAGATATCTGGTTTTATATACATCCTAGACTTTCTTTGTTCTCCTGCTTTCTACCCCCTGATCCCTGGGCTAGGCCCAGGAGATAGCCTAGGTGTAATAGCCAAAAGGTGAGAAGCAGATAGGCCAAATGGAGTGATCCAGGCACCAATTAACAACTATTATAACTCCCTGTAGGGAGGGACAAGTCCTGGGACTGGTTACCTTAGCAACAGGTTGGAGCAGGGGTAGGTTATTTTGATAAGGGTAGAGGACAGGCTCTGAAGACATTAACATTTTAATTCCTCAGGAGTGGTCTCCAGCTTCCTGGACCTCAATTGGCCTTCATTTTCTCCATCTGACCTGATTATCTGTCTACAATGACTGCCTGTACTTAATCTGGCTTCACTAATAAAGTCTAAAGATGTGAATGAAGGAAAAGAAATCAATGTTATTGATTTGTTATAGTGGGTAACACAGGAGTTTCCCTCTGTGTCTTCTTAGTCTCATCTATTTTTCCTACTCAGAACTTCGGGCAAATAAATTAGACAAAAAGAATGCTGGATGAAAAAGGTGAAATCTAGAGCAGGTGGAAGGAAAAGGAAGACTTAGGACACGGGGATCAACTGCAGGGTCAGGGAATGTAGACTCTTTCATTGAATCTCCCTATTACAATGTTTCTTATTTTTGCTTTAAGAACTTTGGGCTAGCTAACAATATATGGCATGTGTATTCATTTTCTACTGCTGCATAACAAATTAACAGTCACTTAGAGGCTTTCAAAAACTCTCTCACAGTTCTACAAGTCAGAAGGCCAGGAAGGCTGACAGAAATAAGGAATTGCCCAACTTTGAAATTAATCTGGAGCCTCTGAGAAAGAACATTCCTTGGGCTTATTCAACTTGCTGAGAGTAAATCGAGTTCCTTGCTGTTGTAGGACTGACATTCCTTTTTTTCTGGCTGACTGTTGTCTGAGTGTGGTTCCCAGAAACTTTAGACTTGGATGGGTTTTGTATGCCCCTATAATTCTTGTGTTGAAATCCTAACCCTGATCACTTCAGAACATATCTACATTTGGAGACAGAGTTTTTAAAGATGAAATTAAGATAAAATGGTGATATGGTTGGGCCATAATCCAATACGACATGTACCCTAGATGAAGAGGAAATTTAGACCCAGACATGTGCACAAAAAAGATCATGTAAAGAGAAAGAAAAAAATGAGCATCTATCAGACAAGGAGAGGAACTTTGGAAAAAGTCAACCCTGCTGAAACAATGGTCTCAGACTTCCTCTTTCTAGAATGGTTAGAAAACAAATTTCTATTGTTTAGATCACCCAATCTATAATATTTTGTTATGGCAGCCCTAAAACACACTCAAGGTTGCTCTTTGGCTCCTGCATGTGGCCCCCACCATC
Source organism: Callospermophilus lateralis (assembly GCF_048772815.1). NCBI lineage: Eukaryota > Metazoa > Chordata > Mammalia > Rodentia > Sciuridae > Callospermophilus > Callospermophilus lateralis. The sequence goes on along the minus strand of NW_027514398.1, from coordinate 4,042,687 downwards.
TCTGAATTAGCAAGAAATTCTGATGTGCTTCAAATCTCTCTGACTTTCCATTCTGCCATTTTCTGGGGAAAAAAATTAAATTAAAAACAAACAAACAACAACAACAAAAAAAACCTCTCTACTTTTCACATAAATTCAGGAGACAATTCTACCAAACCTCTATGTTGTTTTTGCTATTATGGAAATTGAAATCAGGGCCTTATGAATATGAGGTAAGTTCAGTATCATGAAGCTACATTTCCAGCATTATCACTTTCTGCCATCACACACACACAAAAAAAGGATCATCCTTCCTCCTGTTTCTAATAATATGCCCTTTACATTTTCCTGAGTCCTCATCACAAAGACTCATGAGATCCTTTTTGGTTTCTTTCCTTGTTTGTGTTTTGCAGTACTGGGATAAAATCCAGCTTTACCTCTAAATTCTAACATCTCTTTTTGTTTTTTGTTTTGAAACAAAGTCCTGCTGACATGCCCAGACTGGCCTCAAACTTGAGATCTTCCTGCCTCATCCTCCTGAGTAGCTGGGATTATAGGCATGTGTCACAATGTCAGCCTCACAGAATCCATAGTTCTACTTAAAATTAGTTGTTGAAGACAATTATTATTCTTTATATTCTTTTCCAATTCTACTTCAAGTTACTTCTGGATTCCATCTACTTGGCTCCCAGGATTTCCCATATTTTTCTGTATCTGTGATGGCAGCACGTATTCCCAGGTATCAAAAATGTAGGGTTGGGGATATGGCTCAAGCGGTGGCGTGCTCACTTGGCATGCACAGGGCGCTGGGTTTGATCCTCAGCACCACATAAAAATTAAAAAATGAAGATATTGTGTCCACCAAAAACTAAAAATAAATATTAAAAACTCTCTCTCTCTCTCTCTCTCTCTCTCTCTCTCTCTCTCTCTCTCTCCCCTCTCTCTCTTTAAAAAAAAATGTATATACCAGAGTTCAAGCAGACATGTAGAACCGATAAGACTATGTCATTTCAAATATTATGAGAATAATAGATCAATAGTTAGCTAAATGATAACATGGCTGTGGAATGAACATGGTTGAGGTACCTGGAGAATGAGCAGGCAGTCAGGAAGGTTCTGCCCCGAGTACAACATGTCTGAAATTGTCATCCACAAAGAAGGATGTCTAACAGGATGGAACTCCATGGGAACACGTTGAAGGTATTTTATATAAAAGGAATTTCTTCATCTCTGGTAGAAATATCAACCCTTCTTTTAAGTACAAGTAACTAATTCAGCCAGACCTATTTACATTTTCTAGGATAATTCCCTTTTCCTTTTAACAACTTATTAGAAGCTTTAATTACGTCTACAGAATCCCTTCCTTGCAACTATTGCATTCACATTCAATTGTGTAGTTGTGAACTATAGTCTAGCTAAGCTGACATGTCACAAAACTACCCCCAGTGTTGTTAGTCTCTCTGTATGAGTACTTTGTGGTCACTCTTTCCACATGGGTAAGAAGTGTCCTGCTGTGAACATTTGTGGTTCTCTGTCCAGGAGTCTTTTTTCAGTCTGTAAACTGGACAGTATGAAAAGGTGGAGAATTTCATATTCCCAGAAAGAGTACTCATTCATGCCAAATGGACAGTGAGACTGAATATGTTGTCCTTCTTACCCCTCAGACACTCTTCTCCCAGCAGGTCTGACCTGTAGTCTGCTCATCACATCCTTCCCTCTGGCTCACATTCCCCTGGATCACCTTCTGCCTCCTTACCTGTGATTCCAGAAGTTACTTCCAAATAAATAAAGCATTGGCCCTCCAATTCCTGCCTTTTAGTTTCTTCTGGAGAGACTCTCCCCAAGACGCCTCTTTTCTCATTATTCTTTTTTCATCATCTCTAAACCAAATCAGTCAGCATTCTTGGCTGTAAACAACACACACCAACTCTAAAAAACATAAATGGAGCTATTTGCAGCAAGATTCCCAGAAGATTCCAAAAATGAAAGGACGTCTTGAGAACTGAATTCAGAAAACAATAGAAATGAAGAGAGATATATGATTGAAAATATAGTGACGTCTCACCCTTAAATACCCTCCTTGAAAAACCCTAAGCACTGAAAACTCACTGTAGCACTTTGGGCTCTTGACACTATTTTCTTGACAGATGTGTTTGTCCTTGTATCTTTGTGTCACTTCCTCCTGCTTCAGAGTCTCCAGCAGGATGCTGCATTGGCAGCCAGTCACATGGTCATGCTTTGGCAGCTGTGGATCAAGAACAGTGCATACCTCCCATCCCAGGAGAGAAGGTTAAATACTGGATGAAGCTAAAGGAAAACAAAGTTTTCTAGGTTCAGAATCAACATGTACAGTAGAGAACTTGGCATCTTATGGAATTTATTTTAGGATATGCATGGATGGATATTAGTGTAAATACTGTATTCCTGGGAAAGGAATTTCAACTTCCACCCATGCTATATGTTTGTCTTCTTAGGAATATTCTCACTTGAGTACTGGACATGAAAGCAGATACCACAAAGGTTGTGCACAGACAACTACACATGAAAACATATACATGAACATATACATGAAAACAGCAGGACTTCTTTAGGGAAAATTATTTACAGAATTTCAACCCATGGTCAATCATTTTTTCTCTCTCTCTCTCTTTTTTCTAGGCAACCTTGAAGAAAATTAAATTCCAGGGATCATGATCCTCAGGGATAATTTGCTTCTGCCAAAATGTAACTGGTTAAGTTGGTAGGCTACTCCCCCATTGCCAGCCTTGCTCACAAATGAACTAGATGTATTTGACTTTCACATTAATACCTACAAGGGGGAAAAGAAGGCTCATGTATGTGATGGGAGCAGAGAGGCAGTTGAGAACTTTAGGTCATGGCAAGGTTAAATCTGGGGTGAGGTGGAAAAAGAGAAAAAGTGTAAGAGGATCTTTTAAAAACAGATTCCTACCCTTGACACCATTCCAAACAAGTCATTGATGAGAACAATGACTTATGGTGCTTGTCAAGCATATTGTTTAAAAATGAAAAAAACAGAGAGAGAATAAAAAGAGAAGGAAACTAATACCAGCTATATTTAAAGCACATAAAAACTATAACATATATATATATATATATATATATATATATACATATATTATTTAGAATATGTTTATAAATTTCTTTTACCAAAATCTCTTATGCTATATAAATTGTCAGTGCAATTTCTTGCTTTATTACAAGATTTAATATGAACCTTTAACTTTCCAATATCTCCCAAATAGAGTGCACTAGACCAAAAGCCTCAGGAATTATTAAATCTTCCAGAACATTAGATCTCCTTTCATAATGGCAAAGGGTTTAAATGCTTTTTGTTCATAAATTTGGAAAACCAGAAAGATAGACTTTATTATGAAAAAATATATGTTGTGCTAAAGACTCTGCTAAATGATGAGATATGAAAGCAGATAAAAATATATTCTACAAACAGAGTTTAGAAAAACACATACAGCATAGCACACAATAGACGTCTTTACTGAGGCATGACCAATCTTAGAAGGAGAGAAACACATAGCTCAAGGAGCACAGTAAGTACAAAGTGAACCAGGAGCAAGAAAATGAATCCTGTGTTGTAAAATACATGACTGAACTAGCCAGAGACAAGATCAGGCTGGTCCAACAGGCAAGGTGAAGAAATGTGTTTGATAATATGCAGTGGGGAGGTATTAAAAGGCTAAATAGAATTTGTTTTAGTCTATTCCAGCTTTTATTTTTTGAGGGAGGTGAGTACCAGAGATTCAACTCAGGAGTTCTCTACCACTGAGCCACATCCCCAGCCCTATTTTGTAATTTATTTAGAGACAGGGTCTCACTGAGTTGTTTAGTGCCTTTTGCTGAGGCTGGCTTTCAATTTGCTATCCTCCTCCCTCATCCTTCTGAGCTGCTGGGATTACAGGTGGGCACCACTATACTGGGCCGATTTCAGCTTTTTGAACAAAATAAATTACTGGGTAATTTGTGAACAACACAAGTTTGTGGCTCATAGTTCTGAAGACTGGGCAGTTTGAGATGCAGGTAGCTGTGTAGTTAGTATCTGATGAGGGCCCACTGTCTGCCTTAAAGATGACACCTTCTTGCTTTATCCTCACTTGGTGGAAGACGGTAGTCAAGTTCCTTCAGGCCTCGTTTATAATGAAACTAATTTTATTCATGAGGGCTGTCCTCATGATCTAGTTGCCTTCAGGGGGCCAACCTCTTAATAGCAACACATTAGAAGCTTGGTATCCATATATTTTATACAGAGATGTAGATACTGATTGATATCTATGCATATCAATCTTCGCTTTTTAGCAAGTGAGTGAAAAGGCTGAGTTGAGGACGATCCCCAGTTCTTTGGCTTCATAATTCTTTGCTTAGGAGATGCATTCGTGACGTGCCAAAGAAATCAAAAGAAACCAAATGTGTGGAACATGAAGAAACATTCATCACTGAGCCTCTTGTATTTGATAAGCACATGTCCATGTAAGAAGAAAGAAAATAAAAGCAAGGGCTGGATACAAAGAGTGAGACTCATCACTGTGGGTGGCACAACAATCTCCCCCCTCCTTGGAGATCTCCAGAACCTAAGGATACATCACTTTGTAAGATAGAATGTATTTACAGATTTTACGATGGGGAGATTATCCTGAATTATGGGGGTAATTGATGTAAAGACAGGGTTCTTACAAGGAAAGAAGTACTTTCATCATAGAGGGAGCTGTGAAGAAGCAGAGGTCACGGGTCAGGTCACGGAGAAGCTTGAAGATATGCAATGTTGGCCTTGCAGATGGAGGGGGCGGGCAGGCTCCAGGAGTGGGAGGAGGTGGGGAAAGTCTCCTGAGGAGCCTCCTACAGGAACAGCGCTTGCAGACACCTGGCTTCAAGACACTGACCTCCAGAACAACAAGACAATAAATCTGTGTTGTTTTAAGCCACTAAGTTGTGGCAATTTTGTACAGCAGCATAAGAAACAAACTCCTTAGAAGAGTCAGCCAAATTCACAAGCGTGGTTTCAGGGAGGAAGAGGGCAAGTCCTGAGAGAGAGGGCTGTAAAATGGAGCACGGGGGAAATTAGCTTTTAAAAAAGAAAAGTAAGAGGAAGAACAGTATCCCCAGTACAGTGATAACTAATCCACTTGAACAGAAAACACTTTAGGTTTTCTAATCTCTTTTAACTTCAAGAATATTAAATAAAAATTAAATGCACATTTTAAATTTAGATACATTATAGGAAGAAATAGTAGAAACAAATGGCATGAGAATAGCTTTAGTTATTTTCCATGTAACAGCCTTTCACATTGATTTGATGAGGAACATATTGTTTTCTCATAGCTAGGGGAACACACTTGATTTCCAAATTTTATTCTTATAAATATTAAATTCTTATGAGACAGATAAGGATGGTGGGAACAAGACAAAATAATTCAATAAAATGGGCCCACTGTGCCATCCCCCACATGCTTTCTTTTCCAAGAAGCAATTTACCTGCAACCCTGGCCTAAGCAGATAGGGTATGTCACATTCTTCAGCAAACTGCCTGTTCACTGCAGGAGAAATGCAAGCCCAAATTTATATTGATAAGAGAATCCTGAAGGGGTAGACTTTTGTGACCATATCCTGAAACTATAGAAGATAAGATAGTTCCTCCTAACCATAAAATTTGTAAGAAAGTATGTTTAAGAACCCAATTAGAACCAGTCCATACGGACCAAATCAACTTCGATTTCACATGGCACTGTGTACTTAAAGGTCTTAGGTCATCTGGCTACCAGTCAAAAGTCAAGACCCTCTGGAAACTTCTCTGAGATCCCCAATAAAACTGGAGTGCAGGAGAGGCAGAGTGTCCCTCTACTCTCTGAGAGAATGTCCCCTATCCACTTTTCTTATCTCTTGAATAAACTCATCCCAGTTACTCTGAGCCACATGTCTGAAATCTTTCTGACTTGATCACAAGAATCAGCATTTAAAGGGAGATCTTTTCATTGAGTTTTTCGGAAGGCTCCTGTTCTCAAATGAAATAAAAACAAAACCAAGTTACATATCTATAAAGCAAACTGAGCAAATATTCCTGAATGTAGTCTGCTGGGCACCATTACTAGTGATCATGGACTATTGCTATCTACTTCCTCAATTGGAAAAGTACTAGAAGGGTAAGCTAACCCAAGGAAAAATGAATGGCTTCCCTCTAAGTCACCCTGTCCTTGCCCAAGAGTCTATATTTAAATCAATCCTCTCTGCTAAGTAAAGGTCAAAAGTTTGTGGTTGTTGCTGAGAAGTTAAGGATTGCTTGTTACAACAAGTGAATGCGTGAAAGAATGTCATGTCAAAGGAAACACAAGGCACAACACATTTCTCAGCATTTTTTTTATCTCTTGCTTTTTTCTCCATTTGAATCCAAACACTTTACTGTTTTCTGCCAGCCTAGGATTCAAGAATGTAGTATGGGAATCTGAAGAGCAAAATCCCAGACAGCCAAGAAAAACATGAGCTAATCCTGTAGGTTTCCCTGTCATTTGAAAATTTGCCTTTGAAAAGTCAGAAACAGCCAGGAGGGCAGAGACTGGGACAGTGGTTTCAGCAACAACCTCAAAAGGAAGACGTTCAGTCTTTTTTTTAAGGCTGACATTTACACATTGATTAATTTTTTTCTGGCACAAAGAAGGAATTTAATTAAGCTTTTTTTTTCCTATTAGATTTAGGTCATCAGGTCACCAGTCTATGATCACTAGTCATTTAATACCAGCAAATTATTATATAGGGCCAAGGGGTTTTGGAATGGAAGGTTATCAGGTGGTGAGCAAGGCTCTGTAAATTCTGGTCCCTGGTGGCTTCTTTCTCCTCCTCTTCTGGTTCTCGATCTGAGCAGACCTTATAATTTAAGACTACTCATTCTGCTCTACTTCTGGATGCTTTGCATATTATCTTTCCCGGTTATAGAGTCTCAGCCTCAGTGAGACATCCCTGATTTTCTCAAATATATTGTCCCACATGATAGCCATGTGTGGCTGGGGAGCACTCGCACTGTGGCTGATTCAAACTGAGATGCACTGTAAGTGAAAAATACATGCTAAATTTCAAAGACTCAAAAGAATAAACAGAATATAAGCTGGATGTAGTGGTGCACACCTGTAATCTCAGAGGTTCCGGAGGCTGAGTGGATCATCTTGAGTTCAAAGCCAGCATCAAGTGAGGCACTTAGCAACTCAGTGAAAGAATGTTTTTACATAAAATACAAAATAGAGCTGGGGATGTGGCTCAGTGGTTTAGTGCCCCTGAGTTCAATCCTTAGTACCCTCCTCTCCCTCCAAAAAAAAAAGGAGAGAAAAGAAAACAGAATATAAAACATCTCATTAAAAAAAGCATTCATTACATATAGAAATTAAATCTTTTGCACATATTGGGTTAAATAACGAATCACTAAAATCAGTTTCAACTTTTCAATATCATTTTTCTTTCAACATGGCTGATAGAAATTTAAAATTATTTGTGTGACTCACATTTGTGGCTTTATATCCTACTAGTTTCTTGTCCCCCCACATCATGGAATGCAGTAAATTCTCTGACAATGCTTTGAGATCTAAATGCTTTGAAGTCTCTAAAGGACTTCATCTTGCTAACAGGAAGGACCATGTACTATTTATTTCTTACCCCTGCTTCCTAGGACAATGTCTAAAACTTATTAGACACAATGAAAATATGCAGAATAAATGGAAAGTAAGGCATAAGAAAGGTATTTATCAGGAAATTATGAGAAGTTCAAGTTATATGGATACATATTATTAAAACACAATTGAGTAGGATGGTTTAGAATTACATTTCTCCACTTTTCTGTTTTTGGTGAACATCTGTTAATCTATTATTCAAAAATTTTGAAACCCTTTGACCAAAATTATGCTCCCATTGCTTCAATTTGAAAAAGCTGATGATGTGCTTCAGATACCAAGGTATTAGGCGGTAACTTAGCTGACCAATGTGCACTTACATAATGAACATTATATATATTTCTAATATTTTTAAACATCTAGACAATGTTACATTAAAATAAAACAATCTTGTTCTTTACACACAGGTACACACAAAGAATGTATCTTTCAGAATTCAGCATTGAATTGCAAATTAGTAACAGAAATTAATTCTGCTGCTAACATCATGATTTGGAATCGTTCCAGTTCCCAGCTCAAAGAACAGCAATTCTTCATTGTGACATTTAAAAGTACCATTAAAAATAAATAAATAAATAAAACCTTAGAACAGCAATGTTTTTTGGATCTCAAAAGGAAGCTTCAGTATTTTTTTATTAATCTGTATTTGTTTAAAAAAATAACTCATCAGAACATTTTATAAAATGTTTCATTTGCTAAAAATGCTTAGCTGACAAAAATGCCTTAGTTTTTTGAAATCTCTGATTTAATCTGGATTTTATTATTTCTTTGTGCAATCTTGTCGGAGTCCATATTAATGAATCTGTGATAGAAGGGGCAAGAAACAGCACTAGCAGCCCTCACTCCAGGCTTAATCCAGCCATGCCACAATCAGTGGTTCAGGTATTATCAAACATGAATTAAACATTGTTTTTTTGAAAAATAACATTATTCAGTAAAATCCATTTGTGAATTAAAATATCCTATTTTTTTTTAAAAAAAACTGCTGCTTAATATACACAATTATTTTAAAAATATATCATTCCCCATCAGGCTTTAAACATACCCTTGGTGGATCCACTCATGAGCCACTTGACTTTGGAATAACTGGTAGATTGACAAGATTCAAAACCTGGCTGCTTCACCAGTCACGATGTGCCGACAGAAGTGGAGGGGATGAAAGGAGATTATCGGGGTGCCTTTAGGAATTTCACTGATTTTTACTTCATGGGCTTCATGTTCTCACCCAGACTGAGAACTTTAAATCAGAAAAATCTGAAGATGAATTTCACTTCAAAACCCTTTTCGAAGAAAATGCTGTTCAGTAAATTATATTGTTCATAGTACATTCTTTAATAGTGTTAAAACAAGCTGTCTTATAAAAGTAAGGTATAAAGTAGTGTTTCATAAATTCCCAAGGACTATAAAGTGTAAGGATTTGTTTGTATAATAGAAAAAGCTAGGGCAATATATTCTATTTCCCTTACCTTGATGGTGATCAAGACAAACTTCATTGAGAGCATTTGATGAGTGCCAGAGTACTGTCTAATTTCAGGTACAGATTGACTTTTAGGATTTCATCCTGGTGCCAGTTTCAGAACTATGTTTATTCACTTTTTAAATTTAATGTCATGAAATTACATAGTCTTCAAAGTTCTTGAAAATGAACCATCATTGAAACCTTATATTTTTTTATTTATGATGGGGTAGCTGAGGATTTAAAAAGCCTTAAGGAGCTGGGTTCAGCTTTAATGAATGCTACAAATTCCAGAGTAAATTAGTAATTACAAGAATAAAACTGCCTGCTTCATATACCATGCACTCTGTAACACAGCCTGATAGACTTAAAGATGTGATGTAGATAAGGACATTTTTCTTTTCCAATTTTCAAACTAAAAGAAAGGCCACTTCTGGGGAAAAAAACCCCTCAAAAATTAACAGTTTTAAAGTTGCATGTTACATTTTAGGAAATTTTTCAATAAGTTTTGTAATTTTTTATAACATTGCCTGAGATTTCTAAGTTCTTAGATCCTCAGATCTGTCTCCTTTCTGCTTTGAAACAAAGACAGCCTGGTTGTGCACAACTCTAAATTCCTGATCGCAATCTCCCTCAGCCAATCTGTCTTTAGACCCTTATCTCCTTGTAGTCAGACTCTCTCTTTCAAGTTCATCTCAGGCCCCAACCACACCATTACCATTACCTTTCATTGGTTCATACAATTGCATCTCTGTCTCCTGTTGTATCCGATATACTCCTTCTTAGTAGGCTGTCTGTCCCCTCTTCATACATACACCTAGAATGAAGCACATTTTAAGGTTCAGTTCAGCATCATTTCATGGCTATACACTCTCAGTTCTGTGGACCCAGTAACATCCTATTCTCCCATGATGTTGTATAGTAATGCAAAGTAAGTATAACTGTGTCTTAAAGAGAATAGGTGCTCAATACCACTGAGTGTGGAATGGAATTGAATCTATCAGCTCATCTGACACAAGACAGACAAAACTCTGAAAGTCTGAGCAAAGTACTCCATTCTTCATTTTGATTGTAAGTTACTATAATAATATGTGCCTAAAAAGTTCATATCAGGTGAAGTATATAATATATATATAACAGTGACCACTGTTCTAAATGACCACTAAAAATGTTCCACTATGGTATACTCTCTAAGAAAGCAAAATGATTTCTATTTTACTCATTACTAAATCACCAGTACCATGAGTTATGTTTTTCATAAGTAAATGATCAATAAATAAGTAAATAAATGAGTGAATGGATGGTGGGATGTGTTAGAGAGTAAGAAGAGTATCCAGGAAAAGTTTCAGCAATTTAAAGGGCAGCTTTTCTCTAGATATTGAAGAAGCACTAAAAGGGACTACTCAATAGCCAATAGGGCATTTAAGTTAAATGACCATGGGACTATTTCTTATCTCTCTGTGCTTGGGCTACTTTGTCCCTAAATGAAGACATTTTGTGATCGGTAAAGAAGTTAATCATAAAACACTTAGGATAGTTTCAGGACATAAGAAAATCTTAATCCAAGTCATTAAAATTATTTTTGTTACTTTTTTTTTTACTTTATTCTTATCATAATAGCTACTTGATTAGTGAAGTGGAAATGGTACAAATCTTGAGAGAAGGAAATCTTGACATATTAACAGACAAGAGAAAGATAAAATTTCCGGCACATTTTGTAGTATTAAACAATTTGGGAGAGACCCCATGGCTTCTAGATCAACTGTAAATTTACTCACTATGTAGGGAGAAGCTCAGAAATACATCTTCACTTACAAAGTTACACAGTGTCATAAAGAAGAAAAATAAGGAAGGTTCAAGACTTTAAAGTGCCTGAATAATGAGTTTGGGATGAACCCAACACTTAAAGTCAAAACAGGAATGATTTTTAAAAGCCATTAACTTTTTTTTAAGCATAAAGAAAATGTAAGCAGGAGAGTTGACTCTTCATATTAATTATTTTATAGGTAATAATTAATGCTAATGTTGAGGGTTCTTTATAATTTCCCTAATATGAATAAGCCATATTTTATGATCTTTCAAAATTAAAGCACTCATAAAATGGTAGCAATTCTGAAAAATGGGATGTGCATTTGCTGTCTTATACAATGGAAGACACATTTTAAATTTCTTTGGGTGTGTTTGATTATAGCCCACAACCTAGAGAATACACAGAAGGGGAAGTTCAGGAAGCTGTACAGACTCAAATAGTTTTATTATCTAAAATGGTAAACTGCCGCAGTCTCTGGCTGGGCATAAATCACGAGTCTCCACACAGCTTGTAGATTCAAACAGCAATTCTTTATTCCCGAACTCACACCAGCCGTCTACAAACATGTTCTGGGGAAATCCACGTTCTCTGCCCAAATCCACCCTCCTCCGCGCTTCTGTCTCCCAAATATACTGTCTGACCCTAAGAACTCAAGAGGAACTCAGCAGCAGGATACGCCCTATTCTAAAGGGGGAACACCCTAATCTCCTATTATGCTAAACCGCCCTATTCTAAAGGGGGAACACCCTAAACACGGATCCGCCCTGGTCCTTGAGCAAGGTCACCTTACATGCAATGTCCTGCAAAATGTCCTATTTCCATGAGTCCTTCCACTAAAGAAACATGGGGGTACGCTGGCAAGGAAATTGTCATACCTACTTGGCTGATGGCTCCCAGCATCTCCCCCCTTCTGATTAATTAAACAACAAGTAATGAGGCTTAAGGACCGTGCCTGGTAGGTTGTCCAGTTCAACATATGGTTCTTACCCGTCATTGGAAAACTGACCTTTAGGTGTCAGCTTCCTTTCTTAGGTTGATACCACTGCAACTGGATCATACCCGTCACTGACTACTGGTCCAGCATACAGCCATACTTGTGGATAGGTCTATGCACCAGTGGGGGGGTGAGGTTCTTTGCCTCACCTCTGGAGATCTTTGATTCTGGAAGATATTAGTATTTGAATCAGGCCATGCAATCCTTTGAGGGCCCAAGAGAACAAACAAAGCTGAGGAAGGGAGAATTCTCTGGCTCTGGCTCCCTCTGAGTGGGGGCATCCACTTCTGCTTCTTTTGGACAGGCAGCCCTTCAGTCCCTGGCTCTTGCTCCCTTTTCCTCCTCAGGTGTTTGAACTCCCAGGACACGACACCAGCAACTTTCCGGGTTCTCCAGATGGTGTATTGTTGGGCTTCTTGGCTTCCATAATTGTGTGAGCTACTGTGAACCTTTGTCCACCTCATTCCAGCCACTTGGGCTCCTTGTTCTTTTTCTGACAACCTCAGCACATTCTCAGTTTATGATGCTCTCAAAGATTAGACCCTCAGGCTGAAATGATTTTCTTCTAAATATTTTCATGGCTAAATTCAATCATTTACTTTCAAGTTTTTGCTCAAGGCTCACTTTTTCAGTGAGTGTTATGCTCTTCAATTCATTTAACATTTTGTCTTTCAACATGCTTTTCTGTGTTCTTTATTATTTTATTATGAATTATCTCTCCACAAGAATGCAGGCTCCACAAGTGCAGGTCTAGTTTTCTATATTGTTCATTGCTATACTTTGGAGAGGTTTCTCTATTAACTGATTGTTCAGCAAATATGGACTACTTTTCCCCATGGAAAGAGTATACTCCTCTGTTCAAGTCAAATGTGGCTCTATCATTTGCTCTGGTCAATAAGAATGTGGGCAGAAATGACAGTGTGCCACTTTTAGACAGAGTTTTTCCTCCCTGAAAAGAGGATGTCTTCTGTAGCTGTTGCTTCTTTTGGGTATGTTCCTAAAATAACAGACATAAAAAAATCTGAATGCTGCACAGGCCTGAATCCAATCCATTCTAGCCTAGAAAAATCCCAGAAAGCTACAGGGACCTCATAGATCCCCAGATATAAAATGTTCTTGTAACCCACTTGGTTGTATTCACATAAATTCGTCTCAGTAAGTGAAATGTAGCTGATGTGTATCTCAAGTGCTTAGAATTGTTTGTGGCACATAGGTGGTACTCAGTAAATACAAATTAATTCAATAGTTAATAAGAAATAAATGACTTTTAAATATATTTTTAGTCCTATTCTAGTAGTTGTTGACTGGTGTACAGCTATGCACTGTAATTAATTTAGGTTCTTATATAATTGTTTAACCTCTTTCAGGTCACTTATGCATCATTTAGCAAATCACTAAGTAGCACTCCAATAAACTAAAAGAGTACATGTGTTTTGTAACAACTGTTTATTCAAATAATAGCCACATAAAACAAACCAGGTGCTTGGCTGCTTTTAATTTTTTAAGTCACCAAGAGAAAGTGCTTCAAACATCAAGATTGTTTATTTTTTTAAGAAAATAATAATGATGAGGATGTTGGCGGTCTAGTCAGTTCACTGATCTTAACAGCCAGGATGAATCCACCATTCAGAAACTGAATTTATTTTTTTATGGTATTGATTATAATGTGACTTCACTTTTAGTAACTTTCACATTGGGAAAACTCAGTTTAAAGGAAATGATAGATTTTTGGAACATGCTATTTACATGGTTTGGTAATGAATATCCAAGTACAGCCCTTGATACACTTTGGAATTCCTTCTTTTTGTTTGCTTTCCACTCTATTCTTTCTCTTTTTTTTTTTGTCTGACTTCTCTCCCTTAATCTCTTGTTGTTTTCCTTCTTATTCCTTGTTCCTTTCAAAAGGTTGTTAACACATATTAATGAGTATGGTCCAAAGTTCCAAAACAAACAAGGAGCAGAAGAAAGTGGATGAAAGAACTGGGAATTTTATTTTCCTGCCAGGTTTCAAATGGATCTCAGCAGCATCTGGGGTAACAGCCAGTCCTTGCAGAACTCGCTCTAGGGTTACCATCTTGTTAGTCTCCATACATGTGGAACTCATAATTGCAAGAGCTGCCTAAGTATTGAAAATCCAGGTATTCCTACAATTGGTTTTTACAGTATCAAAAACATATTTGTATTCTGTAAAGACCACTTACCTCTCTCTACTCTATTTTGCCTCTCTCCAAAGATGGCCATTCCTAACAACCAAAGAAACATGTTTCCTCCTCAACATTAGCAAAATCTACAATACAAAGGTCATCAACAAAGGCATTGGCATTTCTAGGCAGAATCAGATTGAGAGGGAAAGAATTCTGTGAAGTGTTTTATTTGGTCTCTAATTTGACCAGAAAGATAGAAGTTTTTGTCTCTAAGTCATGAGAGTGACCTTTATTCCTTTCCCATGTGCATTGTTCAGCATAACAGATAGCCTTAATACTATGTATATATCACAGTGGTATATTTAGAAAATTAATTTCTTTATATAACAAATATTTATTGAACTCTGGGTATATACCATGAACCATTGAAGGAGTAGGGGATGCTCTAACAAACAAAACAGGAAACATTATTGACCCTCAGGAAGCATACAGAGTTAGGGAGATAAACACTAAATATGATACATAAATCAAAAGTACAGCAGATCAGACAGCATCAAGTGCGGAAAAGAAGAAATGAATTGGGGAATTTAATGATTCTAGAGTAGGAGGTGTTCACAATTTTAGACAATGTACCAGGAAAATCCTATAGCAGTAGATCAAAGAACTAAAGGAGCAAACATTTCAAAAATTATATTCCTGATAGCAAAAAGAACATTCATAGAAAAGGAAAAAAAGAATTTCAGAAAAATCTCAGAGAAAATTGCTATGACCATCTATAATTTTATCATCCATAGTATATTTTTCCTGAAAACGTGATACAGTTATATCTCAGATCTTTGGTATAGATAGGTTTAGTGTGTGTGTGTGTGTGTGTGTGTGTGTGTGTGTGTGTGTGTAAGATAGAGACATATAGACAGAGAGAGGCACACAGATAGAGGGACCAAGTAAGAGAATGGGACTCTGCCCCATTGCAACACTATGAATCCTATTCTTATGCAAATAGTCTTTGAAACCAATTTTCTAATTTCAGTTTTCATTGCTAAAATGATGCTGTGCACAATATAATTGTACATAATTACACATACGTCAATAATTCTTTTTGAATATAACTATTCAAATGATGGAAATAACTCAGCACTCAAAGTATAATTTAATAATAATAATAATAATCCTCTGGTAAAAGTATAATTGAAAGTAGAATATTTATCCATTGATGGCTTAGAAAATGCTCTTTTATCTAAATCATTTTGTGAGCCAAGTTATATTATTACCATATTTTCAAGAATGTTTTATGTCTCCTTTCTATATATTTTCATTGACTCAAATGCATTATGTCAAAAGTGATCTTAAGTATAAAGACTTGCCATGACTCCATCGAGCTGAAACCAAGTTAGGGCACTTGGATATTTCAAAAAGTCTTTTAATGATCTTAAACTTATAAGAGAATAATGTTAAATTATCAGACTTATCAATCAAACAAAATTGAATCTTGGATATTAGACATGTGCTGCTATAAATGCAGTAATATAGAGCATATATATACATGTAGTTAGAATGTACATATGTTCCTACTGTAATCTATAATATAGGTGTAATAACATTTCTTAAAGTTTTATTTAGATATTCTCATCACTAACAAATTTGTTTATTAAAATTAAAATTTGCAGCTAGCATATACCATTACTCAAGAAAAAACAATCATCTTCATTTTCCTAAAAGCTTGCAAAATTAGAAAATAAATCTTTAAAATCACAGCCAGCATTCTGTGTGTTTTCTTAATTCTCCGTACATGATTTTCTAGGAAAATACATTTGAAGGATTCTCAATGCTGTCACACATCCTGCTTTTTTATTTTACAAGTCTATATCAAAAAGAGCTATGAGAAATGAAAATAGGCAATGAAGAGATGTAAGAGCGGAAAAGTCCCCAAAGGGACAACCAGAAGCCTGTACATTAGTAAAAGGCTTTCATAAACTTCAAAGTCTTAAAATACATAGCTGACTCCCCTAGGTAGATTATTTTCCTTTTGCAGAATAATTTTACTAGTTGTTATATTCTTCTTGGGATTGCACTGCAAAATATCCATAGCATAAACTTTCATAATTCCTTTTCTACTTGCTGAAGTGTCTTGTCAGCACCAATCTTAAGATTTAAGAGTTAATTGATTTTACATTTAAACTCCCTGAATTTGACTTACCTGCATTTGCTGGACTGGTAGGTACTGATTTTGTTCTTTCTTTGTATTTTTTGGTGATTGGAGATAGATGGCTCTAGCTAAGTCACAGGGCAAGGTCAGCAACTCCCTGATTTAAAAATGGCATGTCCCTTAGCCTGGTTTTATTGTCCTTAGTGGTTGGTGTTTGAAGAGTGATCAAAATAACCTAGGGCTAGAACTGGTTCATTTGCCAATAAAAAATATAGAACATTATACCACAGCCAGTCAATCCTTAAGTTGTATAAAAAGAAAAAATAATAAGCATCACATATAAAGGAGGAATCTATCACTTAGCGTCTCAGATGATGCATTGAGATAATTTTTAGTTTTGAAGTTGAAAATACTCTGGGGACTTTCTTGTTCACCTTTTTACTGACGTAAAATATACCAAAGAAGAGTACACATAGCCAAAGTTTGTAGCTCCTTATATTTTTCTTCCAAACTGATCACATTCATGTAGCCACCAGCAGATAAAAAAAATTGGGGTTGAGATCCAGGGCATGCTCCTTGACTGTTGTTCCATTACAGCCTTTTTGAAGTCATCACTGCCCTAACTTCTAACATAGATAGGTTTCGCCTGTTTGGCATGAATAAAATTATGTGATATGTACTTTTTTAATGGTTTGGCTATGAGGTGTCTCCCAAAAGCTCATGTGGGAGACAATGCAAGAAAGTTCAGAGGCCAAATCATCAAGTAATGAGAGGTATAACCTAATCAATGGCTTAATCTGCTAATAGGTTTTAACTGGGTGGTAACTGAAGGCAGGTTAAGGTGTGGCTGCAAGAGGGGGTCACTGAGAGCATGCTTTTGGGGTATATATTTTTTTCCTGGTGAGTGCAGCTCTCGCTCTCTGCTTCCTCTTGCCATGTCCTGAGCTACTTTCCCCCACCATGTTGTTCTGCCACATTTCAGGCCCATAACTATGAGTTCAACGTCTATGGACTGAGACATCTGAAACTTTTCCTCTTCTACAATTGTTCTTATTAGGTCTTTTGGTCACAGCAATGAAAAAACTGACTAAAACATTACTTTTAGGTCCAGAGTCTTTTGCTCCCATATTGATGAGAGGCTTCTACATGATTGCTTGAAGTTGTAGTTTGCCCATTCTCCTGTTGTGTAGTATTCTGCTGTGTGAACAGAGAACCTTTGCTTTCCCCATTGTATTCTAGACAATCACGTGGGTAGTTTCTCACTTTGGGGCTATTGTAAATGATTGTTTTAGTCAGTTTTTTTCACTCCTGTGACTAAAAGACTCGACAAGAACAATTGTAGAGGAGGAAAAGTTTATTTGGAGGGCTCACGGTTTTGGAGGTCTCAATCCATAGACAGCCACCTCCATTCTTCAGGGCTTGAGTTGAGGCAGAACATCATGGTAGCAGAGTGTGGTGGAGGGAAGCAGCTCACATGACATTCAGACATCAAGGAGAGCGACTCCACTCAAGAGATACAAAATAGATACCCCAAAGGCACACCCCCGGGAACCCACCTCCTTCAGCCACACCCTACCCACTTTCAGCTACCACTCAGGAAGATTAATTCATGGATCAGGTTAAGGCTTTCATAACCCAATCATTTTTCCTCTAAACCTTCTTGCATTGTCTCACACTTGAGCTTTTAAGGGAAACCTCACATCCAAACCTTAACAAAGGTGCTGCTAAGATTCTAGTGCATGTCCTTTGGAAAACATGTTTTTAGACTTGTGGGTCATGGAGTATGCCTAGGTTCAGCTTTAATGTGAACCTCACAAGTGGTATCACTTTACATTCCCACCAGAAGTTTATGAGATTTCTGGTTGTTTCCAATACATTTATTATCTATGTTTTTCTTTTTGAGGAATTTTAGTTTTCACCAATTGTGTTTTTTTCAGTTTCTCATAACTCAATTTTTTCAACTGACAACCAAAAATGAGCATATTATGCGGTACCATATGATGATTTGATCAACAGATATACTGATTGTATCATTTTTAATTAAGCTTATACATATCTCCCTCTTGAAACATATATCATATCTTCTCATAGTTTTAAAGACAAACTATTTGACAATGGATTTATTCTTAATTAATAGTTTATATCATTAAATGTTATATTATTTTTCTGCAAATTATTTAAATGCTTTCTTATCTATTACCTTTCTCTATGTTTTGTATTTGTTTGTTAGTTTTATACATGAGTATACATATTAAAGAACTATTACTTAGAAAAAATAACAGAAAATATGCTCTTGCAACAAATAATTTTTAAACTTCATTAGAAAATTCCAATTCTCTGTTCATATCAGAGTCTAAAATAACAGATAGAACTCTTCGTAATAAGTAGAGAATTTGTCTAATTTTTGTATGAATTGTTTTTTCCCCTAACTTGAATACTAAATACACAAAAAGAATGCTCAGTTTCAGGCTCCTATTATTGTAAAGAGAAAGTGAAGTTCATCAAAGAGCATCACAAACACATTTCTCAGGTCCTTAATGTGCATTATCTCATTTATCCCATTTAAAAAAGTCACAAAAAAATTCACGATGAAAAAAGTACTTTACTATTTTTGATCTCTTACAAATGGAGTTCATAAACTTGTAACTTCTTCAAATTAGAATATTATAAATGATAGAGCAGAACTAGATCATTTAATTCTACATTTTCCTACTTCTTTGGTCAAAGAAATCTCTTTTCACAGAACACTTGCAAACATCGTATAGGACCAGTTTTCTGCAGACAACAGTTTGGAAGGCATGATTCTGATTCTAAATCCAATCAACTTTCCCTTGCACCACAGATGTCCTTAACAAGCTATGATTAAACTATATTTAAAACAGCACAGAAAACCAGGCTATCAAAATTGAATTAGTCTCAGTATTTCATTCTGTGGCTTTAGGTGAAGGACATGGCTAAAAGGATTACCTCAGAAATGTCCATATTTAAACATCTTTAGCTATTTTTATCCTAAACATATTAACTTTCATGATTTGATTTAGAAGTCTCTAGTTCTTGTATATCTAATTCATGAAGGGTTTTAAAAAAATCCATCTCCTCCATGTGACATCTCTGTTTCCTCAACCATTAGAATCAGATCCTCTGGCTGGCAGCCAAGACCAATATGCATCTTGACAAATGTACAGAGATGGAAAAGAGATGATGGTAAATACTGTTGTGTCAAGAAATAAGTTCATGGGGGACACACAAAAGGAGCGTGAGCCCAAATAATTAGCTGATGTGCATACTTTTTCATTATAATGAAAACTCATGCATCCAGAGTTGACAAAATGTCATGTGATATTTGAAATGCTTTCCATTTAGTGATTGATGTATTTAATGCCTCTCTGGGCAATGAGGCAGATTCTATTTAAATTTGCCACTTTTTGAGAGGGAAGAATACCAGAGTATGGGACACTAAGTAACTTGATCAACGTTGAGTCTTCAGCAAGTATCCCTGTGGTTTGTATAGAGGCATCTGAAGCCAGGCCCTACTCTTATCTTTGCAGTTGAACTGTCTCTCAGGACCTTAGGTTTATTCACATATTTTCAGTTAGTATTATCTCTCAATCTTTCTCTTTAAAATTTAGATATTTCTTTTTCTCCTCTACCCCCTCTGTTTCAAACATCTGTTGCTGGAGAGGACTGATACATTTATTTTCCTATACCTGGTCTCATCATTAACTTTTGTATAATGTGAATGAAAACGATTGGAACTGGAGAGTGACCTATTTCATTCTCTCAATGTTTGTTTCTAATTGATTCTTTTTAGTTTTATGTGACTGTAGAAACCATTTTGACATGACTATAAAAGCATGGAATATATCTTGTTCTACTACTCAATGTTTTAAGGGGTCTGTAGCATACTTAGTTCAGGAGGCAACAGGGCTGTCTGATGCAAAGAGAAATAGCCCATGTAAGATTCTCCACTTCTTATAAATATTTCAAACATTGCATGGAAAAAGCAATGATTGAAAAGTCAATTATGCTGATACATCTAGAGTTTGAGCTTCTTTTGGTTGACTTAACCATCTTTTTATGAATGTCTTTATATGTGTGTGTGTGTGTACTGGGTGCTTAACTGCACAACCATATCCCCAGCCCTTTTATTTATTTCTTTAATTTTTGAGACAAGTTCTCACTAAGTTTCTTAGGGCCTCATGAAGTTTCTGAGGTTTGCTTTGAGCTTTCAATCCTCCTACTTCAGCCTCTCAAGCTCCTGAGATGATAGACATGTACTGTGGTTCCCAGCTATGTTTTTGAATTCTTGAAATCAAAACAAATTTATCTTTAGTACATTGAGGATTCATTTTTTTTCACTGGAGATACTACAAGTAAATACTAAAACACCCAGAAATTGAAGCAGAAAAAGTTAAAATTATCATATACAAGCCTGGTGTGTCAACCTTTCAGTGTTATCTTTGTTCCATGAGAATCTGATGGGGGCAGAACATTGGTTGGCCCTTTCTTCCTGTAAACAATGAAGTGCAGTCCACCAATTTTCAAATATTTTATTTATTTTTAATTAAAAATTAGTAATTGTGCATATCTATAATATACACTGTGATGTTTAAGTCTCCATATACATGGAAGAAAGAGTCAATGAAGCTTATTAACACAGTTTCCCAGGGGCTTCTCCTTAGGTCAGACCTTCAAGGCTCAACCCGTAAGAGCAACTGCCATTTACACTTTTATTTCGATGCTTTCCAATTTCTGTGAAACATTTTATCAAATAGGGTAGGAGGTTTTATTATTACTATTATTATTATTATTTGTTCTAATTAGTTAGCCATGAGAGCAGAATGCATTTTGACTCATTGTACACATATGGAGTATTTTTAACATAATAACCTGTCAGTATTTTCCTGTAAATAAATGGCACTTTAAATGTTGAGAAGTTGTTCGTTTTTGTTTCAAAATCGTGTCCAGAGATGAAACTCAATGCCATTCCAACGAAAGGTACTCTGAAAAGGAAAACTTAATCACCTCAAATATAAACACCCTGTTGTGTGGGCTGTCTTAGAAAGGACCAAAATCTAAAGGGATCTATCACTTTAGCGTGAAGACAGGAGCACACACACATTTTTTACTGTAGTCATGGATTTGCTAGGTGCATGATATCAAGACTCAAGATAAATGCACTCAACCCTAAAAGGCCTTTCTGTTGTTTCTCTACACAGTAGCTTGGGAGATAACTGTGCTGTGTTTGGGTTTTGTTTGTGTATTTACTGAATGATTTGGGGATTCTCCTTCTGAGCCCGTGTTTACTGAGTGCTCTTTCTTAGTTGGGTACTTTTCCCGGGTTTCTTATTGAACCCTGACAGTGGTGCTCTGAGGGAGGCTTCCCGGCCACCAGGCTCACTACAGACAAGAAAACAAGACAGTTTGTCCCAGGCCACGTGACCAGTATGGGGCCTACTGCACTTCTTGCCCATCCTCTTCTTGCCTTGTGAAGGCTCTTCAAACCAGCCATTCTCTCCCTTCCCAGATCTCCCTGAAAGTCCAAGGTGCCCTTCATGCACACGCACTCCATTGTCAGCTGCCCACTGACCTGTTTCTCTTGCTGCTTCCAGGGCAGATGTTGTTGCCACAGCTGCTGCCTCCACCAGGGCAGCCTTTACTGCTGGAACTCCCAGTGGAAAGAATGTTCTCCCTCTCAGTGAATCCAGGCTATACTTAAGGCTACCCACATTCCCCACATGTCCTTCCCAGAAGATGGTCTCTTCAAATCCTCAAACACTACTCTCAGGAAAAACAACAACAACAACAACAAAAAACACAAATTCTCGGTGGGAGGGTGCATGATTTTATGATTAAATACTTACCATGTGACATGATTTTGTTCAGTCTTCTCAGAAACTCTGTTGTCTGACAGACTGGGAAGCATCAGGTTAAGAAACAAGAACAGAAATGGAATACGACCCTATTTCCTATTCAACAGAAGTGCTTCTCCAGTGATTCAAGTTTGGTTTTCCTGTTGGGAATGCATTCTTCAGCTGATCCTCGGACAGTCTGCGTGCCTGCATGGCCCAGCACTCAGACTCCTGGAAAGTTGACGTAAACATGATTTTCTTCAGGATCATCTTCATCTGTAGAAGCATCCTAAACTTTCAAAAAAAAAAAACACACACACAAAAAAACAGGGAACTCTTAAATATTGCAAAAAATAAAATAAAATATCTACAATATCTTCAACATTATAGAATGAGATTACATCTTTCTCAAGCGGACTTTTGACTTTTACACAACTTTGCCCAAAGAGTTGTCAAAACCAGCCAAATGCCTTGCTTGACTCCATACTTACTAACCAACTTTCTGATTTTTCAGCTTGACTTCACAAACATCTTAATCACAGGGGAGTGTACCAGTGATGAATAGGAGCACGGGACCCTGGAACGATCTGTTCTCATTGTTGTTCTACTTCAGGGTTTCCATAACATCAGTGAATTTCACATCATTTTCACAAATCTGTGTATCACATGTTTTATTATGTAGTTAACATTTCACTTTAAATAGAATTAATTATCTTATACATACAGAAATCAAATTTAAAAGTAAAAGAGCAAGCTTAGATAATTCCTTAGCATTTTAAGTATGCATCTTCACTAAGGTTATGAGAAATGATATAAATCAATATGCTCAAGTCATTTTTTAAATTTGAAGCATGAGTTTACAAGTCAAGAATAACATTACCCCTGTTACGTCTCACTTTAAAACATCTGTGATTAATTTTTATTGTCTAGATAACAGTTTTAATTTTTAATAACATAAAGAGCCAGGGTTAGAAAAATCAATGTAAAATCTTAGGAGCATAAGTAGATGGACAGATTTTAGAATTGAAAAAAAGATTTTATGATTTCCCATGATGGTATAAGTTAATCTAATGGTTACTAATGGCCTTCGTTTGTAATTACAATTCAATGTGCAAATATGCTTATCTTTTAAGGATCCCCTAAGCAAGATTGTGCTTTCATGGTATCTGACAATAATTCAGCTGAACTAATTTTGAAAAAAACAGAACAAATAACATGAAAAATAAGACTGATGTCATTTTGAGCTTTTACTGCTGAATCACTGAAGCACATTAGCACCAGGGCACACTACAAATCATACTGTTAATTCCTAGGGAAAGTAAGGGTTGCCACGCTGAAGAGCTTCTAAACTCTAAAATCAGATCTTACATGAAAGAAATGTAGTGAAATGGAATTCAAAGCTAGAATGAGGGAGATACAAACCAAAACAACAAAGTCATTATGGTGGCTCCATATTTTCTGATACTGATCTGAGGGTGACAAACATTTCCATAAAAGGATCTTTTAGCTAACTATTTCCTAACCCCATTAGAATATATGAAATCTGTCCAAGAACTGTCCCCATTACTCTCTTCTTTTTCCAAAATGAGTAGATTGGGTTACATAACCCACATGAGTTTGATGGCTCCAAATTAGCACCATGAATACCAGTCCCTGCCTTGTTGGTATCTTCTGTTCAGCTCCAAGGTTAAGACCAGCCACAAAGCCAACATCTATTCAGTGAGAAGAACCTCCTCTCATCCCCAAGACAGGTACAGAATTTCAAAAGTTTTTTCTTGTAGGACATGGAAACAGGCATTTTCCCTCATACATCTCTTCACTACAGGCTCAAGATATCTTTGCCTGTGGTCAGTCCTCAATTTACCATCATTCTTTAGCTTCCGGATGGTTCAAGTCAAATGCTTTATGTTCCCTTTGAGAGTCTGATTGGTTGTCACTCCACCCTACCCTGACCCGACTGTAGTCTGCTCTGAGATCCAGTCCATGGGATGGGAAACCAATGCCTGTGTATATAATTTGCCTCTTCCTTTCCATGTGCCACCCAGAGAAAAGACCCTGCCTATTCAAGCTTACTTGTTGGAATGCTCTCCTGCATGGACAGACCTCCCAGAATCCTGACCTCACACACACTGACTCAATTTTTGGAGGTAATGATCCACCCACAGAACTGGTTGACCTTCCCAGTTGTAACTTTTCCTGGAATTAGACCTATAACATTTTCACTCTCTCTTAAAATGACCCCACACCATGAAGCTCTTCCCTCCTAAACAACCTCAAGCCACATCAATTTCTATGACTTTCACATTGCATAGTACTCAATGGAGCATCTCTTAAGTTTATCTCATGCAAAGGATCTTGCTTGTGGTTGGTACCAAGACCAGACACACACACACACACACACACACACACACACACACACACACTCATGCACAACCTTTCTTTACATTGCATTTCTAAAGTGTTATTGTAGCCTAAAAATTTTAAGTGATACCTTGTTAACATTTTCAGTAAAATCATTACTATATTTTTAACTACAAAATTTATATTATAATTATGTAATGTGTAAGTATGTGCAATCTAGATGTGGATTCTGGATCTGCAGATTCAACAAATCTTAAATAAAAAATATTTCAGAAGAAAATTTTGTCTGTACTGAAAATGTGCAGACTTTTCTTTCTTGGAATGACTCCCAAAACAATACAGCGTAACAGCTATTTCCATAGCATTTACATTGTATTAAGGGATTATAAGTAATCTATAGAGATAATTTAAAGTATATCAGAGAATGTGAGAAAGTTATATGCAATCACTACATCATTTTATACATGGGTCTTGAGCATCTATGGCTGGTAACAATTCTTCTTAGATTCCAAGAGACAGCTGTTTTATATAACATAGAATATGTTATAATTGTGTAATTAATAAATATAAGCACTATTTAAAGATTCAAATGGATTGTTCTATTGTATCAAGCTTTTACTTCATTTTAAAGAATAGAAAAAAAATTGTGTTAACCTCATTTGGAGCAATCTGGAAAGCAGATCCAAGGTTACAGCCTGGCAACTCTGCATTGCTTTATAGACTCTCCTTCAAAATCCTTCTGGACCACTGTCAGAAACCAGTAAAGCAGGCCTTATCTGGGGCCTAGGACTGGATGTTTTAGGCTATAATTTAAATTCTATTTTCCTGAGGATTCTTCATAATCTCTGTCAAGACACACTGACCCAAATGATAAAGAGATCAGTAAATGTACTCTTTCTTTTTTGCCTTCTATAGATGTGTTAAGTGAAAACATGGCATGCTTTATACTTTTTAGGACAATGGAGACAGAGAGGGTGCTAACACAACTACTGCCTTGCTAATTAAATATATATATATATATATATATATATATATATATATATATATATATAGAGAGAGAGAGAGAGAGAGAGAGAGAGAGAGAGAGAGAGGGAGCATAGTGCATTGCACATTGATTTATTGTATATGCCAGACTAGATATTGGCAAATTCTTTTTAATAGAGGGAAAGATGGAAGCTATTTTAGGTTTTGTGGGCCCTAGATCCTGGTTCAACTAATCAACTACTCTGTTGTAGCATGAAAGTTGCCCTAGACAGTAAGTAAGTACTATGATTTGACTCCAGAATGTCCCTAAATGTCCACGTGTTAGAGGCTTGGATCTCAGCTTGGTGCTGTTAAAAGATAGTGGAATTTTAGAAGTATGGCCTTGTGGCAATTCTTAAGTCATCATCAATGATCACACCATCAGTGTGACCTTCAAGGGGATCATGAGATGTCCAACTCTATTGCTCTCTCTCTCTCTCTTCTCTTCCTACATGTCATAGGATGAAAAACTTTGTTCCATCATATATCCTATCACAATATGCTACCTTGCTAGAAGCCCAAAAGTAATGGAACTAACCAATCAGTGACTAATAATTTCAAAACAATGAGCTAAAATGAACTTCTCTTCCTATAAGTTGATTATCTCATATGTTTTGTTATAGTACCACACACTGACAGTAAGCAAGTAAGTACAGTGGTCTTCCAATAATACTTTATTTACCAAAATAAATAAATAATAAGTTGTAGCCAGTCCTCCTACAAACAGAGCTTGTTGACTCTTGGTGTAAAGTATAAAACTTTTGATTTTAATAGAAAATACATAGTTTAACATACAATGCTATGTATATTTATTTTTTTACCAGGAAGTGTAATTTAAAGTGGATATATTGGAAAATTTATAATCAATTATCAAGAAATGGAAATTAAACATTCTAGAAAGAGTTCTCATTAATTGTATCATGTTATAAACTTTTTATTTATTTATTTATTTGGTACCTTGGTAGTAGAGAGAATTAAATTCAAATTTCTTCCTTTACAAAAAAAAAAAAAATAACAAACTTAGAGGGCCATGTTTTTGAAGCTCAGCCACACAATTTCAGTTGTTTCTTTTTTGTACATTTAAATTAACTGTGATCTAATTAACAAATTAAATAGAAACAATTAGAAGCATTTTTCCATTTATACTTTCAATGGTCGATTTATTTGCTTTTCTCCTTTTTAAATAAAGAGAGTGAATTAATTAAACAGAGCTCAATGGACTGAGTATTAACAAAAAGCACATCTGTGATCAGCACACAATGCACTCGAATTACAATACAACTTGCAGTTTCACCTTTGTTACGCAATCGCCCTCTGTTGTTGTGGTACATTCCTTTCAGTTTTTGTCTTCATTAAAAGAACTAAAATGAGACTCAGGAAACCCAAACTAAAACTTTTATACAAAACTTTCCATATTTGCACTCCAAACATTGCACGAAACCCACTGTCCCCTTTTCTTTAGTCAGAATGTTGAGAAGATACAGGTGTGTGGATCTTAGACCACAGAGTCATATATATATATATATATATATTTTTATCTGTGAGCCACCTAAAGTATTCCAATCCCTCTATCTTCAAAGTCCAAGCTGAGAAAGCAAGAAAGGTTGTCTGTGTTTTGGCTTGGAAAAATATCATAACAATTCCTTTTTTACGATTATTAATTTATTTACTTACTGGATCCTCCCTTATAAGAAAGAAAAGAAAACTCATCTCCAGGATCCTTTCTGGTCCCAGGCTCCTCTCCTAGGGTTCATATCATCAGTCATCTTCACTGGATTGACAATGTTTACATCACCTAGTCTAGATTTCCTTGAATTAATAAAACCTGAAGATCGGTTAAAGACACCATTGCAAAAATATCTTTTCTTCTTTGAAGAGTAGTTTTATAAAATAAGAATGGAATAAAATATCGTGGATATTGGGTTTAAGGTTATCATTCTTCCAATTCAGTGTTTCCAACAATGTTTATTAATTTTACAACATCACATTTTCAAAATATGCTGATCTCATATTTCCCACTAGAACTTCAAATCACATAGAAGGGCTAAGAGCCACAGCCAAATAATATGATGCATGGTATTTTGGGTTGAAAGGTGATGCCAGCAAGCCATTGAGATGATATGATTATGTTAAGATTTGCATTCATATGGATATTGGACTCCTGCTGTCCACCTTGGCCTGCTATGGGACTCCTGGAGAGTTCACATTGGTTGGGGAAGTGCGGTAGGAGGGAATTCCGGAGGAGGGACTTCCTGTTGGGGCCCCGGGAGAAGGCGGCGTGAGTGGACAATCTTCCTGGGAGCCTACAGGGCATTGGTAGCAGTTTCAAAAATAAAGTTTGTTCCTGCTTGAGTGGCTCGTGATTTTGTGCCCAGCCACACTGCGGCATAGAAGCAAGAATTATTTTCCACCCTAAGATTTTGAAAAAAGGATGGAATAACAGATTCCCACTTCTTAGTTTTAGGTTATTTTCTCTTTGAAAGTTACCTTTTCATGATCAACAGCACAGTATGTCTCGAAAACTCTGGAAGTGAGGGCTCTGAGATATCCTGCTATGTTTGCCAGATCTCTTAGCCAGATCTGAAGACAAGGTCGCATGGCTTCCAGGGTTTGTACATTCTATCTGAAGCAGAACTAACTACTATATCAGAAATTGTTATGCTAGTGGGCACATTTTTCTGTTGCAGATGGAATGATCTTACTTTAGGACTCTAGGAATTTTCATAGCAAATTTTCTAGAGATTGCAAAAGACTGAACATATTATCTTTGTTGTTTAGTTTTAAACCAAGATACTCAGTATCATGGAGTCTATAGGATCATAAGGCTCTATGGGCAAGAAGACTATTTATAGTAGATGCCAAGTCATAGCTTTCTCTGGGCGCCACTTATGACTAATAACCTTCTATATAATGTAAATTTGGATAATTGAAATAAAAATTAATAAAATAAAAATACAAATAAATGAGTTTCAGATAACCTTGGTTTTCTTTATGAGAGCCTTTATTTTGGTAGAGATTTGATTAACTGAATACTCAATCATTTCTGAAATTCTACCACTTTCATGATTAGATTATAAACCTAGTATTTAAATTGGTCCTTTCTCAGGTAATAGGTGATGAGGAATTTTATTATTATCTTTTTTTGTCTTAGTTTTGGGGATCAAACCCAGGTATTCTACCACTGAACTACATCCCAAGTCCTCGATAAGGGCTTTGAAAGGTTTGTCACTAGGACTCCCTGATATCCATGTGTCTTTTGGGGTTTGTGTCTGATCACCTTGCGCTGGTCATCTTCACTTTTCATGAGCCATGGTCACCCAGTATGATAGTGTTCAAATTCCCCTCTTCCTATACCTCTCATACATCAGCCAAACTGCACGAGCCACCACGTCTCTTCTACCCACACACTTTCCCAGATCACCACAAATGAAAAGGCTTGGCGATTTTATCATCCTGTATTCCAGGGAATAGGATACTCAGATTCTCCTCCCATCTTCAGTTCCACTGTCATGTAGCCAGTGAGAAATTCAACTCCAGCATCCCATCCTTAGAGACTGTTTTCCAGGGCCACTCCTTGAACCAGCTGTTTTGTATCAGATGTTCTGGACGCAGAGCCTAAAACACACATTTAGGTTCCTATGTTGTACTGATGGATTGCTCCTCGAGAAAAGCAAAACAAGTGTGGAAGGGAGTGACAAAGAGCTGAGTAAGGATGTGGTCTCTGGCAAAGTCCAACCGTGGCCTGATCCCAGGGTGCTCTGGAGCAAAAGTCACCACACTGAGTTGTCCCACCTTGAGGCAAGGAAATCTGCCTTTGTAGCCTGTATCAGTAAGTGATTTTCATGGGCAGTCTCTGGAGGTGGGATTTTCTTTGCCAGAGAGTACTCACACATAGTGGGAGTAAACATGAGGAATATTCAATCAACACTTGTTGCAGCTGGGGAAACATGTGCCCTCGCCTATAAAGGAAACCTGGGTGGAGCAACATTGGCACCTATACTATGCTTTGACAAAATAAAAAAATAAGGAGTGTAGACAAGGTAACATGTTTTGCACTATTCTGACTCTTAAAAAAGTTTCTGAGTCAATGTATATCAAATCATTTTAATATTATGAATTAATTCCTGACCAATTATAACAGAAGCACTTATTCTTTAATTTAATAAATACTTATTAACACATGCCTTGTGACAGCATGATCTTATATGCTAATCTGGTCACTTATCAGATGGTTTTACTAAATGTAGTCAGGTAGCAGGAATAGTAGATATCTCATACATCACCAAAATATTTTCTAGAACAAAGTAAGTTTGCAGCTCTAGTGATCCACGTTGAAATATTTTATGGGATAATATGTCTTGTATTTCCATAGTCCAAAAAGAATGAAAACATTTAGTCAATATATTTTGCAGAATCTATTCATGACAGAATACATTCATGCTCACTTCAAAAAATCAGTGAACCTAACATGTCTCAGAGGCTGGCACTAGGACAAAGCAATTCAAATCAGGTCTTGCTAAAAAGGATCAAGAGGCATGTTTACAAGACAGTCAGCCCTTCAAGTTATTATCATACAATTTCTAAAATCATATATCAAAAGAAATACAAACACATCAAAAGTTGGAATAGAGAATGGATTGCCTTTCATGAAGAATAGAAATTTAACTCTATTAGCTAAAGAAGGCAGAAAGGTGACATAACATTCATTTTGTACAAAAAAAAAAAAAATTGTATCAGCCAGGATTACACTGTAGTAGTATATTACTGAAAAATCTCAGAGGCTTAAGAACAAAAGACTATTTCTTATTGGATCAAAATGATGGACATGGATCCATTTTGCCAAACACTGAGTTTCTATCCCTTATTAATGGAAGAGTCTAAACAAAATCTGACACTGGTTCTTAAGTGTTCAGTACTGAAGATAAAAGTATCATCCCCAATAATATCTCTTTTACCCCATCCATTGTTTCCCACTTCCCAAAATCAGGAGTAAAGCACAGAGAAAAACAAACTACAGGGATAGGAGGAAAATTAAACACTGGTGTTCAATAGGATGTTCACAGAAAATGTCTCTACATATAAAAATCATACCTATACTACACCCATATTTTTAAACAGGGCTGAATGGTAACTTGTGCCATCCATGCGTTCAAAAACACCTACCAGCTTATGGTCCTTAATAACAATTTTCCACTCTAAATGAAATCAGGGTTTCTTGGGAAAAATAACAGATTGTAATCTCAAACAGGAAGTACAAAAGGTGATCCCAGAGTATCTTCCCTTACCAGAAAGCAAAGAGATTATCAGAGACCACTAGAATTTTGCCCAGATGAACAGCAATATAATAAAACTCACAATGAATTCAAAGACAGAAAGTATGCTAAAGCCCACAAGATCCTAATGATAAGCAAGAAATAGTAGTTTATCACATCTGAAGAATGCATAGGAATCCATTCTCATGTCTGCTGACTGATTAAATAAGTATTTAACTTACTTTTATGAATTGTGCCTAGAGTAAATTAACATTTTTAGGAAAACTTCTTTATAAAAACAACCCAGCTAATGAATACAAAAAGAATGACTGAATTAGATTATCATAATTTTCTTCAACTCTAAAAAAATAAGTTGAGTGAACAATGATTATTAATAGCTTTTAGGTCCCAAAAAGAAAACCAACCAAACCTAAGTCACACATGGCCACCTGCATGGATTCTTATCACATAATTGGAATCTGAATCTGATCAATCATCTGTGTCT
Source organism: Callospermophilus lateralis (assembly GCF_048772815.1). NCBI lineage: Eukaryota > Metazoa > Chordata > Mammalia > Rodentia > Sciuridae > Callospermophilus > Callospermophilus lateralis. The sequence goes on along the minus strand of NW_027514398.1, from coordinate 4,011,486 downwards.
GACTCAAAGCTCAAACAAAGAACAAAGAAGCATTATTAATAGCTTCACAAGATACAATCAACAAAATCTAGGACATAGGAAAACTCTAGGATAAATGGACCCTATTTACTCAACCAAAATTTGCAATCATGAAAGAATGGAAGAAGAAACCTATTTATTAATAATAATTACAAAACTAATTACCAGAAGTAAAGTGTAGATCATTTTTTGGAGACTTAAACAAGTCAACTGAAGAAAAGAAGAAGTAAAATTATGAGAGCAATTGAAACAAATTAACACTGATTAAATAGCAAGATGTATTAAGGTATTGGCAAATTTTTTAGGTCTTTTGATTATGCTTAAAACATGTTATTGCATGAGGAAAATAATGAATAAGAGATTGTTCTGGAATTAAAGGTAAATTAAGAATGTAAGGGTTTTCATTTGATTCAACTCATTGGGTAAATTGGTTAACAAAACTAATCAAAATGTTCTTATTTTCTAAATGAGCTCAGTCTTGATTTTAAAACCTTATTCCAGATCCTAGAATTTAGTCTTGTCAGGTTGAATATTGAAAGATTCCCTTCTCTACATAAATAACATGCTTTCAAAATTTAATTGCTAATAATTTCAACAAGAAGTCAAAATTTTTTATTAATTTCCTGAATGGTGTCATGCAGGTAATTTAATTTATATAGAAGAATTTTTTTTTTTTTTTTTGGTACTGGGAATTGAACTCAGGGACGCTTAAGCATTGAGCCACATCCCCAGGCCTTTTTGTGATTTTATTTAGAGACAAGGTCTTACTGAGTTGCTTAAGGCCTTGCTAAATCACTGAGGCTGACTTGGAATTTGTGATCCTCCTGTCTCAGCCTCCTGACCTCCTGGAAATACAGGCGTGTACCACTGCCCCCTGCTAAGAGGTACACCTTTTGACTATGAGATGCTTTGGCTTATTTATCTTCTAATCTAAGGTCTTATTTACCTTCTAATCACAAATAGGTGCTGATAATAATCACTTAATATATATGAATAATGTATAGAGTAGTATAGTATGACTGGTAAATGATTGGAAATTCTGAATGAATAAATGGTGTTGATAAAACTTCTTCAGATGCCCATTTGCCACAAAATATGACCTTTTTTTTGCTACCAGGAATTGAACTGAGGGCACTCAATCACTGAGCCAAATCTCTAGCCTATTTTTGTATTTTATTTAGAGATAGGGTCTCACTGAGTTGCTTAGTGCCTTGCTTTTGCTGAGGCTGACTTTGAACTCACGATCCTCCTGTCTGAGCTGCTGGGAGTATAGGCGTGCACCACTGTGCTGGGCTAAAATATGAGTTCTTAACAGTTGGATGAAGTTCATTTTGTTTCCACTGCCCACATCTCTACTTTATTCCATCTCTTTCACTTAGGGAAGCCTGAAATCTAATTTTAAAATGCAATTCTGTCATAAAACATTCACTCAGAATGAAGAAATATTATAGAACTGTTTAGTATTGCCATGTACATTTAAGAATTGATAAGAATGACTTTTTAAGGCGGTGTTGTAGCTCAGTGGTAGAGAGCTTGCCTTACATGCTTGAGGCACTGGGTTCAATCCTCAGCATCACATAAAAATAAATAACAAAGATATTTTAAAAAGGAATGAATTTTTAGAATTGGGCATTTCACTATTGTGTGAAAAATTATGGAAAATACCATACGACATCAGGGTTGCTAGTCATCCAATGACCTTCATAAAGCATGTTTAGATGACAAACATATACAATGGAAGAGACACTTCTTTTTTTAAAGGGTCAAATTTCAGACATTTATGTTAATAATATAAAATTACCTGTAGAACTAATTATTAAAAACCAGTAATGTTCACTCTAACATAATCAAGATGTGTGTTGAAGTTATTTAATCACATGTGGCCGATACTTCAAACTGGGATAAAACAATAGTCAATGATATCTTTTTCTCATTCATCATTGATCAGTTAAACTATTCAGGTATGTTCAGAATCAAATAACATTAGCATCAAGGGTAAAATAAAGAACCCTAAGGAATTCTTTGGTAAAATGTTACAAGTTGTTTCAAATGTGAACAGATATACACATAAATATCTAACTAATTTCTTAATACCAGTGCTACATTTTTTTCTCTTTCTATTTTTCCTTGTCCCTAAATTATAAGAGTGAACACTAGGCATTCTCCTCTGGAAACTATTTAATATCCGCCCAGGCACATGATATTCAGCCATACGAAATGTTTATTTCATAATTCAATTATCATGCATTTCTTTATTCAATCAGGAAAGTCCAATTTGAATAACTCACAAGATGATCTCTAAAGAGTATAGATCAGATGAGCAGGTGATTCTCTGCATACGCCCTGAAGTGATTTGATATACTTTTGGTCTCTTTGCACAGAGATCAAGGGCTGTCAGTGTTTTGCTTCTTAGGTCATTTACTTACATGAACGGATGACTGCAGTCAATCAGGAAAGGTAAATTTGAGAAAGGAAAATGAACGTGCTTTGTAACTATAACCTAGGGATTTAAACAGGATGAACACATTGAAATCTTCCTGCATTCTAAAGAAGAAAATGGTGTTGAAATGCTTGAAGAAAGTGAAAATGTGGATGGGAGAATACAACTTCACTCCCCAAAGCAGGACATAAACTTGCATAGAAATGATTTCCACTGTTACTACTCTTTCATATGAAAAACCAAGATTAAAAATATTGAAATGTTGAAGCTATTTTAAAAGCCTTGCTATTCCCAACTACATCACTAAAGTTTTACGTGTGAAAAAATAATGAAAATCAACAATAAATTTAGTCAAAAAATTTTGGTGGAGAAAAGGGAGTAAAACATTAAATAAGAAAGTATGTTATTGTGTGTTGAAAAAATTAATCCTTGTACCAAATAAATAAAAAATAATGAAATGTACTAGACATGAGCTTATTAAGATAATTATAAAAATTTTGACAGTGATATATAACCAAAATATTTTGAAATTTTTTTGTACCAGATATTGAACCCCAGAGTGCTTAACCACTGAACCACATTCTCAGTCCTATTATATTTAGAGGCAGGGCCTGGCTAAGTTGCTTAGGGCCTTGTTTAATTGCTGGGGATGGCTTTGAACTTGTGATTCTCCTGCCTTAGCCTCCCAGTCTCTGAGATTACAGGCATGTGCCACCATACCCAGGCAGGCCAAAATGGTAATTTTGAACAAATAATTGAAAAGAGAATCACTGAATTCTGTCATTAATGTACCTGTATTTCTTGGAATACAAGAATTTGAAATTCTAGCTGTATATAGTAATCTGCTTGATTAACAATATACCTTTTCAAAATTTATACTACTATGATCTTTAAGAAAGTAATAAAATAGAGGAAGTTAGAATTTAATCTTGTTCCATGTAAAGTGCAACAAATTTAGCTATAATATTTACTCTCCTACATGCAACAATTTATACTTAGTCTTCTAGGCCCTTATAGAGACATTTTAATTGTGTTTGACAATGTTACATGATGAATCTCTTGATGCTCACTTTACCTAAGTACACCACCAAGTAAGTTCTAGATGTATTCAAAATTGATTGTAAAGTGTAATGCGAAATTCAATTTCAATATGTTTTTTACCTAGATGGGAAAAATCAGACCTAAGGAGGATCACTCATACTGTTCTCTTCTGGGTACAAATTAGAGAAAAAGACTTCTGAGAGGCACCAAAGGTTTACATCAGGTAATGTTACTAAACCATTAGGTCTAAATGTTTTAGTAAACTAAAGGTCTCTGTTTGGAATAAGCATGCATCAATGGGCAGCATCCAAAAACCAGTGTCTTTGAAATTTGCTGCTATGGAAAATTTCTATACAAGAATGAATTGGAAATGTCTGGTTCTGGCTGGGACAGGCTATGAAGTGCTAATGATAGCACTTAGGAAGGATGTCCTACAAAGACAAGTAGTGAGCAAGACCATCAATCCAGAGAAGCTGCCCTTGGAAATAGGAGATACAAGAAGCAGCCGAGGGCAGACACTATTTCTTTCTTTCTTTTTCTTTTTTTAAGAGAGAGAGAGAGAGAGAGAGAAAATTTTTTTATTTTTATTTTTTTTAGTTTTCGGCAGACACAACATCTTTGTATATGGTGCTGAGGATCAAACCTGGGCCGCACGCATGCCAGGCAAGCACACTACCACTTGAGCCACATCCCCAGCCCTAGACATTACTACTATAATCCAACTGAGAGGCAATAATAATCCAAACTAGCGAGTAATGGCATAAGAAGTAGAGATTCTCAGGATCTATTACACAGGAAGTAGAAACGGGTGAATTCTAAGCCTCCAAAACTCCATTCCAAATTCCCCTTTTTGCACAGTTACCTGTTTTCTAGCTATCTCACAGAGCATTTGTACTGTTGACTTTCTTTTGATTTCTTTGTTCATAAACAACAGAATTCTACATCTTACCAAAGACTGAAACAATTATCAGCACCTGGAATAAGTCACAGAATTGACGAAAATGGTGAGCTTTGCTTCCTGACATTACCTTTATTGCACCTATATATAAATGATTATTTTTCCCTTAAAGCAGATTTTCTTGAGAAAGAAAAATAATGAGTCCATGATACATGGCTAGAGGATACCAGAAAACCCTCCAGAAGGAGAAGGAAAAATAAGAAGGAGACTAATGTCCTGTTGGTCAAAGCAATTGTCATCCTTGGGCAAAAGGAAGGTGGTAAAACACCATTTACTGCAGAGTCCATCTCCACTCCCAAGAAGCTAGCCATATTAAGGAAACAGAGAGCTTCTGGGCAGGAAAGGCTTGGTAAATATGATTTAGCTTGCTCTTATGTATGCTCGGAATTATATCAAGTAGAAATTACCTGCAGAAAGTTGCTTTCTTCCCTACAAGCCAAGTTCCTTGGAATTCTGCTCATACAACAGTACAAAGCAAGTTAAACTAATGATGCCACTGCTTCTGGAATTTAAGTTCTAAACCCCCTGATCCTGCAGGACCAGGTGTTGCCACTGGACTGGTATGCTGAGGTACTGAGGTACCAGGTACCCAGGTTCCTTGTGAGGGACATATGTGCTATTTGGTGATGTCCAGAGAGAGACAAAGGTGCTCTCTATCCAGCCTATGGTCAATGAACCTTCCCTTTATGCATTTTTTAAATACATCTTATATCCCAAAGTGTTGGGGGTATTTTCTTTGGATTCCCAGCAACTTCCCCCATAGCCTTGACACAAAATCACTATCTACAACACAGTAACAAATTTCAAGAGATGGAAATCAAATACCTCAAAATCATCTCAATACCTCATCTCATCAAATACCTCAAAATCATCTCACAACTCAGCACCACCATACTTTTCCACTTCAAAGAACCATGCTGCCTTGAAAGCATCATGTCCTTTTTGCTTTTGGCAAGTCTGTGGTCACATTTTTGTATCTATTTCTGATTTTACTTCCAGTGTCCAATACATACCTTCCTCATTTTACAGAAGAGGAAAATAAAATTTACAATGCTAATCCAGAGCAACTTTAAGATCTCAATGTCAAGTTTCTTATTCTGAATTCATCACTTTTTCTACTATCGTTATCTTTTGTATATAATCTTTAACGATTCCCCTCTAATTATCGAAAGCGCATAATAAGTCCTGATTGTAACACATACTCACTTTAAAGTGCTTAAGGACACACCACGTTTTGCAAATTTTAGGAAAGGTATTGCAGAAAGAGCAGGTTCTGTTCTAGGGTTTGGCTTTTAGAGAGGGCAGACTGCTCTTATGAAATAATTAGTGCAAGATTAAAAAGCAATGGAGTACGTGCAAAAGTACGTCCAAGAAAAACATTGCAACTTGTCAGAGGACTGGAATATAAGAAACATTTGTCATTTGTTGTTTCTAGGAGCAGACTCCCAGGAAACCATAATGGCAGACTTCATTGCGTTCAGAATGCTGGGGAGTGAAAACATCAGAATGAGCTGATTTTTTTCTCAGGGAATTTAATTCACATGGAGATAAGGCATAGTCCACCTGAAATTATGAGAATATAATGCGCAAAGGAACACAAAATCAAAAAATATATGTTTTATTCAACAGAGAGAGCAATCCGTGTGAGTTACAAAGGGAGGAAAGTCTATAGGGGCTGCTTAAGTCAGACTTTGAAAAGATAGAAGCTTTATCATAGATACTTGATAAGGAGAGCAAAGGAAATAAACATTAAAAAGTATGCTTTGCAATCCGGGACCATGGAAAAGTAATTTAATTGCTCTGAGTCTCAGTTTCCTCTTTTATTGGTAAAAGTCTTCTCCAAGTTTCCAATGTGAAACTTACACGTTAATATTTCAGGGGAAGTGAAAAGTACAGTCTCAGGAAAACAGAATGCAGCACCAAAAGAAAGCCAGAGAGGAAGAGAAGCTAAGCACATAAAAAGTGGTAAATTATCAAACTGGCCATATTTTAAAAAGAAAAATCAGTCTGCTGCCTTGACATGAAGATTGTCTCTGGAACAGCACATTACAATCTCTAGATTTCAGAAGAGTCTTATCAGATAGAGAAGGGGGGACAACACAGCTACAGACTCTTTCCAATCGCGTGCCACTCACTAGTGCAAGTTTGCCCCACCTACCCGCGGAGGTGTGAAGGTAATCCACACCTTCAGCTTTTCTATCCCAGATTCTATGATTTCCACTAGAGAAGAGAGGCCTGACACTTCAAGGTGACTCTTCTGAGTTCAGAAGTAGATAAAAGGAGAGCCAATGTGGATGCTGTTGGGTCAAATTAGGGTGTCCAAGGTAGTATAGCCTCTGCTTAAGCAGGCATAGGGCAGACCCTACTGAGGGGCAAGAATAAGAGCCAACAGGCTAGGGTCACACGTGCTTAAACAGGACCAGATACAGAAGAGATGACATCTCAAGTTTTTACCAGTTTCAAGATTCTGTGACCATATGGATCTCATCAGATGAAATCCCAGAGTGCTCAATAATTCATCAACTGAGACTGCTCAATAATTACAGAAAAGTTCATTAATTTTCCATTGGCAACATTCCAGTGAATATAAAGAGTTGATTATGCATTTAAAGAGTTGATTATGCTCCTTCTTTTTCTTCTTCTTTTTTTTTCTGTAGCAATCTCTGAGTTCCAGGAAATCAAGTGGAGAAGTGAAATGTGGAATCACGTGCTTAAAAAAAAAAAAAAAAAAAAGATGTGCTGCAGAGGCAAATCTGGCCTCGATCCTGAATTTCATAGACAGCCATTTATTGCTAACAGATGTGCAGGTTTGGGTTCACAGTGCAGCTCCCCATTCTCCTGTATGTACAGCCTATCAGCTGCTAACCTGTAGATATGACTTTCTGGTATTAGATATATTTTGTGAGGTAAGGTGAGCAATTGCACTCCTTCCTGAAAAAAGAAAAAAAAAAAGGTGTTTTAGATTAATGAGATATTTCATATGTTTCTGGTTTTATAATTCTACTCTAAACAGTCTCTATCCTAAGTTCTGGGGAGGCCCCCAAAGCCTTTCCATTTAAGGATTAAGTGGTAAAAACAGAACTAAATCTATAAAATACGGTTAATGCCCTCTTGTTCTCTCAGTTGTTTTTGGTAATATGCACAAATCATTTCTGTAATAGGCCATGCTTCTTCATGTCAAGGAAGGGGCAGCACAAGACTACCAAAGAATCCCACACCCAGTTGTATGATCCATGTCCTTATGGATGAAAAGAAACAGAAGAAAGTTAGCTCTGGTATTCATCTATGTGAATCCCACTTCTGAGTTGTGCAGTGTACAACCTGGACAACCCTTGGGGCAATCTTAGAAGAAATTGTACAAGTCTCTTTTATTTCTAAAATATTTATAAAATAGAATGTATTTCTAAAATAATTCTAAAACAGATATTACTGAGTTGCAACTGAGGGAATTCATATCCAAAAAAACTGAATAACTGTTCAACTAACAGGCAGAGAATAGAGAAGAGCCCAGTTCTTCTCATTCTTACTCTGGTATTACTTTGTGACTAAACCTTCAGAGTAAAGGAAATTTATTGAAGTATTAGCAAAACATGCAATAAGGGTTAGCATAAGTTCATAAGTGCAACATTATTGTTCTTGTTTATTTTTTTGGTTGTTGTTGTTTTTAAATTACTGCTGGGGGCCATCAGCCAAGTAGGTATGACAATCTCCTTACCAGCTTACTCCCATGCTGTCTAGTGGAAGGACTTCTAAAAGGTGACCTTGCTCAAGGACCAGGGCGGTTTAGCATAATAGGAGATTAGGGTGTTCCCCCTTTAGAATAAGGCAGTTTAGCATAATAGGAGATTAGGGTGTTCCCCCTTTAGAATAGGGCGTATCCTGCTGCTGAGTTCCTCTTGAGTTCTTAGGGTCAGACAGTATATTTTGGGAGACAGAAGTCCATGTGGAGTGGATTTGGGCAGAGTAGTGGATTTGGGCAGAGTAGTGGATTTGGGCAGAGAGTGGATTTGGGAAGAGAACGTGGATTCCCCCAGAACGTGTTTGTAGATGGCCGGTGTGAGATCAGGAATAAAGAATTGCTGTTTGAATCTACAAGCTGTGTGGAGACTCCTGATTTGTGCCCAGCCAGAGACTGCGGCAAATTACAAAAATATGACTTTGTACATAAAATAATCTTCTTTCAGGCTATACTACAGGCTGAGTTCAGTCTCAGCCTCGACTGGGAGGGGAAAGTGTCTTTTAAAAAGACAATGTTCAGGGGCTGCGGTTGTGGCTTAGTGGTATAGTGCCTCTGGATTCAATCCCCAGTGCAAAAAAAAAAAATGAGCATGTGTGAGGCACTGGGTTTGATCTTCATCACCATATAAAAATACAAAAAGAATAAAACGTCCAGGGTTTTCAACTATGCTTTATTAACATTTTATATTCCCTGAGCCTTGAGCTGTGCTACAGATTATAGAGTGTTTCCTTGATATCAGGATTTAACATCCATTCAAACTGTAGGGATATAAAAGAATTAACAAAGGGAAGGAATACAGGAGGGAGCACAGTTATATTTGCTCAGTAAATGAAGCTTTCATTAAAGTCTTCACCATGGGAGAGTTTGAAATCATTATATAAATAATGATAATAAAAGAAAAAACTCATATCTAAATAAAAGTAAAAATAGCCACTCATAATAAGACACCAATAGGGACTGAATTACTACCTAGCATGGGGAACACTTGGCATGTATTTGTTTACTCTGTCTCTTTGAGGGACCTGTGAGATAGAGACTATCACCCTTCTTGAGAAGATTTTTTTAAAATTTTTTTTGGTGGAGAGGGATAAGAGGTCATTTCAATGTGATCTACCTTTATTAAATATCAACTATATACATAGCAACTATGTATATATATGCTATGAGACAAAGAAACGAGACGGACCCCAGCTCACATAGTTTGCAGTCTAGAGGGTTAGAGAGCTGTTCACATTCTCATAATCTCCCGTTATTATGGAAAATGGATGGTCTGAATATAAAAAGTAAATGAACTGTGATTAATTCTGATGATGGTCAAAGGAATAAATAAAATTAATGAACCCATTAAAGACAAGCTTCAGAGAAAATTCCACTAGTGCTTCCATCCAAGCGTGTTAATAATTTCCCTCTACTACTTACACACCAAGATAGGGGGGAAAAAGTAAAATTAAAATGCCCCTGTCTTTCAAAGCCATCTCTCAGACAAAGATATTAAATAAATGGAAAAGAGGTCATAAAGAGGGATTTGAGAACACATTTACCTCAGAGAAACCATCTTTGACACCAGGTAGCAGTATCACATGTCCTCCTGTAAAAGGTGCGGCTGTGAGACTCTGATGGCTGATGACTACAGTTCTCTCTGATTGACTGGACACTCCAAGCCTTAAAGAAGAGGCTGAGCTGAGAATCGACTCTAGATTGAACTGTGTATTCCACTGGAAACTTTCAAGCCACATTTTCTAGCATAAATGCTGCATATATCTGATAGGCATTGCTGGGCTCTAAATTATCTAGGGAAATCTTGGCATCACAGGCTTAAGGCAGTAACAATTCCTTGACAGAAGGATAAGAGGCCTTCCAAAGTGAATCCATTATCAACAGCCCCAACTGTCTGGTTCCATTACCTCATTGCTTTTGATATTTACTGAAAGCAAGACAACTTTACAACATTTCAAATTGAATCATTTTAAACTTGTTTTACTATTTTTGGAAAATAATCTAAGCATATTAATCTTTAAAAAAATTACAGAATACTAAAATAGAACTAACATCAGTGAAAAGCAAAATAGTTTTTTTCCCCCCTTTGGGAGAGAAAAACGTGTTGGACTCCTTAATTGCTTCAGTTCACCGATGCTATTACAGCTGAATTCCCTAGACAGCTCAGTTCACTAATTAAAGTACATAGGTTTTATTTACATTATCTCATTCTCAATGGAATGGGTAAGAGTTTACTGTAGGTAACAGCCAATAACAAAAATGGCAGTTACTGTTTTAGATCACTGGTTTTCCAAGTGTGGTTCCTGGAGCAAGTGACAGCAACCTGGAAACTTGTTGGATATTACCAGGACCCATCCAAGACCTGTATCAGGAACTAGGGGGCTGGAGTGGGCAATCTGTGGTGGAACAGTCTCTCCAGGCGACTTGGATCCCTGCTAAAGTTTGGAAAGCACTGTTTTAGACATTTAACTTTAGAGCTCAGGATTGCAAATTCAAACAGCCTCAAGGCCAGGAAGGGTAAACAGATTCTCTTGGCAAAGACAATTTTATGGTCAAGCCAGTGGTTCTCTGGAACGGCAGGCCCCAGTTAAAAGGACATTCAAATTTTGTAAATCTCTATGCAACTGGAACAAATCATACCTCTGAGCTGAATTTGACCCACTGACCCTTAGTTTGAAACTCCAATGCTAAAGGCATGACTGTTTAACAGCATAATTTTATAAAGAATTTATACTTTTAAGACAGGCTTACTGCAATTTTTCAAGGAAAAAAAAACCTGTTGTGCTTGTAGCTTGTTCTTCTGAATTCCCCCTCAAGGTCTAGCTCATTGCTCTAAATTTCCATTCATTAATTTTCAATTGACCCTTGAACTGGTTGCATGGTCCAATGATCACAAAGACATGGAGAAAATCATAGCACTAAGAGGTCAATGACCATGGGCATGTGATGTGATTGATTCAATCAGGACAGGCTACACACATTTTAGAGGTGAATAGAGATGAAAATGAGGCGCTCATTCCCCACTGTCTAATCAAATCTCTCCTATAAAACTTCAGTTCAAGCAAATAATTATTAAGAATTTCATCATGGTGACAACAGAGTATGGACTTTCTGAGCCCAGGGACTGATGCACACCTATGAAGCCAGCCCCAGGTGTAACAGTCTCTCCTTCACATCCAACAGGTCCCATTCATCTGTCCTACCTAAGAATGGATTGGTAAAATCTATGGAAAAGTTGAGGGAAGAGTAACAAAGGTAGAAATATTTTATACTGTGGAATATAGGATACAGTTGGTTAAAACTTCAAGAAAGATTTCAGAAATAGAAATGAGCATGAAACACACATAACACTTTCAATAACTTGCTTTTATTCATGTTTAAGAACAGACTTCCTTAGGTTGAAAATTTTATAAGGACAGAAACCTTCCTATTAGTGTTTTCTGTGGTATAATTGATATTAACTTATATAACCCTCTGTTGAGTAGAGCATTTGGTAACCAAATCTTCCAAATTGATGAATAACATTTTTCAGAAGTTGATACAAACTTTTTTCAGACCATCATGGATACCAAAAAAAGTCACTGATGAAAAAATCAATACCTTTTCTGAGTGACTTTAATTTCTTGTGGATCATTCTCTGGATAAACTTCCTGAAATGGGCTGAGCTTTGATTGCCTCTAATTCTTTATCCAATTGGCTTTTGTTGGTCCTTCAAGTGTAAGCAGACAAATATTTCATAGAGGGCTTCCCTGACCTACCTATCTTATAGCTTCTCCCCACTACGTGCACCAAATCCAGTAATACTCCGTCATCACCATGGTTACTTCTTTCAAGCAATCATCACCATGAGTGATTCTGTTTCGTTTTTATTTTTTTTAAATTTATTTATCAAGAATAAAATCTCCTCTAAAGCAGGGCCTTACTGTCTTGTATATCCCCAGAGCCGTGATCCCTACAGTCCTGTCTAACTCAGAGTGGACACTGTCTAAGTATTGGTAAGTGATAAGGGAATGCTGAGTGCAATGCAGAAAGGATATTTGAGTACATTTAAAGGAATGAAGCGAGATGGGAGAAAGTACATTACGGAAAGAAAAAACTGGGATGGGGAGACTGTATGTCCTGAGGCTACACTGTTAAAGGGGAGAGGATCTAGTGAGGATCTCCCTAAAAATGGCCCAGACATAGAAAGAGGGCAGCAGGCAAATGTTAGGAGCTTCACACAGAAGTAGCATCTGAAAAGAGAACAGAGACATTTTATCTTCACCAGAATGTTTCCTTGGGCTTGTCTTACTATATTGCAGACATGCTCATGAGAAAGAATTCTCAAAACATTCTATCATTCTAAGAGTATGGATAATTTCTTTTCATTTTGATAATTTATTTATTACTTTTTATTTACAAATAACAATTGCATATATGGTGCTCAACATGATGCTGTGAAATATACATGCTTGCTGGAATAGCTAAATAGAGCTAATATGCTTTACCTCAGATTATTATATGCTTTACCTCAGATTAGTTTCTTCTGAGGGACACTCAAAATTAACTTTCTTGCCCATTTGCATGAACACAGTACACTGTCATTAACTATACTCATTGTGTTGTATAATAAATCTCTTAAACGTATTCCTCCTAGATAAATAATATTTTGTATTCCTTGACCAATATCTCTTGGTAATTTCCTTTCTTCAGAATCTGTGCAAACCCACATGCTATTCTGGAGACTGGAAAGTTAAAAATCGGATACATTGAATAATCTAGTTCAAATGGAAGCCCATAAGCCACAAAGCACTGTTAGTTTGGACGTGAAGCTATTTTCCACAAGACAGTACTTTATCAGAGTTAAATCTTGAAAGCCAAAGCCATTCTTCCTCTACCTCCTTTATACGCAAGTAGAACTTTTCCTTGTTTAGTCACAAACTTGGAAGAATTTATTTTTAGTTTTAACCTAAATTAAATAATGTTGAACCATAAGAATGTTTTCAAAGTGAAAGGGGGAAGGGAGAAATAATTTTTTTCCTATTTTAAGAATCTTGAACTCTATTTGCACTCAGAAAAACAAAACCCCCAATAACCTGAACATGCAAACTTCAAAACTTGGCAGGGTGAGACACCAATGAAGGAAAAATGCAACCAAAGCCAAATTCTACCAGGGGGAGGGGGAAGAGGGAGGACTGTCTCACACTTTAAAAGTCCTCCAGGATTCAGTAGCATGCCTTGACATGAAAGGAATACAGTTTCTTCCATTTAGATAGAACACATTGTCTTCATTTACAGTGGTTCAGTGAATGTCAATGTACCCAGAAACCTTGGTTTAGCATGCAGAAGAATAACTGTACAAACAGGACAGGAAAAGGTCTCTAATCAGCTCTTCCATCACCTTGGCTATGAGCAATAGGGAAGAATCTAGACATTGTGTTGATGTTGATTTTGCATCCTAAGGTCTGGCTTCAACTACCAAAATCCCTAACATTATCTATATATTAATGTCATTTGTACAAAACTATCCCCAAGGCCCTCCACTTTATTATCATAAGATGGGAATTTGTTCCAGAAATCAGGGACTGATTTTCTTCCTCCTCTTTGATTTTAGAGTTAATTTATAAATTAACATTCTGCATAAACTACTGGAAGAAGCAGAAGAGTGAAAATAATCTCTAGTCACATATGACCAGTTTCCTCCTCAGTGAATGAGGACAGAAGATGTTACTGCAAATGGTTGAACTAAATTGGATAGTTGTTTCAAAATATAATCAATAGGAGAGAAAACTCTCTCTCTGGTTGATTGAAGACTTACTGGTGAATATCTTTAAATTTATAGGCAAATCATTATAATAAGATAATGATTAAGAACTCATTAGCATTATACAAAAGAGGTCTTGAATCTTAACACTAGAACCTTAGTTGCTGCATGAATTCAAAGAAGTGACTTTAGAAGTATGCACTTCTTCATCCAAAAACATGAATGATAAAAATGTATCTGTGATGGGATTCTGAAAACTAAAGTTATAAAGTAGTTAAGGTAGGTTTTAGCATACTGTAGAAGAGTAGCAGACTTAAGATAGTAGCAGTAAAAACTGAGAAGTTTAACAGGCAACAGCAAAGGAAGCAATAGAAAAAAATGTCATACCACTAATTGTAATTTATAATATGATTATAGATTAATAGGGATTTTCTTCAGAGTTCCAATGTATCAAAAATACCTCCTGTTATTGGCCATTTCAGGATGTCATTTGATTGAAGCAAATTTCACTTTAACTTTAGGAGTTGTGTGTTGTTCTGATCTATTGACCATATCTCACTAAAGAATTGTTGCTTATCTAATTCATAAGGAAGAATTCCATGTGATATTATGTTACAGGATATTTTCAAGGAGGAAAAAAGGACAACAGTTGGGTAAAATTATATTATCTCCTCTTAAGAGATATAAGTGTGAGTGAAACAGTCCCTTCTTCCAAGGAACTTTCAATCCTCAGAGGGTGAAAAAAAAAAGAAATACAAAAATTATCAAGTCATATAAATCAGTCAAAAACCTATACATAATCAGTAGAGTTAAAAGAAAGAAAGTGGGCTTAATTAGTACAGTCCTGAAAAACATTAATGAAGGAGTAGAATCTGGTGAGTATTCAAGAAGACTGAACCAGTGAACAGAAATGGTGCATTGGGAGAGGACCTCCTTGGGTTTCTCGTGTTTCTCTGCATGTCTTTTGAAAAGAGGTGCTGGTGTCATCTACTGTGTTTTTCTAGAATAACAGCATGAACAGAGCTTTGGGAAATATCTCCCTGTGAAGCAGAAGGCAAGTTTGTTTGCTTTCCGTTAAAATGAACATCATGTTTCCTTCCAGGGTAAAGATCAGGTAGATTTGCTTGCAGCCTATCAGAAAATATTTGGGTTTCTAAACTTGGGGGCTTTTCAAGTACAAAGAAAACTGATTCTGTATGCAGCATCCACATGGACCTCTCCTTATGAACTCTCTGGGACTTGGAGTATAAAGAGAAGCAATATAAACAAGAAGTTTCTGCTACTTGCTATGCCATAGGTAATAACTGTAGCCTGTGATGCTGTATTTCTGGAAGTTGAACACTGCCCCAAACTCAATCTGTGTCTTATGACTTACGACTTCTTTTGTACTATACTTAGTCTAGTATCAAGATCTGAATTAATCAGGATAAGTCAAATAATGCTGCAGTAGCAAAACTCTATACAATCTAGATGACCTAATACTTCAATAGTTTATTTCTTGCTCACAGAAATTTCACTGTGTCACAGTGACTATCTAGGACAACATGTCTCCATTTGGTGACCCAGAAATCAAGGCTGTTTCAGTCTTAGTGTATCTTCATAATAATTTGACCCGCCTTCACAATTTCCAAGGCATTGCTAGAGTCTCACACAAAGCAATTAGATGGCTCTTCCTGGAAGTGACAATTCCTTCAGTCCCACCTGCCAAAAGGGAGAGACGGAGAAGTATAACCTTCAAATGCACAATAAATAAATGAAGAACTTGAAATGGATGAATATCATATCTACCCTCAGTCCCTCTTCAACTTGGCCCTGGGCCAGGTGGTTGTACTTGAGATGGGGGTAATTCTGTTTCGAAGGACAGGATTCTTGTCCTGCTGTTCTGCTCAGGGAGAGTCAGACTTAGCTCCTCTCCTATGAGAGCTCTTTCTTTAGCTACTCATAAAAGTCAGGATTTATTCTACTTTCTTCACTAATCTTCCATGGATTGGTAGTTGTATGCTACTTGACTGTTTAATACCCATTAATACATATGGCTTATTATTTTGGCATTAAACCCCTGTATTTATTCTCTAAGAAAATCAGGAAGTTATGAACCAGAAATTATTTGACATGATATAGCTTAACCATAAATAGAGTTGTTACATTATTTAAAAACTAATTGCTTGCTCTACAATATATCAGATTGTATCTGATGTAAGAACACTTAATTAAAAATTAGTCTAATCTTCAATTTATGCCACATTCTTGATAAATTCTAATCATATGTCACTCAATGATTTTAAACAATAATTAATAAATAGTGATAATTAAATTATAATTTGAAGATATTATTTTATATTAAAGGAATTCAAATACCTTTTACAACTCATGTTTGCTGAAAAAATAAAGCTATAAGACAGCGTTACATATGGTGAAACAAATACTTATCTATACTCAAAGAACAGGAAAAAATTCATTTTATGATACACAAACATGAATTTAACCTTAGTAAGTATTGTAATTGTGTTTTGAGCTTGATCAAAGTTCTCTAGAACTAACAGAAATGGACAACAGACCTTTCAACTTAAAAAAAAAATTAAAATGTTGTTCTGGAAAATTCCATCAAGGGAGACAAAGGTGGGGAGAATTAATGAGAATGAAAGAAAAGACAATCTTTGAAAGTCTGTCTCCACCAGTTTACATCATTGCCTGAGCAACAATCAGAGGAATCTGTCAGGTACACTGACATCTCTTTCTTTCCAAAAAAAAAAAAAAAAAGAAAGAAAGAAAAGAAAAGAAAACAGTAACAAAAACATTGCTGCTAAGATATCTAAATCAGACTGTCTTTAATGATTGGTGCATTTTGTTGTCAGTGTTTTACAATCCATATTTACTCACTATGATGCTGAGAGTCTGTGTCCATGGTAGCCTTGGGGAAACCTCGAGGGAAACACAAACATCCTTTCTGCTTGCCCTGGTAAGCCATTCAGCCAAAAAAACACAAAACAAGGGTGATGGCTACAGATATCCATGCTCCCATAAGTGATATTTGCATTTTCCATTCTTAAAAACCAAGACCAGGATGACATTGTCCATCACTGGGAATGGGGGAAATGAGGGTAAAGTGGAAAGATGTTCCTGAAATTCACTGAACCATATTAATATTAGTAATTGCTATGGCAAAACCATGAAAATGATGGATCCATTGCAACCAATTAATTCATTTATAAGACAAACTAGCACCTGATAAAGGAATCATTAAGGGAGATCTGACGCAAATCAAGAGAAATTTGGAGGATGGATATGTAACTTTTTTTTCTTACTTTTTTGGTGCCTCTGTTAGAAATTGTAAATAAATCCCCTATTGTATGAATATTATTGTTTTCTTAATCATTAATTTTTAGGTTTTCTTTTCAAATGTTAACTGCATTGAACTATTTATATTCTTCTTGGCACCCTGTCAGTCTAAGGACAATAGGGCACATGATTTCATTTGAAAACTGCTGTGGTATGACTAATGTTAGCAAAACCCCTTTTAATTTTATATTCAAGTATTATTTAAAGAAAAGTAATGCTTAGCGCTTGCTAATCTCCCTGCCATGATAGAACAAAGCCAGCTTTCCTTCATTGTAGGTAATTTTGGTCAACCATTTCCTCTATTGGAATGTTAGCTCTTCAGAGATCCCTGGATTCCTTCTGGTCTTTATTCAGATGTTGCCTTATGAGTGAGGCCTTGCTCATCACCCACTTACCATGCATTCACACTTTACCGCCTGTCCTCTCTCCCTCTTTACTGGTTTCACTTTTTCCTGTAACTGTCTTCATCATGGGATTAGGTATTTAATAATTTCTTTATTTGTTTACCATCTACATCCAAAACCACACCAGAAAGCGAGGCTCATGACTTTGTTCACTGTCTTAGTTCCAAATACTAAAGCAGTGAGTACATGAACTCAGTATTCAGTAAAAATTTTAGCAAGATTTAGAGAAACAAAATTATATGACAACTTGCTGGGAGAATAACTACTCAGCAATTTCTTTTTCTAGGAATTATTTCTATCCTCCGCATTGCTCCCCATGCCTTGTACCCAGGCATGGGATCTTGGACACGCTTGACTATTCCTGTTACCCTCATAGTAATGGATTTGTCTAGTCATCATCATTTAACCAAGGACGGACAGTTTTTCCCTTCAAAATCCCACAACTGGACATGGATGACCTGTCAAGGGTGGATATTGGCCCTAAGCTAAAGTATTTAGTAACAGTACCAAAAACAAGGAGTCTGTCTCACTTCTGCGGTGAAAGTTCACTTGAGGCTCTAGATAGGTCAATTGCCCTGTTTTCTACAGCAAGCTGGTCAGCTGTGAGAAAGCATAATGAAACCAAAGACCTAGAAAATACAAAAAATGTAGTAATTCTGCATGAAATCCCAGAATCACCATGTCCTGAGGAGTACCTCAAGCAATAAAAAGTTTTCAACAAATTCAGGAAAGAAATAAATTAGCACCTAATTTTTGACCTGAAAAACATTCAAACATTATTTCATCTTTTAATGCTTCCAGCATTGGTTCTTTCAGATGGAAGAGCAATGTATCTATTTTGACATGGGTGTGATTTTTATACAATTTTCCCATTAATCCTAGTTTTTAGGTCAAAAGAATTAGATCTATTCTCAATGGGAATATCAAGACTATGTGTTTTATTGTTGTTGAGAAAAGACTTCTGAAACAGGATCTGATCTAACCAACTAACATTGTGAGGCAGATTTCATTTCATAGTGACCAAGTTATTTGTGGAATTTTGTTCAATCATACCCTGCCCCAATGACTGGAAGAAATAGATTAAAATGATCATTGTACTTGTTGGGTAACAAGATGACAAAAATTATAAGTAATTCTATATCCTAGTAACCACTCCCTTGGGTTGAGAGCAGAATGTATTTTTAATTAGAGAATCTGTAAATCCAAATTGATGGAGAATTTTTTTTAAATCCATGAGTTTCTAACATAACAGGGGAGGATGCTTCAGTACAATTGTTTTTCTGCTTCACAACTTTGTCAGAGTTAATCCATAAACCTTCAGAACTGTTTCCATTGTCTAAACCATTTAGTTTGTGTTACTTTTGTTGTTACAGCTTTAGGAAACTAATATACATTGATGAATCCTTTGCTTATCCTGCAGGTTTCAGATCTCTTTTCTGAGTTTCATGTTCATAAATCTTCAGAGTTGAAAAACAGTTGAGAGACCCCATGGTAAACACTTATTCCTCTGGCCAATGCCTGCCTATTCAATCTTTTCATGACATTCCATTTTTTTCTGCCCACCATGTTGGGAATTTACAAACCACTATAATTTTTAAAATATTTATTATTATTGTGCTACCAAGATTTTACACATGCTTTTCCTCTACTATAAACCACTTACAACCTTTCTTCCAACCATGTTGCTTCTTTGTCTAATAAATTTTTTAAGGGGGGTTACTGGAAATTGAACTCAGGGGCACTCAACCACTGAGCCATATCCCCAGTTCCCCAGCCCTATTTTGTATTTTATTTAGAGACAGGGTCTCACTGAGTTGCTTAGAATTTCACTTTTGCTGAGACTAGCTTTGTACTAGCAATCCTCCTGTCTTAGCCTCCTAAACCACTGGAATTACAGGAGTGTGACATCATGCCCACCATAAAATTCTAATAATTATTTTGTTCAAACTAAAATAATGTTTTCTTGAGAGGTTTCTTTGATGTCTAAGACTGTTTTTGTTTTGTTTTGTTTAATATCAATGATTGCAACAGCACAAAAGACCTATTTTTCTAGTAGTACTATTTACTTACCTTGGAACTCAAAAGAAGATAAACACCTTGTAGCCAAGGACGTCTACAACTTAGCACAAAATTAGACTAGTATAGTAAAATACTAAAGCACGTAGGTGTTTGTGAAGTTCTAACAGACATTTCTAGGCTCTGATAATCTGAATTCATTATATTTTAAATATTATTGCATTTACAAATTTTGCTGTTGATTAAAATTTGGTACATACTCACTTTTAATTGCCATAGTCAGCCAATAATTTAGTTTATATGCCTAACCCTTCTTAACAGATTTATGAGGAATTGGTGTAGGTTATACCTTTTTCATGTTTTATTGAAATTTTAGCACAGTTCTTCCTTAGTAAATTGTAAGCATTCATAACATCCTTTAATAAGAAAACAAATTCCCATATAAAAAAAGGAAATTTGTACCCTGGTTGTCAGGCTCAAATCTCCCTGCAATGAAGTCTATTCTAGATCCACTTTATCAAAACTTAAAATCGCACATCAAAGGGATCAAACTAATCTGCTAATAACTTCCCTGCTTGCCAAAAACCCCAAAGACTCTAGAAAAAAACACGGCAGAATTCAGATACTTGAAAAAAATCAAACAAACAGAATTCAGATACTTGACAATCAAATGTTTACTATCTAATTAAATCTAGTAACCATTCCAACTAAAGGGAAGTGCTACTCAAGAAAAAGAGAAAAAGCAATCAACATAAACGTATGGGTTTTATTAAGCACATGTTCTGAATTTTGTGTTTGGTGCTTCAAATTACTGGGCCCTTGCTGACTCTGTAGGGATAGTTGCTCCCAGGGTTAGCTGATTCATAGAGATAGTGGAAGAACTTGCCTGGACAGACACCATTCATATGCAAACTAGCCAGTCTGAATCTCACATCCCAGTGACCTCCTTCATCAAGTTTTCTGAAGGCTTTCTCTCTGGGCCATTACTCCTCTGCCATAATTACACCAAGACCAAGTAAAATACAACTAGGGACAACCCTATGCACCACAGCCTACTGTAATTATTCAAATAAACCAATGCTACCCCTGTTTCCCAGTCATTCCTGTAGCAAACACAATAAAGTCTCTCGCCCCCCCTCCCCCTGCTCCCTCTGCTCTATGCCATGGCAGACCCTGATTCTCCTCTAAGGATCTGTGAATGTAGCAAGCTATCTCTTCATTTGAAGTCCTCTATTCATCTGTTGACCTTTCTATGCTGAGTAATAAACTTACATTTTAAAACACTGTCAGAGATGACGTAAGTAGCTGTCAGGCATGTCAAAATAGCTTTTAGAACTATATTTAAATACTCCAAAATTTAAAGGAAAACATGAACATCATGAGAAGAAGAAAAGAGAGAACATCAGATTTTTCAAAAAATTAGAATAATAATAGCACCTATACAAAATGAAATACTCGGAAAAGTGTAATTCAACGAATAGAGTCTCAGTGGGTTCTAGAAGAACATTAAAGTCTAACATTGTTCTGAATCTCGAAAGGTTCAGGAGCCAGAAAAATAAAGAATTATTGTCCAAAACTCTTCTAAACAATAAAAACTATCAACCCACATGTCCAAGAATCTCAGCAAATACCAACTAGGATAAACAAATGTCTTCTTAATGGTGTCAGCTACTTATTACATGCCATTTAGTGATACAGTCTCTTCTCTCCAGGTTCCCACCACTATTTTCTCTCCAGAAACCATGCAGCTAAGCCCTATGGACAAGAGCTCTATAATTATTTTTTCCTCTTTCCCCCTGTAAAATAAAATTCGAAAAATTCAAGAAGTGTTTAACCCTTCTCTCTTCAGTCTCATACAATTCTAATTTATTTTTGCAACAGTTGTGAGTGTAAGAATGCATATTCATTTGTTCTAGCCAACTGGAAATACAAAATGCAGTCTTATTTCTCTTTCTCCATTTTATCTGCACACATTGCACTCTATTTTGTCTGAATTCCCCTGTTACAGGCAGTTCTGTGCAAAGGTGACTGGTGAAGCCAATGCTTCTTGGCTAAACATCCCTATACAAAATCCCTTCAGATACAAGATGTGCCCTCCAGCTTGTAAACGGCAATCACTCTGAGTAAAAGAGCAAACAGATATTCATTCTCCATGATGACATAAAGGCTGTACTAAGCACTTGAAGACATTATTTCATTTATTCCTCACAACCATATGAATGAGAGCTTTTATTTATTTAAAGGTGAGGAAACTGATGTAACTAGTTTGTGGTGGCAGGTTAGGGACTTTGCCAAGTTATCTGACTCTGAATACAATTCTTTCTCATCTTTTTTTGGTAAGGTTTTCTTCCCCAGCTTTATTGAGAAATAAAAATTGTATACCGTATATTTATGGTGTGTAGTGTGATGTGTGACATATTTATACTGTTAAATTATTAGCACAACCAAGCTAATAAACATCCATCCCGCCAATAAAGTCAACTTTAGTTTTGGTGAATGCATTTTAGATGTACTGACTTAGCAAATTTCAAGTATTTAATACAGTATTGTTAATAAGTACTATAAAGTAGTTTACTTCTCCATAAGTTACTCATCCTGCCTAACTGAAACTGTGTACCCTTTGACAAACCTCTCCCGATTTTCTGGTTCCAGTCAGTCCTGACAACTACCACTCTGTTCTCTGCTTCTGAGTTCAAAATTTTTAGATTCACATATAAATGAGATTATGCAGTATTTGTCTTAATGTACCTGCATTATTTTTCTTAGCATTGTGTCCTCTATGTTCATTCCTATTGTCATAAATCACAGAACTTCCTTCTTCTTAGGCTGGTTAATATTTCATTGTAGATTTATAGACAGATGGAGAGACATGTCTACATCATATTTTGTCCATCCAGTGATCTATCAACAGATACTTAGGGGGATTCTATAACATGCCTATTTTGAAAAATTCTGCACTGAACATGGAATGTAGATATCACTTTAAGATACTGATTTAATTTCCTTTGAATATTTATATCCAAAAATTTATTCTGCTGCATCATATGGAAGTTTTATTTTTAGTTTTTTAAGGAAACTCCATGCTTTTTTTGCATAATAGATGTGTTAATTTAAATTCTTACCAAAAGTGTACTAGGGTTCTCTTTTCTACATATCTTTTACTATATTTTTTATATTTTATTTATTTCTGAAATGTCTATTCAGAAATTTTATCCATTTTTACATCTTATAACTTCTTACTATTTATTTGTTCTGATTATTTATTTTGGATACTAAACTCTTATAAGACTTATGGTTTACAAATATTTTCTCCCATTCTGTAGGTCTTCTCTTCTCTATTGTTTACTCTGCTTTGAAGAAGCATTTTAGTTTCATGAAATCCATTTGTCTTTTTTTTTTAATTGCTTGTGCTTTGGGGGTCATCTCCAAATATTCATGTCTAAATCAGTGTCAGAATCTTGTTCCCTTTTTTGTTTGTTTGTTTTTCTAGTAGTCTTACATCTAGTCTCCTTTTAAAGTCTTTAATTAATTTTGAGTCATGTTTTTTTTTTAATTCGGTATGAAATAAAGGTCAAATTTCATTTTTCCTCATTCAGATTTCTCAGCAACACTTATTGAAGAGATTGTCCTTTCCCCATTGTGTGATTTTCACACTTTTGTAAAAGACAGATTGACTATATAAAGCATGAATTCACTCCTGGTCAGTACCATATTGCTTTGACAAAATAGTTTCCTGCTATAATAATAAATAAGGTAGTATGAAGTTCCCAGACTTCTTATTTTTGCTGAAGAGAGTTTTGATTATTCAGGTTTTTTTTGGTTCCAGTATGAATTTTAGAAACTTTTTTCTCTTTTTGTGAAAAATGGCACAAGAATTTTGATGGCAATCTGATCACATCTGTAGGTTGGTTTGGGTAGAATGGACAGTTTAACAATGTCAGTTTTTCCAGTTGCTAAGTTTTGAAGGTTTGATCTTCAGCCCATGGTGCTACTGGGAGTTGGTGGAGACTTTAAGAGATGGGACCTAGTGTGAGCTCTTAGGTCACTGGGGCATGCCCTCAACGAGGACTTTGGGATTCTGATCTCTTGTTCTCTTTCCTTTCTGGCTATGAAGTGAACAGGATGTCTCCGTTGCATGCTCTCACCCCGATTTACTATGCCACCATAGGCTCAAAGCTATAGGGCAAATCGGTCATAGACTAAAACCTCCAATTTTCAGTGACACACTCTCTCTCTCTCTCTCTCTCTCTCTCTCTCTCTCTCTCTCTCTGTTGCTCTGTCTCTGTTTCTCTCTCTCTCTCTCTCTCTCTCTCTCTCTATATATATATATATATATATATACACACACACACACACACACACACACACACACACATATGTATGTGTATTGTGTCTCTGTTACTTCCATTATATATATATATATATATATATATATATATATATATATATATATATATATATATACATACTTTACCTTTCATTTTTTTCAATACCTTTTCATACTATTTTTTTTTCTTATTCTTTTTCTGACTGGATAATTTCACATTTGACTTAAAACCTGTTTCTTCTGCTTACTCACATCTGCTTTTTTTTAAAGAGAGAGAGAGAGAGAGAGAGAGAGAGAATTTTTTAATATTTATTTTTTAGTTTTCGGTGGACATAACATCTTTATTTTATTTTTATGTGGTGATGAGGATAGAACCCAGCGCAAGCATGCTACCACTTGAGTCACATCCCCAGCCTTCACATCTGGTTTTGAAGATCATTAAATAATTCAGACAGTGTCTTCTTCAGCTTTAGAATTTATGTTTAGTTCTTTCTTTTCTATTTCTTTATTGAACTTCTATTGTGTTACTATATTGTTATTCTGATATCATTGTATTGTCTCTGTTCCTTTGTAGATCACTCAGCTTTTGTGAGACAATTATTTTGAATTTTGTGGCAGACTGTTTGTAGATCTCCCTTTTGCTTTATGCTTGGTTATTGGTGCTTTATTTTATTCCTTTGGTGGGGTCATGTTTCCCTGAGTTTCCATGATTCTTGTGGACTTGTCCTGATATATGCACATTTTAACAAGTTGGCTTGTTCCAATCCCTACAGACTACCTTTATCCCAAGAAACCTTTCACTATTCAAAGGGTATGTTTTCTGGTTGTGCCCAAAGTTCAGGCTGCTGTAATCCTGGGGTGAGCTAGATGGTTACCTAAGTCAGAAGGTTACCAGGCCTATTCCCTGGTTCTTGAGGGGAAGAGTTGAGAGCTACAACTTACAAGAGCCACTCTGAAGCCTGGGTATCATGGAGGATGTCTTGGGCTGTGACAGGATTTGTACTGAGTCTTATGTACTAGTTTGACATCATAGTACGTCTAATTTGGGTCAAGGAATTTGAGCGTGGCCCTGGGTCTGCAGGGACCAGCTTGATTCTGGTGTTCACTCAGATGTGCTTAGTCCATGAGTCTACTGAAGCCCAAAGAGGCTGGCTTTGTACTTGAGTAGGGCTGGATCTTGGGTCTGCAAGAACTGCCCTGGTACCAAGACTAAGAGGACCAATCTGAAGCCTGGTACCAGGTGCTAGCCTGGTACTGGTGTAGGCTGCAGTGTCTGGTCTGGTATTGGAGCAGGTTTCAGAGTGGCAGGCCTGGAGCTTGGGTCCACACTGTGTGGCCTGGTGTCCAGGGATGCAAGTGGAGAGCTGGACCTGGAGACAACAGAGGTTGTCCTGGTATTAAGAGAAGCCTGGAACTGGGGTCTGCAGGCCAGCCTGGTGCTGGGACTCATTTGGCAGAGCATGGAACTGAGGTTTTCACAAACCCAGGTGATGAATACACTTCTTCCTCCACATGTGGTGCAGTGCATCTCCTTCTATGTTGTACTTCCAGAGAGGTCTTGTGGTTAACGTAGAATAGTCTTCCTACCCTCTTCAATGCATCTTATTTTATTTTGTTTCTGTGTTCTACCCAGGTGCTGTCATCTCTCACCTGGACTTTTTAGCTCTCATGAAAGTATTTTCATTTGTGAATAGTTGTCCAAATTGATGTTCCTGCAAAGGGAAGAATGTATTATATCATCTTACTGCTGCTCCTCCTGCAATACTTATGTATCCTTTTAGCAACAGTTTTCCTGGATTTGTTATCTACCTGAGGAAGGTGTTACAGCCTAGTAGTCAGTGGGTCTATGAAGGCAGTCAGAAAAAGAACTGGATGGCTATAATAGAATCCTTCAGTGAGCCTAATGATACAGAAGCACATCTGGGAGCACATGCCATGGAACTTGGACACTGCAGAGAGCCAAGGCCTGAGAAATGGGCAAGCAAGTAATCTCCTCAGCATTGGATGGTAGCACAAATGTTCATGTGCAGGAGTCAGAAAAGAAAAGGGAAAATGCAAATTCTGTATGGAATAGAATGCCAAGTAATAAAATTGCAAGTGAGAACAGCAATTTTCATGAATTTCCAAAGAATGTGGGAAAGGTCAACAACATTTATAACAATCCGAATCCCTTAAATGGTATTTGATGGATAGCAGAAGTGAGAAATAAAATAATTTTGAGGCTGCATTTTCTCTCCTAACTGTATTCTTTGTCAGAACAATTAGTTCTGCAATCTAAATCACGCATTACTGTAGAATACCCACAATCAATTGTCCATAAAAATAAAAGACTAGATTGCCTTGCATCTTCTGCAAACACATTTTATTTTTTCTTTTTGTATGTGGGTTTCACATTTTCATTTATTAGCAGTTCTATTTTCTGTCAATCCAATGTTTGGGGGGAAGGCAAAACAAGGGCCTTAATAAGAAATGTGCTTTTGATTATATTTATCCAAAAGCCATCAATATATTTGGATCAATTTATTTTTCAACAGTCTAGGTAAAGAAAAGTTCTCCCAAACTTCTATCTACAACAAGTCCATGGTTCCAATTAGAAAGAGTAATAAACTGAATGGAACAAGGCAATTTCCTGTAGATGATAGTTGAAGAATATTATGTTGTCTCAAAGCCAGCCTCAGCAAAAGCGAGGCACTAAGCAACTCAGTGAGATCCTGTCTCTAAATAAAATACAAAATAGGGCTGGGGATATGACTCACTGCTCAAGTGCCCCTGAGTTCAATCCCTGGTACCAAAAACAAACAAACAAAAAGAATATTATGTTGTGATTATTGAAAGTAATAAATAATTTGCATGCAATGTTGTCTTATTTTTCTTTCCTGTTATTAGTCAAACTACACATACGTGTGTGTGTGTGTGTGTGTGTGTTTGTGTGTGTGTGTTTGTATCAGAATTATCAGGAATAAAAATCTAGAAGGTTCTTATATTTTATCATAATTCTGTTCATAAGTGGAAAATCAAAGAGATAAGAGGGTGATGGACCCCATAAACAGACACTGCCTACAAAGAAAATCCAGTATTTTTCCACTCAAACGTAAAGCCTAGTTGATGTAAACAGAAGAAAAGATGATGAAGAAAGATTTAAACTTTTGAAGAATGAACTCTGAACTTCAGAGAAAACAGATTTAAAAGCCAAATTTGTTCGAGACAGTGATTAAGAAAAAGAAACAAGTGGAACACTTACTTTTGCTCTTTTCTGTAAATTTCCCAGAAGCACGTATTAAATTGCTCCAAAACAACATAAGCCTTATTCTAAAAATGTAATCTTCAAAAACACTAAAACTTTGAAAACACTTTAGAGATTCTGAATCCCCCCCAAAAAAACACATGATGTTTATAACCAAAAAACAAGAATTACAGCTGTTTTCTGAGAATAATGATGCAATTGCACAACCCAATCTTACATAAATTTTCGCTGACTGTGCTATCATTTCCCATAAGTCCACAGGTATTACAATACATGTAGGGTTTTTTTTTTCTTTGTTTTTTTTTGTTTTGTTTTTTGGTTGCTTGTTTGTTTTTTGCTGTGAGTCTATTTTGAAATCACACTTGATCTTTCTAGTTAGACTAGGAACAGAGGAAAAATGACATATTCTAATTCTTAAAAAATCTAATTCAAGGCATTAGTACTCTAGTCTAATTTTGAACATATTGTAAAATGAACACAATGCTGCTCTAGACAAAATCAGGCTGACAGAGTGCTACTGAGCAGAAAAGTGGGAGGACCTCTGTCACTGTGTTTGTTTAGAGGATCATCCTTATTTTTGTTGTCCCATTACAATCACCACCTCAGGGAGAGACTCAGAGAGCAAGCTTCTTCATCAGCTCCCCTTACCATGGAAGATGGAAGACCACAGGTGTTGAGTTTCAAGTCTTCTGCAGTCATATCCATTTCCCAAAGTTTGAAACTTCTCAAATGCAAACATTGTACTTTACACAATATATGTCTAATGATTTGCTCTTATCCTATTTCCAAAAAAAAAATCCAGTTTGTTGAGAGCCAGTTACAGGCAACATTTCAAAAATAGAGCTATTCCACAAAAGTACTGAAGGGGAAATAAAGTACTTGCCACAGCCACTTATTTCAAACTTAGTTGCATACTGAAATCTCACAGAGTAGCATTTTTAATTACTTGTATGCCCTGATACCTATCCTAGGGATTCTGCTTAATTAGTGTTGGGTGAAATTTTCCCCAGGTATTTTCACTGAAACAGCAGCACATGGAAACTTGAACATGCCAATTGTCAGGCACTTTGCCAGACAGATGGAGTCAGAATGTCTTATAGTCACGTCCAGCAACACAATTTGCTTTCAACCGGTCTTCCAGTTTGTTTTTACACATACTGGTGTTTGTGGACTACTGCCCTCCACATCCCATTGAGCTACATAAATGTGACAAGATGAAATAAAAACAAAAAAGAAGGAAACATCAATTTTCCTTCATTTTGATTTTAGCTGACCATGTCTTTAAACACACTGTTATTGCAGATGGTTTGTATAAGTACCTGTGTTTTAGCAGCTGTGAGAGATCTCTGGTATAAAATGAATTTTTTTTCAGGAACTGAAGTTTGTTTCATAGAGGGCAGAGATGACCAAAGTCAATAATATTTTTTTTCTTTCACTGTTCTGTGAGCTACTGAAACATTTCAATTGAATACACACATGGCCATCATAGAGCCTTATTCATTTATTAGAATATAGCCATGTCTACTTGTTTGCCTATTGTTTATAGCTGCTTTGGAGTGAGAAGATTAAACTAAATAGCTATGACAAGGACCATATGGCCCATAAAGCCAAATATATTTATTTGACCCATTAAAGAAGTTTGCTGATCCCACCAAATCCAACTCACACCAGAACAAACTAATTACATTTTTGTTGTTGTTTTTTGCCCCCTTAGGAGAAAAACAAAAGTGCTTTGCTAGCCTAGAGTCAATTGGTACGATATGTGGATTCCAAGAGAATGAGATAAAATTCCCAGTATAAGATCTTAGCTATTTATAACAAGCCTGGGTGGATTCTGTTGATTATTTCCTATGCTATTTTAATGACATAGGTAATTTTAGGCAGTGAGGACAATAGAAGATGTTGCCCTTTGAGGAAACTATACCCACAGCATCATTAAACTGTGTTTATCCTAATATTAAAGAAAACACTGAACTTACAAAGAAGCATAGTAGATTTGATAGATATTGGGTTTTGTGTTCTATGATCTGACAAACATTTTCAATAATTTGTTTTTACAAACGAAAGTCATACAACACAAGAGAAACAAAAAACGTTAATAACATTTGAGAAATTGGAAGACACATGGACAAATTCTAGGTGAATTAGCCGATAGCAGAGAGTAGGCACCGAAGCCTGGAGGGTCCCTCGGCAAACTATGCTCCAGATGCTTTCGAATCTGAAATCCCAGACAGGAGAATTTGCTTCTGACATAGTAACCAAATAGAGCTTTGTTTCTCTTTTCTTACTATTTCAGGAGCACATTATTTATTACTCATTTTCTATATATGATTAATATACCTAAGTCTATTATATCAAGAAATACTCATATAGCTGGAAATTTTACCTACCCATGTAACACTTATTTATAGGCCTTTAATTTTATAACTTTTACGTATGAAGAAACAAATATTTCTAACACCAAACTAGGAAAATCACATCCACTTAAAATTCTATGACTTCTTCTACACTGTGTGATTGCTCAGTTGTGGTATATATCTTTTAGAGCTCACATCTTTAAATTGCATTTCAATATTTTATGAGTCCCAGATTGACAAATTTCACAAAGGAAAAGTGATTTGGGGCTGCAACCTCTTGTTGGAAAATGCATCTAGCTTAGAGGAGATGCTAAAAAAAAGATCCGTTGATTTTGGATCTGCGTCTTCTTGTATCTATAGATTTATCTCTTTCATGTTTGTATTGAAGATGTGATAAAATATCTAGTGACTTCACGAGTGTATTAGTTACCTTTTATCACTGCTGTGGCCAGAAGACCTGACGAGAGCAATTTTAAGGAGCTAAAGTTTATTTGAGGCTCATAGTTCAGGGGTCTCAGTCCATAATCAGCAGACTCCAATCCTTGGGTCCAGAGGTGAGGTAAGATATTATGGTAGAAGTATGTGGTGAAGGAAAACAGATCAGGACATTGCATCAGGAAGCAGAGAGAAAGAATCCATTCAGCAGGGACAAAAAATGTACCCCTAAGTCACATCCCCAGTGACCCACCTTTTCCGGCCACACTCTACCTGCCTACAGTTACCATCTAATTAATCCCTACCAGCAGATTAACACTGATTAGGTAAAGGCTCTCATAACCCAATTATTTCACCTCTAAGCTTTCTTGAATTGTCTCATACGTGAGCGTCAGGGAGATCATCTCATATACAAGCAATAATAAGGAGCATCTAAGTTTACTTCATCATTTGACATTCTTGTGTGTCTAGTCTGAAAAATAAATCATAATATTTGCTGATGAAAATGTAGGGAGAAAGGTAGACTTACACATTGTGATGGGAATACAAACTATGTCAGCCATTGTGGAAAAGACAAGGAAAGGGGACTCAATATATCACTCTGCTATTTCACTCCTGGAACTAGCATAGTATAGTGATACCTACATTCCAATATTTATAGAAGCTCAATTCACAAGAGCCAAAAATATGGAAACAGCCTAGCAGTCTGTCGATAGATGAATAATTACAGAAAATATGTTTTATATACACAATGGAGTTCTGCTCATAAAGAATAAAGAATAAAAAGTATGTCATTTACAAGAAAATGGTTGAGACTGGAAAACATTATGCTAAGAAAAATAAGATTCAGAAAGTCAAGGGCCACATGTTTTTATCTCATATGTGAAAGCTACAGAGAAGAAATGAAATAATACAGAGGATATCTCAAGAAAATAGAAGGAAGATCAACAGAAAAAAAAGGTAAGAAATAAAGAGCAAAGAAAGAAGAGAGGGAAAAGGAAGAACTGACAAAATTATCCTACATGAATACATTAATAAACCATAATAAATCCCATTTGGGTGTAAAATTATAATGTACCAATGGAAAAAAATGAATACAAGTAAATAAATAGAAGGAAGACCAGAAGAGGAGGGAAAGAGGAACAGATGGAGGGAGGAAGGAAAGAAAAAGGGATGAACTGGAGAAAATCATATGACACTTACATGTATATATGAATATGTCACAATGAATTCTCCGTTATGTGTAATTATAATGCACAATAAAGAATTTTAAAAGAAAATAATCAGTAATGATGCTCCTTTATATTTTCTATTCAGATCATGGGAAAAATTACAAATTTCTCATAGATGATTAATAAGGGAAGTATATGTAAAACAAGGAATCAGAAAAATTTCAGAAGTTTTCAGAGTTTATAATTCCTTTTTCTTGGAAGACAATTTTTTGTGTCATTTAACAATATTTTAAAACAGAAAACTGTAAAATTTCTGTGTAGATTTTGAAAACTCTGACTAAATGAGTCAAAAGCCAGTCAAAATGTAATATGAACTTATTTAACTAGAAGAGACCCAATATGTTAGTGACAAAAAAGTGAATACTGGATCTGTCAAAATTAACATGGAAAATCCCTTAATGGGCAGACAGTCTAGGCTTCCAGACACATACTGCTTTTAAATATGCATTCACTATATTGAGAAAATTGATGAAATGAGCAGTATTTTAATTAGAATAACACCTGAAACAGCAATAAGCAGAACATGATTCCATTGGTTTAATGTAATAGAAATATGTTACTTTTTTATATAGTCTACCAATTCACATGATTCCTGGTTTGTGACCATTTACTTTATTCTTTCATTGGTCCATCCATTTCTGTCCTATATTTTTTCTTTCTTTCTTTCTTTTTCTCTCTTTTCTTTCTTTCTTTCTTTTTTTGATAGTACCAAAGATTGGGAATTGAACCCAGGGTCGCTTTACCACTGAGCAACATCCTCAGTCCTTTACAATTGCTATATATTTACTTTTTTTTTCTTTTTCTTGAGACAGGGTCTTGCCAAATTGCCCAGGCTGGCATTGAACTTGCAATCTTCCTGCCTCAGCCTCCAGAATGCACCACTGTGCCCAGCAGTCCCGCATTTTTATTGTTGGCTTTCCAAATCCCCTTATGCATTAAAACCAGGTGATGGAACAGGAAGGAAAATGGAGACAGCCCACTCATGTCAACAGTGACCTCCATTTACCTTACTCACATTCTATTATTAAGAACCAGTCATGTGACCCCAGCAAATACAAAGGAGCCTCGGAAGTAAGAACCCTAGGTAGGAAGTTGCTTCTTTCAAAGGGTCAGAAATTAGCTTGGGTTAAATCCAGGCTTTTGCCTATTTTTGTATCACCTAAAAAAAATGTGTTTTAGATTTTATCCGGTTGCTATTAAATGTCCCCTCCTTTGCCTCTTGGCCTGCAAATCATCAAATATTTACTCTTTGGAACTTGACAGAAAAATGTGCTGACTCTTGCCTATGCTATGGGAAAAAATTTACTTAAGAGACAGATTACAGCCTCCAAATGTCCATGTGTG
This sequence comes from Callospermophilus lateralis, assembly GCF_048772815.1. NCBI lineage: Eukaryota > Metazoa > Chordata > Mammalia > Rodentia > Sciuridae > Callospermophilus > Callospermophilus lateralis. The sequence goes on along the minus strand of NW_027514398.1, from coordinate 3,978,852 downwards.
GGCTCCTGGGCACAAAGAGAAGCCTTACCTTTCCTTCTGGGGGAATGACCTTCAGTGTCGTTTGGTATGACAATACCAATAATAATATAATATTATTATTATTTTATAATAATAAAATACAAGACCTCATCTTACGTATACTCATTTTTCTACAGTCCATATAAAATGATGGACCAGGGAGAGTTGAATAAAGCATTATTCATAAATGGGCTAATAGAGACGCAGTAGGTACCTTCACAGAAATCCTGGAAAATCAGCACTAGAGAAAAAAGTGGCTTTGGTCTGTTAGTATTTGCACAAATGCTCACTCTGTTTCTGGAGGAATATACTGATTCTTCCTTCTTATGTGTCTTAGTTCTGCCTATGGAAGTTTCTTCCTTAAATATTCTCCATGGCCACAGGTGAAGTAAGCATTGAGAAGGAGGTAATTATTGCCCATGGTCATAAGTGAAGTAGGCATTGAGATGTAATGACTTCCTACAGGACTTCATAGATTTCTAAGCTCCTGTCCTTTTCTTGCTATTTTAGGAGCCCAGGTGTTATTTAAAATTTCCAATATGCAAAGATTTTTTTTTGGTTTGGGCTCATAGTTTTTTCATAAGATAATTCTAAAGACTATAGGCCCCTAGACTGGAGATGCCAGATAAAATATTGGATATTCATTTCAATTTGAATTTAAAATAAATAAAATAATAATGGTTATAAGCATATCCCTTGGGGCATTATTTGTTGCTTATCTGAGGTTCAAATTTAACTGGGTGCCTTCTATTTTTATGTCTTAAAATAAGACAATAAATAAATAAAATATTTCACCTACTCTGAAATATATGTGTCTAGCTTTCCATAACCATTACTGAAAATAACTTCTAAATATCATCCTCACTTAATTTATTCTTGACTTTTTTCTTCCTTGTGGTGCTAGGGTTCAAACACAGGGCTTTGTGCATTCTAGTCAAATGTTATACCACCAACCTACATCCTCAACCCTATTCCTTGATTTCTTAGTACAAAAGTTCTCCCTTTGAAGTCTGTGTGACCACTTTGCTACTCTAAAACTCTGAAGAATGAAAATATCCAACCCTTAAGGATGTCTGACACAGTGCTGAGTCTTAATGTGGGTTGGAGGCTTAGGCTTTATCTCTTCCCATTTTGGCGATAGAATCTTTCCTAACCCCCAAGAAGACCCAAATTCCTGCACAGCTTTATCCTCATCTGTGTATGCTCTCAATCACACCAATTATTGCCAGAGCTCATCTCTTTCCTTGTAATAACTTGCTAAACTCAGCAAATGACAACCAACATAAGCTATTAATATCTGACTTTTTCCAACCTCTCTCCCCCACAGGCTTAGTAAACAAATATTCTAACATATTACAGGCAATTTTTACCAAATATTTTTCCATTAAAGAACATGGCTCTGTCTACAGTATAAGATTCCTCTTTGATTGCTGCCTGGCTTACTACTAAGCTGGTACCAGATATTTTAGGCTTTTATTTTAGCAGCACCTATTGCATGCAACGATTTCTAAATAAAACTTAGGGCAATGCTAGCTGATCTACAGGGGAACCACATAATCTCAAAGTTCTCACAGAAATTCTTTCCCTACAGTTACAATCCCTTGAAGATCCCTCATCTAGAAGCCTACATTGGGTGAGAAAGTGCCTCTGCTCTGTTCACTCACTTAAGGATTCAGGCTATTAAAGGCAGCATAATTTTCAGAAGAGAGCTGCCTAGGCATTGTCATGCAAGATGTAGAATGGGAAAGGCAGAAGACATGTGTGCTTCTTCCATCTTTAGCCGAGAAGAGTTTTCCATCAGTCTCTCTTTATTGGCATCAACTATGGCTTGACCGTGTACCTCAAAAGTCACATGTTAGAAACAAACCTCAAATTCATCGGTTGGTAGTTTTGGAGGACAGACTTTTAAAGAAAAAGCACTTAAAATTAGAAAATATCATGAAGATGGGACACCCATATTGGCATTAGTGGCTCTATAAGAAGAAAGCAAGGAACCCAAGGTAGCATAGGATTGAATAAGGTTCAACAGAATTAAACATATGCAAGTTATCATCTATATATCTTTAGGATAAAAATACAACTAAAATAGTATAAACATGTGAAACATTCTTTAGAAAACAAACTTCAACTTTTCCACATGGAAAAACAAAATTATATAATACATTAAAATCACTATGTTTAATAGAATTGACTAAGTTCCTTTAAATTTGTACTGTATATGAGCAGATCAGGCCCAGCGACCCGCGGAGCGGCAGAGCCACCCCCGCGCCTGCAAGGTAGGTGCACTTGCCACCCACAGGCAGGTCAGGCGCAGCAACTCTCCGAGGGACACAGCTGCTCCACGCGCGTGCAAGGTAGGCGGAACCGTGACCACCGACAAAACAGGCCCAGAGGCCCACCAGACACATCGCGCGGTTGGGGGAGGGGCAGAGCCGCCAGGCGCCTGCCAGGTAGGCGGACCCGCGTCCCACCAGCAGAACAGGCACACCAATCCACAGAGTGGCAGAGCCACCCCCCGAGCCTGCAAGGTAGGCAGACCTGCGACCCACTGGCAGGTCAGGCCCAACAACCTGCGGAGGGGCACAGCTGCCCCATGCGCCTGCTAGGTGGGCTGAACCGTGACCACCAACAGAACAGGCCCAGCGACTGGGCAGACACATCGCCCCGCCCCGGTTGGGGGAGGGGCAGAGACGCCAGGCGCCTGCAAGGTAGGCAGACCTGTGACTCACCAGCAGATCAGGCCCAGCGACCCGCGGAGCGGCAGAGCCACTCCCGCGCCTGCAAGGTAGGTGCACTTGCCACCCACCGGCAGGTCAGGCCCAGCAACTATCGGAGGGACACAGCTGCTCCACGCGCGTGCAAGGTAGGCGGAACTGTGACCACCGAAAAAACAGGCCCAGTGGCCCTCCAGACACATCGCCCCGGTTGGGGGAGGGGCAGAGCCGCCGGGTGCCTGCAAGGTAGGCGGACCCGCGACCCATCAGCAGAAGAGGCACAGCAATCCACAGAGCGGCAGAGCCACCCCCCGAGCCTACAAGGTAGGCAGACCTGCGACTCACCGGCAGGTCAGACCCAGCAACCTGTGGAGGGGCACAGCTGCCCCACGTGCTTGCAAGGTAGGCGGAACCGTGACCACTGACAAAACAGGCCTAGTGGCCCTCCAGACACATCGCCCCGGTTGGGGGAGGGGCAGAGCCGCCACCAGCGCCTGTTAGGTAGACAGACCTGCAACCGACAGACAGAACAGGCCTAGCGGCCAGCGGAGGGACAGAGCCGCTGCTCACGCCTGCAAGGTAGGCGGACCTGTGACCACCGAAAGAACAGGCCAACCGAAAGTACAGGCACAGTGGCCTGCCGGCGTGGTAGTCACATTGCCCCAATTGGAGGAGGGGCAGAACCACTGCCAAAGCCTTCAAGGGAGACTTTGCAACTATACAAGAGCAATATAAATACATAGGGGGAAAAATCAATAACACAACAGTTTCACCAAGCAGAAAGAAACGCGATCAGTATGAAAAGACAAGGAAAGAAAGGAACACAAGCAATGCAGGTCATCTCAACTTTAGAAGAGGTAATATCTGCAGCAGATGGAATGTCAGATAAAGAATTCAGGATATACATGCTTCAGATGATCTGGAGTCTCAAGGAAGACATTAGACAGCAAAATCAGACAATGAAAGACCACTTCGACCACTTCGACAATGAATTACATAAAAAAATCCAAGAAGCAAAAGATCAATTATACAGGGAGATAGAGGTTATAAAAAACAAACAAACAGAAATCCTGGAAATGCAGAAAACAATAAACCAACTTAAAAACTCAATTGAGAATACTACCAGCAGAGTAGAACACTTAGAAGATAGAACATCAGACAATGAAGACAAAATATTTCAACTGGAGAAAAACATAGACAGCTCAGCAAAGCTGTTAAGAAACCATGAGCAGAACATTCAAGAAATATGGGATAACATAAAGAGACCAAACTTAAGAGTCATTGGGATACAGGAAGGTATAGAGGTCCAAACCAAAGGAATGAGCAATCTATTCAACGAAATAATATGAGAAAACTTCCCAGACTTGAAGAATGAGACAGAATCCCAAATCCTAGAAGCCTACAGGACGCCGAATGTGCAAAATCATAAGAGATCCACACCTAGACACATTATAATAAGGATACCCAACATACAGAATAAGGAGAGAATTTTAAAAGCTACAAGAGAAAGGAGCAGATCACATTTAGGGGTAAACCAACCAGGATAACAGCTGATCTTTCAACACAGACTCTGAAAGCTAGAAGATCCTGGAATAACACATTTCAAACATTGAAAGAAAATTGGTTCCAACCAAGAATTGTGTATCCAGCAAAACTAAGCTTCAGGATGGAAGATGAAATTAAAACCTTCCATGATAAACAAAAGTTAAAAGAATTTGCAGCTAGAAAACCATCTCTTCAAAACATCCTCGGAAAATATTACAGGAAGAGGAAATGGAAAATATCAATGAAAACGAACAGCGGGAGGTAGTACAGTAAAGGGGGGGATAATCAAAGAGGAAAACAAACCATGTTTAGTAACATAAATAAACAAATATGGCTGGAAGAACAACCCATATCTCAATAATAACCCTAAATGTTAATGGCTTAAACTCACCAATTAAGAGACACAGGCTAGTAGAATGGATCACAAAACAAGACCCAACAATATGCTGCCTTCAGGAGACGCATTTGATAGGAAAAGACATACATAGACTGAAGGTGAAAGGTTGGGAAAAATCATATCACTCATATGGACTTCGGAAACAAGCAGGAGTGTCCATACTCATATCAAATAAAATAGATTTCAAGCCAAAGTTAATCAAAACGGATGAAGAGGGACACTACATACTGCTCAAGGGAACCATACACCAACAAGACATAACAATCATAAATATATATGCCCCAAACAATGGTGCAGCTATGTTCATCAAACAAACTCTTCTCAAGTTCAAGAGTCTAATAGACCACCATACAATAATCATGGGAGACTTCAACACACCTCTCTCACCACTGGAAAGATCTTCCAAAAAAGAGTTGAATAAGGAAACTATAGAACTCAATAACATAATTAATAACCTAGACTTAATTGACATATATAGAATATACCACCCAAGATCAAGCAGTTACACTTTTTTCTCAGCAGCACATGGATCTTTCTCAAAAATAGATCATATATTATGTCACAGGGCAACTCTTAGACAATATAAAAGAGTAGAGATAATACCATGCATCTTATCTGATCATAATGGAATGAAATTGAAAATCAACGATAAAAGAAGTAAGGAAAAATCATGCATCACTTGGAGAATAAAAAATAGGTTACTGAATGATCAATGGGTTATAGAAGACATCAAGGAGGAAATTTAAGAATTCTTAGAGATAAATGAAAACACAGACACAACATATCGGAATCTATGGGACACATTGAAAGCAATTCTAAGAGGAAAATTTATTGCTTGGAGTTCATTCCTTAAAAAAAGAAAAAACCAACAAATAAATGATCTAATACTTCAACTCAAAATCCTAGAAAAAGAAGATCAAAACAACAGCAAAAGAAGTAGAAGACAAGAAATAATTAAAATCAGAGCTGAAATTAATGGAATCGAAACAATAGAAACAATTGAAAAAATTGACAAAACTGGTTCTTTGGAAAAATAAATAAAATCGACAGACCCTTAGTTACGCTAACGAAGAGAAGAAGAGAGAGAACTCAAATTACTAGCATATGGGATGAAAAAGGCAATATCACAACAGACACTTCAGAAATACAGAAGATTATCAGAAATTATTTTGAATCCTTATACTCCAATAAAATAGAAGATAGTGAAGGCATCAATAAATTTCTTAAGTCATATGATCTGCCCAGATTGAGTCAGGAGGATATTGACAACCTAAACAGACCAATATCAATTGAGGAAATAGAAGAAACCGTCAAAAGACTACCAACTAAGAAAAGCCCAGGACCGGATGGGTATACAGCAGAGTTTTACAAAACCTTTAAAGAGGAACTAATAGCAATACTTTTCAAGCTATTTCAGGAAACAGAAAAAGAGGGAGAACTTCCAAATTCATTCTATGAGGCCAACATCACCCTGATTCCTAAACCAGACAAAGACACTTCAAAGAAAGTAAACAACAGACCAATATCTCTAATGAATCTAGATGCAAAAATCCTCAATAAACTTCTGGCGAACCAGATACAAAAACATATCAAAAAAATTGTGCACCATGATCAGGTAGAATTTATCCCTGGGATGCAAGGTTGGTTCAATATACGAAAATCAATAAATGTTATTCACCATATCAATAGGCTTAAAAATAAGAACCGTATGATCATCTCGATAGATGTGGAAAAAGCATTCGACAAAGTACAGCATCCCTTTATGTTCAAAACTCTAGAAAAACTAGGGATAACAGGAACATACCTCAATATTGTAAAAGCAATCTATGCTTAGCCTCAGGCTAGCATCATTCTGAATGGAGAAAAACTGAAGGCATTCCCTCTAAAATCTGGAACAAGACAGGGATGCCCTCTCTCACCACTTCTGTTCAACATAGTTCTCGAATCACTGGCCAGAGCAATGAGACAGATGAAAGAAATTAAAGGCATAAAAATAGGAAAAGAAGAATTCAAATTATCACTATTTTCAAATGACATGATTTTATACCTAGCAGACCCAAAATGGTCTACAAAGAAACTATTAGAGCTAATAAATGAATTCAGCAAAGTGGCAGGATATAAAATCAACACGCATAAATCAAAGGCATTCCTGTATATCAGCGACAAATCCTCTGAAATGGAAATGAGGACAACCACCCCATTCACAATATCCTCAAAAAAAAAAATAAAATAAAATACTTGGGAATCAACCTAACAAAAGAGGTGAAAGACTTATACAATGAAAACTACAGAACCCTAAAGAGAGAAATAGAAGAAGATCTTAGAAGATGGAAAAATATACCCTGTTCATGGATAGGTAGAACTAACATCATTAAAATGGCGATATTACCAAAAGTTCTCTATAGGTTTAATGCAATGCCAATCAAAATCCCAACGGCATTTCTTGTAGAAATAGAGAAAGCAATCATGAAATTCATATGGAAAAATAAAAGACCCAGAATAGCAAAAACAGTGCGAAGCAGGAAGTGTGAATCAGGCAGTATAGCTATACCAGACTTCAAACTATACTACAGAGCAATAGTAACAAAAACAGCATGGTACTGGTACCAAAACAGGCGGGTGGACCAATGGTACAGAATAGAGGACACAGAAACCAATCCACAAAACTACAACTATCTTATATTTGATAAAGGGGCTAAACGCATGCAATGGAAGAAGGATAGCATCTTCAACAAATGGTGTTGGGAAAACTGAAAATCCATATGCAACAAAATGAAACTGAATCCCTTTCTCTCACCATGCACAAAAGTTAACTCAAAGTGGATCAAGGAACTTGATATCAAATCAGAGACATGGCGTCTGATAGAAGAAAAAGTTGGCTATGATCTACATACTGTGGGGTCGGGCTCCAAATTCCTCAATAGGACACCCATAGCACAACAGTCAATAACTAGAATCAACAAATGGCACTTACTCAAACTAAAAAGTTTTTTTCTCAGCAAAAGAAACAATAAGAGAGGTAAATAGGGAGCCTACGTCCTGGGAACAAATCTTTACTCCTCACACTTCAGACATAGCCCTAATATCCAGAATATACAAAGAACTAAAAAAATTAGACAATGAGATAACAAATAACCCAATCAACAAATGGGCCAAGGACCTGAACAGACATTTCTCAGAGGAGGACATACAATCTATCAACAAGTACATGAAAAAATGCTCACCATCTCTAGCAGTCAGAGAAATGCAAATCAAAACCACCCTAAGATACCATCTCACTCCAGTAAGATTGGAAGCCATTAGGAAGTCAAACAACAACAAGTGCTGGCAAGGATGTGGGGAAAAGGGTACTCTTGTACATTGCTGGTGGGACTGCAAATTGGTGCAGCCAATTTGGAAAGCAATATGGAGATTTCTTGGAAAGCTCGGAATGGAACCACCATTTGATCCAGCTATTCCCCTACTCGGTCTATTCCCTAAAGACCTAAAAAGAGCACACTACAGGGACACTGTTACATCCATGTTCATAGCAGCACAATTCACAATAGCAAGACTGTGGAACCAACCTAGATGCCCTTCAATAGACGAATGGATAAAAAAAATGTGGCATTTATACACAATGGAGTATTACTCTGCATTAAGAAATGACAAAATCATAGAATTTGGAGGGAAATGGATGGCATTAGAGCAGATTATGCTAAGTGAAGCTAGCCAATCCCTTAAAAACAAATGCCAAGTGTCTTCTTTGATATAAGGAGAGTAACTAAGAACAGAGTAGGGACGAAGAGCATGAGAAGAAGATGAACATTAAACAGGGATGAGAGGTGGGAGGGAAAGGGAGAGAGAAGGGAAATTGCATGTAAATGGAAGGAGACCCTCAAGGGTATACAAATTTACATACAAGAGGAAGTGAGGGGAAAGGAGGAAAAATATAAGGGGGAGAAATGAATTACAGTACAGGGGGAGAGTGAGAAGAGGGGAGGGGAGGGGGGAGGGGGCATAGTAGAGAATAGGAAAGGCAGCAGAATACAACAGACACCAGAAGGGCAATATGTAAATCAATGGTTGTGCAACTGATGTGATTCTGCAATCTGTATATGGGGTAAAAATGGGAGCTCATATCCCACTTGAATCAAAGTGTGAAATATGATATATCAAGAACTATGTAATGTTTTGAACAACCTACAATAAAAATTAATTAAAAAAAACTAAAAATAAATAAATAAATTTGTACTGTATGTAAAGAAAAACCCTAAGATTTTTATCAGGGGTGAGAAAGAGCTTCTAATGTGAGGATTAGAACACTTTGAATCTGTCTTGGTTTAAATAGTTCAGAAGTCGAGGAGCCTAAAAACTCCAGATTCTATAATCTTCTCTGTGGTCTTAAGTTACATGATGTGTATAAAATATGGTCATTATAATAACCTCATGAAATCACTTTTAAAATCCAAGTGGGATTATAAATTTCATACAACCAATAAATAAATAATTTGAAAGCAGAGAAATGAGAATTCTTTCAAAATTATATAACTTAATTACCATTAGTCCTTTTGTATCTCCAGGAGAATGATAAAGAATGCACATGCCAAGTGACAAGAACCACCTTGGAGAGAAATGTAAAGTAAAGCTCCACAGTGTAAAATTAAAATTTCAAACAACCCTGCACCTCTCTGGCATCAATGGACTGGTTTTGCCTGACTCTAATTAGGACATGCATTTTACATGTGAATGAGTCGTGTGAATAAGCCTATGCTCCTCCCTTGTCTGTTTCCTTTTACACCCCTGGTCATACTTGCCTCCATTGCTGACTGACCTACTTAGATGCAGGTGACGGATCTATAATCGTAATAGTTCCCTGTGGCTGAAGCAATCCTGCCTATGTAAAGAGGAAACCTACAATTACATGGGTCTATGTAAAATAATCTCCAGTTAGCAAGGCTTTTTGGCTCAGTCATTAAATTCCACAAGAACAAATAAACAATACAGCAGAAGAAAGATTCAGAAAGATCCTGTTTACTTGGTACAACAATTATTCAAAAAATCTCTACGAAAATGCCATGTTTTAATCAATGGACGTAAGACAATGGGACATTTTCTCTAAGCTAAGAGGAAACCAACCCCCAAAGTGAACTATAACAAGAAATATGATTTGGCACCTAGAAAAGAAGCTTTTCTGACGACTCAGCCAGGATTCTTTTTTTTTCTTTGCCAGATTTAAAAAATAAGGACCTTGAGAGTTATACAGATGTTGCTGGTGGGCTAATTATAGCTGCCATGTTCAATGAGTCTCCTCTGGCATCAAGTTGGTTCAACTCAATTTGTTTCAATTATAAAAATACAACCCCTTGTTAGTAGAAGTGTTATGCATATGATATGTAAGGCAAAACTGCATGGAGAATAATTCCTCTGAAGTTTACCATTAAACTTTGCACATTCCCAAATTAGGTAACAATAATATTATCTAGCTATCCACAGATAAATCTGACTTTCAGTAAAACCATCATCAGACTCAATCAGACTTTCTCAACCTCAGCACTATGGACACTTGGGACCAGGAAAGTCTTTATTTGTTAAGGGATCACCTGTGCATTGTACAACATTTACAAAATTTCTTAACTCTTTCCAGTAAATACCAGTAGGATGCCCCCTGTTATAACAAAAATAATTTAAAAAAAGGTTCTAGCATTACCAGGTGTCCTGGGATGAAAAAGGGAATTACTCTGGTTCAAAACAGTGTCTAAAATAAGCAAGCTATACAAGACTGCCTACAAAACTTCTGAGTCCCAGTACAAAATAAGGATGTGGATTCTTCATTCAAAAATATTAAGAATTCCAAACAATGCATTAAACCACGTTTTTCTATGCACAAGGTCTTCTGCAACTACATAGACTGTAATGTCATGAAATTAACCCTGACACTACTTTTTCACTATATTCTATTCCTTCACAGGATAATGCCAATAGAATACAGTTGTCTATGTTCTAAATTTTAGGACCAAGACTCTCAGCTGTCTACAATCCTTCACTCATGTTATCTTAATAGGTAGTTGCTTTCACTGTCAAGTTAGTAACCATCTACTGTTCTAGGTATTAGCAACTTTACTCACTCTGTCAAATCTGTCCTTATGTGGTCATTGGGACCAGAAAGGATCTTCTTATTCAATAACCAGCTGACACAGCTCTGCACCTCCTGCCAGTCTTGGTTTGTTTTAGGCAACTCTCATTCTTACTCTATGCCCGGCCCCCATCATCTTCTCCAATACATTATTTATCCCTACATTTCCCACATCTCTGCCTTAGAAATTCATCTTAAATCACAATTTCATAAATGTGGCATGTGTATTTTGACAAAAAAAATGCCACTTACTGAGTACTTTTTAAGATGGTAGACTTTAGGGCTTAAAATACTACACTGGTATTTTGAAAATGAAGAAATCAAGCTCAAAAGAAAAGTTAAAGGCCAACATTGCACAGCAAAACTTAGAATTTAAGTCTTGTCTATTTAACTCCCGAACTCTGACCTTAACAATATCTTACATCCCCCTAACATTTTTCCTGATCCTGAAGTGAATTTTATTATGGTACTTTTCTATCACAAATACTAGCTTTGAAGATACATTTCAAAACCAAAGGAACAACATTAGAAAATTCTAGGTGACTATTCAACAGGAGAATAACATGATGTTAGTTGAGTCTAACATTAGTGCTCTGAGGGTTTATTATTTCTCAAAATAGAAGACAAAAGAAAGCCAAACAATCACAATACTGTATTTTTTTTAAGATACCCACTTGGTTTGATACAAATTATTTGCTTCCGTTGCACAACACATCAACCTTAAAAGCTGGCTTCCAAATGTATGTTATAATGATCTCTCCAAGAATACAAAACACTAATAGTGAAATATATTTACTTACTGAGTTATCAATTATTTGATTAACATATTTTGTTCTAGAGCTTCTCATAACTAGATTTTTCTAGGCAACTTTTACCTCAAACGTCTTTCACAGCCAAAGGAGAATACCTTTTCCCTCTGTGGTGTACGTTAGAATGCCATGCTAAAATTTAAGTATGATAGTCCTGCTTGTGACTGACATTCTAGAAGGCAATCTTGCTGGAATGAAGTTCTCTCCGCTGGTAATTGCTGACCAGTATATTTAGCCGTTGTCGAATAATTCCATAAGAAGAGAAGTGAAAATATAGAATAATGAAATAATAAACATCTTTGTGTTTTTTATCAATTTATTGAATCTGCCACAGCCATCTGTAGGTCACAGGCCCTGCTAGGGGAAAACACTGCATGGCCCAAGAATGTGTAAGAAAGTGAAGCCATTCAGTGTCCCGAGTTGGAAGAGCCATTTGTTTGATGCATGGAGCCATTCCCAAGTCCTGAGCAGTTGGGGAAACTCTACGAGAAAAGAAACTCTTTTGTCAATTGAAATGGCTTCATGTGAAAAGAGTCTATATGCTTTTGATGGAAAGAGGCTGGTTCACAGACCTCTCCACGACAGTAAAAATGAACAATTGTATGTACAGAAATTACACTTGGAAGACAACTGACCTCACAGTGCAAGATGTTTTTATGATGCATCATTGTCAATATGAAAATGCAGTCATCACATGCATCTCATTCACAGGGATAAGATTCATGAGAAAGAAAATAAATAAATAAAGTGGCCACAGCTATTTATTAGCCTTTTAAGGATTCAAATAGAGTTAAATACAGAAGAAAATATTAATGTTACTGTCCTGGTGGGCATGTTGGGTCATTCATTAACTTTCCTCTGAATCCTATCCACTTCTATTTTGAGAAACTGTGAACATTTCCTTCTGAACCAACTTCTTGCTTCGTCAGCATATCAACTAGACTTTATTAAAATAACTGTCATTATAAAAATGTTTTAAAAGTTCCTTCTGTCTTTCTTTCCATTTTTATCTTCTTGGTTGCCTCCTTTATCTCTGCTATTCTTAAGAGTTTGGGGGTTCACAACACCCTGCTTTGAATATCTTTCTACTCTGTGTACCCTCTCCTTGACCCCGATCCCTCCTAAATAGCCCAATCCATTCCTAATTGCCTTCCACTTTTCAAATCTCAGTACAGATTTCCAAATAATGGTGAACGTTTAGTGAGCACAACTAAGAGTCTGCTTTATGTGTATTACTCCCCTCCAGATCCACATATTCTTTCAAAGTTACTTTGTGATCTCTAGTCTCAGTCAGATACAGGATATCTGGAAAGCAAACCTGATTATAAAATTCCACAGCTAGTCTTTTTTTAAAAAGACTAACTATTTAGTCAAGGTAGTTGACTCTGATTCTCCATGGGCTTTAGTCTGAATTCAAGTTTATACTTCATGGATTTAATCCTCACACTACTCCCACATCATATCAACAAGTTGTGAACGGGTCTCCAGACACCATCACCTGACTAGGAGAATAGACTCTTAGAGTCTGAAATCTCAGGGATTATAAAGTATAAGGAAGAGACAAGAATGTATTAGACAGAGGCGAATCATCCTGTGGAAGAGATAAGTTGAAACATTCCACCAGTAGTTCGTTTCCAATGACAGAGAAGCCCTTGAAAAGCTGGAAATATGGAACCTGACTAAAAGGCTAGCTGAATGTAGGACACAATTAAGCTATTCTTTGTATAAAATGGTTTAAAGCCATTTTTTAAAGTTTATACAAATAAACATCATAATTCGAGAAAGTTTAGGAAATTACAAGAGTGGCTGGCCTCAAGCAAAATGCTCCTGATATTGTACTCCTCCTCAATTGCTTCTGTTAATGCTTTTGTTCCATCCCTACTGCTGTCATTAAGGGACCATGATTCTTAGCTGAGATGCTACAATTTGATGAGCCCCAAAGACCGAGTATATTATTTATCCTGACTTTTTTTTTAAAATCAAGAATAAAATTCCTCAAGATCTTAGGCTAAAAGGTAAATCAGAAATCAAAGAATGTGACAGCAAAACTGTAAATATTCTTGGTAAGAATTTTTAAAATATAATAGTATTATATTTCACATAATATGAATGTTGAAATCATAGACACATTCATTGTATGTCTTTGTTTTCAGGGACAAAAAATATTTCCTCTTACTTTGTTTTTTGCAGTACAAGAAAGGAGTTAAGAGGCTAAAAACAGCTTACACTATGTAACTACTCCTTTGGGAACAAAGAAAACACACAAAGAAAATAAAGCACATGATCTCTTTGCTTTTAGAAAGTTTTTAGACGTTTTGTGAAAGTTATTTACTTTCTCTTCAGGAAAGTTTAAAAAAAATCACTGGAAGATTGCTCTGTGGTTCAATGGATATTGATGGATTTTATCTATCGGAGAGTGAGGGACTAAATCCTGGCTGAGCTGCTCTCTAGCTTTGATTGCTCTCAATTTGAAAGCTGTCATCTTCATATGATGGTGTACAGAGCCATCCTAACCTGGTCTTCTGAGAGCCTGCCAACAGCCGGCCTTTGGACTTGAACTGCAATGTCAGCCCTTCCCTGCAAGCCCATCATGTATATTTTGTCTTTGCCCTTTAACATAATTCACAGGAGGCAATTCTTTAGAATCTCTGTATGCATGTGTGCACACCCATCTTCTATTGATTTGTTTCTCTGGAGAATCCTAATACATAAATACAGATATGAGGCTTAAGACTAATTTGGTGGTTTTTAATTAAGTCCTTTTGTCTCCATATTCTTATGTGAGAAAAGGTTGAGGGTCACCTTTATTTTTATTGTTCATTTGTCATACTTAATTGATGTTACAGAGGCAGGATAACTAGATGAACTCTAGAACTCAAATAAATCTTAGCAGTTAATGTGAAGCTTAAGAATGATTTATAGGACATCTATGAAATATTTGACTTTTTACTTGTTCTTGAGGAATAATGTTGATTCAGAGGTTGATTTATTTATCAATTTGCTTATTAATGTACTCAACGAACATTGAATGAGTCACTATTATGGTCCAGATAGGGTGTTACTTGCAGAACAATTATTCCATGAATAACTCACTAGAAGAAAGATGCCTACAAGAACCATCATGATAATCATGACAAATAACATTTGATGAGTTCTTGCTAAGTGGTATGTACTGTGCTAATCCTTTTACATGTATTATATTATTTACACCTTGGAAAAACTTTGAGATAGATGCTGTTATTATATCATTTTTACAGATGAGCATATAATACACAGGGAGATTAAGTAACATGTTTAAGGTCAAATAGCTGGTTAATGTTTCTGCCAAGATTCTGAAGCCTCTGAGCCACTTCAATGTCAGCTGGGGGACACAGGATAAATGAGCAGTTCTAAGCCTATGAAGATGAATCAAATTACATAAATGAGATCATCTTTGAGATGAAGGAGGAGAGAAAATAAGAGCTGACAGATTAATAGGGCCCAGGCCAGAAATGGCTTTATATGCTAAACCATTTTATGGCATGATATGATATCTAATTCTATTTGGAAGGCAAATTATGCGACCTAGTTTGGACTTTAGAAAAGTAACTCTGGCAGCTGTAGGGAAGAAGAATTAGAGGAAGACAGGTAAGAAACCACATGTCTGGGCACGGTTATGAGGCAGAAGGGCTGGAAGGACGGTGAGATATGTCAAAGGCAGGGTTGGGTGGCTTGGATAATTTATTGGTTTGGAGGGTTTTAGGAGAGAGAGGAATCTTATACAACGTTCACCTGTCCTCCACTACCATATATCTGTTTGGGGTGCAAGAAGAATGGCAATGCCTTTTCTGTGATAGTGACTAGGAAGAATGCATAATATTCTGTTGGGCAGGAAAGCAAACTCTGATTCTGCTCTGCTTAAGGGACCCATAGACACTGAAGTGGAGATTTCATTGATCTGTTGAGGACATAGATTCAGACCTCAGAAGAAAGGCTAGCATGTGCTATGTACTGGACTTTATAGATTTTGTACATTTTAATTGTCTATCTACTGTAACTGCACAGCATTTCTGCACATGCATACATACATTGCTAATTAATCATATTTTCTCATGCACATTAAGTCATCCTTTTTAAATTTACAAGATTGGTTATGACAATGGCACAGAATTGAAGATGCAGGAACAAACCAGCATAAATACAGTAATTTCATACTAGACAAAGGCGCCACAAACATACAAGGGGAAAAAAAAGACAGCATCATTAACAAATGGTGCTGGGAGAATTGGAAATCCATATGTAGCAAAATGAAATTAGAGGCATCTTCTCACCCTGCACAAAACTCAACTCAAAGTAGATCAAGAACTATAATGGTTCATTTGAATTGTCAACTTGGTTGGATTAAGAGATGCTGAGGATTAAAAGGTTTACAGGTATATCAATGAGGTTGTGTCTAGGAATGATTGGCATGTGGGATAGCCAACTGAAATGGAGACCCTCCCTAAGCATGGACAGCACCATCCAATAGGATGATGGGTAGATGGATGGAATAAAAGTTGGAAGAACAAGGAAGCAGAGGCAGATACAAGCTCCATTCTCCTTGAATAGGTTATTGATGGCTGCTGTGAGCATCTAAGGATATCTGACTCTCACTTATTTACTCTTCCAAAGCAGACTCTGCCAGTGATTCTGCAGAAGTCTTCTTTCTCAGACTAGGGTTGCACTATGATCCCTCCTGTTATGGAGAATCAGCCTCCTAGACTGAGCAGCTACTAGTTCTTCTAGCTCTTCAGCCTGCAGATGGCCATGGTGTGCTATCCAACTTCTGGGCACATAAGCTAGCCTAATCAATCCCTCTTTTATTATTTTACTTCCTAATGAGTCTGTTCCTCTAGAAAACTAAAGGACTTAGGCATTACACCAGAGACCCTGCAACTACTAGAAGAAAAAGTATGCCCAAATCTCCATCATGTTGACTTAGGAACCCAAGCCCTCAATAAGACGTCTAAAGTGCAAGAAGTAAAATCAAGAATCAATAAGTGAGATGGTATCAAACAAAAAAGCTTCTTCACAGAAAAAGTAACAGTCAAGAACATGAAAATAGAGCCCATAGAATGGGAGAAAATCTTTGCCACCTGAAATTCATATTCAGTATTAGTCTCCAGGATGTATGAAGAACTCAAAAACCATAACACTGATAAAACAAACAACCCAATCAACAAATAGGCAAAGGAAATGAACAGACACTTCACAGAAGGAAAAATATGAATAGTCAACAAATATATGAAAAAATGTTCAAAATCACTAGAAATTAGTGAAATGCAAATCAAAAATACTCTAAGATTTCATGCCATTTCAGTCAGAATAGCAATTATCAAGAATATAAGTAACAATAAATGTTGGCAAGGATATAGAGAAAAAGGTACACTGTTACATTGCTGGTGGGACTGAAAATTGGTGCAAAACCACTCTGGAAAGCAGTACAGAGATTCCTGAGAAAACTTAGAATGGAGCTACCATTTGACCCAGTTATCTCACTCCTTATGGACTTAAAATCAGCATACTACAGAGATGCAGTCACATCAATATTTACTGCTGCTGAATTCACAATAGCTAAGCTATGGAACCAAACCAGATGCCTTCAACAGATGAATGAATAAAGAAAATGTGGTACATATAAACAATGGAATATTATTCAGCCATTAAGAAGAAGAAAATTATGGCATTTTCTGGTAAATGGATGGAAGTAGAGACTATCATGTTAAGTGAAATAAGCCAATCCTAAAAAAAAAAACAACAAAGGCCAAACTCTCTGATATGTGGATGCTGACTCTAGTAGGTCATGTCACCTGTTCCTAAATTGCTTTAGGACACACAAATAAAATACAAGGAGATCACTGTATGATCATTTCAATGGGGGAGATTTGTTAGGGCATAGTTTATCTGCATATGATTGTCATTGCACAAAAGGCATTCTTGAGGGAGGAATGCTAACTTAGAGTACTTAAAATTTCATATTATTGAAAAGAGTATATGCAAGGCATAATGCTAGAGATGTGACCAACGACAAATCCCATCAGCATTTTATGTTAGCTTAGTAGTTTGGAATTTACCTTGAATGATACAAAACAATCAAATGTTGTTTAAGCATGGGAAAGTAGTAATACTGCACAGTAGAGTCTTGCTGGGACAAAGATCACATTGTAAGCCAGGAAAACATATGGAAATCCTGTCAGTCAGCAGAGCAACTGTGGCATGAAACAGCAAACAGCATTTGTAGGAAGGAGGTGAAGTAGGTTGGAGACTTTTGAACAGGGTAGACTTGTCATTTAGTGACTAGAGAGTGTCAGAGGTGGCAAGTAAGAACAAGTGAGTAGGGAACATTAGGATGACTCTTCATTTCTGATTTGGGGAGAGGAAGATGGGTTCATTGATCAGTATATGAAGTACAAAAGCGAGAGCAGAAAAGTTGAGGTTGACAATGACTTGTTGCGCTTTAGGCATGATTTCCAGTTGGAAAATCAAGTATAAATGTTATAAATGTAAATACTATATGTAAGTTTGGAATTAAGTAGAACTACAGAAAGATAGGTATCAGAGTAGTCTGTGTACACATAGAGGAATTTTCTGTTACCTAACGCAAGTAGTGACTCAGACATTAGGTGGATCTTTTAACAAAGATGAAAAATGAACTGAGAGCAAAGGACACTCTGTAAGAGTCTTTTTTTTCATGAAAACACTAAACATATATTTGAAACATGATAGAAATGAGACATTTTACCAATGACTTGCATGCATATTTTATTTGGCAAGACATTAAATTTTCCATGCTGACGATATGTTAGATATGTTTCTTACACAAACTCAGGAGACAGCCAAAGAACTATTATTGAATTGTCTCAAAAGAAAATTAAAAAGCTATTTGTACATTTCACTGATACATGTGCAAAACATGACCATTCATCTAACCAAGGAAAGGTTTGTTTGTGCTTGGCACCCTGTGTTAGGTTTGCTTCCTTATCAAGTTCTCTGTAGAACAATGTTTTGTTTTGAACCAAACTCAGCACATTGATAATCTTCCTCTAGAGGAAACAATAATAGACTTGAAAGTATTTAGAATGGTTTACAATCCTTCTTTATGGGAGGTTTAAGCATTATTTTCGTTAATTTTATAATTACAGCTAAAGCAATTATAATAGCAAGCATCAATTGAACACACACTGTGTCCTAGGCATATAATACCATGTAAGTGCTTCCCGAGATCTAAATGGTTTGGTCCTCACAACCAGGAAATGAAGCAGGGACTACGTTCATACATGTAGGCAACACTTTTGTTGTTAGTTTTGGATCCTTTCCTCCTCTTGCACTGCTCTGCTCCATTTGGAAGGAGGGTTGAATTGCCCATCCTCAGTTCTGCTGGTTTCTGACTGGGTTCAACCAATTGGAGGCACCAGTGTGACACTAGAGGAAAGTTAAAGTCAGGACAGTTAGTTTTAGAGGCAACAATCTTCTTTCAAGCTGCAGCTGTTGCTGGGTACACAGTCTGTGCCATCCAGCAATATTCACCATGGAATGGTCCCCATGGGATGCTCTGGGGTCTGGCTTTGGACATGCTTTCTGGACATGCATTCTCTTTCTGGAAGCATCATTACCTTCCTGTTCTTACTGTTATATGGGATGCCTCAACATTCCTCCTCTGGCTTCTCAGTTTTCATTATGTACTTAATTAAATTTTTGTATAATATTTATGTAGAACATTTCTACTTTCCTAACTGGATACTGATGTGTATATAGACTTGTATGCATGTGTGTGTGTCATACATGTAACATATAAGTTATGCATACGTACTCTATATTTAAATAAAGAGGAATGATGCTTAGAGTATTGGGAAAGCTAAAACTAATAAGGCCCTATATCTTAAAAGTGAGCCAAGATTTGATTTCAAGTAAACAGTTTCAGAATTCTACACTGAACTCAGGTATTCTAAAAACATACCAAACTAAATTAAGTTCTTTAATATAATAGACTATATTGCACGAAACTCCTGTTACTTCCTACAGGTCAGAAATTATTCCAAGTTCTTTATATGTATCAACTCAATCCTCATTACATCTATACAAGAGAATTAATATTATTACCTTTTGTATTTTTTTACAGTAAACAGTAGATATCATATTCAATAGAGCTTTCAAATTCAAAAAAGTACTCTCACCCATATGGTTTCTTCCCCTTTTGACTAGTTTTTGTTTGTTTGTTTGTTTTGTTTGTTTGTTTGTTTGTTTTTCATTGGACTCTAATCACATGGTACTAGCCTTCATTTTTGCTAGAGAAAATTACTACAAATGTACTGACTTACAGCAGCACACGTGTATTATCTTCCAGTTCTGTAGTTCAGCAATCTGGGATGGATCTCTCTGAGCTACAACACAACTTGGGCAGACACCATACCTGAAATAGAGTCTGTCTTCCTGTCTTTCCAACATTCATGGCTGCCGTGGTCCTTGACTCTGGCATATTTTCTGTCTTTAACATCAGCCAAAGTGGGTGGAATTCAGTCACTTTTCATGCTATGACTCCTTTTCTTCCCTCTTCTTTCATTTTTGAAATTACACTCAATCCAGGAGGACAATTCATGAAATTTTCCCTATTTTAAGATGAACTAACTAGCAACCTTAATTCCATCTGCAACCTTGATTTCTGCTACCATGTAATATATTCACAGTTCCCATTGATAATGGCATGAACATCTTTGAGAGGGCATTATTCTTGTCAACCACAGGTACCTTATAACTTTGCATGATGACCTAATTATTCGCTACTCTATTATGAATTAACAAGCACAATTTATATATCTCTCTGTTTTCTCTATGGTGTCTGGCACAAAACAGACTATTAATAAAAGTGTAACATCTTATTTTTTGTTGATGTTCACTTACAAAGAATGTCTTCTTATTGCAATAAGATCCTCCAATAAAATACACAAAAAACTTGGCGTAAATTACACTTCTTTTCCTTATTCTGCAAAGATTAATCTTTAATGTATATAATATATAAACTGTTGAATGTCCTGAGCTATTTATTGTGACCACAGACATAAGAGAAAAATGAGGGGGGTGGGAATCAAATCCATTAAGTGATGCCAAGTTGCAGATGACAAGGTGACACGGCAGTAGCCTCTACATGACCTGAGTCACTGTTACTCTCAACTCCAAGCCAATTTTAATGGCATGCCTTCTGAAACTTCTTCCAATGCATTAACTTGCTGTTGGTCCTTTCCACTTTTTGCTCCTGGACAGAATGCATTGTGCTTGCATACTCTAGAACAATCTGTCTTAGCTTTTCTTGCTAAGTTCCAGTTTGTTGGTGTTTTGGGGAAAGGGTTTATTTGGGATATGATGGAGTAAGTGTAGAGTTAAGGAATATATATTCACATGTCTTTTATAATACACACACACATATGTGTTTGCATGTGAATGCTTGTCAGACTATGATGGCTGCGAATAGCATATGGACAGCATAGGATAATCTAGAACATTATAGAGAAGAAAGAGAAAAGAAGTGAATGAAACCAAAGAAGCTAGGTTTGGGACTCACAAACTCAACTGGCAGGCCAAAAGTTTGCTGATAAATTAGCTTAGAAGGGACAATGTGTGAAATAAGGGTGTGAGGGGAAAACAAAAGTAAAAACTTTTTCCCCAAAAGTTATGGGTTGTTGCAGTTTGAAAGAAAAAACTTAATGTGTGTGCCTCCATACCACCTGGTGGCATGGTGTACATGCAACTCCTTGATGTCATTTGATACTGAAACACAGAGGACTGAAGAGTCATGTGATCCAAAACCATCCCATTAATCTGAGGTCTAGGGAGCTTGTGCTTTTGCCAGAGTTCACATATGCAGTGCATGACAGAGGCAGCAAAAGAACATGGTCCTTAATCTTACTAGTGCTCCTTTGATGATTTTCTACCCTGAAATAGAACCTTTAAAAAATATACAAAGAAAGAAAGAAAAAAAACCTGCCATATCTCCATTGATATTTTATAAACTAACCTCTGGAAGCATCACCCAACAGGTCCATGCATTTGCTTGGTGAAAGGGAAATGGTCAAAAAACAACATCCCTTGGGATAGAATAGATCATAATCACATCAGCAGAGCAAAGCATTGTCATTCAGTGCAAAGAATACACTTGCTCATCCTGGTGATTACCCCTGTTCATTCTGGTGGTTATGGATCTGTTTTTGTCTTACCGGTTAGTCTGACTTCTTTTAGTTCTAATATCAAAAGCAAAAGACCCATTGCTGGGCTGGGGATGTGGCTCAAGTGGTAACGTGCTCACCTGGCATGCATGGGGTGCTGGGTTTGACCCTCAGCACCACATAAAATAAAATAGAGATGTTGTGTCCACCGAAATCTAAAAAATAAATATTAAAAAGTTCTCTCTCTCTCTCTCTTTCTCTCTCTCTCTCTCTCTCTCTCTCTCTCTCTCTCTATATATATATATATATATATATATATATATATGAGCCATTGCTTTCATTTGGTTTTAAACAAATGAAAGTTAAAAGGGGGACATTATTCCTTACAAAATCAAAGATAGTCATTTTCTTCTTGGAAAATGCATTATGTAACTTTTGCCACTGTAGCGCCGGCATTTTGTTCCATTCTAGGCTCCCTGGACATTGATGGCTGCTAAGTTGCCCTAAAAATAGAATTTCCTTTATTTTAATCCAACTGTACTTGGCTCCTGTTCCTGCCATTGATTCCTGGAACACAATGAAATTGGACCCTCTTCAAGGCATCTGATGTGGAGAATAGAATTTGACACCTTTGGGTTAGCATTTATTCAAACTCTTGAATCCCAAGAGAGTAAAGGATATCTTCTTTCTGGTGTTGAAGAAAACCTGAAAATTGGTTCTGGTAAAGAAGCGTGGAGGTAAAGTGTTCTTTCTCACACACATTTCAGACCCCAAGTGCCTCTACTGGGGTTTCAATCTGTCTGGAATAATAAATACATGGTCCAGCAAAATGGACCTATTTATCTGCTTAGAGTGAAAATCCTAGGCATAATTTAATAATTATTACTTCTGGAGTACACACTACTCATCTTATTTTAAGTCACTTAATTACTGCCATCATGGAAATGATAGCATTATAATAGGTAGACACTATCCAACAGGAAAATAAGCATCCTGAGGAGGTTGAAATGGAAACCATAAGGAGCGGTACTTGTTCATGTCATGCTTGAACATCTGGAAAAATCCTAGGCTTCTTCGTTCTTATTAAGCTGGTGATTATTGTCCTTTTGCTTTAATCAACTGCTATTATTACTTGGTTATACTTTGGCTGAAATGTTTTTATTCAACCCAGGATATAGCTCCTAAGTAAATTATATTCTCTGTGAAATTGAAAATGTATTATTTTTATTCTATGGCAAAAAAAATCCATTATTGTGAGCAATAACTTCTCCTTTCTATTTTTAAAACAATTTGTCTGTCTCCATACTATAGTATAAAAATTATAATTAAAAGACTTTAGAGAGAAAGGTGTTAATAGCATACAGTCATGAAATTTGCTGGGAAAGCATGAGCTTATAGTGACTGCTGATTCATTTGCTTTCTCCTTATAACACTTTCCTGGAAAGCAAATCTTTTGTCTCCATCACCTAAGTTCACTGAAGTTTCTACTTTCTTGCATTTTTCTGATCTCACATATATTATTTTTTCAAAACTCTGTTTTTTGCCTTTGAATACACAAACTAATGGGAGTTCTAAAATGGAAGAACAAAGAAATGAGAAAAGATAATTATCAAATAAATAATCCAAAAATTCACTCAGAACTGAAAGATGAAAGCTTTTGGTCTTAAATGTCCTACTTAACCCCCAGTACAATAAATTCTGAAAGATACACAATGAATCACATTATCATACATTGTAGAACACCAGAAAAAAAAGTTCTGAAGACTTACCCAGTTAGTGTACACAGGTCATGTGCAAAAGAATAGCACAGGAAATTCACTGGATGCTACAACACAGTGGAGTAAGTCCTTCAAATAAAGAAAAGTTGTTTTAAAAGAATGTATATTCCAAGGACTGCTCACAAATGATCTGATTCTCCTCTCCCTCCAGTTCCTTGACATAGCTGATAGATGCGTGCTTGGCCCTTGCTTTGACCAATTAAAGGGAAGAGACAGCCTTCACAGCACTTCTTGCTGGAAAGTGTGTGATGTGTCCCATGCTCTTTAACCTGCCACAGTAACCTGCTACTTTTCTGGCCAATGAAATACAAATGGAAATAATGTGTGTTGTTTCAAGATGGGCTTCCTCAGGGTCAGAGTATGATACTCCCTTTCCTCCGCCTCGATGAATACAGAAGCATTTAAGATGAAGATTTTACTGTATTGGGTTATATCAGAGCTCTTTTCCCAAGTAAAAAGTAAACATTTCTGTTAAGTCTCTGAGATTTGTAGGCTGTTTGTTAAAACCACATAAGCTAATGTATATGGACTAATACACGCAAGTAAGATCCCCCCAGTCTGTCAATGAGGGTGAGGTAGGATAAGATATTTTCAGACACGCAATGCTCATAACTTTTCTCCCATTTATAACTTCCAAAGAAGTTACTCGTAAAAGTATTCCAACAAATAAGGTAATGAAACAGTGAAGGGAGATTATTGAATCCCAAATCCCTGGGTCCTCCTGGAAGAGTAGATTGAAGTTGGGGAGGGGAAAGGCAAAATGAAGTTGCTTAGGAAACAAAAGACAAAGAGAAGATTTTTTTTGTGTGTGTGTGTAATAGAATGCATGAATAGTTGGAAATACTTAAATATATGCTCTAGGCAAATAATGCATTAAAAAAGTAGTTAAAAAATACTGTGAAAATGTGCACGCTATACAATCTTGGGGATGCATGCCTATATTTCAGCAATTTGTGAAGCTGAGGAAGAAGGATGGCAAGTTAAAGGTCAATCTAAGCAATTTAGCAAGATCCTGTCCTAAAAAAGAAAAAGGGCTGGGATTGTAGCTCAGTGACTGAGCACCCCTAGATTCAATACCTAATATGAGGGAAAAAAAATTCCTTGCGCACTCAGGTACAATCTCAAGGGTGAAGCACATTAAAATACTGAATCACTTCAAGCAACTAATAAAGTATATGGAAAGAGAATATATTTGACTTTGACCCAGCTCATTCTTTTTTAAGGACATTTGGGTTTGTGATAGTGAATGCATATAGAATCATACATAATACTAGCAAGTACTTAAATCAGAATGGAACAGCTTTGATTATACCAATATAGTTAGTTATAATGGGAACTCATGGAATATGTTAATTTTTTTTCTTTCACTACTTTTCCTAAAAACTTGATAAAATTCTGTTCTTTTTATAACTAGATGAAAACTATCAATTTTATTACTTCTTTGTATATTCTTAAGTCATAAAAGTCAGAAGGTCTTCATAATTCATTACATCACACAATATAGTCTTTTTTTTGGTGGGGGGAAGGTACTGGGGATTGAACTCAGGTGTACTCGACCAAGGAGCCACATCCCTAGTTTTATTTTGTATTTTATTCAGAGACAGGGTCTCACTGAGTGGCTTAGCACCTCACTTTTGCTGAAGTAGGCTTTGAAATCATGATCTTTCTGCCTCAGCAAACCTAGCAGCTGGGATTACTGACATGCACCACCATACTGGGCCAATATAGTCTTAATAGAGATATTAGAATGCACATTGTCTTAATTCATTTTGTACTGCTTTAACAGATTACCAAAGACTGGGTAATTTATAAAGAACAGAGATTTATTTCTTAAAGTTCTAGAAGCTGGAAGATCCAAGGTCAAGGACCCACATCTGGCAAGGGCACTCATGCTGCCTCACACTATGGAAGAAGACGGGAGGGCAAGGTAGCCTGCACAGAAGAGAGAATGCAGAAGGGGGTCAAATTCATCCTTTGGTCAGGAACCCGCATCCATAATAAGTAACCTATTCTTGAGGAGAGCAGGGATCCACTCCTGAGAGCCTCTTAAAGTTCCCACCTCTCAACACTGTTTTACTGGGGATTTAATTTTCAACACATGAAATTTGTAGGACATATTTAAATCACAGCTCTCCTAGTGTCAATAATCATCATTTTATTCCAAGATAAGACTTCCTTTCCAAGAGTTCTCACCCAACAATTGAGGTGCTGTTAGATGCAAACTTGCATCCAGAAACTTGAGCAAGTGAAATTATTTTCTTTCTCATTTTCTGTTTCTCTACTCCTTAAGACTTGTTTCTGAAACCTTTGGGGCTGGAACATCAGAAAGTGAAAGGCACATTAAGGGAGAGTCAGAACACACATTCTTCCCTGGTATGATTGTAGGTTCCCTTCATGTTCTCTAGGCATGGTAAATACTAAAAGAACACTACTTTATCTTATGGATGCTTTTGTGCTGTCTTGGAAGTTCCCATGCTGGGCCCATCCATTTATAATTTATCAGACTTAAACAGTGATGATGGCATCTCAGCTCTAGTTTTGCAGGAGTCTCCAATGAGTTTTCAATTGCAGGAAATTCTTTTTGCCAAGAGAAACAGCAGCTTCAGGGTAGCTTGCGCTCCTACTTGTCCTGCATTTAATGAGTGGGAAATATTCACTTCTCATCCAGAGAACACTGCATTTTCTTCCCTAGTTTATTACAGATTCCTTGGTCTTCTCAGGAAGATATCAGTCTTTCAGCTTTGCCTTATCAGCCCCTCTGAGCAATAATTTTGAAGCCCTTTTTAATCACAATTCTTAACTTAGATAATGGAAGCTTAGACTTTCACTTTACCAAGTCACGGCTCTCTACCAACATCTTTAACAAGTTTTTGTTATAAACTCTCTCTGTGAATTCCAAAAAAAAAAAAAAAAAAAAAAATCTGGACTTTTTGACATCTGGCATTTGGGAGTTTATTTGGTTTTTTTTGTTGTTCTTGTTAGATCATGAATGTTCAAAACTTAAAAATATGAAAGTAAATATTCATATAATAGTGTGTGGAAGAAGGCAGGCGAGATGCAGGAAAGAATGAGGGAGATAATATTCTTATCATAAAATGAGATATAGAAAGCTACAAGAAAGAAGAAATGGAGGTTTATAATAGTTGCAAAGCTGACCACTTAGGAGCTACTGTTAATGATATAGCTATCAACATCCAGAGGAAGATAAATGAGATGAGTAAGTTTTTTCAACTAAACAGACATCCTTTATACTGTGAAGAAGATAGATTTTGTCTAAAGTGGATAAACCAAGCAATAGACACATACATAAAAGAAAAGATTGATTTGTTTAGATTATATAATCACAATCACATAAGGGAATCATTTTGACTCCTTCATTCTGTAAGTATTATACCCACTTTTAAAAATATCAAAATAACACATACATGTATATTATTGAAGCAATCTAAATAAATAAAATAAATGTTATTATGGAGTGAATGTTATTGTCATCTCAAAATTCATGTGTTGAAGTCCTGAACTTCAGTGTGATGGTATATGGAGATAATAGATTCAGAAGATAATAGATTCCTGTTAGGGTCAGCAGGGTACAACATCAATGATGAAATTAGTGTCCTTTAAAGAAAAGGAACACACTGGAGCCCTGTGTCTTTCCATCAAAGAAGGTTATAGCAAAAAAATAAATTATCTACAAACCAATTGAGAGTCCTTACCAGACACCAAATCTGGCAGCTTCTTCATCTTAGTCCACCATCCAGCCTCCAGAAACAAATGTTGTTTAAACACACTTTTTGGTATTTTTGTCATAGCATCCAAAACTAAGAAACTCATGTCTTTAAAGACAAACCACCATTAATTTTTTTTTAGAGTAAAACTTGACCTTCTTGTCAAGAGTTAAAATAGCTATTTATTTCACTGATATGCGAAACTCTATTTAAATGTGATAGGAAAAAAAAAAGAACAATTCCAAAGCAAACTTGGTAAAATCCTGAATGATAAACTTGCACAAAGCTGCCTACAGGAATGCCACAGGTTGTGAAATGAATAGCCCTAACCTTATCACGTTAGGTTTAATACAGAGTTAAATTTGCAGTTTTATGAGTCATCTGATCAAAGCCCTGAGATTTATGGGGACATGTGGTGACAGAACATGTGATCAAAAGTCCTTGTTGGCGGCACAACTACATTCCTTATCTTCCAGAAATTTTGGCAAACTGCCTAGTGCTGATTTCTAAGCAGCAAAATCTGACAAAAGCAGCATGGCAGAGTGGTACCACCAACAAGAGCTACAGACCAGCCAGTTCCATGTCCAGTTCAACACCCACAGCTCTAAGGTCTGTAGATAGATCCTGATCCACTAGTTGAAATGTGTCTTTTGGAATGTTTCTAATCGTGCTTTCTGGGTGGGGAAATATTCTACGAATTCTTTATTTTCTGACCTAACATTCCACCCCAATCCACTTTCTTTTTCTTTTTTTAAATTGAACTGTTTTCTTGATAGAGAAGGTTGAAATGATGGTTGAAATGAGGGCATCTCCTTGGAGTGGGTAATGAGACCCAGACTCTTTCTCTCTCTTTTACTGCTCTCCCCACCAAGACATGCTGCTTCTCCACAGGCTTAAAAGCAACCGGCCAACTGACTGTAAACCAAAACTGTGAGCCAAAGTACACCTTCTCTCATTATCAGTTGATTACCTCAGTTATTTATTATAGTGAGAGAAAATGATTAACATAGGCATCCAAGACTTAATCAAGGAAAGAGAGAGAAGGAAAGCTATTAGGCAGTAACATCTCGGCTATAAATTTATATCATCTTAGATTTGCATTCTGAAAAAGTAATCATATGAAAAAGCACACTGCATATTTACTCCTGGCTTAATGAAATTAAGAAGCTATGTAGCTGTATTATAAACCCCTAACCTAGACTATAAATAATACTTTCATTTAGAAAGTCCTTGATAAACCAAGGACTGTGTCTAACTCTTATAATTTAATCTATGTGTTATATGAATACAATTATGCAGTTAATAAAATGTATAGTATTTGTATATATAAATTTCCCTTCACAATCTGCTAATTAGTCTTATTTCTTTGTACATAGTAATGCTCTAAGCCAGGCAAGGTGACATATATCTGTAGATCCAGCTATTTGGGAATCTGAGGAAGAAGGTAGCTTGAACCCAAGAATTTGAGGCCAGTCTGAGCAGCATAGTGAGACCCTGTCTCAAAAGAATAACAACAACAATAATTATGACTTTAAAAAATTATCAGTGCCTTATAATTTTGCATAATAGTGGGAATAATAATGCTTTGAGCAGTATTCTTTCTTACTGTGAAATTCTCAGTGATATAACCATTTGGATGTACAGCTTAGTCACAGGCTAATGAGTATCCCCTGGGTTGCATTGCGATTAATGTATCAAAACACCTGTATTCATCCTATACAGCAAAAGGTGTCATGGTAAAACATTTCTTTAACATGGAGTGAATGTGAGATTTGGAGAATATTAAATCAGGGCAGTAGCCAGAGGACTAATGATGATGTGGTTTCACCTGAAAACAACCTTCAGACATGAACTCCCAGGACACCATTAGAGGAAAGCATGAACACATAGTTTTATTCTAACATAAATCAAAAGTGACTAAGCATTGTATTCCGATTTCCCCTAAATTAAATTTATCTTGGAATGGAGACAAAACAGAGATGAATTGCAATTGAAGAACATTTTTCATCATATTCTAAACATATGTAAACAAAAAATAAAGCTGAAAATCTATATGCCCTCTCACCCAGCCTCAGGGAGCCACCTCATTGAAACCATTTGCTACTACTTGGAAAATAACCAAAATGGATTAGACCCGTGGAACAAAAGAAGTGACATTATAAACTCAAGTCACAAGCAACAAGATCTCACAGGGAGTAAATTCCTTAAAAGGAACTTTGAAAATCCCTTTGTTCTAGGTTTATCAGCTTAAGGGGCTTAATTTCACAAAGCTTTAGAAAGGAAGAACACTGTGGTACACACTTCGATAAGTTCAGGTCTCCTAATCCTTCTAAATTGCTCTGTCTTGTTTAGAAAAGATCTGCTTACAACCATCTTTGTGCAAATGTAAACACAAGAGCTCTCAGATCATTCTTTGTGCTTCAGATCTGCCAGACATCATTCATGTCTCATTTTACAGGCAAACCCTTAGCACCACCACAGGCTTCTGAAGAAAACCAAACCAAACCGTTAAGGCAAGGTGCATGTACAAATCTTTGCATGTCTGGGCTTCCCTATAAGGGAATTGGGTTTTATTCCCATCACAATTCTTGTTTACAACTTTCTGAATTTATAACCACCCTCTTAGACATCTGCAGTCATCACTTTTTCTCTTTTCTAAGGACAAGCACAGTTCTCTATTTAGGACATCAAACAGGTATTTTCTCCTACAAAACCTTAAAGGGAGATTTTCCCGCCCTGTGTTTTTAACATTGAAATAACTCAAATGTAAGATTCTAATGCTGTCAACAGGATTAGCATGAATTTCTTTGACACTAAAACTTTAATATTTCTGGAAAGTTCCATTAGCTGCGTGTCAGGCAAACGGGGCTCTAAACCTACAAAATTTATTTATTCACTCTTGACTGATAGTCTGTCTCTCCATTTTCTTTGTATTCCATAGCATCACAGACTTTAAAAGTCAGGAGCAATCTTAGGGTCTCATCCAATTCAATACTCTCATTTTAGAGAGAGGATCTCATACCCCAAATCACTAATTTAATGCACCCTCCCCACTCCAGAAACACTAACTTCTCTTCCGATCTTCTCATTTCAGTGTACTTATTGCTCTCTCCACTGTACTATGACCCAGATTCCCAGCCAACATCTAAAGACAGGTTTCCTATCACAAGAACATTGCAAGGTTCACACAAAATATTTGACCTGGAAGTATATGGAAAAACAGTAAACATAACCAAAATGTGAGCTGTTAATAATAACTGCAAGATGCAAGCTCAGATATGCCCTTTAGAAATTGCTTTCAGATTTTATAATAAGGTATTATGAAGAAAGAGATTCCATTTCATATCTATCACTGACAAAATTCTCAATCTCTCTCCCTTATTCCCTCCCTCCCTCACTCCCTCTCTCCCTCCCTCCTTCTCTCCCTCCCTCCCTCCTTAATATAAACTCGAAATACTATGCAGTAGATTAAAACATTTTTTTTTGACTTTGCCTCTATTATGATACTGACACTGTAAACTTTTTGTAGTGGACTGAATTGTGTGTCCCTAAAGTTTATATCCCAAAGCTCTAACCTTCCGTGTGCTTGTATTTGGAGGTAAGGTTTCCAGGAGGCAATTAACTAAGGTTAAATGACATGAAAAGGAGGGGGCCCAGTATGACTGGTGACCCTATAAGGAGAGGGACAGAAAGACTTCTCTCCCTACAAGCACACAAAAGTCATATAAACCTACAGCAGGACG
Source organism: Callospermophilus lateralis (assembly GCF_048772815.1). Classification (NCBI taxonomy): domain Eukaryota; kingdom Metazoa; phylum Chordata; class Mammalia; order Rodentia; family Sciuridae; genus Callospermophilus; species Callospermophilus lateralis. The sequence continues at coordinate 3,947,833 of NW_027514398.1, read as the reverse complement.
GCAGCCATCTGTGAGCTGAGAAAAGTCCCTCACCATAAGCTCAGCTGAACATTGATCTTGGACTTCTGGCTTCCAGAAGTGAGAGAATACATTTTTGTTGTTTATATCCCAAGTCTATGGTATTTTTTGCCTAAAATGTTACCTATTTTATTACTTTATTAACCTAAGCTGCCTAATGTACCACTTCAGAGTAAACAACAGAAAAATATCATTTAAGAAACACCACATGGAAAAGTATGAACTTTATATTGATAACAATCAGGAAATATTTTAAAAGTCAGCTGTGTATGTTTATTGTGACTAGTCTTTCCCACATCACTCCCTGACACATCTGACTGTTAAAGTCGTCAACATGACACTCAGCAACAATAGGAAAAACAACAACAAGCCAATCAGATCCTTAACATCATGATAACATCCCACTGAAAAATGCAGCATGCTCTATTCCAGAGCAATAAAAAATGTTGTGGTGTTTTGCTTATTTCTAAAAATATAATAGTCCTACAAAAAAAGCAAACAATTCATCCTTTCATTGGCAAAAAACAAAAATATCTTCAAAGAGCAAAATCTTTGTGACTTGCTTCCTCCCATTGGTGAACTCTGGGCTGATCCCTACTTGGAGCTGGTGACAGGATGCCACAATACTCAAGTTCTTTCACCCAGTACCAAGCATTTTAACAGCTGAAACTGCATGGGTACTAATTATTTTCAAGGAGTTCTTTCGCCTTCATTTCCAGTTTGTAGTTTCAACAATTGTTTTCTTTTTTTTTTCCTTTTTTCCCCGCAATATTGTTTTTCTCTTTTATGTTGCCAGAAAAAGCCAGGCTTTTTTTTTTTCAAAGATTAGATTACCAGCCAGTGAGTTTCCTTTGTTGAAAGGTCGAGCTTTCTAACAAAGGAGGTGCCTTTCTGGGTAAAGCAAGATGCATTAAAACAGTGGGTCACAAGTCTTAGATAAAGTCATTCTTCATAAACCTAAGCAACTTTGTGAGCTTTCCGGATATTGGTACTAATTTCAGTCTTTCTTTCTAAAAACATAACAAAACAACAGTGAGGAAGAAAAAAGGCACACTTATCTTCCAAACAAGAATTTCAATAATAAGTTTCTTTGTTTGAAATTCAAAATAACTACCCACTATGTTATTTACTGGGAAAAAAAAGGAACATATTTCTATTGATGTTATGGTTTGGATGTGAGGTGTCCCTCAAAATTGCATGTGTGAGACAATGCAAGAAGGTTTTGAGGAGAAATGATTTGGAATTAATCAGTTGGTGGGATTAATTGAATGGTAATTGAAAGTGGGTAGGTTATGGCTGGAGGAGGTGAGCATTGAGGGTGTGGCTTTGAAGTATATACTTGTATCTGGCAAGTGGAGTCTCTCTCTCTGCTTCCTAATCATCATGTGAGCAGCTTCCCTCTGCCACACTCTTCCTGCCTCAGCTTCAGCTCTGAATAAACTTTTTCTCCTCTGCAGGTGTTCTGGTCAGATCCCTTGATCACAGCTGCAAAAAAAATTAAAAAGCTGACTAAAATAATTGGGCGTCAAATAAACTGAGTAATCTTCATATTCACACCTCACTGATTACACTTTTTAATATTTTCATTAGCTTAAATTAAGAAGCAAGGTATAAGGCTGGGGTTGTGGCTCAGCGGCAGAGAGCTCCCCTAGCACATGTGAAGCCCTGGGTTTGATCCTTAGCACCACATAAAAAAAATAAAATAACATAAAGGGGGGCTGGGGATGTGGCTCAAGCGGTAGCGCGCTCGCCTGGCGTGCATGCGGCCCGGGTTCGATTCTCAGCACCACATACAAACAAAGATGTTGTGTCCGCCGAGAGCTAAAAAATAAATATTAAAAAAATTCTCTCTCTCTCTCTCCCCCCCACTCTCTCTCTCCCACTCTCTCTTTAAAAAAAATAAATAAAGGTATTGTTTCCAACTACAATTAAACAATAAAATATTTCAAAAAAATATCGACAATTTAGAATCCCCTGAATAGTTTTCTCCATTCATTTATTGCAGCTACAGAAATATTCAAGGTTATTTCCATTAACATTGCAGAGCAAGTGTTTCTAAATTAATGCATCTCAAAAGCTATTTTCTATACATTGTTATTGCTTTGTCTGGACTTGATTTGAAAAAGAACTGTGGAATATTAAGAAAAAATTTAAAAGGATACAAAGGATTCATACCAATCCTGAGACCTAATTCTAGCAGAAAACAGCTCATTCCAGGTCTTGCCTCAGAGGAACAAAGATGCCTACTAATTCCTACAGGGTCTCATGACCTACTTTGGTAGAATGAATGACTTTCTCTTTCCAGCCTATGTCAGCATCCTTGGTTCCCACTGCCCCAACTGAGTCACAAATGTATCCCTTATCCCTGACCTCAGCCTTCAGTGAAAACAGCTTAAGACCATTAGTACCTGTTTTGTGTATGGTGAAGGATGAAAAATATCCAGTAGATCCAAAGCCAATCAATCAGATTAGAGCAGTAAGAGAGCAGGCTCTAGGACTCAAGTTATTTTTTTTAAAGTCTCTTTGATATATTTGAATACATTATTTGGAGCTTTATACTTATAAGTGTTTGGGAGAAACTAGTAATAGACACATGCAAAACTAGACAAATAAAACAAGCGAGAGAATTAAAAAAAACTAAAAAATTAAAAATATGACTCATGTGAAAATAATATTTGAATAAACATAATGATTAATTTTGGACTTTTCAGATCATGATACAGTTATGGTGGGATAAGGGTTGGGGTAAAATGTTTGTCTGTGTTTGGAAGACAGAGTGAATTGGGGGATCTATTTTCCATATTAGGAAGTAAATAATATTACTGTAGATAAAAACTCAAAAAATAGTAGTATAAACATGTTGTATAGGGGTATGAAAGATGGTATTAGGAAGAACAGCTAGAATACATGGAACTGACTACATCTGGGAAATGGGAATTATTGGGAACCAAGTTTGTAGCAGAGAAATTCCGATTTTCATACATTTTAAAAGTTCTTTTTATTACAAACACTAAAACAACTATTTGACTTTTGGTACCATACATATTTTTAAAATCTTTTTTTTTCAAAGTAGATTAAGATGGGTAATTCTTACAAGACTCTGACATGGAAAGGAATGTGGAGTGTTCCTGCCCTAATAGCTCCTGGTGGGAGGTAGTGGGCTAGGAGCAGAATAAGAAGAGAGGGTTATAGATCCAATACTGGGTCTGGCAGGCAGGGTCTACAAGGCACATGAAGATTTAGCAATTTGCATTGACAATAATGAGATATTCACCTAAGTTCTGAAACCTAAAAAGTATATCCTTATAATATGTTAATCAGTTAAGATAATTATATTAGAAACATTTAAAAAATAAATGAAAACTAGATATTCTTTTAGAGAGCATCTGATATTCTTAGCTGGCTTAGAAGCACCCCCCCCCAAAAAAAAGTGAAAAATAGAAACTTCAGATTAATATTCTATCATGTGCAAAATTGACTAAGTAAACCTGGAGTGAAAAAATGAGATTTGATCATATTGTTTTCATAATAGTATTTAATACTAAATAATATTACAAAATTGAAATTCATAAATATATCATTTAATACATATACAACCTAAATTTATGTCAAATCAGTCATTTCATGACTTATATAGTCTAACATATTTATATAGTAATTTTATTAAATGAGTTCCATAATGGTATGTCTATTATTTATTATACAGAGTGAAGTCTACTAAAGCCCTAAAACTATCTTGATCCTGCTGTATAAGTACACAAAAAAGTACTTCAAGAAAAATGTTAGTAAAAATATTCATATGTATACATATATACATACTCATATTTATAAACAATCTTTCCAATTTGTAAGTATAGTAAAAAACTAACTTAATTCAAATTTTATATTGCACATATAAAAATTTCAGGCAAAGTCATCAAGTATGTTTGTTCTTGTCCTCATTACCTGAGTTCTTAATTCAAAACTAGGGTAATAGAAAAATAAACCATGTATTCTGTAACATTCTCCTCTGTTGTAATTTCTCATAGTTATTTTCTGATTCTCCTCTTCTGAGGATCAAACTTTAAGCAAATAAAAATCATTGACCTAATTCCTTTAGGGGACCCAGGAGAGGGTGGGAGCAAACTCTCCACATTGGGTATTGTTTATGACGTCTTAAGTCCCTTCCTTTTCATTGCCTATGCTTTTGCTGGTGTCAGGGTTCTCCCTGGGTCATAAGCTCCAATTCCACAGATTACACATTAGGCAAATATATTCTTTGCGGGAGCAGTTAATGCTGTGGGAAGAGAATTCTTGGAAGCACAGTCCAGAGGCAGCCTGATTTCATAGAGGTAGTAAACATCATGGGAACAATGGTTGACATTGGCCAAGCTCCACCATAAGGAGGCACATGATCACAGGACAACCCAAGGGGAAGTGAGTATTTAAAAAAAGGCAAAACCTAAGAATCAGTCATGGAAGGAAAAGGGAGAAGATTGCCAAGAAATCCAGGCATACAAACAAATGAGTAATGTTTTTCTTTGGTTGTTCAGTTGCACATGTGTGTTTTCTGGGGAGGGGGGTGGGGGTGGGTTGTATCTTAAAAACTCAAAAAGTAATTTATGAAATAAAAAAGTTCAAGTTTATTATCTTGGAATTTAAACCCTAGAAACATACTTTCACTTTTTTTGAGATGCTTATTCTCAATTTGCTTTGTAAAGTATTACTTTACACGATTCACAATTAAGCCTTAGTATTTGTACAAAGTTAGTCTTACTGAATTCCCTCAACCTAGGTGGATTTTTATACTTCATTAAATAGTTCCCTGTGCTCTCAGAGCAACAATAAACTGATCAAGAGGCAAAAGCGGGTCACCATTTTTTTTCACTCAAACTTAATGAAAATGTTTTCCTCTTCCAATCATAACCTCTTTGACAAGTTAACATTTTTTGAATATTGTAAGCACTGTTTTTCTAAGTGTCTACTTTGAAAATTCCCAGTATATGCTAACATTCTTAACATATCTTATATCCAGTGTTACCAAAACCTATTTTTCCCTTGGCTTCAGTCTTTTTCAGCCATTAAATGATCTTGAAAATTTTATTGTAAATTTCCACATATTATGAATCAATAATTGTTCATATAAAGTGTTTGAAATCCACCATGTCCTATTTATTCAAACTTCCCCAATTTCTCTATGCTTCCTTTTCTGTGTTTCCAAATATATAAATATCTCAACCAACAGATGGCAAATGGAAGCACCAATGATCACAGAAATCAATCCAAAGCTTTTAACATGAAATGACCCTGAGGCAAGTAGCAGAAGGAATAAAGAAGGAAAGCTTGAATATTTACAAAGAAAAGGAAGAACTGCTTGTCTTTTCATGTAGTTTGGAGAGCCATTTATAAAACTGGACCATTAAAATTGACCAATTCATTTCATACTTTGAATCACATTAATAAGTCACATTGAAAGAGGCACTGGGTTTTTTGGTACTCAATATGAAATAACACGTAAGTGATATAATCTTTTTTAATGCTATTTGTTTTCATTGGAAAAGAAACCTACACATCCTTTGACGTTAAAGAATTTCTGTTTGTTCTTATACTATAACCTACCACGTAGGCTCTTGGTTTTTAATGTTTTTGATATGAAATGTTCTTGGTCTTTGGATTCTTCGCAACTGATAAAGAAACCATGGTTATGCAATCCTAAAGCATGACCACTTCCTGGTATTTTATCTCAATAATTACTCATCTCACATGATTCTGCTCTTAATATTTGACTATGAAGAAAAAAACTTTGAACATTCATACTGATACATTTTAAATGGATTCCAGTGTCACTTAATCTGGATATAATGGATAATTAGAGAGGAATTAATGTTTTCATTTTTAGCTAAAAATCCAATTAAATCTTTTGAATAACTTTAAAATTTTTAATTATGTTGTATATTTCACATTAAAATCATTAAATTTCCTTTTTTATTTTTATTTTTTTTGCTTCTTCACAATGTAGTCTAGAAGAAAATAAAAGTTATATTAAAACAACATATAAAAATGTGAACAAACTAAGTGTCTGTTCGCAGGAATTGAAGTGCTAGCATCTGACATCAATATTTTCTTTGTTGTACCTCTTTATTGCTCTTTATTCTAAGTAGTAGATGAAGTATTTTTTCTGTTCAAATTCCATCCTCTAAAACTGCAAAGAAAATGTGATGACAAGTGTGTTTACTTATAAGAGGTCATAAGCAGTACAATCCAATGTTGTTGGTAGCATAACACATCAGAATGCGCTGGATCCTGGTGCTCCAGACCTTGGCTAGAGACCTGGCCAGCACCAGGAACCGTGCTGTAAGGGAGGCATGCTAAGAAAAAAAAGGGGAAAGAAAACAGTCTAACAATGGAAATTATGTGAAGTTAGAAAAGTGTTCTGAACATAAGATAAGGCTAAAGTTCCTGATGTAGCCTGAAGGGAGATTTATGATATAGAAGATCCAGAAAGACCAAAGTCTTTAAGAGGCCAGCTCTGCGAAGAGAGGAAAAAAAGCATGCCTCCAAAATGTGGGCTGTCTATTCACCTCACAGATTATTCCTTTTGCTGAGAAGAAGCTTTTCAGTTTGAATCATCCAATTTAATGATTCTTGATTTTTAACTCTTGAGATATAATATAAGAGTCTTACTAAGGAAGTTAGGGTCTAATCCGACATGATGGAGATTAGGGCCTAATTTTTATTCTGTTAAACACAGAGTCTCTGGTTTAATTGCTAGGTCCTTAATCCACTATGAGTTGAGTTTTGTGCATGGTAAGAGATAGGGTTTTAATTTCATTTTGTCGCACATGGATTTCCAGTTCTCCCAGAACTGGAATTTGTTGAAGAGGCTATCTTTTCTACAATGTTTGTTTTTGGTGCCTCTGTCTAATATAAGATAACTGTATTTATGTAGGTTAGTCTCTGTGTCCTCTATACTATACCCTTGGTCTACAATTTTATTTTGGTGCCAATACCATGCTGTTTTGTTACTATTGTTCTGTAGTATAGTTTAAGTGATGCCACCTGCTTTACTCTTCTTGCTAAGGATTGCTTTAGCTATTCTGGGACTCTTGTTTTTCCAGATGAATTCCATCACTTCTTTTTGTATTTCTATGAGGAATGTCATTGGGATTTTGATTGAAATTGCATGAAATCTGATAGTGCTCTTGGTAGTATGGTCATTTTGACAGTCTTCATTCTACCTATCCAAGAACAAGATAGATCTTTCCATCTTCTACTGTCTTCTTTAATTTCTTTTTAGAGTTCTGTATTTTTCATTGTAGAGGTTTTCCACTTCTTTCGTTAAGTATTTTTTTTAGTCTATTGTAAATCTTCTCATTTTCCTTTCAGAGGATTTGTCACTGATATACAGAAATGCCTTTGATTCCAGTAAGAATGGCAGCTACTAAGAATACAAACAACAATAGTGTTGGCATGGATGTGGGGGAAAAGGCACACTTATACACTGCTGGTGGGACTGCAAAATGGTGCAGCCAATATGGAAAGCAGTATGGAGATGCCTTAGAAACCTTGGAATGGAACCACCATTTGACCCAGCTATCCCACTCCTCTGTATATAACCAAAGGACTTAAAAACAGTATACTACAGGGACACAGCCACATCAATGCTTATAGCAGCACAATTCGCAATAGCTCAACTGTGGAACCAAACTAGATACCCATCAATTGATGAATGGGTAAAGAAAATGTGGTACATATATGCAATGAAATACTATTCAGCATTAAAAGATAATAATATCATGTCTATGCAGGTAAATGGATGGAGTTGGAGAATATAATGCTAAGTGAAGTAAACCAATCCCAAAAAAACAAATGCCAAATGTTTTCTCTGGTATAAAGATGCTGATTCATAATGGGGTTGGGGGAGAGCATGGGAGAATTAGACAAACTCTAGGTAGAGCAAAGGTAAGGGAGGGAAAGGGAGGGGGCATGGAAGTAGGAAAGATGGTGGAATGAGATGGACCTCATTTCCCTAAGTACATTTATAAAGACATGAATGGTGTGACTCTACTTTGTGTACAACCAGAGATATGAAAAATTGTGTTCTATATGTATAACATGAATTGTAATGCATTCTGCTGTCATATATAACAAATTAGAATTTAAAAAAAAATCATTCCACCAGAGAGTTCATACCATGAACTAAAACTCACACGGACAAGAGCTTCACTTGTTCCAAAACTGAAAGAAGTCTAGTCTGATAAATAGAATCATGAGGGAGAACAGATCAGAAGTAATAAAGTAATAGGTTGTTGACTTCATGAGCAGCTGCTTTGTCCTGAATGTGATTGGAGGGTTTTAAGCAAAAGCAGTGTGTATTAACTTTCTACTTCTGCTTAAACAATGAGTTCAAAATGTAGATACCTAACAACATTTATCACCTCACAATTTCTGTCATTCAGAAATGCAGTTGAAGTCAACGGAAGACACTCACTCAGGTTTTTCACAATGCTGTAATCAAGGCATTCACTAAGGGTGTAGCTATCTCAAGACTGGACTTGAGTGAGGTCCATTTCCAAGCTCACTTACTTTTGTTAGCAGGGTTCAGTTCCTTGTGGACTGTCACACTGAGTGTTGGCTGAAGGTCATACTCAGTTTTCTGCTGCCTGGACCTCTGCATAAAGCGATTCACAGCATGGCAGATTGTTTTATCAGAGAACATATGGAGAAGAAAGAGAGAGAGAGAGGAAATAAAATTGAAGTCACAGTGTTTGGCAATCCAAGCTCAGAAGTGATGTCCCATTACTCCTGTCATGATCTGTTCATTAGAAAATCAATATGATCATGCAGCTCTCAAGGAATTACATAATGGCCTGAATATCAACTGATGATGGGCTTTCTTAGAGGGTGCAAAATGTCATGATCTTATAATTAAAAAAAAATTACTAGTTCTTAGTGAATAATGCCATGTGGGGATCCAAAGTACAGACAGGCAAACCAATTAGAAATAGCCTACAGAATTTGATGATACATTTGATATGGAAAGTTACAGGAAAAGATTCAAGAACTTCTAACATTAGTAACTGAGTTGATGATGATTTATTTTTGGATGATAAATACAAGTGTAAAGAAAGTTTTGATTAACTATTTATGAAAAATCAAAATATTGACTTTTTGGTTCAGGAATTTTGCAAATGTATCTACATATACACATATGTGTGTGTGTAGTTAAGAATACACTACATGTTTTTTTAATCTGATTTTATTTAAAGGATAAATATATAAAGGATAAAAGACACTGTAAACAACTAAAAATACATGTAACTTTTCTTAAAAATCTAGTTTTATTCTTTTTAATCATATAAGGAAGATCAATAGACATAAACTATCAAAAACCAGATTTTTATATCCACATTAGAGTCTTCTTATAATTTAATAAAATTTAATAAACTGATCTATAAAATAATAAGCTTCCTGTTTCTGAAGGTGTTTAAACAGCATTTAAAAACCTGCATGTCAGAGGAACCCTTTATGAAGTAGAAACTGGATTAATTTATCTTTAAATACTCACACATTTTCTGTTCAATAACTCCATAAAATATTTAACAAAAGTATGGCCAAATATTAAGTTATTATATAAGTCATAATATCTTTTGACTTCCTTAAGAAAATTTACCTTCATAAATTCTCTAAATATAGGTCATAGATTTTATTTGTAGGAGAAACAGTAGAATAACTTGATAACGTTATTCTAAGTTTCCTTTATGTTGTGTTTCATGGGATAGTGATGTATGTTCTGATGGATCTCAGAACACTTATCAGTCATTCAGAGCATTGTGAGCCATAGTCATTCAGAAGACTCTTCGCAGTTCTACTACCAAACAAATATATGTCAGGTCAATGATCCATCCCACACTGAGTTCACTTGTAAAATATTACTGAGGAATGGTAAGGCCATTTCCCAGAATGTAATAGGCATAAAGGTCCAAAACGTATGTGTTCATGCAACTTGAGAAGGTGAGAAATTTGACACAAGCAATGGAATGTATTAGCACCATGGCTAGATAGTCATACATCGTCATCTTCTACAACGTGAAAGAATAGCAATATGCTGGAACTGGTTTTAATTTTTTCTTTTTAAAATGATTTCAATTAATTTTATGTCTTATTTTATCTTCTGTACTACTTTTTATTGAAATATAGAAGGCATAAGTTTAATACTGAAATTTCTCTTTACTGTGATTACTCCACATTTATTATTTTGAGAAGGTAGGCATAGTATTTACAATGAGTCTTCCATCTTATGACAATGGCATGTCATTCATTTATTTGTCCTTTATTCATTTATTTCAATAATTTTTATGTCATAAGTCTCTGAAGAGAAGTTTTCACATCTACCATTTTACTTATTCATAGGCATTGGATGTATTTGATACTACTATAAATGATATTATAAACATAACTAATATATGTGTATAAGAAAGAAGGTGCATGATTAGCCACCCAAGGTAACCATTGTTGTGACTTTCAGCCTCATTGATTAGTTTTACTTTTGGCAGGAGGAAGGGATTTTATATAAATGGAATCATTAAGTATATAATCTATCATGTCTGACTTGTTACTATCAATTTATAAAGCAACTCATCCATGTTCTTACCATGAAACAAGTCTCCAGTTGTGAAAGGAAATCTTTATTATTTTACCTTTCACATTGAGATCTTCAGTCTACATGTAATCTTCAATCCATCCATAATGAACTCCTATATATAGTGTGAGAAAAAGTTTAGCTCAATTTTTCTTCCCTTTGAATATCTAATTGACCCAGCCTCACTGAATGAAAATTTGAAGGTTATTTTTTTTTTTCCAAACAGATACTCAACTTATCCAGTGTCATAACAGGAAATGTGAACCTTTCACCATTAAATTGTTTTAACACTTTTGTGAGAAATGGTGTGATTGTTGATATGCATGTGCCATTTTGGATTTTAACTGATTTTTCACTGTATTACTTGTCTGATTCTGTCAATGCCACATAGTTTTACTATATCTTTATAATAAAACTTGATAGTTTTATTATAAAGATATAGTATGCATTCTTAAAGATTGTCTACTATTCTTCGTTCTTTGACTTTCCACATACCAAAGACAGTTTTGATCTATACACATACTCACACACGTACACACCCCTGGAGGGAATTTGATGAAAATAATTGTGCATGTATTATTTGGGTGAATATTGTTTATACCTTTAAGTGATATGTTCTGTAGTCCATACATATGGTACATTGTTTAATTTGTTTACTTAGTTTTCATTCATTCAATGTTTGTTAGATAATTTAATTTCTTAATGGTTTTTGGACATTTTATTACTCACAGAGTAATTTTCTGCGTGGAGATTTGGCACATCTTTCATTTGATTTATTCCTAGGTATTTGAGATGATTGATACTACTTTAAAGAATATTATTTGTGTATTTCATTTTGTATTCATTAATTATAAAACCCATCCAAAATCAGCCAGCCAACAGAATATAAAGAGAAAAAATGTAAATATATATATATTTAGAACATGAGTTTTGAGATGATTTGTTAGAACACAATAATCAATGGACACGACTTTATTAGTTTAATGAAATCTCCCTCTATCATCAGTTTGCTGTGAGGTTTCTCAGAAAAATCAATATTGATACTATCTAAACAGATAATCATATTTCCCTTTTATTTAATTAATGTGAATCACATTGATCAATTTACAAATATTATAGTAGAACAAATTCTGCTTTATGCATTATTAGATTAATTCTGCTGATATTTGGTTTTATATTTTTGTTCCTATGCCCTTGAAAAAAAACTATGTCCATGATTTTGGCATGAAGTTATGCTTATTCATTAAAAAGGTTTGGAAAAAGCTGTGCACTTGGGTGTCTGTAGTTCTAGAATTGCAGGAGATTGAGTCAGGAGGATGACTTGAGCCCAGGAGTTCAAGGACAGTTAGAGTAACAGAGCAAGATGCCTTTTCAAAGAGAGAGAGTGAGGAGGGAGGGAAATAATAGGGAAAAGGGAAGGAAAGAAGTAAGGAAGGGAGGTAGGGAGGGAAGGGGGGGGCTGTAGGAAAGAAGGAAAGGAAGAAGGAAGGATGGGAAAAAAGAAAAGGAAGAGAAGATAAATCAAATCACTCAATAAGTGTGGAAACTTCCATTCTAAAAAGAGTTTGTGTGGTAATTGTAATATCTGTAACCAACACTTTTGGGGAAAAATCACAAATGCAGTCCTTGGGTTTGGGAATTTTCTTAGTGGAGACTTTAATTTGTGGATTTGGTGTTTTTAAAAAAAAATATTTATTTTTTTATTGTCAATGGACCTTTATTTTGTTTTTTACTTATATGTGGTGCTGAGAATGGAACCCAGTGCCTCACACATGCTAGGCAAGCGCTCTGCCACTGAGCTACAATCCCAATCCTGGATTTGGTGTTTTAAAAGATGGAGAATAAAGAATATAGATACAGATAATAAGGAAATTTACATTTAATCTTTCATCTTATGTCAGCTTAGTAGGTTAAACGACAGTGGTCACTTAATGTTTTTGCTATCTCAATTTACTTCCTGTGTCTCTCAAGTATGTATAGACAGCTTATTTTACTTTCTTCAATAAGCTGCACCCTCTCTTTCTTAAAAAAAAAAAAAACAGTAGTAAGTTTTCTAGAAGTCTACAATTTTAATACTATTTTCAAACAAGCAAATTGTGGCTTTATTTTCCTAAACTGTCAATTTCTGTTTCATTGATTCTTATTTTTACTTTTTATTATTTCTTTCCTCATATTTTAGTTAGCTCTTTTTACAACTTCTTCATATGGAAGTTTAGTTTATTGATTTTTCTGAATTTTCATTACTTCTGAATGATACTACTGATAGCTATGCCTGCCTTCCTCTGTGCATGGCCAGCAACATTTAAGAGATTTCGGTATGCCAATATGTTGTCATTATGTTTTAGTTCAAAATATTTTCTAATTATATAATTTCTTCTTTGGCATATGGGTTATTTACAAATACTTACTTAGAAGATTATTGCTTAATCTTCAAAGTTCAGGGATTTTATTAGTTATCTTTCTGCTTTTGTTATTGTTTTTTATTTCCAGCTAAACCACAGGTTTTTTTTTCCATATAGATTTTCTCTTGATTTCATTTTCAAATCTTCTGAAGTTTCTTGAGACTTGCTTTATGTCTCAGCATTTGTCAACTTATTTGGGCAAATGTTCCATGCACATGCACACTTGAAAAAAAATTCATTTTGCAGTTGTTGAGTGCAGTTTTATACACACACATCATATGTGCATGTTTTCTGTATATATAGATACATATTATATATGCCATATATTATGCCAAATTGTTTAATTAAATAGTTTTAAATTCTTAGACCTAAACAATACTCAATTTTGTCTGATTCATCCATCATATACTGAATTGCGCATATTTTAGTCTCAAATTACTATGGTGAATCTTCTGTCCCTTTTTTTATCAGTTTTGAGCACATAGGATAAGTTGTATACAAATTTAGGCCTTGCATATCTTTCTACTGAATAAATTTACTGGTAACTACTCCCTTAAATATTTGACTGATAATGTTGTAGTTACACAGCTCTATGTTGCTTTTAATTTTAACTACTGTGTTCTTACATTAAAAAAACATCTCATGGAAGAAGTAGTATAGCTATTTTAATCTTTAATCTAATGTTTACAATGAATATTGGCTAATGAATTTGGATTTATTAGAAACACTTCACTATCTTATAACTTATTTCATCAGTTCTTTGTGTCTTCTCACCTCTTGACATATTTTAAAAATTATTTTAATTTTTCCTTTTCTTTTCATTTTTTAGTTTATTAGTAATACATTCTATTATTATATTTTGTTGTTGTTAAGGTTCTTTTAAAAATTGTGTCAAGGTATAAGCAGAAATTTGCCATTTTAACCATTTTTAGTGTATAGCTCAGTCACGTTAAGTATATTCACATTGTTTTGCAGTCAGCACTAGCATTCATTTCCAGAACTTTCTTTCATCTCCCCAAACTGAAACTCCATGCCCATTAACACAGTAACACCCATTTTCACCTGTACTGGCAACTGCTCTAGGTATTTCATATAAGGGGATAATGTAGTCTCTGTTCTTTAATGGCTGCTGTTTCACTTAGCATACTGTTTGCAGGATTCAGTCATCAAAGTTTCTTTTTAATGTTAAATAGTGTCTCATTGGTATCTATATATACCTTTTTGTTTTTCTCTTCATTAATACCCACTTGAGATGCTTTCTTCTTTCAGTTGTTAATGAACATGGATGCACAAATATTCATTCAAGTTCTTACTTTCACCTCTCTTCAGTATATAGCCCAAAGTAGAATTGCTGGATTACATACTAATTCTGTTTAATATTTTTTTTGAAGAACCATGATGCTATTTTCCACAGTGGGTTACCATTTTTTCATTTTCACTAACAACACTCAAGAGTTTCAATTTCTCCACATCCTCATCAATAATTTTGTTTCTATTTTTGTTTTCTCTTTTGGTTATAGCCATCTCACCACAGTGAAGTAGTATATCTTGTGGTCTTTGCTAACATTTCCCTAATGATTAATGATGTTGAGCATCTTTGCATGTGTCATTGACAATCTGTATAACTTTTTAAGAGAAATTTCTATTTAAGTCCTTTAACCATTTTCAAAATCAGATTGTCCTGTTGTTTGGGGGTTATGTCACTAGCCTTTTAACTGCTACAGGAGGTGTTCAGTGTGCATCCTTGCTTTACTTGATACCTAGCATTTTTTTCAATATCCTTGGCTTACTAGAGTTGACATGAAATTCAGACCTTTATGAATTTCAAGGCAATGCAACAGCCTTTGGCATTTGTAATGCTATTATTGTACTCAACTTTTTCACTAGTCTAATGACTTTTAACTCTGCATTTACTTTAAAACACACAAACATTATTATTGTTGGGATGATAAGCTGGTTATCACTTTAAGCAATCTATTTCCATTTAGACTTGCCCACTTATTTCCATTCCCCATTCTCTTCATTTCTTGTTGATCTACTATGCTTCTTTCTGGTATAATTTTAATTATGCTTAAAGATTCACTCTTCATAATTATTTATTATAGATGTGGAGCTGAAAAGTTTTTATTATTTATCTGAAAATCTCTCTACTTCATCTCTATTTAAAAGAATATGTCTTATAAACTATAGTATCTAGCTTGGCAATTTTTTTAATTCTTAAAAATGGTATTTCAGTCTTTTCTGTCTCTCATTGTTTCTATTGAAAAGATGAATATCTGCCTTATTTTTCCCTTTGGAAGTAATTTATTCTTTAAACCTGTCTGTTTTTAAGATTTTCTGTTTGTCTTGGTATTCAGTAATTTTAGTCTGATATGGATGAGTATAAGATTTGTTTGTTTGTATAAACTGGTTTGTGGTTTGGAAAAGTTATTGAATCTGCAGCTCAAAGTCTAAAATTCGTTTTGAAAAATTCTATACCATTATTTCTTGTAATGTAATTTTGGTGTCATTCTCTTTTCTTTTGGTGACTACAATTATATGTATGTTATAACTTTTCATTTTAATTCATAACTTTGTTAACTTTTTTCTTAGCATCCTTTTATTTATTCAATTACAGAATTTTCATTTGAAACTTTGAATAGATTCCAATTCTCGTATCCTACCCTCAATCTTTTTATCCATTTTGTTCTGTTATTATTGTTGTTGTTTAGAACCAATGTTTTAATCAAAGCCTAGAACAGTAGGCTTTTTCAATCCCTTAAGATTGAAATTAGGTTATATAGAACAAACTCAACAAAGATTCAAAGATTCAGATGAATTTCATGACTATTTTTTTTATTTCTATGAGGAATGTCATTGGGATTTTGATTTGAATTGCATTAAATCTGTATAATGCTTTTGTGAGTATGGCAGAGCTATATATGGTCTCTTTTTATGGTCTGCTGTGATTCTCACCACTTCTTTCACTTCCTTCACCTACAGTAATATACTTAAGAAATAAAGACTCAATGAATATTTTAGAGAAGAAAAGTTATATACTTGTAAGAGTTTTGAAAATAATCTGGATTTCAGAAAGCCCAGTTTACCATTAAATGACAGAAATCAAAAAGAGAGATTTAAAGGGACTAGAGGCAAGGAAAACTGCAATAGGAGATTGGAAAAGTCACTAAAGTTTCAAACTAATCTTTTCATGGTGAAATATAATATAATATTTCATATACCCAAGCAACACCTTCAGGCATCACCAATGCAAATGGCAAAGATAAGTTTATTTCTGTTAGTAAGTCAACTACTTACAGGTGAGTATATTAGTGTTCTCTGGAGTAACAGAAGCAATAGGAAAGACAGATGCATGGACAGATAGAGAGACAGACATACAGACACATATTTATTTACCATGCAAAATTGGCTTGCATGATAATAGAAGTTCAGAATTCCAAGAACTAGCAAGAAGAGCCAGAAGAGCTTATGTTATAGTTTTGGTTCAAGCTTGAAGGTTTAAGAAGCAGAAGAAATTACATAAGAGTTTCAGTTCAAGCTCAAGGTCAAGTCTAACTCCAAAGACAGAAGACTATCTCAATTCAAAGATAGGCAGAGAGGAAAAAATCTTTCTTACCTAGCCTTCTATTCTATTCAGATAATCCACTCATGAGATGAGTCTAACCCACACTGGGGAGGGCCTTCTGCTCTATTTAGTCTACCAATTCAACTGTCAATCTCATCCAAAAACACCCTCCTAGACACCGCCAGTAAAAATGATTAACCAAACACCCAGCACCCCATGACTCAGTAAAGTTGATGTCTACAATTAACAGACTCAGATTTCATTTGTTTAGAAAGAACTAGAACTGGAAAGTAAAACTGTTTTACATTTGTTTGCTTTTTCTCATTTTGATTTTTTTTTATCTCAAGGTTACCATGACACATTCTGAGGAGTCAGTAAGGTGTCCATCTCTCTGCCATCCAGATCCTATCTGTATGTGGGGCTCAGCTGCACTGTGCACTGCTAACTGGCCCATTCGTGCTAGATGAGAATCTTTGGCTGGGACATCATCAGTTTGTCATGGAGTATTCATATGAACCACAGGGACTGATAACCTTTCTGTTACACCACTAAGTCTTCATGTCACTTCAATTAAGTATTCGTGTCTCTCTGCAAAACAAACCTGAAAATCTGTTTTCTAATTGATTAATGTATTTACCATAAATTTTAAAATGACAAGAGCAACCTGATGCAGTAGTGCATACTGCCCAAACTGTAAGACAGTAAGACCCACCTTAAGCATTGTGAATGGTGAAATAGTCAAGTGAATCACCTTTTATAAATTACCTACTTCAAAATGGAAAGTATTTCATTAATCTTACACATATATTTAAATTTTAGAATAGTAATACTCTGTTGAAACTAAGGAAATTTCCACACTTGATAATGAAGATTCTTTATCTTATGGAAGATTTTATCTCAAGTTTATTTCTAAAAATACGTTTGAGAGGATAAAATATTCCATGGTAAAATCACAATAAAATTTTCACATTAAAAATGACAGCTCCTATGTAAAACATTTCTGCAAGAATTCCAAAGCTTCTACTAAAATGTCTGGCATTTCTATAAAACCCTACTAGATATTTTTGGTATAACATAACATTACCCCCAAAGAATTCAACAGGCTGTCCCTCCCCACATCTGTTAGCAAAGTTCCTGTCAAACACAGCCTTGAAATGTGGCTCTGAAACCTCCAACACGTTCAGTCAAAACTGATGATGTAAAGTAGTCATATAAAATTACAATTGTGTCTGCACTGAGGAGCTGGGGGTGCATTACTTTAATCTCCTTAATTTTCAGATGAAGAATTAGATTTAGAGAAGTGAAGAGATGTGTTAAAGTCACATAGCTAGTTGACAGCAGATTTAGTTCCAAAACAATGTTATCCAAAGAACATTAAAAACTTTGCTCCAGATGTTTTTAACATAGAAGAAATTTATTCACTGAAGGTCTGGGGATGTAAATGGTAGGGATTTAAAAGAAGTAGAAACTATCCTGGAAGAGTTTGAATTTTACAAAACACCTAAATATATCCATATCTCTTTTAGTTTTGTACTGTTTATCAATTTTAAAGAATGGGAATTCAGTCAAAATTAATAAGAGCTGGTACATTATGGAAAGCACAGGGTCCAGATATTATCTTTTTACCTCCACAGCATACCCTCCAAAGTATACATGTATCTGAATTTTAGAAATAAATAATGGCAATGATTTCTTTCCTATATCCTTAATTGGATCAACTGGGAAAGAGTATGTGTGTGAGAGAGAGAGGAAGAGTTTGGGGGTGGGGGTAATTTTAGAAATCCTATGAAACAGAATAAATGACGCCAGATTCCAAAATAGGCATGGGCAAATATAAAATACCATGAATTTTTACTAAATCCTATTCCAAGAAAAATAACTATTTCATTAATAAACGGTACTCTTGGGCACATTTTTTCTCATAACATAAATACCAAGATATAAATGAGGGCAGAACAGAAGTCATTAGTTATGGCTAGCCCACTAGCACAAAGAGATACCCATGACATTCACTCCTCCCTCCCTGGACTTTTATTCCCCAAGCCTGTTGGGTCCAAACCCTAACATTCTGCTTTTTCCCCTCTAACTTACAAGCTTCAAAATAGGCAGGAAGGTTGTGTTTTGCAAACTTTTTCTGGTTAAAAATGACTCTTTCTATTTCCTTCTTCTATTTAAAACTTCTTCTTTCATAATTCTGTGACTTTTGAGTAGATGTTAGGAAGCAAGCAATCTGGTTATGTAAGTTCAAATAAAGCTTATACAACTAGTAATTTGATCAACCTTTCCCAGATACAGCCTTAATAAAAATGAAGGCTTTATCCTTAGCTTGAATGAATATGCAATTTTCAGAGAATCTGAAGTACAGTATAGGTTAAGCACTAATTTACATATGTAAAATCTGAAATGCTCCAAAATCCAAAACTTTTTGATTATCCACCTGATGTTGTACATGAAAAACCCCGCACCCAAACTCAAGCAATGATTCATAGCCAAAAATGCAAACACACTAAAAAATATTGTGTAAAATTACCTTCAGACTGTATGTACAAGGTATACATGAAACATAAATGAATTTTGTATTTAGACTTGGGTCCTGTCTCCAACACATCTTATTATATATGTACAAATATTCCAATTCTGAAGTCTGAATCACTTCCAACATTAAGCATTTCAGACAAGGAATGTTCAACCTGTATTCACAGGAAGAGCCTGGGAATGATAGATGGCCTTGTTCTCCCCTTTGCTACTCAGTCAGGCCTTTTGAGCTGTCATCCCCTGTTGTTTCAGGCTCTCTCCCTTGATGCTCGACTTTACACTAAGGTAAGGCAAAGGCAGGTAGCAGACCTCCCTCTATTATAGAATGTCTTTTTTAAAGGTAGTATTTCTCTGTGTGATTTTCTCCTGCACAGTTTCAGCACTTGTCAATTACAGATGCCTGCATCATTACCCAGTAGACATTTCTTTTGAGATTAGGCTTCACAGTCCCTTTTAGCCTGGTGTTGTTCATGGATAAAGCAGTTCATTGAGGTAAGAGGATTCTGCAGGGGCCATCTCCATGTAGTAGTCCACCTTTGCCTGCAACTTCTCTGAGCAGAATTACAATGTTATTTATGGTTTCAATGTCGTAGCCTTTCAACTGCTTACAAGGATGATGGTGAGTACTTCTGTTTTTAGCATGGGGGTAGTTGAGAGAAGTCCCTTAAATATGATATATGTTTTCCCAAAGGAAAAGTTTTTAATGATTTGAGTCTGCATGTGATTCTTGGGAAGTTAAGTAATTTTACCTGCTAACTTGGCAATAGGGATGTGGATAATTAAAAGCAGGCATTTCACAAAATATTAGCAACCAGAAATTTGGAGACAATGAGGGTGTTGACCTATCTTCATAATGTTTCCACCCTTTGAGTATCTTGGAGAAATTAAGAAATATTGACTGATACTGATCCTTGCTGTAAAGAGCAATGGAGGTAGGCAAATCTGCCAAGAATCTGTTCTTTTAAGCAATTCACAAAGGAGGTCAGACTGGTGTGCATTTTCCTTACTTAAATGTTTCTGGTTCAAATTATTTCTTCCAAAAATCAGTTCTGGCAGGATGTTGTATTGGTATCTAGATGGTTATAGTAGGAAGCTGGTTCCAATTCCAAAGTATATTGAGTAATTAGGTTCAATGGAATTGATCTTCTCAGAGATAAGACCAATGACTTACTCTTTAAAACATTTTTCATCAGCAACAATGTTTTCTCTTAGATGTAGCCCATCAACAATCTCGTGTGTGTGTGTGTGTGTGTGTGTGTGTGTGTGTTTCACTTCCCAAACTCTCACAATGGACATTTTAAAGGTAATATTTCAAATAGATATTTTTTTTACATGTGTATAGGTGAATAGTTATATCATTCAATACACCAATGGTCAGATTTTATGGAAGAAAAATCTTATTTTTAACTGTTTAGTGGTGAACATTTTATACTCCTTATTAGCTATCTTTATGGAAAGAGAAACTTTAAAGCCTACTAACATTCTTCCACCATTATAAGTCTTATTTCAAAGCAGTTTAGAACTTACTCCAATTACCAATGATGTGAAATAATATTATTGATTAAATCTTTTGTGCTTGATACTGTAGTGCTGTTATTTTCTGAAAATAAAGTCACTTATCTAGAACCACCAAATCATACCAGGATTTTTATCATTCTTTTTGGATTCAGGTTTACAAAAACTCTTAAGATTATCAAACAACTATTCCTTCTCTTAGTTAAAGACTTTGCCACCTTAAACTTGGCTTCCTCTTCACAGAAAATTCAAACAAAGAAAACAATCAGCATTCTGAAAGTTCTGACTTGTCTACATAAAATTTTATGTTAATTAGGCTTGAAAAGCAGTTGTTTCCATTGAATTGGTCTTATAAAGACCATATTTGTTTCTCCTTGTGCTTTCAATAGACATCAAACCAACTGAAACCATGCATTTCAACAAAGGCACAGTAAAAGTAAAGTTAAAACTATGCTAAATTTCAATTTCCTGCCAATTTTAGATTTATCCATCATAATCATTACCAAATAACCCCATGAAAATAATGCAGGGACCCGATGAAGGTTGAAATATGGCCTTAATTTATCACCTACTTGATATCATCAACCTATACAATTCCAGACATAATCACTAATAACTAATGACACAATTATTGTTAATCCCATCTCTACCATGTCATATAATAGCTATTTTATATGCATTTGTACTCAATTGTCAAAAACAATGAAAACACAAATTGTAATTTTAGTCTCTTCTCTATTTGCCTGAGAGAGAAATCAAATATCCAAGAGTCCATACAATCTAAGATACTTCTCCTAGAAAGTAGGAAAGCAATGTTCATTCATTTCCATCAATGAATGAACACCTTCTGACCTTGTTTTCACAGATGAAATGCTTATTTCCCCAGTTAATATAAAGTCATCAGTGAAATTCTAGATAGCCACTATACATTTATATGTGTATATGCGAATTCATATATATATATATATATATACATATATACATTTATACATACATATTTATGTACATTTATATGTGTATACACATGTAAAATATAGATGTATATATTAATCCTCTAAAGGAAAGAGATGGATATGAAAGATAGACAGGTCTTATGGAGAAAACAGGTAAGGGGAATGGGGATAAAAGCCTGGCTTGGGACAGGGGACATCCACCAAGGAGACCAGACTAGAGAACCTGATGGAGAAGTGTCCATGTGAGTTGAGTCCTGGTGGCTATGTGGGTGTCGGGCAGGAGGACAAGATATGCATTCCTGGAGTGATTCAGGATAAGCAAGGAAGCCACTCTGGGTGAGGAGTAACATACAAGGATTGGTGTAAATGAAGGTGAAATCACAAGGGAAAGTAGGGAGGCATATATTTAGTGGCCTTCCTAAGCTCATTGTTTTCTCCCATATCACTTTTGTCCCAAGCTTCTCTGCTCTTAGTTTTCTATATTTAATATGGTGAATGACACTTTGTTGTTTAAATTTAGCATCTATGTGTTTCAAAACCAAAATATAACCTCATATACTTTTTTATAATTTATATCAACTACATTAAAGTAAAATTCATTATGCTAATAAATGGATAATTATGTCCTTTTAGATTACTTTTTATTTAACCTGAACTTACATTCAATTTAAATTTGTCTCTTATGTTGAAACCTAGATCTTTATGATAGAACATATAATTTGATGTTCTCTAATGGTAGCCATGGGTAAAAATTATTCAGAAAAGCATTTCCATAGTTCACCACATAGCCATCGCCATTGCATTAACATAAATTTACCAATATTCCATGCATCCTAATCTTGCACCAAAGATGGTTTAGTAATGAATGATTTTAAGTAATACCAGCACATTTTTTTTAAAGCTTCACATTTAGTAGTTTTGATTTGCAATTCTCTAAAAGCTAGGTATGATGAAAATATTTTTCATGTATTTGTTGATTGATTGTACCTCATCTTCTGAGAAGTACCTGTTCAGGTTCCTGACCCATTTATTAATTGGGTTATTTGGTTTTTGGCATTTAGCTTTTTGAGTTATTTATATACCCTTGTGATTATTGCTCTATCTGATATGTAAGGGGTAAAGATTTGCTCCCAAGATTTAGGCTTTCTATTCACCTCTCACTTTGTTTCTTTTACTGAAAAGAAGCTTTTTAGTTTGAGTCCATCCCATTTATTGATTTTTTATTTTAATTCTTGCATTACAGGAGTCTTATTAAGGAAGTTGGGGCCTAATCTCACATGATGGAGATTAGGGCCTACTTTTTCTTCTATTAGATGCAGGGTCTCTAAGGTTTCATTTCAATCCAGTCAGAATGGCAGCTATTATGCATACAAACAACAATAAGTGTTGGTGAGGATGAGGAGGAAAAGGCACATTCATTCACTGCTGATGGGACTACAAATTGGTGCAGCCAATATAGAAATCAGTATGGATATCTGTTGGAAAATTGGGAATGAAACCACCATTTCCCTCTCCTCGGTCTATACCCAAAGGACTTAAAAACACATACTACAGGTACACAGCCACATCAATGTTCATAGCAGCACAATTCACAATAGCTAAATTGTGGAATCAATCATAGATACCTTTCAATAGTTGAATGGATAAAAAAATGTGTGTCATATATACACAATGAAATATTACTCAACAATAAAAGAGAATAAAATCATGGTATTTGCAGGAAAATATATGGAGTTAGAGAAGATAATACTAAGTGAAGTTAACCAATGCCCAAAAACAAATGCCATATGTTTTATTTGATATAAGGAGGCTGATTCATAGTAGAATCGGAAGCAGGAGCATGGGAGGAATAGACAAACTCTAGTTAGGGCAGAGGGTTTGAAGGGGAAGGGAGGGGTCATGGGGTTATTAATGATGGTGGAATATGATGATCATTATTATCCAAAGTACAGGTATGAAAACAAAAATTGGTGTGAATATACTATGTATAAAACCAGGAATATGAAAAATTGTGCTCTATATGTGTAATAAGAATTATAATGCATTCAGCTGTCATATATATATATATATATATATATATATATATATATATATATATATATATATGCTTCACATAATGGTCACACCCCACTCTTTGCAAAATGTTTGGAATAAAATCTGCAGTGATTGTTCAGTGAGTTTTGTGTGGTGCTGTGTATGTAGGAGTGTGCAATTTGTGAAATTTTAGTTCATTTGTTTTTTTTAAATTGTATTTTAATGCGTTTTTGAAGTTTTATTATATTTTAAGCAGTTTTTAATCTGAGAAAGTTTTAAATTTAGGCAGCATTGTAGTTTATTTAAAATTTTATATGAAATAGAATCATCTTGGAAAAACTACCTAATTAGCTCATATTTTAGTAATTTTTAATTAAAGTACATCACTGCATAATAAATTATATTAAATTAAAACTTTCTACCAGTATCTAATAGTCCACTTATTTTAGCATATTGAAAGCTATTTAGAATAAAACCATAACTGAAGATGAAAAATATTTTGATGAATAGTTGGAGTAAAAGAAGAAATTCAGTTTGGTTAACACTGTGTTTTAAATTTGTTCCAAACACCTGAATCAACTTTTAAAAATAAGATCACTGTCCTTGACTGTATTGGTTTAGGACAGTGATCTTATTTTTAAAAGTTGCTATAACAAATACACAAACTGGGTGGCTAAAAACCATAGAAATTTGTTGTTGCATTGTTTCTGAAGATAAGACTCCCCCAGTCAAGACGTAGGAAGAGTTGTTTTTTTTCTGAGGGCCACGAGGGAGAATAAATTCCATGCCTTTCCTCCAATCTACTGGCTGTCTCTGGCCATAGGGTTCTCCCTTGGTGCCAGTCTGTGGCCAAATTTACTTTCTTAAAAGAATAGCAGTCATATTGACTTGGGGATCCACCCTAATCTAGAATAACCTCATCCTACCTGATTCCATGTGCAATGACCCTATGTATAAATACGGTTACATTCTGAGATTGGTAGTTAGGCCTTCAGCACGTATTTGCGGGAAGTGGAGGTCAACATTGAACCCATAAAACTAATCAATAGTTTCTTAAAAGTAACAGCTCCCTGATTCATTATTTGATCTTGCTTCCCATGTAAGTGACATGTTTCTTTCTCTCTTCCCATAACTTACTTAGGTTTTGAATAAATATAGATCTAATGTATTTTCATTTTCCCTCCCAAACAGATGTTATCATTTATTTATTTGTTCAAAGAGCGGACAATCATTGAATTATGTAGAACTCTTCTAGATGCTAGGGAAAAAGTGTAAAAGAAGCACTAAATGTTGTTAACTCTTCAGAACTTACAGTCAAATTTGAAACAGTCAACTAAGAAAAGTTTATAGTCCAGAAATTTTAGATATTAAAGGAAATATACTATTATTTTGGGTACGGAAAATGAAGCAAGAAGTCAAGAGCTTGTTCACTCTTATTTTTATGACTTCCCCAAAGCCTAATTTTTCATGTATAATTGTCAGTCTTGGTGACAATGTGACATTCCAAAGGGATTAATTCCTAGCAAAAGGAAACAGACTCCACAAGAGTACATTTCAGTGACTCGTTGAGCATCCTTGGGCCATGAGCCACAGACAGATTTTCTGGCTTGGATTATAGCCTTAAGAATTTGAGCAAATATTTCTCAGAAACATGAATGGAGAAAATTCACTCTAAAAATTATTTTTTCCTGTATGCTTTGTTCTTTGCCACAAGCAATTTAAGCAAACCATTCTTCAAGTGCCACACTGGGATGGAATTCAAATAGACCACAGAGTGGATGAGAATCATGCAAATGAGAAAAGTCTGAGGAACACAGGCAACTGGAAAGTGCCAATTCAACCAAGAATAGGTAGCATAACATCACTATTTCCATGTATTAAGTGGAAACATTTACATAAAAAATAAGCGTTAGTTTTGAATTTTTGTTGTTTATAATGAAAATAATTTGGCACCATTAAAAACAGTTAAGTGCTGAAGAAACAAGCTTCATTCTGTAAAAAAGTTCTAAGAGGGCCCAAGTATCTCTTTTCGTGGTCTTGATAGTTTCAGTACAATAATATTTTTCCAACTTCCAACTCAATGAAAGGTATTAAAATTCAGAAAATGGAAAGCCTCACAGCAAGTTAGACAGGAAGTAATTAAGAGAGGTTTGACCTCAGCCTAAAAGAGAGAATATTAAAACATCATTAACACTGGGAAAGAAATGATGTTATTGTGTATGTATACATAATTTGAATAAGTATTGCTAGATTGCTCTGAAAAAATAAGTATAGATGTTTTCATTTCCAATTATAAATGGATTGTTTCCTATCATTCTATATGGTAGAAGATATGTGGTTATTTCTGGCCTATGTCATATTTCTGGTCACTTTATGGCAGAAGTGACATAAATCATTTATTTGTCAATAAAAGCCCCATTCCCATCCCCACAGTCTTAACACCCATCCCCTGCCCCCATTCTTTGTCCAAAGATCTCCCTTTTCCCCATTGGCATAGAGATAAATAACAATCACTTGTTTGTGCTCTATCAACTTGGACTTCTGAGTACAGTGAAGAGAAGACTACCCAACACTATAATTCTCACAAATTTACACGTAGCAATAAGT
Source organism: Callospermophilus lateralis (assembly GCF_048772815.1). Taxonomy (NCBI): domain Eukaryota; kingdom Metazoa; phylum Chordata; class Mammalia; order Rodentia; family Sciuridae; genus Callospermophilus; species Callospermophilus lateralis. The sequence goes on along the minus strand of NW_027514398.1, from coordinate 3,921,583 downwards.
AAATCTTGGGTATATTTTACCACCAAATTTGGTGTGTCATTTGTCTTTGTCACTAATACTGGCTCATTCAGCAGATAAATTCCATATTTATAGCAATATTCAACATTAGCTGAATTTACAAAATTTTTCCAGTCTTGGATATATATACTTATAATCCACTGTTTTAACTTGCATTTCTCTAGTACCCATATGACTTCATCTTGTATGAGGATGATGTTTGAGTTTCCTCTTTAACTTTCCGATTCAGAGATATAGTCTATTTTCTCATGATCTTTCTATATCATTGGTTTTTATGAGTTTTATTTGTTTACTTGTGCTTTTCTTTTTTTCTTTTTTTTGTGGGTAGTGGTTCTGGGGATTAAACCCCAGAGCATTCAACCACTGAGCCCCATCCTCAGCCCTTTTATTGTATTTTATTTTGAGACAGGGCCTCACTAAGTTACTGAGGCTGGCTTTGAACTCGTGATCCTCTTGTCTCAGTCATCCAAGCCACTGGAATTAGAGGCATGTGTCACTGTACTTGGCTTGTTTGTGTTTTGCTTAACCTCTTTTCAGTTTTTGATATTACATATATTTTATTCTATTCTGACAATTTGTTCTTAAAGTGATCTGGGTGATCCTTTGTTTAAAAAAAATAATAATAATTAATTCTTTGTCATTACTTTGCCATCAACATCTTATTTTAAAAAATTCTTTCCTATCTCTAAGTCATGTGATAATCTCCTATTTCTTATGTATTTATAGTTTTTGTCTTTTCATACTCTTTCAATCCATCTAAGTTTCTTAATTTTTTTCCTATGAAGGGAGTAGTTTTTCAACATCATATATTAAAGAATCTGACCTTTACCATTGATTTGTAGAGACTGCTTTCTTCTATATAAATCTTCATATATTTGCATTGTGATTATTGGCTCAATCCTGCTAAACAGTTTCCCTCAGGGATCTCATTTGACAGTGGTATCTTCTTCCCATAGTTTTTGCATTTTGTTACTGTAAGTGCCCACCCACAAAAACTGAGATGTATGTAGATGAATGCAAACGCCTCCATCATCTTGCAACAAAGATCATTCCTCAATATCCCTCCCACCAGATTAAACAGATTAGAGGGGCAACAAAATTGCCTACTATATACCATGCTGGTGAGTGCTGAAAAATAAAGCCATCTAAAAATAGGATGTCTTGAGTTGAATTTCCCAGACATAGACTTTGGAACAAAAATGTTGCAAATCACTTACTTAGGAAGTTAAAAAAAAAAAACACTGTTGGGAAAGTTATGAAATGAGACAAGAGAAAGCCACTAACAAAAGATTGCTACCACTAGGGGAAATGGAGCTTCAATTCCATTGAAAAAACTCTGGGATTCCACATAGAGCCAAAGTTTTATAGTCATAAAGGGGACTTTAGTATTTAACAAACAAAATCATTGCTCAAGAGCCACATTCTTCGGTGGACATTGAAAAGGCCCCAGCCCTTCAATGGCTCTCAGGTGGACATATGCAGATGCCAAACTTTGGTAGTAGGCAAGTACAGGATCAGCAGCAAGGATGCAACCAAGTGTGATGGGAAGCAGGTAGAACAACAGCTGCTCTCCAAGGTGAACATAGATCATTACTGGATAGTACTGATTAATAGTAAAGGAGACATAGGACCTGTGCAGTGCTTCTCAGGTTTAACTAATAAATGGGCCATTTGAAATCTTCTCCAAACCCCTCCAAAATGGATATTATTCATATTCTATTTTATGTATGAAAATGCTAAAGAGATTGAGGTTGGCTAAATGTCCCAAGATTTCAGAGCCAGGTTTTATGGTTTCCACTATTTTTTTTTAGGAATTCAGGTGACTGCAATATTGAAACAGTTAATATAATTTTTATTTATTCTTTATATTGCTACCCCATTGCATTTTCAAAATAGTCTGTGGAGAAAAAAAGAACATAACTGTTAATAACATTTTTTTTGTTGTTGTTTTTACAAAATGAAAGAAACAAGTAAGAACAATATGAAATCCAAATGTTCAATTACTTTCTGGTTGAAAGGTAGGAACACAAACAGGAAACATTATCCAGGCAGTGAGAGAACCTCATATTTAATGTTCTCCTTTCTTATTTTCTCACATGCCCGCAACGAAAATATCTTTGCAAAACTCTGACCTGAAAGGATATTTGCCACATTGTCCTTAAAATCTCTCTTATTAAACTTTACTTTCACATTTTAAAAAAATTAAATGAGTGAGAGATGCAATGTTTTAAAGTAGTCCTGTTTTCCCTACTCTAATACTCAGTCATGATAATTCTCTATTCTTTCTTCCAATGAACAAGATAATGTGGCCTTCTGTCATGCTATTTGGGTGGTGTGGCTTCAAAGTCTGCTTTGGATCCACCACTAGTCTGTTTGCAAAGCAACTCATATTAAGTAGTTTTGGCCCTTCTCTACCTGTGCTTTTTCTTTGGATTGACTGTATGTTCTGAAATTACCCTATAGAATCTATTATTGAAATGGCAATGAAAAAAGATAGTTACCAAAGAAAAATAGCATTAAGATTCTTAATCATTATTTTTAAAATGAAATATTCAAAAATTGTATATATTTTTTAGAAATTTTCCTTAAGGGCCAGTGAGATTTGGTTGTCAGATTTTAAGTGTCTATGCTCACCTAGCATGGCCTTCAAGCTGGAATACTATGTATTGACAAAACTAATGATACAATATATCTTTTAGTGTGTGTGCAATGGAGATTTTAAATAAAGCATCACATTTCATCATCCAAAAATGTTATCACCTACCCTACCGTGCAGTAGACTTACAAAAACAAAACTCAAGGTGACTATGCTAATAGAATCAAAGAGATCCAGTAAATATCAGATGCATGAGTTGAGTAAAGGACTACTGAATCTGATGTTAAGAGAGCATTAGTATTCATCCCAACATGCCATGCTTCATGACTGTATTTCCAAGGAGGCATGTAACACTATCAACTAAAAGTCCAGGCACACTATGCAGCCTCAAAAATTCCACAGGATGCCTGAAATGGTCCCTCATTTATGCATATTTGCTTCTCAGATTTTCTGCCAAGTGAGACATGAGAGAACAAGGAACAAAATGGTAACTTTGTGTGATAATTAAAGAATTTCTACCGGTAATTTTTACTAATGAGGCAGAAATTTTTAAAAGGTGCCATAACATTTGATGAGTAGAAGAATGTATTAAAGGCATGGTTTGGTCTCAAAAAGTAGGTGGTGCTAAGGGTGACTTAAGGGGCTAAAATTTTTTGTGTATTTTTGTTCCTTAGATATTGCTTTAAGCTGTACTCTGTTAGGGCATAGAAAATGTTTTCAAGAAATACACACAACCATGTATGTGTGGTTCATAATTAATAAATAATTGGTGCAGATGTGCCTCAGAAATTAAGATATTTTGTAGCCAATAAAAAAAATGGTGGCTACACAACCAATTCCAACAGTAAGATTTCTTTAAAAAGTAACAGAAACGAGAGAACAGTTACTCATAGTTTTGTTTCTAGAAAATTTATTCCTAACTGAGTCAGAGAGCCAGAGAGCTACCAGATTCTTAGCTAAGGAAGAATGCCATAGTTTGAATGTGACCCCCAAATTCACATGCTGACAGCAGTTGAAGATAAGAGTATGGGTGAGGTAATTTCCATTAATATGAAGTCATGAAGGTGAATCCTGCATGATGGGATTAGAGACTTTACAATAGAGGAAGAAAGACCTGAGCTTGCCCACTTCCTCTCTCTCCACGTGATGCCCTCTGTCACACAACAAGAAGTCCCTTACCAGATGCAATCTATCAACCTTGGACTTTCTAGCCTCTAGAACAGTAAGAAATAATTGTTTTACATAATTTACCCAGCCTGTGATATCATGTTAGAGCAACATTAGACAAACTAAGACAAAGGGTGAAAAGAACACACTGAACTACCATAAACATTGTTTAAATTGCTGGGACTGGCCTGGAACTTGAGATACCATAAACATTGTTAAATGATGAGTTATTACTTTATGCTGAATATTCTCCTGAAAACAACAAATGGAATGCTCACAGGGGCTCAGCATAGATTGTATTGCATGAGGCTTTAGCTATGCTAAGGACTTATATTAAGAGGAAATGTCATGATTTTATGGGGTAAAAAATAGAATCATTATAACACTTCTTAAAATTTTATGTAACTTCCAGATTATTCCTTCATGAGCAACTTAATAGTCTAATTTGGCTTTTTCTTTTTTTTCCTTTTTCAAATACAAAATTTTTTTAAGGAAAGAAACACATTACTCAAACCAAACAACATCATTCATATCTTTGATTTAGATATCGAAACTTAAGAAAATTGGAATTTATTGAAGTTAAATGAGTATTACTCAGAAATCTTGCATTATATTTTCTGGTAATTTATATTTTGGAATCAATCCCATCTATATGCAATTGATTTTTTAAATTTTTCTTTCTTATGTCAAAACATTTTTGTTTAGACACATGTTACCTTTGTATCAAAGTCAGTGTGATGGCTAGATCATTGTAAGACAAGGACTATACTTTTAAAATAAATTTAAATGTTTCATTATCTAAACATAATTTTTCTGCAAAAAATATGTTTCACATTCTTGTAGGGATAGTAGACAAAAAGAGAAATAGGTCCTCCCATGCTGGAATTTACAGCCCAGAAGAGGAAACAAATAAAATACATAAGACACTTTCTAGGATCAATGAAAATTTGGGCATCATGCAATAAAATCAATTGCTATTGTTGAATTCCTGTGGTACAATTCATTACAACAAGAAGGGTATATCAAAATAAAACTCAAGAATCTCACAGCAATCAAGGATTCATCCATGACACCTCAACTTCTGCCACATCATCTGTGATCTTGGAGCTTACCTGTGCAACACACCCACCCTATTTAGCATGTTAGAGTTAGAGATGTTAGAGTCGGAGACACCAGTGCTGCATTATGACTGCTTCTTCTGTGTCCCTGGAGCTGAAATCAACATGACTATTTTTATGGTCAGAATCTCCTTGAGTTGAGAAATAGTAATATGCTCAATTCCAGGAGTGTTCCAAGTTTTGGTGGTCCACTGCTTATTAATTATTAGGAGATTTTCTTTAGGGAAAAGAGTACTCTCTTATGGATACAAACTTAAGGAGAAGAACTTGGAAGATGCTAATGCAAAGGAATCCCCGAAAGTCCACCTTCACAGTATGTTTCTGTTAACAACAATTGTAGTATATGAAAACCTAAAAAGCAAGTAAGAACAGTCATCTCCCACACAGAGGTACTCTACATATACAACCACACGTAAAAATCTCTCACCTTTGAATAAATTCATAAAAATCCTATAACACATTAGCAGAATGTACATTAAAAACACATTATAACTATGTACTGTTGATTCCAAGAATATAAGAATTATTTGATTTTTTAAATGTATAACTTTGAGTTAGTATATTAAAATATTAAAGGAGAAATATCAATTCAATAATTGTGAAAAATATTCCTATTTTAAAAATATCTTTTTTAGAAATATAGGACCTATTTGAAAGTTATGCATTCAGCAAGACCTCGTGATAGCAACTATAATTTAAAAATAAAATTTGGAAGCCCTTTCTTACAAGTCAGAAATTGAACATTTTACTAGAATCATTGGGTGTGACAATAAAACAGCTGAAGGAAATAAAAAGGTTTCCGTATCAGGCAATATTGGGAGATAATTTACCAGATAGAAAACCGATGACAGCCAGGCATGGTGGTGCATGCCTATAATCCAATGTCTCAGGAGGCTGAGGCAGGGAGAGTTCAAAGCCAGACTTATCAAAAGTGAAGTGCCAAGCAACTCAACAAGACCCTGTCTTTAAATAAAATCAAAATAGGGCTGGAGATGAGTCTCAGTGGTCAAATGTTCCTGAGTTCAATCCCTTGTAATGTCTCACACACACACAGACACAAAAATCCATGACAAGTATTTTGAAAAACAATCTATCATAACTTATATGGATACTCAGAAAGATACTTACATGAAAGCTAAATATATAAAAGCAGTAATAGCATTTTATATGGTGGTAATAATAAATTTTAAATACAACAGAGAAAGAAATCATAAGAGTAATTGAAACTATAAAAATAATTTTAGATGACTTAAATACATGAGAAAACATACTGGCAAACAGGAAGTATAAAAACAGAAAAGATAAAAACAGGAAGGATACAAAGTGTACTTTTTGGCTCAAATGAATATTGAATTCTGTGAAACAAAATAAAAGTCTTTTTTTAAGAATAAATCTTTTTTTTCACACTGTTTCCCAAAGGAATAAGCCCCGGTCACATAAAATAGACTCATAGAGGTTAAGAATATCATTAGAAAGATAAAGACACAATGTGTGTTGAATGATCCTCAATGGAGGTGCTGGCCTGGCAAGTCTTAGGAACCTTCCTTGCCTTATCTTTTTAAAAATTGTTTTATTTGTTTTAATTAGTTATACATGACAAATGCATTTATGTACTTTGATATATCTTGCATAGATGAGATATAATTTCTCATTTTTCGGAGTGTACATGTTGTAGAATCACATTGGTCATGCAATCACATATATACATAAAGTAATAATGTCTGTTTGATTCTACTATCCTTCTTATCCTCACATCTCCTCCCCTACACTCTCCTCCTTTCATTTCTTCTACCTAATCTAAGGTAACTCTATTCTTTAGTGCCCCTGCCACATGGTGAATTAGCATCCATATATTAGAGAAAACATTCGGCCTTTGGTTTAATGGAAAATGAGCAGACCATTGTAATGTTAGCAGTTCTTTGTGGCTCTTTAACTATTTATTGTAATTTCTTTCATTGAATGTTCATTTGGAAAGAATTGCAAAAGTTTCTAAGAAGCATGATAAATCAATTATAGTGCTTAAAACATATGGACAAATAGCCTCATGGAGAGATTCTGCAGCCCCAGATGTAACTCATAATGTAATGACAATGGCAGCTTTTCAGATTCATGGAGGAAACATTGGATAATTCAATACCTTATGTTCAGACAACTTTCTATTAACTTAGGGGAAAAAATTCTGTATATCTACTTAATAATGCATATACAAATGGACAGATCAAAATATTAAATTTAAGAAAATATAAAAAGAAAATAGTAAATGTTTATGTTAACATGTGTAAAGCTTTTTTATGACATTACTAAAAGATGCTAAAGTAAAGTTATAAAATTCATAAAACATTTGTATTTTCTTATGTTCAAAAACGATGTAAACAAACACACATGGCAAAGGACATTCAAACATAAAATTTTAAATGTCATAGCAAATCGATAAAGCAGTAAAACAGAAATATAGCAACAATAAAAAAGAAATATAGCCTGTGAGAAAAATTCTATTCACATGCACAATATTAAAATGTATGCTGCATTGTATGTGACTTCTTACTCGTATATAAAACCACTGTTTTCAATTCCAATTATTAATATTAAAAATAAAACTCATAAGCTCATGGGTAATTGAGAAACTTCAAATCATTTTTTATTATCAGTTGTTCAAAACAATACATAGTTCTTGACATATCATATTTCATACATTTTATTCAAGTGGGTTATTAACTCTCATTTTTACCCCATATACAGATTGCAGAATCACATCGGTTACACAACCACGTTTTTACATATTACCATACTGTTGTATTCTGTTGCCTTTCCTATCCTCTACTTCAAATCATAACAAGATAATTATTTTTAACCATTTGATAAACATAAACCAGAAATATTCATGAAATATACTAGTAGGCTATACAGGATATTAAGATACAGAAAATTTCATGCTCAATTGAAAGAATGTACATTTTCTACATGTTTGAAGAAATCCTTGAGGGTCTCTTTCCAAATATAAAACACGTATATCCCAAAGATTACTTTTCTAAGTAGCCATCCTAGCTAAAACACACACACAAAATGATTTATGGTATTCATTGCAACTTTCTTGTTCATAACAAAAGAAATAAATGAAGGCTACAAATTTTCTACCAATGGAGTAAAATAGAGGATACTACTTCATCTTGTGAAATACTTTGCAGCAGTTTGAAAATATACTGAGTATACATGAATTGTCATGGACCAACCCTTAAGATATGTTAGAACAAAACCTATAATATAATCCAGTGTAAATAAAGTGTGTTAGTGTTTGTGTGTGAGCCTCCAAAGGTCCAGAAGAAGTCAGGGTAAATTATTGGCAGCAGTAACTTCTGAGTTGACAAGTGGACACTTGCAACTGTAGGATTGTGAAGTGGGACTGTGTGTGTCCCCCATGATTCTCACTTCCCTTGTTGACAGTGCCAGTCCTCCGGTGATTATGAGCTGGACTTTTAACTTGCTTTTAACAAATGAAACGTGGCAAAGGTGATGGGGTGTCACTCCTGTGTGTATGCTGCATTGTATGTGACTTCTTACTAGTTGGCTCACTCTAGAGACTATCTCCCTGCAGCCCTACCCAGCTCCCACCTTTCTCCCACTATTCCTCCCTCACCCTCACCACTCCCCTCATTCTGGTTTTGAAGAAGCAATATGCCATTAATCCTGCAACCTAGCAGAATTCATGAGGAAACTCAGACACATGTCCTTCTCCAGTAGTCCAGGCTCCCGTGAGACCACTGCCCCAGCCAAAGCCAGGGTTGCAGCCTGAAGACACTGAGAGAACCAGCAGAGCAGGGGAGACTCCTGACCCACAGAAACCGTGATATAGTAAATAAGTGTCATTTTAAATGTGTGGAGATTTGTTGCATAGCTCATAGGCAACCAATACCTTTCACCTTGCACTCATATTTATTGTGTCTTCCACGGAAAAATGTAAACCTATGTTGAAATGGAACTAACAACAAAACTGCTGTTGTCATAGAATCAGACTACCTCCATTCTTGAGAGGCCCTGTGAGTCCCACTTATGTAAGAGAAGAGCACTGAAAGCCACACAGCCTCAGAGAATCCTGTTACAACTAAAAAATAGGTTCTTCTCTTCATAAGGAAACCTACCACATTTAGGAAATCACAAATGTATACACACAGAAGAAAGAATGAACAAAAGGCAGGAAGGATGGAAGGGAGGGAAGGAGGGAGGGAGGGAGGGAGGGAGGGAGGGAAGGAAGGATATTCTTCAACTCAAAAGGAAAACTTACTCTGGAAGGGAAAAAAAACTCCACTTTTTTCTCTTAGCAGAATTACAACTAATCAATTTAGAAGAAAATGCAGAATTTATAAGTTATCCCTTGACAATCATAGGAATAATAAATGATTCATCTGGGAAGACTAAACAGATCCTAAAATGTGTGTGAAATCTTGATGAGTAATGACATAGTTACATAGTCCTAAAGTACCTCCAACTTTCTAATTATAAAAGAGAAAAAGTGTAAAAGTGCAACTTCATAGTGAAGAAAGTTGTTCATCATCACCTTAATCAGAAAATCAAAAACAACATCACCAGTTATGTCTCAAACTGAAACAGAGCTCCTTCTGATAAAATGGAATAAGAATAACAAAGAATCCTTTCTGTGAAATCTCTACCAGAAATGCACAATATGGGTTTAATCATTAAAAAAAAAATTAGACCAACCTAAATTGGGGGGATGGGAGAAAGTAGTCATCAAAAAATAACAACAAAAATACGCCCTGAAATCTTTACATGTGCCAAATTCATGCAAGACAGGAAAATACTGAGAAATTCTTCCAAACCAAAGAAGACAAAACAACTAAATGTAATGTAAGACGTTGGAATGATTCCTTTTGGTATTAAGGACAGTCTTGGGAATAACGGGAAATCTAAATGAGATCTGAGGATTAGACAGTAGTCATGTATCAGTGTTAACTTCCTGATTTGGATGATTATATTGTGGGTACAAAGGGCAATGTCTCTGTTGAAATTCATCAGTGATGGGACGTCAAACAATGACTTATTTAAAAACTGTCAAGGCTTAAAAGAAAAAAAAATAACAACTTATTCTATCCTTACAATACTTTGGTGATTTGAAAGTATTTTAAATGAAAAATAAAAAATGGTCATTATTATTTTTAACCAAAATAAGATATTTCCAAAGCAATCATTATTGTGAATATTTTCATCAAGATTTACCAGTTATGAATTCTTTCAATCTAAGTCAAAAGATCACTATTATTGAAGTGCTTTAGTTCTAAAATCTGACTTCTTCCCAATATGTTTTGCCTCTAGTAGAAGATTGTCACCATCCAATATGGAGACTAATTGTTTTTTCATTCAAAAAAACAATTCTCACATGTGGTGAATGTCTATACATGATAGAATTTGAGACTAAGGCAATGGCCTCTTTCCCATGATATAACAGTATGTTTGAGGTAAAAATATCTAGTTTACTTGAGTCTTCCAAATAGGTAATTAATGTTTTCATTTCCCTTCTGTTTCATCAAGGCAATCAAAAAACTCGTATATAAAACCACTTTTTTCAATTCCAAACACACACTGAAGTACACACACAAAGACCCACGTCATATGTGTCCATGACCCCAGTGATTGGACAAGACTACTCATTTCTAAATAACAGTAGCCTTTACTGGAACCCACTAGACCACTAATGTGCTTGTACCTGAGCTAGAGCTAGACACAGAGCAAACTCCCAGATCTGTGTGGTTTTTACCAGCCGGTGCCATCTGTTTGACATTGAAAGAATGCTGAGACCTACTTCCCACCACTTTTAAGAGTTCCATCAGAGGGACATCCAAGTGCTCTCCTAAGATGCAAATGTTACAAATCATTCTTCTTTAACAAGATATCTTATTCTTTAAGTTTTCAGTTTTAAACACTGCAAATCAAGGGTAGAAACAGACCCCAAAGAGGAAATATTTTGAAGAAGCAGAAGTAGGAAGTTTTCATTACTGTTCTCATTCACCCATTTGATGCATTTCTTTCTCCTACTTCACCAAGTCTATCTAGGCATTCATCAATAATTATTAAGATCTTACCTAATAATCTTCATCTTAACCTCAAGTACATGTGCATTTTAGTGACAGATTCTAAATGAACTAAAATCCCTTAAGACTTACAGACATAAATATCCTTTGGAGAAATGTCAAGCATCATTATCATTGGTGAAAGAATATTTGGAGCAAAACTCTTTCCAAAAACCACATTCTGCAAACATTTCCCTGCTGGACTCCACCTCGCCTCTCTGAGAGGTCCAGGGTAGTGGAGGAGGAGACTTATTCCAGCAGCAAAGAATAACAGCAGTTCTGTTACTTACTACAAGTATGATCAAGGACAGATGATGAAACTTTCTGATCATCAGCTTAGTGAAACATATCAGGAAAACACAAATATTTATTTTTCTAAGATTATTGTTGTAATTGAATATTATGTTGCATATAAAGTGTCTGGCACATAGTAGGTGTGTAATAAATGGCAATTATTAGTCATAGAGCTTGCCCCATCCTCATAGGAAAATATGGTCTGTATTTTTACAATTTTGTTCTTTAAATAAATTTGTGACTACAGTTTAATAGTCCACATTTTCTGAAAATGAAGTATTTGTGTGAAGTAGATTTAACCAGAAATTTGTTGCTGTAGCTTTTATTAGTGTAGAAATGTTCTCAGTAATAAAAACATTATCATAGCTAAGTGTTTTCAATTTCTGCTCTGTTGTAGCATTGTGGATAGAAATGAAAAAAATATATTTGCTACTTGTGTTCTAGTGTAAGTGATACAGGAATTCTACATGGTTCTGAAATCCAGTGTTTTACATAAGCTGAGAAGGAAGGTATGCAGTCATTAAATTCAACATCATAAAACTATTCCTCTCTTTAAAAAAAAACACGTTTAATACTTTATGCCTCATGTTATAACTAGAAAATTAAAATCAACAAAATAATAGAGTAAATAATTTTTCTATGTCCTAAAAATTGCCCTTGAAGTAGCATCATCATATAACAATCAATGATTTACTGATTTGTGAAGGGATAAATTCATAAGAATGTTTCATAAACTGTACTTCCATAAAGTATGAATGTCTGATTATAAATGTTAGAATATCTTCTGATGTAGCTATTTATTGTTATTCTTTGAAACTGTGAAGAGGGTAATATTTGTTATGTTATATCAAGATTTTGTTTTGTTTTCCTAATGAGTCCTATTATAAAGATCCCAAACTTGTTGAAATCAGTGTCATTTTTGTGAAGAGATTTTTTCATGGTTTGTCAGCAAAAATAGAAATAATCATTTGAAATTCTGTCCATGAGTGAGATACTGTCCTAAGGACTAAATTTAATCCTCAAAACAACCTTTAAGGTATGCATGTATTATTCTCATTTCTGAAAAGAGAAAATTGATCCTTTGAAAGGCAGAAGAACTCCACTTTTTCCACACCACCTAGTTGGCAAAGGTAGAATCAGTACTGAAACCCAGTTACTGTGACTCCAAAGCCTTTGTTCTCCATCTCTCAGAAAATCCATGAACTCATGTCCTGTGGATCCCATTCATATTCCAGATATATAGCTTTCAACATTGCTGTCACCTGCTCCGGAGAGCCAACAGAGGAGTTGCCAGCCTCAGTTATGGTACAAAGTGCCAAAAACTACTTGAACTGCAAAATAGCTCACTCCAAAATCCTATCATGGCCCAGGATTAGAAAACCACCAGAAATTAAGGAAGCAAAGTAAAAACTAATAAATAACTGAAAACACAGTTTGAGTGTTCCTGGAGCACACTCCTGTATCAGGCTCACCAGTCTGCATTACAAAAAGAAAAGCACTGATGAGCACATTATTTGACATGTGCTATGTGCCCCTCCTGCCTGTGGCATATAACTGTCACTTCTTTACGACTGCTTTCCTGGGATTTGAGTTAGTGGAGTTGTCATGCACCAAAGAAGAAATTCTTACAGAACAGCTATCAACAGACCTGAACAGATAACTTGGAAAATTTGCCAAACAGGTCTTATTCTGGATCCCACCCCTCCCATAGAAAGAACAGAGTGAAAAACATGTGGTTCAGATGGGGTTTCTCTCTGACCTGAGGTTTGAGATATTATAATTTGTTGAAACAGTGAATTCCAAGACTACATTCTTAGAAAGAAGTCCATTATCATCCGGTATTAGGATTCTGCAATCTGGGATCTCTACAGTGAAAGAGTGAATAGTTTCCTTGACCACAAAGTTGGCCAGGAGAAATCAGTCAGAAGCTTCCCCCTGCCCGGGGGAGCGGATTGCCACTGCGAGCCCAAATCTAGACCTGACCTGGAGGCACAGTCTCCCAGGCTTTTGCTCCCTGTGCCCGGAAGCAGTTTGAGTCTGGGACTCTCCCCAGGGCCATCTGGGGCTGCCCAGGATGCTACAGCTGGCAGAAGATGCTACTGGAATCCCTGAAGTTTGATCATTTCCAAGGCCAGTAACTACAATGGGTCTCCCACACCAGGAGGCTGATGAGTAATGAGTACTATTAATGCTTATTTCAAATGCAAAAAACCTTGAGATAATGTACTAAATTGTTCAGAAGGTTGTTTTCTTAGTAAAATGCTACAGGATTTTCTTTAGCCATCCAGAGTTCCTGCCTTCATCCCAGTGCCGGTAAAAACAAAGGTGAAAGAATTTACAATGTTGCTGAGAACCTGAGGAAACTTCAGCTGAGAACCCGACGAGAGACTTCGGAGCTGTTGCTGTTTCTGCTACTACAACTTAAGCTAGCTGCCTGCAAAACTTTCCTGGATTGTGACTTAAGCTAGCTGCCTGCAGAACTTACCTGGACTGTGATTTACCTGGACTGTGAGTTAATCTATTGAGACACTGCTTTATCTGGACTGAGACAACAAACTGTAATCTACTAGAAATTGTAACTTGATATCTTTGCTAACGGTATCATTGCTGGTATGATTTTTCCAAGGGCTTCTTGCATGGAGCCATCAATTAGCTTGGAATTGTAACATTTTGTATCCTCTCTTTCTGTTTCTAGCAGGTTATTTATGGTGTTTCTGTAAAAAAACACTATGGTCGTTATTTAAATTAAACAAAAGGGGGAAATGTTAAGGTCTATAAACAAGTCAGATTGGCACCTGTTATTTTGCCAGAGAAATGTTAGAGTCTGTAAACAAGTCTAGATGGCGCCTGGTCAAATGCCAGAGGGAGTGGTTTGTAAAGTAACAAAAGCAAGCCATTAAGTGTGGAGATTCCTTATTGGTTGACTGCTGTATCTATTTTATGCTAATTAAATAAGCTTTGTAAAATCTATAAATACCACTCCTGTCCTACAATAAACGGCTCTCACTCCTGCTGCATCAACGTACACAAGTTATTCGTCACCCCCCGGTTATTTTGCTGCAGCCGGACTGCGGCAAATGGGGATGCTATTTTTTCACCTAAGCCTTTTAGCATTTTTTCAGATCTAGAAAACAAACAAACAAACAAAAAAAGAATAAAATTGTCAAATTAAAGGCTGTAAGAGAATACATGCAAATTATAATTGCTTTATTATTAAGGTGTTATTCTGGATAGGTACAATGTTTTTCTCAACTTTTTTCAATGTTATGAAATCCATACGATTTACCAAGAAGTCTTCATAAGGAGTACTTTCTTTTATATTTTATTCAACTTTAGAAACAGTTTAAGTGCCCTTTAAAAAAGTAACACATTGGTGAGGAAAGGGGAAAGTACTTGAATTTTTTGTTTGTGTATATTAAACCTTAGTGCTATAGCCAGGGTAAGGGATTACCCTTAGCTGGTCCCATTATTGGACTCAACACAAGATGAGGGGCGACAGAAGTATTTATCAGCAATGAAGGAGCTGCCATTTTTATCAGGAAATTGACAACACTAAAGAAAGAAAGTACCCAGGAGTGTTGTCAGCACTGGAAAGTGGGTAAACTGGGGTGATGATAGGTCCAGTTTCTTATCTGTACAACCAGTGACTAGACCTTAGTCCATGACAATTCACCAAAGTGATTAGAATCTCTGAGCTGTTTAGGTCAACAGCTGGAGGACTTCAGAAGGTGGTGCACTGATACCTCTGAATGATAACCCATCAGAATGTATCAACAAGATATGTTCTTAACAAGGACAGCTTTGGAATTCATGAAAATGGCTAGGTTTCTAAATCTCTAATTTAAATTTCACATTATCTGTACCCAAGAAACAAAGATGAAGATGATTTTTCTTTCAAAGCCTTTGCCTTTGCCTTCTGTAATTTTCCTAAATCATTCTAATACTAATAATGTTGAATTCTAATAATGTTGAATTTCAAGCTAATCACTCAGGCCATAGATTAAATGATTAAAGTGGATTTCAGTTTTCAAATAAAATGTTGTAATAAAGAATAGTTTCCTATTAACAGTCTGATGCTCATATTTTGCCATTGATCAGAACATCTATAAAAATTAAATATTTGTCATTCTTATAAACAAATGCTACATAGCATAAAGACTTTCAGTATATATTATTAACATATTTGAACAATAAAATAATTAGACACGATGAGCTTCCAGAGAAAAAAGAATATTGATTAATAAAAATAAAATAGGAGGGGTTGGGTCTGTGGCTCATTGTTCGCGTGCTTGCCTAGCATGCATGGTGAGGCACTGGGTTCGATTCTCAGCACCACATATAAATAAAATAAATGTCCATCAACAACTAAAAAATTTAAAGAAAAAAATTTTTAAAAGTTAAAAATAGATAAAATAGGATTTTGAATGGGAAAATGTTTATATTAGTTCCCACTCTGATATACATGAACTTTTTGGTTTTATTCAAGTCACATGTCACTTTATAACCTAAATGTACTTATAAGCAAAATACAGTTTGTTCTGTCTCTCTCAAAATCTCTTAAGGAATAAAATATACACAACTTCCCAAAAAGGTTGCTATAGTGATTGCTCAAAATGTTTGGTTAGGCTTGGCTTTAGAGCACTTGCCTGGCACATGTGAGCACTGTGTTCGATCCTCAGAACCACAGAAAGAAAGAAAGAAAGAAAGAAAGAAAGAAAGAAAGAAAGAAAGAAAGAAAGAAAGAAGGGAGGGAGGGAGGGAGGGAGGGAGGGAGGGAGGGAAGAAGGAAGAAAGGTAGGTATTGTGTCCATCTACAACTAAAAAAATTCTTTAAAAAATGCTTAATTATTAGTACAAAATGAATCACGTGAGCACAAAGGTATAAAGCAGAGCTTTATATAATGTAGCTGACATTGGTATTATTCCCCCGCGCCCCCCATCCTGATTATTGACAGGGAATGTATGAGACAAAGCACCAAGGACAACCCAAGCAGGGATAACTGACTGGGCTATCAAGAGGTCCTTGAAGTCAGGGACCCAGGACATAGGGTCTTCAATATTAGTG
Source organism: Callospermophilus lateralis (assembly GCF_048772815.1). Taxonomy (NCBI): domain Eukaryota; kingdom Metazoa; phylum Chordata; class Mammalia; order Rodentia; family Sciuridae; genus Callospermophilus; species Callospermophilus lateralis. The sequence continues at coordinate 3,905,245 of NW_027514398.1, read as the reverse complement.
CAGGTCAGAGAACAGACAGTGCCAATGGTGCAGTTCTGCGTGGCCTTCTGCCAGGGCTCTGAGTAAGTGGAAGAGCGCTGAGCTGGTGACTCATTAGCAGTCAAGTTGCTGTAAGTGGGGAACCACCTGTAGTTAAGACAAGTGCCCCATTGAATTTAGGAGAACATGAGAAAACTCAGGAAAGACTGATCTCTTTGACGTGAGGTGCAAAGTCTTCAGTTCAGGCTCACATAGCTTTCTAGGAATTCCTTCTGGCCATGCCTGTGTCTGATGAAAGCTTCTCTTCCAAGCCTACATTTTTGGAGGAAACAGGGACGGAGGAACTGGAGGTCCCTATAGCTACCTGTACTTAGGTGCTGCCTTCTTAATAACACTGAGGAATATGGATTACCCTTTAATGAAAAGTAAGAGGAAAGAAAAGAAGGGAGGAAAGAAGGGATGGAAGGAGGGGAAGGGAAGAAGAAAGAAAAATTATTTCCCTTTAGTTCTGTGTATAACCCATAGACAGGAAAGGCCCTGGTACTTAGAGTTCTGTCTCAGATATACTTAAGTTTTACTTAAATTCAGTTTTCTAAACCCAAACACTATCACCATTCACAGTATCCATGTTTCTTTCCCCCCATCTTCTCCAGAGCACTTTCCTTATCATGGAAGTTAAATCCTGAGTAGACATTGTCATTACTACTTGATAGTTTTCTGTCTCTTCTGACTTCACTGTTTTATCTTTATTAGCTCACTAGTTCCCTCTGATCCTCCAACTGGACCTGAATCAGGCTTCATTTTCTCCTATTTTGTTTTTCTAAACTTAAAATATTCACACACAAACACAAAGATTCTGGCTCCTGCCACTCCCTTTTCTTTCTTCTCATTTCTAAATGTCCAACAACCTTAGTCCTCCTATTTTCTCTGTGTTGTCTCATGGTTTACTGAGGTTGTAGGGCTTCAAAAAAGAATAAGAGATACTACAAGATTTTTGTCACATCCTAACACAGTTAAATCCATTTTCTTTCAGAGCTAGGTATATGTTAGTTCAGGACCTCCTAGCTCTGAGGGGCTAGGTTGAGAAATAAACTGAGATCTGCTTTAGTTCCTCCTACATGTGATCTGATGTTTGTCTCTAGCAGTCTTTTAAAATTCTATCCTTATTCTGTATGCTAGGCATTTTCATGATAATGTGCCTAGATATGGTTCTGTTGTAATTTTGCACCTTTAGGGTTCAATAAGCCTCTTGTATTTGGTGTTCCATTTCATTCTTTAGATCTGGGAAATTTTCTGATATTATTTCATTGAAAAGATTGTGCCTTCCTTTGGTTTGTATCTCCATGCTTTCATCTATCCTGATAAATCTTTAATTTGGTCTTTTCTTGTTACCCTATATTTCTTAGAAGTTCTGTTCATGGTTTCTTAAAATCTTTTTTTTCTTTTTTTAAATTTTTATTATTAGTAGTTCAAATCATTACACAGCTCTTGACATATCATATTTCATACATTTGATTCAAGTGGGTTATGAACTCCCATTTTTACCCAGTATACAGATTGCAGAATCACATCGGTTACACATCCACATTTTAACATACTGCCATACTAGTGTCTGTTGTACTCTGTTGCCTTTAAAATCTTTTTTCCATGGTCAACTCTATTTTCAAGATTATATATTTTGTCTTCATGGCCTGAGGTTGTCTTCCAAGTGATCTAGTCTATTGTTGGTACTTTCTACTGAATTTTTAATTTGATTTATTGTTTCCTTCATTTCAAGAATTTCTGTTTTTTCAAAGTTTCTTTATTGAAGTGATATTTTGCTACTGGTATTTGCTCTCTTATATCATCGTTTACTTTGCAGATCAGTTTAACTATGTACATTCTAAACTCCTTCTCTGATATCTCTTACACTATGGTGTCAATGGATTCTGTTATTGGAATGTGTTGGTTTGCTTGGGGCAACTTGTTTCCTTGTTTTTTCATGTTGATTTTTGTGTCTACCCATCTAAGAGTATGGATCTGAGGCGGTAGAATTTCTACTCTGTAAACTTATACTGCCCCTGAAGGTTTCCCGTACCTTACTGTTTAGGGAGAGACAAATAAGAACAATGACCATTGCAAACAATTTACAGCATTAAACCAAATAGTTCCTACTATGATATCTTCAATGTTAATTATCACAATAAATAGAAATGATATGATCAATTACTCTCTATAATAAAAACAGCAAGTTTGCAAATGGGTTTACATTTTAAAATGATGGACAGGAGAGAATAGAAGTGATATAGGATGTGATGGTTATGAGGGAGGAGGAGAGAAGAAGAGAAGTACAAGTTTAAAGGAAGAGTGAAACAGAGAACAAGAGAAACAGGTAGGAGAAAACAGGTAGAGATTGGCTATTAGCAGAAAAAAAGAGAGAATCAAGGGAAACAGGTAGGAGAAAAAATATATATAAAGCAAAAAAAAATACACAAAAATAAAAATACAAAACAAAACTAAAATATATTAATCAAACACAAAAATAACTAGTTGACAAAAAACTAATCCATGTATAATAACTGGCTTCAAAAATATTAGAGATGAGAAGGAAAAAAAAACAGGAAACTGTATAAATGTCCATGGACCATTAAGGTCACAATTAAATAGTGAAAAAGAATTAAAAGAAGGAGAGAGAGAAAGAGAGATAGAGAGAGAGAAAGAGAGAGAGAGAAAGAAAGAAAAGAAAAAAGAATCTTGGTGAAAACTTAAAGAATTTTTTCTATTGGATTTCAAAATATTATCTGCTTCTCTTCTCATCGGTTTTAGGTGGGTTCTTCTGGAGTGTGATGCTCTACACTCTGGATTGCTGGAGTGAGAGAGATAATCCCACAGGTGGAGTTTCTGGAAGCAGGGCTTATGCTTAGGTGGGCTTCAGGCTCTTTGCTGAATGCTAATTGATCTGGAGATTTTAGATCAGCACATCTTCAGTAATCAGTATTTGCTGGTCCATGCTGGAAGACTTTACCCCAGGGATCTCCCTTGGGTTCCACTGGAGTGGTGGGGGACACAATTCTTTGTCCCCTATGTCACCTGCAGACCCCATGTTTCCTGGTCTTGGGTTAAGTCTTCAATTTCTTCCACCCCCATGCTTCCAAGTTCCCATTTCTCTAGCCAGTCCTGAAAGCAGTCAGGTTGGAGGGGGAGGGGTAGACCTGGGCGAATTTCTGAGACCACTTGTCCCCTGTGTAAACCTCTTGCCAGGTTTGAATTTTTTCTGGACACTTAAGCACACTCTATGTCATTCTGTCATGCAGTGTGTGTTTACCTGGCCTGTACTTTGGGCCAAACCCAGGTTTGCCAGGGATGGGTTTTCTCAGTTGCCAGTCCCCACACCACAACTGCAAAATTGTTCCTTCCTTTGTCCTCCACATGCCTCAGGAGAGATGGTGGTTTCTTTCCCCATGGACGGATATCGAAGAGCAAGTCTTTCAGGTTTGTTGGGCAATGTCCTTGGTCTCTAAATGCTCTGTACCCAGACATGCCTCAGGCCTCCCCAAAATTCAGTTTCCTTTAATTTGCTTATCCCTCTGCTATGCTCACAGAAGGACCCCTCTGGCTGGAGCTTCTGGCCTGACTGTGGTAGAGGCTGTGCTGCAAGAATTTTTTTCTTATTTTATTATGTCCAACCTCCTTTGTCCCTGGTCTGTTTTGAATGTCTAGTTTTATGTCTCAGTGAAGTCTTTCCTTTTTTTTGTTCACCCATCTTTCAGAGCCACTGTCTGCTTTTTTTGATTTCACTCCATGGAGCACCCAGGAATGTAACCTGCCGCAGTCTGGCTGCAGCAAAATAACCTGGGGGTGACGAGCAATTTGTGAAGACTGATACAGCGGGAATGAGAGCCATTTATTGTAGGACAGGAGGGGTATATATACATTCCACACAGCTTACCTTAATTAACATAAACTAGATTCTGCTGCAGCCCGGCTGCAGCAAAATAACCGGGGGGTGACAAATGATTTGTGTACGCTGATACAGCAGGAATGGAAGCCGTTTATTGTAGGATCTGAGCGGTATTTATAGATTTTACACAGCTTAACTAATTAGCATAAAATAGATACAGCAGTCAACCAATAAGGAATCTCCACACTTAATGGCTCACTTTTGTTACTTTACAAACCACTCCCTCTGGCATTTTGCCAGGTGCCGTGCAGACTTGTTTACAGACTCTAACATTTCTCTGGCAAAATAACAGGTGCCAATCTGACTTGTTTACAGACCTTAACAAGATACACCAGTCAACCAATAAGGAATCTCCACACTTAATGGCTCCCTGGTGTTACTTCACAAACCACTCCCTCTGACAAAATGCCAGGTGCCATTTTGACTTGTTTACAGACCTTAACAGAAATCTCTATTCTGCTATCTTGGATCTCTCCTCATTTTATTTTTTTTAGTTAAAAGAAGGAAAAACATATGTGATGCACCCTTTTTGTCATGTGACAAAATTAAATATACTTATCTTTTTTTTTTGCATTTATAAGGTCTTGATTTAACATCTGAACAGTCATCTTAAATGTCAACTGTCATTCTTATGAAGTAAGTTTCGCTTTCCAGTACTTCCTATTACCGGAACTCCCCGCACCCCCATTAGTGACCTACCCCATGGTACCATAACCCTGCACCAATTCCAGAGGGACAGGACCCCTTTGGTCTGGAAAGCCCGTGGAGCCATCAACCTAAGCCAATCCCATGCTATTCCCACCCGCCCAGCTCTGACACAAGCACCCCTGAGCCTCTCCCACAGCACCACAGCTATGACTCCAAACCCCTACCCCATAAAAGCTGAACTCCCAAACATCTCTCCTCTCTATAGAGAGATGGGCTTTATTTGTCAGCTTTGACAAATAAATTTTCATGTGGATCTCTGCCTGGTTTCAGTCCTTCATTTCATGCTCGCCTGTCTCTTGCTTTCTCGCTTTCCTTTCAGCATTCATTCTGTTTTTCCTGTGTGCTTATCTTCCTTCTTCATAATTAATATTTTAAACAGTTCCTACATAAGGTCCTCTTGACTGACGATAAAATTCTTAATCTTGGAAACAAATATTTTAACCTTTATTTTGCACTTACTTGTGGAAGATAATAAGGTTGGGTATAAAATTTTATACTTAAACAATTATTTTCCCTTAATCATTTAAGAACTAAAATTTGCTATTTTTGTTATGGATTTTTGTTGACTCAGGTTCACTAAAGATTTATCAGTCTGGGTTTCCCCCCATTCTGGTGGCTATTAACAGTGACAGTAGTCTCTCTTGTTAGGAAGAGTAAGTGCAATGAGCCTAAATAAAAATTATTTGTATTAATTCACTTTTGTACTCAGAGCAAACTTATCTAATGAATTTTGAAAAATAGGCAGATATTTTCTCTTCATATACCACTTCCCTATCATTCTCTACATTCCCTTATGCTCTTGAGTTCTTCCTAATTAACATGTGCATCTTGTACTGTTCTTTTACTTTTTCTTCCACTTATGTACTGCACATGAATACTTTTGAAACTTCTTTAAAATCATTAGCTGTCTTCTACTATATGTAGTTTATTAAATCCATTACAATAGGTTTACATAAGAATATTTTTGATTTTCAAAATTTATAATCAATTCCTTTCCATAGTTCTCTTTTTTCATCTTACCTTAATGCAACTTTATAATATTCTATGCTTTAGTAGAACTTATTTCTACATTTATCTCTTCAATTTTCTTAGAAACTTTGTTTAAAGTTTGTGTCAACCTCCCCTGAAGTGAAATTCATATTTTTGTTAGATGTATAGATGCTCCTCAGGTTACAGTGGAGTAACATCCTGATAAACTAATCATAGGTTGAAAATATCACAAATCAAAGATGCTTTTGACACCCTTAAGCTACACAGCATCCTAGGTTAGCAACACAGAGTGCCATGTTCGGTTGCTTTCCTTCCTGATCATATCACTGACACTGCCCTACATCAGAGTGTCAGTTGTACCACATTATCACTAGCCTGGGAAATGATCAAAATCAAGTTCTAGTTTCTGGTCTTGTTTTTATTGAATGTGTATTGAGTTTATACCATCATTCAGAAAATTGCAAGTTAGACCATTGTGAATCAGGGAAATTTATGTATTTTAGCATCTGATTTCTTTATTTCTTTCTTTCTTTCCTCCCTCCCTTCCTCCCTCCCTCCCTTTCTTCCTTCCGAACTTCGAGTCTCTTCACCACTGAACCACATTTCCAACCTTTTTTTTTTGAACTGTCATATTTTATTTTATTTTGAGACAGGGTCTCAAGAAGTTTCTTAGCCTTGCAAAGTTCCTGATGCTGGCATCAAACTTGCAATCCTCCTGCCTCAGCCCACTGAATCACTGGGATTAAAGGCGTGTTCAATCATGCCTAGCATCTGATTTCCATGTAACATCGTTCCCGTATCTCAGTGAGGTTGTTTTTGTTTGATTGCCTTTCCATTCATTTTTCTCTGTGCTAATCAATCTCTGCTTAACCATCATTAATTGTCAAGATTGCATTATCTGAGGGCTCCTGCTGAAAGAAACACTGGGGACCACAGACATGTTTACCAATCCACTATGTTTCTGGGTTCATCTTTTGGCTTCTGAGATTGGTCTTATCACAAACCTAGTTCAGAGCTTACTACAGTCCATTGGTACAGACAGCAGTTACTTGTCACTTTCTTAAACTCACTGACAAGACCTAGGGATGGTGTCTTGAAGTTTAGGGTCTTGAGTAATAAGACTAACTGCAAGGCGCTATTTATTTATATCACTTTATTTTTGCCCTATTATCCTTTAGGGACAAAAACTTTAGTTGTCACTTGTCTGCTTATTATAGAATTCAAAATGACTGACTTTATGACTTAGAGTTTCTGATCCAAAGAGGTATTCTTTAAAGAATGCTTATTTCTCTTCATTTTCTATTTTAGCTTACCCATCATTATTCCATGTGTAATTATTAATTTACAAATGTGTGTGCTTATCAATGCAACTTTAAATACAAGAGTAAACTTCTGAATGCTTATTTCTCTTCATTTTCTATTTTAGCTTACCCATCATTATTCCATGTGTAATTATTAATTTACAAATGTATGTGCTTATCAATGCAACTTTAAATACAAGAGTAAACTTCTCGTGCCTTCCTGACCATAAGTGTTCATGCCTTGTTTTCTTGTAAAATATGAATTTTTCAAAACAAAAGAATAATTAAAAGAATGTCAAGTTATACATCACCACTATGTCTCTAATAGCTCTCACAACAACAACAACACATATAAGAGCCATAAACACTGAACCCAGCATTATACAGAAGACTCTTGGTATGAGCTGGTAATGCTGACGCATTTTGGAGTAATAGTCACAACTCTTTCTGAACCAACTGAGAAATAAGCGTCAGAGGCAGATAAGGATCAAAACATACATAGGGAAACCTAATTGGAACCTGGTTGGAACTTGATTCACTTTTTTCCAATTTGTTTAGTCCAAGAGAGCTTATAGGATAAACAAGACATCTAGCAAGCCTGTGGAATGAACTTCTAAGCACAGAGAATTATCCTACACCCTCTGCAAAAGGTCACATATGCTCAAAATTGTGCTTGTCAGCTTTCTGTTTGCCATAGCAGATCCCTGGTACAACCAATTTGTAAAGAGAAAAAAAATTATTTTTATTCAGTTCATGGTCACTTGGCCCTGTTGCTTTTCAGTCTGTAACAAGAAGCAACCTTCATGGCAGGGAGCATGTGGCAGAGCAAGGCTGCTCAATTCACAACTAGGACAGAAAGAAAGAAGAAAGGATTGGGATCCTACTATTCCCTTCAAAGACACACCTCCAAAGGCTTCCTATTAGATCTTACCCCTTTTATGGTTTAGATATGAGGTGTCCCTCAAAAACTCATGTGTGAGACAATGTAAGAATGTTCAGAAGCGAAATGAATAGATTATTATGAGAACTGTAACCTCATCAGTGGATTAATTCACTAATATGGATTAACTGAATGGTGACTGTAGGCATATAGGATACGACTGTAGGAAGTAAATTATTGGGGACTTGCCTTTGTGGGTTATATTTTTTCCCTGGTGAGTGGAGCTCTATGTTTCCTGGCTGTCATGAACTGAGTAGCTTTCCTCCTCCACATCCTTCAGCCATGATGTTCTGCCTCACTTTGTGCTCAGAATTATAAAGTCAGTCATCTATAGACTGAATCTCTAAAATTGTGAGCCAAAATAATTTTTTTCTCCTTTAAATTGTTTTTGTGTCTTTGGATCAGAGCAATGTTGACTTAAAAGATCCCTTAAAGGTTTTGGTACCTCCAAATGGTGCCAACCTAATGATGAAATCTTTACCACATGACCTTTCGGGGATACTTATGCAAACCTTAGCAAAAGCCACCACATTATTTATACCCAACTGGTAAATGCAAACCAATGTTTGTCTCTCTTTTTCTCAGGAGAAAAGTCAATGAGAGAGGGAAACCAACCTGCAGTATACTCTTACTTATGAATATATCTGTGAATTATCTGAAGAGTTTGTGAAAATGCAGATCCAGTCCAACCAGGTGTGGCCTGAGGTTTTGCATTTGTCACATGCTCCCAAGTCAGGCAGATGCTGGTTTTGAGTAGCAGCTTCCTAGAGTGGGGCTTTCGATGTCCATTCAGGGGATGCCCTAGGTCACAAATATTTTTTCATAATACAAAGCCATTCAGTGGAGTGTTTTGGTGGGTACATGGCATGTGTTGGTTAAACCACTAAAGATAAAAGATGTGAGAATCCTAGTATCTTTTATAAAGAAATTTACACACACACACACACACACACACACACACACACACACACACATATATATATATATATATATATATATATCTTTTTTTTTTTTACAAAAATAAGCCTGACATGGTGGTGCATACCTGTAGTTCCAGTAACTTGGGAGACTGAGGCAGGAGGATCACAAGTTCAAAGCCAGCCTCAGCAACTTATAGAGGGCCTAAGCAACTTAGCGAGACCCTGTCTTGAAAAAAAAAAAAAAAAAGGCTGGGGATATGGCTCAGTATTTGAACTCTTCTGGGTGTAATCCCTATTACATTTTTTGAAAAGAAAAAAAAAGAAAGAAAAACAAAAAAAGAAAGAAAGGAATTCACAAAAATCTAAAACTATAACCCTCATTTCACTAGTTTCTTATTTTGAAGAACATAATTATGTTTATAAAAATGTTATCCATATTAGCATGTAATGGATTTATTTTCATTACGAAATAAGATAAATATATTTTTTCCAGTTCTTATTTGTATTATGGTAAATATCAGTAGATATAATTCATATGGCCAAAGTTTTGGGGATGCCCAATCATTTTTAAAAAGCTTTCCAAGTATTTGAGATTCACTGCTTTCTGATGTATGAAAGTTTATTTTTCCTTGGTCAAGACAAACATGAAGAAAGAGAAAGTATGTTCTCCTACTTTAAAGCTATGTTAAGAAAACATTGAGAGCCCACATATTTTAATAAAACACCTTAGCACAAAGTACCTGTGGACATTTTTGTAGGAAAAAATAGAAGAGTTGGCTATGGCATCTGCTCTTTTTAATGGAATGTCAATAAACATCCAGGGAGTTCTTCTTCAAGTGCCTTACTGTTGGGAAATGACAGAACAAGAAAACAAGTGAGTCTTAATCCCAAAATATGCTACCCTGCCACAAAAGTAGATGAGTCAGTTTATCCTTGGCTTCCTTAAAGCCTCATGTTTTCTCACCCATCTCATGGAGAATATTTGGGACTGTATTTTCATCCAGGATAGGCCAGTATTTTCTTTGTTGAACATGCTATTTCTGTTCTATGAGTTTCTTCTACTTAGGAAAATACATGTGAGGCAATGCATGAAAGAATTCATTTGTTAACTTTACATGTGGTAAAAATATCAAATGCTTCTGGAAGCTTCCAGCCAACATTATACCACATGTGCTTAGTTCAACTGCTTCCACCATGCCTTCACCACCTGAGCTTGATAAAAGTATACTGTTGACTATATCATTAAGCTTATTCTAATGGAAACATTCAGACATGGGTTTTTTTTTTTTTTTTTTTTGGTTTGTTTTCTATGCCTAGCAATGCATTTCACCATTTTCAACTTTTCCCAAATGTTTACTAGTGTGTAAAGTTTGCATTGGATTGGCCAGTTGAGGTGCTGTTTTCCTCCTTTTCTTATGCCTCTGGTATGGTGAGTCATTACTAAATTCCCTGTTTAAATGGATAAATTTTATTTTCTATCTTAAAGCAGATTATATAATATTGACCAACTTGAAGCCAAGGAAGCAGGTGCTTGTCAAAGGTCTATACAGGCCAGTTCTAGCGCTGGAGGCATGTGCAATGAGGGACATAGTCCTTATTCTCTGTGTAATGACAATCTACCAAGTGCAAGAGGAACACAAAGGTAAGCACACAAATGGCTTTAATACTCTCAGGGACCATAGACACAGGAAGACATGAATAAGAAAGATTTTTTTTTTGTTTTTTTGTTTTTTTAATAGTTCACCCAGAGAACAGAGGTAATGTCTATTAGAATAGACAGTCTTCTAAACTGTTTTGAACTTTCCACTTTTTAACATCAGGCTTTTCTCTAAACTTGGGACCTGATATGTCTCAAATGTATTTATTCTTCACAGCCTTAATGATTCTCCTTCAAAATCTTCTATCACAACAAAGTCAGAGATAAACTCCTTGAAGCAAAATTTAAACAGACATGAAAGAGTTAAAACAAAATCCTCAACTACTGTAATGGGTATTTAAGAATAATAATGAATTTATTGTTCATTTTCTTTGTACACAATATTTCACACAGATACACACACACACATACACACATCTTCATTAGAATCAGTGAAGTCTGTACAACTGTTGTCACTCTTTTGCACATGAGTAAATAAGTAGACAAAGTGTCTAATAGTTTCCCTGGTATCATAGACAGTGATAGGCTGGGATTTTGGCATTGCTGTTTTTGAGGATGTGCTAAAGTGCACAGAAAGTTAGTCCACAGTAAATGTTCTCATAGTTTGATAGAATAATTTTTGTTATCATGCTCAGTCTAGTAGCTTGCTCTAACTACTAAGAGCCACAGTGATCAGTACTCTTCCATACTGTAGGGTCAGGCACAGATGAAGCAGGTGAGCCAAGTATCTCTTAAGAGTTCTCATTGGAGGAGGATTTGCTTAAGTTCCAGGATTTCACAGGCATTGCAATATTTCATAAGATAAATCAGACAGAATAATGGAAATATGGAAATACAATTAAATATCAGTTTTGATTAATCATAAAAGTGACAATTCTGCAATTAGTATATAAGCCTAAATAAGAGATGTTGACAATTCTGATACAGACCAACATGGATCTGCATAGGTGAGTGACAGAAGAGAATAGAAACTTCAATAATAGAGTAAGTTAATTACTTGGCATTGTAATTTTTAGGAATAATGTCAGATAAATTTGCTAACATCAGACCAATAAACATAGACTATCTTAGCTCAATATATTTTATTGAGTATTCTTTGGTGAATTCTTTGAATCAAAAGTATTTAAATTGTCTACCATATGCAAGGTACTAGACTAAGGGAAACATAACATGGCAAGCAAAAATGGGGTGTTAATCCAGATTCTTTCTGGTTTAGGTGACAGCACCCCTAATTATAGTGGCATAAACAAAAGGAAATATTTTGTTGATATGGCTGGATTCAATGATTCTAATGATTTATTGCTCATTATTTTATCCTACTTTTTCTCTGTCTTCACCCACTCTCACTTTTGGTTGGCTTCTTTCTGAGTCTCTTTCTCTTTGGTGACATCTCTAGGATAAAAGCGTAATCAGCAGAGACTAAAGTAGATGCTTTTTGCTCTTCCTTCTTGACTCCAAGCTGCTCTATATTCCCCAGCTTCCTGCCCACAGTCTTATATCTGGGTGGGGCCATATGGCTTTTTCTGCCATATGGACTATATTTCATATGCTGCTTCCAAGTATGCTGCTTCCAAGAAAAAGCAAATAAGGAAGGATGTGCCTTTACTTCCTTTCTCTTTTCTTTCTTATGTTAGTATTATTAAGGGCAACAGGTTAAGAATGGGACAGGATTGCAGGATAGAATAAGGTTGGTTCCCAAATAACTGCACAGAGCAGCACTGTACCAGCCATCAACCCATAATGGACTATGCCACGAGCAAAGAATGCACTCTGTGTGAAGCCATTGAGAATTTAAGAGTGTTTGTTACAGCATTCAGCTTTCCTTTTAAATGTGTAGTCCTTAGATTCCCTGATGACAAGGTTGGGGGGGGGAAATGCATTTAGCTAATGGTTTGAGCAAGTGTTCCAAGTAAGACTGCAATGGGCAGAGTTCTTTGCAGAACCAGCTGCTCTGGCCAGGTGTAAGGAGCACTCTTGGTTGCCAAGTTTGATGTCCAGTGTCCAGATCTATGGGGAAAAAAAATAGCTTTGTTCAAACACATGGACTGAATTTCCCTGAACAAATATATTTTTATATTAGAAAAACAATGGTAAAGAAAGGGGATAAGTAAATATCAGTAAACACCCACATACATAATTTTTTAAAAATAATTTATCTGTGTTTTTCTTACTTAACATGTCAATTCATGCCTCTCATTTACCAGATACTGAGCTGAGAACTGGAGATAGAGTGGAAAGAAGACCTTCAGGGTTCCTGTTTTGATAGAGCATGCATTCTGATGAAGAAGACAGACACAGAGAGGGAGAGGGGATCCAGGGAGAAATGGAAAGAATATGGAAAGAAGGATGGGGAGGCCAAAACCGATTCTGAGATATTGAGTTATTTTTATGCAAAAAAAGTTTGTTGTCCAGTAGGACAATTCTATCAACAATCTAAAGCTAAAACTAGATTTAGGGGAAAAATATCATTGTCTCCAGATATAATTTTGCATTTTCCAGAGGGTGAACTGACTGGGCTGGAAGCTTTTAGCAGAGACTCTAATGAGTTAGCTTGTCCTTTAATCATATTTTTTTAGGTTATTTATGGATTCCCTGAATATTTTACAGATTTAGTAGTGAAGTACAAATGAGAGGCTTTCTTTATATCATACTGGAAGTTTTCTTCTGTCAATACCTCCATTACACTTAGGTTCAACATACAACATTTTTCTTATTTAATTTTCTAAAAGAAAGTCATTGAGTAAACTAATGGATAAAATAATTACCTATTTAACTAATGCTTGCTGTCAGACAAGTGTGAGTCTGAGCTGCAGAAAAAAAAACAGGTTAGAAATTGTATAGTTAATTGTAAATATGTCTTTAGTAATTTACAGTTAATTCCATAAAGTCACAAGTCAGAAGAATTCTTTTAGGTTCAACAGTCACTGAAATGTTTGAACTCAAACTGACATGGGCCATTAAGGGTCTGGTGACCTTCGTGGTCAAATCTGGTAGGGACTGTCTTTAGAGGATAGTTTTGAACATGGGCCACAGTCTCACACAACACAGCACCACAGTCGTATCCTTTCCTACTCATCTCCATCTAGAAAGAATGTGATGACCCCGTTTGGCACCAACAGAGACAGGAAAGGATTTTTTGATGAACTGATGCAGAGTTCTATGATGAGAAGGAAAGGAACAAAAGCTGACTCTGGGAAGAGCTACACAGGATTCTATGAGCAAAGATGAGTTTCCTGAACTGTAAATCAATAAAGCCTGTTTCCGCTTCTCATTTGATGCCTCAAGCTCATCTGTTCCCATTTTCAAAGGGCAGCAATGACAGTTTTGGGTCTCTGTGGGGCTTCAGCTGGAGTGAAAGGGATGCTACCAACAGGCACAGGTCCTGCCAACTGGGTGGTGGTTGGGGGCAGGATGGGTGGTGGACCCCTATAAGGGAGTCCCTTCCTAGGACTCAGATCAAACTTTCCTTCAGTCAGTAAATCAGAGCATCACTTTCTGTTACCAAAATGATAAACAGTTGGGAAGCCAGGATGTGGAAGAAATGGCATCTCTTAGGTAAAAAGAACGTGAATCAAAACTGCAATGTCTTTGCCTGAATTGTAACCTAGATAACTGCTTTTCCACCTGCCAGTACCCTACTAGGAAAGGTGTGTTAGAGAGGTATGTGATATCCATTGACAGTTATGAGTAAATGAGGCTCTACCTGCCATCTAAGCACCTTGCAGAACCCTCCACATCGTGGGGAGGGGGGAAACACATTGATAAGGCAGCTGGTATCTCCATTTCCTTATATTCAGCTTTGTTTCACACATTAGCTCCATATCAGAATAAAGCAAGTGCATTAAAATGGAAATATTGAGTAATTTCAACGAAGACTGTGATATTTCCGAAGCTTGAACAAAGTGATATTAAGACACAAACTTAGCCTAAAAAAGGTGTGATTGTAGGACTCAGGAACAACAAATATTACTACAATTATAATCACAACTACAACTACTACTCATTAAGTTATTTGAAATCTGTGCTTGAAATTTGCCATCATGAAGGAAAAATAAAAAACCTCAAATGTTTCAAATTACTCTTGTGTGGGAATTCCCGATTTTCCATGTGTTTCCAGTAAGATTTGATTTCAAGATAATTTCTGGAAAATATAGAAAAAAAAGAATTTGGGTAACTCATAAAAGCAAGTTATATGTGCATAATTGTGTGAGAAAAGCTAAAACAACATTTCACAGCTGGTCAGCATAAAAAATGACTTGTCGGTTTTACTTTACAGATAACACCTGTATGTTTTAAATAATACATATGCACATTATTCATTTGAAGACTTTTTATAGTATAAAGTTTCTGTGTATAGGAAATATAATGATCTAGCTTTTATAAGAATTTATTTTTATGATATTAAATAAAACTGATTCCAAAGCATATATTATCCATCATGATAGATAGATAGTCAAAATTTGTCCTATTCAGATAGCAGAGAAAATGATTTTGAATTTTATCAGGCATGCAGGAAACTTCTTTGTGTTGGGGGGAACCTTGACACTGCAGATCTCAAGAAAGTTTTCTTTGCAAGGGAGAGGGAACAACTGGTCTAATCCCTTTTTCTGGTGTCTAAGCTTTGATCAAAACTTCATATTCATACATCAATGCAGCCTAGAGGGAACCCTAAGTTAGGGTGGGTGCTTGGGCATGACTATACATGCTAATATGTGTTGTGTGTGCTAATGTGTGTGAGATTGTGTGTGTGCACTGGTGCATTAAGATGAATGTTCTGCCACTGTGGAGTAAAGGAAGGTTTGGGAAAAGGAGGGAAGGATTGTAGAGGAGCAGTTTCACCCTCTAAAATCTTGGGACTAAGTGGTAAATATACTCTTTCCCCTGCACCAAAATGTAACCTTTGGTTTTGAAGCAAAGTCTTCTGAGAACTAGAATTTGCAAAGCAAAGAGACACAATGGGGAAAGTTTCACCTAGAGTCTTCAAAGCATGCATAAATGGCCAGGAGCAATAGTGAAGTCTTTCCACTTCATGCTAACCATGCATCCTGCTACCAAGGGAGAGGACCCCAAGAGGACTCTCAGTGCAGTAAGGAATGGGTAGGAGTCTTGATGTAAGAAAGGAAAACAGAGTTGGGAATTGTGATTCTTCTGCAGGGGAGGTAAGGTGCAGGTGTTTGGCTGGCAGGGAATATTTTACTGTCAGATATTTCCTCACTCTTACCATTAAATCCATAGTTTGAGGTAGGGATGAGGAAATGACACTTTAGCAAATTGAAATTTGAGAAAATACCACATTCAAGAACATAGAAATCCTATGAAGCGATACTGAAAATACAGAGCTCAGAGCTCCTGCAAGTGGTTGTTGTTGTTGTTGCATCTTATCCCCTCTATATTTGTGTTTTCCTGTTTGGATACCAAGAATCTGTTGATCCATTTGGCTCCATCTCTAAACTGTGATTGCCTTACAACAATCATTTTGGCTTATTCATCTTCACAAGACCCTGGAAAGCCTCACAAAGCCGCTTGCCCCTTGTTAGACTGGATAGTTTTTAAAAGGTGGGATAGATTAAGCAACAAACTAGAGTTAGAGGATTTAATCTTCCTAAAATTTGGCTACAGATTAGTCGCTTTGACCTCTAGGTCTCAGTTTCTTCCTGGTAAATGAAAGTTGCCTTAGAGGATCTCTATGATGATTTCCAACTTAATATCATGATGGAATAGAAAGCCTTTTTCTCCTTTTAGTAAATGTAAAAGTTATGTATCAGTTGAATTTGTGATTATATCTATATATGCAGTGAAGATTTCTCCTTAAATATGCACAAATAAAGCTGTTATTTAGGATAAGATAATGAAGTAGAAATCAGCCCACCTAAACATGATCGCCAGTATATTGTCTTCCTATGATTAAACACTTCAACTACTTTCATCCAGTGCAGATTACGTCCTTAAACTAACATTATTTTTCTAGAACATAGCTGCTCATTCTAATCCACTAAAGTAATTTTTTCACATATCACCAAATGAACTTTCTAAAGTGTTAAAGTAACTTATACAGGGGGGAAAAAACTTACTTCCAAGAAGAATTGTTCTGTATGAGTAGGAATTTATTCATTCTATTCAAAAGCTCTGTTAGTTTTTTTCCTTGTGATATGTGGTTCTAATAAATATTCAGCACTTGATATTGATATTTGGAATTTTGTTTCTAAGTGTTCTTCAATGTACTCATAAATGACTGGATAATCTATCTGAATATAAATGTCGTTTTTAAAAAAATTAAGGCATAAAATTTGTGTGAGAAGCTCAGCACCTTCAAAAGAGACAAGCTTTAATAAGAAGAAAATTCAGTTGGAATTTCCTTAAATTCTAAATAATAAATATTTTGTGGATGAAAAGAATTATAATTAATACATCTGAACCACTGTCATCTTGAAATACCTATCAAAATGATCCACTGAGATTAACAATGATGAAATGAATCGAGGTTGCTTTATAAATGGTGTTTAATGCCAAATGCTGGATTATTTCACTAAAACTGGATAAGAAAATTAAATTTGCTATTTGTAGGCACAATGTACTGATCACTGGAGTAAAAGTCCTGAGCTTAGTGCTGAAGGCAATTGGTAGAAAATTGGAGATTGCTGGAACCTAGATTCTCTTCCTTTATATTCTGACTTATCAGCCTGGTAGTATGGGCCTTGGACAACTGACCACTGAGAGACTGAGGGGGTTGGAAATCCACAGGCCTTCAATAAGAGCAACTTCCTTGCAGGTTCTGATGAATTTCAGAATCCATCAGCAGCTACTGAATATTCCTGGGACTTGGAAGTTCACTTAATTTATGAGTGAGGATCAGATGTCAGGACACATTTTATTTGCCTCCCAGATGATTACAGATGGTGTTCCAGTCGGAGGGAACATCATTACTGGACATTTCCAGAAGTCCTCCAGAGGTTTATTGGTACTTTGAGGATAAACCTCCAGCTAGTCCTGGACTTTCATGGTTCCCTCCCTAAGAAGCGATCATCAGCTTGGGGGCCACTGAGGTATCTCAGCTACCCTTGTCACCCTCAGAGTTTAAAAAAATGCAAATGTGCTAATTATACCAGATTCATTTTTTACTGATGTGGTCATGGATTAGTCTGAAGAACATTGGTAGGGGAGGTGCTCCTGCTGCTACAGTAGGTCTTCTAGTCATTATGTCAGAAAGCCCTAGGACTTTCCTTCTACCTTTTTAGAATTGATAATTAGAGGAAACAAAGAGGACAGAGAAAAAGGCCAACAGTGTGTAAATGCCACCCGCGTACTAATAAGCACCAATCCGCCTTCTCTACGAAGTATTCTTTTTTCTCCTAAAAGGAATTTCTGAAAAGACTAGTAGTCTAAGGCCTATGACAATGACTGTTTATTTTCTGTGATTGAACATATGGACATTTATCATTTTAATTATCTTTTAAGCAGGAATAAAAAGAGAAAGTGAGAATACAAAATTTACAAATCTTGGTTGGGGGGGGAGGGGATTGAGGAGAATTCATTTCAGTAGCTACCTATTTCCCTCCTTGCCTTTCTAAAGCAACAGCGTTCCAGTGGCTGGGATTAAGTGACAGATTGTGGGCACTGACTAGAGGCGCGTTGGAGAAAGCGGGGAGCCCATCCTTCGCACACAAAGCCGCGGAGTTCCCATGCTGCAGGCAGCTCTGCCCTAGGGCACCGTCGCGCTCCAAGCTCAGGGACCCGCAAGGAAGCGCCGGCGACTGCTCTCGGCAACCCTGACTAGCTGCTGGTGGCTGGGAGAAGTTAGTCATCCCGCGGGGGAACCGAGCTAGCGTCGGAGCTCGAATAGGCTAGGGAATGAGGAGGCAGGAAACCCAGTACCCCTGGACCGCTGGAAGGAAGCGAAGGAGTGAGGGGGCGGGGGGTCGCTTGGGAAGCTGAGAGCCCTGGCTGGTGGATGGTGAGGTACCATCTGCAAAGCCTGAGCGCACTGGCCTGCAAAGGGGAAAAATTGCGGCAGAAACTTCCTACCCAAAGCAAGAAAGGCAAGCGAGAAAGGCAGGGAGAGACTTGAAGTGTCTCAATAACTTTAAAAACACCCCAAAACATCCCTCCAGAAGATGAGGTAAGCCGAGGCTAACCCACCCCTCTTGGTTGTGAAATACCAGAACGACCCGGAGTCGCTGTGACTTTAAATGAGACCAAGTAAATTTTATGTTTTTCTTCCCAAATACCCCCACCCCCCACCCCGCCCGCCCTTGCTCCCTCCTTTGTCCCTCCTTCCTCTCCTTCAGGTCCCGGTCCCTTCCTCCTTCTCCTCTCCCTTTCCTCGATCACCCTCCCCCGCCCTTGCTCTTTCCCTCCCCCATCTGATTAGGCGCAGACGGGGAAGGGTGGGAGTGGTGGGGGAAGCTCTCCCTTTAAGAGGCAGCGTGCAGTGACGAATTGTTGAAATTGCCATTGCAGGATGGCATGCCGCTATAAATTCATTGTTCCACCTCCTCGCATCTTCACAGCGCTCGCGCTGCTCTCTGAGCTCTCTACAGCCGACTGGGGATGACTGCGGGCAGGAAGACACCGCATCCAAAGGGACTCGGACGCGCTGCTTCTCCGGCTCTCGTCAGTCTCCCCCCCCCCCCCCCCCCCCCCCGCGCATTTTTGTTTTGATTTTTATGGCTTTTTTCCGTCTCTTTCTTCCCTTCCTCCCGGTTTCAGCAGAGCCGAGGAAACCCACAAAATCAGAAAGGAAGTGGCCCCGAAGCTTGGAAACTCCGCAGCCAGCAGGTCCGGAGCAGCCAGGGGGCGGGAGGGGGTGCGCACCAGTTGCCCGCCTGGTGTGCGATACCTTTTTTACTTTTCTTGGTGCAATGACCTTGTCTACATTTGGGTTTTCCTCCCTTCCCCGTATTGGCTGAATCTTCACTACCTATCTTTTTTATTTTATTTTATTTTTTTCCCCTTTCTTATTCTTTACTCCCCTCTTTCCGGAGCACAAATCCAATCATTTTCCAAACCAACAAAGAAAAGTTAGCACGCTGTCACCGCGGCCTGGACAGGCTGTCACTGCTTCTGGTCCCCCTCCCTCCGACACTTGACTCAACCTTGCAAGCAAGTGTGTGTGTGTGTCCCCATCCCCCCGCCCCGGTAACTTCCCTGGCGAATAACAAATACCCATAAAGTCCTCGCTCCCTGGCTGTTTTTGACCTGTGTGAGGGTCTTGACGGCTTCTTCGCGGTCAAGCACGCGAGCTACACCTTAAAGCCTCTACTGCGGGGGCCATGGCCTGAGGGAGAAACCGGGCGACTGTACGGGGATGGGTCAGCACGGGTCCTACACGTCTACACCCGTGAAGGTTTCAGCTTCGAAGCCCTGCCGCCACGCGCCAGCTGTGAGACCCCCGCGTCCCTGCCGGGCGTCCACCAGCTCCTCCAGCTTCATAGTAGTCCAGACCGACATACTGCGCTGGCCTCGAAGCTCAGGGACCAGTCCGCTCTTTTGCCTGTGGGGAACCCAGGACCTCAGACCTGGTGGCGGCGTAGGCGCCGCTCCATCTCCCGGGCCCGCCAGGTGGAGCTGCTCCTGGTAGCGGATGCGTCTATGGCGCGGATGTATGGCCGGGGCCTGCAGCATTACCTGCTGACCCTGGCCTCAATTGCCAACAGACTGTACAGCCATGCTAGCATCGAGAACCACATCCGCCTGGTCGTGGTGAAGGTGGTGGTGCTGGGAGACAAGGACAAGAGCTTGGAAGTGAGCAAGAACGCAGCCACCACACTCAAGAACTTTTGCAAATGGCAGCACCAGCACAACCAGCTGGAAGATGACCACGAGGAGCACTATGATGCGGCCATCCTGTTCACCAGGGAGGTAGGTCCAGCTGGGGTGGGTGCACCAGGCACTGAGATAAGGAGATAGGTGGAAGGGACAGTCTTGCTGATGGCTTTGTTCTACAAACCATCTGCCACTTCGGACTTGCTTAACTGCATCTTGCAGAAAACCCAGGCTGCGAGCTATGCTCCTGTGTTCAGATTAGCCTCCGCAGCAATTCTTGCCTAGTGACTAGACCTGCTTAGGCAATCAATAATGCTCTGTGTCATCCAGTCTGAGATATGTTAATACAGGGCCACAAACATGGTAAAGAGAACTAGAATGTTTGAGAAACTGTACATAGTTAAATGGGAAAGGGGGAAAGCAAGATTTCTTTTGGAATCATCAATCTTTTGCTTTCCAGTGAAAGCAAACAAATAACTTTGTCTAACCTAATGGAAAGGGCTTGTTAGTTCATCCAGATAGTTCATCTGATGCTATTCCTTTGCAAATTTCCCTTCCTAGTTGAGCTCCTTCTGCAACATAAGCGAAGGAAAGATTTTCCTAAGGACCCCCTTTCCAATCTGGCTTCCTATTGGAGTCCTTGCAGGTCTACCTTACTGTCTTAGTTCCTGGGAAGGAAAGAATGTGGGAGGGCCAAGAGGACACAGAAGCCCAATCAGCTGACAGGACAAACTTGTGAGGTTGCTTAACAAGTTCTTTGCTTAGTAGACCAGTAAATCACAAGCACAGTCCTGGCCAACTCAGCGGCCAAGGAAGGGTCACATCCAATTTTCAAGTTTGGATATTGGAAGAATGTTTCTGAAGCTCCAGTGCAAAAGATCTAGGCAAAGAGTCAAGGCCTGGGGAAAGAGTATTTTCCCAGGATTTCACCCATTTTAAGGATGACTTTACAGGAAAGAAATGGATCTTTATAAGCCCAGAGGCTGTAGGAGGAACACAATATCTGTTTACATGGTTTTGGACCACCACCTTGGAATGACATTAACAGAAAGTCTGGATTGGATTGGGGTCTGGGTTGCTCATAGTTTTGAGCCTCAGTTTTCACAGTTCTGTTTTGATTGGCAGCTTTCTGGATTCTCAAATAACTGGTAATAATCGACCTTTAAAGTTCATTCTTGAAGTGTTTGAGACTCACCCAGAATAAATGAAGAATTACAAACTTTGAAGTATTATCTAAAATCACTAAATGGAATAAACAAAGGATAAGAAATTAAATGATGCAGGAGGCTTCAGAATCATGCCTTCACTACCCAATTCTTCTATTTTTACTATTTGGAGTGGTACATGTGGTTCATGGGTGGACATAATGTAAACCACATGTAAACAAAGACACTGAAGGGCAGCACTTTAGAGAGAACCAGGCAGAGCACCCGTGTGGTGCACAATGGAAAATCTTCCTCCTCATTAAGTGATATTCTGGAATCCATCCTTTAATTCCTGTGCACAACATTGGTCTTTGAAATGGTAGAACATTCATTTTGTAGCCGGCCCTATGAAGTTCTCCTGTAAAACTATCTCTTTCTCATTTAGTTTCCAAGTCCCCCTCCCACCCTTTTTTTTTTTCATAAGTAACTTTCCATGTCTGGGTTTCCTTGCTTTGCTACATCACAAGAGACTGCCAAGCAGGAAGCTTGGCTAGTTTATGGAAGGAGGCTCCCTAAAGAAATAGGAAAAAAATCTTTTGTAGGCATACTGCTCTGAAGAGTAGATTATTTTAATAATTCATCTTTACTACTAATGTATATTCTAGAATTCTAATATAAGTCAAAATTGATAGAAGGCCCATCCCTCTGACCCATAATTTTCTTAATGTTTCCCAGGGGAAAAACAAACAAACTAGGCAGTGATTGTATATGATGTCTATCTTGCTTTTTCTGGATTTGTTTTTTTGCTTGGATAGTTAATTCTGTGAAACTTATCCAAACCTTTTAAATGGATGAAAGCAAGGAAGAAATAAATTGACTAGCTATCTTAATTTTAAAAAGTACTGTAATAACATACTGTTTTCAAACTGCTTCACACATGAGAAGTATTTGACATGGGTCCTCCCTTGCCTCCTTTCGAGGCAGAAGCATACTTTAAGGAAAGAAAATCTCACTGAGTTTCCTGTTGGCCTTCTAGTCTACACATTGGAATTCACAAAACAGTAGTTTGAAAAGTCAAGTTACAACAGGTATTATGAATATATGCAGCTAATTTTAAAAGAGTATTATTAGATGGCTGAGACAAGTATTTCAAGACCTCTATGCAGTATTCACTTGTGAATATTCCAAATGTAGAGTTGATTTTTGCCTCATTCTTCAGAAAGTAAAAAACAGAAAAGGCTGGAAGAGAGATGATCTTGCTTAATCTATCTCATGGAAATAAGATATCTTAAGGCCTTAAGAAAATCTTTCTCCCCTATTTCTATTGCAATGAGAAATACACAGAGTTGGCTGCCGGCTTCTACTTTTACAACTCTGTTTTGAATGTAAGAAGTGTGTTGCTTAGCAGCCAGACGCCAAGCCATCAAATCCGTGTTTTGATGGGCTCTGAGTCCAGCTCAAATTTTGTCTCCAGATGTCTTCTTCTAAATTACTTGTTTTTCAGGCATGAAGCAAATGTTTTAGTATATGTTTTCCACTGTATTTACTAGCCGAGGCCACCTTGAACGAACGTTGTATCTGGAAGTCAGCAGAATAGTGTCCATAATTTATCTATCAAACTAATACATTTGCTGTCATATCTGTACTCCAGCATTTCAGTACTGCTATAATTAGAGAAACTTAGCACCCGCCAATTTTCTGGCACAGAAGCCATTTTCATTGTGGAATGGCACTTATGCTGGATTTCACATTACTTCTGCAGTGGAACAGTTGAAATCCAACCTCCCCAGTCTTTATTTTTGCAAGAATCTTTTCTTGTTCCTAACTTCCTCAAAGTAATTTATTTAAATTAAAGTCTCAAACCCATTTTGTAGACAATCCACTCTTTTCTAGAAACAAAAGTCTCTCCAATTGATGACAAAATTGGCGGTTGTTTAAAATCCCACTGACGCTTGTGTACCACCAGTGAAACCTCTACCCTGCCATGATTGAAAATATGGGATTGAAACTAAACCAGCTAAGAGACGTGCCATATAAAAAGTTCATTCACTGTCATTAATTATCAGTGTGCACTTTAATATGCTATTGTCTCCTGGCTCAAAACTATCTTCTCCTATTCTGCTTTAGCTTAGGATGCTGGAACTGGAATTTAGACACATTTCTCCTTTACCACTTCTCAGGTTCTGACAATAGGGGGTGCTAAAGAGAGATCAGAATCTTGAAAGAGTGAGAGGGATGTTTTTTCTCTTATTGTCCTGCTGATAGACCATCTGACTCAGTGTCTTATTTGAATTCAAGTCCATTTAAAGAAAATAAAGGAGTCCTTATCAATAAATCATAGCTTATAGTCAATCTTAACTAATAAAAGGCTAAATAACCCTGAAATGGGCAGACTAGTAGCAGATTAAGCAGCTTTAATTAGTATTATTAATATATGACAAATATTGTGAAAAGTCTAAAATCTATTAGAGACAAGATCTCACAACACACAGGAGATATTGCCTTTCTGTGTTTCTTACTTTGGCATGTGCCTGTGTGTACTTTCCACATGTAACACACTCACTAGGCAGTGTGGTAGATGCAGGATGGAAAACACCTGGTCCCTGCCTCCTGGGCTTATCACTAGCTGATAGGATATGCAGGCATTTGCATAAATTGGTCCAGTGTTAGGAAAACTGATAAATGCAGTACGAAGATAAATGCAAAGTCTATGAGAGAAAAAGTGAGAGCACTGTGAATTCTGCCTGTGGGTTTTTATGCAGGTCTTATTGTACATGTAGAATTGAATTCATTTTCAAAAGATGGATAAACTTGACTTAGATTTAACCACTGTGATCAAGCCCTTTATTGGTACTACCTAGGGGTGTAAGCCACATGATCATTAATCTTTCAGCAATCTATAACCACTGTGTCATTCTTTTAGTTTGACAGATAAAGGACACTCATGTATAGAGAAACAGATAATCTTAGAGCAACAGCTGACAAATGGCAGAGAAAGAAGATAGTGCTCTCTAAACTAAAAATATTATCACTAATTTATTCAAACATTCAATATGTTCCTTCTAGGCAGGGATTCTGAGATTTAAAAAGGGACCACTTTCTTTAGAATCTATTTCAGGAAACAGTGAAGTGGATAATTTTGGTGGAGCATGATGACTTTTATCATAGATGTGGTTGTAGGGCATCGGGGAAATGTTGCCGACCACATTTCAGTTCAGGTTTGAAGAAAAGGTAGGCATTAGCCAGGCTCATAAGGAGGAGTTAGGCATTGGGAACACAGTGGACCTTCATGTTCCATGGCTTAGAAGCATGGTGATAATTCTGCAAAATTCAGGGAGTTTTCTGTGATGGGATACAGGATGTGAGGGTGGAAAGGACAACTTGGAGAAGATAGTAAGAACCAGATGACAGATACAGAAGAAATTGTATACTGTTTAATTTCAGTTTGCCTGGGCTACTATAACAAGATGCCATAGGATGGGGGGCTTGAACAACAGAAATATATTCTCTCAGTTTCAGAAGCTAGATGGTTTAAGACCAAAGTTCTAAGTTCTAGCCAGTTTATTTTTGGGCGAGGCCTCTTTTCCTGGCATGTGCTCAGAAGATATTTTCTCTCTGAGTGCTCTAGGTGCACAGGAGAGTTTGAGAAAGACTGAGTTCTGGTGTCACTTAAAGACACCAATCCTACCTGATCAGGGACCTACCCTTATGACCTCATTTAACCCAATCTACCTTCTTATGGGTCCTATCTCCTGATACAGTGGGGTTAGGATTTAGGAATTCAATTTAGGAATTTAGGGGGACACAATTCACTCCATAGCACCCTGGCAAGTGGTATATATTATAAACTAAATGCAGTGATAACCAATGAAAAGAATATTTGGGGGAAAACAGCAATGATCTGAGATATGTTCTAGAGTGAGCCCTCTAGCCTAAGTAGCAGGACTGGATTCACAGGAAGCTAGGCTGTCTCAGTCATCTAAACTGAAGGAGCTCATGATGGTCTGAACTAAAATAATGACATTAGGAATTGAGGAGCACAGGTTCATTTAAGAAATGTTAAGGAGTTAGATGTGGATAAATGACTCTTTTCTAGCAGCAAGAATATTTTGGTCTAAGGTTTGTGGATCAAAATATTCATGAGATATGCAGGAAATTGTGGACAGGACTGAGCAAGAAGGGTCACTGGAGACAAACAGGAGGGTTGGGTTGCATTGTGCAGGGGTTTGAATGCCAAGCCAAGTTCAGTGTGGAAGAGTGGAGGACTCTCGTTAGATTTGTGCTCTAAGAAGGAAACCCATCACAGTGTAGAATTAGGAAAGTTACTGAGACTCAGGGCCAGTTAAAAGTCTCAGGTTATAGTCTGAGCAGGAAGGAATAATGGGAAGAGTAAGAAATAGAGGGCAGCTGCAGTGACTGCCAGTAGATGTGGCAGGAGAGAGAGACAGAGGTAAGTTAATGACACTATCAGGTTTCTCATCTATCACTTCAGTTTTCTTGTTTTCTGAAATATCCTTTGCAATGAAATTTAAATATTAAGTTGCCCTCCAAAATGACTGAGCTTTACCACACATACCATAGAGATGAAGACCCTGCTGTTTTTTTATTTATTAAATTCTATTTATTTATTTATTAAAATTTTTAAAAAATTAAAAAGTGCCAATGTAAATGTAAAAGATAAGATTAACATCAAGAATAGCATGTACTGATTTAACAATGCCTTGGTAAGCTAAGACCAGGAAATAAAATGTTTGGTTACAGGTGTGAATTTGAGCTTCCCAGTGATCCAACAAGACTTTGGCCACTTGCTGCCTCTGATCTATAATTTCTTCCTCTATAAGTTGGAACATGTAGTTGGACCAAGCCCTAGAGAACACCTTATCCAGTCTCCTTATATTAATGATAAAGGGACTTTGTCTCAAAGTCTGTAGACTATTTACACAATACTTCTTTTGTCTTATTTGTTGTTTTTAAATATACACTAAAGTGGGGTGTATTTTGACATATTATACATACATGGGGTGCAACCCATTACAATTTTGATCTCACTCTTGTGATTGAACATGATATGGAATTACACTGGTCATGTATTCATATATAAATGAATCCTCTTCCCATTTTCCCTCCCTCCCCTTCACTCTCCCCATACTTCTTATTGATAGAGTTAGAGTGAAAAAAGTATCAGCTTTCCATGCACCATCTCTAACAGCTTTGCTTACATTCTTCAGAATGACTCTTCCAAGCATCTAAGTCCTTCAATCTCCAATGTGCTTCTTTCTTTTCCCTTTCTTTCTCCATATTTATCAGAGAACATGTCCTGTCTAGGAACTCTGGATCCAGACAGCCTTTCTAGATTACCCTGTTAGTCCACCCCCAAAATACTGAAATCCAGTCATAGCAAACTTTTCATCCTTCCCCAAACAGAGCCTGCCTTTTACCATCCATGATGTTTCCACGGATCCTTCCTTATTACAATACCTTTCTTCCCAGTCTGCAAAACCTGAAAAGGTGTCTCCAGTCCTTTGGAACCTTTACTGATTCTCTCTAGGAAAATTCATCAATTCTTCTCCTGTACTCCTACAACAGTCTATTCATCTTAGCACAGCCTGCTCCCTGCTTGACATATCTGTTGTGCTCACTGGACTATGAGGTTTCTTAAGGGTCAGGATTAGATCTTATTTGATTTGTTCATTGTAGTATCAGCACTTAGTACAGTAGGTGGAAGATTATAGGCATGCAGTAATTGTTTTATGAATAAATGTACCTGGATTCCTTAGCTTCTTATCCAGCTGAGCTCTGAATATTGGATATCAGCCAGTTGTATCCAAAGGTATGAGTAGAGATAATATAACATGAGTCATGGTAATGATGGGTCTAAAAGTCTCAATTAATATAGTCTGAGTTGAAGGACAAAATAAAACCCTTGTGATTAGGGATTGCTATACAAGTAGCCAAAAAGAGTAAATGATACCTCAAGAATAAGATCCATTTTGAGGGCACAGAAATAAAGAGAAGTTGGATTTGATCTGTGCATACCATATACACGTGTGAAAATACCACACTGAACCCATTCACATTTACAAGTAACACATGTTAATCAAAGAAAATTAAAAAAAAAAATTGGAACACATACACATTGGTGTGCACGTGTGTGTGTGTAATACTTATGATTAAAATATGTACCATCCTATTAATTCTTGTATCACTAATCACTCCTCAGTACGAGCTATGTGGAGAGAAGTGTAAACAACTCAAGTGTAGATCAACCCTGTTTCCTGCTCTTCACCACCCCTGCCCTTACCAGGAGGTAATATTTACAGAAACAAGTTGCTTTTAATTCCTGTATAAGGTGTTCTTCCTTAACTTGGACTGCTGCCCCTTCAATTGTGGTATCTATCTTTATCAGCATTTTTATTTCCTTAGCTTCTTATTGCAGCAGTTGCATGGAGCATGGGAGACCCCTCTCTCAATCAAGGCAGGAAATCCTTCAACTCCTGTGATTTGTTCCACTTTGGATATTCACACTTGTTTGGCTCATTTTTCCCACCTGGCACTGAGCACTGGGATTTTCCAAGCCATACTATTCTTTGGGTATTGGTCTCCTCAAGGCAGCATTATTTGCTCCCTGCCTTGCTCCCATCCCCACAAACAGGTCTTGGACTTTATTAATACTTCTAAATTCCATAATAAATCACAAGATATGCCACATGCCAAATCTTCTAAAAGGCACACCTGGTGAATGGTCATAATGTCTGTGATCTCCCTGTCAAATTTCTGTTGGTCTTTCAGACCATCTCAGATATATTTTTGAGTTAGACACATGTCTCAGTCTTGTAACCCTGCCAATGCCATACCACAAGACCACAGTTAAATCTCTGCATGCTTTTGCAATGCTTCCATTTTGCTAAATCTTCCATTGCGATTTTTCCCAAACAGTGGTGATAATATATTGATCCTATATAAGAAGAGCTGTCTTTAATACAACAAAGATATTCTTTTCCTTCAGATCCACAATGAATAAAGCAAAAAAAATTGTTTGTCAGTACATTTAATTCATTTACCTCTTCCATGATGATCCACATTTCTACAACGACCTCTGACTCCAAATCTAGATTATATAAAAAGATATATAAACACAGATATATGCTATTACTACAGTAGTACTTATACTCCTACTCCGAACTTAAAAAATAAATTGTATAAACAAGAAATAAGGTTTGCATCTGTAAAGTTATAAGCAACCACCAGAAAATAGAAACAAACATGTGTGATATGCTGAATTCTTAATAATTTAATACACAGATTAGTTTTCATACATGTAGATGAACATTGGTTCACAAGGAAACTCAGATGTTCATTGTCAATCTTGAGTGTAAAACAACAAATATATTGCTAAGGCTTGAGTGAAACGGAAAGGTTGCCAGTTTGTAATTATACCTATGGAAATATAATAGTGTGACTATGTACTCAAGGGATTTAATCAGGGTGGTTGAAAAAATAACAAGTGCTTCTGTTCATAATATTGTCACATACACACATTTCCATGGCAAAAGGCCAGATGCATTTATTGCAATTCAGAGATGACAAAGAGAGCTGATGGCCCTTAATGAGCAATTGATTAGCAGTAAACAGAGAGATATTAAGATTCTAGTTGAAATGCCATTCAGAACAGGAAGGCCATTTCCTTTAGTTGTGGCTCTTTACCCAACCTTATTAGTGAAGAAGGAGTAAGAAGGGAAAATTTATTTCTTGCATTTTATTAGTTGATGATTATGAATCCTAAATTATGAAGAAAAGCATAAATCTTCATACAAAAACTTACAGTCATGCAGAAATAACCTACAAGTATCTAGTAGCTCTCTTAAATGATGACCTGAGATTTGGTCCTAGAACTACTAAAATGATTGGGGAGGCTGAGGATTTTTTTAAAAAATCTATTTTGCTGTATTATTATCTCAAAGACTGATTATTATGCAAAAGCATATTCCAATTTCAATTTTAAAAACTACTAATTTGTTCTCAGCAGCTGTAATTTGGGATCCCATGGGATGACATATGAGGATACACAGAAAACTCTGGAGGGTGTTGTGGGTTTGGTGCCTTGATTCACCAAAGCCACTTGGCTGAGATTGCCAATGTCTGCTGCTAAGCTAATATAGTGGCCACAGTGTAATCCATCACAGCTGTGAACTCACAATGTACAGATACAATAAT
Organism: Callospermophilus lateralis; assembly: GCF_048772815.1. Taxonomy (NCBI): domain Eukaryota; kingdom Metazoa; phylum Chordata; class Mammalia; order Rodentia; family Sciuridae; genus Callospermophilus; species Callospermophilus lateralis. The sequence goes on along the minus strand of NW_027514398.1, from coordinate 3,875,689 downwards.
GACTTGAAAACACACTAAAGGGAATAAAATAGGATGTATCTTCACTTTGGTTGAATTTTTAGGCAGCCAAATTGGGAAGAATTAGAAGATTATGTTGGCCTGGGTAGGTGGCACTTGTTGCATGATAATAACAGCCATCTGTGTTGCTCATGGGTAGGGAGGTCCTACTAACAGGCAGCATAGGAAAGGTGTGTGAAAGTCACGTTGAGTCTGACCCTATGTCACCAATAAACTCAATTAACCAAAAATTGACTGAGTTCCTAGTTATGGCAATTAGGAGAAAGCAAAAATGACCGATATATTGAAATAGTACTTTTTACTCAACTTTGCATATTAATTAACATTTTAAAAAATACTTTCCTTGCAGTTATTAACATATGGCTTACTAGAAATACTATCTTATTTTAGGGGATATAAATGTACACACTATTCTTTAAATTTTATTGAAAATAATAGGTAATAATAGGCAATTTAATGTCTGTTAATTTTTTGAGTAACATTTAAAGAAAAAGCTTATGTTTACAAATCTTTTACACAAAAATTATGGCTGAGCCAGGCACAGTGATACGCTGCTATAATCACAGTGGCTCAGGAGACTAAGGAGGATCACAAGTTCATAGCCAGCCTCAATAACTTAGAAAGACCCTAAACAATTAAGCAAGACCCTGACTTAAAATTTTAAAAAAGGAAAGAATTTAACAACACCCTGTCTTAAAATAAAAAAATAAAAAGGGCTGGAGATGTAGCTCAGTGGTAAAGTGCCCTTGGGTTCAATACCCAAATCTTCATATTTTTCAATATCTTCTTGAGGTTCCTTTCAGCCAAACTATTAGTGAAGTGTGATATCATTTCCCCTTTTGAATCTCTTAAAAGCTATTTAATATCTCACAAAAAAATCCACATACCCATATCCATCCCATACGTGTAAATAATACACCTGCATTGTACATATTTTCTGAGAATTGGTCAGGTTGAGATACACTTAAATGCTATAAGTGAGAGTGCATATATTTCTGAAGAAGAAACCCATGCATGGAATTACAACTCAGTTTGGAATTTCCCTTTCAAGTTACTGAAAAATTTATCTTGTCATGAATGTGTGGATGTAGTTTTCCCCTATGACAGAAAGAAAAGGACAGTCTTCTGATAAATTTAGCATGTTTGGGGGGCAGAATATTAGGGCTTTCCTATGCACAAAGGTATGGAAAAGCCATTGTTGACATATCATATGTGCATTATGACTTTTTAAACTACAGCTGTGATTGTAATGGACAAGGTACAATCCTAAGACATGTTTTTTAAATGTACTTGAGTGCCTTTATCCTTCTGGGCTTCTGGTCCCAAAGTAGCTCAGAAGAGTGAGTTTGTCTTTGGAACCTTTCCAAGAGCTGAGCAGGTGATACCATAAACATATCCCAGCCTTGCCATTTGGGGTGAGCAAGTGGCTGGACATGGTGGCTCTCTCTGGATGTAAATTGATTGTAATGATTTCTTTCTTTTTCCTGGGCAGGATTTATGTGGGCATCATTCATGTGACACCCTGGGAATGGCAGACGTGGGGACCATATGTTCTCCGGAGCGCAGCTGCGCTGTGATTGAAGATGACGGCCTCCATGCAGCTTTCACCGTGGCTCACAAAATTGGTATGCAGTGCCTTTTCTCCTCCCTCGCCAAGTCAAACACTTGTAGCAGCTGCAACAGGAACCGAAATATTTGGCAATTAATTCCAGATTTCTTCTGGTTCAGATGTACCCATTGGGGATTAAATTTGTTTATATTTGCACTTCTAGGGTTAACTAATATGTGAGAAGGAAGACAAAGTCAGCAACACGGTATATGTTCTCTTCTGACAGTGTCACTTAAACATTATAGAGAAACTTGCTACTGCTACTATCTTCTTCCTGTCCTTTTAAGCTTTGCTAAGTGACTCCTAGATGAAATGTGTCACAGTCGCCTATGGAATGCGGAGATGTCCCTTTTGGAAGTCATTCAGCACAGAACTGACTCATGCAGGGCTAATCAGTTTGCACAGAGATTTAACATGTTTTGGCTCTATTGTGAGTGAGAATAGCAGACTCCCATCAAAGGTAACCAGTAGCTTGTGGAAGATATTCCTGTGTCCTTCTTAATAGCATAGACAAGGGAAACCAAACTCAACAGGGTTTGCTTTAAGATGTCACTTCCCCAATTTGTTTGTTTTAAGAAACATCCAAACCCTACAACTCTAAATTTAGGACTCAGTTAACTGTTAAAATATATATGTGCCATAAGGAATACGTGCTTTCTAATCATTGACCTACACTACTATATGTTTGTGAAATTGGCTTAATACTTTGGACTAGGTGTTTGAATTAGACACTCTGGGTTCACTTCTTGCTAAAGTACCTTCTACCTAGATCACATGGGTCCAATTATTTTAACTTTCTCAAAGCTTTAATTTTTATATGTGAAATAATATGAGATAATAATGTCCATTTCATGGAATTATTTCATGGATATTTATATCCACATGTACTTCTCTTGTGCCTTTTAGTTAAGAATTCATTTATTTTCTTAATTTATGTATCACCTTTTAGCATCATTGTTTTGGTGGGACAAAATATGGTTTGATCATTATTGTAGCTTTAATTTTTTTCTGTGTTTTTTTAAACAGATTTAGTTTCTTTAAAGCTAAAACCATAAATTTTAAATGGAAATTAAAACTTCTATTTCACAATCTTGGCAGGCAGAGAATATCTAGCTGTTATATTTCTTTGAGGAGTCAAAGTAACCTCTAAGTAAAGGTATAATCTCATAAGTCCCAATATTATAGCACTTAAATAGAATTAAGTAGTTATGTTTCACCTCTTATGGAATAATCATGACAGTAATGTTTCTAGCACTCCTGACACTCTTATGATCTCAACTACAACAACAAAACACAAACATAAAGCTTTGATATAAATAACTGTACAACAATATCACGGATGAGTGTTCAATCCACATTCCTTGAGCATCCTTGGCCTCAGGAGCCAGATCTGAATTGGAGTGCCAAGTGCTGTCTGAATGTTCTCCGTGTAATGAAAGTGATTTGGGCATGTTGCACTGGAGGAGCTCATAGGCCTGATGGTGATTTTAAAACATAAGCCATTTGATCTTCAGGGTAAGGGGCTTGTCTTCACTTGTCTCTCACTTATGCCTATGAAACTAACTAATAACAACACATTCGGATATAGACCATTAATCAGTATTTATTCCATTATCGATGTATGTACATGAGTAAGCAGGAGAATGTAGCAAGGGAGCTGCTCAAGGCAACACCCAGATTCTGTAATGGGAATGAAGAAGAATTCATTCAAGTCTTCCAAAAGATTGTAATTAAATGGAGGAGAATTTAAAAGTACACCATTGTTAATCACCACTATACAAAGTGAGAGAAGTCCCATATGAAAGCATCTAAATCCCTCAACAGCCTGATGTGTCTCAGCAGGATAGAGAAATGATAGGGAATGGGCAGCCACGCTGGGTTTTGGTGTCATCCACCTACAGGACCCAGAGCTGCAGATCCTGCACTTCACTGGAGAGATCAGGCATTCCAGGGAAGGACTGTTTCTTCTCTCTTCTGCTCTCTGTAGTGATCTGCTTTCCCAAGATGGCAGCATCTGGGAGGTCTTCTGTAGGAGAAATGCCCTGGCTGTCAACGCAGCTTCTTCAGGACTGCTTTGACTCCAAAGCCAGTTAGGCTGGAATGAGGAGCCTGGCAGTGTCACCTTCTCCAGTCTTCCTGAATTCCTCAGCCAGTGCCTTGGTTACACCAGCATGCGCACAGTCTGAGTGGTAGAAAGAAAGTCAGATATGATAAGAATAAATGTTATATTAAAACTATATACACATATGCAATGAGAACCTATCTTAATGACACAGGATTATTGGACATAGTTATAGAAAAATGTAGACTTTCATATGCAAAATCAAACCTCAATCTTTGATGTATGATCACATCCTTTGGTCCCCTTTAACTTCTTGGTTGGATCACCTTTGTTTACCTCTTTAAAACTCTCTGTAAATCATTCTCCAATCAAATAGTGCCTGCTTAATTTCCCTTTTTGGATTATGAATGCCCTAATTTGAGACATAAAATGTCTAGAAATATGGATTTAATTTCCTTTTCATAAAAAAAATCTGGCTTTCATTTGCTTTATTTTCTAATTGCTTTATATTTAATTTTGCTTTTTGCCTAAGTATTATGAACATATGTTATAAAGTATCAGCCATAAAATTTTTAGAAAATACACAAAATATACCTAAACTTCTGTGTATTATTAAGAGTCTTATCCCTACAGTTCCTGGATCTTAATAATACAGCTCACTGATCTGTTTCCAGTGCTTTTATTTTTGGATCTTTGCTTCAAGTCTTCAGCACAACTTAAACTCACCGTGCCCTGGATTCAAATTCTGCTGTATTCTTTCCATGGGATTTCCCATCTTTCCTTTTATTACATGTTTGTTGCTTTCCAGATTTAGAAGCTGTGTAGATGGGCTATGTATAGTGACAAAAATGACATTTGGAAACCTCAGTTTCCCAGTGTTTTGAATATGCGTAAGCCTCATTCCAAACTGTGCAGTTTGCTTCATGCAAACAGATAGTATAAATGTGTGTTACAGAACTCAAAACACAAGCTGGGAGAAGATTTTCAGGCTCTTCCCATAATTTTTCTACTGTCTTTTTTCTATAAGCAGTAAAATGATATGTCTGATTAAGAATAACACTTCCATTAACTGGCTTAAAAGTTCTCATGGGAGAGTCCAACTGCTTCCTCTTTTTCTACATAGTGGTTTCAAATTTAAGATCAGATTTATTTTTTGCATGAATAAGTGAATCTAAATTTCCTTTTTTTATTCTTCCCTCTCTACAAGGAAAAAAAATTACCTTGAGACTCATAAGATAGAGGAAAAAATGAAATTTTTGTAAATTGCTTAAAGTTAGAATGCCATGGATGGAATAAACAATTGTGAAAAGATTTCGTGTACTACATATTAATTGGATTATTTTTTTACTGCTAATTCTTTTTTTTAAAGAGAGAGAGAATTTTTTAATATTTATTTTTTAGTTTTTAGTGGACACAACATCTTTATTTTATTTTTATGTGGTGCTGAGGATCGAACCCAGTGCCCCGCACATGCCAGGTGAGCGCACTACCACTTGAGCCATTGAGCCACATCCTCATCCCCTTTGCTAATTGTTTTTTTGGGGGGGAGGGGCTAGATATCTTGTTCCTAAAACTAGTATTTCCCTCTTTCTTGGTTTATATATTCACAAGCTTTTAAAATAGCTTTCTGAGGAAAAAAAAGTACCTGGGAAATAAAATTTGAAGGTCTAAAAATATTCTTATTCATAATTGATTTATAAAATGGTTGTATACAGAATTTTCTCTTTCAATTCTTTTTTTTATTTTTTTATTTTTATTTTTTTATTGGTTGTTCAAAATATTACAAAGCTCTTGACATATCATATTTCATACATTAGATTCAAGTGGATTATGAACTCCCATTTTTACCCCAAATACAGATTGCAGAATCACATCAGTTACACATCCACATTTTTACATAATGCCCTATTAGTAACTGTTGTATTCTGCTACCTTTCCTATCCTCTACTATTCTCCCTCCCCTCCCCTCCCCTCCCATCTTCTCTCTCTACCCCATCTACTGTAATTCATTTCCCTCCTTGTTTATTTTCCCCTTCCCCTCACAACCTCTTATATGTAATTTTGTATAACATTGAGGGTCTCCCTCCATTTCCATGCAATTTCCCTTTTCTCTCCCTTTCCCTCCCACCTCATGTCTCTGATTAATGTTAATCTTTTCTTCCTACTCTTTCTCCCTGCTCTGTTCTTAGTTGCTCTCATTATATCAAAGAAGACATTTAGTATTTGTTTTTTAGGGATTGGCTAGCTTCTCTAAGCATAATCTGTTCTAGTGCCATCCATTTCCCTGCAAATTCCATGATTTTGTCATGTTTTAGTGCTGCGTAATACTCCATGGTGTATAAATGCCACATTTTTTTTATCCATTCATCTATTGAAGGGCATCTGGATTGGTTCCACAGTCTAGCAATTGTGAATTGTGCTGCTACGAACATCGATGTGCAGTATCTCTGTAGTATGCTCTTTTAAGGTCTTCAGGGAATAGTCCAAGAAGAGCAATGGCTGGGTCAAATGGGGCAATGGCTGGGTCAAAAAAAAAATGACAAGAAAGCAGCTGAATTTTGGAGGTGCATAATCTACCAAGACCAGGCTTCTGGAAAATAACTATTGAGTAGTAGGTTATTGCCGGGGGCGGGACGAATAACTTGTGTACGTTGATGCAGCAGAAATGGAAGCCATTTATTGTAGGATCTGAGCGATATTTATACATTTTACACAGCTTATCTAATTAGCATAAAATAGATACAGCAGTCAACCAATAAGGAATCTCCACACTTAATGGCTTGCTTTTGTTACTTCACAAACCACTCCCTCTGGCATTTTGCCAGGCGCCATCCAGACTTGTTTACAGACTCTAACATTTCTCTGGCAAAATAACAGGTGCCAATCTGACTTGTTTACAGACCTTAACAGGTTATTGGCACTGGCAGTAATACATAAATTGCCTTAACTTCTTAGAATATTTCAAAACGTTACTTCCAACCATCAAAAACACAGTCTCCATCCATGTGCCTTGCGTGGAGGTAGGAATGTGTTTACAGCCATTTTACAATCCAAATGTGAACTGCAGAAAGTTTTCAAGTTGATATAAGTTTACAATTTGAATTTATATTTTTAACTTGTCAAACTTTTATTATAGACTTGTAATAATAAAGATTTCACGTGCTGCACACACATGGTTGTTAAAAACAATAGTTTTATTGATGTCAAGCCAGCTTCTAATACACTAGGGAGAACAATCTGATTTTATTTAGATTAATGAAATCCATAATTTGCAAACATGCCACAGGTTTGCTTCATAGTATTAATTATAAAATGTGTTAAGTGAATCTCTGCACCATGAAAGACTCCAATGTGCTTCCTAAGATAAAGCCAGGCAATTTTAAAAAGTCAAGAGCAAATATTCAGTGAAGACTTGGGAAATAGCCAAGACACAACAGCATGGTTGCCTGTGTTTTGCTGCGGTTAGAGGGTGTTCTCTGGTTGTGCTGATCAGCCTGTGACTACTCCCATCGATGATTAGATTAAACAAGGCCATGTTTTGAAAAGCTGTGGAAGCCCTTGACACACCATAGACCAAAGCTAAGTGCACAGCATCAGATGTCCAAACTGGCTGTGAGATGTGAGGTGAGAAGGAAGCTGGGATTTAACTTGCTATTTAACCCCAAAACCCATCACTTTAATCAATGTGAACAGAACATTTTTTTTTTTCTATCCAGCTTGGAGCAGTGCCACACTGTCTTTTTTGGCCTCAGATGAAAGGTAGGAATAGGTCTTTGCTATATGTCTAACAGTATTGAGTGATTTAGTGCTTGTTAAGTTTTTAAAACATCAAATCCCGATTCGTGTTTCTCTAGGGGAGGCCTCTTGATTTTCTGCTGCATGTGTGGAAATCAAGTTGAAGTTGGCAGAAAATGGAAAATTGCACTTACTGTGTAATTGGTTTCTCCTCTAGTAACTAGGAATATTTCTCTTCCCCTCCCAAATCAAGGTGTTTAGCAATATTAAAATCACCAAAGACTAGCATATACCCACAGTGAGAGCACAATGATCAATGAGGACAGTAAAGTCAGCTGGTCCCTTGGTATATATCAAGCACCTGTTCTAAACAGTTTACATCTTTTATGCTACTTAATCTTTACAAAATGCTCGGGGAAGTAGTTACATTTCACTCAAGTGAGGAAGAAACTGACACACAGAGAATTTTCTAAAGCTAAGCCTAAGAACTATTACTGCTAGGGTAAGATTCAAACTCAACTCCCCTGGCTCCAGAGCCCCAAATTTTTATACTATCCTAAAATGAATGTTTTTTTAAATAGTATTTAGTTTAAAGGAAATAATCTCAAATTTAATTCAAAAGGACATTGACACAGTTAGGTATATAGTGGAGGGGATTATTTTCTTCCAACCAAATTGTGTAACTGATATCATGTTTACCTTTTATATTTAATTTTTCAAATGGTCATTTGAGAATTTCATCACTTCTATATAAGGATCTGTGTTTAAACAGGGATCATCCAATTGTTAGAGCTCATGGATGCTTTCTTCAGTTCTAGATTCCGATCCTGTTTGAACTGTTGACTCACATTTTAATCCCTGGCTAAACCTTCTTGTACCTCCATAATCCCAGCTGGAAAATTAGGTAAAATAAAAACATGACCTCCTTAAGAAACAGATGCTTCATCTGAGCACTTCTTTCCCAAGTAAACACATTACAGAGCTTCTGGTAACTTTTTATAGGATGTGGTGCTGTGTCCCCTTGACCATTGGTCAGTTTAGGGTCAGGAGACAGGAGTTTGAAATTTAGTTTAATTCGCAGACCAACGTTCAGAAAAACAAGCAGTTTCCTTCCTGAGGTTAATAGTGTAAGTCAGCCATAACTGTACAGCAATAACTGAGTTGACTAGGAAGCCTGCCTACCAGTTTCCCTTAATGTGTCCTGACTCCTCCGCTTGTTATCACTGATTTTCCAACAGTGAATTCATTGATTAAAGAGACTCAATGTTCTTTAAATCTCTCTTGGGAATTCAAAGATAAAATTTATTTAACAAAACATAACCTATGTGCCAATTTAAAAAGAAGATTGTCACACTGGAAGAATATTCAAATGACCAATTGTTTGCTATTTCTGCAAGAACAATATAACTGAGAATTGTTACTAGGGGCTTTGCTTTGACATAATGCATCATTAAACTAATTTCATTAGTATAATTCAGGAGAAAAAAAAACTCTTTCTTGATCTTATTTTGTGGGGTGGGTACTTATTAGCATGGCTTTTGTATGTATTAAGAAGAGATGGATATTTCCTAACAAATTATACCTTGACTTTTGCTGGTGACTTCAAACATCAAAATTTATTTTGAACTGTGGGAACACCTCACATTTTCCCCCAACACGTCTCTTGAGTCTCTCAGAAAATACTCATGGATTAGATAATTGCATGATTCTGGAAATTTCACTCTGGCTTCGATCTGTCACCCGCTCCACAATTTATTTTGAGACTATTATCAAGTGAATACACTATATTAGACTGTTTAGCCTTTCATTACCTCAGAATTTCAGGTGAGAAGTTTACAATTACATCAAAAATAAGGATTCTCTATAAAAGATAGCATTGTAAACAGAATTGCCCAAGCAAATTTCTTTTCAGTGTTTTGCATGTCTGCTAGTTACAAATGGCTGTAAATACAAATACTGTTTCTTCCCCCAAACAAGACTTTGTGATATTTAGCTGAAGCCCCAACAGTGAATGGCTGCCCCTAAGTCTGCCTCCACCTTTTCTCTCACTAGTTTTCACTCCCTGTTTTACTGAAGGAGCTTTCTCAAAGATCTTTTTTAGCTCCCAATTTTCCCCACTCTTCTGTTCCTACTTTGTGACTCTGGAGAAGGAAATAACTTCATCTCTTCAAGGGCATGAATTGCCTTTCTTTGTGTTTCTTGATTCCATTCCTATATCCCTTCCACCAACCTTGCTGCTGTGTATTTCTCTAAAAGCTCATTGTGAAATACAACGTAATGAAAACAACAAACTCCTTTAGTGTTGTAAACGCTTTCTCCAACACTTCTTCAGATGCTCCAGGAGCTGTTTCAGCTTCTGGGCATGAATGTCTAAGTCTGATCTGTGGGTGATGCTGCTGAGGCCTGCCTGTTTCAGAAATCCTTCATCTCCAGTCCACACCATTCATTCTGAACATTCCCGTAAATGATTTATGAGCAAATTTCTCCCTGAAAAGGTAGATGTCTGAGAAGCTTAAGTCCATCCTGGATGATAAGTCTAAATTTTGATTCACCTTTGCAACTGTTTGAAATACACAGTTGTCAGCTGTGATGTTATATTTTAATTTCCTAGAGTCCAGATTTCCTGTGTTAGTAAGCATCAGGGTCATAGTGTGAGCTCTCATGTAAGCTTCCTTTTAAAGTATCTTCATGCTGGTATATGACCTTGTCATTTCAGGGTTCAAGGATATTGGAAAATTTAAGACTGAAATTAGACATCTTAGCAAAACTGATTGAGCACTCATATTTTTAAAACTCTACTCCTTTTGCTGTTCACATCCTTTAGTATGTGTGTCACATCTTTCCTGAAGAGCATCCAAGCATTCCTCACATTGATCTTCCTTTTCAATTTCCATCCAGCTCCTGAGGGGAAGTCACATGGTCTCTCACTGTGACCTGGTTCCAGCCACTCTGGAACTCACTGCCTGTTTCAGGGGTGCTCACAGGTTCATCCCATTGCCTGTAACTCTCCCTGCTCTAGAGAGAGTCTGCTTCTCCCAGCCAGCTCATGGGCTTACCCCTTGGAGAGCAGAAGGCTCATTTGCTCTTTCAATTAAACCCCAGGCAGTCCAATCCATTTCTGCCTGACTCTGGGGATCTTAGAAAATTCACATCTCTTTTCAGCTTTAGAGGAGGTGGAGCTAAGATTTGTTCATGATCAGCATGGCAATCTTCTGTGGTACAATTAATTAGATGTAACTTCAGTGGCAATTGAGGTACTGGGAATTGAAATGGAGAAAACTATATTATATGCATTCATGAATATGACAGAATGAACTCCATTCTTATGTATAACTATGATGCATTAAAAATTAATAAATAAAAAGATTCCATGGATTAACTAGTAAATTTGAGTAGCAAAAAGAAAATATCACAATATGATGCCACATAGCATGTCAAATGATCCATTAAATTATGCCATCTTAAAAGTAAGATGCCTTGCTGAAATAGTTAAAATGTTTTACATTTATATGCCTTGCCCCTCTATATGAAAGAAAAAAACAAGGTACTTTCCCAGCCCCTCAAAGTGAATTTGATGTTGGCCATACAGCCTGTATTTTAAATCAGAAATCTAAAATCTAGCCTCCAAATGAAGTGAAAATCCCTTGATACAGTAATAAAACTGCATATGGAAAGTGCTATTTATATCAATTTGAAGGAAAAGGCTGTTACTCCATTTAATGCATATGAATATCTTATGAAATAGAATGCAAAAATCACATTTTTCAAAATAGAAAATCTGGATTCAAATATATATCATATTACAGAGGTTACTTTGGGCCACTTTTCCTTTTTTCTCTTATGTACCAGATCAAAAACTTAAATATAAAATTTTTCCACACAACTCCCACAGTGCAAGCTGATAAGGCTTCTACCTTGAAAAAGTTCAGGATCTGTGCAATGGATTCTCAGTGAGTGTTTGTTTAACAAAATGACTTCCAGTAATTTTAAGGAAGATTCTGTTTTTCCGTGGTCTGTGATCCTAAAAATCTTAACACACTACTCAAAAATTAGAAGGTCCCTCCTAATCTGCCTTTGCACGTTATCCAGGACATACTTTATAATGTCTGATGCACATTCATGCTTCTGTCCAAACGAACTGAGCATAACAGTGGGAGCGTTTTCCAGAGAGAACTTGCTAGCCTCATAAATACTGTTGAAGTCAATTACCAAATAAATAGCATAAATATGTGGTGACTTGGAAGGTCACCGAGCCCTAGTCACTTAATTTCAGCCACAACAGCAGTCAGCTGCTCAGTGAACAATTTTATTATGAGGTGTCAGTGATTTAACAAGTTGGCCAAAAGTAGTCGGAATGCAACATGAAAGATTTCCTCTCTGTTGAGTTTGACTGTGTATGCTGGACTCCTGATAGAATGGCCCAAGTTTCTGTACTTGGCACTCAGGAACCAAAGGAAAATGAAGGAATCAATTTGCTCTATTATATTCTGCATGCTTTTCAGTGGATTTTATATGATTCTACAAAGCTTTGCTAAAAACACTGATAGGGTAATTTGTTGTCTACTTTTTAGAGTTTCTGCAAACTGCTCGAACTGCTTACCTGAGTTTTTTTAAAGTAGCCTTTTAGATATATTGGGGAATGTCAATTTATCCTTAAACTGCTTGAAAATTGGTATTATGTAATAAAAAGCAATTTACTCAGATTATAGGAATGTGGTGATGTACTGTGTGTAATGGTATCTGACTAACAGAATGGCAATAGTGTGGGCTGGGATACAGAGAGCCTGGTTGGGAGATTTAAGAACAAGTACCACCTGGCTGATCAATCACATCCCAGTATCTATTTGCTTTGCAGTCTCGAACACTCCATCAAGGGCATCTTGATCTTTCCAACATTTCTTTATGGAGATGAATATACTTTCAAAATAAGCTATTTATTTGTGAGACTAGTAATCAGTCACAGCTCCCTAAATAACAAAAAGAAATGAAGACATAAAGTAAGCTTACATTTGCATGGAACCTAAAAGCTACTCATTTTCCCTCTCTGTCTTTGCCTCTCTAGTACATCTCACATAAATACTTAAGTACTTGACCAAGAAAATAAATCTCTGACATTCAAGAACCCTCTATCAAGTGTTTGCAACTTGCATGGCATTAAGTTAAATGCAAAGGTTTCAACAGAGAATTGGGGACAGATGCACTTTGATCTCATGGGGCTTAGGGTTGATCAGAGAAGGCAGAAAATTAGACAATCAAAATAATATGTGGTGAGGGTTATGACATAATCCCACAGTTGCCTCGCAAATTCTAGATTCTAAATAAGGCTTTGTTTCTATGTGTCTTTGAGCATATGTGAACCAGATGAATTATGGGACTATCCATTCTCAAATTTTTCAGTTTTCTTCCAAATGTTCACCCCAACTAATGGTTCCACTAACTATACGCAGCTTTTATTTCTCTAGAGTGCAGTCTTTGGGTGAGAAAGAAATTAAAATGAACTCATTTATAATTGGGGAACAAAAAAATCAAGTGTCAGCATAATTGTCAGGAAAAAATAGAAATGCAAAACCACTCGTCATTGGCACTTCCTTTATTCGCTCCCACATTTGTGCCTTCTCTGTTCTCTCCCTTAGGACATCTACTTGGCCTCTCCCATGACGATTCCAAATTCTGTGAAGAGAACTTTGGTTCCACAGAAGATAAACGCTTAATGTCTTCCATCCTAACCAGCATTGATGCATCCAAGCCCTGGTCCAAATGTACCTCAGCCACCATCACAGAATTCCTGGATGACGGCCATGGTATGTATCCTTCAGGACAACAGAGGCTCAATGGAAGAAAGCTGGGATTCTTAGGCACTTTACTTTATTGCTTTCCCATAATGTTCATTTTGGTTGTTTAAACAGTGTCAAAATAGGAGCAAGGAAATTGATTGTCTGTTGGTGTGTAATGCCAGCATCCCTGGTGGCTTTATAGCTATGGTATTTTTGCTTTTGAATTGTAAAGTTCAAAAGAGAAACCGTGTGGGAGACCACACAGAATGCCTAGCGGGTGCCCTGAAAGCCTGGCTTTTATTCCCTCTCTCACCACTGGCTTCCTGTGAGAACTTTGGCAGACATCTTGGTTTGCCTGCTATTAATACAACTCTCAGAATTATTTGTTACATGCCTATTACAGGGGTGTGGTTTAGGTGTAGGTGACAGTTCTACCGGATTTTCTTCATGGCAACATAAAACCCGCAAAGGAAGCTTTCGCTCTAGATTTTCATTGACTGGAAGAATTTGATTTCATTCTGACAGCAGATTCCCCTGAAAGCAGAATAAAAACTGCAAAACAGAAACAGAAAAGAAATCTAAATGATGGGAAAGCACTTTAAGAACTTCAAAGAAAGTCTTTGACTTTATCCTTTAGAGACAGTTCAAGAACATAGTACACTTTATTAAATCTTTAAGACTAGGATTAGAGCTGTAAATTTTATAGAAATAGAGGAAGTTATAATTTTTAGAAATAATAAATCCTAGCCCCGAAGTAATCTCTGAAACAAGCTGTTGCAAATTTTCTCACATCCTTTATTACTTAAAAATAATAGGAAATTAGGAGGGTGGACACATGAGCATCGAGGAGAGATCTTCAGATATCATATAATTCACTTCACATCATCTACTAAAAAGAACATATTCTTCATTTTTGCTCTTTTAAAATTCATCTTTTTCTAAAATTGGTGCTTAAATCAAATACCATAATAATTTTTCATTAAGTTACCTTATGGTGTATGGTTCAGCATCTGTGATGATGGCCTTTCCAAAATCCACAAAGTTTATAACTTATTATATTTGTAATTTCTTAAGAGTGTTAGGCATCTTGAACTTTGGCCACACAGTGTCAAAATGAGGATAATAAAAGTCATTTCAGACAGAAAGAACTTCAGCCACACAGTTCTTTGATATTATGTAGCCAGAATTTGCTCATTTATTCCTTCTTGTTACATCATTGATGAACTCTAAAGCCTTTTGCTACTTGCTGCTGTTTACATTATCTATCCCTAAAACTAACCTGAGTCCAGCTTGGTGTAATATTCCTCTCAATACAAAATAAATGTTGTTTGTTAGTGAAAGGTCAGCCTGATAACTGAAAAACTTCAGAATAGACTAGAAAGCAATATATTAGGCTTTTCCTTTAGACTAATAATAAAATGAGCATTTATGTTTTATTCATTAACAATGATGGTTAGATGATGATAAAGTCCTAAAATAAATGTTTACCTAATTCTTTTATCTACATATATCAAGTCAATATCTGATAAAGTCTGTCTTCAGTGGAACCTTAACACTTCACCCCTAATATTACTTTTGCTGTTTTATTTTTTCCTGAGAATGAAATAACATTAATATCTAATTTCAAAATCACACTTTGTACATTCCAAAAGATTGAGCTAAACCTTGACTCATTAAATGAATGGATTTAGTTGCTAAGGCAGCAAATACTTATGGCTAAAATGGGACCATTTTTTTTTTTCCTGAACAAGTATTAGGTCAACTAATTACAATGCTGTGCAGAATTTTGTTCCTTAATGCCATAATTTTGGAATGATTTGTGTATTTCATATTCTGAAAATCATGATCTTATTTTCTGTGCAGTAAATAGGCTTTCAGCACTGTCTTCAACTTTTAACATTATTTCTGTATTTAAAGAAGTTTATACTCTGAATTTTAACAGTTGTACAACAAATTTACATTTTTTAAATCTCTGTTTCTGTTCAAAAAGAATCATGATAGAAAACAAAAACATAATTTTAGTAGACATAGATCTTTTTCAATTGCACTGATTAAAATTTCTGAATTTTCCAGATGTATATTAAATAAACATATTTAGTTATTAGAATTCTTTGAACAGAAAATTCTCAGTTTATGTATTGACTTTTTTCATCAAATTTAGATTCTCTTATTTTTGAATACATTGGTTTAGTTAGGCAGTGTTTTATTCTAGCCAAAACAAAGAATTCTATTTTATGAATCACATATAATGATTAAAGTAATTTCAGAACAATGAAATATAAAAGAGAGTAGTGTGGAAGAGTGGCAAAGCTAAATTATGTCTCATTTCTTCTAAAAATAGCATACACAGAATTGAAGCACGTACACTATAGTACTGTTATTTAATTGTGAATTCAAATTAGCTTAATTAACTTTTTAATTGCGACCCTCCAAACTGACTTAAATCATTTGAAGTGCAAAACCAGCCACAGGAATTAGGAAACTCAATTTCTAGATGATTGAGGTTCTGACATTTGAACTAAGGAACCTAGGAGCAAACCAAGGAGAATGTTGAAGCTCAAGAAAGGAAGAAAAATGAACATATATTTTGTCTAGGGATCAAAAGATTTTAGGATCCTTGTCACAAAACCTTTCACTTTACTCCTAGAGAGCTATGCAGGCTTCCAGTCAGATGCCTGTTATTAATATTTTACACTTTTACTATTTTTCTGCTCTAATTTTCTAGGACATTAACAATGTTAAGCAATAAAATAGTTGTAGGGGATGGGGAAGACTTCAGATAGGTAAACTGAGGGCAAGAAGTGGCATTGTTTAACAATAAAGATGAAACAAAAACAGTGAAATATAGCCCCAAACCATAAAATGTCCAGTGGTCTGATCCCATTTTACAAATGGTCAAAAGTGCTATCACATTAGTATTATCCCTAAAGTTACCTCTATATTTTGGCATGATGCAACAAATTCAGAAAAAGAATGATTTTTCAGTTATTGAGGAAGGCTAAATGGTAAAACTAGTATAAAGACTGAAAAGCAATTGTTATTTTTTTAAGTAAGTATTCTCAGTTATACAAAATGTGTGTAATTGTGTCTGTGTGTGTTTATATGTGTGTTGCTGAGGATTGAACCAAGGACTTCATATATGTGAGGTTAAAACTTTATCACTGAGCCACATCTCCAGACCCAAAATGTACATAATTTTTGATGGTATCTTAGTATCTAAAGATTACTTTATCTGGAACATCCATCCTATATAATATCTTATCCTTCCCTTCCCACCTCCAAAAGAGCTGGAGACATAAGAAACTAAATTCGAAGACTTGATTTATTTTAAAATTATTAGCTATAAGTGGCTGGACATTTGTAGCACTCAACCACTGCCAAACTTAAATTCATTAGCACTGAGTGTTTCCTGATTTAGATCCAACAAGAAATATGCAGCAATTAATTTATGGTTGAGAAGCCAATGTGCACACTCAAAAGTAGCTGTGTCTGGAGATTTGTAATTCAGAAAGGAGTAGCCATGTCCCCTGGGACTCCTCTATGCCTGGCCAAGAGACTTGCAGAAGTCCTGAGTGTTTATACCCATTAGTTCTAGGCAAGCTGGCTGGGAGTGTGCTCTTCTAAAATAAAGGTAAGCACTGCCAGAGAAATTGTGCAGTGAAAGAAGGTTATCGAATTTCCTCTCTCCAATACTTAATAACCTTGAGGCCAAAAAAGATAGCTGTGTTTGCTGTATCTCTGAGTCCACAGTGCCGGATGATGCGAAAGGCCACCACCCAGGTAGGGACAGTTCAAGATCACCCACAACAAAGGCTGCTAAGAAGAATCTGCAGACATACTTAAAATATTAACATGTAGCTTATTTCAAAAGCAAAGTTTACAGTCCCTCACTGAACATTGAACTTTAGTTAGAAAAAATGGTTTTGGAAAACCAGATCTCTGAATCCTTTGCCAATTTTACAGCTTATCTGATTATATAATTTAGCATAAGAGCTCAACATTCAGTTTTTAAGGTGGTATTAGTAAAATTCAAAGTCACTATGGTTGTATCTTGATTTTCACAATAAATGTTCTTTTAAAGGAAATGCAAATAAGACATCTAAGGCAATGGTGACCTATATTTTTCAAAAGCTTTGCTTCCCCTTTTAGGATGGGGAGTTTTCAATCTTATTTCCTTGCCATTTCATCTGCTGAGTGTGCACCTTATGCCTCTAACAGTTTCTCAAACAGACTTTAGAGTTACTTTAGGTCAGTGCCCTTTGTTCTTTTCTCAATGCCCTTGTTCTATTATCTGCCTCTATCTCCCAAATGACTCATCGAATAGCAGGCAAATGCACCCATTTCTCTTTTAATGTCAGACATTTCAGTTAAGACCCAAAAGAAGAAGCACAAAGGCAGAGAGATGAAGTAGGAAGCAACGAGACAGCATATGAAGTCCTGTTGGGCCTCTTTGGATGCTTCAGTGGGGACAATGATTTCTTCTATGCCATGGCTATTTGGGGGTCAATTCTGAATTTTATGCCTGAGTATTGAAAGGATGGAAAGATTGAAATAACTGAAGTGCTAGAATTACAGAAGGAAAATGAAAATATAAAGAACAGCAACGTTCATCTGATAATTTCCATGCAACATTTATATGAAAGATGAATAGTGCTAGAAGTTAGGTATGTAAAACCAGAGATCACCTGGAGGAAAGGACTATCTTCCACCCCATTGGTGGACCTCAGTGGCCAGATGGAAACAACCACATTCTTTCTGTGTCTATCAAGGTACAACCATAGTGACTTTGAATTTTACTAATACCACCTTAAAAACTGAATGTTGAGCTCTTATGCTAAATTATATAAACAGATAAGCTGTAAAATTGGCAAAGGATTCAGAGATCTGGTTTTCCAAAAACATTTTTTGTTCCCTGGAGTGGGTCTGCCATTTAGTAGAGATGTCCATACTATTTTATTGCAGAAGGACACACATCAACTTTTAAAAAGGACATCTATAGACTGTATGACTCAGAGTATGCAGAAATAGTACAGTAACATATTCTAAGACTGAGAACATGATGGTAATAAGTTAGTTATGTCGATCACTTGATAAAAAGAAATCATTTTATTTTTAAAGGTTATCTCCACACAACCTCTAAGGAAAAAAAAAAAAGAACTGATATACCTATTTCTAAATAGCAAAGCAAATATGGTCTTGGTTTTCAAATTTTATAATTTCTGTCATGAAGAGAACCCACATCTTGAAATCTCCTTGTTGTTGGCTGATTTCAAATAGTTTTCCCTCTATCCGTCTCTTCACTCATCGTAAGCTGATGAGATAGAGTCACTGTCAGTGACTTTGCAACCATAGTGAGTTTGCGACTCATTTTGCCTCCAGATAAGTAAAGTAGACCCATGCCACATGCATTCACACCTGGTAAAGACTTCCCAGATAATATTTAGTTACCCAGTCCAAAGACCTGTGATTTTGAGTAAAATTTTTTAAAAGTTTCTTAAGACAGCACTTTTCAGGAATTGAAAAGCATTCTTGCTGATTCAGATTTATTGACAGTCTTCTAACATCAGCAGTCTGCTAAGCCATTCTGGTTTCCACAGCATGCTTTTTCCATCTAGCAATGAAGATAACGCTCTCCACAGAGTTCTGAAGTGCCTCATCTTGGTCCTGTAAACAGAGCTTAGTGAGGTTTTCCTGTCATTCTTTCCTATTGACTTGATGTGGATGTTTTCCTTTCAGCTTGATGTTTTTCCCACACATTCTCTTTGGCAGGCCTCTTACTTTTAATGCTTTTTCTGGGTTCCCTTCAGAAGCTTTACCTCTTCAAACACCCTGGCTCAGAAGTTAAATGGGAACTTCGCTCTTTATTCATTTTCATATAATGCCTCCATCACAGATGGACAAATTCTAAGGTATTCACTTTGAAGAAACCTGAGTGTCACTGTAAAAACATTTGCAGAACACTTAAGAGGGGTTATTCTCAATAAAAAATAAGGATTTGAATTTGTTGAATCAAAAGAATAATACATCTAAAAGGTTGGCAGATACGTTGGACAGAGAACTGTCTATCTTCGTTTCCTATTTTTCTGGTCTACCTTTGTATCTTCGTTTGCCAATTTTACCTTTAGACTGTTAAAGTGAGGAGAGACACATTTCTTTATAGTGAATTATGGAGAAGTTAACTGCCTTGGCCAACAGCACTCACCTTGTTAGTGTTTCACCAGCCTTAGAGGGTAGACCAGGTGTTTGTCCCATTAGCCTAGCTGCCCTTCAGCAGCAACATTAGACAGCCCTCCCCATGCTTGCAGAAGACGAAGTGGCATGCAATGAGGAGGGCAGATTCTAGACATAAGACCCTAATTTAAGCTTTGTGGCATGTGGTAAATTATCTGCCTCTTATGGTATGCCTCAGTTCTCTTGTCTATAAAGTGAGCAAAATAAATGAAACTGCCTCATACGGTTCTTGTGAGGATTAAATAAGTTATTACATGTAGATAATGTGTGGAACAAATGTTTGTTATTGTTTTTATTAGCTTTATCATCAGTGTATAAATCTAAAATTAAGTAAACAAAAAATATAGAAATAGATGGGCAATATGCATGCATATATGACAAAAGAAGATAAATAGAAGATAAATAGAGTAAAGCTCACTTGGCAGGGATTCTCAGGGAAGCATTTTCAGGGGAGAAAGCCCTGTGTC
This sequence comes from Callospermophilus lateralis, assembly GCF_048772815.1. Taxonomy (NCBI): domain Eukaryota; kingdom Metazoa; phylum Chordata; class Mammalia; order Rodentia; family Sciuridae; genus Callospermophilus; species Callospermophilus lateralis. The sequence continues at coordinate 3,855,793 of NW_027514398.1, read as the reverse complement.
ACCTGTGGATCTGCTTCATCTGTGTCCCACCTTTTGTAGACCTCTCATCTCACCCCTGTTTGCCTGTGGCCACCCTGATCCTTAATATTTGCAGTAAGACACTAATTTGGTTTTGACAGATATACTCCAAACACCCAACAGATACCTGTTCTCAAAAGAATAGATACCAAGGAAAGAAAAAGAAGAGTCAGAAGGCTGGCCTAGTCCTAAATTGTCAAAAATTGTTTCTTTTCTTCTCTCATCACTCCTTTATTCTATGAATCTTGAAAGAATTTCACTCAAATTTCATCAGTGTGAAAGGAACACTACTTTTTTAGTCTATCTCTTTCATTTTATTGGGAGAACTTAAGGGGTAGATGTGGGTCATTTTTTTCCCATATTCTTGATACTAAGTATGCTTTCTAGAACATTCTAGATACTAAGCAAATGCTTGTTCAGTGAGTGCTATAATAAATGAGGTACGAACTTGACTGTTATGGAACTAGTGGAAAGCAGACATGGGATAAACACATAGGGATAAGGTAAGTGAGAAGTAGATATGGGATGTAAATAGAATGCCAAGGGTGAATTCTGTTTCTCCAAGTTGAAGATGATTTATTGTTGCTATTAAGTATGCTATCAGATTTCCTCAAGGTCCCTCCTAATTTTCTCTTGTTTTGGTGTTTCAGCATAATGGATATTTTCAAACTATTTCAAATAATTTTGTGTACTTATATGCTGCCAGCCACACCTACATTACAGGCATTCCGTTACAAGCATCACCCACAAAGGGTGATAGAGGGCACTGCTGAGTCCCACCCTTGCCGCTTGCAGAGTCCCTTTTCCATGGAGATTGTGGGTGCACAGTGCTTCGGCCTTATCTGGAGCCTTTAATTGTTAGATCTCCCCTTTTAGCGATGTGAAACCTAAACTTATTACGGAGATCAATTTCCGTTGTTCTTTTAGGTAACTGTTTGCTAGACATACCACGCAAGCAAATCCAGGGCCCTGAGGAACTCCCAGGAGAGACCTACGATGCCACCCAGCAGTGCAACCTGACATTCGGCCCCGAGTACTCAGTGTGTCCTGGCATGGACTTCTGTGCCCGCCTGTGGTGTGCCGTGGTGCGCCAAGGCCAGATGGTGTGTCTGACCAAGAAGCTGCTGGCTGTGGAAGGGACACCCTGTGGGAAGGGGAGAATCTGCCTGCAGGGCAAGTGTGTGGACAAAACCAAGAAAAAATACTACTCAGTAAATGGCCACCCAAATCCCTGAGACCTCGCATGGGATGTGTGTGGGTACTGTCATGGAGGGCTTCTTAGTTAAAAGATTCTTCCTTTCTGATCTATATAAGTTTCAATTTTTTCCGTCAGTAATCAAACACTGGAGAATATCTGACATTAGGTATTTCTTTAGGAATTATAGCCTTTCACATGTAAATAAATGACCAAGAATCTGTCTAATTGAGACCCCAAGTAGGGCCCCAGAACTCATCTTTTGGAAGCTCACTTTTAAACTCCTCTTGCTAAGATTCCAGATACATTTATTTAAATTTAGTAAGTAAATAGTAGCAGAGTCAATGCCATGGTCCTTATACGTATTTGGCAAGCTCCAAACGGTCATTTTGCTTCCGTTGATAGCAAGTTCATCTAACTTTAGGGATTGCAGTAACCTCTGGCTGCTCTGGGGAAATAGGTTTGCACTAAATGCACAGTCCCAGCTTCAGGTCACAAATTGCCTCCTTAATCTTCAAGGCCAGATCATGCTGAGTGTTCTCTCTCACTTGGAAGATTTTGCCACGTCCCAGAAGAATGCTGCTTTGTATTTATCACCTGTGTTTCTACAGGCTGTCACATAGAAAACATTTGTAGAATGGGTTCCTAGTCTTTAATGCTGTCAGATACCCCAACACAGGCAGCCAGAGGTAGTTCTGCACACATTCCCTGGACAAAATTGTGGGAAATATGTTTCCTTTCTGAATCTTTCAGCTTCATCCCACAATGTTTCCAGGGGACTAGACCTAGGTTGTCAGTACAGAGCTCTTCCTTCCCTATGGGGTACATGCATGTAGGGTGCAGGTGTCCTTCATTTTCTGTCACAACTAATTAGGAATCATCCAAGCCATTGAAATACATTTATGTATGGATCAGAGTCTGTCACAGACAGAATACATGATATCATCAGAAGGACCCTAGAGCTTCAGGGCTAAAGACGGAGAAAGACAGGGACTTGCAATCACAATTGAACAATGCCGGGCCTCCTGCAAAGCTATCAACATTGTACACTTTATCAAAGACCTGAGATCAGCGTGTACAGAAAGAGAACATGGTCCAGTGGTTACCGACAGAGTTGTACAATATCAGAAAGCATAATTTAAAATGTCTCATAGAAAACAGAAGACGTTCTTTGTGGTATCTTAGTATTTAGTAGGATGCATTAGATCCTCTGGCACTGGCCGTAAAGGCTGGGAAAGATGAATTGCTTGGAATTGGAAATGTGTTGCAATTCCAGAGCACGATCATGTTCAATCTGATGAAAATGTAACTGTCATGAGGTTTCCACTGTCTCATTATATGCAAGTGATTTCTAAAGGTACCTTTTGAATGTTTTCCTTGTGAGTTAAAAAAAAAAGAAAGAGAAGAAAAGAAAAGAAAGAAAAGCTTCTCTTTTTTATTCCAGACATCAAGCCATGGCAACTGGGGGTCCTGGAGACCCTGGGGCCAGTTGTCTCGCTCATGTGGGCGAGGAGTAGAGTTTGCCTATCGCCACTGCAATAATCCTGCGCCCAGAAACAGTGGCCGCTACTGCACAGGGAAGAGAGCCATCTACCGCTCCTGCAGTGTGATGCCCTGCCCACCCAATGGTATGTTACTCTGCGTCAGTAACTACCCTGTGCCACAAGTGTTTGAACTCTAACAGAAATAAATAGGAGAAGCTAGGGAAATAACATTTATATTAGGCTGCACAGTTCCACTAGTATGCAAATCAATAACAAATATGTGAGTGATTTTAAATTATTTTTATAAACAAATTGGTGTATTCAGGGAACTGGAAGATAATGATCCTGCAGACAGAAGTGGAAGACAATGATATAAAATCTTTCAGCGTGGATGCATAAAGAAGCTCTGTGATAAAGTTAGCATCATCTCCTTAAAATTAATTATTCAAATGCACAAGATTATATGTAAGGCTCAGAACAGGTCAAGTGTTAAAGTAACATGTTTTGTTTCCTAGGTAAATCTTTTCGTCATGAGCAATGTGAGGCCAAAAAAGGCTATCAGTCTGATGCAAAAGGAGTCAAAACATTCGTAGAATGGGTTCCCAAATATGCAGGCGTCCTTCCAGCAGACGTGTGCAAACTGACCTGCAGAGCCAAGGGCACTGGCTACTATGTAGTCTTTTCTCGAAAGGTAACTAACTACACACTGGCTGTGTAGATGCAGGAGGTGTGCTTAGTGCAAATTATTTGGTAGAATGAAGGCTGCAGGTGCCAAATGTAAATAGTCATTATTTTGGGGGTGGTTTGAATTTTGGAGATTTTTATTTTCACCTCTATAATTTTTATATTTTCAAACTTTATACAATGAATAAAAATTATTTTTCAACAGAATAAGTAAATGTTTTAAAAGCTATTTTTGAAAATTATAAATCACTGTCAGGGCAAACAAAGTGTGACCTTAACTTCAAACTAGTCATGAAAACAACTAGTATTTCTTAGGCACATTTGCAAAGTATTTCAGATACTGTAGATCGAAGCAAAATAAGACACCATCTTTAATTTTAAGAAACCTACAGGGAAGATTGAAAATCAAACACACACTGACCATTAAATATAACTTACGATACAAAGGAAAACATAATGTATATAAGATCTGAGCAATTTCATGAGATTAACTGGAGTAAACAAAACTATTCCTCTGAAGAATGAGATACGTTTGAGTTAAAATTCATTTTTTACTTACTTTTTATTTACTTTTTTTCTTTCACTTTTTGGGATGCAGCAAAGGCTTTCTTTATGGTAGGTCAGTGAAGAAAGAGCCCCACACCAGCTCTTGACTTGAAATTAAGATCAAGAATAAGACTCCATTTTATGTACAAATTTTTCTGTTGTTTTGGTAAATGATAATTATAGAGATTATGGAGGATAATAGATTGACTGAAAGCATTTAAATAAAAATCCTCTTGTGATCAAATGCTCCTATTTTTCTTCCAAGAATTCCCATAAAGATGAACAAATATTTCAGTTTTATTTCCATAAGAAATACCTTCTATCCTCAAGCTGGCATTGGAATCTCAGCATACAGATTTCTGCTTTTTCTTTACATTGCCACTATATTTGTAAAGCCAAGTCCAGATTAACTGACCTCCCCATCACCATGTGGCTCTAACACACATTCTCATGATCCTCACCATGGGACTTTTGGTATCAACAGACTGTTGGGAAGTGTAAGACAGTGCATGTGAGTTTAAATGCAAAATGATTGTCTTCCTGGCCAAGGTTATAAGGGGACCCTCCACCTGCAGCACCCACATGATGGGTGTGTTTTAGGCCATAACCATCAGCCTCAAGGGCTCCTAGTTGGCCTTCCTCAAATTACAAACCACAAAGATCATCCTGTGGCTAATTGTTTTCTTAATGATCCTCATCATGTCCACCTTTACAAACACACTTTTTTATCCTGTGGCCAGACAAAATAAAATTTAGCCTGGTTTTTGATTTCTCACTGACCACTGTTCTTTCCTGCTCATGAGATACAAGCACTGGAGCCTCTTCCTTGCACTGATGATATTCAGTGATCTCTAGTTTTGATACTGTATGGTTCTTTCAAGCAGATACATAATAATTCTCTTTCATAGACTTAAACAAAAATCATGTTTCCACAAAGCTCCAGATTTTCTCCATGAAGCTCCCCAGAAAAAAGATCCACTCACACCATTCTGCTGCTCATCATGTGCTTTGATATCCAGTATTGTGACATTCTGGAAAAGTCAAAACATTAAAAATGTTAAACATTGCCAAGAAATAAGAGGGAGCAGAAGATGCTAAAGGAAGACATCATTGTGAAAATCGACACTGTTCTTTTTCAGTGCTTTAAAAACTGTAAAATTATTGTTTTAATAAATAATTAAACTATTTATTTCCATTAATAATTATGTATTACCATCACTATTGGCAAAATATTTTGATTTTTTGATTACATAAAATATTTCTCAGTAATGTACAAAGAAAAAAGTAGTGAAAACTCTGAATAAGGGAAGGCATATGTAACAAATTAACATTTGGTGCATTTTTCACCTCCGGCACTTTCTTTTTTAAAAAAGAGAGAGAGAAAGAGAGAGAATTTTTTAATATTTTTTTTTTAGTTTTTGGTGGACACAACATCTTTATTTTTTATTTTTATGAGATGCTGAGGATTGAACCTAGTGCCCTGCACATGCCAGGTGAGCACGCTACCACCTGAGCTACATCCCCAGCTCCACCTCTGGCACTTTCTATCATCTAATGTTTTCATGAGTATTCATGAAGTCTGTAAATTATTTAATATCTCCCCCTTCTTTATGCATGAAATAAAAATCTGGGATTTAAAAAGTACTAACTTCACACAAAGGAGGGCTATTTGATATCACTATTTCTGCTTTACTGCTACAGATTAACAATGAGCAACATTGAGATCAACAGTTTTACAATTCTCTGACCATCTCATATACTAAGCAGCAGAGACTAAACATAATTTCTTCAATGGAGTTTGTGTACATGCACATGAGTCCTATTGCTCTTTCAGGACTGTAAACAATGTATAAAAAATTAAATCTCAAATTGCAAAAGAAGTTAAAGAAATATTCTACCTGATATGACAATTAGTAATAGAAAAATGTATTAATAATTCACAAAAATAGTTTACCCATTATTTTTTCCTAAGAGAAATATATATAACTATTCTGTCACTTGAATTTAATAAATTTATAATTTTTTGGCAATTTTTTAAGGAAACTGACACATCAGAATGCAAAACAGAAAAAAAATATGAATCAATTTCAGCAAAGAAAAATTATAAAAGACTTATAAAGATCTAAATTCCTCTATTTTCAGAAACACATAATGAATCTTTATAAATCTGCCATGTATATCAATATCTACATAAATATATACAGATATAGATGTGGCACATTAATGGCAAATGATTTGAAAAATGTATGGGATCATCAGAGCTTTATCAGACCATGGCATGATATGTACCCTGCATTTTAAAGAACTGAATGATGAAAGAAGGTCCCCTAGCAACAATCTGAGGTGGAAAGTGACTGAGTGGACAGTTCCAAAAATTCATGATTGTAAGCTTGCTGCAGAGAGCCAGCTCAAAAGGAAGGCGATGTAGGTTAGGGTTTTCATTCAAATACAGTTCTTCAAGGTTTTCCAGTGTACCTGTTTTATTTTTTTAAGTGAATAATTTTTTAAAAATAATTAGTTACTATACAAAGGTGCAAGTAGGAATTAATACATAATACATATTTCCCACTCTTCTCTCCATTTTAAAACTCTTAGAACCATCAATCTCAAACTTCACTACATATATAACTTATATGGGGAGATTTTCTAAAACCCTGATGACCAGGTCACCCTCCACAACCATTTATTCAGAACCTCCTATCTTATGCTTGGTTTTTAAGTTTAGTTTTTTGAAAATGCTCCAACTCTAGAGATCTTTTTGATAGAGTTTGGCATTCATGTGTGTGTCAGTATGTGTGTGTGTGTTTGATATAGATCTTTCATGAAGAAAGTTACCACATATTTGGTAGGCAAACCAAAATAAATTCATGTAGTCTTTCAAAAAGTTTTCTTACATTATTATTCTTAATTTACACATAAGAAGTTCCAGTCTTCGAGAAAGAGTTTGTGTAGATTATTTAAAGACATAAAACTAAGAAGTGAGAGATTCAGATTTTAAATAGCTAAGAATCTCCAAAACCATTGTTTTTTTTGTTGTTGTTGTTAAACCTTTGTTTTTTATATATTTATATGTATTTCTGGGGATGTGGCTCAATCGGTAGCACACTTTTATATATTTATATGTAGTTCTGAGGATCAAACCCAGCACATGCTAGGCAAGTGCTCTGCCACTGAGCCACAATCCCAGCTCCCCCAAACTATTCTTAATTACTAATCCAACATTGTATTAAGAACATTATAGATGGCAGGACAGTATACATAGAATTATTAACTTAAGAACTCACAGTTATTTAGTATATGACCTTAACTAACTCTGTGTAAAACAGTATTACAACCTTCACTTATAAAATTAAAGGTGCTCATAATTATATGAGATAATGGATATAAAAAGATTTGGCAAAATTCTAAAATGATCCCAAATATAAATATTAATCAAATATTATTATTGAGCCTAAATCCCCACAATAATAATTTGTTTCAAGTCTGTGTGATTTTTCAAATTTAGCAGAACCGAAAATAATTCTTTTAAATTAAGATTTCAGAAAATTTATTTGAAATATAAATATACCATACTATATTCAAAAATACAATGTTAATCATAATATCCCATGGGGAAACAATCAAAGCACCCACTAACATTAAGTATCAGTACTCCATAAAAAACTCAGAATGCTAATATAACCTCAGATTACAAAAACAGATTTATCTGAAATACTGTGTGAAAATCAACAGTTAACTACTTGTAGAGTTAATAATACATAAGGTTCCTACTAATTTCCTTAGGAAGATGATTAAGCAGGTTATCTCCAGGGCTTAGATGTGTGAGATTGGTAAGGTAACCAATGCTTCTGGGAAGAGTGGTCAACTGGTTGTTTGTCAAGACTAAATTCTAAAAAAAATTAACAATAAAAGTTATATGCACATTTCCTACAACTATATAAATTTAAAATAATACTTCCACAAAAGAATAAAATAACAGGAAAATTAAATCAGATAAGACTTAATAAGTTACAGGATCTTCTTTCAAAAATTATCATTTTCTAGAAATATAAAAGGAGATTATGTGAACTTAAAACTCAGCCCTAATCCTATAATAGAAAAATGTATCTGGTCCAAGAATTTAAAAATGGTGAAGAATTAGAAAGATGAATTCCAAAAACTCCAATCATATGCTTATAAAGCCCCTGACACGATTTATCTGTAAATCTTTAATATAACAAATTTCATTTGGCAAGAATTCTAATTTATTCTCCTCTATGTCCAACTCCCTTAACTTCTTAAGGTTTCCCAGACCTTGGGGAAGTTTGTTTAGAAGATTGTTTGATAATATTAGAACCTACAGAGAAATAATTTACAGCTTAATAAAACATGATATGGAATTTTATATATATGAATTTCATTTTTATATTAGCCATATATATGACAATTGTGGGCCTTAAAAATTTATTAGAAATGATAATTTTTCAAACAGTGAGTATTAGGATAGGAAACATTCAATTAAATTACATAAAATATTTAATTTAGTACTCTAAAAACTTTCAAACCCAGGAGTTATTGAAAATAATCATTTAATGTCAAAATTAAAGTAAAAATTTGACTATAACTAAATGATAAATAAAATTAAAAGCATAAATTTTTTCATGAATGTCCTATAGTTAGTTAATCTATCTGATACTGAAAAGTTGCAAATGTCTATGAAACCACCTGTTGTAAACAATCACATAAGGAAGGTCACAACTAACAATCCACAGTATTTATAATTTATGGTATTTACTACATTTCAAGCATTCTAAAAAAATAAAATTAGGGGAGGAAGGAAGATGTCCTTGTTTTCTAATAAATTATAAACTACCATAGGAGTAGGAGTCAGTAATGCAGTGGGGTTTTGAAACAAGCATTAAGAAGAAAGGTGTTCAGATACTTCTAGCTAATTTTATATCTTCTTATTTCACCCATGCTTTCAACCACACAATACTATTTCATCTTAGCAAATTAAATAAACAAGATTTTTAAAAAAACAAGATATAGGAAAATTTTTAAAAAGTTGAAGTACTATTAGTAAGCTTTACTCATCAAAAAGATGAAAACTTTAGGGACTCAGGCAGAAGTGATTATCCCTGACTAAGAAGGTGAAAATAAGATGGATCTTTATTCATGTGAATGAATTTTTAAAGAAAAAAAGAGGATGAGAAGAGTTAGATGCTGGTAACAACTGGAATAAACATACAGACCTGGAAACACGCTAGATTTCCAACAAATAGCAGGTGAGTGATTTAGGATGGAAATTAGGTCAACATCATACAGTAAAAGGTTCTAAATGCCTGGCTCAGGTATCCATAATTATTATGGTAAACAAGATATGGTTTTTTAAAATAATTTAGAAAAATGGCCTAAAGATGCTGAATTTTTATGCCCCTTCCTTCAAAGTTATATTAGAGCATTCAAACCTGCCACCTTTTAGTGGGCAACAGTAATATTGAACCTAGATTAACTCATATTCATTAGTATTATATATTAATGATTAGTATTCAGTAGTATTGAGCCTAGACTAATTGATCCAATACTGCATCATCCTAACAGGGTCATATGTTTAAGAGAGTTCTTATTATCATCACTTTTAATTTTGACCTTCAAAGAGAAATCACTTATTTTATATTAGTAGATAACTGAGAAAGAGAATGAGAAGTTTAAAATGCTCATTAGTACTCACTCACCTGAAGAGAAACAAGACCAGATAAATCCTCAGAGATCATTCTTAGCTGATTATTGGCTAAATTCAATTCTATCATGATGGTCCAAGTTCTAAAGTCCAATGGAAGTAATGTTAACTGATTGTCCTGGCAAATACAAAATGCAGCATTTCATGTGGAACCATTAACACAAAGCTCCATGTGTACAGTCTTTTGGAAAAAAAAAATTCTTAAACCTTATTCCACTTCTCGATATCTAAATCAGGGATTTACAACCAGCAACAAAAGCATCGATTTTCCAAGATTTTTGCATAGTACCGAGCTTTTGCTTTGAATTTAAAAAGGAAGTTTGTTTCCTATGTGAATATGAGTAATGGAAATATAAAAATACTACACAGAGAAACAACTTCAGAGTTCAAAGATAATAGTCATAAATTTGATGTTTTATTTTATAATAATTTTTAGGAACCATTGGAGAAAATGTGACTGGTCAAATTGAGATATAAACACCATGAAAGAAAATACATGGCCAAAAAGGAAACCCAGGTGAGCTCTGGAATGGAAGAGATGCTGAGCAGAAAAAAAAAAAAAAGAGGAAAGGGATGGAAATATAGCTCAGTTGGTAGATTGCTTGCCTCCCATGCACAAGCCCCTGGGTTTGATCCCTAGCACATACCCCCCCCAAAAAGAGGAAGACAGAATACATTCATCACTAAATAATAAAAACATAATGGAGTGCTATGATATTAATTAAGCATTTTAAATTGCCTTTTTTCCTGCTCTTACATGTTCACTTTTTTATATTTTGGATTGAATCCAGGGGCACTTAACTACTAATCCACATCCCCAGCTATTGTTTTGAATTTTATTTAGAGACAGATCTCACTGCATTGCTTAGGGCCTCAGTAAGTTGTTCAATATTCCTATATCACTCCCCACCAACCTGCTAGAATTACAGGTGTGTGCTACCATGCCCAACAAATTCAACCCTAAATAAACTATTATAATGGTAATGGAAAAGGGTGATATCCCCCTTGTCCCAGTTGGGTATCAATGTGCCAATATATTAACCAATTGGTCATGGATTTCTTTTACATTCTTTTTAAAAAAATATTTTAATTGTTTGTGGACCTTTGTTATTTAATTTATTTATACATGGTGCTGAGAACCAAACCCAGTGCCTCCCACATTAGGCAAGCACTCTAACATTGGGCCACAAACTCAGTTCCATCTATTATGTTCTTTTGTTAATGTATATTTCTATTTTTTTCTGCAACACTCATGGATCCTTGTGGCTTTTTACACAAAATCATCAATATAAGAAATACCAATCAGTGAATATATATTTAAAAATCCTGTTTATATTTTCTAAATTGAAATTTATTATTTATTAAAAAAATATTTAACATTATCTATCTATCCCCAGACTACCAATAGGTACAGTATGATAAAGTATTTTCATTAAGAAATATTTACTATAGGTGCTTACATGAGGAAGAATACAACAAGCTTCATTTTGATTTTTTTTCAAGAGAAAGTTTTGTGTAACCTTTATCAAGTCTGAATAGAAATTTAGGAAAAGTGCTATAAAGTGTTTTGTTGTTTTACTAATAACAACAATCCTTTCCAAGCTAACATATTGTAATAATGTCAAATTCATAAAAGTGTATATTCAAATAAAAAAACTAATTAATATTGTGACCTCTGTGTTCTAAATCTATTATTACAAAATGAATATACAGAATTAATGTTATTTACCACTACATTACTGTTACTGCATATATTAATTATGTAACTATAATAAAAATTCTGTTTGTAATAGGATTTTGAGTTTATACTACTTCAGTAATTATGTGCTTCCAAATTACCAAAAAGATACATACTATATTTATGACAAAGTATAGACAGAGTCAAGAAATTGTAAATTTAAATTATACAGAACAATAATTGTGTGACTGGCTCATCAAAGACAAAAATATATTGAATACCTCGATTCAAAAAATCTAGGAAGCTAAATTCCTGCCTCAGCCAAGAAATAGCTGTATGGCCAAATAGACTGTTTTCTCTGAGTAGAAAATTTACTGAAAATTAAATCATTGGACTAGATAAATTACCATTTATTCACATCTTTCACAATAAACTATTACAAATGTGAGATCCTTTCACTTTCACTGGACAGTATAGAAATAAAAAATGAAAAGAACTGGAGATCAGAATTACTTATGGGTGGTCTTTAAAGAGATACATTTTAGAAAACACTGACTATATATGTACACTTAAATACCTATGTAGTTACTATATTTAATCATACTCCAAACAGCTTTAAACTGTATGTATGCAAAGAATTTTTAATATGCTATTGCCTCCTAATTCTTAATAAACTAAGAATATTGTAACTGGTATTTAATATTCTTCTATATCTGAGCATCAATTTTGGTGGCGCTGCAGTATTCCACTTTAAAAATTTAAATCCCTAAGTGTAATAATAATTTGGTACCTTTAAAACTGTTTTGCAATAAGCATACCTACAAATATAATTTAATAAATCCTCATTATTAATTCTTGAGGACAAATTCCTAGGGTATTATACACAATTATAGAACACTTTTTATCTGATAAAAACTGCCCCCAAGGGGCTGGGGTTGTGGCTCAGTTGTAAAGTGATTTCCTAGCATATGTGAGTCACTGAGTTTGATTATCAGCAATATATATATATATATATATATATATATATATATATATATATATATATATATATATATCTCCCCTAAGTAGACTTCATCAGCAAAGTAAAATGAAACATAACCCACATCATTAGAGAGAATATCAATGCATTAGTAATTCCTCCTTTCCTCCTGATACAAAAAGTTTACCTTCATATTTAGCTCCCTTAATGCTTTTACTCTAGAGAAAATTCCATATGGGATTTCATTGATTTGATTATATTCCATGTTGAGGGAACAGATGGTGAAAAACTGAGCTGGACCACCCACTGGATATGACTGGATGTAATTTCTAACCAAGTTCAAACTGTTCAGTTTCACAAGACTGCATAAAAGGCTCTGTTAAAAAAAAACAAGCATAAATCTAAATTAGAACTGAGAAAAAAAAACTTCATTTGAATAGAACAGCAAATTCCAAACACAAATGCCTCAAGGCCTTGCAAGTAAGGATCTACAGAAACAGGTTAGGCTGATTCTGTGACACTTTTTCCAGGATAGTCAATACTCAATTCCAGCAAGCTATTGTCTTGCCTTGTGGAAATTGTGAAGTCAGTGCACTCAGATTTTTCAGATTTCACAAGAAAACAGGAATTTTTTTCCCTTTTTTTGAATTGTTTGGCTTTAGTTTATTTAAATCACTCTATAACAAAAAGTACAAATTGGTGACTGAGAAGTATCTCAAGGTGGCTAGTTTGAGACTGCTATGTCACTTACTGTAACAAATCCTATATAAGTTTTAGTTATATAACTATCTAAATTAGTATTAAGATTAACATTAGTACTAAGATTAAGCTGGAGTTGTAGCTCAGTAGTAGAATACTTGCCTTGCACAAGTGAGACCCTGAGTTTGATTCTCAGCAGCATGTAAAAGTAAATAAATAAAAATAAATAGTAAAAAAATTAACATAATTCCTGTCACAGTATAAATCATTATTCAATAATTTAATGGTTCTTTAGGAATACTAAATTCAGAAGCTGATTATACTTCTTGATATAGTATAACACATTCCTTTTTATATGGTAAAATTTGAAGGAATACAAGTACCTATTAAGCAAGTATTTACTAAACACATAAACTCATATATCCCTACTTTAGTTTCCCACTACATAAAGAAACTGCTAAGTGTGTAAATATAAATAAATATCTCCCTTAAAAACATTAAACATTTTTAGAGATATAAAGCACAGATAGGAAGCACTTAGAAAATAATGCACAATTGGTATGTCATCAATAATAAATTACACAGAATAGGTGCTCATTATTTAGGCTTGATCAAGGAAGAGCAACATTAGTAGCCCCTGAAAGGCTGTTAGAAATGGAGACTCTGGGCTGACTCCCACAGAATTAATATGCATTACAACAAACTTTTCTGTTGACTTGCATACCAATATTTAAGAAATACTGTTTGTTATTGGTTATTCAAATAGTTTTGCATCAATATTGCCTTATCATTTAATAGCTTGTGATTTGGAGTAAACTATTTTTCTTTCTTTTTTTCTCTCTTCATTTTCTGGGACTGGGGATTGAACCCAGGGTTCCTCCACCTATGAGCTATATCCTTGGCATTTTTCTTTGAAATTATCTTAGAGTTTCACTAAGTTGTCTAGGCTAGCCTTGAACTTGTGATTCTACTTCAGCCTTCTGAGTAGCTGAGATTGAAGGTAGGCACCACTATTCCTGTTTGGGTAAACTGATGTATTAATACTTAGTTTATTCACTTTTGAAATTATAATGCCTTACTTTATGGGTTGTAGTGAAGATAATGGAGACAAAATACACAAACAGTTTTACCATATCTAACATATAATAACTGCTAGAATTTTAGAACTCCTATTTAATTCCAAAGTAATAAAGAAATACTAGAATAACTAGAAATTGAGAAAATAGACTGCAATGAAATTTTGAAAGATCAAAAAAGAAATAAGAATTCACAACAGGATAAAAACCAATCTAGATTAAATTAAAATGTAAGCAAAAAGAAACAAAGCCCACTGAGAGTATGTGGGTTTAAAATACCATTCAAAATTCAGCTGTCTGACCTCCATGAAGGCTTGGTACCTGAGATGTCAGTTATGGCAACATAAAATGAAGGAAGAAAATAACTATAGACTTGAAAGTGAATTATCTATTTAATAAATATTTGATTTTCACACTAAACATTAAAAATCTAACCTTATCATCTATTTTTGCACACAGACAAAATGTGAGCACAAGAACAGTGCTTAAGAAAACCTTACATGACATTTCAAGAAAAATGTCTTTAATCTGCTTTATCAGAAACAAGTTTTATTGAGATTCATTGCAAAAATGTTATTCTTAAAACTGACTTAAACTGCTGAACTGATATTCTTGTATGAGAAAATATTGATATTTGATTATATTAAGAGTACAAGAAGACTTCTCTTCAACACATTTTTTTTTAAAAAAATTTTGTAGTTGTAAATGGAAAGAATGCCTTTATTTTATTTATTTTTTTTTATTTTTATATGGTACTTAGGATCAAACCCAATGCCTCACACATGCTAGGAGGCAAGTGCTCTACCACTGAGCTACAGCCCCAACCCTCTTCCATGCATTACTTATATCACACTGTGAAACATAGATGTTTATCTTTCCTTTACAGTCACATATATCTGGATTCCTATCTTAGGTCTTCTACTCATCAATTTTGCCAACTTTGGTAAATTTATTAGTTAATATCTCTCCCATATTTTCAAAGAAATGTTTATGGTAACAAATTTGACTAAAATAAAACTGTCTTTTCCCCCTATCTATTCAATAAGAATATTCCCAACAAATCGTAGGAAGATACTGAATATAAAATAATACATGTAGAGCTCCTAGCTTCATGTCTTGAGCATATGTGCTTAGTTATAGTTTCATTTCCTTATGAGTATTTAATCTTGCTAAGTGAAATATGCCAGTCTCAAAAATTAAAGGGTCTGAGTGCCCCGGCGGGCGCGCCGAGGCTGCCGCCCAGCGCCCTGGCCGCGGCGTACCCGGGCCCTAGTGTGCCTTCGCAGCCCGCTCCTTGCGCCCAGCAGCCCCTCGCCCAGCAGCCTGGCGCCCGCCGCCGCCTCTTCAATGGGCAACCTGCTAGGCTGGGTCAGCTTCCGCGAGCCCACCACCGTGGAGGACTGAGACTCCACCTGGCAGACGGACTCGGAGCCGGAGCCGGAGGAGCCAGGGCGGGGCGGCGGCGGCAAGGGCCCGGGGCAGGAACCCGAGGAGCCCGTGCAGCCTCCGGAGCGAGCTTGGTGGGGCCGGCCCGCGCCAGCCCTTCGCCAGACGAGGACGCCGAGGCGGCAGGCGCCCAGCAGGGTGGTGATTCCTCTGAAGCAACTGCCAAACCAAAGAGAAGTTTTTATGCAAGGGATTTGTACAAATACCGACATCAGTACCCACAGAACTTCAAAGATATCCGATATCAAAATGACTTGAGCAATCTTCGTTTCTATAAGAAAAAAATTCCATTTAAGCCAGATGGTGTTTACATTGAAGAAGTTTTAAATAAATGGAAAGGAGATTATGAAAAGCTGGAGCACAACCACACTTACATTCAATGGCTTTTTCCCCTGAGAGAACAAGGCTTGAACTTTTATGCTAAAGAACTAACTACATATGAAATTGAGGAATTCAAAAAAACAAAAGAAGCATTCCTCCTGGCTTATAAAATGATGCTAGAATTTTTTGGAATAAAACTGATTGATAAAAATGGAAATGTTGCTCGGGCTGTTAACTGGCAGGAAAGATTTCAGCATCTGAATGAGTCCCAGCACAACTATTTAAGAATCACCCATATTCTCAAAAGCCTTGATTCTGATAAATGGAATGGAGGTGCTGGGGGAGCTCTGACCTCCCCAGCTAATCTGTCAGTCCTGCTGTCTTCTTTCTCCCTCTCCCCTCGCTCGCCATTGAGCTGCCATCTTTGTCAGCAATCAAGTGTATTTATAGTATACATTAGGATAATCATCTTCTTGACATCTAAATGGAACAGAGGGCAACTTTTAATTGTATGATTTCAGAGTTTTCTTTAAAATTATAATAAAAATATTTTCTGTATTAAGTGCTTAAAAACAAATTTTGGTGCAAAAGTCCAAAAAAGAACTTTACTTAAATGGATGTTCTACATAAATTCGGTGGTTGATTCTGGATGCAGATGACTGAAGAATTAAAAAGGAAAAAAGGAAATTATTCATTTTTAAAAGGCATGCCTCTTGCACTATCTATAGGCATATCTCTTAACTCATTAATATATCTCAGTGATATGTGGATTATTAAATTACTATGTTGTTTATTCTACAGTGTATCTTTTAATATATACATATATAGTTTTGCATCTTTAATTTATAAAACTTTCAAATCGAGAACAGTTTGAAATTTCATATACTCAGTTCTAGTAAGAACTTAATTTATTACTAATAATTACTGAAAACAATTTTATTTCCAATAATATTATAGTAATTACTATTAAAATCAGAAAATAATCAGAAACAGTGTAATGAGAACTTCAAAACATATACACAAATATGGAAAAAGCAATGAATATATAAACATTTTCACATTATATCACTTAGAAATAAATTGACTTTTTAAAAAAAATCTTTCACTTTTAAAAAAGGTTCTATTTACTTTAATCCCCTGGAGGATTTTTTTATATGGCCTATTTCATATCCCATCATATCCTCTTCTGTTATATTTATTGATCCACACTTTAAGTAGTGGATTTCTAGAAAATAATCATACTGATAGTATGTCTTTAGAAATATGATTTTATTGCTTTGAAATTTATGCAAAAACACACCACTTGCTTAATCTTGATTTTTTTCATGAAAGTCTTAGTAGCACTCATGTTTCAATATGTAGAATATAGAATACCTTATCATTTTTAGTTCCTATAACATGTCAAGTTGAAGTACTAAGAATTTGAGGTAACAGTTTAAGTTTGTTTTTTCCATTTTTTTTTGTTTTACATGCAGGATATACATGGATCCTCTGACATGGTGCTTGTCATAGCAATGTTCCTGTAGATCTTAATAAACAGTTTCACAGAGTTTAGTGGATAAGAGTGAATTGTCAAATTAGGCTGAATTATAGGAATAATATTAATTTAATTCAAAATATCTTACTAGTTGTGTATAGACAGTGTATAGACACTTTCAGACTGCTTTCTAAATGCTTAATATTAAACATGTGACCAGATTAGTATCTGGTATCTATTAATACTTTTAATATTTTAATTTAACTTCTAATATTTTTAACAGTTACAGATACTAATCCTGTCACATATGTTTAATATTAAATGTTAGTAACTGTTAATAGATAAGTAACTGTTAATATTTTAACAGTTACCATTACCAGATACTAAAATAAATGAATATAATCTGAACTACTTAGAAATTATAGTATATTAAAGCCCTCAGAAGAAAAACATTTCATTTAACAGTTTAGTTTTTAAAATATTATTCTTTATGAGGGATTTTGTTACATTGTGCTACTTTATTTGAGAATACTTAGTTTCAAGGGGAGAACTTCCTGGCTTCCATCCAAAATATTGGACTTTATCATCATGTGTTTTTTAAATGTATTTTCATATGTGACTATAGTTTCCTACATTTAATCTGTAAATAACTAATGAGAAAATTATTAAGTGGAGAATAAGTCGGGATGACATTCCTTTTGCAGATAAAAATTAAATGTCTAGAACTTTTTATATTAATAATTCTTTGTATATTTAATGTTTTTTTTTAAATAAGATCTATAGATATGTGTTTATGTGTGTCTTAGATATGAAACTGCCCCCTGGGTTTAACTTTTGTTTTGTATTTTTAAAAACTACCATGTGCTTGCAGAAGTTTACAGAGAAGCTGTTATAGAAAATTCAGTGAAGCATGGCCAAATAGCTAGAAACATTATTGTATATTTGCAAATATAGTCTTTATTGTTGTACTACAGGCAGAAAGGATAGTTAATATTGGCTATTAATAAAATAGTAACTTGAATTCCATGGCCAAAAAAAAATTAAAGGGTCTAATGTTTTCTCTCTCATATGCGGAAGCTAAAGCAAAATAAGGAAATGAAGGAAGAGAAGATTGGTTTCATAAAATAAAGGAAAGGTCAGTGGACTAGAAGGAGATTGAGAGGGGGAATGGAGGGAAGGGAAAGGGGGGTATGCAAAGCAATTTTAAAGTCATGCTATATACATACATAAACATAACATAGGCTATTTCAACTTTATGTATAAGTAGAAAGAACCACTCAAAAGTGAACAAGTACATAAGCAAAAGGAAAATCACTATCATACAGGAAGGAAAATGAGGGAAGGGGCCTGGGAAGTAAACAGGAGGAGCCTGAACTAAAATCGAGTTGCATGCATGTATGAGTTTGTCAAAAGTAACCCAAGTACAGCGTATAATTGTAATGGGGTATTGCGCGCGCGCGCGCACACACACACACACACACACACACACACACATATAAATATAAGCTTCCCCTCACTGACAATAAAACTGGGGCAATATAAACACACATATTTAAATTGAATTTCCACTTTTTGAATTTTGATATAGACCCAGTCTTTATACTTATGTATATGGATATATATTAAAACCAGTCACTCTTAATTAAGCTCACAAACCACATCCAAATATAATCTCAAAAAGAACTAGTCAATGTGCTAATTACTTACACTCTTATGGATACAAGTCATTCATTATCAAGAGGGGTGACATTAAACAAAAGAACCTCATATACTTTGATCATGTGTAAATTACTATGACCAAAGACAAAAACCCAGATATTCTGGTTCTCAGAGATGTATCTGGTATCTGTGGATTTACTCCTTATCCCATTCAACCTCTTGTCAACAGAAGTACTCTTTTGTCATAGGTAAGATCCTGTCATACTAGTCTTAATGAACTGATAAGGAAATGAAGAACCCCTATTCAACTCCAAAGTAAAGAAGAAATACTAGAATAACTAGTCTAGAAACTGCAATTGTGGGAAATTCATTTCCTTTCCACCCACCAATACTACAGATTGAACTCAGGGGCACTCTTACTACTGAGCTAAAACCTCAGCCCTTTTTGTTTTTTTTTTTAATTTTGAGATAAGGTATCATTAAATTGCCTATGCTGGCCTTAGGCATGCAATCTTCCTGCCTCAGTCTCTGGAGTAGTTAAAAACAAGCACCACTTTGCCTGGTTGAAATTCAACTTTCAACCCTGACCAAGCTGTTTCATGAAAATTCAGATACACTAATTTACTCTGTGTGTGTGTGTGTGTGTGTGTGTGTGTGTGTATCTACAGTTTTAATCATTAGGGAAGAAAAAAAATTTGCAAAAGATCTATGGATCCTTAAGTCAACATTCCATTTTTTTTAGAATATTATGCTTGAGTAAACATAAGCAAATATTTTTGGGTAAAATTCCCTTTCATTGTTGAGACACACAGTCTAAAAGAGTGTTACATTTTACCCAATTACTACCAACACAAAATAAATAAAAAATTATTTAATATATACAACACAAGCCAAGTTAAAAGTGACATATATGTAACAAAATGAAATTAAACCTGTCTCCCTCTGTACAAAATGAAATTAAATCTCTCTCTCCTCCTCTGTACAAAACTCAAATCAAAGTGGATCAAAAACTTAGGCATTAGAAAAGAGACCCTCTGCTTACTAGAAGAAAAAGTGGGCCCTAGTCTTCACCATGTTGACCAAGAATCTGACTTCCTTAAAAAGACCCCTAAAGTGCAAGGAGTAAAAGCAAGAATCAATAAATGGGATAGACTCCAACTAAAACATGTCTTCTCAGCAAAAGAAAAAATTAATAATATAAAGAAAGACCCTAGAGATTGGGAGAATATCTTTACTGCATGTACATACAATAAAGCATTAATGTCAAAAAACTTACACAAAAATAACCCAATCAATAAATGGTCTTAGGTACTGAACAGACACTTCTCAGAAGAAATACAATCAACAAATATATGACAAAATGTTCAACATCTCTAGCAATTATAGAAAGGCAAATCAAAACTACTGTAAAATTTTATCTCATTCCAGTCAGACTGACAATGATCAAGAATAAAGGCAAGAAGATACGGCAAAAAGATAGTGAAAAAGGAACACTCATTCATTGGTGGTGTGACTGTAAATTGATGAAACTACTATGGAAAGCAGATGGAAATTCCTAAGAAAACTTGAAATAGAACCACCATTTCACCCAGCTATCCAACTCTTTGGTTTATATTCAAAGGATCTGAAATTAGCATACTACAGTGACACAGCCATGTCAATGTTTATAGCAGTTTAATTCACAATAGCTAAACTGTGGAACCAATCTAGGTGTCTTTCAATAGATGAATGGCTAAATCAAATGCACAATGGAATATTACTCAGCCCTAAAGGAGAATGAAATGGGGTTGGGGATGTGGCTCAAGCGGTAGCGTGCTCGCCTGGCGTGCGTGCGGCCCGGGTTTGATGCTCAGCACCACATACAAACAAAAATGTTGTGTCCGCCAAAAAACTAAAAAATAAATATTAAAAAATTTTTAAAAAGTTTAAAAAAAAAAGAATGAAATTATGGCATTTTCCAGTAAATGAATGGAGCTTTAGAACATCATGATAAGCAAAATAAGCCAATCCCCAAACACCAAAGACCAAATGTTTTCTCTGATATGTTGATGGTAATTCAAAATAAGGAGGGGGCACTAGGAAAAAATACTTTATATTACTTTAGATTAGGTAGATGGGAGTAAAGAGAGGGGAGGGGTGGGGTTAGGGAGATAGGAAGGATGACACAAACATTATTGCCTTATGTACATATATGTCTGTATTACTAATGTAATTCTATAACATGTAAAATCAAGGCCTTGTCTGTAGATCAGTGGCAGAGCACTTGCCTGGCACATGTGAGGCACTGGGTTCAATCCTCAGCACCACAGAAAACAAATAAATAAAAATAAAAGTACTGTGTCTGTCACATGGAAAATCAGAAAAATAAATTATACCTACCTATGTATATAAAAGTGCACAAATGCATACTACTGTCATGGATAACTAATTTAAATTGTTTTTCAAAAATTAAAAAGTAATGTTTAAAAATGAAAGATTTTGGTGATTCTAATATACTAAATACTTTTAATATTACTGCACTGATAAGGGTAATAATTTGTGTCACATTAGAGTTACAGCTAACATTAATTTTAATAACAAGTAGTATGTTCTATCAAGGTAGTTCTTATAAGGAACTGTGAAGGACAGATGAGATTTAAAACTAGCCATACAACTTTTTCTTAATATTTTTACTGCCATTGCCCAAAATGACATAAAAATGATTTACACAGTGCTACAGGGAACTATAGCATGCTAATTTTCCTTCTGATTTTTACCTTCTTTATATTAAAAAAGCTTCCCTGTATCCTTTCTTTCCTCTTTTGAATTCTATTTTAGTGGTATCTATATAGGATGCTTGTTATTTAAACAATTTCAGTCACCAAATTATGTCCCCAGCTATAAAGATTGGTTAGTTTTCCCTAAATTATCTTGAAAGCTTATTTCAATCCAGTCATGTTTTCTCTCATCCAATTCTTACCTCTGGTAAAGCAGAAATATTATTGTTCTCCAAATTTAAGTCTTCAAGTGCACTGCAGTTTGCTAGTGACCTGGGTATTGCAGACAGTCTATTGTATCTCAGACCAAGATGATATAAATGAGACAGGTTGCCTGAAAATATAAAATGAACCTCTTTACTGTCACAGGCTATCCACTGGATTACAAGATTCTTATCTTCTAGAACCAAGGAAATTGTATAAGAAAAATAATCAAATATGCAGCTATACTTTGTTAAGTATCCTATTGAAAATTATTGTCATCTTTTAACAACTTAATCTTTAGAACCAACTTGTGAAAAGAAGTTACACAGATTGGGCATCTCTAATGTGAAAATCTGAAGTGCTCCAAGATCAATAACTTTCTGAGCACCATACACAAGTACATATACATTAATGAAATCTAAGAAAATCCTGCTTAAGAACATATTAGCCACTAATAAGTACATTAAAATAGTGCTTTATTTTCTAGGCATGTTCTAGTTTTATTGTCAGTATGAGAATACACATGAGCTACATAGATGGATATAATGACATCTACTATCATAAAAGATTCAAATAAAATTAAACTTACCAAATAACATTTATAAGAAAAAAGTTTCTTTGATATAACTGTTGCTATGACATTATTACATAGGGTAGGTTAAAATGCCAGATGTTGCCTTTACTTTTAAATTTTCTTTTCCAATGTTAGAAGACAGAGAAATGATTGTCTGGTCTCTAGGTCACACTTGTGTTTTTAGTGACAAATACTTGTGGGCTTTCAATTTTCAGAACCTTCTAGTATTTGTCCATTTCTTTCATTTTGGTTTGATCATTTTTAAAAAAAAACTGTTGTATGATAAACTTTCTTTTTGATGTTTATAATGCTTGCATAAATGGATGATAGCATACATTAAGTTGACAGCATAAATTAAGCCTTGAAACTTAAGAGGAAAGTCACTATGCTTCATAATCTTCTTTAATTTATTCATTAGTTTCTTTCCCTCTTCCTGAGGGAAGTTACATAAAAATGATAAATTGGTACAGTTGTACTTTCTACATTTATAAAAATTAGTCATTGACAGTAAAAAAAATCTCATGAGTATATACTATAAATCTAGTCAACTATAACGCAGAAAAGCAGCAATCTTCTCAGTTCTCAGTTCTTCAAAGTATAACTATTGTTAGGCTCATGCACATCACTTTACTTCAACAGGGTTTGTAAACTGAGCTAAAAAGTATTCTGGTGCCAATTAAGCAATATTCCAATAGGCAAAAAATAGTATACAAAAATCAAGATTAAAAACTACCACTTAGGAAATATTAAGTGTGTTTTGTCTTTAATGTATCTTCTCAATTAACTAAGGAAATTCACTAGCATCTTTTTGATGACACTCTGGTAAACTGCATCCATTTTGAAGGGGAGATGGGAATGGAGGGCTGGGGTGCATTTTCAAAGCTCCAGAGAACTTAGTGGTTAGTAATACAGGCAAAAATATTTACTATTGTGATCACTGCATTATGACATTGAGAACAGTAAAATATGTGTTGGCCAAAAGTAAAATAATCTATGACTAAACATGTTAAATTGTATGTACATTAGCAAAAATGGAGACAATCTATATGTTCAACAGAAAAAGAATGTTTAAATTGGAGGCATAACCATAGAATAGAAAAACCAAAGTGTACTTATGTGACAATGGGCAAGTTGGTAACCTCTCTGAAATGCTATATTGCTGAGCCACAACCCCACCCCATGGCAAAATTTTTAACCCAAGGAAAAAATATTATTGCAGCTGCTATTTGATTAGCATCAACTCTTCAAGACAGCAGTTGGGTATTTATTTTTTTCATAATAAGTTACAATTTTGAAGTGCTAAGCTAGCAGCAAGGGTAAAAGGACAGAATCAAAAGATAGATTTCTATTAAGTTTGTGAATACTATTTCAGGTATATCAATCTTCTCCAAAAGATGACAGGGAGAATCTCAAAAGTCAATTAAGACTGCTGAGATGTATAACAGATCATGATTCAAAGGTTCAAATTTTCACCAAAACTCAGGCTTCTGCTACATGATACAGGAGATGATGAAAAAAGAGAAAAAAATTATTCTAATAAACACTGTAAATAAGAAATAACTGTGATTCATAAAATTTTGAAAACATAGTATTATTAACTTCCTTTACTCAAAATAGGAATGGTACTATATTTGCTGACCACTAGCAAATCATATAAAATAAGGGCAATGTTATTCTTAGACTTTATTGATCTCTAAAATATTACCTGACCTTGAAGAAAACGTTATACATGAAGCAATGTGTTTTTCATATGTCATCTGAATTACAAGACTTTATAATGAAGATAAATGTTTTCATATTCATAATATAAATTAAAATCAGAAGAATCATTTCTAATAAAAAAAGAAACATAGAATGATTAAGGAAACCAAGACAGAGAAGTATACATAAAGAAGTTACTTTGTGTCAAAGAAGTGAACCCAAAGGACCCTCATCCTACTTTCTGGGAGATTTTACCATCTAGCCCCATCTACGCTCTCTCTGTGGGCCAAAACCTTTCTTTTAGTGCTCTGATTGCATCACCCACGGATTACTAGTCAATAAGGATACAAATACATGCTCAAAAATACAAAACAAGAAAATATTGCTAAAATGTTAGAATGGATAGGGTCGATTGCTTACCAAGCCCCATGTATCCATTTGATGAACTGTATGAATAAGAAAATGATATCAATGTTTAGGAGAAAGGAGGCCTAAGCAGAGATACAAAAAACATAAAAACCTTGAGGTTAGAATTTGCTTGATAAGCTCAAGTACCGATGGTGTATAGCATCCACAATATTCCAAGAATTATACAGTGTCAATAATTAGAAAATCCTAAAATTCCATCAAAAGATTGTTAGAGCTAACAAACAAATTTATTGAATTAGCAAGATACAAATCCTACATACAAAAATCAATGGCTTTCCTATATACCAAAAATGAATCCACAGAGAAAAAAATCATAAAACAATCTCACTCACAATAGACTGTAAAACAAGAAACAACAACAACAAAAAAAGAAAACCACCAACTGACCAACCTAGGAATAAATCTAACCTCTACAATGAAAATTATGGAATATTGAAGAAATTGAAGACCCCAGAAGATGAAAAGACCTCCCATGTTCATGGATAGACAAAATATTATTAAAATGAACCTACTCCAACAAGCAGAATATAGGTTCAATACAACCCCCATCAAAATACCAATTACATTACTCATAGAACTAGAAAAAAATTCCTAAAATTTATTTGGAAAAATAGAAGACCCAGAATAGGTAAAGCAATGCTTAGCCAATAAAGCAATGCTTTATAAAGACTTCAAATTGTACTACAGAAGTACAGTAACAAAAACTGCATTGTACTGGCATAAAAAGAGACATAGATCAATGGTACAGAATAGAAGACACAGAGACAAACCCACGGGCATATGATACTTCAAAAAGGTATAAAACATATATTAGAGAAATGATAACCTTTTTAACACTTGGTGGTGGGAAGAATGAAACTAGACCTATGTCTCATCCTGCCAAAAACCAACTCAAAATGGATCAAAATCCTAAGAATTAGACCAGAAACTGCAACTCCTAGAAGAAAATACAGTGTCAACACTACAGCTTTTAGACACAGTCAATAACTTTCTCAATAGAACCCAAAAGCCTTAGGAAATAGTAAAAAGAGTTAATAAATGGGACAATATCAAATTAAAAAGCTTCTGATCAGCAAAGGCAACAATTAGGAATGTAATGAGAGAAAGTACACACCTGAGAGAGAATCACTGCTATTCTCCTGAAATAGTGTTAATAGCTAAAATAAGAACTCCAAAAACTTAACAAAATAACCCCAAATAATCCCCCTAATAGGTAAATAGATACTTCTCAAAAGAAAAAGTACAAATGGCTAACAAAGTGCATGAAAAAAAATTTTTTTTGAACACCTTTAAAAACTAGGGAATGCAATACAAAACTACACTGAGACTTGATCTCATGGCAGTCATGGGCAGGTACAGTATAGAATGCTTGTAACCCAACTGACTCCAGAGGCTGAGACAAGAAATTCACAAGTTCTTGGTCAGTCTCACTAGTTTATTGAAATCCCACCTCAAAATATAAAAATGATTGGGGTTACAGCCTCAGTGGTAAGTGTCCTTGGATTCAATTCCAAAAACAAAATAAAAAACAACAAAAAAAAAACACCCAACAAGAACAAAAAATCAAAATACAAACGACAATAAATGCTGGAGATGATGTCGAGAAAAGAAGAAACTTTTACATTGTTGTTGTGATTGCAGATTAGTAAAACCACTATGGAAATCAGTATGATGGTGCCACAAAATCTACGCATGGAAACACTGTATGACCCAGTTGTACAATTCTCATCAGTACTTTTTCTCAAAGAATTAAAGTCATTAAAGCTTTAATATATGATCCATGTATACCAACATTTATAGGCAGTACAATTCATAATAGCCAAACTATGGAGTCAGCTGGCTGTTCATCAACAGGTAAATGGATAAATAAAATGTGGTATGTTTTCACAGAGGAGATTTATTCAGCCATAAAGAAGAATAAAATGTATAATTTGCAGGAAAAAAAATAGATGGAATTAAGACCATTAGGTTAAGCAAAATAAGCCAAATTCAAAAGGTCCAAGGTTGTATGTTTTCTCTCATCTGTGGGAGCTAGAATAAAAAAGGAAAAAGAAAAGAGTTAGGGAAGGGGATCAATAAAAATCAAGGGGGAGACAATAGAGGAAAGGGACAAGGTTGTGAGAGGCCTGAGGACCCGGGCAGTGATAACTGGCCAAATTATATTGTTATATCCTGTGCAATAACAAATATGTTACAACAAATTCCATCATAATCTACAACTACAATGCATCAATAAAAAAATGAGGAAAGAGAAATAGAAATACACAGTGACTAAGCACCAATGAGAAGAACCTAACTTTTAAACATTTTGATTATCTTAACTTTTGTTTCTTGTGTCTAATCTGCATAAATAATAATTATTTTTTCTGCTTCTCTTTTAAAAACTAAACAAGATTTTGTATTTGATGATAAAAGTTATTTTCTGAAAATGGAATTCCACTGAAGTTATCATGCTGAGATTCCACATTATTTTTCCCTTTACCATCCCAATTAGTTGGTTGTTCAAAGTAAACTTAAAGACATATATTTCAATGTAAGAACATATAACAAATTAAAAATGTAATTCTTTATTCAAAAAGCATACTGAAATAAAAATTGAATGTACATGTTGAGTTGGCCCATAGCATACCAGGGACATGCATCCTTGGGAAAAAACACTAGGAGATAAAATCTAGCTTTTGAATTTCAGAGATAAAGAATAATCTTTGAGTGGCCAGGCAAATAGATTAAATCATTTATAATGAAAAATACTGGACTTGCCTTGTAGTTTTAATCATTCAATTCCAAAGAACAGGAAAACTACCTCTTAGTTCTACTAAGATCCTCAAGAAAAGGAAGTCAAATACAATGACTTTATACACATTTAACCTGTTCAAGTAAAAAGGTCACAAGCACAATAACAATAGAGACACTACTGTTCCCATAAACTATGTTTGAAAAACTTCTACAAGGATTGACTTTAACTAAAGTAAAACTGACTAAATCAACTGTGGTAACAGTCCTGCTCATGACCATTAAGACTGAAACAAAAATGAAGATTAGGGATTAGTATAGCAGTGTACGTTACCTGTCCAGACATTATAAAAATCACAAGGAAAATAGACCCCCAAAAGGCAGGAAGTAGACTAAATTCACTAATTGCCTCATCTGCACAACAATTCATGACTGACATTTACAAAACACCTGACTCATCAAATGTAGAATATACATTCAATTGTATACAGAATATTTAACAAGATAGACCTCATACTGCACCATAAATTTTGAATACATTAAAAATGATTCAAGTCATACAAAGTCATGCTTTTCTCCACATGGAATAAAATTATAAATCAATAACAGAAAGAAGGAACACATGGTATATAGAAATGTGTGAGGTGCTAACTAAAGCAATCCTTAAAGGGAATGTCATAGCACTATATATCTTTATGAAAAAGAAGGAAGATCTAAATCAATGACCTCAAACTCCTACCATGAGAAACTAGAAAAACAGCAAATAAAATTCAGAGTTAGCAGATGAAAGGGAATAATAAAGTTCAAAATGGAAATCAATGAACTAAACATCAGAGAAACAGGAAAATATCAATAAAATCTTGAGAGGAGCAATTAAACTTACAGTTTTGATAAAGAATATTGGGGAGGGAGAGACAAGACAATTTACCAATATTAGATTCTGTAGATATTAAAGATAAGAAAATGTTATAATTTTATGTCTTTAATAACAACTAAAATGCAATTAACTTATTCCTTAAAAAAACACATGACCAAGTTTGCTCAAGAAGAAAATAATAACCTGAACAACCCTATAACCTTTAAACACATTGGAAATGCTCTGAAAAGCATTCAATAAAAGAAAACCCCTGCCCCAGACATCGTCAATGGAAAACTTTACCAATAGAAAAGGATAAAATAATGCCAATTTCATATAAATTGTTCCAAAAACAAAAGAGGAACTTACTATATGTTGGTCAGCAGTATCCTTAGACCAAGACTAAACAAAGATGGGTTGTAAAATTTTATATGTGAATATATTATTTATTCCAAATAAGTCAATGAATATAATTTTTAAAACTAAAAGTACCCTTTTTGATTATATTTTTTTCGGAAAGCAATTTTAGTCTTATCCTTAATATCTAGGTTTTAATCAGGTTTAAGAAATCAGTGTATTTTGAAATTATATTTTATAATTTTCTTCATTGGATTACTCCAATATTCTCTTTCTAGTACTTCTAGCTTTATTTCTCATAATATAATTTTTCATAGGATTTACATATATTCCCTTCTTTCTGTTCTAGACATCGAGGGGAATTCTACTTTTTCCTATAGATCAATATTTTTGGTGTTTGTGTTCACTATAGTATATAGCATTTTCTATTGAGTTTGATTTGGGAAGCATATTTCTAAGATTTGTATTTTATTCATTTTTCCCCTTTTAATTAGTCTGATCATGTTTTATATACAATACATATTTTCTATGTTTTTTTCTTCCAGGATCATTTCTCTTTGTTCATCATTGCCATTTCAGTAGATTTTATTTTTTTAATTTTTTTAAGTTGTAGTTGGACACAATACCTTTATTGTATTTATTTAGTTTTATGTGGTGCTGAGGATTAAACCCAGTGCCTTGCACATGCTAGATGAGCATTCTACTACTAAGCCAAAACTCCAGCCCCTTCAATAAATTTTAAAGAAAGAAAATTAGGAAATAGTTGTACTTGTTTCCTACTATATTAAACCATGAATATAAATCTCATATAGAAAATTTATATAAAATATTCACTATGGCTATAAAAACAATTCATTATGTGTTACAGATGAGCTTGCCTTTCAGGACAACATTTAGAAAATACTTTTAACCCATTACCACTTCAAATAAGAATATGACATAAAGACCCATGACAAGAATTCAGGAAAGCATATGTTCAATGGACAGTATCTATAACTAAGAACTAACAAGAACTAAATAATAGACCAAAAATAATCAAAAGGCTGAAGAGTTTGAGAACACTTTTCTAACCTGCAGCTCCAAGGCTGTTATTCTGGCAAGAGTCAAATCTAAGGCCTGAGCCGAGTGGGACCAATCATGACTAAAACCAATAATATAGGTGAATTAGAGATAAAACAGTCCTCTAAATAATCTGTAACAAACTTTGTATTACCTAATGGACCACAAAAATATTTAGCTATAAACATGGATTGATTATAGTGGTTCCATTAGGTACCTTCCCCAGGCAATCAAAAATCTTTCTAGAGAAAGATAAGACAAACCTACATCTCAAAAAATACAATAACATCTCTGAAATATTTTTAATGAAATTATATGAATATTTTGCCAAATAAGCACTATAGTATTTTTATATTACACTAATAACTAAAAAGCATTATGTTTTTAAAATTACCTTTTATGTTTGTAGAAATTTTTGAGGTTTTAGAAAAAAATCTACATAAATATAGAACATTATCTTGGTAAGCTCAAACTTTTTGCAGTGTGGTGTATGAAGTCTTCAAAACATGTCTTTTCTTACAACTCCCTCAACACTACAAATAAGCAACCTTTAAACTATACTGGCCATGTTCAGAAAACTAAACAGCAAAGGCTTAATTTTTTAATATTGCCTACTTTAGCAAAGAAGGGACCTCCTCCATGTAATATGCTTAAATAAAAATACCAAAAATCCATCATTTTATAATAAAAAATAAATAATAGAGTATGTACATGAAACTTAACACTCTTTAAAACCGACTGAGTTAATTTCCTAAAATTTAATTTTATTTTCCTGAAATAGAAAAAGTTTTCAAACACTGTCTTAAAATTCTTATTACTTATATAGTACTTTGATAATTTCTTTAATTTGTGTTACCAAAATGGATCAAAAATAACCCTTTAAATATCTAGGTTGCTATAAATAATCATCAATAACTTCTTTCTCCTCTGATACCTATAGTATCTGGGAGGTCTAGCAGTTCATTGTGCTGCAAGTCATGGTTGGTTATGTGTGTGCAGTTTCCAATCTCCTTTGGAAAGTTTTCAAGTTGATTATTAGCTATATCCAGCACAATGAGGTTACATAATTCACCTGCAAATTGACCAACATAGTGATTTAATAAGCATTATTAAATAATATCTCAGGTAATACTAGAATGCAAGGGAGTAATTTTCATGATTTTGAAACATAACTAGAAATATAATATTATTACATAGGCAACATTTTTGAAAATGGAAAATCAATGAACATACTTAGATTGTAAGTACAAAACCTGGTTTTCTCCAACATATTTACATTCTTTCTGAAAATATTAAAATTGAACTCAAAATTTGAATCTATTGTTTCAAAAGTACATCTAATAACATAAAAATATTTCTTGTAAAAGGTTACTAATCAGTTTCATGTGGGGCTTTCTTCTTTTGTCCTGATGATTGAAGTCAGGGTCTCACACCTACTAAGAACATATTTTACCACTAGCTACATCCAGGGCTCCATGTCATATATTCAAGTAGCAAATTTAACCACAAATGCTGGATGACATAGTCCAGATTTAAAAAGCTGAAAAATTTAGCACAATTATATCAAATACAACTTGAGTTCAGATGAAGACATGACTTACACCTCAAAATATACATGCTTAATACAGGCATATAATCTGATGTTACATAAATACATAAATTTTTAGTAAATAAAAATAACATCTCAATTTAATAGAACTTTAAAACAATAGACAATGAAGACAAAGCTGGTATGGCTATAATTTCAGACAAAGCAAACTTCAAAGCAAGGAAAATCCTCTAGAATACAGAAAACTTTACATAATAATAAATGAACAGAATAATTCTCTCTAAGACATAGCAATCCTTAGAGCATAAGTACTTCCTCATCTGCACTGTGTCTGTTTGGTGCTTAGTGCAAAGCATTATATTAATTGAAAGAATAAAGATAATTAAGGAAATTTTGGATACTTCTATTCTTCATTTCAGAATAAAACTTAAGATCTGTCATTATCTTTTCAAATACATAATACCTGAAGATGTTTCAATTCCATGATTTGTTTTTAGAATTAGAAATTTAGGAATAAAAGACAAAAGTTGGGTAGCTGCAAATATGAATCATTTAATGACATAAAATATGCCAATTTAAAAAGTTATGTTCAGGGGCTGGGATTGTGGCTCAGCAGAGAGCTCTCACCTAACACGGGTTAGGTCCAGGTTCTATCCTCAGCACCACATAAAAATAAAGGTATTGTGTTGTGTCCATCTACACTAAAAAAGAAATATTTAAAAGAAATTTAAAAGTATGTTCAATTTTCAGTAAAAATGCTACTTGTGTACTCTCAAGAACAAAGTGAAGTTAAATTTAAAATCCTGTTAAATAATTCCTCATTCAACAATAGTATATTGATGTC